>NC_091821.1:86521305-87901305 GCF_038994185.2 Dermacentor albipictus
AGTGCTCTTCGTAATGCGAACTCTGCCATGTTTTATCTGATATAGCATGACGCAATGGACATGGAAGAAACATGTGGTCGGCGCACACGCATTTGACTGATCAACGCTGTGCAAGCAACTTGTTGAACATTGCAAAGGGCAAAGTCAACGTTTCGTTCAAGTAGGCGAAGCTCCGCTGTGCATAATGACCGACAAGCGTGCTGTGAAGGAATGACCAGGCAGCTTTTGCCGGCCCGGGATGGTGTCCGGCAACGTCGACATGACCAAGCCACTAACGTTCGCCGCCAACGATTTGCCCTGTCCTCCGCACGCGCACATAATTGTGTTTGTTTCTTAAAGCTTCTCTTATATAAATCATTAATTACATCGAAGCCTGAATATGCTGCGTCAATTCGGGATCCACTTCAGGAAAATTGATCGCATTTGATTGAAATGGTTCAGGACAATGCCGCTCGTTTTATTCTATTGGAATACAGCCGTACCGCCAATATGACAGCTATGAAATTAATTCTACATCTACCGTTTCTCGCAAACCGTCGCAAAATACATTGTTCAGTCCTTTTTTTTTTCATAAGCAATATTACCATCCACACCTGCGTAATCAACTAATTTTTGCTCCCTTGTACGTTTCAAACCGACTGGACCACATTCTTAATGTTGGCATTCGGTCGTGCAGAACTCATACTTTCTTGCACTCGTATATACCACGTACATCGAAAGCGTGGATTTGTCTTCCCTACCAAACGGCTCAAAATAAAGACCGAGTTGTTTACGAGTGCAATAACTGCAATGTTTTAAATCCTCATGTGCTTAATGTATCATTTACTGTACCACGTTTCCCATTTCTTTTGACGTCGTATTGTGTAATGCATTAATACTGTTTTCTTACTTGTTGACGATAGTATTGTAACAGTTAATAGTGTACTAACAAGAATGGCATTGTTTTGTAACTTAGGCCTTGCAGCTGTGACTACCCCCCTCTGTAATGTCTTTTCTGACCCTGAGGGTAAATAAATAAATAGATAAATAATGTATCGCCACATAATAAAATAGCACAAATTTCTGCGGCAGATAGTGTGATTTCGCTTTTCCAGCTGTGTGCTTGAAGAGGTAGACATGAAGTGAACTAGAAAACAATATGCGATTGGCGAGTTAACGAAAAAATCATTAATTAACTTAATTAATGACTTTGGGGAGCATGTCGCGGTTGCGGGATTGAAACCGATCGATACTCAAGCCGTGTCCATTTTTCAGCGCCAGTCCTGTAGCGGTGTGTTTACTTTACTTGCCCTCGCTTTTAATTAAGCGAGTACCTTGGTAAATGCTCTGGTTATCAAAGCGAATGCATCCGAGCTGGATTAAATTTCTTTTTTGTTCGCATCAATCGAAACCGTTGAAACTATCACGCCCTATTTCTTTTATTGTTTTATTTAAATACTTGAGGAGAAATGAACGCTTGCTGCGACTTGATATCCGGTAAAAACTTTTCCTCTAATCATTGAAGGGGTTCTGACACAGTCATTGCGTCTCATTTTTTTATTTATTTATTTAAGAGGAAGCTTTAGCTCGGGGACTCCTATTTAAATACATGCGAGAGGAGAAATCGTTTTTCTCGGCAAGCGATTCACCAAATCTGATGAGGTTTGTTGCATTTAAAAGAAGAAGTTAAAATCTAGTCACTGATGATAGCGAAATTTTTATTGAGGCCGTCAATACTTTTATGAAAATTGTTGAAAATCCCAAGTTTTTAGAAAACAGAACTATTAAGTTTACGACGCTGCAACTCATCGATGCAAAACGATGTCACAATTCTGTTAATTGTATATAATAGTACATCTAAAGCGGACAAAATTAATACATTATTATGATCCTGAAATAAATCAGTAAAATGTGAGTAGGATTTTTGCGAAACCCTTGGGAACAATGTAACAAATTCACGTATAGGTGTAAATTGATAAATCAAATTTGTCCGCTTGGGGTGCTCCAACGGATGCAGTTCACAGAACTGCGACATTTGTTCTTAGTGCAGAGCTACGAATTTGTAAACATTGTGCTTCCGTTTTTTTCAAACTTACCAATTTTTGAAGGCTGCTCTTAAAAAGTTCAGGCCTTAAATGAAAATTCATCTTTCAACAGACATTAGAATTTAACATTCTCTCTCAAATACAACAAATTTCATTAGAGTCGACTCAGTGGTTATCTCAGAAATGCGTTTATGCGTTTTACTTGCATTCGAATAGGCGGCATCGGACATGGGCCCGAGCTAAAGCTTCCTCTTAATGGAGAACTGTCTACTCATTAATTGCCGTATGAAGGCCCCATTTATTGACAGCGCAAGAAATAATTAATTACTCCATACTTTCGTGCGATCAATTCAAAACACGCACCGACGGAAACGTCAGGCTTGGAGTAACGAGACAAGAAGTATCGTTGCGTCATAGAAATGAGGAATAGGGATCACTTGGTATCACAACGCACTGACTCGCCGGTCAGTCAGCCAGGCGCAGTGGTCGCGAGCTGCTGTAGTTCATAGATATTTATGTAAATCAATGCGCGTGTTGGGCAGCTGTCGGGGCGCAGTCTGCGCGACTGGCGCTTCGACGCAACACACCTTTCTCTCTAATCGCTCACTTATTTTACGCGGGCATTGCGTTTTGAATTTCAGGCATTGTACGGCGACTCACAGTGCCAGTCGAAGAGTGACATCTATTACCCACCCCGAACCAATAAATTAGTTATGGACACGGCTATACCGTGCATAAATGATTTCTGGTTTGTGTTTGCACTGCCAAGCGTTAATGAAGCGGGCGTGAAATACAAGGACGTTTTCCAAGTAGAGAACGAGGGCTGCGCGTGTAGGCTGAGAACAGCTTTTTCTGATATGGGACAACATTTTGGGTATTTTGTCACATGTGGTCAAATACACAATGAAGAGCAGATAAAGCTGGAAGAGCTTAGTAATAATAACAATTAGGCGTGTTACTTCGGACGAGAATTTAAAATATAATCTTCACGTTCATTCACTAATGCGGAAATTTTCTTTTTGGCATTCATGTAATGATTAAATCCCGTAACTATTTGCAGAGACGCACTATTCTTTCACTATATTACTCCTACATTCATGGCCATCTCTCTTACTATATCTTCGTCTTGAGGTAACACATATTACGGTCACCTACACGCCCTTGAACATCTTCAAAATCAAGCGCTCCGACTAATTACCTTTAATAATATTGTTACGCACTCTAAGCCTCTGTACCAAAGCCTGAATATTCTGCCACTAACAGAATTGTTGAAACAAAGGCTATCACTGTTTATCTTCAAGCTTAAACGTTATGACACCTTAACCTCGGCTTTTCCAAATTATTTTCTCAAGAATACCAACATTACCAGGTTTTCTGCAAACGATAATTTACTACTTCCCCGCGTTCGGACAAACTACGGAAAATTAACTGCTGTCTTCTCTGGGACATCATTTTGGAATTCTATATCATACGAAATTAAATCATTATCATCGGTACGTATGTTTCTATACCTACGCAAGAAATATTTATTAGACAAGTTATATGAAGAATTGCACTAATTATTCATTCCGACATTCTTGTTTTATTTATATTACCTGTTGCTTCCGTATAAATGTGTAAATCGTGTAAAATTTATGTGTATCTACTGTTCCTGGAAGCACCAATTTTGCTTTCACTTATTGCGGCACTGCTTTGTACAGTGATGTTGTTCTTTGGTTTTTGAAATCATTATTTTAAATAATTTCATGGTCGGCGCTATTTTTCAGTTGCATATGTTCTCCAGCTTACACTAATTGTTGCGTATTGTCAAAAATTATATGTTATGTTTTCATTTCATTTGTTTGCTCTTTCTTTTGTACTATTGCGTTTCCCCTAGCTTTTCTGTTAATATTTATTGCTCACGCATCCCTTTTATAGCATGCTGCAATCGATACTTGATATGTATAGTATTAAGTGGTCCCCCTGACAGTTTCATAACTATGAAACCGCCAAATGTAATAACATCACTAATGCTCTTATCATGTACGCAATATAAATAAATCGATTACGTTTAAAAGTCATGTCATACCTTGCACAGCGCATTCATTAAACCGAGATGTATGATGAAACGGAGCGCGAACGTTGAAAGAGAAGGGCAGCAAGTAAGACACCAGAAGGCTCTGAGCTGCTGCCTTCCTTTCTATACGTGCCATCATGTCAGTAGCCCAGCTAGCCCAGCAGTGCATCTTGCTCGAACCACGAGGTGTCATGCTCACGTTTTGACACTTTTGTGTAACCGTCGCCCCCCCCCCCCTCCCCCCAGACACACACACACACACACACACACACACGCACCCCACTTTCTTTTTTTCTTTTTCCTTACGCAATGATCTTCCACGAGCAGGAGGGAACCTGCTGAGAATGACGACCGCGAGCACCGACAGGCGTCTTGGAACGGCCCGCCTCATCATCCTAAGAGAAACTTTCGTTATCGATCGGGCCACAGTTAGGCGTTCACGAGCCGACAAACCCGGCCCCTCTGCGCGAGGCGTCACGGAGCGGCCGGCTGGCTTGATTAAGGAGAGCGCTCTAATTACGCCGCGTCAGCGAGGATCCCCGATCTCGCTCACTGTCCGCAAGCGCACGAGCGATCGAGCAACGGGATTGCGGACGAGGAGCCTCGCACGGCATCCAAGTCCCGCAGCTTCGTTCGCCCGGCGGTGAGGCACGCTGGAGCGCAGCTGGCACCCACGCTCGGGAAGAGCGCTGGACGCCGCACGCCGCACTGTTGTAAGCGCAAGCGCAATATTTAACAGAGGCGACGTGCCGGGGAAAGGCGGCTACAGTCCTTCTCGCGCCTTTCTCTCCTGTCCAATGGCTCCGCCTCGGGAACGCATGTCACGACGACGTTGATCAGCTCGCGCCGTCGTGAGAGTGGACGGACGTGCGGACGCATATTAAAAACCCTGGCACCGAGTCGAGGGGGCTTCCTCTGTCGTGCCTGTTGGCTTCCACCACTGATATATCGTCGCAGACGTCGCTAAAATGAATAAATTATTATTATTATTATTATTATTATTATTATTATTATTAGTAGTAGTAGTAGTAGTAGTAGTAGTAGTAGTAGTAGTAGTAGTAGTAGTAGTAGTAGTAGTAGTAGTGTTCCCGTTTCCCTGTAACAGTGCTGCGACAAGGACGATGTGCATATTGAACGAACCAGACCGGCCGGGCATCCTTACAGTTGCGACATCGACGCCATACAGTTACCGACGAAAGTCAGGAAAAAAATATGGTTTTAAGCAGCCCACTACTGTAAAATAAATAAATAAATAAATAAATAATATAAAGGGTCACTGACGCAGAACCTAGATGCCACCTTAAACAACAGGAACTGTTCCCCCTCATTGCTTTTGCAGCTTGCTTCTATATATAAAGCTCATTGTCGCTATGATAACCTTAAGTTACTACTGTAACATTACGCATAGGCCAAAGCCAAGCGTGGCACAGCCTGCAGTGCATTCTGAAGGGGGGCACCGAGCTTGTTAACGGGGGTAATGGTGTTATGCATCGGTGGCCATTTATAACCGTTTCGTTTTTTCGTTCTCTTCTTTCTCTTCTATTTATTTATTTATTTATTTATTTTCGAACTGGTTTTAAGTAATGTGTATACGTATTATAGTTCGGGCCCTACCAACCGTGGTGGCTTAGTGGCTTTGTCGTTGCGCTGCTAAGCACGAGGTCGCGGAGACAAATCTCGACCTTTTTGTTAATATTCTTACTGTATTTTTGTTTTGGTTTCTGGACCCTACTCCTTTCTGTAACGCTGTCGGGCCTTGAGTGTGTGTGAAATAAATAAATAAATAAATAAATAAATAAATAAATAAATAAATAAATAAATAAATTTAACAGCAGTATAATGTGGGCTTAAGTCAGCTTTCGATTAAAATGCGTAAATGGAAATTGTCATGTCTAAATAGTCATCTTTCACGAGTGCCCACGCGTGTCAGTGATTGAAGGGCTAACGCTGCCTTTCCTGGTTTTTGTGTCCTCCTTCTTTCCGTCACTACATGTGCGACCTTTCGATCACTTGACGTAGTTGGCGTTTGTCTTCTTCTCGTTCTGCTCCTGTCCGTGTTTCCTCGCCTAGATCCTCTCCGTAGCATGAGGCTGAAATCAAGTGGTGCAGCTTATACTTGCTCCTGTTTGACCAATGTAATGCATCGACGCAGTTTCGCGTTGCGCGGCTGTCCTAGAGGAAATTTTAATCTTTTGATGATGCCGTGGTCTCTAGACTTTTTATCCCTACTGTATATACGCAGGAGCAGCAGCAGGGTTCTCGCCGAAAAGATAGAATAGAGGAAGAAAGAAGGAATCCGGTAGGTTGGGTTTAAACCTTGTTAAGCGTGTCTTTAACTAGCGTAGTTCTTCGTCCTAAGTTGCCAGAACCCGACAAACTGCAATGGGGGCGAAGAGCCAAAGAAAGTTATTGCTTTAAATAAAAAAGAAAGAAAGAAGGAGGGGGTAAGAGTGGACAGCCATATAGAAGTCTCCAATACGATAGCGCACGAGCGCAGTCACATGGATTTATTTCATATTTCGCGGACTTTCTTTAAACACTGAAAAAAAAAAAGCACCACGCAGTGCATGTGTACGCGGCCACAATATGGATCGGTCGTTTCTGAACCCCCTCTACAACGTAACGGAAAGCACTCAGCCCTAAAGTGAATATTAAAAATTTTGAAAAATTGATCTCATTTAATTAACTAATTAAGGGGAATACAAGATGTATTTTGATGAGCGAACAATGACGGCAAGCCATATGTCGTTGATTTCACCCAGCTGCCGTTAACCACTTTTTTTTTTTGTAGTTCTTGGTTCAAATTACGTGAAACACTCTGTATATTCGATCGTTGTAGTAATAGTTCCGCTCACTTCGAACTCGGCATCACAAGATTTTGCCACCGGCGACTGCAGTTGGTCTCATCTGCGTCTCCTGTATTGAGTAAACGGTGCACAACTTATACGGCCGGGCGAAAATCTCTGCGTGTAAGTGTGCTGTGTTGCTCAAGAACTATTCTGCGCCATAAAAGAGCCATGAGCACGCGGAGTTCTGGGGCGGTCTCCCTCCCTGTGACCGGCCGATCCATGCAGTGCTGCTCGGCTGCTTCGGTGACACGACCAGAATTAGTGCATGCAGCATGACATGGACAATGGCCCCCTGACGCGCCCATGCGTCAAAGGAAGGAATCGCAAAATCTAAATGCTTGTAATCAGTGAAAACGCTTCTCAAATCTCTTGGCGCTCTTTCTTTGTGCCGTGGCCGGCTTCGTGCTCCTGATGTTTTCGGATACGCGTGCATCTGTTGCGCAAGGTGTGTGTAAAAGAAAAAAGGAGAAATCGCAAATCTTTCGGAACCATGAATACGTTAACATTCTTTTTTTTTTGTAACTGGAATACATGACGCTATTGGAATGCATCATGTAACCGCACAAAAACAAGGGACCAAGAAGGAACACACAAGACAGGTGCGGAATTCACCGCGCCTGTCTTGTGTGTTCCTTCTTTGCCCCTTGTTTTTGTGCGGTTACATGATGCATTCCAATATCGACCACCAACTAGCCCGCCTATCCCTGTTAAATACATGAAGCGTCACCTTACTAATGACTATATATGGTCGTGTAAATGTCGGTGATGATCGCGTGTAAGGACGCTGTCGTCCCTTCTCGCGCCGGTGTATACGTGTGCGCGGGCATGTGGGAACCGCGCGCGCGATGTGGGTTCGCAACACAGGCGCTACGGCCACGGGGCGTGTAGTCGATCGCGTCTATGGCTGATGAGAGATAGAGGGAGAGGCGTCTAGTGTAACCTGCGCAGTGTGCGGTTCCCGACTTGGCCTGCTCACTTACGAGGGCATCAAGCGAGAGAGAGAGAGAGGCAAAGGAAAGACAGGGGTTAACCAGATATTATCTCCGGTTGGCTACCCTGCACTGGGCGAGGGGCGAAAGGATTCGATAATGAACTGCACTGAAGGCCCGTAATTCTGAAGAATAGTTCACTATTATAAGGCTCATACGGACAAATTTACCGGCAGTGGTAGCTTAGTGGCTATATGGTGATTGATCTGCTGAGTACGAGATCGCGAGTGCGATTCCGGGGTTGTCGAAATTGATACGGAGCCTTATGCGATATTGCCTTCTGTCCGGTGTTGCCATCAAGCGTTATCTTACGGAGAAACTCACTTGCCAAACTTGGTTGATATGATTTGTCGACACTGTGACAGCTTCTGCAGTTTAGTGTAGGTGCGAGTAATTCTAATGCTCTCCTAGTAAATGAACCCATTCAATACTTCCGCCTGCGTAGGCTTGAGAGTCGCAAAAGATATCACGCCAGCTGATTTTCGTTCAAGCGTGCGTTGGTTTGGTTACGCGCATGGGCATTTTTCATGGTTCAGAAACCACGCGTGTTTCGCTCTCTCTGCCATTCGCTTCGTTCGTTGTGGGCCCTGTGCCTTCCATATTGTTTGGTCACCAACGTTGAATTGGCCCAGATCTGTGTGGCGTTTCTAAAGTTTCTAGAGATTCTAAAGTTTCTACGCTATTATACATGAAAGAGAGAGACAGATTAAATTTATTTAAAGAGCAGACGAAGGTGGTCGTCCCAACGTAGGCGGCGTCCTCAGTCCTGGACGCCGTAGTCTCTCGCCGCCCGTCGCGCTCTGTCCAACAGTCGAAGCACGTACTCGGGGCACGAGCTGGTCAGTAGGTCCTCCCACTTTTTTTTTCCTTTCTACACCTACTCCGCTTTTGCTTTATTTCGGAAGAATGCCGGTGCCGCGAAGAAAGAGGTGCTGGGCGGCGCAACACTTGATAGCATAATTTACGCGCTGTAACACGCACACGTGTAATGGGGATCGCATGCGGTGGCCACCAGCGGGAGGCCGAAGACAATGGGACGGGCAGCGCGGCGGGCACGCGTTCTCCATCGGCGGCTCCTCTGAGGAGCCATTGTCTGCTAATGAACGCCACCTCCAT
The DNA here is from genome assembly GCF_038994185.2 of Dermacentor albipictus. Taxonomy (NCBI): domain Eukaryota; kingdom Metazoa; phylum Arthropoda; class Arachnida; order Ixodida; family Ixodidae; genus Dermacentor; species Dermacentor albipictus. Next base: position 86,530,340 of record NC_091821.1, read on the forward strand.
CGCGTGTCTAGATTCTCCTCCTCTTTCCCCCTTCTCTCCGCTCCTGCTGCTTCGGCAACGAAGAATCTAACTCCGCTGGTGGCACTGACGCTCTTCTTCCTCTGGCAGCGTAGTGCGGTGGGCCCCCACTTCCGGTGGCTGTGTGCATCTCTATAGATGTGAGAATTCAAAGAAACACCAGTGTGTGTGTGCGCCCCGCGATGTTGCGCACGCGTTTAGGGAACCCCCGCTGTGCTCTTGCGAAGGCTGGAATCCGCGAAGCGCCTCTCGAAATACTTCCGGACGCATGGCACCGTGTTTGTATAGTGCTTGTTCAACATTGGATTCGCAGTAATCGAGCCGTCTACAACGAATTGCGTTAACGAAGCATTGTGGTCACTTTCGAAGGCTACCGCCCTACAAGGCGTAGTTAAGGGGTAGGGTTGGAAAGAATAAAGATTTAGTCCTTGTGATGAGTATGTACAGGGATAAATTATTAGTCCTACAAAACGAGCTGTTAGTCTGAGGGGGAGCATCTGGAAGGATGAACATTTAGTCCTTTGTGAGAGCATGTGCAAAGAGCATCCGTTAGTCCCCTTGGGAGTAACTGCTAGAGGAGGAACAGTTGGTCCTTTTGCAGTTAGTCTCGAAGGGACGAATGCTTCATCCTTGAGGGACTAATGGTTGCGGCAATGCACTTGCTCCCCAAAGAGAGTAACCCCCTGCCCTTTTTAGTCCTTTTTGGCTTAGAGTGTATCGTTTTAAACAAGACTTTGATATTAGTTTGGCGGGTCATTGTGTTTCAGTGTCGAAGTCGCGTGCTAAAGGAGTTGCTTAACGGGAACTTGTTGCCTGTGTGCATTGGAGATGGCGTGCGGGGGATATCAAGTAAACACGAAAAGAAGAAAGCAATATACAAGTATATTTACAAGGAAATACGCTGCACTGGGCCAAGGGGCAACAGCCCGCGCTAACTTCTAATCGTCGTCGTCGTATTCACACTGCTCGCCTCTTCGTGATCGCAAATACTGTTCCGTAGCACTATTAATCATCCGCAGTTGGGTTAGTAATTAAATATGTGTAATAATAAACATTCAGTCACTAGCGCCGCTCGGTTTCATTTCTGCTTGCACAGGTCTCACTGGTCTCACAATAAACTTCACTGAAAATTATGCGGATCCCACACACTTGGGAGTCGTTTTGAGCGAGGCTTTTCTTAGTATTTGCAGTGAACGCTGTTCTTGTTCAGGGACATTCTTCCGTAATTATTTTTTTTTATTCATATGCTTAGACCACGCGACGAAGGTAGACTCATTTTCACTGGGAAACGCCTCGCTCAATGTAAGCTTGTGGCGCTCCAGCACCGCCGCACAAGTACACCCGACAGATATCAGTCTATCGCACCCACTGCACACTGAGCCGAATTCTTCCTGCGCGAAGTGTTTCTCAATGTGTACTTGTTTGCAACCGTGCTCTACACGTTCCTGATCCACTGCTGTCTCATCACTGCGTATCGACGCCGCCCGGCTTCGTGTTTATGAGCAAGTGTGCACTCGCGTATCGACGCTGATCCGCGTCGCGTTTCTGGACGTAATGTTCACCGCGCTCTTCAGTGCTCATGATCACACCGCTCGATGCTGTTCCGCTTCGCGTAGCCAGCACGCGCTTCGCTGCGTATTGACGGTGTTGCTGCTGCGCTCGGCGCCTCTTCCGAGGTTCCATCTCCTCCCGACTCAGTGCCCGCTTCGGCCCCATTTTGTTTGTCTTGGCGTTCCCCTATGCGCTCGGTATGTCTTGGCGTTCCCCTATGCGCCCCGAGCCGAGTCGGCTTGCACGATCTCCGGGACCGGTATATCGTGCAGGGCAGCTGCCAGTGGCCACAAAGCTGGAGCAAGAGACAAAGAAAGCTTCGCTTTAAATGGGGTACTGTGTTGAACCAAGCGTATAGAGCCAACCACCACTTGGCCAGCGAGGACAGTTCGAGCCTTAATACTTTGTTTTTATTGTTTGTTTCACGGATTCTCTCCGTGTAGGGGGCAGAGGTAAAGGCAAAATGCCTGACAAAGCCTCTGCGCCCCTACAGTTCAAGGCAGCATGACATATTATTCACATACATATTTGCCAAACATGTCTTTAACACACAGCACACAGCAATGAAAAATTCAATTAATCAGAACGCATGTCTCCAGATCATTACTTTTACTTCAACGTGATAGATTTTGAAAAAGCAGAAGATACATAAACAATAAGTATTATATAACAATAAAATTGGCTTACATCAGAAGTCAACAAAGAAAAGAAAACCATAGAATCACTGGCCCGAAAATAAATAGCATATACAGGAAATAGATCAGTACATAGAAACATTTCAGAAAAGAACGAAGGTTTAGACTGATGTACAATGTAAATGCCGAAACAATGGCAAATATAATTTACAAGCGCTGAGAAAAATCTGTAAAATAACTGAGGTTACATGTGTTATCAGGAATGAGCACAATCAAGTTACTCAAAATGAAAATGCAATGTCACTGCCCACTGATAGGTTTTTACAGTCATTTTTGAAGTTGTGGAAGGATTGTGTGTATTGTACGTTAAAGTGATCACTGTTAATATATTAATCGTTTGATAATTCAATGTTTGCCTTCTGTAATTAGTTCTTGTGGCGGGCTTTAGATGGTGTGGTCTACGTATTGGGTATGAGGTGCAACTGTCGACAGGTATTGTGTGCAGCCTATTTTTATGAATCCACTGGAGTAGTTTGAAATAATAAACTTGATCTGCTTTAAGCATGCTATATTTAATGAAGAGCGATTTTGTTCGGAGTCCTCGTTTGTCACCCACATAGTTTTCACACATTCTCAATATTTTCTTTTGTACAATGGTTAGTTTGTTGTAGTTCGAAGCTGTCGTAGTTCCCCATACTAAAATGTCGTAACTTAGTTTTGAATAGAAAAGTGAGTAGTATAAAGTTTGTTTCAACCAGGTGGGTAGTATATTTTGTATTTTATACATGCAGCCAGTAACTCGATATAGCTCACTTTTTAATTTGTTAACGTGAGTATTCCATGTAATGTCCTCTCTAAACCATAAGCCCAAGAACTTTTGCTCTGTAACTTGTTCCAGTAACGTGTCCTCAAAGTTCAGGTGCACACAGTAGGGGTCTCTTTTATTTGGTGACTTAAAAATTATATATTTGGTTTACTTCATATATATTTGGTATACTTCATGGCACATCGTGCAGGACCCTCAAAGTTTGGGGAACAGGCAACGAAAACATTGCCTTAAATAGATGCTTGAAAAATGGGGGAAATGGGAGCAGGGAGCGACATATTGAGTCGTGCTCGCTTCGCATCTGGTATGTACGTGCGACGAGGAGTCGCCACAAGGTTATGGCAGACCCCCGCGGGTGGAGCGGTCCAGCCCTCACAGGGCTTGAAGGTGGAAACGGTCCAGCGTGTGGATTCATGAATGTGATTTCGGGCAGCACTATATGATATGTATGAGAGCCGTCGGGGTCCTGTCCAAATACCTGGCGTATTAGGTGTTCTGGGGCAGTAATCTCGGACGATAACTTTCGGGGATACTTTCACTTTCCAGCTAGTTGCGCGAAATCTCGTGAAAGTATCGCCGGAAGTGATCGTTCGAGAATCGGCCCCTGTTCTCCGTACTATGTGGTGTTGTACAGCGTCATTCGCTAATTTAAGTGTTTATGCCTGGCGAATGATTGACGCATCTGCACGTGGATGAGAATGATAGGGAGAAGGGACGATGGTGCGGGAGTCCTTGTTTACGGCACACAACCTGGAGCTTCTGTGGCCGGTGGGCCTCTGGCCACTGTGTGGGAGTGCTCGACATATGTTCTCAGCGAGCTGAGCACGCTCATTGCTTTCGATCCTTTGTTGACCGGGTATACCCACTCTTAGACGACTTGGAGTGGTCTTGCATATGTGTGTTAAGTGCGGCAAGAATGTTGTCAGGGCGAATATTGAGCTCAAGAAGCTCGCAACACATCCTGATTGTAAATGCGGATGGCGACAATTAATTCATGGTTGACAGTCGTCTGAACCTCTGCAACGGTGGCTTAGAGTATTACGACGTAGTGGCGGGAGGTCGGTGGGACATAGGGCCGACTACTGTAGTGACGTCCTCTCGCTGGTGCCCGGGCTCTATCTACTCAATGGTTGTCGCGATGAGGTAACTGAAAAGGTCTTATAGCCGGTAACGATTAACGGAGAGCGTATGTAAACGAAATAGACATGATTTCGCTCTTCTCAGCTTTCAAATTGTAATGTTTCGTGATAACACGCTTCGCTGTTTCCTACATGTCCGTGTTTCTGTTTTTTTATGCTCGCGTCGATTGTGCATGCGCGCAGAAATCTACAAGAAAAAGTAATGTACTTTCTTCTACCTGATTTTGACGCCGCATTGTCGGCATTCATGTACTCTCTTGCCTTCGCGTCGCAGTTGCGGCTCACGTAATCTTCAGTCTCCTGTTCTTCTGCCTTCTTTATACAGCGTGCAGGGGTACCCCGCCCTCCTGAACGTGAGCGGCCTCCTATGCAGCTGTGTGGCGCCGCTGGGCCGAGATGACGGCGCTCGGCCCCTAGGCTGCTGTCGACCCCTCCGGTTCTGCGTTCACGTCTCTGCGAGCCGCCAGGAAGCACCGTGAGTAGCGTGCGTCTGTGTTCCTCGCGCGCTTTCGTTCCAGGCGCGCCGGGGATGCGTACGCACCTATGGCTGCAGGCTGTTCGCGTCCACTATGCCTACAACGGCCGACAAAACGACGGCGGCGCGGTCTGCGGATAGCAATTTGTGCAACTGCTGGCTGGCCTTTCCTTGCTTTCTTTCTTTTTGTTATACTGCCGGGAGGTTCTATTTGTTTTTGTTTTAGCTTTTCTTTATTATCGCGTACGATTGGCACCTGTATGCATAAACTAGCTTCTTTTAGGTTATGCTGAGCACGATAGCTTACGGATTTACTCGTGTTGCATAAACCACGACGTCATACTTAGCCTTTAATTATTATTATTATTATTATTATTATTATTATTATTATTATTATTATTATTATTATTATTATTATTATTATTATTATTATTATTATTGCGCCATCTGAGCTGAGCCTCTGTTTCAGCAGCTTCATTTCGTTGTCGAGAAAATTGGGCACGGAACGCCCACCAGCGCTTGTCGTCTCTTGTGATATAAACCTTCATTAGACCGCTGTTATTTTTTCTAGGAAAGCAAATGTGATGCCGATGAGTGTGCTAGCTTTTAGTCGAAGTTTGTTGAAAGACGAACAAAAACATACGAATAAACACAAACAAACAAACAAGCATAAAGCCTGTTAAGGTCACGACTGACAATCATGCGCTTTCATCAAGCATGCGTAGGCGAAGAGTTTTCATTTTTCCGGGGGTGTGCTGGGAGGGGTGGTGCTCAGCCCCTACCGGAAAACTCCGGAGAGGGCTCAGGCCCCGGAGCCCCCCCCCCGTAGTCGCCGCCTATGCAAGCATGTATCTTCGGCGCTGCTTCTCTTACTGATGCTCTGACTTTTCTTTTTAATCTTATTTTTAGACATTTATTCGAGCCTTACAAACGAGAATCACTGCCTCGGAGGTCTCCACAAAGTCAATAAAGAAAGAGTCGACTAGGTTCATAGTGACAACCAGGCTGTTGTCTCAGAACTTGATGCACAACTTGCCCGAGCGAAGAGATCTGCACCATTCGCGCGCAGGTCTTGCTCGTCGAGTTAGTAGTCCCTTTTAGGACGTCAGCTCCCGCCTCTTTAGATATACTGTTTACGCATGACGGGCGGCTCAGCGTTTTCGCCTATGCTGCGTGCATGCGGTGCATATGGGAAAGGCGCGCAAGTTCGTGAACGAACTCGCAGCGAAAACAGTCATACAAAACATCGCTATAGGGTGGTATTCATATATAGTTAGTGTCTCAAGAAGCTGCAGGTCCAGACAATTGGTTTGAACGTACTACGTCATTCCTAAAAAAAAGACGCATCAGACATTGGTTTGTTCGATCGAATGGCAACAGTTGCCTTACAATGTTATTCGATAGCTACGCAATAGCTCGCGTCTTATGTGGGTGCTGACTGGGATAATTGCTCTACGATACCTCTCAGCTGTAGGATAATGAACGATGCCTCAACTTCTAGTGAAAGTTCGCAAGACTATCTTCTCTACGGCACTGTGCCTTCGTCTGAACTTGCTTAAGATATTTTCAGTATCCACAAAAGCCTTTCCCTCACACTTTTTTTCGTTGAGTAAAAGGCCTCGTATATATATACGAAGTTTACGACGGTATAGCGGATTTTGGCCTTATTTGACTGCTGATCTACAGTGAAATGCCACCAAGGTATTGTGACTGCTCGTACGTGACCGCGATTCGCCCCGGCCTTCTGGACGCAACGGCAAGACTTAGTTCCGTCTCGGGCAGACGTTTCATCTTCGGAGTCATGCGCTTGACCATGCACTATTCGTACTTACACCGTCACTGCTCGTGTGGATTGTGATTTGCTTCGTGGCCTCATCTTAGTAAACGTGAAAAAAGCAAGCTGTCCGTTTCAGGTTGACCAGAGTGCAATCGTTGCCATTCCTTGGGCTTTGCGTAAGCTCGTCGTTAGACGGCGTCATCTTTCGCTCCCTGTGATGCGTATGTTTGTGCGCGCAGAGCTCGTGTTTACGCGTGACGTCCGCTTTGCCGGTGAGCGCGCCGACCGCAGTGCGTGCGTGCGTGCGCCTATATACTGGCCCCGTCGCACGAAGGCGGCGGCCCTGCGTGCCGCAGAGAGATTGAAGACGCGCGCGGCTTTCCCGCCAGCGCGATTGCGCTTGCTTGCTTTTTTCTGGCGTATAGTTTTTCTGTTGTAGCTATCCTGTTCCCGTTTTGGCAAGACGGTAGCCTTGTTATCTTTCCTTCGAAACGACGTTGCGAGGAAGGAGCTTCCTGGAAAAAGACGAGTTAATCATCGCCACCTGTTTCCCGCTGCCGCAGCGCTTATTACGCAGAACAAGATGGCGCGCACGCGGTGCATCGCATGTTAGCGCCGGGAAGACGACGCTCTTTTGGGAGCAGTCGTGCGGAGAGAATCATGGCTGCACCGCCCACTTCGGCCCTTCTCTTTGTTTCTCCTCCGGTGCGAGATTCGCTCGCAGTATTTGAAAACGCGGAGGTCGCACCGTAACATATGAAGCCGGCTGTTCGTATGTGGATTGGGGGCGCAGTAGTTTTATTCTTTCTGGAGCTCATGGGAAAAGATAAGGGCGAGCGAGAGAGAGAGAGAGAGAGAGAGAGAGAGAGGGGCGGCTAGAAGGCGTTCGTGAGGAGTTGCATGAAGCTGCGATCAGAACCACTTCCTCGAACCTTCGCTTGCATGATCTTGAGCGTTTCGAGCGATGTTTGGCCTACTGGCGTGTTACATTTCATCCCTAGGCGGCACTGCAAGCGCGATTTCGTGTGTGTGTTTTTGTATTTGATGATGCATTTGGTGTTTTTGTTTGGTAGGACACTCTCTCTCTCTCTCTCTCCACACACACACACACTTTTTCCTTTTTTTTTTCTGCTGTAAAATGTTTGCTCTGTTTGTGCTTTTGGTGACTTTCGATCCTTTGTCGCAGACTGCGCGAAATGTACTCCTTTTTGTATTGTGGGATGTTTTTTTTTTGGGCGTCTGTGTGGTTTTGCGGGAGAAAGAACTGCATTAATTGCCGTGAGGCCTCATTTAATCTCAATTCATCTTATGTCCTCTTTTCATTTATGCGACGATATAACGTGAAGAGGCCGGCGATATACTTGTTGGCAAAATTTACATATTCATGCTATGATCTTGTTGGGAGAAAGAGGGAGGTTAACCAGAACAGCGAAACCAGTTTGCTACCCTACACTGGTGAAAGTGGGAAGGTGAGGTAGACAAATTAATTAACTAATTAATTTATTAATTAATTAGACAGACATGTATACTTATTGATTGATTGATTGATTGATTGAGTGATTGATTGATTGATTGATTGATTGATTGATTGATTGATTGATTGATTGATTGATTGATTGATTGATTGCCCTACACTGGGGAAGTGAGAAGGTGAGGTATAACAAAAAGATAGAGAGAAAACACAGACACACGATCGCTGCAGACAATCACAGCACAGAATCACTTGTACGACAACAAACACTAATTCAGGCTAGAGCTGCTTGTGGTGTTCTGTTGTCCTTCAAAACTTAAGCAGTGCTTTCGTCGCCCTCAGCTGCGATGTCGCGCATGAGGTCGGCATTCCAAAATGGTTTGCTCTGATAATGTTCTTTGATCAAAGCGCACTAGCACCATTGCGAGCGATGGTGTCTGCACAGCGAGGACAGTCACACAGAACACGCTGAAGCGCCTCCTCGCGAACACAGTCGTATCACACGAGGCGTTGTCGGCCATTCCAATGCGAAAAGTAAAAAACTTCTTAAAATCCACTCCTAGCCATAACCGACAAGGCAGAGTGGCCTTGCGTCGGGAGAGTCCACTTCGGATGCGAAGTTGGAGCGAAGAGTCCAAATGGTGCAGCCGATTGTTTTGAAAACTTGGAGTGTTCCGGGAACATGGAGAAAGTGGTATCTCGTGCGATCACTCGAAGTTTGCTAGCGGCAACCGTATATCGCTGGCCTCTCTACAACGTTATATTCTAGCAGGAATGAAAATATGACTTCGGATGAAATGAGTTCTTTGCGGTAATTATGCAGTTCATAAGCGGCGTTTACTGGAATGCGACGATGGCGCGTCGCTTCGAATTTCCAGCACGTCGCATCCATGTAAACGGCGTTAGTGCACTAGAAAGGCGAATCACATTAATGCGTCAGGCGATGATATGTTGAGATGGTTGAGTCGTCTCACGTGTTGCATGTAAACGCTGGCGCATCGTATCGAGGGAGAGAAAAGCGAGACGGCTCCTGGTGTCTGCTCTCCTCGACTTACCGGAGAGGCGCGCACCTCCCGGGAACAGGTCCCGGCTTGTTTCATCGAGCGAAGAGTAATGCGCCACGTGTAAATGCGGTCGCAGTTATGCGGTAAGAAATTTGATACACTACTGCCGCATTTATGTAAGCGCTGCTATAAACATAAAAAAAAAGCGAATTGAGTAGGGAACCAGACGACGGCTGTCAAAGTCAAGCGCTGATTTTTGGGCACAGGGCTGCTGAGATATGCTGCTGCATGCACTTGTTGGTTAGCTCTATTGTTCAGTGTGATGAGAGGTGTGGGATAGGTCCAGTTTATTCGGTCAGACAACCGCCCATGCGAAGAGCGTGAAAGAGCTTCGCTTTTCATGGCTCTTCAAGAAGTGCCAAACGGACGTGCGTGTAGTTAACCTCCCTGCCTTTTCTCTATTCTGTTTCTCTCGCTCTGAAGAACTGCCGAAGGAAGTATCGGTATACCGTGGAAACTCTTGGCGAACTTCACTAAGGTTTCAAAATTTGCTTGCGCATTGATGTATAATTGAAAATTCTTAACCACGTTCGCTCTTACCGCATCCTCTCTTCCCCAATTTCTTAAATATTGCTCACCGTAAAGTCACGTGCTCGCGAAGCTATTTGAAGTAAGCGCATATGCTCGTTAGAATCAAATGAAGCAATATAGAGCGTGACGCTACGTGTGTACTAAACGCGGGCAAAATAACGTATTCTCATTCCATTGATAAAAGAGACGCCAGGCACTGAGCGTGATCTACCGTGCTGTGCTATTTTCAGTTAAGCGCAGTTTCGTGGTGCGTGAGAAGTAACCGTGTTTCGGCTCGCGTGCTTATCACCTGAGTACAGTTATTTTGCCATGCCGGATTCGGTGCCGGAAAAACGAGCGAACTGACACGCCCCCTATAGAGTATATATGCATATGTCACTTCTCGTATTTAATTTCATGGTGCGCACACGCTTGCGAGTGTCTTGTTCCGCACGACTCCACTCTTCGATCGGAGTCTTGCGCTGACACGTTTCACCCTCTCACAGACTGTCGTGGATCGGGCTCGCAGCCGGACGTGAAATGGATGAAATCGCCCGGAAGTGTCAACAAGCGATCGCCGAGAGGCAGTTGATCGACCCAGGCAGTACGATGGCTGCTTCATATATGCTGCCACGTTCTGCCGGAGGTTGGCACGCTTGTTATACCAAAAGCGTATACTTGTGACAACTAACTCTCTTAGAGAACAGCTTTCAAGTCCTGCCGCCAGCGGTATGTCGCTCCCTTTTCTCATGATTCAGACATAAGACGCTGGTACAGGTCTATGACTTTCTTTGAATACCTAAAGTGGCGCACGTACGAGATTGAAAGCCAGGTCTGCCGCTCATGTGCGCATCAGAGCTGCGTAGTAACGTATACTATAATGTCATCAGTAATTGTGCAGGCTGTGACGCTCGTCATTTTCGACACAGATGAGGTCTGGCACATCTGGAATTTTGATATTGTTATTTGTTTAACGCGAGACTTTCTTCGTTCGGTTTACTAGTGTGCTGGTTTGTGCATAAAAGAACAAGAAAAACGACAAGAACGAACAACTGCGCAGTTGCTTGTCGTCATCTGCTTTCTTGTCTTTTTGTGCAGAAACCAGCGCAGTAAACCCAATGGCGTCGTGCACAAAGAGCCCCAGTTAATGGAAGCCTTGTTGAAGCTTCGATCCTTCAATTTGTCGGGTCACTCTGCTTTCGCTTGAGACGACCTGTTTAACGCTGCCCAAATGTTTGCTCTACAAGAGCCACGGGGGGCGTTCGTTGCTATGTGGAAGGTTTTTCTTGTCGGCCGCGTGGCCTCGAACTGCCACAGCGCCGACGCGCTCTGGTTACGTGCGCACCCGGGGTGAGAACACGTTGCCGGGGGCAGCCTCTCTTGTCTCCAGACGACTCCGTCTTTTTTTCTCTCGCTTCGTTCGCGACGCAGTTCCAGTGCTTGCCGCTTCTGCCAGCTGCATATAACCCGATCAACTGGCCAGGCGCACTTCTGCTCCGAGCGGCGGTTCGCACACTCGCTTCTCAATTTGGTAACACTTTCCGTGACCGCTCTTGAAGTTTGGACATCGTCCACCTGTTACGCGACGCAGTGCCGCCATGGAGGAACCCGAACGATTCACTTCATCTTTCCGATCGAGATTTGTGGAATGGGCATAATTATGGGCGCGAGTTCGTTTTCGTATATACATGTTCTCGGCCGACATTGTGTTCACGGAAGGCGCGAGTCGAACAGATGTGCACGGTGATCAGCAGAAATAAAATATATACACGTTGCAGTGGGTGTGGCATGCAGCTGCGCAAGTTCGGGGTGGACACGCACTTGTTGGCGGCGTACATGATTATCAGCTGCCGACAGCGGAGGCTGTGAGCTCCTTCCGAACGAAAAAAAAAAAAGTTATAAATTGAGAACGGCACTCGTGGGTTAAAATTCTGCCTCGCGTGTGACTTTATTACGTCGTAACATGCAACCGTGGTTGCCTCTTGGCGGTTTCAAGCAGCTGCGTACACAATGAGACGTTCTGCCGTTGGCTTGGAGGCCGTCTGTTCGGTCTGCTGTGTCGCCGCTGTAGAATTTCTGTGGGAGCGAGTGCAGAGATGACATTGTCGCATACAAAGGGGCCGGATATGGTGTGGTCAACAGATTCATTGGAATTTTACATCCCATTGAAACGTATGCGAGCTCTTTTACCCAATCCGGACGTTTCGGAGCTCCGCGGTCTCGAGTTAACCCAAAATTGGCGACTCAATTTATGAGCTTGAAGCTCATAAATTGCACCACCGGCAGCGACCGCCGTGTTGATATGCGATATATGGCGTTAAAAATCGCGACCCGCTAGCGCGTGTTACGTCTCCCAATACACGGACTCTCTGGCTACACTGACCTGCTGACACTGCAGGTTAATAATTATAATAATTTGGTACTGTTGCCGAGTCTTCCTAGCTGCTGCCCATTGCGGCCGTGCTCGCGCATGTGTGCCCGCAGTCTCAGTTTCATACTGAAAATACTAGAAGGAAATCTGGCGCTATTATAATTCGCCGCTGCTTCATCCATCATATGAATGATGGGTATCCAGGGCATGTATTTGTCCAAACTTGGTTCCTTTGACTTCAAACAATTTACCTTCTTGTTCTCTCTTTACCTCAACATTGCCATCTCAAATCTGCTGCACCACAGTGATTGGCCGCATTTACCCTACCATTTATACAATCATATCCCTTTCAGAACATTGCAAATAAAGAACTGTTTACTATATCTCAAAGTAGTCACCCATGATGAGCGCCAGAGTGTCATTGCAAAAAGCCATTCAAGTATATATCGACACGCGCACTCAGATGTGTATGGGTGCGTGCGTGTGTGTGTGTATGTGGTGAGAGAGAGAGAGAGACTAAGGAAAGACAGGGAGTAAAGTTTATCTCCCGTTGGCTGCCCTGTATTGGGGAAGGGAATAGATCCGTCTATGCTATCGAGCCTGCTTAAGGAAATCAAGTAGGTGTCAACGTAAAATACTCCACTACTCTGAAGCAATGTTGCGCGACTTTATAATAGCGCGCAACACAGCTGAACCGCAAGAAGCAGTTCGGTTCCTCAATTAAGCCATATGCAAAGTTGCAGAAAGATCCCCATCATTTTCATGGTAGTTGACCGTCTGCCAGCGCCATTTTAGTAGGAAACTTACAGTCGCTCTGCAGAGCGCAGCACTGTCGCTGACACACACACACACACACACACACACACACACACACACACACACACACACACACACACACACACACACACACACACACACACACACACACACACACACACACACACACACACACACACACACACACACACACACACACACGCGCGCGCACACGCACACGCACACACACACACACACGAACAGGGACGTGGGAGGCTTATTTATAGGTGGGTATGGTTAAGTAGACCCCTATACTGGAGAGGTTGGAAGCAGTGCGTCCCCGGCTATTCCATTTCACTTAGATGGGAGGCTTATTTGTACCTACTGAGCGGCAGATTGATTTCATAAGGGATAGCTCATGCTTATACTGGACGAGTATTCTAATCGCTCCTCGTCTGTTATATTTTGGTTGTATATTTCTTTCTTAGCGGTTTCACGCGTGCATATGTGTGTTGCCACTCAAACTGATCTCAGTTGGTAGCGAATTGCGGATTTTGTTTTCGTTTGATCCTTTCTTCGCCATACCTTTTTTCCCCTCTAGTAATTTGTGCAGCGCAACCTCCACTGTGACATGAAAAGCAGATCTGAAACTGTATCGCGCATAGCGAACATTTAATATTACATAAGTTACAAATTGGTACTGCTAGCGACAGAAACAATAAACGGCGCAAAAGCAGTATGATGTGTGCCACGCATAGTTGTATACAATAGAAGGAGAAAGGAGCATCGCATGTGATTCGAGTGGGAAAAGAAAGAAAAAAAAACAAGTAGAGAATTCTTACTCCCGTGTACGGGTTCATCCAATTGCTATAGCTTCTCGATTGCACCCCTGCCAATCCATAAAAATGCATTTGTGCACGCCACTTGATCGAGCGGCCGTGAGACGACGCATATACTGCTAAAGAGGCAAAAGGTACACGGAACGGTACACGTGCGAATACACGTATACAGATGCACACAGGCACACGGAAAGCGAGAAACAAGAAGACCGGTGCCGGTTTTCCCCAATTTTCTCAGTCAATTTGCGACGGTCGTGGCGCCGTATATATAGTCGCAGTCGTTTCTATGTTCAAGAAAGAAGTAACGTAACATTTTCAATTGCGACGATGGCGGCTGTTCATTTTCCGCTATTGCGCTCTCGCGTATTTTTTTTCTTATTATCGTTTATTATTCACGCTTATCAATCGTTCTGCGCCGGGCGTTATCGCGTCTCAATTGATTTACCGCTGCCCTGCCGGTGTGGGCTCCCCCGCGCCTTGATATGGCTTCCCGGGGAGAGCCGGGGACGCGTTCATTTCAACATCGCGCCCACTCCTCGACTCGTGAACGCGGGCGAGAACGTTGCTCTTCCGCCCCGGTCGTCACTGTACGCTCTGTACTCGTGATACACTCGGCGTTCACTTACTCCTTCGCTCTCTCGCCTTCGCTGTGCAGAGGCCACGTTGTCGGGGGCTGTCTAGGCGGGATTCGCTTTATCGCATTCGAGCCGCGCGCGTGACGGGCGGGCCGTTTAGTCGCGGGATAATGACGCGAGCGCGTGCACCTTCGCCGAGCGAGAGTGCCGGCCGGTAATGGAATGGGCCGTCGTAAGGGTGCATGATACTCGCAGGTGACGCGAGAGCTTATTATATATTCGGAAGCAGTGTCGGCGCCTCGCATTCATTAGCGTATCTCCCTATCCGTTTTAAATGACGTCCGAGCGACTGAACGTTCCCAATGATCAGCGTTGCGAGCACCTGAGGTGCCCTTCGCGGACTCCTTAGAAGAGGAAAAAAAGGCAGAAAATAAGAACAAACAGGGATCTTGACTTTGCCTCCTGTGAAGAGCTTGGCTCTGCCACTTTATTTTCTTTCTCTCTTTTTCCGATGTGCCTTAATGAATTCACATTCCCTGATCATCGGATGAGAAGCAAGATGGAAAAAAAAAATGCTGCACATATATAAAAAGAAGCTGCGCATGATACCGCACGGTCACTAGTAGCGCACGCTTAGTGAGGAATGGCCCGCAGAGAGAACGGTTGAGAAAATTCACTGAAACTGATCGAAACGAGGAAACGTTTGTCCAATATAGTGTTTCGCCATCCATATATACAGTGTGCTTCTTTGGGAAGATTGTTTGGCAAGTGACCACTGTGTCTTACAGATACGCATCCAATTACGTAAACGAAGAGCTCGAACAGTCAACGTTAATCAGATTCGCATCGTTGACCTGCCTGAAGCCCGCAATGAACTAGTGGATTGCGAGCATGCTATCGATTACCCAACAAACTGAGTCAGGCTAATCTATAGTACAGTTCATAAACATGCCAAGACAATATAAAGTACTAATCAGCATCATCATGTTGACTACCATCTTCTGACTATCTGAACGAAACGACGACGCCTAGCCCAGCGTTCACAGAAGAAGCAACGAAATCAAGAATTACAGTGAAGAATATACCAAGTTATCCTGGAAAGCCAACTTAATGCAGGTAATTTAGCATCACAACGTTGGACCGAAATATGTGGTGAGATGAGTGCACCGCTACGCATTGCAAGGGTGTGGCATCTCTTTCGAACCCTGATTGGGATAACAAAAACCAAGACCTGCTTTACAACGCTACCAGCTAAAAGAAGATGGTACGACAGAGGACTTAATTGACTATATCCGAAATGCGCACTACCCAGCCTTTGACCCACAGCCCATAGATATCGCATTTGAAGCAGATGCACATGACATGGGTATCAATTCACCATTTGCTCTGGCAGAACTAAAAATTGCTCCGCTCTTACTGCGGCTGGATTCTACCCCAGGACCTGACATAATTACCTATGATATTATGCGGAATCTACCAGTTAACCAAAAAGGAAGAACTCTTAAATATCATCAGTAATGAATGGGAGACAGGTGTAATCCCGAGTGGAAGGAAGCATACGTAAGCACGAAGCTCAAGCATGCAATGCCTCTTAATAGTTCAGAAAACATGCGCCCCATCACTATGACGTCCCGTGTAGGCAAACTAATTAAAAGATGGTCTTAGCAAGATTGGTATGGCACCTGGGAAACACTTACCAGCTATATAATCTTATCTGCTTTCGAAAGCATGTCGGCACTCAGCCGCATGTCAGCCTCGTGAAATGTGAAGTTTATGATGCACCTATAGTGCATTGCAGCTTCGAACGATCGTTGGAGTAGACATCAAGAAAGCCTTCGACAATGCTCCTACCTGCACATCGCCATCCTGCAAAACCTGGCCGAGACGGCCCCCGGTTGTCGAATGCTCCAATATATGAATAGTTTCCTCACTCACTGATAGTGTTTTCCGCATCCTGGGACCTGACGGCCAGCCATCCAAATTGCTCCCCGTACGCAAAGGGACTCCCCAAGGTGCGATCCTCTCACTGATGTTTTTGTGTTTGTTATTTATTTATTGGGGGCATGAAAAAAATTCTCCCTTAAACTCGAACAGATTCCAAACTTGCGTCATGCAATCTATGCGGGTGACATCGCTCTTTGGTGTACCAAGTGCCACGCCGGGGAACAAGAGTCGACTATAGAGGAAGGCCTAAACATCATAGATGCACACGAGGTTGAGACATATATTGCGACTACTTTAGACATATATTGCAGTTTTGTAATTGTAGCCGGTGAGTTCGCAAGGGGTATCCGCTTGGAACGAATTCTCAGGATGACACTATAGTTTCGAAATGTTAATTCCCGAAGTGTACGACGAAGTACTCTGGCGGTCCAGTTACTTTAGTGGTGCAATGCATAAAACGGTGTTTTGCTAAAAAGTAGTTAAATGAACAACAGCGCATTTTTACCGTAAATTAGACGGCGCATGCATATCTTAAAATTAAATTGAATTATGGGGTTTTACGTGCCAAAACCACTTTCTGATTATGAGGCACGCCGTAGTGGGGGACTCCGGAAGTTTGGACCACCTGGGGTTCTTTAACGTGCACCTAAATCTAAGTACACGGGTGTTTTCGCATTTCGCCCCATCGAAATGCGACCGCTGTGGCCGGGATTCGATCCTGCGAGGCACATATCTTGAAACCCGTGCTATCTTTAGAATTCGTTCCCACCGGATAAGCCTTGCAAACTCACCGTCAACAATTCGTAAATTGCTTTATGTGCCGTAAAGGAATTACTTTGAAACTTCATTAGCGAATTTTTTTTAGTAAGTTAATTATAGATATATATTTATTGTACATGTAATATCCTCCTCTTCCAACAATGGAGTTCAAGAATTGTGCTATCTGCCACAGGCAATTAAAAAAAAAAGTAACCTATACAGGAATGAGATTGGAGAAGGCGGTCTTGCAGCAGCCTTGAAGTTTGTGAGCAAAGATGTTCAGTAACAGAAAAAAGGCTGCAAAACGTTGTGCGTGACCTAGCTGTAGGTATGAAATGTGGTGGACAGGAAGCTGGGAAATGTAACTCCAATGAACCCGTAAAGCAACGACGAAGATGTACAGTGCCCAGCGATTGAAACGCGATGTTCAGAGCGCGTGGGGTAAGCTGTGACAGCCGCCACTGGTGGGCGCTGGGGACACCGAGCTGATGCATTTTATGTCACTTGAAAGAAAGAGTCTTTATGACGTAGTGGGACTTCATTCGGGGGCTACTCAGCCATCACCCAGCGATCACGTACCAGTCGTGCAAAAAGCGTCGGTCGCCACGCGGTCCGAGTATCGCGTTTCAATCACTGAGCACTGTATACATATGGCTATCATGGGTGGTCACATTCGATGGCGATAATTGCCGCTGTGGACACACGCAGCGGAAGGCCAAGGCACGCCATGAATGAGAGCTTGAGTTTGCACGCATTGCGATGCACAAAGATAGGTCTTGCGCGCATTGATCGAAATAAGGAAGCTGCACCGGAGGAAGCCCATAAAAGCGCGTTTGATAGCCGAAGAACTGCTCTCTCTGATACAGGCCACATTTTATCTTTGTGGAAAGTCGATTACGTGTGAAATTCCAATCGGTCTCTTTTTCGTGTGCTTGATATTTGAGGGTACCAGGGTTCAATTCAGCCCTTTCGGTCAGTGATGATCACGAGGAAGCGCTAGTTTATCTCGTATTTACATGTGATGATGGTTATTGATGCTTGCCAAGTAGGATGTCATTTCTTTCTGGTGAACAGTACCAATGAACATTACTCAATAAAAACTTCCAAGTCTCGCTTACAAAGTAAAACGATGTTAGCATTGCCGCCTTCTGTAGCCTTGCGGACACGTCACGCTCACGACACTCATGTCATGAGCATATATTAAGAGCTAAACAGAGCTCCGCAAGGACTCAACAAGGCCATCGTGCACTATGTTGAAAAGTGTTGGCATTGGACCGTGGACGAGGTGCGAGATGGAGGCGTTTTGCCGTCTTCGATCGTTGCAGTGATCTGTTGATCAACTACAGTTGCATATCCACCTAAGGGCATGGCATCCTATTCCAACTGCCTCTAAGACATCAGGAATAGCTTGATGGGTAACGTTGACATTGGCGCCCTTCTCGTACAGCAACATCGCAACGATCAACCGCCTCACGCATTTTTTTTTTTTTCGGCACAGAAGTCAGTAACGCTCTCGGTAGACGAACGACCACACCGGATGTTAGCCATAACGGACGCAGTCTTAAGGGTTGAAATAAGCAGCATTACTTCTATCACAATGAACCACACATTGCATTTCGGCCGAATTCTTTCCTGGATCCCTCATTGCACCTCAGACATGGGGAATCTCTTGCGACTCTGAGGCACCACTTCAGAGTCTGCATTTTGCCCTATATCGCAGGACTCACGAGCAGCTGACATACGAGATAAGACCACCATCGACCTATGGCTAAACGGCATGAAATTATATTTCAGTGACTACCTGGACATACCAGCATTGCTGGTAATGACCTCGCCGATGAAGCCGCCCTGTCTGCTCATCTGGAAGCCCGACCAGTTTCAATCCATTTATCCAGAACCGACACTGCAAGAAAGCTTCACATCGTTGCTAAAACTATGACGCTCAACTACTGGGCTTCTGCCGACGTCCCGAAATCTCATCTCCATAGACTTGATTCATCCCTAAAGCTACAAGTGCCATCAAAAGTTTCCCGCTCTGAGGCGACAGTATTGTGCCGCCACTGGCTAGGGGCGGCATTTACAAAGGCCTGCTCGTTCCGCATTGGAATAGGGGATACGCCCATGTGTGACTCTTGTTGAGCTATACAAACGATTGGACAAATCCTATGTCTCTCTCCCCAGTACGAAGTTGAGCGTGAAGCTCTGCGGACGCCATTGAACCGGCTGGACTCTTGACCATTCTCGCAAATGAAGATCCTTGGACAATGGCCGTATGCGCGTCGATGTCACAGAATGCCAGGAAAGCGTTGTTGCAGTTCCTCAAGTCGACAGGGCTTGGCGACCGTGTGTACACTCGGTGCGAACCTTGAAATGTGCGCGAAGCTGTGCTCTCTCTCTCTCTCTTTTCATCCCTATGCCCCTTCCCCCAGTGCCAGGTAGCAAATGGGACGTGCGTCTAGTTAACCTCCCTGCATTTCCTCTCTTCTATTTCTCTTTCTCTCTCACCCTCAAGGCTGGCCTCTTCGAAGTTCGCGGCTATTCTTACCGTCGAACGAACTGTGTATGTCACGCCTTGTTCTAGAGAGTTGCCGTTCACGCACGCACGCACGCGCGCGCGCAGGTGTGTTTCTTTGCGAGTCCATGTGCATTGTTCTCGGTTTTTAGTGACAAAGCAGCGGTAGACGAACGGCTACCCTCTCTCTCTTTGCAATCCATCTTATGTATCCGCACGCTATAAGGTATACGCTAATGCTTGTGCAGCTTTCCCCAACTCCCCCGCCTCTTCCTTCTATGTTTGTCGAGGTGCGAGAACCATTTTCTTCTCCTTTGAATTCTTGTTTTCTGCGTTCAGATATTTTCTTTCATTCCTTGCCGATGTAATGCATTTTTCTTCCTGAGCCTGCAGCGATGCCGTCCGAGATTGCGCCCGTGGCAGGCTTCGCCTCTTGAGTGCTTCGGAAACTGTGAGAAGGGCCGGTAAGGCGAGGAATGGGGACGAGGAGGAGAAACGCAAGTATAACGGCCTCAGCCTGCATAATGCCTCCGTCTGAAAAGTTCTGCTCAGTGCCCGAGAAACCTGAGCTGCATGTAGCTCCCAGTCGGTAAAGACAGGCTGCGGTATCGAACGCGTCCGCGGGCCTCGCGTCGTCTTATTAGCTGCTCGCCCTTAGCGTTTTCCTGTAGTCCTGATCCCTTAATTGTCCCTCTCGTCGGTCCGTGCCGAACCACTGTAGAGGCAGAATGGTTTCGAATCTCACGTTTCATTAGTCTCGTGCGAAGGATCAACGTCGCGTACACGTATAGTATATGGCGCTGCTGCTTCGCCGCGTATCGCTCATTGTGCAGGCTGCACGGAATTAGTGAAGCGGTGCGAATACCTCTCGCGAATACAAACGCGCACTTTCAGAAAAGAAAGCCATTCGTCTCGCAAAAGCTCATTTCTCACGCCTGCGAGATAGTGGAAAAAATATAAAGGAAAGCAGCGATTCTGCACCCTGTCCTATAGCTGTGTGTGTGTATGTGTGTGTGTGCGCGCGCGCCAGGACAGGACTCGTACATTGCGTGTGCTATATTCCCGGCGTCTCTCCCGTTTTTCCTCCTCTCACCCATGACTGATCTACTTTTCTGCTTATTTTTTTTGTTATTATTATAATAATTTTCTTCTTCACTTCTTTTGCACTTTCAAAATCGTGAGTCATCAGTCTGACTCCCGCGCTCCTTGTGTTTGCATAGCCTTACCGAAGCATGATTGTCAAGCGGGAATTATGATGGTAGCATGCGGCTGCGGGAATTGTGCGACGAGGTGCTTTTTATTTTTATTTTATTATATTTCTCCGCGTGTACGCGCACCCTTGATTTACAATTTTATGGATATGAACTTCTGTTGCTGCCTGCATAATCATTCTTTGGGATAATCTTTACACTTTCTGGTCACTTCAGTTTTAGGTGCCCAGTTACGCGTCAATTTCGAGGGGTAAAAATGGTTCCCCTATAGCGTCAACGCTCACAACGCTGCCATTATAGCACTTTCACGTTGGTTCTGTTCGTCAGTTATGCTGGTACTTTTTTCTCCTGAGAGTTTTCACTTGCGGAGGCGCGAAGAAACGCGTGCGGTCGGGTGGTTTCTGTGTCGGCACAGGGTGCACGAGGGAACCATTCTTCTACGTCGCATAGTGGCTACTGCTCGTGCTCATCAATAACCGCGCACTGGACGTGACCAGCTTTTCCTTGTATGAGAACAGCTGAAATAAGAGCATCTGCGTATGCACGTAGACAAGCGCCATGCACACTTTAGTGGCCGGTAAAGGAAGATGTGTTCGTTAATGCAAATAAAGTCGCAAGTTTCGTTTTCCTTGCGGAGCCAAACGATAGAAATAATTACTGTGGTTTGTAAGGGGGCATCCACTTTCTTCATAATAACTTACCTTCTTCGTCGTCACTTCTGCCGCGCAGCGAGTGTGAGTCCTTGCCTAGCGCTCTCGCTGGCTGCTGTAGCTTGCGCGAAAGCCTTTTCGAACCTATAATCGAAAATACTGATTACGCTGTATGAAATACATACATGCGGTCGCGAAAAGACCGACGACCATCTTTTCTGCCATGGTCTCGGACTTATCGTAAATACGAGGACAATCGGTGTCTGTCGCTTTTTAACAGTGAAATGACTGGGCACTGTGCACTCAACCACTTGCAGGAGTCCTTGTACCGGCGCATTGTTCATATTGTTCAAAAGAACATGAATGGTGTCCATTATGGGATGTAGAATTGCGATGATATCTTGACGTCCTGAATTTCATCACATGCGATTCCTTCATATGTACCAAAGAGATTACTTGCCTCTCGCGGAGCTTTAATTTGCAGGAAAGGTCCTACAACTTTCTCCACTCGGTAGAGCTCCCAGTTTTGCTGCATGCGCGCATAGCCTGGCTTTACTTCCGTGTTTCCTTGTAGATGTTCCTGCGGTGGACGAATGTAGGCCTGGAGGACCCGTGGACCGTCACCATGCAATCCAACGCCGCAACGCCGGATGTGGCGTCTCCCAGATTTTGCAGGAAAATCACGCAGAAAGACAGAATAAGCGGGTACGACAACGTTTTATAGAAAAGAAGCACTTCTTCCAAAGTGAACATTCTTCTCACACCATGTATTCTTATGAGCACCACAGTTGCGCGCACACGTGAAAGTGCGCACTAAGTATATAAACAGTCGCAGAGACCTGTCGACCTGCGGTACTGCGTCGCTGGCGCAGAAAGTAACGACGCTATTCCAGGAGCTTCCATGCCACTGTTGCTCCCTCCAGAGCGCGCAGCTTGAAGTGGCTGCCGTTCGCCCAGTGGAAAACGTATAAGGCTCGAAAGTCAGCCTCGGTTTACTTTGCTGGCCAGCTTGTCCTGGTCTGCATTCCGCTCTTCTTGCCTGCCAAAGATGCAGTATAGAAAAAGTCCCCGAATGAACGACCATTCAGTGGTTGCGCAGCGAGGGACAAAATCCGGGTTCTGCGCGCTCGCATGTATCTTCCCCAACCATGTCCACGCCCCGCGAGGGTGCCTCAAAGCGAACTGCTGTGGCTGCTACTACTGCTAGCGGGTCCGCCCCCGCAGTGCAAGAGGAGAAGCCTTTCTTCGCGGCGCACTTATCCGGGATTGGGGCAGCTCGGCCGGCATCGCTTTCTCCGAGCCAAGGCCCTACCCGAGCCGCGCGCCTGATCGAGCGCGTCCGATTAAGATGGGAGACCCGGCGATCGTTGCATCTTCGTGCTGTTGCTCGCTTTCACCTCTTGTTTTGTTCTCTTTTTGGCGTTCCGGACGGCTCCACGTCCACCTCGATTCTAGCTTCGTTGTCGCTCTGCAGGTTAGTTCTTCGACGGCCACTTGTTTATAGCATCCCCAGAGATCCTTTCTCTTTTCGGGTGGCGATGCAGACAAAGCGTCGCCGCAAATAAATGCCTTCTTCGACTTCTTTTTCTTCTTCTTCTTCGTTGCAGCGCACACGCCTCTAGGGGGGCGGTGGTACCTTCCATTCGGTGGCTTGCGCAACGGCTTCCTAGCTTTTCCGCGCGGCTGTGCCCGCATTCGAATTTTGTTCACCGGAGCCTCAGCCGAAATTGGCTGCATACGTATCCTCCCGTGAAGAGTTCCCTATAAGTGTATGCCGGGGGTAACACGACACGGCTGTAAATGCAGCCTTGTGTCGCACCGGGCCATGTAGAATATCGCCTTCTCGCAGAATTTGAAACCAGCAACCTATACGTCTCTTGCTTGGATAATTTTTAATAATGCTGTATGCGTGAATCAATGTGCTATGCTGCATATTGTGATACGCGAACATTTAATATTCGAGCACCGACTTAACGTTAGGCTCGCATCCACGTGATGTAAACGTAAAAGGCACCAATGGTTTGGTGAAGTTACGAGGCTTCGTGGCGCCAAAAATATTGGAATTCCTTGCTTGCAGTCCAAGTGCATAGTCCGTAGTCCCGTCCGCAGTCGTCAATAAGCTAAGCGTGGATAAATATATCTGTACTGCTTATACTATACTCTTAGCTTGTTATTTAGCGCGTACGCAGATTACTTTTGGGCGGGTCGGCCGTCCGAAACAAATGAAGATCGGAACTCGCATATGTCTAATGGGTGGCGAAGATGAAAGAAAGAAGTGCTTGTCTCATTTTATGTCGCTGGAGTCACTGTCATTCGGGGCCGCAGAGTCTCTGAAAGTACTAGTCCTTCTGTTCAGAAGAAGGTCTCGAACCATGCAAATGGCGAAGAGTTTACTGAATGGTCATTATAAAGCGGAAATTTTTTTTCTTAATGTCATAGCACTTTCCTACGTACAGACTAAAACCTATAAGGGTGTTTCCTGTTGTTTATATTTGACACCATTGTAGCCGTAAAAAGGAGTGTTTTAGTGGAGTAACACACCCATTAATGTTTGTTTTGTTAGAATTACGTTGTTTCCTCTTTTCAACGGAAAATCAACGGAATAGTGGCAAGTTTGCCCAAAATGTACTACATAGATGAGTTTCAATTAAGCATTCTATAACCCATCTTTTCAGTTAAAAGTAGGTGAAGCGGAAACTCCTTTTTTTATGTGCACCCATGAACAATTCAATGCCTCCGCATGCTATGTGGTTCACAATAAACTTCAGCGCGAACAGGACGACAGATTTATTATGAATACGCACCAACTGTATAGCCTACCAATGCATTCTACCTGTCTGTGGTTATCGGGCTCTAATAATACGTGCCTCTAAGTAAAACTTTTTGTTGGGCTAGTTGGTGCATTACTGAAGTACTATAGCGCCACACAGACGACACAAGATGAAGAGACACGGACGAGCGCTTACTAACAACTGATGCTTTAATGACGGAAACACACAATATATATGCACAAATTTGGCGGCGCAACTCGCGCATTGTCAAAACATCACATGGTAAATGGGCAAAAGGCGATAGAACGATTGTGAATGTGACGTTCGTGAAGATGACACGTGGTGTACAGGGCCAAATGACTATAAATGATAATGGTTACGCGATACACAAACACCGCCGTAAGGGAGTACCCCCTAAAAAACTAAAAGATTAGGAATGTTTACCAGGCGCGGGCGGCGCAGCAACATGCTCAGATTTAACTATGGGCTTCTAAAAATGACATCTCACTTTTATAGAGAATTTTCGATGGTTCGCTTACGCATTCAATGCCCTTCCTTTCAATGTGGAAGACTTCCTTCAGCTCGCGGGCCACGCTGTCTCGACTTCTGTCCAGAATGATAGTCTCTCTTAGGCGAGGCTTGCACCCGCACTCTTTGCAGTGGATGGCCATATTGGAACCTGTTCCTTTCTCCTGTAACCTCTCGTGTTCTTTCAGCCTTTCATTTAGACACTGCCCCGTTTGTCCTATGTAAACTTTTTTGCATGAGAGCGGAATTTGATATACTACCCCTTCTTTGCAACTGACAAGTGGATTGGTATGCTGGGTTCCGCAAGTGACGCGTTCTGTTTTCTGGTTGTTAACGCGGGCGCACAATGTAGCAAGTTTTGAAGGGGCTGAGAAAACAACCGGGATCTTGAAGTAAGCGCTCGTCCGTGTCTCTTCATCTTGTGTCGTCTGTTTGGCGCTATAGTACTTCAGTGCCTCTAAGTGTTTGTAATAAAATGATGAGGCAATGCGTGAAAGAATATAGCCTGTACACCATGCACACGAAGCAGCCGGATGACACCCGTAGCCTGAGTGCGTGACGTGTACAAACTGTAGGAGTTGAGGACGGAAGACGTGTCATGTTCGGCCAATGGGAGAGTCCGCTCAGATGACGCCATTTTCGACCAATGGTAGGCGCCCGTGCGGCGGTGTCACACCCGGCGGCTCCCTGCGGTCTTGCCTTGCTGACTTGCAATGCGCTCTTCAAAGGCGGACGGGGGGGACGTTGGGCCCCAATTGTCCGAGGGCCCCCTACTCCCGGCGGTACGGCCCCGCTGGCTTGCAAATGCCCTCTTCAAAGGCGGCTGGTGCGTCGCTACCAGGCCTTCCCGGTACATCACAGCCGTCTGGCTTCGGGACTCACGTTACCTGGAACAGTGCCGGGCTATCCCCTCGCTTTCTGGAAGAGTCAAGCATTGAATAGCTCCACCGGCGGCGTACAAAGTGGGGGCCTTCAACTTGTTTGCACGTGCGCTCCTCTGGAATGTGCTTTCCGTGTTTCTGCGCTTCTCAATTAGCTGTGCTGCGATTCCATGTGGTCTGGGGAACTCGAAGTAGGCACAGGAAACAGCCCCATTTCTAACAAAACATTGACTTGGAGCAAAGAGCCGGGAATAGGGCTCGCACGGTTGTGAAGCGAATAGCTTTCTTTGCCTCTTTCACCCATACTCGTGGTTGGCGGTCGGGGTGCGAACTGACCGCCGATGCAAAGGTGCCGATGCAAAGGGCTCGTGCTCTCGCGCAACCGAGTGACCGAGGCGCAGGGCGCGTTCTCCGCCGAACGCCCGAAACTGGAGCGGTCGGGGCACAATTATCCCCGTCTCCCGCCAGCCCCTCCCCATGTGGCTGCCGCAAGAGAGGGCTCTGCAAGCAGGAGAGGAGGACTGGCAATTGTCTTCCACTCGCGCCTCTGGAGGCAACACGCATATGACGAATCGGCTTATATGTAAAGCCACCTGTACTACCGGTACGGATGTGCTGGTTCACGTCCCTGCTGTCTACGGCATTACGTAATGGAACAACGAGTGCTACCAAAATAGCCTTACTGTACCTACCGGATATGCCATCAAGAGCATCGTTCTTTTAATAAATCGAATAGCCTTGTAGAAGCGCTCGGCTATTCCCTTACATTGACTGCGAACGTCGATAGCTTTCCGCACATTTTTTTTTTACTTGCTTGAAATGCAAGAGCAACCCTGAAAGAACTGCTCTTGTATGTCTTCTCAGATAATTAGAAGAACTTATGGTCATTTTCAGAGGCTTCTTGGGCTCATGTGGGGAACTTTGTGCTCATGCTGTCTGACTTTAATCAGCGTTTCTCGCAGCATCTCGTGGCTTCATTTTGTTTGCCAAGCGACAAGGAGTAGCCGGTGCCACCTAAAGCCGCTAGTCTATCCTATTATGTCATGTCATCTCTATAATAAAAGAAAAACACCCCTTAACTCCGTAAAGTGTATACTTCGCACTTAACATTCCTTTAGCACTGTGAAGTAATGCAAAGGCATGCAGTAAGAATGCATTAAGGCTGTTCTGCTAACGAATATATCCATTGCCAAAAATTGCAAATAAAAATAAATAAACAAGGATGCACAAAGGATGCTTCGATAGCCTACACACCTACAAAGGCAGGTTTAATTTAGCGACAAAAAAAAAAGGGGGGGGGGAGGCGGGTATATTAAGCCGGCGCAGAAACAGGTACTATGGGAGCTGCAGCATACTTGAGCACTCTGTACGGGGTCCCACCATATTTCGCTTAACGTGTTCGAAAAAAAGATCTTGCGCTTACCGCAGCACTGTTCCTGCAGAAATTTTGCAGAAGGCTCGCATTTTCGACTCTACGTCGTTTGGTTTAACACTTGCGACAGTTAATTGCCTGGTTTTTAAGTAAAAGTGCAAATTTCCCTTCACTTATCGCGATGCACAACCTAACGGCTGAGCAAGAAACAGCTTTGTTCGCTCCGAGACGCCATGAGGAGCGGAGGCATCTGCAGGCTCGCGCGCTGTGCTCTGAAAGACGCAGAGCAGCACACATTCGGAGAGATGGTCTCTCGTATATACACGAACTGCGGTTGCTAAACCGCTGGGCAAACGATGTCTGTTTTTTTGCACCCTTTCTACTCGCAGGTCGCATTGCGCGCGCTGTGTGCAAAGGTTTTTCACTTTGATTCTTAGATGAAAGAGTTCTGTTGGACATTGTAAGTGCCGTGGGCGGTATAGCGTATATAGCCCAAGCGCAGTTCGTGAAGGGATGGCATCCTCGCCGGAGCTGCCTGCGGCCCTTTGGTGCAATAGCCTTGCGCAGCCGATCCACGTGTTCCGCGCACAGGCTCCGCCGCAGAACCCGTCTTCGGGACGCGGCTGCAGCGGGCGGCCGCGTTTCCGCGCCCGCGTGCAGTGAACCCCCGGCGGGGTTACGCCGCGGGTCACCAGCAGCCGTAATGGTCTGCGCCGCTGCGCACCTTTTTTTCCGGAACCGGGGAAAGCACAGTCAGTCTGCCCCGCAGATTACCAGCATTACTGCAGCAGTGCGCTGCTTCCTCGTGGCGCGCGGGTCCAGGGACATTCACGCACCGGTGGTTGAGGATTCGGATTCACTGCTGCGGCGGGCCAGGCTGGCAGGAAAGTTTTTCGGCACGGTATACGTGTATATGTTGATACGGAGCATTTTGTGCTCTGTCGCGCTGCAGCTGCGAACAGGGCGCTACGCGGCTTTGCGAGGGTTGGCGTCGAATGGCGGTGCAGAGGCGAGTGCCTTCTTTTCTTCATGTGAGCGTGTATACCTTCCAGGTGTTTTCCGTTTTGCACGGCTGTATGCGGGGTACCGCATTGCAACAAGGGCGAGAAGGGGTATTAACCGTACGCTATATGCGCTTGAGCGCGCTCTGTCTGTATATAGCCTTTAAATATAGGACCGTTCGTGCGCGACGGTTGTAAGCCGTTTCGCGTCAAAAAAGTATATTTTTGTATATTGGCGAACAGATAGTGACGTGCTCAATAACTTAGCCAAGTTAGGGCTGGAAGTCCGGTAATAAGTTCTGAAACGTCTAACGGGGCACATAATACTATTGTTCGTGGAAAAGTCTTTTTTTTTTTTGCGTACACCCAAGGTGCGTGAAAATCAGATACGTAATGGCTAGGCTCTACTTGCTATATGACTTACGATGGAAGCTTGATTGATAGGGCTTGACGCCCACAAGCAACACCGGTGCTACGAGAAGTGCCGTAGTGGACGGTTGTAGATTTATTTTGACCGCGACGGGCGATGTTGGTGAGGGGGCGGGGTGGTAACGTGTGCGTGAAGCGCGGTACCCGAGTGTTTTTGTATTGCACGCGCACCTATCGAAATGTGCCTACCGCGGCCAGGTATCGAACTTGTGACCTGAGCAATAGAACACCAAATCTAATGCGGCGGGTGCGATGGGAGCATTCTAAGACGATTGGAGTGCGTATTAAGCGCACTACCGGCAGGATGTTATTCTTCCGTGGATAATAACCGTGACATCTTTTTGGAAAGTCTGCCACTAAGTGTTTAGGTTGACGTCATACAAGTGTATATAGTTTAGGATTTCAGATATAATCGGCTAGGCTGTTCGCAATCCACGCTAATTAACGGTTTGTCTAATTCTATAAGGCAGAAAATACCCCACACCTTAACAAGACGACGTGCAGCAACACAATTTATTCACACGAGGCTGGTGTTCTCTTTCTATCTTTTTATTTTTTCTCCCACTCTCTTATCTTGCTTTTTTTTCACATTTTGCTTGGAGTGGGAAACCCGTCTATCATCCCCTTGCTTAATCAAAGCTAGAAGCATGCTCATCATCCTCTTCCTTTAAGTGCATGCCGTAACCGCACGCCGCTTGCGCTGCGCTTCCGGTACACAGTGTTGGGACCTGTATGGGTCTGCTTCGGGGCTTTCCTCCGCTCGCGTGCATGCGTGTAGCGCACACGCGCGCACTGCGGAAGGGGACATCGTTGCGTGCCGCGGCAGCCTTTGCAACCGCGTCGGCCATCGCTGTCCCAGATGGAGCAGGAGTCCGTGCTGCCTGCAGCTTATGACCATCATTACGATGGTCGCGACACGCGCATGCAGGGTGTATACCTAACGAGTGGCCGCCTCCTGCTGAAGCGCAACACTGCTTCTGGCTACCTCAAAAGGGAGCGTGCTGCTGCCGCAAAGCCATTTATAGCCTCTTGCTGGCTAAGGCTGCGCTGCTTCTGTTTACTTCTGCACGTTGATCTTTCTCTCTTTCTTTTCGCATCTACTACACTTAAGGGATCTGCGATGGTGTGAGCGTGCGAACTAGGCGGTAATTTGCAGAACGAGGAACGGCGCCAATACGCTTGCTTACTGACGCCGCAAGCTGGCGACGGCGAGTCGGTTCCTCGGCACCCGCGCTGCCGCGTGGCCGAGATCCCGGGGGCCGCCGAGGAAGTTTGTGTGCGCCGATTGCGGCGGGTGATATCGAGGAAAGATGGCTCAGTCTTGCACGTCAAGTGATATGATTTATTGTATATGTACGTAGCGAGGGGGGGGGGTGAAGGATATGGGGTTAAGACGGTGGCGGCGGGGGTTGCGAGTGCGAGGTCGCCAGAAATGAAAGGAAGTGTTTCAGTCAGGCTCGCCGAGAACTTCGCCACTTCACCTCCCCCCCACATCCTTTGGAGTTTGCTTAGAACACAGCCCGGAGTGGCCCTGATGAAGCGCCGGACTGGCGGCACGAGCCGCTGTCACTGTCGGTTGCGGCGAGGGGTGAAGCCTTCTTTCTGTACTCGCAACGATTTCCGATGAGCGCGAGTCTTCTTCTGAAGAGTGAAGAAGATTGAGTACAGTAAAAATAGCAGCGCCTTGTGGTAGATTGTTTGTAGAAGCGCGAATTGTTCACTCCATCACTTATTGAAGAATGGATCGAGAGATGTAAATGGCACAGTCAAAAACTTTTTTCAGCAAAACTCGCAGTGCGCACGATGTGCCGGGCCATCGGTTCATTGAAGATTTTTCTGTTTGGCCCTCATAAATAATTGAAATAAAAAAATAAATAAATAAATCATGAGAAGCCAACAAACAAAGAAACCAAGGGCAACATAGGGGAAATTACTTGTAGTTGCTAATTGAATTAAAGAAATAATAAATTAATGGGAATGAAAGTGGTTGAAAAAAAAAACATCTTGACGCAGGTGGGATAGGAACCCACGTCTCCGCATTACGCCTGCGATGCTCTTACCGTGATTTAGCTACCTTGGCGCAGTTTTTCCATTCACTGTCTGGGGTATTTATGTTATTTTACTACTAGATCTAACTAACCCTGGGAGTGTTAGCCAGCGCTACCACTCATAATTACCCTAGAAAGTACCGAATAAAGTAGATGGGAAAACGGCACCGCGGTAGGACAATTGGTAAAAGTATCGCACCTGTAATGCGAATACGTGGGATCGTTCCCCACCTGCGGCAAGTTGTTTTTTCATCGATTTTGATTTTCATTAATTTATCATTTTTTTAATCCAATTAGTAAGTAAAAGTAACTTCCTCTATGTTTTCCTTGGCGTCTTTGTTGGCTTCTTATGATAAAATTAATAGAAATCCGGCCCCTCGGTTAACCCCCCTTTCTTCTCATTCATTACATAACGAGGGTCTCGAATCTGGCAACATTGATGCCTCCAGGTAGCATGCGTGGGTTTATTGACCAGTTGCCTTCACCCAAAAAGATCACGTACTCGTGAAGCGTGCGGCAGATAGGATGTTCCACATCCGCCGCCAAGGTTTGTGATTGGTGGCACTGGCTAACACTCCCAGGGTTAGTTCTAGTAGCAAAATGTAAATACCCAAGAAAGTAGATAGGAAAACGGCGCCGCAGTAGCTCACTTGGTAAGAGCTTCGCACGCGTAATGCGAAGACATGGGATCGTTCCCCACCGTAAGTTCAAGCAATTTACCCTATGTTGACCTTGGTGTCGGTTTGTCGACTTGTTATATATATATATATATATATATATATATATATATATATATATAGTCGTTGCACATTACGAACCATATTTGCGCGATTTATGAGGTTGTACAGATTGTTAAGAACGGCCAGCTACAGTGCAAGTTTTGCCGGCCAGTTGCAACAGTGGCCGCAACTTTCCTGGAGCGCCGCCGCCAACCTCTAGCCACGGCGTGACTAAGTCGACTTTGTGTCGGGACAATACGCGCGTCCTCCACTCTCCGTCGCTTCAGCTAGGATGCGTTTGACGAAGCAGGCTTTGTGCTGAAACCGCCACCGTTACGCTCTAGCCTCGTCGCCGTTGTGACTGAATGAGTTCGGCGGGCCAGCTGTTGTTGCAGAACTCCCCAACGCGGACCTGATCTGCTATGAGCGGGGGAGTTACCGCGGGAACGTCGTTGGACACCCCTTCCCACGCGCCGACCAAGACGCAAGACAAAAGCTACCCGGGCGCACTGCGCGGGTCGGCTCCGAGTTCTACGAAGCCCCTCTGACGTCGGCTCCGGACCATTCACCTGTGTGTGTGTGAGCCGTCCCGGGGAGAAGCGGCGTGTTTACAATGACTGGACGAACGTTTCCGCCACCTTGGAATCGGGGGAGGACCGAGTGTTTATAAACGACTGTTGTGCGGATGCTCGATACACTTTCTTAAGCAGTCATGTTAGACTGGCACTCTCTCTCAATCAGTCATGTTAGACTAATATAAATACTGTAAATAAACCCATATTCCTCGTTCTCGATGTGAAGCAGTCCTTCCCTTCATCAACGTCCTCAGCGTGGATAAGTTGGACGACGGCATGGGCCAGCTACCTTCTAATTCATGCCCGACTCCAATCTTGACAACGGATCACGAGTGATGGGTTTTAACCCCCAATCATAACAAGATATGATCAATGCGGTCTTTTCGATATCTTCAGCAAGTTTCTTGATGGCGACCTCATCAGCGTGTGCCTATCCACTGTCATTAATCACATCATTGCACACTCAGTACACCACGTCTTGGCGCTCTTTGGCCACAACTGGCCCTTGCGCCACAAAACAAAATATATAATCACCATCATCGTCGTCGTCGTCGTTGTCGTCGTCGTCGTCATCATCATCATCATCATCATCATCATCATCACCGCCACCAGTGTGTGCTCTTTGCACACAGTCCGCGCACAGGCAGAAATGAAGGGAGGGGGCAGGTACATCAGCTCTGGAGGAATGATTTATGTGCACTAGTCGATACACTGAACGCGCCCGTTTTTCTTTGAATTTCTTGAATCTATGAGCGGATGTAAACGCCTTCGTTATTTTCGGACATCGGCTTTAAGCCTTCGAGCTGCACCACCTCGGCTGGTGATGCGGCAGTCTTTTAATAAAGTGTGGCATCGGCGCATCAAGACCGGAGCTCTGGCTCAGTGGACTCCGTGAAAGGTCACAAACAGATTGAATGAGTTGCTAGAAGGGAATGAGGTAATAAGGAAAAGTAAATTGCATAGCCTACCGTACTATTTTTGTTTTAAATCAAAGCACCTTCCCCCACTTGTTCATCGTGTAGGTAAAGAGAGAGTTGCGTTTTCAGGAATGGAGGGAGAAGATAGTCAGGTGGGTGCCGTCCGCGTATTCGACAAAACGGTTCACCTCGCCTTTGACGAAAAAGAGTGACATGGCCTCATTGTGCACTTCTCACGAAAGCTACTCTGTTGGCAGCGACATGCGTCAGAATATCGATCGTATTGAGAAGCTGCTCATTAGTGACACCATATAGTCGGCGGGCGCTCTTTCGAGCTGTATTTGTCTGCACCCAATCAAGCAAACTATTACGGCCGTGCTGTTGTGCCATTTCTGGGAAAACAAAAAATCTGGGCCTCATCGGTTTGACTCACGAGACCAAAGGCTGCACTGAAAGTAAAACGCAGATGTGCGGTTGTTCTTCCAGTCAAGCAGGGGCGTCCCGTGCAGTCTAGCAGAGACGTCCCACTGTTTGGCGAACACTTTCCTCTGGAGTTGTCGCTTTCGCGTTCCACTGAGAAAAATAAACGCTTCATTTGTATTCTGTTTTGTCTTGCTTTTCCTTCTCGACGTGGTATCGCCGTCTGTAGTGCCACAGGAAGCGTAATGTTTGCTGTTATTGTCTTTTCTCTGACTTCCCGCCTCGTGCGTCGCACTTCCTTTGATCTGCTCGTAACTGCGCTCTCTGACTTGGAAACAGTGCTGTTGTTCCTTGGTTTCTACAAAAAGACGATACTCGAAACGGGGGTTTCAGTCAGACGTATTGAGCGCAAACACACACACACACACACACACACACACGCACACACCAACGAGATAACTTCTCAATAGCGAAGTGGGAGGGTAACTCGAGAACAATAGGCTTTGATCCCCCTTGCTCTCTTTCTCTGACACTTCTGGCGTCCGCCACCAGAGGCCGGGACAATCGGTTGCGCGAATGGAGAGGGCTAGAGGCCACGTGACCTCGAACTGGGTCGTGTTGCGTTTAGGGCTGCGTTTTTTTTTGTGTTTTTCTTTTCTCTCGCTCCCTTCCGCTCCGTTGGCGGTGGCGGCGCCGACAAACTCTCAGCAATGGGAAAAACTTCGCGGGCCGCTGGACGGGACACATCGCTGAGCGCACCTTTCGTCCTTTCGGCCGGCGCCGCTGCGTTCGTGGCGTGGCGCGTTCGTCTTGGTAGCGTACACGTACTACGTGCACCGCTATGCGGCGGAACGCGTTTGATCAGCGACGCTAGCAGAATTCGGCGGCCGCAGGGAGGCGTCATCTGCTGCTGCGCCTAGCACCCGTGTCCGTCCCGGCCCAGCTTCTAGTTCCGCGCCGCAACTACGTGCTTTCCGCACGATGTGAACGCTGTATGTACTGTTCTTCGCGTCATTGGTGACTGTGAAAAGGGCTTCAGCGCAACTTTGCACTCGTGACTTGCGTGTATGCGATTCTTGGATACGTACTCTGGGCTGACAGCGACGGAGCCGAGCGGCCAACGATCGGCGCTGAAAGGTGGGGATAACGTAGCCTCTTCCGCGCCGCCCGTCAGGAAACGTGTTTGGTTCTCAACCGCGCTGTCAGTCATGGGTCTCAGCGACACCGATGGAAGGTGAGCTTGGCAGCCTCTCGTGTTCCTATTTGCTCTTTGATGTCTGGCTGAAAGCAGGCTCACGATGTAGTTGCTCGTGATAGCCTTAACTTCCTGACACAGTACCTCCGGGCATACAGTTCGCGCAAAGGCCGAGTTCGACCTTCTGCGCGTGCTGAATGCCCCCAGTACTTTCGCATGAACTTATGCATATGAGAGTCGCATATGAGTGACTGATTCGCAGTGACAACTGTGCATCTTCGTCGCCTCTTCATCCGCGACACTAAATGTTTGTAAATGCTGCCATCGTGACTTGAGAACAGCGATCACTTCTTTGGCTCACATGGCTTAGTGAATCGTGCGTTTGCTATATTGACCATTGGATTGACCATCTGACTGCGTCGCGATGCTTCTGTGACCTACGATTCGTGGCCGAGGAAGCGGATACCGCTTCGAGGGGGCGTAATATCCATTGCCTCTTGTATTAAGAGGGGGTAGAAGTTAACAAACGTGCAGACCCGCGTTGCGCTGCTGAGCTCGAGGATTCGATCCCGGCGGTTTGCCTAGATTTAGGTGCACGTTAAAGAATCTCCCAGGTCGTCAAAGTTAATCTGGAGCCCTCACCCCACAAAGGCGTGCCTTGTAATCAGGTCGTGGTTCTGGCGCGTGAGACGCCATACTTTGAACAAACGTGGAGATAGGAAGATAGCGGTGTCCTTTGTGTCATCATGTTAGTATATACATGCAGTGAATGGATCGGCCATGATTTTCTTCGCATGCTTAGTGAGATACAGCTAATTCTTTTTATCATTGGCATGTTGCTGCTGATGCTGCCTCGTGCTAGCGCCACCCTTTCGGTCTCGTTCGCTTTGTCTGGACAGGCTACTGAAATATATAGAACGATGTTATATGCAGTACGAGACGGCGGTTGAGATTACAGCCGCCAATACGCAGCCGTAAAGGTAAGGCGGCAGTTTTTGTCGTGAGTGTTTGGTCCGTGTCACTACGGCGCACGTTACGGTTCATCACTACTGCCGTGCCAGTCGGCGGCGGTGGCCCAGCCATGAACATGAACTTCAGTGTAACCTGCAAATGTGTGTTTTACAATAAAACGAATTCACAGTAACAACATATTATTAGGTGGTCTGCGGCCACAAGAACGGCATCTATACCTGAGCTCGACTCCCTACTCACCGTTAAAGAAAAAAATACGAGGAATGTGACGGTCTCATCCCGCTGCATTCTGCTTCTCATCTGTGTAAGCGCGGGCGTGCGTGCGGCGGCCGGGAAACTATCGTTGCGAGAACACGTACAGACGCGTTGCGCGCCCTCCTACCGGATTTGTGTGTAAAGACGAAACCAAATGGCTCCGCGAAGCTGCTTTCACCGCGTTACAAGCCGCGCGCATGCCTTCGCGCAGTGAACGTGAGTGGTTTGGCAACCGTTCGTTTCTCGTTGAAATGGCAACCTGAATGGAGTATGCCGAATGAGCAGTAAATGCGACGCTTCTTGATCAAGATACGCTGTCTGTTCTCGTCTTTGTGGGCCAACGGAGCAGCACTCAACTGAAATGAGAACATCGCCGCGGCGATTGCATCTGGCTGCGTTTTTGGGGTGCTCGAAAGTATGTGATTGGGTTTCCTGTTAATGGGTGGAAAATGCGAATGGCGCGCCATTTGCCGATGAGAGAGAGCGCTTCAGTAATCGAACCCGCTGAGGGGCAATCTTCATGCGCCAGCAAGTCTGCAGTGAAAGTTAGCGCCCGCGTTCCCGGAATGGCGATCTTGTGCGTAAAAAAATATGAAAGTCATGCGCATCTCGCGCGCGCCATTGATGTGCTGGCGTTCTCACAAAATTGAGCGGCGGCTGTTCAATACTGCGTGTATTTAGTCGAGCATTTGTGTGTGTGTGTGTGTGTGTGTGTGTGTGTGTGTGTGTGCGTGTGCGTGCGTGTGCGTGCATGCGTGCGCGAATTTCGATCCGCGCACGTTTAATGAAGCCCGTAGTTGCATTTTTATCGTTTGGGAAACTGTTGTCATACCTACCCTAAAGAAAAAAAGCACCCGCTTACGCCCACTTCCAGCCGTTACGTATAATGTCGGAGATAGCAGATCGAAGTCCTTGGGAACGATTCTTTGTGCACACGCGACATGCGGGCTCGGGGTTTCGCATATTTTTCCTCCTCAACCCTGCTCTACTTTGTGAGTCGTCTTTCTCTCCGCCGTGAAAGGGCGGGCATTCTCTGAAAGCTATTTTCTCGTCAGCTCTTGTCAACTGCAGCTATAGCTGAAATTCAGGTATGACGTCTGTCATCGATTGGTCGACTGGAACTCATGACAACCGCGCGCGTCACTCTGTATATAGCTACCTAT
Organism: Dermacentor albipictus; assembly: GCF_038994185.2. Lineage (NCBI taxonomy): Eukaryota > Metazoa > Arthropoda > Arachnida > Ixodida > Ixodidae > Dermacentor > Dermacentor albipictus. Next base: position 86,566,669 of record NC_091821.1, read on the forward strand.
TGGCCAACGAGCTCATTCGTTTTTTTTCGCCATCGGCATTGGGTGGAGAAAAAAGAAAGGGGTAAGGAGGATGTCCCGCTTAGTCCTTCTAGTCTTCCATAATTACTGACTTGGCGCGAATCTGCTGTCCTTTACGTGCATATCCGAATTTTGAGTGCTATAAACTCCTCGATGTGCTCTTCATGAGTGCAGATTAATCATCATCCTCGAAGCCTGCTCGTAAAAGAAAAGAAAAAGAAACAATGACATACTGCAGTCAAAGCGAAACGTTTCGAAAAGCGCGAGTTGTGCAGCCTTCAGAGATCCTCCAAGGTTCACTTATTTTACCACGCTTTCTTTCACATAGTACAGCGACGCTTATTGACGGCAATGTCTGCGCAGGTAAAACTGCTTGGGCTGACCTCTCTGCTTTTCTCTGTAAATAGTTCTCTCTCTCTCTCTCTTTCTCTCTGTCTCTCTCTGACTGGCATGTCCTTTCCATGAAGTCCTTGTTTAATTACCCTTCTCCTCGCGGCATCTCCAGTACGCCCAATGTGCTGCCTCTTATATGGCTCTCATGCAGCTGGAACCGCATGCGTGTCTAGTAGTGTGGCCCACTCTGTGAACGCGAAATACTTGACGTGCAACATGGACAATCTCGCTTAACTCAGTATACGCCAAACTATGTGCTAAGGAGTCGCGCACAGGTTGACACGACTGCTATTCCTATAGTCGTTCGGGAATCCCACCCCGGCCTAGCTGCCCTGGTCAGTCTGATCACTGAGAAGTGGAAGGCAAAGGAGAGCAGGATGACCTAGCGCCCCTACGCACTTACTGCTTTTCTTGTGCGTCCTTCTCTCGGACGTTGCACCTTTTATGAATTAGCGCCCCCTGGCCAATGGAAAATACCAAATGTCGCGAATTCTTTCCTCAATAGCGCACCGGTCACTTCATTGCAAACTCTATATGTCTGTAGAGGTAAGTTCCATATCGGTTGTTTTAACGCGCCTGCGTTCGTTATCACAGACGGAGCCTGCCTGCCTTTGTACGATTTTACGGCTGATTTAAACGGTTCCTGACATACCTGTCAAACCGGATACACACTGGACTCTAGTGAATTATGGGGTTTTGCGTGCCAAAACCACGATCTGATTATGCGGCACGCCGTAGTGGGAGACTCCGGATTAATTTTGACCACCAGGGAATCATTAACGTGCTCCCGATGCACGGGACACGGGCGTCTTTGCGTTTCGCCCCCATCGAAATGCGGCCGCCGCGGCCGGCATTTGATCCCGCGACCTCGTGCTTAGGCAGCGCCACACTATAGCCGCTAAACCACCGCAGCGGGTGGAGTCTATATATAGCTTCATCGCCGGGCGAATGGGGACAGTTTGAACCGTTCGATGTCGTTAAACTGACCTTGCGTAATACATTGGTGCTGTTATGCAAATCTTTGTTTCACCCACAGACGCGTGGACTGCGAGAGGTTGCCGTATAAATTACACCGTGGATCAGCTGTAGAACCAGTCTTCTGTGCACATGTACGGGTCCCCTGTATCGTTATAAACGAAACAAATGCGAAAAAAAAAAACTGGAAATCAACGTCTCACAGCGGTGTGGCCGTACAGCGCGCTATCATTAAAGTTTTTCGGTCTGTCTGTCTCAAGATGAGAAAGGGAAGAGGGTGTCTCGTTTTATTTTTTCCCGCCCGGTTGCGTAACAGGATAAAACTGGTCGCCTCGTACGAATGGAACTCCGCCGTACATCGTGCCCCACTTGATGTTAGAAACAACCCTTGGTGCACGGTTCTATGCAGTGAAAAGAACCCGTAAAGTGTCTTACAATATTACCCATTGAGAGAAATCTGGCGCCATTGTCTATGGGAGTTCCCTAGCGGTCGCTGTGCAAGGGAATGAATGCCGCGATGTGTGTTCGCGAGGCTTGTCTTGAACGTGGCTTGGCATGAAATTAGGGTCATTTACGCACAAATAAATATCTATTAGAATTAAATCAATACCAAGTTTGTTTGCCCGTAATACATCTTTATTTATTGTTTACTCACATTTAAGTGGAAAACGACAACAACGTTGTGGTGGCCGTTGACAAAAGAATGGCGCGCATGAGTGGAAGGCAAACAGACATAAAAAAAAGCAATACAAGGCATATAGGCTGTCGAATGCACAGAATTACACGAGATGGGGGCAAAGTCGACAGTCGCGCACAAAATTTATAGTTTTCAGGACAAAAACAAAATTAAATTCTAACCTTCATAAAAGCTGAAACGAAAAAACGGGATATGAGAAAATACGGGATCACCCCATGAAGGAACACTGGCGATGCCATGCTATTTTATGTATGGGAACATTGTCCCCATCTCGTGTAATTCTGTGCATTCGGCAGCCTATATGCCTTGCTTTAGCTGTCTGAGCGCCACTGGCGAGCACCACTGACCGGAACAAAAGCCGAACACAGGACTGTGTATATATCAACTGTACGTTTCAGCTGCTGCCCTTTATTTACATTAAAGTGCATCTTTTTAATAGATGCTGTGCCTTGCGATGGGTCCTGAATTTAATTGAATCATGTAGTTTTACGTGCCAAAACCACGATTTGATTATGAGGCACGCCGTAGTGGGGAACTACGGATGGATTTTGACCACCAGATTTCTTACGTGCCCCAAAAGCACGGGACAGGGCGTTTTTGCATTTCGCCCCCATCGAAATCATGATAAATCGTGATCAAATCCCAGCCTCCATCGGCCGATATTTGATCACGTTACCACGCGTGCTTGGCAACGCAACACCATAGCTGCTAAGCCACCGCGGCGTCTACGCGACAGGTCCTCTTGACGTTCTTTCTGATGGACAGAATTTCGTATGGCAACACGGATGACATAGTAGACAAACTGGGCGAGTTTGGAACATATCCATTGTTTCCAGCCCTGTATAGCACGACGAATGTGAGGGGTGAGGAACGAACACGCGGTGCCGTTCATCGGTCCTTTCCTTCGTTTCGGTCGCATGCAGTAGACTTCGCTGTCTGAAACTAGACTGCTAGACTTAGCTCGCCCGCCGGCTGCGCTGCCTCGCGAGGCATTAACGTCGATATAGGCCGCGCGCTTGTTTCGTAGAAGGTGAAGGGCTATTTTTCGCAAGTAATTGTACTCTGCTTCCTTTCTTTCTTCGCAATATTCATTCTCTTAAAGAACTAAGCGTATATACAGTGAATCGCGAACTGCGTCAGAACTTTCTACTTTGCCGCCCGAAGTTTTGTAAAGTGCGCTTTTGCCACCGGTACCTTTTCTCGCGCGAATGGTGCTTGCGATTGGGCGATGACTGTTTGCCTTCCACTCGTGCGCGCCATTCTTTTGCCAACGGCCTCCGCGGTGTTCTTGCACTCGCGTCCACACCTTTTCTCTTTCTTCTCGCTGCGCCGCTTGTGGGTTAACGACTCGGCCTCCCACGGTGGGCGGCCCGCGCGTCAGATGCCACCACTCGCGCGCTTTGCATGCTGGGGCACATGCGCATTACGAGCGCGTCAATTTGCTGTGCTTGCATTGAGCAATGTTGTTTGTGAGTCTTCCACTTTCTTTCTTTTCTTTATGTCCATTGTCAGCTGGGCATCGTGTTCAGAGTAGAAGTGCATCCCTATTGCTGAACATGTTTGCCCGTTTTCTCCGCCCGATGCGGCCTGCCTTTCAGCGAAAGGTGACATGCGGTCATGCGGGGTTAAACCTTGTAAACAGCGTCTCGAGCTGAACGTACCTGACGACTCGACGCTGCGCAGCGGCATTTGCATTGAAGCAGAGACAGCGAGTATGCCTACTCCGCACGCTCCTTCTCTTCGAGACCCGCTCATCGGGTTCACCGAACCAGCGGAAGCGCCTCCTCCTCTTTCACGGGACGAAAAGTTCGCGGCGCAGAGCTCCGCTTGCGCACACCTTGCATCCTCGAGTGACGCGAAGGCGGTGCGCGCTGGGAGCGAAAGCGAAAGAGTGGCCCGGCTGTGAAAGCGAGCCGCCTTTTGTCGTTGCGATGGCTGCGTGGACGGCCGTTGCTCGCGACGCGCAATGGCCCATTGTCATTTGTCCCCGCCGCAGCAGCCACCGCGTGGGTTGCCTCCGGAGACGAAAGAAAGCTTCGCGCTTGTTTTTGTGGGTGTTTACCTTTGGTGTACAGGTGGCGCGCGGAGTTAGATGGCGCTGTCTGTCCGTCCATCAAAGCCGGACGGTCTGCGTGTAGCGGCTCATCATTCGGGCCAATCTCATTATCCAGACTTGCGGAGGGGTCAATGATGCCTTGAGCACTGTCAACGCGGCTAGGTAGATTTGCGTGTGGTGAGGAGGGTGTAAAGAAAGAGGATTATGGGCGTCGTTGGTTCACGGCATATGTAACAAAGTAAATGTGAAGCTTCCAGACGTGATACTGCGCATAAGCTTGAGTACTCACAGACTTCTCACGCCCCCCTTATTTTTTGAGCACGACAGTCAGCGTTGTGTCGCCAACGGGGTTGCCTATGCCATTCTCGATTTCAATTTCTTTCTCCCTATTTTTTTTTTATTGCTTTCTTGTCGTTCTTTGTAAAGGAAGGCGAAATAGGCCCGAAAGAGTGCTGATAGTCTGCTAACTTCGGTCTATTCTAAATGTTGTTCTCCAAATTAATGTACGAAAGAGCTAAGTGGGTGTCTGTTGTTTCTGTGTTCGTGGCCAGCAATAGGACGTTCTTGTGTGTGTGTGTGTGTGTGTGCGTGTGTGTGTGTGTGTGTGTGTGTGTGTGCGTGTGCGCGCGCGTGTGTGTGTGTGTGTGTGTGTGTGTGTGTGTGTGTGTGTGTGTGTGTGTGTGTAAGCAGGACCAGCTAAAGCGCCGTACAAGAGCGTTCTTGCGTCCGCCCCCATCGGGATGCAGTCGGGAATCGAGCCCGCAACCTCTTGCTTAGCAGCAGAACACCATATATCCCGTGAGCCACCGGCGGCGAGTCAGCCAGCAGCACTATCTGGCAGCTTGAATGCGATTTCACTCGCTTGCGCTTGTGAAATGTAAAGAGGCAGCCTGGAGAGAAAGGGTGCCCATTGGCGAAGTGGCTGCGTAATAATAGCGGCCGAATTCTTCAGGGCAGATTGCCCACGCGAGTCACTGGCGAGAAACACTGCCGTCTGTGCGGTCAGGGAAGCGCCTGTGACGTGCCGTCCGTAAAACGGCCACCGGCAACCACGCAGTTGGCGCCGAGCGCCCCTGACTAAAAGGCATTAGTCACGGCGGCGCGTGAGTAGTGCCCGTACGTCGCCGGACCGTGGACGTCGCGCTGTATATCTCCGTTGTCCTTCACTTCTGTGACCACTGCGGACACAGCGTCTATCCTGGACTGCCTCCGCTATCGCGCTCATGGCGATATGGTTTGTGTGCGTATCTTTGGAGCGTTGCGCAAATATAGCCGGTCAGGATCGAGGGAGGGCATGCGCGTTCACACGTGTGTGTACACGCCCACTCTTCGAGACCTGCGGCCGTATATTAACGGCGATAAACCCGGGACTTTTCCACCTTTCCCATCAATGTCTCTGGCTGTGCCGCAACTAGTGCTCATGACGTTCATAATTTGGTAGTTTTCCTTATTTTTTTTCGTGACATCGAATAATACCCCTGTCACACGCGAAGATTTAATGTAATTCGAATAAAATGGCATTCGCATGTAGTACCACTAATCGTGATTTACACGGGAAAATTTAATGTCATTCGGATGGAATGACATTTGCCATCGAATGAGAACTCATTCGCATTCGATTTCGAACCGAATGTATACTCTTGAACCCAGATAGACAACAGCGACACGCTGCGCGAAAAAATAATGCGTGCATCAGCAAAGTCAGAAGGCATATTTTTAGACTTATCATCACAGCAAAAATAATTATTCCTTTTTATATTTTCCCCACGGGCTGTGCTCAAGCGCCATTACTCTTTGCATCAGGAGTCTGTAGCGGCGGTCGGCCATATTGGATGTGTTGTTCGAAGTGCTTTTAGCTGTAATTGGCGTGAAAATGTTTTCGTCCGTTTTAAAAGTACTCGCAAAAGTTCTTAAACGCGTTTATTAGGCACAAAATTTCTTTGAATTCCACAAATGTTGTTCCAGATCGTCATTGTTATCATTTGCGAATGCCATTATATTTTACTGTGTAGCACCGCAAGAGACCGAATGGCATTCGATGCATCGAATGCGATTAGATTCGAATGACATTAAGTATTCCCGTGTGACAGGGATATAAGTCGTTCCTCTTTGTCTGTGCTTCGCGGAAGAAAAAAAAAGTTTATCTGGCAGGTGGCGTTCCCCCATCTCCACTGTAGGGCAGCAAACCGGAGGCTGCTGTCTGGTTAACCTCAATGCCTTTCCTCTTCATCTCTCTCTCTCTCTCTCTCTCTCTCTCTCTCTCTCTCTCTCTCTCTCTCTACAATGCGCTAGCGTCAGCCAGAGAAAAAAAAAATTATTCAGCCGTGAAATCGGGTGCATAGCATCATAACGAAGCCCTGAAGGCAAAATTGTTTATTGTTGATCGTCAAGGCAAATTGTCCTTTTCCTCTTTTTAAGGGGGCGGGGAAGGTTCAACTTCAGACGCTGTTGAAAATGAGCATTCCCTTGAAACAAAAAAAAAAATCTTGACTGATCGCATTTGTGTGTTGAGCGTACTATGTTTTGCTACAGGTCGCTATATTCTCTCCGGGCCGCATGCAGTGCACTGTATAAGATGTGGAACCCGTACGTCGATGTTGCTGTGTCTTCGAAAACGCCTTATTTGAAAGCGAACCTAATAATGATGCGGCGTCGCGAGTCTGTATGTTAGGAATTTTGAGATATGCCATTGCCAGGCTTTTAGAGTCGCGCACTTATAGTGATGCTAATGATCTCGATAAAACAACTAACGTCAGAAGAGAGCAGCTCCACTTTGCTTTTCTTGCGCATGCACGTTGTTTATACCATGGGTACTGCAATCTGGCCAAACTCCCAATCCCACAGGCGCGCAGAAATAATTACACTGCTGCCTGATAAGTGCATCCACGTGATACCCAGTGCACAAAATTAAAGGTCGCGTTCCTGGTTTCGCGTAACCCGCACCGCTGTGCTTCGCCTGCTATTTTTTGAAATCGTAATAGGTACTCGATTTTGCGCGGGCATTGGTTGTAAATGTTGTATTTGGATCGCTATGAGGAGACCGCCGACGTGTGGAGTTGAGGTACCACCTGCTGTTTGTTAAAAAAAAACAAGCCATGAAGCCGGACTTTGGTTCATTTCTTAAACAGGATAGTCGCGAGATGCGGCTCTGATAGCATAGCGTGATATAGGCCGGATACTTCAGGTCCCGAGCCGCCTACTTTACTAAAAGTCACGAGTTTTAGACAAAGGAAACAAAGGATTCCCGAAAGAAAAAAAAAAACTGAAATGCTTACGAAGGTTAGATAACCGCGCTGGTGAGTTGAAACTAGCATCCGTATATCTCTGTTCCATTGTTTCAGGATTTCGCCACTGACGTGCTGTTTGATAGGGTATACGACCACCACGAAAGAACCTCTCTGCCCGAAGCTTGATAAAATGACCTAGGAATTACTGGCGGGCGTGCGTCCGTGACATGCTGATTACCCCTCCGGCGATCGTGCGTTATCAATCGGAGCTTTTGTTCTTCCGTTTAAATTAATTTCGCTGACAACTTGCTATCGGTCGCTTTCTGGAATCAACGCGTTTTGCCGGTGGGATAAGCACTTAATTTGCTCGTTTCTGATAGGATATAGCGCTAGTGCAGCTTTGCTATGCAGGCGGCCGTTGGTATATCCTTGTGTTTGTTGGAAATTTTCGCAGCATTGTCTTACAGCGAAGAATTATATGGCTAGCCGATTCGTCCGTCCGTCCGTCCGTCGGTCTCCTGTACGCTGAACTCCTCCAGCGCAACCCCATGCGCATGCGCGAAAAGGAAAGAGAGAAAGAGGCGTGCTAATAGTCAACACCGCCTAGATAGCACAAAGCCTGTTTACTCCGATCCACGCCGTCACGCTACCTGGTCCAAAATTTCCGCTTACAAGGCTGGCGTGATGAAAGCGGTGACGTCAAAATCACTGTTGCCTACTCGGGATCATCTCCATTAGATTCTATGGTATTCAGGCCAGGTAACATGACGTCATCGATGGGAGTGAAAAGGCCTTGCACTATCTAGGTGGTGTTGGATTAGCTACCCCAGTAGTGACGTCGTTGCTCTCCGTTACAGCTGAGCGCACGCGCAGCAGTTTCTTTCCGGCTCCGAAATGGGTAGGCCACCTGTCATACCTACTCCTGAGGAGCAGGCAGCTTTCGATCAGCAACGCCGCGAGCAGAACTGGGAACGAGCTCGTCTACACCGTGCTGATGCTGCAGCCCGGCCACAAGAATGGGCTCGCGCAGCCGAGTGCAAGCAGCAACTGCGTACCGATGATCCGGCAGCCTATCAAGCAGTCGCTTAATGAACCGTCGGGATTAACCTAGTGATAAACGCCGGAGCCGCACGTTTCAGCTTCGCTGGTTAACCGTCTGTACGGAGTGCTTGGGCGGTGATTCTTTTCGTTATAATATGGCGTTCGATGATTCTGTCCATTGTTCCCGGCTGGACGATAACAATGGTACGTCGTAAAGGTATACAATACTGCCGTTTGGTGCACACAGTCAGAATGTGGTCAGCCGTGCAGGGAATTCAATTGATTTTTACCACGGTGGCGGAAATTTCTCTGCAGGTGGGCCTGTTCAAGGGTCAGGCTTTAGTGGCATATTCAACTGGCTGTTCAGATCGAGTGCTCTGGCAGGGCTGCGAAAATCGTTAAGAGGCAGCTTTAATTGTCGTACAATGTGGCTTCGTTATCGCCGTTAGAGCCCGCTTATGATCGCAGTAATATTTTAAAGCTTATTAATTACTATCTTGCATTAAGCTGTAATGCTACCGCAGCGCTCTGATATGACCGAGCGAAGTTGACCTATATGAAACAGCTAGCCAGCGTGCAGAAAAGGCTGAACATATGTAGAGTGAATACCTAATAATAGGAAAGCGTTTCTTCCCTTCGCTTCTATTTTTTTTTTCAGCCTATATAGCTGGGAACGCGTCACCGAGCTTAGTTGGGGAGGGTCGATGGTTCCAGCGGTCAAAACTGTCACCACACGGTGCTCCTCTGCGGTGACGCAAAGTATATGCGGAGGCAAGAAGAAAAAGCGCCCACGTGTGAGCCACAAAGTCGGCCCGCGGGCCTCTTCGGTGAGACAATAACCGTACAAGTGTCGTCGCTGACGTGATGAAGCCGTGCGTAACCGACTTCCTTTGATCTGTGAAGTGAGAGCGCGATGCGGCGTCATTGTGTTGGAGAAGCCCTGTCGTCACTCATCCCGGTCGCACACGCGGTGGATCGTGTGTTCGAACTTCCGCGGGAGTCATTGGCACGAGGTATCGACGGTCACCATTGTGTCGCTCTGTCGGATCGACGATCGCGCCGCTTGTGTGCGCGTTCATTCGTGGCCTCGACTCGCGTCGCGTGAACATCCGCATTGGGCGCCGTGCCTCGCGCCTCCCATTCATGTTTTGCAGCATGAATGTCAGTTTTGCTCATACCTCCGTAGCCCCATATTTCCTTTTCTTTCCTCTCTCTCTCTCTCTATTTCTGACTGCTGACTACATAGGTGCTTGCGTATATTTGTTATGCCGTTCTTAGCGAACATGCCTGGCTGCGTAATTTTGTCGCACGAGGAGACGCGAACGTGCGCGATATAACCAGTCAGAGGGTATTGCGCTCGTACTCTTCTGCAACCTCCGGTGATCGCCCGAGCGGGGTTGGTTTTGTGCGCATAATTGGTCGGCGTAAGGAAGGCGTGGAGATTATATGCTGGTCGATTTCGCGGTTTACTAGCGCACACGCTTTTTGTGCCATCCGCAGTTCAATTGACGCTATCGGGACATGGCAACTGAAATGAAACTCGATCAGTGGACGATGTGGTCAATCGACTGAGTTCTTTGACGAGCACTTCGCTTTAAAGGCGCGCGTGAAACGTCTGAACAGTTTTGCGGTGAGAAATTCTGCGTAATGCAGGTGAATCTGGCGCGTCAACCCTCGTGCTTTGCTTTCACAGGTTAAGAAAGTACTCGCGGCGACAGCAGAGTGTCGCGGGAAATCACGATTTTATTTGCTTTCTTAATTGTGAAGCTGTCTGGCTGAAAGTTGCGAGCTTTCACCCACCATTGATTGCTAAATTTATTTATTTATTTATTTATCATACCTTATAGACCCTTGAGGGGGGGCACTGAGTAAAACGGGATTTTATATATATATATATATATATATATATATATATATATATATATATATATATATATATATATATATATATATATATATATATATCATTTTTAATAAGTACTTAGTTGCATAGGAAGCATGTGAAGAATTAAACGAAGCAGCAGCATAAATGCATATAGTACACTATTTACACTTTCACAGAGTACACAGCGGATCCGAAACACGTCTTAGTGCACCGAGTACGTCTGAACAGTTTTGCGGTGAGAAATTCTGCGCAATGCATGTGAATCGGGTGTGTCAAACCTCGTGCTTTGCTTTCACAAGTTAAGAAAGTACTCGCGGTGAAGCGAAGCGAGTACTGTTTGTTTGCGAAGCGTCGTACTTTGACGCTTCGCAAAAGTGACCACTTCTTTGACCACGTGGGCGGCACTTGGTAAGCCGCTCGTGCGTACACTCTACGCATTGAGCGCGATGTTTGTGCCCGAGCGTTTCCAAATACGGCTCTTGGACCAGCGCTCGCGTCGCCAGCCTTGCGTGGAGCCTCCTCCGCTCGATAGCAAATGGCCCGCGCATTGTGTCGGCGCTCGAGCGCAGTGTCCCGCGTTGTGTAGGCCTACACGATGAGCGCGCGCGTACACATGCAGAGACTCCGGTTGAGGGACCCACATACGAACAAGTGGTCCTTTGCGTCCGATCCTCGACCGCAGCAGACGTTGTGTGCTTTTGCTTTGTCTCTCGGCCGGTCGAAGCTCCGCCGGCGTGTTCTGCTCGCACAATGGTACGTCTTTGTATAACACTACGTTCCTCTGTTTGTCTTTCGCGAGTCTGCGGCCTCCGGATCGTTCCAGGAAAGGACCTTATACCAAAATTAGTGCGAAGGTCTTGAATGCACAAAGCGTCTTTCATTCAGAATACGCGTGTGTTTGGTGGCGGACCATTCACTCTTGAATAGTGGCTTGCGGCGAAAGTAAATGTCCTTGCAAGACTGTTCCAGTTTCTGGCTGAACTTCAAGCTTGCAGCCAGACTGGATTTTGGGCACCATTACTGCAGCTGTCGTGCAGGGTGCAGCAGCGTTCTTTGCGTCGTGCCTCAGTCGGGGCGGTTCTGTCGGAAGTGGTCTTCGTACATCAGCTCGAATTCCTCCCGTCGAAGTTTGGCTCTGATCTGCGGGGCCTTTCCGAGCACACACAGCGTCTGGCGCGCTTTCTTTCTCTCTGCAGTGCGTGCCAGCCGCCTGCTCTCGGCCGCAGCCGAAGCGCGCGACGTGCACGCGACTCGTGCAGTGGCAGTACGCAGATCCGTGCTAAACTTGTGCCTTTATGCGCGCATTAAAGTAAAGCAAGCGAACGAAATGCATTAATTTGCGGTGCATTTCCTGTTCAAATATCACACTTTTTTCTAGAGTGCGACAGGGAATCACGAGGCCTTCAGCTGCAGTCTTAAAATGGGAACTACAAACCAGTGAGAACGCGACTCTAACAGTTTCATGCATCCGTGCCAGGAAAGTAGGTAACAAGTGCTTGACTGCATTTTAATGTCCTTCCACCCCGCTCGCGCGGTATACCGTTACCCGGGTTAATTCCGTCACGTACAGCGCACACGACACTAATCAAGACATTGTTGTTGATGTTGCCCGTTAAATTTATTTTTATGAAAGGTAAAGAAAAATGGTAAGATACACCTATTTAGTGTCGACTGCCCGGCAATCCCAAATACTATACTGGCGGCACGTATGTTCACTGAGACGGTTGTTGCGCCTTCTGTCCTTCTCATACATAAAGCCAAAACACATCAAGGCCCTGGCTGCTATAAGGTAACCACGCTTTTGGTGATCGTCTTTGTCGTCATCGTGGTCATCATCACCTTCTTTGCCGCGCCCGACTTGGCATTACCCCAATTAATCAACCTTGGAATGTGCTTGGCGTATGTATAGCGAACGGGAGACTGCAGCGCTGCACGTGCTGCGTAGTATAAAAGGAAGCACGGCACGCGCTGCCTGCAGAATGTTGTCGCTTTGGTGAGGGAGCGCACTCGGGGCTCAAAACAATGGCGACTGCGTGGGCACTTAGCGAGAGGAAGCGGCGGATATTGCGCTCCAGGGAAGCGAACAATGCGGGGACGACGACCATGTGTGTGCGCGCGCGCAGTTTTGGTGCGGGGAGAGCCGAGCGGGGAGAGCCATGTCTGTGTGCGGCTTCGCAGTCAAAGAGCTCGCGGAATAACGGGCTCGCGGGATGCGGCCATTTCCAGCTGCGGGCACGTACGCGCGTCCTGTGCATGCATGCGCCGCCCACAACGTGGCGGCGGGCGGGGAAGTGCCGGCGGGCCGTTATGGCTTCGGTGTTAGTGGAACGTTTGATAAGTCGCTACAGAAAGGCTGCAACTTTCTCCATGTGGAAAATAGGAATTTCGAAGGGACACGGCGTGCTACTGTTATTTCAAAAACGTTGATACTGCATACGTTGGCTATTGCGTTGAAATAGTGGTATATACCGCCTGTGTAGTATATGTTACGCTTATTCAGGAGGCGGGTTGGTTATTTACAGTATTCCTTATTTAAATTAGAGCCAAGCCCACCTTAACTTCTTCGACATCGCTGCTGTCGCTTATTAAGGAGATTTATCGCTGTCGCGCTTCCTTGTAAAGCGCTCGATACTAATACGGTGATCCTCCGACTTGCACCGTATACGTTTTGCCCGACGGACACATTTATCGCACGGCTAGGTGCCTTCGCGTACGGCAAGTAGGCCTGAAACTCCCTCATTCAATCAGATCAACTGAAAACATACTGCCTGTCGAAAAAAGAAAGTACTTAAAGCTAAAGCTTCCATTGCCGAACACGTCCTTTGCTAGCCTTTGTCGTTTGGGATAGGTCGTATACATCTTTGTTTAAATTTGAATACTGAATCTAGGAGCACTGCTTTGTGCTGTGCAACGAAATTCGAACCACTCTGAGAAATCGGCTTCGCAGCAGTACTTATATATCGGTGGAATGAATCTCTGCCCATATTTGGAATACAATGCAGTTCATCTTTACCGATAAAAGAAACGGAAAAAAAGGGAGAGGGGGTAAGGAAGCCCGAGCAGATGTCAAAATCATTGACGTCACGGTGAGCTGGCCTGTGGGAACTTCACGATGGCATTGTTCTTGCATCATTTGTGGCCTATATGAAGCCTTTCTCACAGTAATTGGCGGCGACATTTTTTACAGCTAAGATGTATACCTCTACAGACCAAGGAAATGTTCGTGTCGTTGGGGTGGTAAGCAAAAAACTCCCCATACGTGGGCCTATCCCGGAGATAGTGAAATGCCAGCCCGACCCGCGGCGGAGATAAAGCAGGCGTTAAGCACTCCTAATACGTGGGCCGATCCCTAAGATGGTGCAATGCCGGGCCGACCCGCGGCGGAGATAAAGCAGGCGTTAAGCACTCCTAATACGTGGACCGATCCCGAAGACAGTGCAATGCCGGGCCGACCCGCGGCGGAGGTGCAGTTCGCCATTAAGGGGCCCACATACACAGCTTCGCTGGTCATCCTTCTTCACAGAGTGGAAGGGCACTGAGTTTTTTTAGATTGCATAATGGTAATTTACTGATACAGCTCAAATTGTTCTTCTCTTGAGGGACCCTTTAATTGCAGAAAACCGAGCGATGGCGCATCTACTGTCAGTAGTTGCGAACTCTCGACGAGTGAGCTGTGAAATCTGTGAAATTTTTGCTGATGCAGGTAAATCTGACACCTACCTCCTCACTTTCTTGAGCTTCGCAGCGCCAGGAGAAGAAATCCGCGACCCTAAACCAAACCCAAACACTGCGGCAATGCGGGCATTGTCCAGATCGCAGCATTTGGCAGCAAGCTAAACATTCCGCCATAGAGATTCTGCGTAGGAAGAAGAAAATGAAGCAGCAGGGAAAATATCGAATTGAATGAGGTTGAGAGCGCGAAGGGCAAATTTTTATCCATTTCGTGGAGCTTCATATGCGTAGTTTAAGCTGCCTGAAGCGTCTTTTGCGTAATTATATTTCGGACAATTCTTTTCGGACACACGCAGTTTTGGCAAGAGATGCCTCGGTGGCCATTTAACAATTGAGGCAACTAGAATGCATGCAGACAGCAGAAGGACACGCTTACGTGGGCAGGGCCTGTGTGTTCGAAGTGTTTGTTCCATACGCGCATGCCCATCTATATATGTCACGAGTTTTCTTCGTACCCGTTCATTTAACATAATATCTTATCTCCTGTTACATTTTCTACGCTCTGTTTGGCTTTCCCTCCCCTTTCCTGGCTGCGGGTCAGTTCAGGGGTCTATGCCGCGAGGTGACACGGCCTTATTCTTTCCTGCCCTTGTTTCCCACAATCATGCACAAGAGCGCCGCGTGTTCTTCCACGTACTGCGCTGTGGGCCGTGAATAGTACCGGAAGCGGACTCTTCGACCTTTACCGCATCGACGCCGTTTCGTCGATTAGTACGCGGCGTATACGTTGTAAGCACGCGCCGGCCACCGGAGCTCGGCTCGTGTCGTGCGTGGGTTGCCAATCGACGCTTTCCGCGCACTCGCTACGACGGGAATGAAAGCGGGTGGGAGCGTATATACACTGTATATACGTCATCCCGCGGTGGCCACGGCTCGCTGCCTTGCATACAAGTGTTTGCGCACCTCCTTTCTTTGTGTTCTTTTTTTCGTGGCGCATTGTTTTCCCGCACTACAAGCGAGGATATACTCACTCGTCATAGCGGTGCCATGGTGGCAATGATTATGCGAGTATTGGTGTCGAGATAGTGTATCGTTGCATTTGATGGCGACAGAAACGAAATTCTCGAAGAGTGTGAAGTATTATATATACGGCCCCGCTTCGAGCTTCTTTCGACCAATGTGCGTCGCGCGGAACGAGTGAACACCATTGTCCGGTATATGTCGTGTGTTGTATATTGGTCGAACTTAACTAGGGTATCATACCATACGTCGTAGTACCCGTTGTGTTATTTGCATTGAATGTTTCGTTGGGGTCTTGCGTAGTTCGCGATTTTTATTATAAAATGCTTGGGAGACGCTATTCGCGAGTTTTTCTGTGCTCATCCCACTCGGACGTGCACGCTGCGGAAACTAAAAGGCATGCCGAACGCTGTAGTGACGAGTGGCTGCTCGTATAAGCTTCTGTTGTCTTAACCAGGTGCGAGGTGTGTAAGGTGATTTCATACTCGTATGCGTTGCCGTGTGTGGGAGATTGACTAAAGTGAAACCATCTGATCGTCGTCACGTGGGCACATATATCCAACTGGAATTTTCTCCAGTATAGGCACCGTGTCGCATCGTATGTAAAGGTCATGTCACGCAAATAATGCTCGTGTAAGCAGTCATTTTCATTGTGTAATGCGTTCGTCTTTTTTTTTTTTTACATACGTGTATTTCTAATGATGATGTCAGCTACAAATGTTTTAACTTCGTACCGTAAGGCCGCGATAGCATATAGATCGGTCGTCACGTCACTGCTATAACCGAGGTCATTTCGTGGCCGTCAGCACTGGGCATTGTGGGGCTTCGCGTAATGGCACGGTATACATACGGTCTGCCGCTCGGTAATCGCGAAGACGGAGAGAGAAAGAGTGAGGGGGCCACACCTGCTCGAGGGCCTCCTGGCCCTCAGCCCCGCAGTGTCGACTCCATATACGAATCCCACGTCACTCGGAAAAGGGAACGTATAGTGCATGAGTACAGGAGCTTATCTTGCGGAGTGTGCATGAACTGACCTTGTATATATTGTCGCCAATCCGCCTAGTATTCTCTGGTATTGAAACCGAGTCCGTATATGGAGCGTCGGCTAGCGCAGGACTACTCTTCTTTCGTTCTAGCATTCTCTCCCGCTCATCGAAAACACGGCTCAGGCGCTGGAAAAATCGCTGCGAGAAAGCTGGCGGGTCCCTGTGTGCGCCGTGAAAGGAAACCTTTCATAACTTCATACGCGTGTAGCCTTCGTCATTAATCAGTGGCTGCGCCCTTCTGCTGCGGAGCACAAGGTTGCAACCTCGATTTCATCGAGTGTCGGGCGCACTCGTGTTGAAGGGAACGCGAGCATGCCTGTGGCATGGAGATTTTCATGTTCGTTAAAAAAAATCTAATCTGGTCAAACATAAATGAATTCCTCCACTACTGAGGAGTGGGAAGGTGGGGGGGGGGGGGATTTAGGAGCTAGGCGTCTCTTGTAGAGACCATGGGGTGGCTTACACGAACATTTAGTAACCAAAATAATAACGAATTTAAGAACGCGTTCTTACGCGGACTAGGCGTTGTCAATGGAACATCTAAGAACGCGTTCTTAAATTCGTTATTATTTTGGTTATTAAATGTTCGTGTAAGCCGCCCCTGACCTTTCGTGCCTCCGTACGTCAAAATCAGTAACTGAAAACGTCGCACAATGACTTCGTCCATCTTTTCATGAACAGCGTTCTTTCTTGGGCTGGATGCATTAACTGGTTCCTTCGTGCACCGATGCACGTGTAGCGGCGCGGCGATGGAGCTGCGCACCACCCCCGCAGCCATAAACAACTCCGCGGGGCGTCCCGCGGGCCTCCCGTAAGCGGACCTTCGCGAGTGTTGACACCAGGCACACGGACACATGATCCGACTCATTGTGCCGAACGTCGTGCGCGAGCTCCCTTTTCTTGTTACTGTGTTTACTGCCTTCCTTTCGCACTAGGTCCGTGCACCGCACTTCTCTATGCTCCTTTTCCCTCTTTTCTCCTCTCGTTCTCTAAAGCCCTCGCCACTTCGGGCGCGCTGCGCGCGCCCGCTCAATTCTCTCTTTTGACAGAATAAAACTAGACCTTGTTACCGAAAAGACGTGTGTCCGTCTCGTTTACCACGGCTCTACAAAGTGGTGACCCGTAGTTTTCTTCGCGGCACTGCCGAAGTTTTTGTGGAGCCATGCACAGCAACGAGATGCAACCAGACACTGAACCTACGGGCACGACCGAGCAACAAGACGTCTCCGCGGTTTCCATCCGACTCCCACCATACTGGGACCGCAACCCTGCAGTTTGGTTTCTGCAAGCGGAATCGCAATTTATTCTCTCTGGCGTTCGCACGGAACAACGCAAGTACCACCTAGTTGTTTCGGCACTGTCGCCTACTGCTGCAGAAGAAGTTGCCGACCTGCTTTCTGGACCGCCTTCCGTCACTCCATACAGCGATCTTAAGGCTGCACTTCTCGAGCGCACAACAACATCGCAGCGAGCCCGCATGCAACAGTTGCTCTCCGCTGAGGACTTGGGAGACCGTCGGCCAAGCCAGCTCCTTCGCCGTATGCGACAGCTCATGAGCGACAACACAACAGTAAGCGATGACCGCCTCCTGCGGGAACTGTTCATGCAGCGCCTTCCAGTAAACGTTCAGATGGTACTCGCTACAGCCACGGTGATGGACCTCAACAGCCTGGCCAGCTTGGCGGACAAAGTCATGGAGGTGGTGACGCCAGCGGTGTGCAACGTAACATCATCAAGCACCACTGCGAGTTCAGCCCCGCAAAAATCATCCTCCGCCGATTCTCCCATCGACGTGCTCTGCAATCGCCTTGATCAATTAGTTTGTGCTGCGGAGCGTCATCGCACTTCACCCCGTCACGGAATGTACCGCAGCTCGAGTAGATCACGGCGTCCAAGAGAAGAACGCTCCCGGTCTCAAACGCCACCACGGGTATGCTTTTATCACCGCCGCTTCGGGCAGGAGGCGCGCCACTGCCTCCGTCCTTGTGCATGGCAGGGAAACCAGCCGGCCGACCTTTAATGGCGACAACCGGTCAGGGCCAAAGCAAAAGTCGCCTATTTCATGTCATGGACAGAACCACAGGCCAGCAATACCTGGTGGACACCGGGGCGGAGGTCAGCATTATTCCCGCGCAACGTTCCGACCGAACTACACCGCCGACCTCCTATCTTCAAGCTGTCAACGGTAGCAGGATACCTGTTTACAAGTCGCGGTCCCTCACCCTGAATCTTGGCCTGCGCCGCGTGTTCCGTTGGGTTTTCCTCGTCGCTGATGTTCGCCGTGCTCTTATTGGCGCTGATTTCCTGGACCACCACGGACTGCTCGTCGATGTGAAACGCCAACGCCTGCTGGACACTGCTACCTTGCTGTCTGTTCATGGCGTCGTTTCCTCTGACTCGCCTATAGTCGCCCCAACCTCAACAATTGCTGGTGATCCTTTTGCTTGCCTCCTTCAACAGTTCCCCAACCTCACGCGACCACCAGACTGGACAAAGCCCGTACAACATGATGTACGTCATCACATCATAACAACTGGTCCACCTGTATTTGCTCGCCCACGACGACTCGCCCCGGACAAACTCAAAATTGCCAAAGCAGAGTTCGAACACATGTTAGAACTTGGAATCGTACGACCATCGTCCAGCAGCTGGGCGTCTCCGCTCCATTTGGTCCCCAAGAAATCAGGTGACTGGAGGCCGTGTGGGGACTACCGATCCCTGAACGCAAAAACCATTCCGGATCGGTACCCACTGCCTAACATCCAAGATTTCACGTCGGCACTGGATGGCACTACAGTGTTTTCCAAAGTTGACCTGGTGCGAGCCTTTCACCAAATTCCTGTCGCACAAGAAGACATCCCAAAAACAGCAATTACTACCCCATTTGGCCTCTTCGAATTTTTGAGAATGCCTTTCGGTCTCCGAAATGCTGCACAGACATCACAGCGGTTCATCGACACAGTCACACGTGGTCTGCCGTTCGTTTTCGCCTACGTTGACGACTTGCTTGTGGCAAGCTCATCCCACGAAGAGCACCTCCAACATCTCCATCAGCTCTTTGAGCGCCTATCAGCAAATGGTATCGTCGTCAACACTGCCAAGAGCGAGTTCGGTGTACCATCACTTGATTTTCTCGGCCATCGCTTGGATAACAACGGCATCCGCCCTCTTCCCCACAAAGTGCAAGCCATCATGGAGTTCCCCAAGCCAGCTTCAATCACTAAGCTGCGCCAGTTTCTAGGCCTGGTAAACTTTTACCGCCGATTCATTAGAAACTGTGCTATGCTGCTGGAACCCCTCGAGCGTTTGCTCTGCGGCAAACAATCGTCAACCGCACTGCCCTGGGACAGCACAACAGATGAAGCTTTCAATTCTATCAAGCACGCTTTGGCCGATGCCACACTGCTAGCTCATCCCAACCCCAACTATCCTTTATCGCTCATGACGGATGCCTCCAGTTCTGCGGTCGGAGCGGTACTGCAACAAAAAGTAAACGGTGGGTGGCAGCCCCTTGCCTTTTTCTCAAAACGCATGACCCCCGCACAAACACGCTACAGTGTTTTCGGCCGTGAGTTGCTCGCCATGTTTCTCGCCGTGAGGCATTTCCAACACCTACTTGAAGGCCGCTCTTTCACAATCTTCACTGACCACAAGCCTCTCACCTACTCAATCGGCCGCTCTGAATCATTATACACTCCACGTGAGGTGCGCCAGCTCGCTTTCATCTCAGAGTTTTCAACTGACATACGCCACGTCAGCGGCGTTGACAACTCACCAGCTGACGCCCTCAGTCGCGTGGATGCTATCACACGCAGTCGCTCCAAGAGCTCTATCTCAACATCATTTCCTTTCAACCTCCGAGAATTGGCTACAGAACAAGCTAGTGATTCTGAGCTCCGTCACCTACGTGACGCGTCAACATCTCTTCAGCTTGAATTAGTTACCTTTGAAGATGTGCCAATTGTTTGCGACACCTCGACGGGCACACCTCGGCCTTACCTAACCACCTCTTTCCGCAAGCAAATATTTGACTCATATCACACTCTTGCACACCCAGGCATTCGCGCATCTCAAAAGCTTATCTCATCACGCTTCGTCTGGCCGGGCATGAACGCAAATATCAGAGACTGGGTCCGCTCGTGCGCACCTTGTCAGCGCGCGAAAGTTCAGCGGTACCCTGTCCCCCCCACAAAGCCTTTCTTGCAACCCGACGAACGTTTCTCCGTTGTGCACGTCGACATTGTCGGCCCGCTACCCCCATGCCAAGGCTATCGCTATCTTCTGTCATGTGTCGACCGCTTTACACGCTGGCCCGAAGCGACGCCTATCCCCGACATGTCTGCAGCTACTGTCGCCGCAGCTTTTGTTTCCGTTTGGGTATCCCGATTTGGCTGTCCAACGAAAGTTGTCACTGATCGAGGCCGGCAATTCGAATCGTCCCTTTTCGCGGAGCTACTTCAACTTCTCGGAACAGCACGCTTGCGAACTGCCTCCTACCACCCTCAAACAAATGGCCTCGTCGAGAGATTTCATCGCCATCTCAAGGCAGCACTCACAGCGCACGGCTGCCCAAACAAGTGGGTTGACAGACTTCCGCTCACGCTTCTCGGAATTCGATCTGCCTTCAAAGAGGACCTCTCCTGCGCTACTGCGGAGCTTTTTTACGGCACCTCGCTTCGCCTGCCAGCCGACTTCTTCGAAGAAAACACCCTCACCTCCTCTCTAACAGCAAGCGAGTACGTCGACCAGCTTCGCGATGTGTTCCGAAACCTCCGCCCGCAGCCTACGCGTTTTAACAAACCCCGTGCAGTGTACATCACTTCGGACTTGCAGACAGCCACACATGTTTTTGTGCGTTACGGCCCTGTGCGCGGCTCGCTGCAGCCCCACTACCTCGGGCCATTCCCCGTTTTAGAACGTTTTCCTTCTAACTTCGTCGTCGACGTAAATGGGAAACGAGATACAATCGCGCTTGAGCGACTCAAGCCAGCATTCAGCGAGGCACCCGCGCTTAATTATCTCGCCTCCCCGGAACATGCGGACTCCGCCTTGCAAGTGCGCGGTTCGTCACCTCTTCGTCGCGTTCACTGGGCTGCCACTTGTGCATTGTGAGCATCGTTCGTCGCTTCAGCTTCCTCTCTAAGGGGGGAGCAATCTGTAGCGGCGCGGCGATGGAGCTGCGCACCACCCCCGCAGCCATAAACAACTCCGCGGGGCGTCCCGCGGGCCTCCCGTAAGCGGACCTTCGCGAGTGTTGACACCAGGCACACGGACACATGATCCGACTCATTGTGCCGAACGTCGTGCGCGAGCTCCCTTTTCTTGTTACTGTGTTTACTGCCTTCCTTTCGCACTAGGTCCGTGCACCGCACTTCTCTATGCTCCTTTTCCCTCTTTTCTCCTCTCGTTCTCTAAAGCCCTCGCCACTTCGGGCGCGCTGCGCGCGCCCGCTCAATTCTCTCTTTTGACAGAATAAAACTAGACCTTGTTACCGAAAAGACGTGTGTCCGTCTCGTTTACCACGGCTCTACACACGTATATAGCGGTACATGCTGCACTCACTATCATGACGTGGACTTATCGTGCCTTGCTGTTAAGCGCCGAACGCACCGCGCATACAGTATAGCCCATCGGTTTCCTGCAGCACACAACCTTGGCATTATATCTATGTGCCATATGTGAGGAGCTGACTTGTTTCTGCATGGCTGGATCGTCATGCGCGGCGACGTATGTCGCAACCGTGGAAGACTCCATATTGGTAGCGGTAGCGCCTGGACGACGTCGGGCGCTGTAAAGAACGGCGGGTTGCACAACAAGATTGTCACCTTGCCACCCGATTACGACAAGGGGTGCAAGACGCGCACCTCCCGCTCTCCGCCGCTGCAGCTGCGAGGCGTTCAAAGAAGCGACCTTTGCGCTGGAATCCGCCGCCTTCCTCCAGCCCGCTTCGACATTGTGACGGGACGAGTTTGGTGTGGGGACAATGATTCCAGAGTTCCTCAACGCGGAGCTGATCCGACACGCCTGAAGAAGCTACCGCGGGAACGTCTTAGTTTTGCGCTCTCACGGTTCCGCATGTTGCAAAACAACGAGCGTCCCTCGAGCGGCGTCGATTTTCCGGAACGGCACCACCTTCAACGCCGTCGCTTGGGCTTCGGAATGTGTGTGCCTTTGTGTCTGTAAACTGGTCTTCAGAGCAGCTGCGAGTTGGTGATGTGTAAACGAACAGCCGCCGCGTCGTAGGACCAGCGGATCGAGTGTATAAAAACTGTGGTTGTGCGATTGTTGGACACACTTCTCTTGAGCAGTCATGTTAGACTGGTTCACTTCTCTCATGCAGTCCTGTTGGACTAATACTATTTTTCTCAAACAGTCATGTTAGACTGAGTTAATTTTCTGTAAATAAACCCCTTTTTCCTCGTTCTCGATGAGAAGCAGTTCTTCACTTCATCAACGATCTCAGCGTAAATAAGTTGGACGACGGCATGGGCCAGCTACCTTCGAATTCATGCCGTACTCCAATCTTGGCAAAGGACCACGGACGAAGGGATTGAGCCCCCAATCCTGACAACTGGCTGACAGCGGTGAGATGGACTTTGCGACATGGTGCTGTATCTGTGGTGAGTGCTTGGTTTTTGCTTTGACTCTCTAGGCTTCATTTTGTGGTTGTTCTGTTTAGAACAGTAGGGAAGCTAGATTGTTGTGTGTTAGCTAGGTTGTGTTTTCCTAGCTAGATTTAGAGAGCAGAATCAAGGCAGTAAAGCAGCAGTCATGGAGTTAAGGACACTGCTGAGAGACGAGTTGTTGATTGTTGGTGAGGAACTGGGCCTAGATGTACGCAAGGAAATGCTCAAATCGGAATTATTGGAGCTAATTTCCAATCAGGCCAGTGAGCAAGATATTGAAATTGGATTGGAACTTCTCAAAAAGAGAGAGAAACGGGAAAAAGAAAGAGAAAAACGAGAGAGAGAGGAACGCGATAAAGAAAGGGAGGAACGCGATAAAGATCGCGAGTTAAGAAAAATGCAACTGGAACTTGAAAGCAAACGTTTGGAGATGTCTCAAGGAAGTGAAGGCGCTCTGGGACGATCAAGTGAGGCAGAATCGTACCGCATGGACAGGCTATTAAAGCCATTTGAGGTCGGGACCGACATAGGATTGTTCCTAAGCAATTTTGAAAGGACTTGCGAAAAGATGAACTTCGGCCCGAGTACATGGCCACAGCGGTTGCTGTCTATGTTGCCGTGTGAGGCGGCGGAAGTAATCGCCAGATTGAGTGTGCAGGATGCATATGATTATGCAAAAGTTAAGGCTAGTCTCCTGAAGAAATACCGCCTTTCAGCCGAAGCTTTTCGGCAAAGGTTTAGGAGCACAGGCAAGAAAGATAGCGAGGGCTATCCGGAGTTTGCATATAGCTTAAAGGCCAACCTAGTCGAGTGGCTTAAAAGCGCGGAAGCGTACGACAGCAGAGACATGATCATTGAATGCATGTGTCTAGAGCAGTTTTACAAAACCATCCCCCAAGCTGTGAAACTGTGGGTGCAAGATAGAGGTAATGTAAACACTGTGGAAAGGGCGGCTGAATTAGCCGAAGAGTACGCAACCCGTAGAAAGTTGAACGCCGAGGAGGGAAACTGGGACGGTCGAAATGGACCGCGGAAGCCATTTCCGTTCAAAAAGGGTGCGCAAACTAGACGATCCGAGCCTGTAGACATGGCGGAAAAGCCCGCAGAAAAGAGCGAGGAGAAACTTAACGGAGAAACCACACAAAAAGAACAGAAAAGAAAATTCGAATCTGTTAGACCAATTCGCTGTTACAAATGCCACAAACTGGGACATATAGCTGTAAACTGCGAGAAGCCTAGCGTAGTTTTTTCCTACGTGGAGGAAAAGGATGAGAATATGGAACTTTTAAGTCCATATCTCCACGACCTGCAAGTTAATGGAAAACCATGCCGAGTGCTAAGAGACAGTGCCGCCACGCTGGACATTGTCCATCCGTCTTACGTGATGGTAGAGGACTTCACCGGAGAAGTAGCATGGATAAAACAGGTTGTAGAAGAACACAGCGTATGTCTGCCCATGGCCAAAGTCAAAATCAGTGGACCATTCGGGGAGCTAGAGACTGAGGCTGCAGTTTCCAAATTTTTGTCACTGCAGTATCCCTACATCTTTTCGAATCGTTCGAATCAGTTACTGCGTGACAGAGGGCTCAAACTGGGAGAGGGCATAGTACAGGCATTGACCAGAGGCCAAGCTCGTAAGATCGCGGCGCTTTCGGCTGAAAATGCTCAAGCTCCTCCAGCTGAAGCAGAAAAGGGGATAGCTTCAATACCCGAATCCGAGCTAGGCCCGACGGACAAAAGAACAGTTGAGGAGAGCCTGCCAGTTGACCAGCTCAATGAGAGCGTAGCACTAGAGTGTCAGAGTTCTAGCCTGCAGGAAGAGCACGCAGACGCGCTCCCAAGCGAGACAGGGTCGTTATTATCACCGGCCTCAAAGAACTTTGATCAACTCTTACGCGTGGATAGAGAGTCACTGGCAGCTGAGCAAAAGAATGATGAGAGCTTAGCTAAATTACGGGACACAGCTAAAGAAGGCATTGCTAGGCGCAACGTAACGATACATGAGAAAGGAGGATTGTTGTATCGGCATTACAGAGATCGAAAGGGTAGGATTTTAGATCAGTTAGTCATACCTACTAAGTATAGGGAGGACCTTTTGAGTCTTTGTCATGGAAATGGGTGGTCCGGCCACCTAGGCATAAACAAATCAAAGGAAAGATTGCTTATGGAATACTACTGGCCTGGCTGTTTCAAAGATGTAGAAAACTTTGTAAGATCATGCGACGCCTGCCAGCGTTCTGGTAAACCAGGAGAGACTTGGAAAGCTCCACTGAAGGTAGTGCCCTTAATAACAGAGCCTTTCAGACGGCTTGTAATAGACACGGTAGGGCCTCTTCCAAAAACAAAATCAGGCTACAGGTACTTGTTTACCATGCTGTGTCCGGCTACCAAGTTTCCAGAAGCAATCCCTTTGAAAGAGCTCAGCTCCACTGAAGTAGTAGACGCGCTTTTGACAGTGTTTGCACGAGTTGGGTTTCCAGCCGAAATTCAGGCAGATCAAGGGTCAGTATTCACGAGCGCACTGACTTCCACATTCTTGCAAAAGTGCGGGGTAAAGTTAATACACAGTTCTGTCTATCACCCTCAGTCAAACAGTGTAGAGAGGTGGCATTCGGTGCTTAAGCGAGTTTTGCGTGCGCTCTGTTACGAGCACAAGGAGGACTGGGAGAACTGTCTGCCGGCAACTTTGTTTGCTTTGCGAACGGTTCCACATGAAGCGACAGGGTTCTCACCAGCAGAACTAGTGTATGGGAGGACACTCCGTTCTCCACTGAGAATGTTAAGAGAGATGTGGGAGGAAAGAGGGGAGAGTCCAACCGTGGTTGAATACGTGCTAAATTTACTGGAACGGCTAAGCGCAAACCAAGAAATAGACGGAAAGAACATGGAAATAGCTCAAAGGAACGCCAAATTCTATTACGACAAGAATGCGAGGCTTCGTACGTTTAAAGTCGACTTAACGTTGAAAGCAGAAAAGTGTAGGTTTGGTTGTTCGCAGGTTACTTATCTG
Source organism: Dermacentor albipictus (assembly GCF_038994185.2). NCBI lineage: Eukaryota > Metazoa > Arthropoda > Arachnida > Ixodida > Ixodidae > Dermacentor > Dermacentor albipictus. The sequence continues at coordinate 86,592,335 of NC_091821.1, forward strand.
GGCCATGTTGTCGGTCAGGACATGAGACGGCCGGCTGAGCTGAAAATAGCTACGATTGGAGAATTTTCTCAGCCGCGCCCGAAAACGGACCTTCGTTCATTTTTGGGACTTGTGGGGTACTATCAACGGTACATTCCGAATTACTCGCAATTGGCAAGTCCATTAACAGACGCCCTCCGAAAGGGAGCACCGAGTAACGTACACTGGGATAAGGACAAAGAGAACGCTTTTCAAAGTTTGAAAACGCTATTGGTTTCTCGCCCTGTGCTTCGCGCGCCAGACTACTCAAAGGAATTCATAGTTCAATGCGACGCAAGCGACAGAGGTATGGGCGTGGTACTTAGTCAAGTCGGCGACGATAACGAGGAGCATCCTATCCTCTACGCCAGCCGTAAACTAAATGTAAGAGAGGAAGCCTACAGCGCTTCAGAGAAGGAATGCGCTTGTTTGGTTTGGGCCGCCCAGAAGTTGTCGTGTTATTTGTACGGAGCGAAGTTCATCTTCGAGACCGACCACTGTCCTCTGACGTGGCTCAATCAAATGTCACACAAAAACGGCCGCTTGCTCCGATGGAGCCTCACTCTCCAAGAGTACAACTTCTCCGTTAGATATAAGAAGGGAAAGTTGCATAGCAATGCGGATGGTTTGAGCAGGCTAATTTGAATTCTGCGTTTGAGGGTCCCGCCTAAATTTTAGGGTTACTAGTGTTAATTTTATTAAGCGAAGAAGATCCCCTCTCATTTAGCAGGATTCCCTCCATGATTGCTGAATTTGTCAGCAGGAATTTGCTTCAGAAATTGGCATAGTGAAATGCAGCATTTTTTTTGTTTCTGCACTTATGTTGTTGTTGTTTTTTTTGAAGCCTAGCGAGTCTAAAGTGAGAGCCAATGCACGTCATCTCGGCGCAGAGCCGTGTTGTGGGGTTCATTTTGCAGTTGCCTGTCCTTGTTGGATGTTTTGGGGCGGTGACATCAATGCACAAGTGGTCGCTGCGAGCCAAGACATCAATCCCCCCCTGACCAGCAGCCGTTCTCTTCCTGCCTAGCGGTTGTCAGCGCTAGACAGTCGAGACTTTTGGGGCCATGGAGGCGCTGTAAAGAACGGCGGGTTGCACAACAAGATTGTCACCTTGCCACCCGATTACGACAAGGGGTGCAAGACGCGCACCTCCCGCTCTCCGCCGCTGCAGCTGCGAGGCGTTCAAAGAAGCGACCTTTGCGCTGGAATCCGCCGCCTTCCTCCAGCCCGCTTCGACATTGTGACGGGACGAGTTTGGTGTGGGGACAATGATTCCAGAGTTCCTCAACGCGGAGCTGATCCGACACGCCTGAAGAAGCTACCGCGGTGACGTCTTAGTTTTGCGCTCTCACGGTTCCGCATGTTGCAAAACAACGAGCGTCCCTCGAGCGGCGTCGATTTTCCGGAACGGCACCACCTTCAACGCCGTCGCTTGGGCTTCGGAATGTGTGTGCCTTTGTGTCTGTAAACTGGTCTTCAGAGCAGCTGCGAGTTGGTGATGTGTAAACGAACAGCCGCCGCGTCGTAGGACCAGCGGATCGAGTGTATAAAAACTGTGGTTGTGCGATTGTTGGACACACTTCTCTTGAGCAGTCATGTTAGACTGGTTCACTTCTCTCATGCAGTCCTGTTGGACTAATACTATTTTTCTCAAACAGTCATGTTAGACTGAGTTAATTTTCTGTAAATAAACCCCTTTTTCCTCGTTCTCGATGAGAAGCAGTTCTTCACTTCATCAACGATCTCAGCGTAAATAAGTTGGACGACGGCATGGGCCAGCTACCTTCGAATTCATGCCGTACTCCAATCTTGGCAAAGGACCACGGACGAAGGGATTGAGCCCCCAATCCTGACAGCGCCCATTGCATAATGCATGGTTGGCCGGTCCGGGTATACGGCCGGGTGTCATCCTTGGGTGGCAGCGCGAGACTGCCTGCCGCCGGTTGACCTGTTTGTTCCAGCAGGAGACCTTTTCTGCCCTCGGCGCGCGAACCGTGCGTGTCGCCTTTGCGTACAATCTGTAGCTCTTGTTTTTAAGCGTCAATATACTCTAGTTGGCCCCCCAGAGTCCGTGAAGTGGATCTCGCCTCCTTGCGTCCGCGTTCACTTCTCTAGACACGTACGGCCCCATTCGTATACGTACATACAGAGGGCACACAGCAGCGCTGATGTGTACCAGGCGCACAATGTTGCTATAGAGTCGTACTTGCAGTACGGTTCGTCAGAAGGCACTTCAGTGCGCCACGCATTTTCTGTCTCGTTTTTTTTTTAATTTCATTGCTTTTAACAAGCTTCAAGCCCTGCAGAGCATCTTTGCACTTAAAAAAGCGAAGCATAACTCCATCAGCAGCAGTAACACTTTCGCTCGAAGCATATAACCAGTTCTCAAAATCGACGCCACTGTGCGCCTTGGCAACAACGCGTCGGTCTTTCTCTGTCCGTTATGTCGTTGAGATTCTCGGCTTTAGAAAAGGTGACAGGGTGAGGATGACAGGGTGAGAATCACCGTCCAAAAGAGAGCTGCATGCTGTTCTTTGCCGCAGAGTCAAAGATAGCGGAATGAGGAGCTGCTCGGGGGTTGTCTTCGCTGCGTGAGCTGAATCCGAATGGCGATTGCTACTATTTGTCTTGTGTGATGCGCTTTATTGAGATGCGATTGATGCGTCTTCGTGTCGTTTAATTGGGCGAAATGGCGAGACGGCCCAGGCCAGCAGCAGGTGACTATAGAGATTCGCGGCCGCGCACGATGCTCGCAAGTGCACCGAGCTTGCCGTGCATGCAATGGTTCTACACTTGAATGTGAACCACGGGGTGATCCACCTTAAGCGTGACCACACAAGCGAGTGGCTCGCCCTGCGGCTACATGTGCCGGCGTCGATCCGCTGCGCAGGCACGGACTTTGAAACCAGCGCTTCCGACGCGTTGCCTTGGTCTACCGCATAATCGGGCGCCCAATAGTCACTCCATGTGCTGTTTGTTTTACGGAACTTGAACCGATCATTATGTTAATAAATGAATCAGCAGACTTCAGTGATTTCTTCAGCCTTGAACTCATTTACCGCGACAGCAGCTGGTTCTCACAGCAGACGCCGTCATCTTCTTTTGAACAACTTGCTGGCGAATTAAGACAATTATGCAAATATATATATATATATATATATATATATATATATATATATATATATATATAGTCACATCATAAGCCAACGAACATGCGCTAGGACAACAAGGACACCAAGGACAACATAGGGTTAATTACTTGTACTTGCCAATTGAATTAACGAAATTATAAATTAATGAAAATGAAAATATGAAAGAACACCTGCGGCCAGTTGTCTTTTCATACGCTTTAATTTCCATTCATTTATGATGTCTTTACTTCAATTAGTAAGTACAAGTAGTTTCCCCTATTTTGTCCTTGGTTTCTTTGTTGCTTCTTGTGACGTGATGAATAACAATCGACCTATCGCATCCCTTTCTTCTCGTATATATATATATATATAATATGGACCACCGTGTTTATTAGCGAAGTTGTAGAAACCTTTTACGTTTCTTTTTTCAGGTGTGAAGAAAACCCGCAGAATATAAAGGGCCCATGTCACTATGTATGCGCTCGCGCTCATAGACTGCAGCGTTCTAAAATGGTTTTTCAGCGAACGACACCATGCGTGGTGGCTGCCACCAACGTTCGTTCAGCTAGCATGGGTATCATGGGTAATAAGTGAACGTTTCTTATTTGGCACGTTCTGGCTGAGCAAACGTTTTGGCTGATCTCATAGCTCGAGGATACGCCAGCCGAGAGAGATAAGAGGCCAGGCGTACAGTAGCGGTATACCCATACCTATTTTGAGGAACACCTCTGATTTTGGAGCGTCTCCGGGGAAATAGAAGGCGATATATCCTCCGCCCCGCAAGACATCAGACAGGGAGCAGTCGGTGTTCTGGCGGCAGCTACAAATTCATATCCATGTCTGTTTATTTACAATAAGATACATCCAACCGTTTGCAGAGGTATTTGTCCCTAGTGTAGTGAGAAACCCATACAACATGGGGGTGCCAGAATATAAAGGCAGTACCCATTATGCACAATGCCACGCCGGAACAGCGGGAGGCTGCGCTGTCCAGCTGGGAGCCGGACGACCAGATTTGGCTGGTTGAACTCGCTAGACGGGCAGCTAAGACCGCAGGAGTCCTGGACTAAGTCCAAGTTTTAGAATAAGATTTGGCAGCAACAGATCTGATATATTGCTGCCTCGTGTCGCATTTTTGACAAGCTGATTGAGGTGATACATACTCAACATATGTAGCAATCTGGAACACTCGGAGCGAGGAAGTGGCTGACCTTGTAGCCCAGGTAATGCCGGAGCAATTAGTCACCGCCCAAGATGAGGATGCATTTTGGATATGTTTTAAATATTCCGTCAAGTGGCTGTTGTAAATGATCAGTAAAATCAGAAGAGCGTCTCGCAGGGCGGTACAATGCACCCAGGACGTATGTGAAGCCCTTAAGTGGCATCATCACCCATATATCAGCTCCAGTGGGGTGTCAGGTGAAACCAAAGATGGCTGATAGTCACTTCTAATGGCAACCATCACCTCCTCTACCCTTGTTCATATCTTTACAAAATATTGCGAAGTTGTTAGGCAGAGATGGCTCGCTGTTTTCAACATCTGCCTAAAGCCATGTTTCAGTTCCAGTGATGATATCCGCAAACACATTTACCATTGCGTTTACCATATCAATTGCTGGGAGTGCGCTGCGGAAGTTGGCGAGGATAACAGATAGCTGTCTAACGCTTTTTATTTCTACTGTGCGCTGAATTTTCTGTCACTGATCATGACGCCCTCTCTCTGCAACTATCTGTTCTACACTTTGTGAAAGCGCATCATATGTATCGGTCTTACCGTGAAGTTGTAGCTTGTTGTATCGAAGTGTAAAATGTTCGTTGTTCACGCGGTTGTTTTTCGCAAACTCTCTTAGTTTTTTACGTTCTAGTTGAATTCTTGGTGAGAAATCTTCCTCTGGCCACACTTTTGGTAGCACTTTCCTTAGTTTGGATGCATTCCTCAAAATTTGAACCTTCATTTTGTAATTGAGAAATTTTATAATAGTAGGTCACCTGGAGTCGGTCCAGTGAGGTCAAATTAAGTTAGTAATTATCAAGAACTTTTTTCTCAATTGTCGCATAGTCCTTGCCTTCTGGATCAGGCAAGCCCTGTAAAAGCAGGCTATTTCGTCTTGACAGGTCGTCAGCCATGCCACTGAGTTCCCTGTTCGTGTTCGACACGCCTGATTTAACCTCATTTACTGAACGCCTAACAGAACACACATCGCTGTTTAGTTCAGAAACACCATTAATGTCTTGCTCAGCAAAGCCAACCTGGGCCTTTATTTTGTCAACATCCTGTTTGATGTTCAGAATGTCAAAAGTAATGCTCCATTTTTCTTCATTAACAGCCATGAACTTTTAGAGGGACTATAACATCTTGTTTTAGGCCCAGGGTTTGCCTCTATATCACCAGCGTGAAGAAGTAACAAGGCAAATTAAGCACGCGGCTGAGAGCAGAAAGCAGATGTCTCGGCAGTAGCAAACTAACGAGCGCGGCGGCTACATTACACGGACTGATTCCAGTGCCTTTACCGCACCGCCAAGAAAAGAAAGACCCAATTCCGGCTCAACATGTACTGACATCGGCACCCATAGGGCGCTTTGTCTTGACAGAAACCATAAATCATCTATAAACAGAAACTATAAGCTCTGTATGTTGGGGAGGGGGGGGGGGGTGGTTATGTGTTCGCACGCTCATTGTTCAGTAGAACTGCGAACGATATGGGTGACAGGCATGTATGTAGACTGTAAGGTAACGTTGACATTGGCCCTGCTTGTGAAAGCACCGAAGCATGAAGTTTTCTGGGCTTACTGGTATAGCTGATCCTATTTTCTGGGCCGCGTGCGCGCTTTTTCTACTTCTCTCTAATGCAGGCACTACTTACTGGCAACGGGCGAAAATTGAGCGACGAGGTGTGATATGCCTTATGAGCATCTGAAGCGCACTTCAGGAAGCGTGTAGAAGTGGTTTGGCGTGCAGCGAAGACAGGTGTATACGGCCGAGGCGATCAATCGCGCGCAAGGTAGGCGTCCGAACGCCGCGCGAGCCACGTGCTCCGCGTGGTCGTCCTCTCCTGTTGTGCCGCGCCGTTAAGCGTGAGGTTTAACCTAAAATTGGTTACCTTGGAGCTCTTGTGTAACGGCGGTTGCTTGATTTCGTTTTCCTTGAAAGCCTCATCACACCCCTCTTAGGAAGAAAAGATCGTTTTGCGCCTCCATTAGTAGCTACGGTTGCGAGAGCCCCCATGTTGGCGCTTCCTTCTGTCTTTTCCGCAGGAAGCGGGCCAAGGTTGTTGCCTTCGAGCGCAGTTTCACTGTGGCGTATACCGCTAGAAAACAGCCGACGGGGCTCCCAAACCTTAGCGTGCCCCCCACCGTCCCCGTCGTCGTCGTTCTACAGCCCCTGTGTACATGCAGTGCTGAGTCACGCGCGTGGAAACGGCTCCTTCCGCCTCCCACTCGGCTCTTATGACAGCGGCCGCGCGTGCTCCGAGCATTGCTCGCGCGCGGACAATGGAGGATTCCGGACGGGCTATCCTTGCATGCCGTCACGATTGCGACCGAGCAGCGCGATGGCACCGGCTCTGATTGCGCGAAACCGCTTGCCTTTCTGGCTGAACAATAGTTTGAGAATTCAGAGAAACATAATAAAAAACAGCAAGAAAAAAAATGGGGGGGGGGGGGTGCTTACGCGATCGAGCGTGCAAAACAAGGAGAGAAGTGCTGGAATGAGACGGAGAAGGTGCGTGAGAGAATTTGTTTACGTGTGATCACGTGCGCGCGCGCACACGACGCGCTTCTGTGCTCGTGTACAGTACTCGGTGTGCACACGCTGAGCGGCTGGGGAGAAGGCGGCGGAAAGCAACCTGAGTCGGGATGATGTAACCAAATCTGTTCCAATTCTGTTCCTTTTCGCACTTCGTCGGTGGTACGAGCGCCGCTCCGCCCGTGTTATCACGAGGATCGGCTGGTCGTGAACGGTGGATAAGAAATCAGTCGCTATACGTATACATTATGCTACGTGCATAACGCCGAACGTGCCCGTATTTAACTTGTGGGAAAGGGGAGAGGAGTGGATGTCTACGCGTGAGCCGAGCAATAACTTCAAGGCATTCTGTCAGGGTTTCTAGTGCACTACCTGGGCCGGTGTAATAATGTGCGGATTGCTGTCGCTGTATTCTATTCCTTTCTTGCCACCCACCGTTCACGTACGGCCAGCTGATCCCGCTGATAACGCATACAGAGCGCCGCTCGGGCCACTTACAAAGTGCGAAAGGGAATAGCATTGGAATAGAATCGTCAAGTTGTACTGGTCCTATGCTCTGAAACGTATTGATGCATGCGCCGAAGTCGTCTACTAAACGCTGGATTTGTGGGCGGCACAAGCCCCGCTGCTATCCTCCGTTCCATCCGATTTCTTTACGGAGCGAGTTTTTTTTTAATAGCGTTTGTCGCCTTACGTACATTAAACGTAAGCACATTTGCGGGACGTTTTGGTGTGCGTCCCTTCAAGTCCTTTAGTTTGATGTACGGGAACGCAAACGCAAGGAAGCTTTATTGAGCGTGATGCTAAAAACTAATTTCGCTCAAAGAGAAAATGCAGCAGCCGTGGAGCCTTCCACTTCCAGATCCAGTGACCGAGCATGATGCAACACGTACGCGATGGCACGCTCCGCAAGCGCCGGCACAGAAGTCTTGACATCGTAATTTGTGCAGGGTTGATTCGCAGCTTGTTGCTCTGATCTCTCCGAGGGTTTGCGGTCATATAGTCAAACAAGTTTAAAGCGCGAATGAAGACGGGAGACAGTCGCTTACTTCCGACTGTGTTTTACCACATAAGTACACTGATATATACAACGTGGAGGGATGGCAGGATAAAAGCTGCATAACGGCAGCTTGACTAGTCCTACCTCCCCATGAACAACAGGCAGCAACATGGCAAGATATTCATAGTACATTCTTGTGGCAAGGTCAATATATAGATGCGTGATGCGGAAAACCGGCTTGTGTGTGTTTCTTGTTTGTTTCTTGTCTTCCCATCGTCGTTCGCGCTTTATAAGCTTATTGGGCCATGGAATGCCAACTATAGACCAAACTGCCACCCTTGCGGTCATAATCACGTTGTGTGACCACAGTCCCCAAAAAATGTTCTCTTATTTTCTGGGGCATCATGCATGTTATAGACATAAGCAAAAGTACCATATTTCCGCATCATTGGTAAACATTTCTTAGTCCACAACATGGGTGAAGTCGCGCTTGAGGAACTGTTCATAAAAGCGTCCTGCTCCCACAAGTGGTGTCCGCTGCTGCTCTTGTCGGCGCTGAGAACAGTGCTGCTTTGGGTCCCCGTGATTTATAGTTCATAGCGAAGAAATAAGCGTTCTTGTTGATCTTCTCTGAAGCAGAAATACCGCCACTATTTGGTGCGAACTCCGCTTATTCGCGATCGGAGATGAGCGTCCGCTAACCATGCTGCTCACCTTTTCGTCGTAGAAGCTTCAACGTATCTTAGCAACTTGCAAACACGCAACAGAGATCTGTATCTCATCATTGCACAGACCGACGGCTACAGATGAGTTTTTCACTCTGCGTGCTTTATTTGTTGCATGCCGTCTGCCACAAGTACCAGACGACACTGAGGACCGTTGTACTGAGCGCATGCAGTGCCGCTTTTGCGTCGTAATGCGAAGTGGCGAACTATGCTCCAGACGGGTCGGTCGACACACCTGCTCCTCTAGCCACCATAATCGTGTTGTTGCTATGCCGACGCGTCTCGTTAGGCATACAGGTGCCAGAATCGCAGAACTATCTCGCAAATTGGACGCGCTATGCGCTCATAACTATTCAGGTGAATTTAGAGAAAGCGAAAGCTCATATTTCAATAGTTCTTGGTGATCAGCGCGGGTGATAACGTAGCCATGACGAGAATTCACGCTGAAGCGGGAGCCATGGGTACCGCCCTGTTGGACAAAGCTATTTATTATTGCGTGCGTAAGCATAGCTATCTGTGCTCTCGCCGCGCTTCGACACGTGCGATCTCTCCTGCACCATCCGCGCATGCGTGAGGCGCGTGGGCGCGTGCGCTTTCGCGCGCCGGCACGCGTATACGTGTAGTTTGGCCTTTGGGTTCGTTTCGTGTTGGTAGTATATATAGCTAATACGTAAGTCAATTGGGTAGTGTCAACCCGCGCTGATTGCTGTGCTAATCTGTGACCGGAGTTTTGTTTAAAAGGGAATATATTCACATGGTGTGCCAGCTAACTTTAGCCAAGCTGTTCAAAGAAAGAAGTATTAAAAAAACACGGTGCAGGACACGATTTTAGGACCTACGGTGTTCGGTCGTCAGACCTCTGGCGACCGAACACCGTAGTATATGTTACACCTGGTATATGGATGGCCTTGCCTATTAATATGCCTGAAGCAGCAACAGTATGCATGGTGGGAACAGCGCTAACAAGACGACGACGGAGTGAAAGGACACAGGACGAGCGCTGCCTGTGTCCTTTCACTCTGTCGTCGTCTTGTCCGCGCTGTTCCCATTATGAATGTATACCAACTCGCCCAACTTTCCACTTTAATACAGTATGCATGGTAATTTGATCTCGCCGTTGCGTGCGGGAGTTGGCCGACGTTGAGGTGCACTTTAAGAATGGAAGGTTTATTTACATCATGTACAGGGATAGAACAAAGCAAAGTAACGGTAAAAAATCATCGACGGCCGGCAGCAAATCAGACGCTGCTGCCCGCGGTAAGAAGAACGTCTTTCTTGACTTATAACCCATTCAGTCCGTCGGGGTCACGTCATTTCAGCCAATCATGGAGCCCATGCAGGTGTCATTTTCATCCAATCGTAGGGCTCGTGCATGCAGCGTCATGTTCGACCATTGGGGACACTCCATGGGCTCTATTCTCCGATGGCTGCCTCCCTCCGGCGTAGTCTGCTCGCCTTGAAGGCGCTCAGTTGGAGGAAACGGGTCGTCTTGAACGACAGTCCAGTGCTGCAAGCACCATTTTCCAATACTAGGGTTAACTTCCTCGAACTGTGCCGGCTTCCAGTTGCACTTTCTGGAAGCGTCACGAAGGGGAGACACGAAAGCTCCACGCGCGGCACACAAGGGCGGATTAGCCAACCTGTTTGACGGGTCCAATAGCATGGTCGACGCGCACCTGCGCACTGTAGCTAGAAGCGTACGGTGAGGGGCTAGTTGGTATGACATTATGAGAACAAAGAAGTAAATACAGAATATCAAAAAAGAAGAGATATCACCTTTGAAGCTCTTTCAAAAATGGCGCCCGTGTCGTGTGGTTCTTTCTCTGTCTTGTTCTTTTTTGCGCAGTTTTTCTTTGTTCTCACACTGTAGCTGCCGTGCAACAACGAGTGGTTGTGTTGAAAAAACTTGCGTTCAAAAAACTCTAACAATGGGCAGCTGTAATCTTGCAATTACCACTGTTCCACGCTAGTTTTTTTCGGCAAGTTTTACATGTCTGAGCAATATTGTCAGCCTATCGACTGACGGTACGACCGGGTGCTTCGCACCGGCATTTCCAGTGCACGCCGACCGCACGCGCGATATGTTATAGTGCAAACGAGAACGCATTAGCGTGTGCTTTCGCTTATGTGCTTGTCTAGTCAGACTGAAGCGCCTTAATTGATCCCGTAGAGAGTATTCACGTGCCCTACATTTGCATCCACTTTCGTGCACTTGACGTTCGCTACCTGTATCGGGGCGCGACATACGGCCTTTCCAAAAATTGCAGTGTTTGTGCGATTGCAATCGGCAGCCCTTTTGCTGCGCCCCTCCCTCCCAGCTATTCGTTTTCCGCTTCATATAGCGTGCCTTGTTCAGCACGAGCAGATTCTTTTTCCCGAAGTGTTCCGACACACCGACACATCTGTGTCACTGAATAACGCCTTTTCCTTTCGTCAGGTGCGTCGGCCGACGTACCATAGAGTAGCAGCTTCGGTGCAAGCGTGACACATGCTTCTCCGCGAGCGCGTACATGTTTGTTTCCGTTAAAAGGATCGGCGTTCGTGCGGAAACCGGGATTCCCCTTGTGCTACGTCAATATTTCCTATGTTCGGTAAGCGTTCTCTTAGTGTCCTTTTGGTTGGTTTCTACGTCCCGAAAGATACGTAGGCTGAAACGGGCGCATGTACTAGTGAACGATTCCGAATGAACTTTTTTTTTTCCGCTCAGGGCTTTTCTTCTTCTTTTGGCGTAGCCCGTGACTGCGCGGGCGTTTTCGCATTCCGCCCCCGTCGGAGTGCAGCCGGGAATGGAAGTATACAACGTTTCTCAGCAACAAAGCCAGTGGAACGAGCGCAGGAATGGCATGTTTTGATGCCGAAGCTCGTTGTTTCGGTGGTATTTTCGTCGAGTTCGTCATTTTCGCGGTTGCGCTCGAGAGCACGCAGATTGGCATCCTGCTGCTTACAGGTGGTATGTCTGTTAACAACGACATACAGGCGGTTTCATCCGCGCGGATGAAGTCGCCCTTATTGTTTTTTTTTTCCTTCTTCTAACTTGGTGCATGTTATAGCTGGGACACCCTGCATATGGGCAGGCTTGGTCGGCCGCATCGCTGTGCGCCGTCCCGCCTGTCGGAACGAGTCCTTGTGTTGCTCTCGCACGACTCGACGGCGCTTCTTATCGCATCCTTTCACGTGTGGGATACGCAAGTACGGGGAAGCGGGGCGAGCATAATTGGTTTGGTGAACGAGCTTTCGACATCGCACCACTCTGTTCCGTTAGTGCTTCCTCTCTCTGCCTCCTCTTCCATTCTCTCCGAAATTTGCTGCTATCGACCGGAAACTTCAGCTTTGTGGAATTAGACAAAGGGGCGACGTCGCACGCGGTCTTTATTTCCCCGAGATGACGTGCGCATTCAATCCCGAGCGCTGCCGCAAAGACGGCAGACTTGCGCCTAATGACAAAGCCGCGCTGTCTTCGCATTTTCAGAAGCTGCATGCCACACGCGCGTTCCTTTCTTGAAAAGTTTTCTTCCTCCGTAGTGATTATGCGGTTTAATTCACACGAATTGAATACGCCTTGTGGTACAAGGCCGGATAGCCCATGGACACCGTTATCGCTAGGTTGCCGATTAAAGACTTGAAACAGTATTTAAATATAAGCACGCTTTAATTGTTTAAGTTCTACGATTATCTTCTGCTACATGGGCGCCTTTCGTGTTCCGTGTCACTTAGTTCCACTGTGACACCTTAGAACCACCAACTAATTAAAAAAAAGAATGTTAATTCAATGGCTCCTTCCTGTTAAATATTTTTATTGGAAATTATTTATTTTTCATTGTTTTGCGTATGTGAACAAAAAAAAAAGGAAAAGTGACTTTAGAAGAAAACGAGCACAGTTTTTTGCAATATATCGAAACATTTTATACAGTTTTTGGTGTAGTCACTGGCCAGTAATAGTTGAAGTATTTCTGCTTGATTTTTTTGTAGAGTTGTTGCTGCTATTCTGAGCCGCGCGTATATTGCGACTGCGATTTGCCTTTTATGTAAATGCAGAAGGCTACTCCAGGTATACGAAGAGTTACGTCTTGCAAAGTAGTGCCATGCATGTTTTTCGCGCAACTTAGCCATTCTTACAAGCCGACGAAAGTTGGTTCTGCGGCCAAGCATGTAGTTCTTTACGTTGTTCTGCTCGAGTATAGTGGTATATTATACAGCTTAGGAATAGCGTTTGCAAGCAAACGTAAACGCATCACGTAAGTAGCGTCGTCCTCACTGCGCATGCTCCGAACGTTATTGGGTTTCTGTGGTTTACGTGCGCTTTGGTAACGTACGCTGTTTGGAGAGTTTAACGTTCGTAATGTTTACGCACGCTATAATAAATAGCGTTGTCGAACGTGGGAGCACCCATGACTTCCGCTTCAACGTGAATTCTCGTGATGGCTGCGCTCTCACTCTCTTTGATCGCCAGTAACTATTGGAATGAGCGTTCGTTTCCTCTAAGCTCACCTTAAACATGAGCGCATAGCACGTCTAATTTCTGAGATCGTTCGGAGGCCTAACGAGACGCGTCCGCATAGCACGAGACGTTCATTTGAGGGATCGCCAGCTGTTTGTGCGCAGGCACTATAGTGAGAGCGGGTGCGAGACAGGAAATCTGGGTACTTTTGCGCTTTGAATGTATGACTCTGCCTGGGCACTATACGGAGCAGGTTTCTTAGCGCCATGGTGTATGCGTTTGTCCCATCGGCATGCCGACGTTGCGGAGTGCGGTCGACTTTGTTTACGCCCCGACGCTGGCTGCCCGCGCGGTGAGGCAGTGGGTCTGAAGGTACGTCGGACAGACTTTCTACAACAGGATGGTTGCTAATGGATTGTCTTGGCTTGGACACGTTGGGCACAAGGTATTTTAACGCCTTCCTTACGTTTGCGTCCCCATACGATAGACTGAGTCTTGAAAGGGCGCGCACCGTAACGTCCCTCAAAGTTGCTTGCGTTTAACGTACGTTAGGCGACAAACGCTATTCTACAACTGTCTGTTGTCATATTTACATTATTCGTAAGTATAAAGATTGCACAAAATAATACTAGCTTTCAATTGTGGCAACTGTATTTCGCTTTATTAGATGTACGACCTGTGCAAAGCTCCAAAACAACATATTTTAGGCGACCGTCTCAACAAATGAAAAAAGAAAGAAATGCGGCGCAGAGGCATAACGTTAGCGAATTGGAACGTGTGTTGACATTTACGAAATCTTGTGGAGAAACGTTCTGTTGCTCTAACTTCATATATATAATTTGCGAAGAAATAGTTGTTGATGCGCACAGTGCGGCTAGTCTTTTCTCCCTATACCTAGCTCTTTTCACTTCCTATTGAATATGAAATTCGTTGCATAACATTGATTTCTACAGAAATCGTTGGACCGGACGGGTTTAAGAACGCGCTTTCGCGTCGCTATGGCGAGTTGGCGGTCCGCTTGGCAGAAGGTGAAAGCTCCCTGGCGTCTATCCATGCATGCTGCAGCCTGCGCGTGATACATAACGACACACTTGTCGCCACCGCCCACCGCGGCGACCGCCTGCGCAATCTCGGTTTCTCCACGGTTCTCCTCCTCCATCGCCTCATTAAAATTGTCGGCGCGTTTTGCGCTACCGCTGCATATGTTGCGCCGTGCGCTAGCTCGAAGTGGACGCCGCCACTGTTCGTGGGTGCACCGGAAACCTTTGCGCGCTCTCCCTGTCCCATTAATGCGAGCTTTTTGCGCGTAAGGCGTTTTGTTTGTGCCTATCGATAAAGCAGTTGGCTGTAATGGAAAAGAATCCAGGATGTGGCAAGGTGGTGTTGGTGGCTCGTGTTCCGAGGCGGCCAGTCTCCTATAGTTTGCTCTATAGTCTCCCTTGGCTACAGGCCGGGGTCGCTCGATTCACATACGCCGTTGTCGGCCTTGTGAGTTAGCATTCGGAAACATTGTGGTGCATTCATGATGGACTCTCTCTCTCTCTCTCTCTCTCTCTCTCTCTCTCTCTCTCTGTGCGTAGCTGTGTGTCCCGAGAAAAGTACTGGGCGCCAAGGTGCAAAAGTTGTGCAACCTTGATTAGTGATGACGTTCTGTGCACTTGTTATAACTTATGACGCATTTAGACGGTTTTAGGCTACCTTTTCCTGAAACATAGCGCTGTATGTTTCAGTTGACAGCGTTTCGCTTATACCTTCGCATTGAGCACTCGTTTGTCATTTTCCATGTAATTGTTTTCCTTTATTGTCTATACTCGGATATATTTTTCACTCTCTCTATTCCGTTTTTTACGTTGCGATCGACCGACTGGCCAGAGGTATCATTAAACACCATGAAGCATGATTTCTTTCCAGTGAATCGAAAACCTAGCTGTTCGACCTATACTGTGCGCATATATATATGCCCAAGATGAAATGTCTGTCTGACTATCCGCTGACAGCGCGATGTCACCTTACTGCATTAAGTCCTGAGGACGTCGCACCAGCACCACGTCTTGGTTGTACAAGAGAATAAAGCCTATAGCTTACATGCCTCTGTTGTCCTTTCCACGTCTATCACGTGTTACACATCATAAAGAGCAGCAGCGGTGATAACGGGGAACCCTGGCACAAGCCTTTCAGAATTCTTAGTCTCTCGCCGCTAGTTGGCCCTTCCTACACTATGTAAGCTTTATTGTTTTGGTATATACTGTTTCCTTCAGAACCATTATGCTGTCTTCATCTCTGACAACATTCAACAAAAATTCCATGATTACGCACCGCTAATGTCCGGCAAGGTTACGCGGCCGCCACCTGCAAAAAGAGCGCGTTTATACGAGGACTTCTTTATTGCGAATGGTGTCGCACGTTACGAACTACGTTTTTCATAAGAAAGTATACTTTCTCCTCACTGCGCCGACACGTCAAGCACATAGCTAGCTGTGATCTTCTCGACCAAATTTATGTTTCCAACCACGTTTCAAGTTCATGGGTTCGCTGAAGTTGCCACAGTTTGCAGGTATACATTCGTACGATGGTGGAATGCAAAAAAAGGTCGCGCTTTGGGGGCATGTTACAGAACCCCAGGTTGTCAGAATTCGGAGATATCCGCTATACCGTTCTTTCCACTCGCCTAAAAATTAAAAAAAAAATCAGAGCAATGTATATGGGATTGTTGACGTCACGGAGCTGTGGCGTGAGCAACTACAATGTTTGCGAACCGTTCCCTTTGCGCACGATCTAATTTACTCTTGATTACACTGACTTATTCATACGTAGGTGCGCGCACAGCGCTCATGCGCAAGCGATAACGGAGAAATCGAAGCGGATTTGACCTTGGACGCGCCTGCTTCTCGGCTGTCGCTTTCAGTAGTCGCGGTGTCAGCAGCGCTCAAAGAAAGAGGTGGTGGGACGCCGAGGTGCCTGACCGCCCACGGCGCCTCATTCCCGCCGCTGGTTGCACGTCGTAGGTGTCGTCGACGTACGGTCATTTAACCTCGAAAGCGTGGCGCTGGACGCCGCGCTGCTGCTGGCCGAGGGCATTATATTCAAGGACCAGTCGGGTAACTCACCCCTCCGTCCGTTAGCTGGGAGGTGGAGGGGCCCTCGCGTGGGCTCACTGTGCTACGAGGCCTCGTTTCCCGAAGGCATGTGAGGGTGTGTGTGCACACGGCACTTATAACGTGGAGGCCATGGAGGTGAAGGCACTTCGAGGTTGTGTAGGTACCTTCATTCTGTTGCTCTTCTTTTTGGCAGACGGTCTCTCTTGCTTAGATTGCCGTTGCCACGCCTGTGGCAACGTGCGGTGCGGTTGAAGTAGTGGAGGAAAGAAACTGCACCTCACCACTGTGGAACTTCCTTTTGTTGTACGAATTTGTCTGGTTTGGTTTGCCATCGTAGCAGCGCACCAACACCTCGACAGCGAGGGCGATGGCGACGTTGAGCTACCACAGTTGCATCAACACCCCCTTTCTCTCTCATCTTGAGAAGAAAAAGAAAACATATGGGGTCAGCAGCACGCGCAGTAAGTCTGTGGGAACAGGTGTCTGCGAAATGCGTTCATTTATTAACGCTGTCATGGCCACTACGCGTTTGCAGCAGCCCTCCACCGACGGCAGGCATTCCCCTGTACTTATACCGTGACGTGACGCAGCGCGGCTGCCGGCGTTATTGCACGCTATACGGCACTGCCAAAGTGCGGTGCAGTGCCATATCCGGCGACGAGTATGCGTGTCTGCGTTGAGCGACACCTATCTTCGATAGTGGCAGCGTTGCCGTCAGCGGTTCATCGGCTGCACCAATATGCTGACTAGCAGACCTGTCTCGGGCGGGACCGGATGGGAGGCATTTTCTGTGGAAATTCCGGACCTTATGAGACTATGCGAATGGATGTGCTTGCACCTACATGTAGCCAGTGTGCAGCCGGCTGCATTCGAAATATATCGAGCATGCACTTCTTAATTCAGGATAGAGCGCCGTTAGAGGCAGTGCGCACGTGATAAGAGGACATGTCTTTACCGAGATCTATATTTACGTGCTCTGGCACCTTTGGGATTAAAGAAGACGAACGAGTGAGCAGTTGGCTGGAGTCCTCTGTACCCGCGTGCTTTGCATGCTAATACATCAAGTTACATGCAAGGGAACCGTCTATACAAGGGAGTTAACGGGAGGTGAGTCAATTTCCCGACAAGCGATTGAGTCTGCCAAAACAGTGAAATGAGAATGCGCCTGCCTTAAACGTCAACTGTACAAGGAACGCATTTACGTAGTATTTTTGGCTTGGCGTTTCCCGGCGTCGCAACGTCCATTTTTCCCTGAGAAATTAGCGCTCGGCCAACCAGTATCCAATGTGGTTACCGACTACAACGGCAATACCATAATACGTTATATGGCCATAAAAATTGCGCGGTTATCGCGAGACACGCGAAATGGACGAATACATCTGAAAAGCATTCCACATGGTTATCGCTTAATACGTGCTTGGCAGGTTCTCCATTCGCCAATGTACCCGGCACTGAGTTAACGCTAGCATCTATTATGTATCTTGAGAGACCGGGACGTTGGAGAGGGGTCGCTGCATTATAGACTCCATTCTACCGCTAAATGTTAGGGCGAATGATCCGGCCAGGGCATGCTGGCAAGATGCTGTTTCTCGTCAGATCACTGCAGCTGAGCTGCATTTTGTTTGGTCGGTACTTGAAAGGGATAGCACCCTGCAACGCCGAGACACACTGGCTCCCTTTTGCGCATCTTTTATGTTCTCGGCAGGAGACGCCCTTCTCTCTCTTCAGCAGGCAGTCTCTTTGTGTGTGTGTGTGTGTGTGTGTGTGTGTGTGTGTGTGTGTGTGTGTGTGTGTGTGTGTGTGTGTGTGTGTGTGTGTGTGTGTGTGTGTGTGTGTGTGTGTGTGTGTGTGTGTGTGTGTGTGTGTGTGTGTGTGTGTGTGTGTGTGTGTGTGTGTGTGTGTGTGTGTGTGTGTGTGTGTGTGTGTGTGTGTGTGTGTGTGTGTGTGTGTGTGTGTGTGTGTGTGTGTGTGTGTGTGTGTGTGTGTGTGTGTGTGTGTGTGTGTGTGTGTGTGTGTGTGTGTGTGTGTGTGTGTGTGTGTGTTGTTTAACGTTTCCTGTCATCGGCGTGTACCACAGTTCTTTGTGGAACCGCTGTTCGTTTTGGGCCATGTGTAATAACAAAATATGCACCATCTAAGCCGGCAGTATAGGAAATCAAGGAGCGCTGTTTGGTCGTAACCTACATGACCTGCTTTGGTACTCGTCTTATCCCCCTTATATTACCAGCCTTTGCTCGATGTCCTGCAGACATGTGACATGAACCGCTAGTTCGATCGGCGCCCCGTTTTGCCCGTCGTATCGTTCCTGTTCACAGCTGTCGCCGATTTCGAATCTTAAGCCTCGTGAGGAGCGCGAGCGGGTGGAGGCTTCTTTACGGAGCCCTGCGTGGCCCGGGATGGCCTGCAGAAAGGCGAGGAGTGTATACACTTGCATTTTCTTACCGCGCCATATCCGTGCCGCAAGGCGCGCCTTTTGCACTCACCCCCCTGTCGGCTCCCATCGCCTCGGCTTCGCACGCATGCTCGTATTCGCACAGCGGGTGCGCGCAGTATACGTATACGTGCGTGTGCGTTGTAAGAACGCTTTCGCCGCACATAAAACAATGTGAATTGTCATCAGTGTGCGCGCGTCTCTCGGAGAGGTAGTCTGATTCTGAAAAGAAAATATGGTGCGCTGAGCTTACTTTGTTCGTGGCACTGTTATAGTGTCGCTTGGAAGCGGTTTGTGCCGACAGTCGCTGTGCGAGGGGGCTGCACAATAAACTGCCTTGCTCTGATGCGGCGAAGCCAATGTCTTGCCACTATGACATCTGTAGCATGCAACGATTTATATTGCCGCTCTACCTGTCCCCTTCTCGCTCTTGCCAGCCTCCATCAATGCGTGTAGCTAGCACGTAGTTGAACATTTTATAGCATTATATTGGTCTACGAAAACGTTTTACTTCTTTATCTTCGCCGCTCCCATCACGCTTACTTCGCGCGTACGTACTTCTACTTCTGTGGGCACGCTCTTATAACATATTTCTTTCCGAAGGAGACCATACAATCCAGACACATGTAGCTGTCGACTCTCTCAGAGCGCACATTCGCCATCTGTCAAGGATCCCCGACCACCATTTGGCCTCCCTACCAGCCGAGAGACCTCAAACGACCTTTTCACGAGTGATTAACGCTCATCAAGAGTACATACCAGCAAGTTTTACACCGGCGGCGAAGCCTTCCTCCCCCCTGTGGTGCCTGCGACAGCCTCAAGTGAATTTTGATATTCCTGGAATTACAAAAAAGTCCAATCATCCATCGCCGGCTCTGAAGCAACTTACACTCCTATTACTGCACCAGACGTATCATGACCGCATACACATATATACCGATGGTTCAACCTCACCTACCAGCTCAACTGCCGCATTCGTCGTTCCAGCCAAGAACGTTACAGTTAAATTCAAACTGTCGCACACGACTACATCTACATCGGCAGAACTTGCAGCTCTCCATGCCGCTATGATGTACATCACCGAAGATTTAACAGAGAAGTGGGTCGTATTTTGTGACTCTAAGGCAGCCCTTCATAGCATCAAGTCCGCGTTACGTCACAGAACTTACGAGCAAATGACATCTGAAATCAGGGAACTGCACCACCATGCTCTGGAAAGAGGACACCACATTGTATTTCAGTGGATTCCTGCTCACTGTGGCATCGTCGGCAACAACCTAGCTGACAAGGCTGCCCGGTGTGCCCACGACTGCACGTGTAATTTGGGACCCTTTTACTAAAACTGACATTAACAAGATAGAAATGGTGCAAAGAATAGCATGCTCGTTTCATTTATAACAGCTTCGGACGCACTTCACTGACAGACCTCTTAACAAAAGCAGACCTACCACCGTTAACGCAAGTAAGCTGTGTATCACGACTAAAATTCCTTTTTCAACTTATTAACGGTCGCTATACGATATCACGGGAATCTTTTAATCTGGCTATGCTACTGGGCAAAGACATAGTCGAACAATATCCCCATTTAGCACGCGTAATAATTGTTATAAGTATTCATTATTTCCACGAACAGAAGTTGAATGGAATCATCCAACCAATGAGCAAGTTTTAAAATCATCACTTTCCGCGTTTGTTTCAAGTATTGAGTAAAAATTTGTTGTCTTTCTGTGCCACTCTTATGTACGTTCACGCTCTGTTGACCTCATTTGTATTGTGTTCGTTACCTATGCTATAGTGTTCTTTACATATGTTTTGTATCCCACCCTGCTAAAATCCCCAGTGGGGATCGCAGTATTCATAAATAAAAAAATTATGACGTGAACTTTGAAGGTGTACATGATACGTACGACGCTGTCATCGGCACCTACGGACGCGATTTCTAAGTGCCAGAACATCTACACCAAATTAAGATAGATTCAGAAAGCATCTCTTAGTGTTTGTTCCTTTCGTGGTGTGTGCTTCGCTTCGCGCTTGTTACCGCTCCACCAGACCTTCGCTCCATGACGTTACTATATGTACTTATGTGGCGTGCTTTATGGACGCGGGCTGCCGGGATTGCTGTCATGGCGTTTCCACGTTTTGCTACCTGGCAAGTATCGCAGCAGCGGACTCTGCGCGCATGGAATGCAGCCCACCGACGACGTCACCGCGACGCCGAGCAACCGAATCGCCCACTTCGCGACTCTGTATGGGGCCGCGTGTGCACTCGGGTGCGACCCGGATTTGGCGGCGGCGGCGTCGAGGACAATGGCCGCACGCGCGCCGGCGCCGAACGGCTCCGGCTCCCATCCCTGACCTCCGCGCTCTTCGCCGAGGCTTGCAGCAGGTTTGCTTGGTGTCTCCCTGGGAATGCAATGAGTGCTTACAGCTGGCGCCTTCTGTGTGCGAGCCTCCGTCCAATGTGCAGATGCCCATTCATTCGCTTCACCCATTCAGTGTTTCGCACTTCTTAAGTATAAACCCCATGCAAGCGATCTTGCACGCGACAGCGACAAGCGACGCGATGGAGATGGCTGTCGCGTTCGCTCGTCGCCTACAAGTTGCACCCCATGCGAGCGACGACTTCGAGCGACGTCTCCCCAGTGTTGCCGGTATGAGGGCAGCAATATAGGCGCCGAAACTAGCGTGACGCGTGCTTTATTAACTTAAGTTGATGTATTTTACTGTAAAAAGCAGCATAAAATATTTCTGAAAGTCTTGCAGTAGGTTCTTATCCTTGCACCTATAAGAATTCAATCGTTTGCTCGTTCCGTGCGACAATCGGAAGTACTGGGGTTTTGTACATCCAGTTCCGGCTTTTCGCTATTGGCTAGTCGCTCATAGCACTTCCGGGCGACGAGCGACGAATTCTAGATTTGCAAAACCGAGCGATCGCGCGACAAGACCGAGCGATCTGTTCAAGCGACGGCCCGATCCGTCGCGCGAACCCGTCGCTCGTCGCTGTCGCGCACAAAATCGCGCTAATGGGGTTTAGCCTTTAACGGCGCTTTCACGTGATAGTGTCCTGCGTGGTCGAAGTAGCGACCGTGAGAAAAATGAGCGGGAATAAGTGATGGCTAGGCGTAGCCCTCCATTTTCGGTTACAAGTTATATTTTGTATAACTTTTACGAGCAACCCCTGCATCAAAGACAGCGAAGCTGTATAATTAAAGGAATCCTCACACCCTTTGTAATGCTTTGTCCTCACACCTAATGCTTGGCAACGCTTCACTACATCCGGTCCACTTTCTTCGCTATGTCCGTGTTTTTCGATACGCTTCACTATGTCCGAGCTTAGTACCTTTTTACTTTCCCTTATATCCGACGCATGTACCTTGATGCTGCGCCTCTCTGCCGACTCCGGCGTCCGGCTACGCGTTCTCACCGACACCCTGGTCACACGGCCGCTTCGGAGCTCCGACGCAGGCTGCTGGCTGTGCTGTCGTCTGTCGGAGAATCGACACCCACCCGCCGCCGCGCGAGAACCGTCGTGTAACTCACCTGAAAAGCTTCGCTGCGAAGAGGCCGTCTGACCAAGCAAGAGGTTCAAGCTCTCGCGTAAATAAATTCGCTGTTCACCATAAGAGTAGTCTAGGGGCCCTCTTCAACAGGGCCTACGTGCCCACCTTCGTGCACGTGTCGCATGCGAACATTGTCTCACGCGTAAGTTCTTCATCACAGGGAAGCGTCGGCTCCGGTGCTTCGTGAGGGCGCGCGGCAGGGGCCAACGGCGCCCCATCGGCGGCGCTCTTGGCCCGCTGGCCCAGTTGAGAGAGGCATGCGAGCGCGCCCTTTGTGCGCTCGTCGGTAGAGGCCACCGCGGTTCTTTTTCCGGGCCGCCCATGCTGGTGTGAGGGGAAGGACTCCCGCGGTCGCAGCTGTTGCCGGCGGAGTCCCGTAGCGCGCTCGTGTGCCGCCAGCGGTGCATAACAGTGCGGCTTCTTGGCGCCCACTCGAGCCGGCATCAAGCTGGGAATTACGCCCGCGCCGGCCCTTCCGCAGGTTCACGGGCACTTGACTCCCGCGGAAGAAGAACGCGTGGTATTTCTGCGCGGCGGCATTGTGTGCGCTCACCGCACTGGTGCTTCGCGCGCCGCTTGCGCCCGGCAATTTTGTATTCCCCGCTATCCCCATCTCTCTCCCTCTCTCTCTTTCTTTTTCTAAGTTTTATTTTCGTCTTCACTGGGCCCCTGTCTCTATATCACATGTATACACAGGTGCATACGTGCATGATGCCAAATGGGCACCACTAGTGACCTTGTGCCGGCGACGACCTGCGATGCCAAATTTGTCTTTCTTTTTTTTTTTCTACTTCACATTTGATCCCATTGTTGCTGCCGTTGGTGTTAGCTGCGGCGGTCGCTGCACGCTCGGTGAGCCGCTTCGCTCTGGGCATTCTCACTGGCTTTGAGCTTTCAGTGTCAGGGGAAGAGAGGTGGGTCACCTGAGTTTGGCACTTCCGGTGCGTGGAGACTAATATAGGCCTGGACCGCCTCGCGCTCACACAAAAGGCGATTTATCTAATCGCAATACCTTCCTTGTTTCGTTTACATTTTTCTTTTTGGGCATTTCCCGCTCACTTACAGTGTGTTGACCACAGTACTCCCTGTTAGGAAGAAAGATGTTGCGGCTGCCACCAGTTGTTACGAGCTGGTACCAGTTGTTACCGAGACGGCGTTTCTACGACCTTCAACAGCGTCTGCTTGGAGCTCGAACCAGGCTAACCATCGGAGAGGGTTCGGCAGGGAAGACGAGGTGATGTAAAAATAACAGGAGTTTAATACATCATTGCGGGTGAGCGGGGCGCTCCAAGTGAAAAAGTACAACTATCGGCGTGCGTGCTCTCCTGCACGCAAGGGCAGGGAAGATTTCTTGGTGGAGTCTCGCTCGCCTCCTTATACCCTACACCACCGGGGCAACCACATTCTCTCCTGCTCCCTGGTAGAGGTCAACACACTGGTACACACACACACTGAAATTCGGATAAAAAAGCACTCCCTGGCGTAGAACCCATAGCGCTTGCTTAGTCGCTACGGTGTTCGGCTGCTAAGCACGAGGTCGCGGGATTGAATCCCGGCCACAGCGGCTGCATTTCTATGGGCGCGAAATGCGAAAACACCGTGTACTCAGGTTTAGGTGCACGTTAAAGAACCCCAGGTGGTCCAAATTTCCGGAGTTCCCCTCTACGGCGCGCGTCATAATCAGAAAGTGGTTTTGGCACTTAAAACCCCGTATTTTTTTCCCCTGGCGTAGAGGGGGTGAACGTAGGACAAAGGAGAGTAGGATTTGCGCAGGCGCGTAACCGTCGCACACACCCGACGGACAAGTGTTTTCATGTTGACGTGCGTGATGGTTATAGGCACGTATAGTCTCAGGCGCTTGGCATTCGTTTCCTTCATCGCCGCACACAGTGAACCGTAACAATATGAACGAGAGCAATTTTAGCTGAATGGATTCATATATCATTGCAGGCCGCGCAAGCACTTGCCCTGCGAACTTCGCACGTACGCGCCCGTGCTGCGCACGTATCGCGCACTAATGCTGCATTAGTACCTGCATACGCGTACCTTGCTGAAATGAGAATGTATGCTTCATTCGTGCATGTCTCTGGCTATGTCTCCACGCATGGTACACGGTGTTTAGAAGAGGAATGTGTTGGTGAAAGAGAGACGGGTGGAAAGTTGTGTTGTAATTTGAATTAGCTGATGCGCACGTCCGCCTGTGCAGTGTAAAAATGCTGCAGATGCATTTGTGTACAAAAACAAAATATGCATGCTTGGTACACACCTCCTTCGAAACTTTAGCGTCTAATCGGAACCTTTCTGGCTTTCTTCTTTTTTTTTTTTGCCTTGCATGCAGCTGGACACAAGGATTTAGCCAAATTGCTGTGTCGTGTAAATTTACCATTTCTCACTCTCTTCTATTCTCCTCGTCATTCTCACTCCCATCTCACCACTGCAGAGTAGAGCATGCCAGCTCAGGCCGACCACCGAGCATGCATGTTCTCTGGAGAGCACATCCTAAAAAACGACAACCTAGCAGCGCACAGAGATCTGCCGAACATATTTCTGTAGAAATATGTTTCTAGAAATGTAGCACTGGGGCAGACAGAAGCCCCTTCCGCGACGAATTTATTCGAACGGGCCTTCTGTCGCTCCAAAATGCTCTCCACTCCGCTGCATTGTCATCAACACGCTCAAAATATGCGCCGATGCGTTTTCGCGGTATTGCCTACGCAATAACCATGCAAGGCTGCCCACTCGTGCAGTTTTAAGCATGTGCGAGGAAGTACACTTGGTATCAAGCCTTTCCTCCTCTCTCAACTGGCAGTGTTTTCTGGCCTCTCGTCGGACTTGAAGCTGAAGTCGTTATCATCGACTTCGCGTTCAGCCTCTAAGATCCTTGTACTAATGTGGTTTGCCTACACATGTCGGTTACGATGTAACGCGAACGTAAGGACGTACCATCATTAACTGTGTAACTATCAATTTATGCCAACATCGCGCCTGCACCTATCTTTCGTGTCCCCTGAAGTGCGATTATGTGCCCGTTCTGTAACGTGTGCTTCGGTTAGCGGCAGCATGCTGTGTTCTATCAGCATATATTGAAACGCGCGCGAATGGGAAATAACTGATCACACGCCTGTTACACGTCATCACATGGGAGTGCGATTTCTAATATCGCTCCGTAGCCAGTTTCTAATTAGCGTGCAGTAGTCCCAAGTGCACGCTTTGAATTATGAATTAGGCCACTGTTACATAAAGGTAGAAAGATGAGTGCGTTGGGATGCACCAGCTGTTACAAATGCAAGTGAACCTGGGAATGGAACAATGCATTGGGAGTAGTTTCGGGACTGTCCGCGTTTGAATATTTGCTGATAGTACATTTCGTAGTTGTGTCATCTTGCTTGCTCCGATAGGCTCAGACTGGAAGACGTGGCGGAATTTGATATGGTTGGGATTAGCAGGAAATACAATGTCGTGTGTCGTCTGACTGTGTGTTATGCAGTCTTCGGGAGTCGCGGAAAGCCTGTTGCCCCGGCTTCTTTACATATACTCCTGTATACGATGTCTTTCTCACTGTGGCGTATTGAGAAGGATTTGACTTCTGTGTCCGACAAGAGGTAGGATGCGTGTGAGACGTCTTCGCTTGAAGCCTGCAGCAAGCAGCGTGATGTTTCGACATAATTCGTCACGTGCACTGGCGTCGTAGTTTGTTCATTAATTGTACTTTGTAGTCCGAGGCAGGTATACTTTTTTTTTTATTGCGATGAAGGCTTGCCCTTAAGGCATAATTGTTGGAGCGTATATGTGTATTATATGTGTGCTCTGAGGCCTGTGTTGTGTATGAATTGAAGCAGTGTTTTGTGAAATCTGTTATCATGTATCCAGCGGTCATAGCTGGTTGTCACACTGTAGCGGAGGCCGGCTTGCAGTGGGAGACGCGAGCGTTCCGATTGTAAACCCGTACATGTCCATATTAGGTGGTATGCATCTGATTCCACCACAGGAACGGAGCAGTATGGACACGTAGCACCCAGTGGTAAATGCGACCAGTTCCACCTTGAGACAACAGCCGGTGTAAGGGCCACCCCGGCCCGAAGCCTCCTAAGCACAACTTCCTCCGCCCTAGTAAGGTGAAGGGGGAGGGAGCAGACACACGGTGGGATAAGAGCGCGTGTGTCCTGCCGGAGAACATTTTTACGGGCTCGCAGCGAGTTACGGGGTAGGGGTGGGAGGGGAATAGGTGGAGGATCAGGATTAGGAGGGCAGTGTGCCTGCTGGTCAGCAGCAATGTTGTGAGGGTTCGCTGAATGGCCTTGAATCCAGTGTACCTTGACGCAAGTAGCTTGCTCAGCTTTATCTTTAGGCCTGATGCGAAGAGCCACAGAGCCCTCCCACTGATTTTTCTATATTGTCAAGGAGGCGAAAGCAGCGAGGCCTATGCCGCGAGGTAACATTCCGTGGCGCTTTTGCGCGAGCCCAGTTCAGCGTGGCACCGTGAATAAGAGCGTAGTGCACGTGAGCACTTCCTAGTTGCTGGCCGTCTTCGTCGCGCATTTTTTTCTCCGTCGCCTGCGCCTCTTTCGCGTGACGGTTTGCGTCTGGCCGCCCTGCTCGCTCCTCTGGTTTCCGGATCGCGTCGCCTTCGCTGCATTCCTTCTTGCGAGTATTCCCTTTTGCACTGTCCCGGCCTTTGTGGCGGCTGTTACGCCAATTCGGCGCGCGGCCTTATTCTCCGGGACGGAGTGACGCGGAAGGCCCCTCCCACGCGATGCCCGTCGGAGACGTCTCACCTCGCGCGCCTGCCGACCCCGATCGGACCGCTGCTTCCGCCCTGCCTGTGTGCCGTGCACGCATGCATGCGCCGAGCGTTTGCTTCGCTTTCTTTGCTTATTTCTGCTCCTTCCGTCAACGGAGGGTCGGCCTGTGACTCCGTGAGCGTACGTAGCCTGTTTCATTATTGAGCTCTACGTGCAAAAGTACCCAAGTGAGACGAATGACCGTACTCGGTGAATTACACCCGAGTGCCCGGTCTAAGCATGCCAGGCTTCACCTTTCTTGTTTCTCTACGTCTGTATCCGCCTTGCTCATCCTTCCATATAATTACGCCTTTTCTCACGCTCTTATCACCGTCATTAATTACATGACGTTTTGTCTGCTTGTCTGTGCCAGTCGTACGTCGCTCTCGAAAGCTAGGCATGAAGCTGGTTCCGCTATAGTGCACTATACCTGCTTTGTTAGATGTTCTTGGTTGCGTGCGGATATGCGAAAAATCGGAAAGAGCGATCACTTCGAGTAATGCGACAGTGCTTCGCCTGGCTCTATGTGCCACGCCCACGAAAGGACTTCGAACTGCTCGAATGAATTAGCCATTTTATACATAAAGAATGCAAGGGGACTTGTCGATTACTTTCGTAACTGCATAGATATTCTCATTTGCCGAAGCTGTCTGTGTGCGCCTTCGTTGCTGGCTTTGCGATTGGTTCGCATTGCTCCGGATTCCTAGTCCCTTATACCTCACTGTATGTTACGCATGTGTGTGCACTGTGTCGAAGATTCCATACTATAGGCGAAAACCACGCGGTCATGTTGCGTTTAAAAGAGGCTCCAGGGGAAGGTGAGCCCACCACTAAATTGTGGCTTGTCAGGATTGGGGGCTCAATCCCATCGTCCGTGGTCCTTTGCCAAGATTGGAGTACGGCATGAATTCGAAGGTAGCTGGCCCATGCCGTCGTCCAACTTATTTACGCTGAGATCGTTGATGAAGTGAAGAACTGTTTCTCATCGAGAACGAGGAAAAGGGTTTATTTACAGAAATTAAATCAGTCTAACATGACTGCTTGAGAAAAGAGTATCAGTCCAACATGACTGCATGAGAGAAGTGACTCAGTCTAACATGACTGCTCAAGAGAAGTGTCCTCAGCATTCGCACAACCACAGTTTTTATACACTCGATCCGCCGGTCCTACGACGCGGCGACTGTTCGTTTACTCATCACCAACTCGCCGCTGCTCTGCAGATCAGTTTACGTACACAAAGGCAACCGCGCTCTGATGCCCGACGACGGCGTTGGCGGGGTGCCGAAGCGTGAGACGCACCAAAATACGTTGTCCCCACGGCAGCTTGTCCATGCGTGTCAAATCAGCTCCGCGTTGGGGAACTCCGGAATCATTGTTCACACACGCCGAACTAGTTCCGTCACAATGTCGAGGGGGCGGGTGGAAGGCGGCGGATTCCAGCGCAAAGGCCGCTTCTTTGAACGCCTCCCAGCTGCAGCGACGGAGATGGAGAGGTGCGCGTCGTGTCGCCCTGTCGTAACTGTGTGGCAATCTTGTTTCGCCGCTCGCCATTCTTGACAGCGCCTCCATGGCCCGGAAAGTCTCGACTGTCTAGCGCTGACAACCGCTAGGCAGGAAGAGAACGGCTGCTGGTCAGGGGGGGGGGGGGGGGGGATTGATGTCTTGGCTCGCAGCGACCACTTGTGCATTGATGTCACCGCCCCAAAACATCCAACAAGGACAGGCAACTGCAAAATGAACCCCACAACACGGCTCTGCGCCGAGATGACGTGCATTGGCTCTCACTTTAGACTCGCTAGGCTTCAAAAAAAAAAAACAACAACATAAGTGCAGAAACAAAAAAAAATGCTACATTTCACTATGCCAATTTCTGAAGCAAATTCCTGCTGACAAATTCAGCAATTAATGGAGGGAATTCTGCTGAATGAGAGGAGATTTTCTTCGCCTAAAGAAAAGCTAACACTAGTAACCCTAAAATTTAGGCGGGACCCTCAAACGCAGAATTCAAATTAGCCTGCTCAAACCATCCGCATTGCTATGCAACTTTCCCTTCTTATATCTAACGGAGAAGTTGTACTCTTGGAGAGTGAGGCTCCATCGGAGCAAGCGGCCGTTTTTGTGTGACATTTGATTGAGCCACGTCAGAGGACAGTGGTCGGTCTCGAAGATGAACTTCGCTCCGTACAAGTAACACGACAACTTCTGGGCGTCCCAAACCAAACAAGCGCATTCCTTCTCTGAAGCGCTGTAGGCTTCCTCTCTTACATTTAGTTTACGGCTGGCGTAGAGGATAGGATGCTCCTCGTTATCGTCGCCGACCTGACTAAGTACCACGCCCATACCTTTGTCGCTTGCGTCGCATTGAACTATGAATTTCTTTGTGTAGTCTGGCGCGCGAAGCACAGGGCGAGAAACCAATAGCGTTTTCAAACTTTGGAAAGCGTTCTCTTTGTCCTTATCCCAGTGTACGTTACTCGGTGCTCCCTTTCGGAGGGCGTCTGTTAATGGACTTGCCAATTGCGAGTAATTCGGAATGTACCGTTGATAGTACCCCACAAGTCCCAAAAATGAACGAAGGTCCGTTTTCGGGCGCGGCTGAGAAAATTCTCCAATCGTAGCTATTTTCAGCTCAGCCGGCCGTCTCATGCCCTGACCGACAACATGGCCCAGATAAGTAACCTGTGAACAACCGAACCTACACTTTTCCGCTTTCATCGTTAAGCCGGCTTCAAACGTACGAAGCCTCGCATTCTTGTCGTAATAAACTTTGGCGTTCTTTTGAGCTATTGCCATGTTCTTTCCGACTAGTTCTTGGTTTGCGCTTAGCCGTTCCAGTAAATTTAGCACGTATTCAACCACGGTTGGACTCTCCCCTCTTTCCTCCCACATCTCTCTTAACATTCTCAGTGGAGACCGGAGTGTCCTCCCATACACTAGTTCTGCTGGCGAGAACCCTGTCGCCTCATGTGGAACCGTTCGCAAAGCAAACAAAGTTGCCGGCAGACAGTTCTCCCAGTCCTCCTTGTGCTCGTAACAGAGCGCACGCAAAACTCGCTTAAGCACCGAATGCCACCTCTCTACACTGTTTGACTGAGGGTGATAGACAGAACTGTGTATTAACTTTACCCCGCATTTTTGCAAGAATGTGGAAGTCAGTGCGCTCGTGAATACTGACCCTTGATCTGCCTGAATTTCGGCTGGAAACCCAACTCGTGCAAACACTGTCAAAAGCGCGTCTACTACTTCGGTGGAGCTGAGCTCTTTCAAAGGGATTGCTTCTGGAAACTTGGTAGCCGGACACAGCATGGTAAACAAGTACCTGTAGCCTGATTTTGTTTTTGGAAGAGGCCCTACCGTGTCTATTACAAGTCGTCTGAAAGGCTCTGTTATTAAGGGGACTACCTTCAGTGGAGCTTTCCATGTCTCTCCTGGTTTACCAGAACGCTGGCAGGCGTCGCATGATCTTACAAAGTTTTCTACATCTTTGAAACAGCCAGGCCAGTAGTATTCCATAAGCAATCTTTCCTTTGATTTGTTTATGCCTAGGTGGCCGGACCACCCATTTCCATGACAAAGACTCAAAAGGTCCTCCCTATACTTAGTAGGTATGACTAACTGATCTAAAATCCTACCCTTTCGATCTCTGTAATGCCGATACAACAATCCTCCTCTCTCATGTATCGTTACGTTGCGCCTAGCAATGCCTTCTTTAGCTGTGTCACGTAATTTAGCTAAGCTCTCATCATTCTTTTGCTCAGCTGCCAGTGACTCTCTATCCACGCGTAAGAGTTGATCAAAGTTCTTTGAGGCCGGTGATAATAACGACCCTGTCTCGCTTGTGAGCGCGTCTGCTTGCTCTTCCTGCAGGCTAGAACTCTGACACTCTAGTGCTACGCTCTCATTGAGCTGGTCAACTGGCAGGCTCTCCTCAACTGTTCTTTTGTCCCTCGGGCCTAGCTCGGATTCGGGTATTGAAGCTATCCCCTTTTCTGCTTCAGCTGGAGGAGCTTGAGCATTTTCAGCCGAAAGCGCCGCGATCTTACGAGCTTGGCCTCGGGTCAATGCCTGTACTATGCCCTCTCCCAGTTTGAGCCCTCTGTCACGCAGTAACTGATTCGAACGATTCGAAAAGATGTAGGGATAATGCAGTGACAAAAATTTGGAAACTGCAGCCTCAGTCTCTAGCTCCCCGAATGGTCCACTGATTTTGACTTTGGCCATGGGCAGACACACGCTGTGTTCTTCTACAACCTGTTTTATCCATGCTACTTCTCCGGTGAAGTCATCTACCATCACGTAAGACGGATGGACAATGTCCAGCGTGGCGGCACTGTCTCTTAGCACTCGGCATGGTTTTCCATTAACTTGCAGGTCGTGGAGATATGGACTTAAAAGTTCCATATTCTCATCTTTTTCCTCCACGTAGGAAAAAACTACGCTAGACTTCTCGCAGTTTACAGCTATATGTCCCAGTTTGTGGCATTTGTAACAGCGAATTGGTCTAACAGATTCGAATTTTCTTTTCTGTTCTTTTTGTGCGGTTTCTCCGTTAAGTTTCTCCTCGCTCTTTTCTGCGGGCTTTTCCGCCATGTCTACAGGCTCGGATCGTCTAGTTTGCGCACCCTTTTTGAACGGAAATGGTTTCCGCGGTCCATTTCGACCGTCCCAGTTTCCCTCCTCGGCGTTCAACTTTCTACGGGTTGCGTACTCTTCGGCTAATTCAGCCGCCCTTTCCACAGTGTTTACATTACCTCTGTCTTGCACCCACAGTTTCACAGCTTGGGGGATGGTTTTGTAAAACTGCTCTAGACACATGCATTCAATGATCATGTCTCTGCTGTCGTACGCTTCCGCGCTTTTAAGCCACTCGACTAGGTTGGCCTTTAAGTTATATGCAAACTCCGGATAGCCCTCGCTATCTTTCTTGCCTGTGCTCCTAAACCTTTGCCGAAAAGCTTCGGCTGAAAGGCGGTATTTCTTCAGGAGACTAGCCTTAACTTTTGCATAATCATATGCATCCTGCACACTCAGTCTGGCGATTACTTCCGCGCCTCACACGGCAACATAGACAGCAACCGCTGTGGCCATGTACTCGGGCCGAAGTTCATCTTCTCGCAAGTCCTTTCAAAATTGCTTAGGAACAAGCCTATGTCGGTCCCGACCTCAAATGGCTTTAATAGCCTGTCCATGCGGTACGATTCTGCCTCACTTGATCGACCCAGAGCGCTTTCACTTCCTTGAGACAACTCCAAACGTCTGTTTTCAAGTTCAAATTGCATTTTTTTTCTTTTTCTTTATCGCGTTCCTCTCTCTCTCATTTTTCTCTGTCCCGTTCTTCTCTTTCTCTTTCCCGTTTCTCTCTCTTTTTGAGAAGTTCCAATCCCATTTCAATATCTTGCTCACTGGCCTGATTGGAAATTAGCTCCAATAATTCCGATTTGAGCATTTCCTTGCGTACATTTAGGCCCAGTTCCTCACCAACAATCAACAACTCGTCTCTCAGCAGTGTCCTTAACTCCATGACTGCTGCTTTACTGCCTTGATTCTGCTCTCTAAATCTAGCTAGGAAAACACAACCTAGCTAACACACAACAATCTAGCTTCCCTACTGTTCTAAACAGAACAACCACAAAATGAAGCCTAGAGAGTCAAAGCAAAAACCAAGCACTCACCGCAGATACAGCACCATGTCGCAAAGTCCATCTCACCGCTGTCAGCCAGTTGTCAGGATTGGGGATTGGGATTGGCGTCCGTGGTCCTTTGCCAAGATTGGAGTACGGCATGAATTCGAAGGTAGCTGGCCCATGCCGTCGTCCAACTTATTTACGCTGAGATCGTTGATGAAGTGAAGAACTGTTTCTCATCGAGAACGAGGAAAAGGGTTTATTTACAGAAATTAAATCAGTCTAACATGACTGCTTGAGAAAAGAGTATCAGTCCAACATGACTGCATGAGAGAAGTGACTCAGTCTAACATGACTGCTCAAGAGAAGTGTCCTCAGCATTCGCACAACCACAGTTTTTATACACTCGATCCGCCGGTCCTACGACGCGGCGACTGTTCGTTTACTCATCACCAACTCGCCGCTGCTCTGCAGATCAGTTTACGTACACAAAGGCAACCGCGCTCTGATGCCCGACGACGGCGTTGGCGGGGTGCCGAAGCGTGAGACGCACCAAAATACGTTGTCCCCACGGCAGCTTGTCCATGCGTGTCAAATCAGCTCCGCGTTGGGGAACTCCGGAATCATTGTTCACACACGCCGAACTAGTTCCGTCACAATGTCGAGGGGGCGGGTGGAAGGCGGCGGATTCCAGCGCAAAGGCCGCTTCTTTGAACGCCTCCCAGCTGCAGCGACGGAGATGGAGAGGTGCGCGTCGTGTCGCCCTGTCGTAACTGTGTGGCAATCTTGTTTCGCCGCTCGCCATTCTTGACAGCGCCTCCATGGCCCGGAAAGTCTCGACTGTCTAGCGCTGACAACCGCTAGGCAGGAAGAGAACGGCTGCTGGTCAGGGGGGGGGGGGGGGGGATTGATGTCTTGGCTCGCAGCGACCACTTGTGCATTGATGTCACCGCCCCAAAACATCCAACAAGGACAGGCAACTGCAAAATGAACCCCACAACACGGCTCTGCGCCGAGATGACGTGCATTGGCTCTCACTTTAGACTCGCTAGGCTTCAAAAAAAAAACAACAACATAAGTGCAGAAACAAAAAAAAATGCTACATTTCACTATGCCAATTTCTGAAGCAAATTCCTGCTGACAAATTCAGCAATTAATGGAGGGAATTCTGCTGAATGAGAGGAGATT
Source organism: Dermacentor albipictus (assembly GCF_038994185.2). Taxonomy (NCBI): domain Eukaryota; kingdom Metazoa; phylum Arthropoda; class Arachnida; order Ixodida; family Ixodidae; genus Dermacentor; species Dermacentor albipictus. Next base: position 86,626,074 of record NC_091821.1, read on the forward strand.
TTCTTCGCCTAAAGAAAAGCTAACACTAGTAACCCTAAAATTTAGGCGGGACCCTCAAACGCAGAATTCAAATTAGCCTGCTCAAACCATCCGCATTGCTATGCAACTTTCCCTTCTTATATCTAACGGAGAAGTTGTACTCTTGGAGAGTGAGGCTCCATCGGAGCAAGCGGCCGTTTTTGTGTGACATTTGATTGAGCCACGTCAGAGGACAGTGGTCGGTCTCGAAGATGAACTTCGCTCCGTACAAGTAACACGACAACTTCTGGGCGTCCCAAACCAAACAAGCGCATTCCTTCTCTGAAGCGCTGTAGGCTTCCTCTCTTACATTTAGTTTACGGCTGGCGTAGAGGATAGGATGCTCCTCGTTATCGTCGCCGACCTGACTAAGTACCACGCCCATACCTTTGTCGCTTGCGTCGCATTGAACTATGAATTTCTTTGTGTAGTCTGGCGCGCGAAGCACAGGGCGAGAAACCAATAGCGTTTTCAAACTTTGGAAAGCGTTCTCTTTGTCCTTATCCCAGTGTACGTTACTCGGTGCTCCCTTTCGGAGGGCGTCTGTTAATGGACTTGCCAATTGCGAGTAATTCGGAATGTACCGTTGATAGTACCCCACAAGTCCCAAAAATGAACGAAGGTCCGTTTTCGGGCGCGGCTGAGAAAATTCTCCAATCGTAGCTATTTTCAGCTCAGCCGGCCGTCTCATGCCCTGACCGACAACATGGCCCAGATAAGTAACCTGTGAACAACCGAACCTACACTTTTCCGCTTTCATCGTTAAGCCGGCTTCAAACGTACGAAGCCTCGCATTCTTGTCGTAATAAACTTTGGCGTTCTTTTGAGCTATTGCCATGTTCTTTCCGACTAGTTCTTGGTTTGCGCTTAGCCGTTCCAGTAAATTTAGCACGTATTCAACCACGGTTGGACTCTCCCCTCTTTCCTCCCACATCTCTCTTAACATTCTCAGTGGAGACCGGAGTGTCCTCCCATACACTAGTTCTGCTGGCGAGAACCCTGTCGCCTCATGTGGAACCGTTCGCAAAGCAAACAAAGTTGCCGGCAGACAGTTCTCCCAGTCCTCCTTGTGCTCGTAACAGAGCGCACGCAAAACTCGCTTAAGCACCGAATGCCACCTCTCTACACTGTTTGACTGAGGGTGATAGACAGAACTGTGTATTAACTTTACCCCGCATTTTTGCAAGAATGTGGAAGTCAGTGCGCTCGTGAATACTGACCCTTGATCTGCCTGAATTTCGGCTGGAAACCCAACTCGTGCAAACACTGTCAAAAGCGCGTCTACTACTTCGGTGGAGCTGAGCTCTTTCAAAGGGATTGCTTCTGGAAACTTGGTAGCCGGACACAGCATGGTAAACAAGTACCTGTAGCCTGATTTTGTTTTTGGAAGAGGCCCTACCGTGTCTATTACAAGTCGTCTGAAAGGCTCTGTTATTAAGGGGACTACCTTCAGTGGAGCTTTCCATGTCTCTCCTGGTTTACCAGAACGCTGGCAGGCGTCGCATGATCTTACAAAGTTTTCTACATCTTTGAAACAGCCAGGCCAGTAGTATTCCATAAGCAATCTTTCCTTTGATTTGTTTATGCCTAGGTGGCCGGACCACCCATTTCCATGACAAAGACTCAAAAGGTCCTCCCTATACTTAGTAGGTATGACTAACTGATCTAAAATCCTACCCTTTCGATCTCTGTAATGCCGATACAACAATCCTCCTCTCTCATGTATCGTTACGTTGCGCCTAGCAATGCCTTCTTTAGCTGTGTCACGTAATTTAGCTAAGCTCTCATCATTCTTTTGCTCAGCTGCCAGTGACTCTCTATCCACGCGTAAGAGTTGATCAAAGTTCTTTGAGGCCGGTGATAATAACGACCCTGTCTCGCTTGTGAGCGCGTCTGCTTGCTCTTCCTGCAGGCTAGAACTCTGACACTCTAGTGCTACGCTCTCATTGAGCTGGTCAACTGGCAGGCTCTCCTCAACTGTTCTTTTGTCCCTCGGGCCTAGCTCGGATTCGGGTATTGAAGCTATCCCCTTTTCTGCTTCAGCTGGAGGAGCTTGAGCATTTTCAGCCGAAAGCGCCGCGATCTTACGAGCTTGGCCTCGGGTCAATGCCTGTACTATGCCCTCTCCCAGTTTGAGCCCTCTGTCACGCAGTAACTGATTCGAACGATTCGAAAAGATGTAGGGATAATGCAGTGACAAAAATTTGGAAACTGCAGCCTCAGTCTCTAGCTCCCCGAATGGTCCACTGATTTTGACTTTGGCCATGGGCAGACACACGCTGTGTTCTTCTACAACCTGTTTTATCCATGCTATTTCTCCGGTGAAGTCATCTACCATCACGTAAGACGGATGGACAATGTCCAGCGTGGCGGCACTGTCTCTTAGCACTCGGCATGGTTTTCCATTAACTTGCAGGTCGTGGAGATATGGACTTAAAAGTTCCATATTCTCATCTTTTTCCTCCACGTAGGAAAAAACTACGCTAGACTTCTCGCAGTTTACAGCTATATGTCCCAGTTTGTGGCATTTGTAACAGCGAATTGGTCTAACAGATTCGAATTTTCTTTTCTGTTCTTTTTGTGCGGTTTCTCCGTTAAGTTTCTCCTCGCTCTTTTCTGCGGGCTTTTCCGCCATGTCTACAGGCTCGGATCGTCTAGTTTGCGCACCCTTTTTGAACGGAAATGGTTTCCGCGGTCCATTTCGACCGTCCCAGTTTCCCTCCTCGGCGTTCAACTTTCTACGGGTTGCGTACTCTTCGGCTAATTCAGCCGCCCTTTCCACAGTGTTTACATTACCTCTGTCTTGCACCCACAGTTTCACAGCTTGGGGGATGGTTTTGTAAAACTGCTCTAGACACATGCATTCAATGATCATGTCTCTGCTGTCGTACGCTTCCGCGCTTTTAAGCCACTCGACTAGGTTGGCCTTTAAGTTATATGCAAACTCCGGATAGCCCTCGCTATCTTTCTTGCCTGTGCTCCTAAACCTTTGCCGAAAAGCTTCGGCTGAAAGGCGGTATTTCTTCAGGAGACTAGCCTTAACTTTTGCATAATCATATGCATCCTGCACACTCAGTCTGGCGATTACTTCCGCGCCTCACACGGCAACATAGACAGCAACCGCTGTGGCCATGTACTCGGGCCGAAGTTCATCTTCTCGCAAGTCCTTTCAAAATTGCTTAGGAACAAGCCTATGTCGGTCCCGACCTCAAATGGCTTTAATAGCCTGTCCATGCGGTACGATTCTGCCTCACTTGATCGACCCAGAGCGCCTTCACTTCCTTGAGACAACTCCAAACGTCTGTTTTCAAGTTCAAATTGCATTTTTTTCTTTTTCTTTATCGCGTTCCTCTCTCTCTCGTTTTTCTCTGTCCCGTTCTTCTCTTTCTCTTTCCCGTTTCTCTCTCTTTTTGAGAAGTTCCAATCCCATTTCAATATCTTGCTCACTGGCCTGATTGGAAATTAGCTCCAATAATTCCGATTTGAGCATTTCCTTGCGTACATTTAGGCCCAGTTCCTCACCAACAATCAACAACTCGTCTCTCAGCAGTGTCCTTAACTCCATGACTGCTGCTTTACTTCCTTGATTCTGCTCTCTAAATCTAGCTAGGAAAACACAACCTAGCTAACACACAACAATCTAGCTTCCCTACTGTTCTAAACAGAACAACCACAAAATGAAGCCTAGAGAGTCAAAGCAAAAACCAAGCACTCACCGCAGATACAGCACCATGTCGCAAAGTCCATCTCACCGCTGTCAGCCAGTTGTCAGGATTGGGGATTGGGATTGGCGTCCGTGGTCCTTTGCCAAGATTGGAGTACGGCATGAATTCGAAGGTAGCTGGCCCATGCCGTCGTCCAACTTATTTACGGTGAGATCGTTGATGAAGTGAAGAACTGTTTCTCATCGAGAACGAGGAAAAGGGTTTATTTACAGAAATTAAATCAGTCTAACATGACTGCTTGAGAAAAGAGTATCAGTCCAACATGACTGCATGAGAGAAGTGACTCAGTCTAACATGACTGCTCAAGAGAAGTGTCCTCAGCATTCGCACAACCACAGTTTTTATACACTCGATCCGCCGGTCCTACGACGCGGCGACTGTTCGTTTACTCATCACCAACTCGCCGCTGCTCTGCAGATCAGTTTACGTACACAAAGGCAACCGCGCTCTGATGCCCGACGATGGCGTTGGCGGGGTGCCGAAGCGTGAGACGCACCAAAATACGTTGTCCCCACGGCAGCTTGTCCATGCGTGTCAAATCAGCTCCGCGTTGGGGAACTCCGGAATCATTGTTCACACACGCCGAACTAGTTCCGTCACAATGTCGAGGGGGCGGGTGGAAGGCGGCGGATTCCAGCGCAAAGGCCGCTTCTTTGAACGCCTCCCAGCTGCAGCGACGGAGAGGGAGAGGTGCGCGTCGTGTCGCCCTGTCGTAACTGTGTGGCAATCTTGTTTCGCCGCTCGCCATTCTTGACAGGCTGTGGTTCTTTGGGTTTCCTGTTTACATTTTCGGGAGGGAGCCGTGAAGGCGTCGAGCTGCTGTCGGCGGTAGTGGATGGATGGATGGATGGATGGATGGATGGATGGATGGATGGATGGATGGATGGATGGATGGATGGATGGATGGATGGATGGATGGATGTCATGAGCGTCCCCTTTGGAACGGGGCGGTGGGTTGCGCCACCAAGCTCTAGCTATTATACTGCCTAATGTCCTACCTAGGTTAAACAATAAAAAAAATTGGCTGTAGGCTTAGCTTCGTTAAGCCTGGAAGATTGCGAAAGCAATACCCTTGGCTGTGCCTTGGTTCGGCTGATGGTGTAGACATGGTAGCCCTTTGTTAAACTTATGGCTATACATCATCCGACATAGCGCAAGGCAGCCCGCCGACCACTGCGAGGAGCCGAGCTGTAGCGCCATTTATCCTCCTAGCGTGACGTCACACCAGCGAGCGCCCTCTCTCGGTAGCGCCGCAGCAGCGGCGCGCAAGGCTTCGCCTCCACCATCGATGCCGCGAGCTGGGGCCCCGTCGCTCGGTCTGGCGTGACGTCACATGGTCACGTGACGCGCAGCTGTGTAAGGAGGCGCCACGACCACCGATGGGCCGAAAGTGCGAGCAGTATTGCTTTCGCAATAAAAAAATAAATGCTATGAACTCCCACAACCAAATTTTCTAATCCCCTATTGCGAGCTGTGCTTTTGTACGTCTCCGTAGTCAGTGGACTGCGCCAGCGTCGCCTAGCGGTAGCTGCTGTGTTCCGTATATTTTGTTTACGTGTAGATGGAGCGCGCATGCAGCATGCATGACCATTCTCGTGGCCTTACTTAGGCATGTATGAACTTTCCGCTTTCGCAAGCGATGGCGACCAGATTGGCCGCTTGACCACTCTGGACAAGTTTTATTACGCTGCGAGTGCTGTGTGGTGTGTGTTCTCATTTCCAGGCATGCTTAAATGGGCCGATAGCGGGGCGGTACGGTATTCTAGTTGGCCTTTGTTATTAGTCAGTTATTTGGCTAGCAGGTACACTTAACGGAATATCAGAAACATACGTCTCCGTATACCTGTTAATGCAAAGCATTATTTGAATCATTCTTCGCACTTTGCGAAAGATAGGCGGTTTCCCATCTCGCCTCGCTTTGAGAAAAATATAGTGCTGTCTGACCGAATCAAGCCTCTGCAGCACATCAGCCCGGTGCTCTAACCATTAGGCCAATAGCACTTTCTTTTTCTCTTTTCTTTTCTTTATCAAACAATATGTATACAACACTATGGTTTTCTGCGTTAATAAACGCCAGCCCACCCGACGTTTACATTCTAAGTGTTTCATGTGTAAGAGGAGCTCTACACGAGCTATCCCGTCTCGAACACTTGGAACAAGTTTTTGTTCTGCAACAAAACGAGTAAACGTGTCGCACTCTCTTTGAAGTATTATGCGCCGAACGGGAATCCACATCGGCTTGCCGAATGCCATCCTGCAGCTCCATGTGTTCTGTTGAAAGTTAGCGCTTGTGTGTGTCCCTTCCTGTGTCCGCGTGAAAAAGTTTCTGCGCTAAAACACTATATCAAAGATGTCGCACCAACAAGGCCAGAAGTCAATCGTTGTTAAACTTATGGAGCACAATGAACATTATTAGGTCAAACGGTGTCCCCTTTGGACACAATCGCAGGCATGCTTCTCTCGTTCCAAAGCCAGCCAGCTCTTAGAAACACACGGCGCGTGCCACTTTGTCGTCTCCTTTCCTTGTGACAGCTCGCGCTTCGAAACACCGTCTTAAATTGCGCTATCTCCAGGATCAGCCCACTTTGCCCAGTACTTTCCTCGTAGCAGCGTACGTTACGTAGAAACTGTGCGACGTTCTACCGAATTCAGGATAGCCCAAGTTATTCACTTTTTAGCATTTCTTCACCGAAGTGTATATGACGTCGTCGTTTTAACATAAGCCACATGAAATAGTCATATGTACGTACGATTGTATTAGTCGCTGATGACGTCGGAATCCGTGGTTCTCTCACTTCCGCTCGTTCACTACGTATGTAGAAGTCAACAATCGCCATGTCATATGCTTGTGTCGAGCGGCCGCCGCAGAACTCATGCCATTGCTGTCATACAAGTACGATCGTCTACAGCGTGTTTGTCGTGCTGCTGTCGTCACATACATGTGCGTTCGCGACCCACACACGCACACACAACCATTCATTTTACAGGAACACGTTGGTACACCTTGTGTTGTTTTGCGGAACCCCAAACAATTCTGGATAGCCTGGCGTCTGCAAAAAATGCTCCGCATATCATGGATTCCCACAGAGCGTGGAATATCTGCACAATTCTTTTTTTTTTTCTTCTTTCGGCAAGGTGCGTTCCTCGTCCTTGATTCTGAATGTTTGTGCGTGTGGTGCGTGACTGCGGTGTGCTCATTGTTGCTGAACTAGAACGCGTCCTCTTCGTGCTGGTGGCATCTGGAAAGAAACTCGTATCTTCAGCGCGAATAGACCAATGGCAGGCGCACCATACATTTTGGCAGGGTCCTCAAATGTACCTTGTTTTCCACCTCTTGTAACTGCCCATAGGTCCCTTATTCTCTGTATATCATTAATGACATATGATAGTCCGGATTGCCGTGCACTGCCGGATGGCACGCGTATTGGCTTTCTCTGACCGGACTTTAACGTACTTTGGCAGGCTTGTTAAACAAGACTGTCTGCCCCGCATCCGGGAGTATATATGTGCAAGCACGAAAAGCTTCAGATAAAATCGCCGGTCGCCTCACGCTTTGCCGGCTTTCGATTGTTTTTTTGTCTCCGACCACAGACATGGGCCGCGTGATTCTGGAATCTTCTTCCAGCGCAGAGCTGATACCGATGAGCTCATGGTTTAGTCGGCACAATTTCGCTTTAGGAATTGAGTCGCCGAGAGCTTGATTCCCTGTTTATACACTTTGCGGAACTTTCTTCTTTGTTTTTTTGTTTTTTTGTAATTATACGCTGCTACGGTGACCAGCAGTGCGTATTTGGCGAAACTTGCGAGGCCCTCCCTTGAGAGCTTTTGACGAAGCGTGATGGACGCCGCCTATAAGCTTTCCGATCTTAGGTCTGCATTTCAGCGCTCCGTAGATGCTTTCGCATTGCACTGTCACGTCACCGCATCGCCTACCGTGTCGAAGGGTGAATGCCAGTGGGTGGACGTTATCTATGCTTGAACCGCAGCTGTAAGCGCTGCTCGTTCCGTCTGATAACATAAGGTAAAACACTTCCCACGAACGTTGAAAATGGCCTTATCATAAAAAAAAATATCAAGTTGCCCTCCATGGGTGCCTCGTGAGGGCAAAGAAAAAAGGACCAAATAAACGTAGAAAATACGTGTACGGTAAAGCGCTTGCCGAAAGCAGGAAGTGAGGACGTCGTTGGGTGGAGAGCGAAGTGGGCCTTTGAGCCCCTTCTGTCGAGCTATTCTGTGTGTTAACCAGGAGCATGTATACCGCCATCTCTATCATAGTGTATTTCTTTTTATCATATCTAATTGCATTTACCCCAGCAATAGGTTGCCAGCCGGTCTATACTAACCTTCCCATATTTCCTTCCTTCTTTCACTCTTTCACACGGACGCTCCAAAACAGGAGATGTAAAAAACGCTCTTTCTCCGGACGCGAATGGTGGTTGTCCTGTGGCGTAACCTGTCATATGCCCAAAATTCTTAGCTCCGCTTTTTGGTTTTAGCGCAGGTCATGAGTGGGCTTGTCGGTTTTATTTAAGACTCAACGTTAGCTTTAGCAGAATAAGACACCCTTCTTCCGTGTCTTTCTTCTTTTTTTTTTTTTGCGAGCTCTGCCGCGTGCCTATAGTCCTCAGAAGAACTGGCGCCATTGCCAATTTCGAAGTGCGGACATTGCGCTGCCCTGTGTTCTTCCCGCGCGCATCTCTGCAGTGCTTGCCCTGCGCGAACCGCCTTACAGATATTTATTTAAGGGTCGCTGGCCGAGTATATAATTGGGTACTTCGAATGGCACGCGCAATTATACGTTAGCCGCGCTGCAGTTCCAATTTATTTTTGTCGGTAACTTTCGTTTTTTAATTCGGAACTTTACGATAAAATCTAAGTTTACAGAAGCGTTGGTTTTGTACTCGTAATAGATACATAGCTTGTTATACGCCTGGTTCGTGCGGTTCGTGAATTTGAACCAACTCTGGTATTGATGTGGAAGAGCCTGGTTCTAAGTTCCCTTCGGTGACTGATATCAAAGCAGTGAATATAAAGAGGACAACGTTGGACATACATACCCGGGAGGGGGGAGGGGGGGAACCGAAAACATATGGCGTGTATGTTCGTCTAATGCAGCACAAGCCCTGCGCTGCCACGTGGTTTGAGAGAGTGCGGGTCCGCGACATCCAAGTCGCCGACTCCAGCATTTGTGCGCCGTACGGGAAAGGCTGTGTGCGGGTCATTTGCCGTAATGGAGGCTAGCGGGGGTAAAGCCGCATAGCCGACCAGCTGTGTTGGAGGCAGCGGCATGCCACAGCTTGCGGAAGAAGGCGCACAACAGGGAAGATGCTTTCTCTTTCTTATCGGTATTCCTTCTTTTGGCGACCAGCGCCTTCGTTGTCTTTTCGTGGTGTCTTGCCGATGGCATGGTTCTTGAAAACGATAGGCCCGACGAATTCTTTTCCCAGGGGCCGTTGATCCCATTCACTAACCCGGATGTAAAAGAAAGGTCGCTCGGTTCATTTTGAGTATACGCGTTCCACTCCTACGGTTATAAGCCTCTTTTGGTGTCGCGTAAAGCGACTGGAAAGCAGAGAAAGGCAACGCAACCTCCCACAGGCAACGTTTCCTCATTCTCAGACGCCGTATACGATTTTGACAAGCTGGGGAGGTGTTCTGTAAAACTAGTGGACTTGTTCATTTCGTCTACTTCTGAAGTGCTGATTAGCTGTGGGCCTGGTTGCTGCGGATGCGCACCCCCTCCCAGCCAATCAGAACTTCAACAGCAGACGAAATAGACATGTCCACTAGGTGGACTCTTGCAGAATACCTCCCTAGCTGCAGTAGGAACCATACGTTTTTTTTTTTTCGTTTTAACCGTGCGCGTGCTCTTGTGTGCGCGTAGGTTTTAAGTTTTATGGAATTTTTAAAGATCGCCTGTTGCAGATAGCATAATTCTTGTCCTTGAGCTGGATTATTCGAAGACGCATACATTACTAGCACTAGAAATCTAAACACATATTCAACTAATGAACGAAAATTCACCAATTAACTTCTTAATTATTTACTTCACGGCACATATTGCAATTTGCGAATTGTAGCCGGTGAAAGCTTGCAAGACGCGTCCACTTGAAATTAATTTTCAGGATGACACCAGTTTCGAGATATTATTGTACCAAATATTGTACCGCACTATTGTACCAAGTAAAAATAAAGAATATAATTCCATGTGACTTTGAATGTTGATCCCTAGGTACTCCTAGAAAAAAAGTTCATTACATAAAAAAAAAAAAGCTGTAGATCCCACGCACTGTGGGAAATCTGTAATGCGGAGCGTTGTGCAGATCTGGCTGTCCATCATTTTTGGGGGTTCCGCTAAACGATGTGAGGGTACCAACGTGTTAATGTAAAATGTGCAGTTGTGTGTGCGGGTCGCGTGTGCACCCGTGTGTGACGACTACAGCACAACAACCACGCTGTATAGACGCTCGTATAACGGCAACGGCATTAGTTCTACGCCGGCCGCTTACCGCGTGCCCGCGACAGGCCGATTGTTGGGTTCTTTGTGCATAGGTAGTGGTGAACGATCGTAAGTGAGAGAAGCACGGATTGCGACGTCATCAGCGACTACGTGTATGCGATCTTGCGTACCTTTGGTTATGTCGTGTGGTGTATGTTAAAATGACGATGGCATTTGAACTCCGGCGAACAAATGTTAAAACGTGTGTAACTTGGGCGATATTGCTACAACGTCGCACAGTTTATACGTAGTGTACGCTGCTACGAGGAAAGTATGGGAAAAGTGAGCCAGTCCCTGAGATAGTGCAGTCTAACATGTGGCCTCAAAGCTCGGGTTGTCACAAGCATGCAGAGGAGGCGACATAGTGGCACGCACCCTGTGTTTCGTAGAGCTGGGTGGCTTTGCAACGAGAGAAGCATGCCTGTGATAGGGGCCGTAATGCCTTTATTGGACGCTTGCGCGTGCTTGCCTGACTTTTGAATGTGTTTTCAGCCACTTTAAATTTCTTTAGTGTTTGTTTTTCTTATTGTGCTGAAGATTCTGCTTCCACGTAATAAATAAATAAAAAAATTAAGAAAACTGCGATCGTGGCCATAATGGTTCGAGCACCGGGCTGCTGTGCTTGAGGGCAGTGGTTCGATTCAATGCAATATTTTATTTTCCTCAAAGCGAGGCGAGACCTACCAGACGTACGCTGTCCGCAGTCACTTCGAGCAGGACATGCCCGGTTGGCGAGCTTACCGCGAAGTGGCCTTTAACCCGCCGTGGTTGCGTAGTAGCTATGGTGTTGGGTTGCTAAACACGAGGTCGTGGGATCGAATCCCGGCCACGGCGGCCTCATTTCGATGGGGGCGAAATCCGAAAACACCCGTGTGCTTAGATTTAGGTGCACGTTAAACAACCCCAGGTGGTCCAAATTTCCGGAGTCCCCCACTAAGGCGTGCCTCGTAATCAGAAAGTGGTTTTGGCTCGTAAAACCCCATAATTTAATTTTTAAGCGGCCTTTATACTGGTATTGCCTTCGCTAGTCTGGCAGACTGCACGCGCAGCGAGATGTGAACGCCGGTGAATCGACGCGCCAACGTGGCACGCAACCGCGTATCGATCGACTCTGTGCAGGCGCTGCGATATACACGAGATCGAGAACCAGGTTTGATGAGCGCGACGTCGGCGTTTTTCAGCACCCGCGAGAGTACTCGCAAAGCAGCCGCTACGTATTAGAATGCTGGCCTTGAAATCGTTCGTTCAGTCCCAAGTTGGATATCTCCTTTTGCATGTCTTAACCAAAGATGAACGAGCGAACGCGGTCGGTCAAGTTCAGAACTCGTAACTGCTGTTCGCAGTTACACTGAATCATTCCTTTTTAGGCTGGATTCACTCGAGTGGCACGGTCTTTATGGTGGCTGAATTGCAACAAATCGTGCAGCTAGTAGCATAGTCTGTGGCGTCTTCGTGTGCGGAGTGATTGGGCGGCACTGAGACGCGTCACAAGTCTGTCCGTCTCTGAATATTTTCTCTTTGAGCGGCTCGAGGGCATGGTGCAACGATGTGCAGTACATACAGAGAGGAATGCATATCTCTGTAGTGTCGCTATCAGATAATACTTATTGGCGCGCAGCGAAGCAAGAACAAGTCTTTTCAGCGTCTCAAATCATCACTGGTTATCGCGCGCATATTTGTGTGTGTCGTCTAATCCGTAATGAATGGGACGCATGGACGCAGATTTCACGCGCCTTTCTCCCGCTCCGCGCGTTCCGATGGAGGCCAGCGCAGCGGTAACAACCGCACGTGGGGAAGCACTGCTGCTCCGTCGCCAAAAATGTGTGACAAACGCCGTACAGATATCTTGGTGCGCTGGCGCTATTTTACTTCTTGCACGTCAAAATAGTGTCGCAGCCGTGCAATGAACTGCGTACGTATACATGGATTGTAGATATATACAGGACATCGCCCTACATATGTGCACTTCGTATCTACGCCTATACAGTGTAACGGTTAACGTGCACACCGCGACTGTCCGATGGAGCAACTTGCGCTTCTGTCCATCTGCTGGCAATCTTGTCGAATTCGGCTTCGCACTCCGACGTGCAGCTCTTGCGGTTAAAGTTTTTGCTTTACTGCCACGCCATAAAACCGGTCTGAAGTGGGGGGCGTCGTTTGAATTGCGGCCTCTTATATTCGTCGTCGATTTTCTGGCTCTTTCCATTTTTATTATATGTTAGCTTCGGCCACGATCGCGTGGCTTGATCGGATGAGCTGTGCTATCGCTCCTGCACGGCGTTCGTGTACGTCTGACGCTCGAGGTATGGAACAGCGCTGCTTTGGAGCACACTTTGTTGCAGAAGTGCGCAGCCCCTTGCTGAACTGGCTGTGTCGTTTTCGAATTGTATGAAACAGCATCAGATGTGCGCATCAGGTTTGTTGGCGCCCGTGCGTTCTCATTATTAAAATTATGATTATTACAGCGGAGCCCGTTTATACGATAGGTTTTGGCGGTTTGTGTGCGTAGGCAAAACTGATGGCGGGCCACCCGAGAGCTAGAAGAGCTCAATCAAAAAGCAAAAGCGTATCGCAGGGTATGCCCCAACTGCATTTAATCTCGAGTAGTGTCAAAACGTATTGGGATTTTAAAAAATCGTAATAAAAAGGTGAAACCGGAATAGACACTGTTTGGTATGGGTTGCGGTTTAATGTCACGGGCTCTATAAGCAAACCACGTAACCTCATCTCAGTTTCCTTCCACCCGTGCGATGGGTAGTCCGCGTGCGGTAAGGACTGCGGAAGAACAGCGCGCCTACGAAGAACACCATGGTGAACAGAAGCTGTAATGTGCGCGGCGACGGCGGGCGGCACGTAATACGGACGAAGATCGTGCCGCAGACGCCAAGCACCTTTGGTTGGATCACCCCTACCGACTGAACTCCCATCGTAATTGTGGGTGACGTCAGCATAGACGTGTCTCGGCCAGACGGAAAGCGGTCCGTCGCGTTTCTCTTGGAAAGTTTCGGCATTCTGTGTTACACCAACATCACTGTGCCCCCGACTCGTCATCGGTCGTGTATAGACCTCACATTGGCCAAGAACTTTTCCAGTGTCGCCACAGAGCCGCTGGCCGTATATCATAGCGATCATAAAGCGATAGTCACCTTAGTGACCAAGTAGTAAATCCAAAAAAAAGCAAACGAAAGAAGGTTAAAATAAAAAAAAGCATCCAGTGTGCAATTTAGTAAAACAACAACAAAAATTGTGAGAAAACTAAATTCATTGTGGTATGTGTCTTTCATTTTCAATCGACGTATTTATTATCAACATATTTATCGCCACATGTACAGCTCCGCTGGACATCCACCTTCGCAGGGTGAAATGGCTCTGAATTTTCTTTCTCTCTTTTTTTAAAAGTAAATTGGTGCTGCACGATGCGGGGCCTAACGCACCAAGCGTCTGAAAGCAGCGAATTCCACGAGGGGTATTCGTAAGTAAGCTTTATTCCAGTTTTTATACATGCAAAACATCGGGTATTTGGGCTGGGGGACTTGTTTGGAAACCAACCATCGGACATTATAATATAGTGCACGCAAGTCGATAGCGGTCAGAAATGGAAACCTAAGTGCGGGAAAGAGGCTCAAGCTTTTCTTTAAGGGAATGAGGGCAGTTGCACTTGTAGCAAATGTGACAGACTAAATGGGCGCCTTATATACGGTGCCACAGCCTAAGGAGGTAAGAATCTGTAAATCTGGTTTAAAACGGGAAAAATAGCCGCCAGGAATGTTTTATTGAACTCGCTGGTCAACGGACGCGACCCGAATATTTTCGCTTTCGTGGACTGTTTGAGGTACGTAAATGTCGTGTGCAAGTCGTCCTCGTATGCATTGAAATCGTGACGTCTATACTTTTTTTTTCTTGAGGTTTTCGAACATTTGGAGAAAACGCAGTAAAACGTAGTTCGTGCATCAAACAGGGCAAGATCAAGGAACGACCGGAATTATGGAAATAGGGTCAGCGCGAGACGGCGTGGGGAAAAAAGAAGCAAGCGATCGAAACCGGTGGCAGGAGGAACGCGGGCTGGCCACGCGTGTTCGCTCGCAACCCTTTCTTGCCTTGCGGTGACCTAGAGCGGTGGACGACGCACGCACCCGACACAAATTCGCCACTGTTCTCTCCCTTGGACTCGCAGATCGAACAGCCGGCACGGATAGCGGCGGCGCTAAACGCGATTGATTAGGGAACTGCGACAGCTGCGCCATTCGCTGTCAGCCAGGCTTGCGTCCTCTCTCTCTCTCTCTCTCTCTCTCTCTCTCTCTCTCCAGGCCCTGCCGAAAGTTTGGTGCATCTTGAGCCGGCCTCACTTGAGGGACTTTAGGCCTCACTCCCCTCCTCCGTTTCTTCCTTTTTTTTTTTCCTCTTTTTCTGGGTCGACGAGCGTGACCGTTGCCCGTCTGCATGGTATATATACCGCCCTCGAGCTGTATAGCGGCGGCGATCGGCCGGGTAACGAGCGGTGTCGCAAAGGCCTTACCGAATGCTCAGATAAGAGTGGTCGCTGGCCGACAGTGGCGAAAGGGATGGGCTATGAATAGCGGAGTACTGGCGCAGGTTCCCTGAGGGCCCGCAGCGGGTATGGTATAATCGAGCGGTGGTCGTCGCCACTGACATCGCCGTGGCCGCTGTGTATATACATACCCTAGATTTCTTCGTTCTCGTGTGACAGCCGACACAACGCGCGGCGCTTCAGTGCATGGTGGTTGTTGACGCTCCCTCATAGCCGGGCCGTTTGCCCGATGATTCCCAGGCCTCCCGCTCCGTTTTCCTTCCCGCAGGATTGTTTTGCGCGTGTGAGCAGGGGGGCTTCCACCCACTTAGGTTGTATACGTATCGGAACATGCTCAAAATCCTTACTGCAAGGTATTCTTCGCGGATTGACTGCATATGCTCTGTCGGCATGCTTATGCACGATTGAGAGATACCGTGAATAATTGCTGTCCTGCGTAAAACGGTCCACTTGCCTGACGTGCTCCGCTTTCGTTGAGGGATGAGTTTACTTTGTTTACAGAAACATCCCTGATAAATTTGTTGTTACTCCGACTGTTTTTTGGCATGTTTTTACCCTTTGCCGTCGGCCATTTTTGGTACCATCCTTCGGCCACGGCGCCGACTATAACGCCAGATTTTCGCGTAATGGGTGATATAATGCGTTCGCATTTAAAAAGTTGCCCGCATCGGGTGTCGTGGCAAGCCGACAGCTTAAAAGGACGAGAGCAGCATGCACATAAACTGACACATCTTAATTCATTAATGAGCTCACATTTTAGCCAGCCGCTTGGCTGATCGCATGACCGATCATTCACTATGTCATTCATAGTTTTTAGAGTAATCAATTGATACGCCGATTGATGTGTTAGTCGATAGAGAGAGAGAAGGGAGTCGATCGGAGGAGAATGCCTCTGTCCTGTTACTCCACGGTAGGGCGGAAGAGAAAGGGTATATAAAATAGCAGCTGTTTAGGGAACGACGATTTTATATAGATAGTGCAGTGAGCTAAGTTCTTGCTGTATAATGTAACATAAAGCGTTCGTGCTTTGCTAAAACATATATCGCCTCGTCAGCTTACCAGCTATTAAAGCACGCCAAGTGCACGCTCAGCGTGCGCAAACTAACTTTGCGCGGCTTATAGTTAGCAGGCGCAAAAGGAATAAGCTGGTGCCCGAGGTGATAGGAGTAACATTAGAGTGGTATAGCGCTATTTTAAAGCGCTTCGCGGTAACGATAAAAAATATATCACATGTATTACACGTCATCTTCACTAAAACAGGCAAGTGTTTGCTAACATTGAACGGCCTTTAGCAAGTTCTGTAGTCCCAGTCATCGAGCTTTCCATCTGTGGTGCATGTGGGTCACATGCACCAAGGGCAGACGCACTGCGAAAAAGGCATCAGTCCGAAAGAGTACGTTTGTAAGAGCGTGAGGGAGGAAAAAAGAAGAAAAAAAAGCGCAGGGGATCGGCGGTCGTCAGAACAGCATTTTCGCGGACGCAACGTGCAAGAGTTCGGGGAGGGCAGAGAACCGCGAATGTAGGTTGACTTTCGATGCTCCCGATTTCTCCTTCGGGGAGCGACGCCCGTCGCTAACGTTGCTGGCGCGTCAGGTCGCCTTGGCCGGCGGGGACGAGGTGGTATAAATGAATAAAGAAAGAAAAGATCGAACGCCCGTGCTGCCCGCATGCATGCATGCATACGTGCATGTGCTTTCTTTGCTGTCACCCCCAGCCGTGTCGCTACTTCGTTTTACCGGTCCGTCCACCTTGATAGCCGGTACTGACATAGCCTATACCTTCCCATGCTTGTGCAACTAAAAGAAAAGAAATATTTGCCGCGCTGGGGCCACAGGCGCGAGGAAATATTGAGCAACTGCCCTCGCCGTTAGCTATAGTCACGTGGATCGGTTGCTTGCTCTTCGCCTCTTATAACTGGTCGGCGCGCGACTCTCGTGATGGCACGTGTTCGTGGAGCCTCTCACTTGAATGCTTGCCGCGGTTCGCGTTCTCCTAATTCCACCTTGCGTTGTATACGCTGGCGGCCCCTTTGTATGCGGGGCGTGTCCGGTGTTTCGCAGCAGCAAGCGTGTACCCCTGTGCGAGAGGGACCGCAACGAGAGGCTCTTCGTGTGTCGAGAAGGCGCGCCTGTACAAACACGGAGCGGTTCCGCAGCGGATAGTGCAAACAGTTCTGATGCTGATGTGACACCCCGTGCCATAAACGCGCCCAGCACCTGCCTTGACGCTGCGCGGTTCGTCCTCATGCGACGCTTTTGGTGCGGGGGACTACCCAAGCGCTTCACTTGCCGCTCGCGTGAAAGAGCGGGTTGAGGAGTCGAAATATGTAACAACCGTTATGCGTGCGCGGTTCTTGTAGTTTTCGACGCAAAGCTGCACACTGTCGCCCACGACAGGAGCTGTTACCCTCTCTAAACGTCTCACTGAGTTGCGATATATTGTACCTGTACCCTATGTAGCAGGCGTACTTGCTTCCGCTTGCTGGCCACCTGACGCTCAAGATTCAGCGCACTCCCGGAAAACCTATCCTCTCAATAACTATTGTCAACACAGCAGTGTGAGCATTTACATATACGCCGAGCGGATTCCGGTGCTCTGTATACATATAGCTTTGTGTCCGCAGTGTTGGTTTTTCGAACTATCATACTACGGAGTGGATGTCTTGCTGATAAGCAAGTGTCAAACATTGATAATCCATGGCTTATCAATGTACCATAGTTCCAATGTACCATGGAGGATACCAATGTACCAAGGAGGATAGTCAACTGAGCAAGTTGGTGCCGATTAGATAGTGAAGTCGCTCTTTTGGATCTTTGATACCCACAGGGAGTGCGTGTTTTCGCTGCGTGACTATCGTAGTGCAAGTTATTATTATTCCAATTTGTGCCCTTTGTCTTTCTCCCTCCCTCCCCTTTTTTACGCTTCCCTCTTTTTTATGTATTCGTGAATGGTGCTGTTTGCACGATCTCTATGTAAAGCTAGGTTGCTTCGATAAATTTCCGTCACTTGATAGTCGGTGCTTTGTACGGTCGTTCTGTTTCTTTTTTCTTTCGTCATGTGCAGGTTTTCGCGCTGCTTTTTAAACATGATTCATATTTCGCGCGGCTCCCGTCGGAACGGTGCAGATCACCGATGCACATGTCTGTAGCAGTGACCGGTCCATGCAGTTCACTCATGTAACTCTACCTTGCGGTGCTTAGTGGGTTTTCGCCGAACGCAAGTAATACGATGGCATGACCATGCTAGTTAGTTATGTATGGTTTAATGGCGCAAATGAACTGAGGCTATGATACCACAGACAGAATCATGCAGACACTCATACACACACTTTGACAGAACTCTGCAAAGTGTGTACATGAGTCATTTTTACAGCGAAGCTGCATATATGGCTAGCCGATTCTATATGGGTTACTATATATATTATATGGCTAGCCGAGCAAGTTTCTCGCCGCTCCGATCGTCCCGGTGCCTTTCTTTTTTTTTTCTCTCCCTTGGCGTCACGCTGACCTCTTTCGCCGCTGACGGCTGCACAAAAATCGGCTAAAATTTGTTTCTGGCACGAAATAACTCATATAGTGACCTCGGAAGTATGCATGTTATAAAATGTTGCGCGATATAGTAAATCGTTGGCGTGATTTCGACTGGCAAGCGGTCAGCGCAGCCGCTGCTGCAATCGCCTCTGCGAAGCGGCTCGACCGGCTAACGTGTTTTCTCATCGCTCCCAACGGCGACGGGAAAAGTATTTGTATTGCCGCTTATGAGCGACATAAATGGGCAGATGTTGATTGTGTTGACGCATATAGATGCTTTATTACCAGCTGCGGACGGGTCGCAAGGGCCGTCGGCCTCGGATTCGACGCCCAGCGAGCTAGGCCTATAAACCGTTTCCCAGCGAACGCCAGCTCGCCTGGATTGATTGTTGGCTATACCGTCGCCGTCGGTAAGCGGCAGAAGTGGTCCGTTCGTGCGCGCCACTGGACGCTTAGAATTGACCCCGTTGAAGAGCAGCCAGATTTGCTCGTTTCATTTCGAGCATGCCTGGTATAAACAAAACCGGCCGAGCTTGGAGCAGTCCGACTATCTTCCGCCAAGGCTATACGTACCGTTAGGAGCGGCTTGTAGAGGTGCCGACATGCAAAGTTTTCTCAGCCAGCTGCAGCTGCGAGCGTGGCGAGCTTCCCCGAAGCGACCATGGAAGCCTTCGCCACCTGCCGCGGTGACTCGTTTCGTAGGGAAGACGATGAGCCGCGCCAACACTCCCACGGCGCCGCTATGACTAAACGCGGTCGGCGGACCAAGCATTGTTCGTGGATTCGCCGTGCCCGCTGTTTGAAGCAGGGGATGCCCTGGAAGATATTTTGCGCGGCCGTCTCACAGGGCTTAGAAGTCATGGTCGGACGCGGTGGCCATTGTCTGCGGGGTCAACACTGGGATGAAGAGGCGCCTGCCCGGGCCAAGCCCCGTGTCTCCAGGAACCCACTCACTTCGGCGTGGTCAGTAAAACCTGTGTGGAAGAAATGTGTAACCCTCCCCCGAAAAGGCGGGTTGACTGCGATGACGTTGGACGCTACGAATTGGCGGTGAACTGCCGTTTTTTCCTCACCTAGGGATCTAGGGAGGACAGCGTGTTTATAAGCAGCTGTTGAGCGGCTGCTGAGTGTGCGTTCTCTCGCAGTCATGCTAGACTGATGAACTGCAACGTCCTTATGTAGATACTGTAAATAAACCCATATTCCTCGTTCTCGATGAGAAGCAGTCCTTCCCTTCAACAACGTCCTCAGCGTGGATAAGTTGGGCGACGGCATGGGCCAGCTACCATCTATTTCATGCCCGACTCCAAACGTTACAACTGGTTGCCAGTGGTGGGATTGACCTCCCTAACTTTACAGTACCCCCAAGCCTGATGCTGTGCCGACTTTTACCTCGCCTTGTGTTCTGCTCCGGAATATGCTTCATTCCCAAAGCGCCCGCGACGAATGGCTCGTACTACTTGTAGCAGTGCGTACGCATATTGATATAGCTGTCGCTAGCCGCACTTTCCGACTTGCTGCTTTGTAGTGGATCCTGTCAAATGTGGTTGGCCACGTCCGATTCGGCGGCGACTACAGCAAGCAGGAAATAGTCACTGCTGGACGACGGTGATGGCGAGGACATCGCAAGACACGCGTAGGCGTAGCAGACGAACTAGCAACACGAAGCTCGCGCGCCGGCGAATGCGCTGGCGTGCGCACGTCACAGTTTTGTGCGATTACGGCAGCCACCCTAATTACGTGTCCAGCTGCGTTTACATTCCTTCTTCGGCCCATCTCGTTGCTCTCTCAAACCGAAACTTGAACTGGTCGCTAAAAACAAGACTCCAAATAATTACCTGTCGCGTTCTGAAGCCAATGACGTTTCGTGCCGTGATTACTGGGTCATTAGCTACTTATTGCAGCAGAAAGAACAAGGTAGAAAATTTTTTTGGCAGTACTCCTTTAAGGCCTTCTGGCTGTATCCTCTCCCCTTGAGCTACGTCACGCAAAAGAGGCCCATATAGAAATTCCGTGCAGCGTGCAGCGAAGCTGCGAGCGGCGCACCTGTGCTGAAAAATTAGGCGCGGAAGACCGAGTGGGCGACGACGGCGATAACAATTCGATTAGTTCCGGGAACTTCGTCTAGCTTCCTTAGATAGCTTCGGGGTTAAAAAAGTCCTGGCATGCTGCGACATGCTTCCGAGGCATTGGCGTACTGTGCTGCGTACGCCAATGCGTGCGGCGTCATTCGCGCAGATTCTGATGCCCTTGTAGTGTCGGTATCGAAGTTTCTCTTGCGTGGTGCTTTGTCACGAAGTCTGAAGAATGCAAGAATGGGGTTGCCTTGCGTCTAGCACTGCTTTCACACATCAACGATTTGAAGATCTCGTGGATGTAAGTTTGACTGTTGGGAACCAAAGTGTCGCTGCTTCCGGGAGACTTGTGCATAAGGCGGCTATTTTGTGTACGTGACTGTTGCTCGCAAGCACCAAAAGCAATTTTTTTGGACTACGTTACATGCTTAAACGGCAATACGTTTGCAGACAAGGTAAAGCACCACACCAGTATTTGCGCCATCATGCAGAGGCTTCTGATTGACGTTCTTGTAATTAGATGGTGGCCTGCTAGCTGGTCGGCAAGCAGAGCAGCGACTCCCATCAATTACAAAAGCGACAAGCAAAAACCGCTTACAGCGCAGCGTATAAAGAGCTTTCATGTTAAGCAGCTTAAACAGCCCCAGTAAATTGTTTCGGAATAAAAAATATTATACTTTGAACAAGAAAGGCAAACATTTTGAGATGCTAACAGATGTTTAATGAAACAAGGTTGGCCAGAGTTAAAAAATTTCCAAGCAAACAGTTTTGTGCATATGCGTTTGCTGCTGCATTATATAGATCTATAATAAAAAAATTGTGAACGTATTGAAAGTATCGTATCGGATATAATCCGATACGATACGTCTCCTAGGGCTGCGCAAGCCTGGCGTCTCGGAGCGGGCTGAGGACCTCGCACTCCCACAGGATATGTTTGATGCTGTGCCTGACGGCAGCAGCAGTAGTAGTAGTAGCAGTGTATATGGTAATGAAGCATACAATGAATCGAGGGGGGGGGGGGGGATGACCAAGAATTGTATAGCACAAATGTAATAAATTAGAGTATATTCTATTAAGCAAATGAAACAGAAGTTGAGATGGTACGTGTTTATGAAAAGAAAGAGAATGTGGGGTGTATTGATTAATGAAAATGACGGAAATGAAAACACAAAAATTAAACATTAAGTCGGACGAAATAGTTATGACAAGTCGGACGCATTTAGTAATCTAGTCGGACGAATTTAGGAATAAATAAGTAAATAAATAAATAATACGGTTTGTATATTTATTAAAAGCGAAAACTCTTGCAGCCAAGGTTAAGGTCTCTATTTCGCATGGGACCTAAATGTCCGGGAGGTCGGCTCTTATTATTTTCCCCTCAACTGAGAGGTCGGTGTTGTTGCTTTCAGCTTATGGCGCGTACCTACGAAAAAGGATTGGCCTGTTGCAGCAGTGTCTTCTTCATCTTCGTCGGGACACTCGGCCACGTTAACATCGGAGCGCCTTTTTCTTTTTTTCCCCCCATTTTGTTCAGGGCCGCTCCGGAGCGGGCCTTACGTATATGAGTAACTTTTCTGCCTCCTTGGGCAAAGACAGGATGGCCGGGTTGTTTCGTTGCAAGGAATCTTCTCTCGTTGGACCTTTCTTCTTTCCAGTTTCTCCTATACAAGAGGCTCCCTGGGTCGATGTCGATCATAAAAGCTGCGCACAAACCGAGGAGCAGTGACATACACCCACTGCGGCGGGATATCGGCCGAGAATCGGAGCGCATTGTGCAAAGTTATTTCCTCATTCCGCCCGTTTTCTTCCACTTCACACTAGAGACTTTGTGGCTGCTGTGCGTGGTACCTGTACGATTACCATGGAGTCGTGTGCACGATTACGGCTGAATTTACACTGCAGCCAGTCGACGTCTGTTGGTTATTTGAAGCGTGCTTATATGAGTTTCAAATCAGAAAACGCGCACTGACAGTTTTGGTGTTAGCCGGTCCGAGCGTGTCGAAAATAAGTTTAAAGCCGTTACTCGAGATACGTGCGTACGTCATCGCATTTCCTGTTGGTGGAAAAAGAAAAATCTTGTTTATCAGAGCATCGACCTCGACCTGGCGCGTGTGTGAAGGCGGAATGCGCTTTTATTTTCCAGGCAATACGTCGTAATTAATATAAAACGGCAGCAAAATTTCGCCAACACGATCTACGCGCGTTTGGCACCTTGGTGAATCCAGCTATGCGAAGGAAAGAATTGGGGCTCATTAGGGCAATTAGGACTAACGTGCCTTAGTCGGAGGTGGCAAAACAAGTAAGATGTTTTGCATTGTCAGCCGGTAGCTGCGGACGACTCGAGCCCGTTCGCCGCCGTTTCGCTGACTTGGCGGCTCAAAGGATCCCATTTCATGACGTTCCATGTCCCCCACCGATCCAGCGCGGCCTTGTGGAAGCTTTCACACCTGCTTGGAGGCTGCAGTAGCGTGTTAACGTGCTGTACGTCTAGCTACTGTGGCCAAGAGATACCGTGTACGCCTTCGAGAATACGTGGCTTCGACCAACGATACACGCGCCTTTCTCAGTAGCCGGAAGACGAGCACAGCTACGAGACATGCAAAGCAGCAGCTGCGAAAATGCATGCGACTCGACTGACCGAACCGGAATATCTACGGGGCTGCAGAAGTTTCGGTTAACGTCATTTAGGGCCATCAGACTTGTTGCCAAGACGGTTGAGTTGCTGCAGGAGCAACGGCTATGTCGCGAGCAGTCTGCAGAAGCAAGCGCGTTTTCCGTGGCGCCTGCTGGTGCAGGCGCCGTCGTCATGGCGGCCGGTCAAGCAGGTCCTGGAGCCTCGACCGGATCTGCAACGAGCGACGCCGATCTACAGCGGCGACGTTTCTGCAGACAGCGGCCGATTATCGTGGGCTGTGGTCAACACAGTGTGTCTCCAGAAGTGTTTGGCAGGCTGCACGTGCTACGCGCCGCTAATGGGTGAGCGTGGCACTTATGAGCCCTAATTGGCGCAGGAAGTGCTGTTGATGACGCCATGTGGCCATCACCTTCAAGTTCCACTCGCATACTGTCTGGTGCTTCACATGCACGTGGCCTTGAATGCCAAGCATAACACTCACAAAAAAAAAAAGAACCACATGTGAACAGCTGCCACTTGCAGGTAGCCTCATATCATATAGAGGACATGCTGTGTTTGTCAACGACACATCTCAGTAGGTTGTTTGATGGTGCCAGAAATAAGCATCTACATGTGCTTGAAAGATGTGTGTCTGCTAGCTGTACTTTGTCATGAACTAGAACTTGAATGTTCTTTGCATTTACTAAAGTCAAACCTATTTGCAGGAGCAAGGATCAGGTACTGCACTTTTAGTGGGTGATAATCTAGTAATGACTTGGTGTGTAGAGAATTAAGATGGAATATTTGTATATGCTTATTCAAACATAACCATTTCTTGAGGTTGTTGTTGTTAACCTTCTTCAGGCTTACTGTTCATGTCCTTTGTTGGTTTTGTCTCTCCCATGAAGAGATGTTTTCTAATGCATTATGTATTGCACCTTGTCACTTTTGAGCAGCCTGAACAACTAAAATGTGGCTGCAATCTAATGTGCCTCCGAATTCCTTACAATTATAGGGAGCCCATCCTGAGTGTGGATGGATCGAGCCACCCTGAGGGGCCTATGAGTGAGGCTGAGGTGAAGCCCTGCTCTCCGCAAGGGGGTGACGCCAACCACAACCACCCCACCACTCTCAACTTTGCTGCCGCCACAACCAACGGGAACAGCACTGGCAGCCTTTCACCACAAGCACTCCCTGGCCATCCCTCAGTGACCAGTGCAACACCAGTGGACGCACCCACCCCAGTTGCATCCACACCTGTTAGCAAGGCTGACATGGAGCTGCTTGCACGCCTTGAAGAGCAGAATAGGTACAGGTGCTATGGCCTAGGTCATGTCCTTGCATTACCTTTGACACATCTGCTTTTATCGTGTGGAGATAAATGTGCCTCCTGTGTGTCTTCTGCATCACTCATTAAGAACACGGTAAAGAATGGGGCTGTTATAGATGTGCTGTGAACCAGTTCCTGAGTTCCCTAATGCTGTATGCAAAACATTGAATAAGCATAACTTATTATTCACATAAAAATTTTAGTTCTGCATCAGTGCTGTGGGCACAGGGATTCTTCCTTAGTTACATTGGTTGTCTATTGTTTTAAATAATTCCTAAAGGTTTAATATGCTCTTGCAAAAAATGCAAAGAGTGTAATACTTGTTTGCATTATTGCTCCTCTTTTTCGACTTTTACTTTCTGCAGCGTAATGTGGGCTACACGCGCATATGCGCGCACACACACACGCGCACACAAAATGAACCGAAAAACATGAAAATATTAATTTTTCTTTCAACGTTTCCACCAGGATCCACCCTTCGTCAATGTATTCCCTGATGAAGGCGGGACCCAAGCCGAAACTACTGAAGAAAAATGTTTTTGCACATGCTTTAGTTCACCCATTCCTTTTGAGTGCCTTTAACCACTGGATCTGCAGATACATTCGCTTGGTTTATATATATATATATGTTGCCCCAGCTTACTTTAGCCACAGTTTAAAAGCATGTGAATGCCACATAGCTGAACAGAGACAAAGTAGTGTTGTTTGCCATCACTTGGAGGTACTCCAATTATTTTTTCGTTCTGCCTAGTTAGATAATGAGTCTTAATTAATTAATCAACTTCTCAAATATTATAATTAGATGAGAAGTGCCAATGAGAAAATTGCACAGTGGCATTAAAAACTCCCAATACAGCTTCCTGTTGCTCAATACGTGCTACATAAAAGTGTTTTTCCGAGCATGAAAGAAGCCCATGAATACACGCAAAGTGCTTTGAGCGGCCAGTTGCGTGGCAATTTTGCATGCATTTGTTACAAGTAACTTTCATTTTCTCAGACTACTTTTATAAAAGTATTCTGAGAAAATGGTTTCCTGTGGCGTGACATTACAAAGACCCTGTAGTTCGTGTCCCAACAAAAACTTTGCCGACTACTGTCTATCTGGCCCAAAGTAGCTGGAAGAATAGTAAAGACATCACAGAAGTAGTGAAATATACTCAATAAAGCTCCCTATCAACAATATTCACCGAATAATTGGCCTGTTTTCACTGGTTTCATGGTGGCTGAACGTGTGTCTTTCAAGTGATGCACATATATCCTGAAGTTACTATCCTATAACAGGATATATATATATATATATATTGTAATGAAGCAGACGCGCCCCTGTGTATGTGCCGTCTGAAGAGGAAGACGAAGGGCCGTGCCGTGATCTCGAGCGACCCCGTGCTTCGGACAGCCCTTGCAGTGCCTTGTTTTGCCTAGCGTTCCACAACGTCGTGAACGAGAATAAACCTCATCGCATTTGGTGGAGGTTGCCGAGATCCTTCGCCTCGTCCTGGAGCTCCGCACTCGAACCCTGCCAACAAGATCGCCTTGCACTATGCCTGATCCCGCCACCTCGTTGCCCGCCCCACCGGCTGCCACTGTCATCTGCGCCGGCGTCCCTCGTCAGCGCGACCCACCCATTTTCAGTGGGACCGCCGAACACGACGTGGAAGACTGGCTCTCATCGTACGAACGTGTAAGTGCCCATAACCGATGGGATGACCAGTCTAAGCTGACCAACGTGCCGTTCTACCTCGCCGACGTAGCCAAACTTTGGTTCTTCAACCACGAATCAGACTTTACAAGCTGGTCCGCCTTTAAGACTCTGTTTGCACTAGTGTTTGATCGCCCAGCTGTGCGTACGCTACGCGCTGAACAGCGTCTACGCCAGCGCGCACAGCAGCCTGGAGAAACATTCCCCAGCTACATCGAGGATGTTCTCAATTTGTGCAAGCGGGTCAATCCCAGCATGTCAGAGGATGACAAGATCAAACACATCCTCAAGGGCATCGAGGACAGCGCATTCCAGATGTTGCTGGCCAAAGGCCCAACTAGCGTATCCGTCCTCATTAACCTCTGCCAGAGCTTTGACGAGCTGCGCCGCCAACGTTCCATCGCCCGCCAGAACATCCAGCACGCCGATTCCGTCTCCAGCATCGCGGTTTCTACCGAATTCACCAACTCGACCCTCTCGCAGCATATCAAAGATTTTATCCGTGAAGAGGTGGCCAGGCAGCTCTCGCTGCTGCCTCACAGTGACGCACCTACGGCAGCTTTGCCTCCAACGCTGCAGGAAGCCATCCGAAATCACATATCTGAAGCGCTTCCTGCAGCTCCTACAACCCCCCCACCCAACCCTATGAGTGTGCTGCTGGCCCATACCAACTTTGCCAACCACCCTAAGTCGCTGCCGCTCAGTTATGCAGCCGTGGTTGCACGGCCACCTGCGCAGACCGCTTCCTTTCCATCGCCCATGAATCCGGCTTCATTTCAAGTTGCCCGACCGTCACCACACTTTTTTCGTCCCACCGAGACGTGGCGCACTCAAGACAACCGGCCTATCTGCTTCGCCTGCGGCATTGCTGGCCATGTGGCACGCTTCTGTCGCCGCCGCGCCTCAACTGCGTGTACCAGCTTTGACAGGCCCCGCTACGCACCACAATACGCCGCCACGCCTCCATTATCACCGCGACGTCTCGACACTGATCGCCGGTTGGAAACTCGGCGTTCCCCTTCCCCTCGTCGGCGTTCGATTTCGCCCCTGCGTCGTCGAGTTCCCACTGAAGAGGGAAACTGACTGCTGCAGTTCCTGAGGCAAGAACTGCAAATACGTCGATTTTCTCAAGACCTCAATCTTCGCCGCAAAATGTAATTACCGTTTTTGTAGAGGGAGTACCAGCAGTGGCACTAGTCGATACCGGAGCAGCCGTTTCCGTCATTCACGAGGGCCTTTGCCGCAAGCTACGAAAAGTGACTACAGCTCGCTCTGGCCTGGTGCTCGCCACTGCCAGCGCGCAGCGAATCCACCCTTCAGCTGTATGCACGGCCCGTGTCGTCATCAACGACGTTCTGTACATAATCGAGTGTTTCGTGCTACCATCGTGCTCTCACGACCTCATCATTGGTTGGGATTTCCTCTCACGTCATCATGCTGTCATTGACTGTTCACGTGCAGAAGTGTCGCTTTTACCACTATGTGAATCACTGCCGACCAGCCCTCCTCACTTTGCCGACAAACTCACTGTTGATGCCGACACAACCGTACCTCCTGAGTCGTCGATGGCTGTTGTCTTGTCGTCTGATTCCGCATCTGACGCCACCGTAGTGTTCACGCCGTCCGATGTGTTTGCTCAACGCAAGGGCATTGTTCTTCCGTTTGCCGTGCTTACTGTAACCTCTGGCTCAACTGTGATGCTGGTCACCAACTACTACCAGTACCCGATCAGCCTACTGCGTGGAGAGACGGTAGGATACTTTCAAGCGGTCGACTACGTCGACGACTTCGATGTTCCTGCCGCCTCCCTCCGTCACCTTGACGCCATCGCTTCGGTCTCCGGCTCATCACCTTCAGTGGGTTTTGACAAGGCCATCGACCCTGCACTTTCCCCATCTCATCGCCGCCAACTTCTCGCTCTCCTTCACAAGTTTGTCTCTTCTTTCGACTGTCATCAGACGTCACTGGGCCGTGCCACCGGTGTTTCTCACATCATCGACACTGGTTCCCACTCCCCCTTGCGACAGCGCCCGTATCGTGTCTCTGCCGAAGAGCGCCGAATCATCACGGAGCACGTGGACGACATGCTCCAACGTAAAGTCATCCGTCCCTCTCAAAGTCCTTGGTCTTCACCTGTCGTATTGGTGAGGAAAAAAGATGGCTCCATTCGCTTTTGTGTCGACTACAGACGCCTAAACAAGATAACGAGGAAAGACGTTTATCCTCTGCCTCGAATCGATGACGCTCTCGACTGTTTACAAGGCGCGGAATACTTCAGTTCCTTGGATCTGCGCTCCGGGTACTGGCAAGTTCCCATGGCCAAGCCTGACCGTCCGAAAACCGCATTCGTTACACCCGATGGCCTCTACGAATTTAACGTCATGCCCTTCGGGTTGTGCAACGCGCCTGCTACTTTTGAGCGCATGATCGACACCATCCTTCGTGGCCACAAATGGAAGACCTGTTTATGTTACCTCGACGACATCGTCGTCTTCTCAACCGATTTTCCGACGCACCTCGCTCGCCTGCATGACATTCTGACCTGTCTCGCCTCTGCCGGTCTACAGCTTAACCTCAAAAAGTGCCGCTTTGCTGCAAGCAAGCTAACCATATTGGGTCACGTTATCTCAAAAGACGGCGTCCTCCCGGATCCAGACAAGCTCCGCGCTGTTGCAGAGTTCCCAAGGCCCACGTCTATCAAAACCCTCCGAAGTTTTATTGGCTTATGTTCTTATTTTCGTCGCTTCGTACGCAATTTCGCATCCATCATGGCGCCTTTGACAAGTTTACTTTCCGCCAGTAACGGCATAGCAGCATGGTCACCTGAATGTGATGCAGCATTTCAGCAATTGCGCCACTTGTTGACCTCACCACCGATTCTTCGCCACTACGACCCTGATGCTCCCACGGAAGTCCATACTGACGCCAGCGGAGTTGGCCTTGGTGCGGTCTTAGCGCAACGGAAAGCTGGCTATGATGAATACGTCGTCGCTTATGCGAGCCGTACTCTAAAGAAAGCAGAATTAAATTACTCCGTCACAGAAAAGGAGTGTCTAGCGATCATCTGGGCATTAAGCAAGTTTCGCCCATACCTTTACGGCCGTTCTTTCGCCGTTGTTACTGACCACCATGCCCTTTGTTGGCTTTCTTCCTTGAAAGACCCGTCTGGACGCTTGGGACGTTGGGCGCTTCGCTTGCAAGAGTACGACATCCGCGTCATGTACCGCTATGGTCGCAAGCACTCCGACGCTGATGCGCTCTCTCGCTCCCCACTGACGCCTGATTTGGCGTCGTTGTCAGCTTCCTCGTCCACCCTGACACCGTTCACCATCCCTGACATGCTCACAGAGCAGCGCAAGGACCCATCCCTTGCAATGTTACTCGACTACCTTGCTGCTCCGTCTGATGTCCCTTCGACACGAGCACTGCGTCGCCAAGCAACCCACTTGTCAGTGCGGGACAACATTCTATATCGCCGAAACTACATGCCCGACGGACGCAAATGGCTCCTCGCTATACCTCGTCATATGCGCTCTGACGTCTGCGCGTCTTTTCACGCTGACCCCCTAAGCGCTCATGCCGGCGTCCTCAAAACTTACACAAGGTTGCGTCAGCGCTATTATTGGAGAGGCATGTACAACTTTGTGCAAAAGTACATTCAGTCTTGCACTACATGCCAACAAAGCAAAACACCTACACAGCGTTTCACAGGACCGTTGCAGCCGCTGCCATGCCCGTCTCGTCCGTTCGACCGCGTCGGCATCGACCTCTACGGCCCGTTTCCATGCAGCGGGCGTGGAAATCGGTGGATTATTGTCGGCGTAGATCACCTTACTCGCTACGCTGAGACTGCAGCACTGCCAGCAGCGACCGCCCGTGACGTTGGTTTTTTCATCCTTCGCAATTTTGTCCTTCGCCACGGTGCTCCCCGAGAATTACTGAGTGATAGGGGCCGTGTCTTCCTGTCGGAGGGCATCCAAGCCCTCCTCGCTGAGTGCAGGATAATTCATCGCAAATCGACCGCGTACCATCCCCAAACCAACGGTCTTACCGAGCGCTTCAATCGCACACTTGGCGACATGTTGCGGATGTATATTTCATCCGACCACTCCAACTGGGACACCGTACTCCCCTTTGTTACGTTCGCGTACAACACCGCGACGCAAGCGACCACCGGCTTTTCCCCCTTTTTCCTTGTGTATGGCCGTGAGCCATCATGCCCTTTGGACACCATACTGCCGTACCAACCTGACGCTACAGAGTATACTCCGCTTTCCGAAGTCGCCAAATATGCTGAAGATTGCCGTCAGCTGGCACGTGCCCTGACTAGTGAGACTCAAGAACGTCAAAAGACAAGACATGACCGTACTCATCAACCACCGCCCAACTTTGTTCCTGGTTCACTTGTGTGGCTTTGGATACCAGCCAACATTCCTGGCCTTTCTTCCAAACTCCTGGCGCGTTATCACGGTCCATACCGTATAATCGAGGCCACTTCACCGGTCAACTACATCGTCGAGCCGCTCACCGTGTCACCAGACCTGCGTCGTCGTGGGCGAGAGACAGTACATGTCAACCGCCTGAAACCGTACTACGACCCGCTCATCTTCTCCGCGCCCTGAGTCGCCAGGATGGCTACGCTTAGCTCCCGGGGCATTGTAATGAAGCAGACGCGCCCCTGTGTATGTGCCGTCTGAAGAGGAAGACGAAGGGCCGTGCCGTGATCTCGAGCGACCCCGTGCTTCGGACAGCCCTTGCAGTGCCTTGTTTTGCCTAGCGTTCCACAACGTCGTGAACGAGAATAAACCTCATCGCAATATATATATATATCCTGCTACTATCCTTGTTTCTTGCTTTACTCATGATTTGTTTTGGAGATGTGGAGTCTAACCCTGGTCCCAAGATTGATGACATTCCCTCCCTAGTCAACGAATGGCACGCTGAAACTATAGAAATTCTAAAGAAAATTCAAAAAGACATCAGTGGCATTGAAACTAGGGTAACAGCCATTGAGGGCACATTGGGTGCTATAGCTCAAATTGAAACTAACTGCGAAGGCATGGGTGAATCAGTAAAAGGAGTCAAGTATGGCCAGGGCAAATGAAGAACTCCATGATGTATTAAATGACATGAATAATAGAATGCGAAAAAACAACCTGCATACAAAGGCCTTTCTAATTCCTAAAACTGAACATGAAAACTACAATAAAACAGAGGACATGGTCAAAGAATTCATCTCGACTCACCTTAAGCTAACTCTTGGAGGCATAGAAGGTACCCATAGGATTGGCCAACCCAAGTCTGGTTTCAATTGCCCCATTATTTCTCAACGACAAATAAAAAACAGAAGCATTGCGCAATGCTTTGAAACTAAAGAATCTGGTCCCACCTAAAGTATGGCTGGAAGAAGACTTTTCACCTAAGATCCAGCTGGCACGTGAAAAGCTTCGAGACTTTGCCAAGGGAATCCGCAAGAAAAACAAGCGTATTAAGCTCCGTTTTAACACACTGCACATGCAAGATGTCATCTATCGGTACGGCTCATTGTCTAATTCTGTTGATCTAGTGACTAAGACAAGCCAACCCTTGCATAAATGACCAGCCACAGTGGTTCACTATAACCCAACTGGGCATAAAGTTTCATTGCTCCTTGCAAACTTCTGAAGCTTACTTAACAAGGTTGGTATCTTAAAAACACTGATACACGCGTGTGATGCTGAGATCATCATCGGTACAGAAACGTCACTCTCCGAGCATATTGCTGATAATGAACTATCATTGCTGCAGTCATTTGTTGTTTTTTGCAGAGACCGAAAAGTGTCACGGGTAGGTCGCGTGATAATTACTGTCAAAAAGGAATTTCAGATGCTTTTATGCCTGTTAACTCGCTGCTTGGAATGATTTGAATTGCTTGGCGTCATTGTCATGTGCACTCTGTTATTGGTTCATGCTACCTACCTCCCGATAGCCAGCCCGATTTTGTGGATCTTTTCAACGATGCTATTGAAGAGGTCAAAAATAAGTTCCCAAATTCCACACTTGATTTGGCTGGTGATTTTACTTATCCAGCAATAGACTGGTTGACTCCTTCTCTTCTAGGTAACAATAATCACCAAGAATACCTTCACTTTCTGCATACTGTACACCTTCATAACCTTTCCTAATGGGTAAAAATCCCTACACGAGGCGAAAATATTCTAGATCTGATATTTACTATCCTGAATACGAAAACGCTTTTGTTTTTGAAGAAATAAGTGACCGCAGGGCCGTTCACTGCACTATGGAGGTATCACGGCCAAAGAAAACAAAAGAAATGAAAACAATACTTGACTATGCTCACGTAGATATTGCCAAAATGAACCGCATGTTCACGGCTTTTGCGGCCGAATTCCAGCATAATTTCGCAAGCCGATCAGTTAACAAGAACTGGTCTTCATATAGAGACAACCTTAAAAGAAATGGAAGATTGCTGTCCCGTTCAAAGCAGATGATTCTTGGTTCACACGTGATGTGAAGAGAACTATTAACAAGAAAAAAAATGGGTGTTTAGAAAATTTTCGACATCAAATACCGACATAGCCTGGGAAAACTACAAAAAGCTGTCAAGGTTTACAGAGACCTCATTCAATAAAGCTAAAAACAAATACTTTAACTGTACTTTGCCCAATCTGATGAATACCGACCCTGGAAAATTTTGGTGGGTAATAAACCCAAAAGAAAAGCTAATGAGTGTACAACTCAAATGTGAAAATGGTGACCTATTGTCGGTAGAAGAATCTGCTGAAAATTTCAGTCAGCATTTCGCTTCGGTCTTCTCAGACGAGCTGCTGCTACAATCTGCGATGCTTCAAGCACAGTTTCGCGCGAGTTTCCTCCTATCTCGATAACAGAAACAGGCAGAAACAGGCAGAAACAGGCAAACAGGCAGGCATGCAATAGAAAGGCTTCCATGCAAAACTTGCCCTGGGCCGGAATGTATCGGCACAAAACTTTTGAAGCTAACATCAGATAATTCATCTTACCTTTTATCACTAATCTTTCAACAGTCATTAGGCACTGGGCTTCTTCCACTTGACTGGAAGATTACGCATGTAATTCCTTGCTTTCCATCTGGAGACAAACACTTTGCTAAAAAATTACCGTCCCATTTCTCTTACATCTATTTGCTGCAAACTACTTGAGCATATCATATGCATTGACATGTCTAACATTGAATCTAATAAAATACTTTTTGGAAACTAACACGGCTTTCACAAAAACCGATCCTGTGACACCCAGTGGCTTGAGCTAGTAACCAATTTACACAACTCCATCAATGGGTCATTTTTCATCAATGCAATTGTTATTGACTTCTCTAAAGCATTCGATCGTGTCCCTCACCAACGTCTACTAACAAAACTACACAGCCTATAGCTAGATGACAAAACATTTATCTGAATTAAGGGCTTTCTAACCAACAGACTTTAGCGTGTTAAAATCGATCACTACGTATCTCACCACATGCATGTCAAGTCGGGAGTCCCACAAGGACCAGTTTTGGGACTGCTGTTTTATTTTAATCTACATAAACGATATATCGACTAACATGCAGTCTTCTATATATCTTTATGCAGATGACTGTGTAATATATAAAGAAATAGCAAACCAGAACGACACTTTAACCCTGCAATTCGACTTAATGACTCTTTCAGAATGGTGTAGCAAATGGCAGATGAAAATTAACATCGACAAAACTAAACACATTAAACTAGGTCGCAGTTTCAATTTATTGCCTAATGAGTACCTAATTAACAATTCTACAGTTTAAACAGCTTCGTCGATTAAATACTTAGGAGTCCTGTTCACTTATAATCTAAAATGTAATGATTATGTAGAACTATAATCACTAGCAAAGCTTTTAGGAAGCTTGGCATTCTAAAACGTTGCCCATGCATTGCTAATTCCGACACCAAACTTCAGGCATTTAATTAACTAATTAAACCATCATTAGAGTATGCTTCTAACATATGGCATCCACATCAAGCTTACCTTACTGACATGCTGGACTCAATTCAAAGCAAAGCCATTAGATTAATCTCGTCTTCATATTCTCGTTATCATAGTGTGTCATCTATAAAAAGATCACTTGGCATTTTACCTCTTGTAATACACAGAAAATATTCACGATTATCTTTTTTTCACAGTGTTTATTACCATGACAGTGCCTTTTCACGCAAATTCATTCATCCAGCAGCCCACATCTCCGCCCGTATTGACCACAAACTCGAGGTATAGCCATCTTTTGCACGGACTAAAAAATATTTACACTCACCTTTAGTCTTATGAATAAATGAGTAGAACGCTCTTCCGCAATTCATTCTCAACATTAAGGAATTATCTTCTTTCCAATCAGCTTTGTGAAACTACCTTAATGAGCAAACTTGCCATGCCAGCTGATCTTTTCTAAACAACCATGTTATCCTACTTGAGTGCCTTACTACCTCTGGTCACTGTCATGTATTTGTTGCATTAGTCTAATACTGTTGTTCGATCTTGTGTTATTGCATTATATAATTATTATGTCATGCTACTACTAGATGCACTGTATCTCCTTAATGCTGAAAACAGTTCTGTTCTTTATTTTGTGTTTTGATCTTCCTGCTTGCAGGCTCTTGGAATCAGACTCCAAGTCTTTGAACTCACTGACTTCAACACACTCCAGAAAGTCTTCAGACACCAGCCAGGTGTCAGTGGCATCAGGTGCGAGCCAGCAGAGTGCTGCCATGGATGATGACTCGGAAGATACCTGGGTACTGTGGGGAAGGATGGTAAATGAGTGGGACACCTACATCAAGAAGAAGAATGCCTATGTCAAGGTTTGTTTAACCTGTTCAGTGATGTCTTTCAGTATCACTGGATCACTGTGATGTCACTTTAACCTATGAAGCCACACTGTAATTGGTGTATGCTTTGAAGTTATCATATTAAAAGTGTTTTCAGTTTATTATTTGCTGCGTGCTGAAACAGTTGAGATTTCATGCCATAATTGCCAGGTTAAAGCTGCATATTAAGAAAAAAGTTAACGCAGCAAAAATGTTGTTTCAGTACTGCTTTAAATTGCGATACAACGTAAAGAAGCACATTCAGTACAGAGTAGGGCAGTAATGTGCTGTAAGGTAACCTCATGTGCTCGTGTGCTTAGATTTAGGTGCACTATAATAGAACCTCAAGTGGTCAGAATTATTCCAGAGCCCTCCCATGCAGCATCTCTCATAGCCCCAGAGTTGCTTTGGGACGGTGAACCTCGTGAATCAATCAGTAATGTTTTTTTATTGAATGAGCTGATTAACCAAAGATTTTAAGGCTTAGAGCTGCTGTGTTTCAAAGATATGTATTGATTCAGTGGCTTATTTGTTTCTGCAGTCGGCTTCTGTCAATTTGCATTGGTTGATTCCACTTTTGATTTAACCAGTTGGTGTTCAAAAGATTTAATGGGCACCCATCCAAGGATGTGCAAGCCAAACTTGTTAGATTAACTCAATCAAGAGAGATCCAGGGGTTTGTTGCATGCTAGCAGATTGATCACACTGAATTTACTGTCTTTTAGTTTTGAAATTACATCAAAGGCACAGTGGCAATGTAGGGTATGGTGTGCTTGTATGCAGGGCAAGTCTTCAGGCACCAAAGCCCTAGTAACTGCTCTGTATGAATTCATGAGCAGCTACACCTTATTGTCTCTACTCTCACTTCTTCAAACTAGGCTTTTATGAATATCAGTTTTTTTGGTTTAAAGCAAAGTCTAAGCGAATAGCAATAAATGGACACAGGTTCCACAAGTTGACAACTCTAAAAAAAATGGTTCTTGCAAAGAATGAAGCAGTTTCATTCATGGAATCATTTTGGCTTTAAAGTACTGATATTCAAATACGTCTTTTCATGCAGAAATGCAAGTCCAACGCTCTTTTACAAACCAACTGTATGGAAAATTAAGTTACATGGTTTTGCTCAGTATTGTTCTTCAGTCTACTTGAAGTTTCACGATGGTCAGACCGTGGGAGCATTTCACAATGGCATGAAATGGGATCTTGAGTGCGTGACGCCGGCAGTTTAAGCTGTGTGGCACAAATTCAGGGGCGGCATTTTCTGGCAATTACCTTCACCTTTGTGAGATTTCACAGGACTGAGCATCGGCCAACAGCATTCCTGCCACTGTGTGCAGCTAGTGATCTTGACACAACGGCAAAAACATGTACGGTGCCAAGTCGTGTAAAACGTTGCCGTAGTCAAAGTATCTCCAAAAGTGATCGCTGAAGAATACCATTCCAGCTCTGTGCTTTCAGTCTACACGTGAAATTAACCTGTTTCATACACTAAACGTGCAGCTAAACTTGCTAGGCATGCTTGCCGATGATCACACTAGTCCGTGCGCATGATCTCGGGCCTGATCACTGATGAGTGCCAAGCTTCCCGCAACAGTTCAGCCATAGCCTCCTATAGACCTTGTGCGCTGGTGTAATGGTGCTGCTGCTCCACGACAAGCAGTGCCTGCTGTGCCGTATTTCAGCACATTTTGGTTGGGGCCCTCCAAGCATGCAGATGAAGTGGCAGCAAAGAGGGAACATCTGCTTCTTTAACGTCATTGTGTGTTGCAACATAACCTTCTGAACATTGATTGTGAGTGCTGCCTGAACAATGTAATGGCATCCACGATGAGAAAAAGTAAATGCACCATGTCGCATGTATATTGTATATAACTGAAAAATATGCGGTGGTTATGAATAGTAGATAAATGCACCATGTCACATGTATATTGCATATAACCGGAAAATACACAGTGCATACGAATAGTGAATATGCGCTTATGAGCAAAAACTGTTCCTACTTCATTTATTATTCCAAATGCATACTTTCTAATCCTTAGTTATTTCTTATTATCATTGCAAGAAAAAATATACTAGGCATAGTGCAAGCTCCAAACAGAATTGCAGAATGTCGCACATCGCACAAATGGGCCGCAGCAACACCAGTTAGGCAGAACCGGCCCATTTTCAGGAGAGAGAGTCACCACCAGCTGCCCTGTCAGTCTGGTGCAGTCTGGCCGCTACTTGTACGCTATTTTCTGCTACATCCTCAACCCTGAGTCGCAACAATATCCAACAGTACGCAGCTGTGATTTCTTTTTAACTGGGAAGAATTCAGTTTTTAATCATGGTGCTCCACACTAAACCGCTATGTGAGGATATGTTGGCTCCAACCGATTTTCACCTCTATTGTCGACGGGTGGTGCAGGATGTTTGAATGAAAAGTGCGAAAGCATGAGGCCTATAGGGTTTGGCACCCACTGCCACGCCTACCTCAGCCGTTAGGCCTAACCAGTGCTGTTTTGCCGGGTGTGGGTGACTAAAGTTACGGTTTCGTACTGAGTTGCCGCAAATCTACTTGCAGCGGGCATGCGCAAGAGTTATGTGTAAAAAAACCCGCCGTGGTTGCTCAGTAGCTATGGTGTTAGGCTGCGGAGCACGAGGTCGCGGGATCGAATCCCGGCCATGGCGGCCGCATTTCGACGGAGGCGAAATGCGAAAACACCCGTATACTTAGATTTAGGTGCACGTTAAAGATCCCCAGGTGGTCGAAATTTCCGGAGTCCTCCACTACGGCATGCCTCATAATCAGAAAGTAGTTTTGGCACGTAAAACCCCATAATTTAGTTATGTGTAAAAACTGAACCAGACAACTTTCGGCACCCATAGCTTGGGTCACTGTCATACACTAGTTCAAGAGAGAAGGGGATTATGCCGCGAGATCGATCATAGAGTACATAATCAAGCAGTTGCTAAAGTCAGTTGGCGACTGCAAACGAATTTCGTCCTTGGCTTGCCTTGGCTTGGAGCCATGTTATGGCAATGAAACTTGCTTATAGAAACTGAAACTGTTGATTATACATGCTTTTAAAATGCATATTCGTTTCGAATATTTCAAAGTAGTCTTGATGCTAGAGCCAGGAGTGGCGCAATTCAACCTTCGTACGCCACAATAAAGCATGAATAAGCAAATAAAAAAAATAAAAAATCGTCAACTCTTTTTTTTTTTCTTTTTGTAATTAGCAGGCTGTTTACAAGGAATTTGTTCCTCAGATGAAATAATGAATCAGTCTCTCTGTGGTCTTTGAAAATACGTGCTTCGCATGCAGCCAGCAATAAGCTGACACTTGGATGCTGCACCATCAGAATGCCCGATGTCGCACAGCACTTACCTGCCGTGGTTGCTTAGTGTATATGGTGTTGGGCTGCTAAGCACGAGGTCGCGGTATTGAATCCCAGCCACGGCGGCCGCATTTCGATATGATCAAAATGTGAAAACACCCGTGTAGTTCGATTTAGGTGCACTTTAAGGATTCCCA
This sequence comes from Dermacentor albipictus, assembly GCF_038994185.2. Taxonomy (NCBI): domain Eukaryota; kingdom Metazoa; phylum Arthropoda; class Arachnida; order Ixodida; family Ixodidae; genus Dermacentor; species Dermacentor albipictus. The sequence continues at coordinate 86,664,492 of NC_091821.1, forward strand.
GGTGGTCCAAATTTCCGGGGTCCCCCCATTATGCCTTGCCTCATAATCAGATCATGGTTTTGGCATGTAAAACCCCATAATTTTTTTTTCTCACAGCACTGTTAAGTGCAGTTTCTGACAGCAAAAGGAATTACTTTGAGTGGTCAGTGTAGCGCAGCTAGTACAGTGATACAGAGAAAAAAATGGAAAGAGAAAGTTTAGTTCGTGTTTAGTTACTTGATCTTTGCCACTTGCCTGTCCTTTGCCTCCTGTTTACCTTTGCTTGCTTCTCGTATTTTGTGTCTCATCTGCATGAACTGAGCATGCCTTTTTTTCCGAGCAACCCATTTAATGTGTGCAGGAACAAGTTCGCAAGGGTATACCACAGCACTTCCGGGCCATTGCATGGCAGCTATTGTGCAATGCGCCCACATGTGCAGCCCGTGAGCAGTACGCAGAGTACCTCAAGGCAAGCTCACCTTGTGAGAAGGTGATCCGCCGTGACATTGCGCGTACCTACCCTGAGCATGAGTTCTTCCGTGACAAAGATGGTCCTGGTCAAGAGGGCCTTTTCAACGTCATGAAGGCTTACTCACTGCATGATCGAGAGGTTGGCTACTGTCAGGGTAGTGCCTTCATCGTTGGCCTATTGCTTCTACAGGTTCGTTCATTTGCTATCTAGTCATGAGCTTACCTTTTTGTCTGCTTCTTTTGGAACTATGGCCATGTTAACAAGTTCACAGAGAGTATCAATGTAACGAAATTGCACTCGCAATGAAAAAGTTCATCAAATTGTAAATTTTACTCAATTGAGCTTTACGTTTGTTTAGCAGTCTGAATGATTTTACATGTTATCCTTACATTTTGTTCTGTAACATGCTTTGATTGAGCATATCTTTAAAGTCAGCTTCATTAAAAGTTCGGGCAACATTTATACAAATGAAATGTTATGCTTACTCTGATTAGCCTTGCAAGTTTGAGTAGCATATCCGTAGCAGTGTAGCCATGACATAAGTGTGAGGCTTCCAATGTTCACGTGCATGTAGCTATCACTTTAAACAAAGAAAAGCATGATAATACTGAATGGCACGGAGCATTTTTTCTCTGAGAGCTATTAAGAGCTCAAAACAGGCTTTTATCTGTCTGTCTGTTTATTCAGTTACACTGTGGCATGGACATTGTGCCATGACCCATGCATTTGCAACATCTTACTGTGATGTCACTTTTGAAACAGGGTTTGAAACAGACCTCTGTCTCATCTGTTACATTGTAGCATGCTTCGTCATTGTCACCATGTCACAGGCAAAACACATTAACAGGTGTTGCTTCCCCATTTTCTTAGAAGATATAGAAAGGTGTGCATGTGGTGCACAAGCTTTTGCTTACAAAAATAATTATGGTCCTAAACAAATGCTCTATGACTGACGTCTATGGGCCATCGCACCTTTTGGGACATTGTTGCTTGTTGCATAGGACAGAAAAAAAGCATCGTTTTCGAAAGTTATAGGAGAGAGCAAGCAATCTGGTATGTGAGGTTGTACATTCTCTGATGCATGCAGTGAAGTAACACTGAATACTGAGGGGGGCAGCACACAAAGACAGAACACAAAGAAGAAGAAGACTATACAAATGCTGCACTCACAACTAATTTTTGTTTTGCAAAACTTAGTATTGAATAGATTTACCTGTGCATTCCACCACAGTTGTCTTCAGTATGAACGCATACTAATGTAGTTTACTTATTGGCTTTAGGGAAGTAATAATTTGGTAAGCATGTTCATGGCAGCACTGTCAGCAGATCAGAGATGTTTTTTACCACGGTAAAAAGTTTTTGCAATGCCCTTTCATTAAGTATGCGAAAGCTTTCCAGATTGTTCTCTTTTTTTTTTTTTCTTAAATGGCTGTTTGTTGTTCGCTTCTTTGCTTCAACTGACAGTTAATATAGATTGCAAACTGGTTATCTGTGTTCCAGTCACTTGTAAATCTTGAGTGCAGTGTCTTGGAAACATAAAACCATGAATGATATTACCTATACAAGCATTTAAAGGTGTGTGCTTGATGTTTATCTGCTTTATGAGCAGTCTGAAGATGAGAGAGCTGACAGTGTAATCTATAGACAAATTGGGTGAAATACATGGAAATATGCTAAGTACATGAATAATTGTCATGTTAGAAGGTACACACTTTGTTGAACACATTTTGAGTTTCAAATAATACGGGTTGTTGAAATTTTTAGAAGTACACACACACACACACACTTGTGTGGATAAAAGCTTGCCCGTTATCTTTTCACCTTTGGCACATGCATACTTGCACCATTTTACAAATATCTTTGCTTTAGATTAATAGAAATTCCTTAGGTTTGATGTAAAACTCTTCGCCTTTACCTTGCCATGTGATGTTGGAAAGACAGTTCTTTTGTTTTGCTCTATCACCAGCAATATTTTGCAAAAACTTGTGAGAATAGGCCAAAGAAGCTCTTCAGGCTCAAAACTTGTGTATGGCCAAGGTACATGCGACATCAATGTACAATAGACTGATCTTGAGAGTTTCACTATACCACCGCAAGGGAGGCTTATAGTGGTAATTCTTATTAGACTGAAGGGAAACTATGGTATGGTACAAAGCACACAGTGTTTCTTTTACTTTCTTTTAACTGCTAAAAACTGGGTTAATAGTTTTTGATATTTGATATATTTGAGGATTAAATACTTCTACAGTTGGAGCAGGATTTAAAAAAATGTACAATGCATACAGCTTGGGCATCTTGCTTAATGTTGCCTTGAACTCAAGTATACAGCCTAAAGGTAGTGAGGAATGCTGCCATCATAACACAGGGTAATGCGCCTGTGCATTAGTGGTGAAATTGGTCTATTGAGACAGCAGTTAGTGAGAAGTATACAGCTTAGTTGGCCTTACAATCAGTACTAATTGTTACCTGAGGGAAATATTCATTAACTTATTTAAATAAAAGGAGTATTCTGCACTTGGTGTTGATCCCTGCTATTGAGCTTCCCCACATTAGAAACCAAGCAATAGGATTTGATGCTATGTCATCTTCCCAAAGTTAGTTCTTGCTTTGCTCATGAAGTGCAGCTTATTGCATGACTTGTTTTAAACCATTGGACAGATGCCTGAGGAAGAGACATTCACAGTGCTGGTGCGAATGATGCAAGACTATCGTCTGCGGGAAATATACAAGCCCAGCATGGCTGAACTGGGACTCTGCATGTACCAGCTGGAGTGCCTTGTACAGGTACTGTAGGGTTTTTGCATTTTTCTTACTCCACTTGCTAATCATTTTGCCTTCCTGGTATGTATGTGTATGTGTACATGTATGTGTATGCATTTTGTCTAATCCATAATAAGAGAATGGAACATATGCATGTAGGCATGCCAAAATTTTCATGTCTTTCTTCTGTTTTGTGCCACATCATATCCGTCACCTCTTGGAATCACCTTCTTATGAGGCAGTATTTATTCAGGCTATGCCGCTGAGTCTGTTGCTTTTGTGTGTACACAATCACTGGCATTTGTCAGCACTTTTGTGAGTTACAAGTCTAGACATGCTGCCCCATCCTCAAAATGGTCGTGACGAGCGTGGCTCATTTAAGCTCACTATTTTTCCATCTGAACATCTTCCACAAGACAAGCTTGTTCAAGGCTTTTGATTGTGCTTCTGACAGAGATGACAGCACAGAATTTTTTAAACTCATCGATGTGCAACTCTTTCTTCAGGAGAAAAAGTTGGGTTAATATATATTCCCATAAAACAATATTCAAAAATATATTTTAGGTAAAAAAGTTCTCTATATAAGTAAAATACCAACATGTTTATAACACTTGTCCGCATGACCATTCTTTCTGTGTATGGTCTCGTTTCGTAAAGTTCTTCTATCATTGGATCCTGTGCTTACAGAGTTTATATTGAATAAAAATGGAAATGGTATACTTTGAAAATTTATGGTTGGTGGAAAAGTTTGAATGTTTTGAAACTGAAGCTTTCAAGGAAATTTATGGCATGCAGGACTTTAAAAAAATTTTGATCTTTCTACTGTCACTGTTCTTTAAACTATAATATTATCTTTGTGAAGGCAGAAATAAGAATTTATGAATGCAGATCCCATGAACTGTGGAATTCGCTATACGTGAAGCTTTCATGAGCCAGCAAGGCAAAAGGTCGCATTACGACAATAAATGCACTGCAGATTTCAGTGACGAATTCATCCTTTAGCTACCATGGTGGATCTTTAAGAGCAAGATGTTTTTTTTTCTTTTTCGGCATTAAAACATGTTGAATCGTAAGATATGACATGCTTGACCTTGTAGAAACTTGCCAGAATGCCACAATGCTATGAGAAATGCACAGCGAATTTTGGCGACCAATACATCCAGTAACTTCTATCTTCATCATCAGCTAGAAGATGCGTGTGCTCACTTTTTATAAGTAAAATGGTCGCTGTGCAATGCGGCTAGCGCGCCAAGCGTCTCAACACACCGGCTTGCAGTAGGGAAATGCGCAAGGATGTTTTATTCTATCTTTTTAGCTATATATCTGTGGCTTGATAGTTAGAGAATCAAGCTTCTGTGCTGGGGGAACCGGGTTTGAAACCAACCATTGGACATGCAATTTCTTCTTTTATTGAGTGATGGGTTCCACTCGGCATCAATGTGCACATATGGGTTGCACTCGCAGCAAGTAAAAAGTGGTTAAAAATGGATGCCAAAGTGACGTAAAGAGGCTAAGAAAGCTTTGCTTCTAAAGGCAGAATGGGAACTTAAAGTCTTCATTGTGCGCTTTCTGTATATGGTTGTAACAAAATTGCAGATAGCTCTTTTAAAAGAATACAGCAAAGTTGTTGAGCATGCTTTCTCTAGAACAGCACAGGCTCTACAATTTTCATTGTGGAAAGGGTGCTGTAAATAATGGCATTACTTGCATAAAAGCACATCTGTTGTTAGGTGAATAATTCTTTATTTTGTTGTCTTCTCAGGTATCTCAAAAGCAATAGAATGTTTCTTCTTCATGTTTAAGACATCTACTGTACATCTGCCTCATTGACTCAGCAGTTATGTTATTACGCTGTTCAGCATTGGGTTACAGATTCAAAATTTAGCTGTGCAGCTCTCTAACTTTGCATTGTTTGAATTATGGCTGCTGCCCACAAAATCATGGCTGTGACATGATTTGCTTTAAGAAATTATATGCAAAGGAATTGGGTGCCATTGTGATTACTAGATGTTGGATATACTAGATGCTGTTGTGATTGTGCAGCCAACTGAGGGGCAGGAGAAACCTCTTGGTGGCATAGATGTTACTGGTAGGCTGCTCCTACAGATTGCACCGCGTTGTGTGCATTGCGACAGCACCTGTGTTTCGGTTGACATGTCGCCTATCATCCTTGTCCATATCTTCTACAGTGACACTAGTTACTGTATCGGTTGAATGGTAAGGCCTTCCACATCCTTGACCATGTGGGTTCATATATCAGGCTAAGACAGCACGATATTAGTGAGCACCTCCTCATTGGTCTCATAGTAAAGCCATGCTGAGTAGTCGCATCCCTGAAGGATGTTCTTGCTTGTTTGCAGGCCTTTTACTGGCATGGTAATGGTCGTGTTGGGCACCAGTTTTAATAGTATATTAAAACCCACAGCCATTGTGCTTTGTTTGGGCTTGATAGTGTTTGTCACTAACTTGATTTTGAGTTAAGTAAGATGGAACTTTCTTTTAGGTCAGCTGCACTGAAAGTAGATATAGATGCCAGACTTCGTGATTTATTTACTTAAAGTGGACAGCTGGACTAGTTGGAATATAGACATCTCATGCATTTCCAGTGCTTTAAGGAAATAGGAAAAATTGAGAGAAGGAGAAAGATTGAAAAAAAAAAAGACATTTCTTTGTTTTTTGTTTGTTTGTGGTATATGAAAAAACAAATATGTCAAATGTTGGTTAAAAAAGCTGAAGGAGTAATTATTGCTGCTACATGAGATAGAGAACGTGCACAAATGTGCATGTCCTTTGGCTGTAGCATATTTATTTATTTATTTACTTATTTATTTATTCATTTATTTATTTATTGTAATGGTGGATCATATCTTTGTCACATGATGTAAAGTGCACGGAAAAATGTTCTTTCAATGTATCTTTCAGTGTATCACTGTTTTAACTGCGAGCCTTTTCTATTTAGCTGTTGTGGTTGCATTATTTCATCTGAATCACATGTCTTTTCACATGCAGGAGCTGGTGCCCGAGATCCACATGCACTTCCAAGCTCAGAGTTTCCACACGTCTATGTATGCCTCATCATGGTTTCTCACTCTGTTCACTTCCTGCTTGCCGCACACCCTAGCATGCCGGGTCATGGACCTTTTTCTCTCTGAGGTTGGTCACTTGTTTTGATTGGCTATTTATTTTGTTGCCACTTGTTACTTGAGTTGAGTTGAGTTGAGTTTAGTGGCACATAAGCAGCTGAGGCTATCATGCGCCAAACACTAGGCATAGATTCTTTTTAAAAAATTGGGACACCTCAGTGAGTCCTTGTCTGGGCAAGAGCCCGGAGACTTGTTACTTGAGATTGTGTAAAGCAGCGCAGCTTCAAGTAACATTAGCTCTTTGGCAGTTACTGTTTTATATTGTAGAGCTTATGGGAAGTTTTAAGTAATGGTTAAAATCACTTCTTGTTGGGCTAGGTTGTAGCTGTTCATTATAAAATATGAAGATGCCAAATAAACGGACACACACAAGAGAAGAGAACGGGACAGGGAAAGTAATGGCACGGAGAAAACTTGTTAGTGTGTTTCTGAGATTGCATTTCTAGAAATGCTTGTCTGTATTGATTTTTGCAGCCCACTGTACAGCTTGGTGTGGTATCCAAGTAATAGCATAGCTTTTATTAGGTTGTTAGTGACAAGATTGGTTCTTGGTCTTTACTATGCTTGTGTGGGGTATATATGAATGTGAGCAATATATTTTTGGGAAATAGAAGTTATGGTTTGTGCTGGTAAAGTGAATACCTGAGGAAACAATGCACTCTGCTAGTTTTGTGTCTTCTTCTACCTGTCAAACAGCACTGCTGTGTCCTGCACTTTTGTTGTTCATTATAGTCATTGTCTGCTAGTACTGGGCACCCAAAATATCGATACTTAGGTCGCTCATTATGTATTGATCGATGTGAATTTTGTTCATCCTACAGGGAATGGAGATGATATTCAGGATAGCCATAGCTATTCTCCAATTTTGCAAGGAAGACATACTGCAGCTGGACATGGAAGGCATGCTAAGGGTGAGATACTGGGTTATAATATACCTGCATTAGCATTCTAAGCTTACTAAACATATATTAAGCAGGCTTTCAGAGTATATTTTGGTGCTTGCCCTACATTATTTCCCATGATATGTGCAAGGTACACAGTTGACGCCTGTTATAACAGATCCGCATACAACATACTTCTGGATATAACAGACCTTCCTTTTGATTTACTTTAGTCTGTCTATATTATCAATGCAACAAATTCCACTTTTAACTCCTTTGCTTCCGGCTAGTTGGTGCTCTGCTGTGCCTGGTGTTCTGTGGTACATTTTCCTGCTTTGTTCAGCATGTTCCATGCTGTAAGAAAATCGCTCTCAAGTCTGCTACAGACATAACATTTACAAAATGCCTGATTTATTTTGTTCACAAAAGGGCTTCCGTATCAGATGCGGTAAAATAAATATAAAGTGAGTATAAAAAGTTGAAAACGTGCAGGAACGGGAAATACAGCTTCGCATTTTTCGCACTCGGAACACCTCTTGGACTTTCTGACATGGTCCTTGAAAACTAAGCCACACCTCAAAGGGTTCTGCTACCCGGTGTTCGGTGGTATGTGCTGAAAAAAAATGAGCCCACTTGAAAGCCTGTACTCTGGTTTCAACGGCTATAACAACAGAGCGGAGTCTGTCTAGCAGGAAGCTTTCCATTGTTTTACTGTCAACTACTGCTGAAAGTGTGGACAAATATGTCCGTCTAGTGTACGAAACCCAAAATAATAAGAAAATAGCTTGCAGTGTGGTGCCATCTATGAAAAGCTTCTCAGAACATGCGCTCTAAGGGTGGCCAGTGCACTGCCGACCACCTGCACTGTGGTTCTTCTGGCCTGGCTGGCTCAGTGCCGGCCTTGGAAGTGAATGAGTTAAGAGACCTGTCTTTGATGGCTATAACGGACAAAGTTTTTTTGCAAATTTTGTCTAGATGGTACATACAGTTGAACCCACTTACAACAATATTCAAGTGCCACGAAAATTACATTGTTATAACTGATAATTGTTATAACCGGATTGCATGAAAAAAATCAAAACAGGTGGATGATGAACTAGAAGGAGAGGGGAGAGTGGGAAGGCAGAGCTGATGAGAGAAAACTATAATGGTGGGGAGGCCAGTGCCCCTCCCCACTACCTTCCTCCATCCGGCTGCTGATTGTGTTCACTTGTTTAACTGATTCCTGGGCACTCCGATTGCGTGTAACAAGCCGCAGCTGTCGGCATTAAAGAATGGCTCTGCTATAACAACTGCAAAGAGGGGTCATGGGTGACAAGCGATACGCAAGCTCCGCTAAGGTGGCCCCAAAAGGGGCCTTTTAAAGAATGCGAGAAGGTTGCTACTGCATCTTGTCTGCTCGAGAAATCCAGAAGAAACGCCGAGGCAAGATCGCCACAAGCATCTCGTCACATAATTCTCGCTGGCTTGCATAAGAAAACCCTATGTCCGTCAGTCTTGCATGCTTTACACAAAGCTTGCCGACATCCTTCTCCAAGGCATCCACATAGTGCAGCGGAAGGTTCCTCACGAAAACAAAACCCCGGAGGGACTGAATCATCTGCCCGTGTGAGGTCAGCGGTGAGGCAGCCTGCCCTACCGCATCATTGCTGCCGTCATTGTCATTGGTATCTGATGCAAGCACGTTCACTACGATCGCCTCATCGGTTAGAAGCACTTAGTTTCCAAATCTATAGCCGTGCGCTGTATTTTTATCAGCAACATCGTGCATTGCCGATGATCAGTGGGCACATCGGCTGTCTTCCGTTTTGGCGGCGAGTCAAACCAACTGTTGGTCAAACGAGGCTGAGAAACCGCGTGGCCAGGAACGATTTCGACGCCACCAACAAAGACAACGCTTGCAATTAAGCTGTTTGCAGAACTTCACTGAATGAGGGGCCAGCAAGCAGCATGCGAGCAATCCGTGAGCACCGCATTTTGCGCGGTCCATTAGTGTTTCGGAGGGTGGGGTAGCTTAGAACTACGGGCGTAGCCCTTTCATGTTCGGACGGATGGAAGGGCGACGGGAGAGAGGCGTGTGGAGTTGGCTGGAAAATGAGTGCGGGGTGGCTGTTGAAACAGTGGCCCATTGTGCAGCGGCTCGAATTTCTCGTTTTCTTTTTTTTTTTCTTTTCAAAAAGTTCGCAATTCACTACCTTTTGGCACGGACATCCAGCAGCCAGACTTCATCGTTATAAGCAATAATGCGGCATTGGGGCATTGTAGTAAGTGGGTTATTTCACCATGAAAAACATACAAAAGTTCACAGTGCAGGAGTTTCTCATTGTTATAACCGATATAACCAATATATTGTTAAAACCGGTATCGTTATAAGTGGGTTCGACTGTATACAACGAACTTTGCTGCTGTGATGCATGCATGCGGCAGTGCTCTGCAATCAACTATTTCAATCCACTTGCGCAATGTGCAAAAATGAACTCTTTCTTCATGACTGAAAATACTATCGGCAAGCGTCCTGCAGTAACGTTCTGCGCAATGGCCCGTGCCGAGGGAGCTGCTATAGGCCTAAACTGCTTTGCTTCATAGCTGTAGCTGTAGCTGCTTCAAAAATAACTGCTGATGAATGCAATATGTATTGCTTTGAGAACACTTTATTTCTCATTGCAGCAATTCACACAAGAAAGAAAATAGGCTGTTCTTAGCAGCCAGCATCCAGACTGCAAAGGTTGGGATGCAGTCAAGCCATTTCGCATGCAGTGCAGCTGTGGCTGCATGCGAGCTCCAAGCTAAACTTGCTTCGTATTGCAGCCCTTGTTCACGCTACAACTTTGACAGTGGTCTTCGCTCACTACAAAAGATAAAATTAAGATGTCAGTTTATTCTATCGATAATTGTTTCATGTTAAAAACAACCTTAGCTTATGTTTGTGTCATCGGCAGTAGCGACTCGCTTGTGGGCCAGTCGGTTGGCATGGCAGGGAACTGGCGGCAACGACAGAAATATCACTTGTACCCATGCTTTTGCTAGCAGGAAAGTCTTGTCATTGTGCAGTGTAGAGTTCCAGAAAGCAAGACGCCATGCTACTAAGCATGGCTGTGTGTTTATCGTGTACGTTTATTTATTTATTTATATTAATTTAGTTATTTCATAATTTTTTTTCCAGCTGCCTGAGAGTTCTAATAATCAAACTCTAGATGGGGGTACATGCTAAGTTCCGCCATTTCACAACATACTGTGGCCCTAATTTTGACTGGAACAGATTTTGGATATAACAGACCTGTCTCGCTGAAGTATTACGGTCAGTTGTAATGAGCATTGACTGTACTTCATGTTTAATTATGCTTGTGCTGGGCTCTCCTGGAAATTTTATTGGTGACCATAGTCACTTCGCATATTCTTTTATGCAGTACTTCCAAAAGGAAATGCCAAGCAAGTGTGAAACAGATCCAGATTATCTTATAAACCTGGCTCTGCAAGTGAAGTACAACAGCAAGAAAATAAAGAAGTGAGTGTGTTGATCTTGGCTTGTACTCTGTTTTGCTCATCTTTATGTACGTATGCAGTTTACATGATCTCTGTATCCTGTCGATCTGCTGGTTGTTTGGATCGTTGCTCTTGTGCATGATGTTATGTGGTAACATTTTATGACATGAGAAATGTATTGCAATATTGTAATAACTGCTATATTTTGAACTTGTGGATTAAAGTTTGGAAAAGACAGGCCTGATATTTAAAGGGACCCTGAAATGATTTTGACAACTGTTTGCTAACATACTAAGTCAGTAGGGCAAGTCTGTGTGGTCATTAAGAGACAGATTTAATCGCTCTGTGTGTAAAGCATCTGATTTATTATAAGGCTTTAAAAATGTTCTCAGCAGCCCCTCCCCGTGCTACTTAGGGTGGGTGAGTGATGTCGCTCAAGCAAGTGATCCGATTGGCTGCCCTCGCAACATCATCGGCAATGCTAGAAACATGTCGCTTCATTAGGGTATTTTTAATGCCATATGTGCGCATAGTAACTTGTGTAACCTTAAAAATAAATAATGCTCGCAGCAGTGCGACGAACGCCTCTGGAGGCATCCGTCTCTTTTTTGCTTCGTGTAGTGCAAGCCAACAAACATTATAGGTCATGCCAACGCGTCCTCATTTGTTGTGCGAAGTTTGTCTTTAAATTTTACTCCATGTAGACCAGGCTTAATGAGAAAAACTGTATACGAAAAATATGCGGGAGCACACTCGCTTAAAATCAACCAAAAGTAGACAATAATTGCGCCACTGCACGAAAAAGGTGGGAACTAGCGATGGCTGTCTGGGGTAAAAGTTGAGGTGGTGCACCATAGCTTGGGAGGAGGGTAATGTTTAATCATTTGCGCCTCTTTTATTATAGCACGCTCACTCGAAATTCTTGCGTGAAAGCATTCCTTGAGAGGTGCACTCTGTGTCTAGTGTTGTGGCTAGGGTGGCGTTCAGGGCATGGAATCCACCAAGCCCATCGACTACGATGTCAAGTTGTGTAAAATGAAGGAAAAAGGTTTTTTTTCGCTTAGTTACACGGCTCCAGTGCGGAAGCCCACTCTATGCAGGAGCAAGTAAACACGTCAGTTCACGTCAGGACCCTCTGTCCTCATTCTCCAAAGTATCTGCTTTCAATCCCTTCGTCTTCCCTAGGCGAGTCAACTAGGGAATCTGAAGACTGTCCAGCAGCAAATCACCATCGTCGACTCCGTTGCAATACCACGCCCATGCTATCCATAACCCGCAGTAACTCCGCCTCAAAGAAACTGGTTCGGAATTTGTGGAAGAAAGAAATCATCCGGTGACACCTGGTTTATTCGTCGTTGCCCACTCTGTGCTTCATTCAGACTGCAAGGTGAAGCGCAGGCTGAGGGCCTTTTGTGGAATCCTGCAACAGCCGGTTTACAGGCTGTCTCGACGGCTGGATAAGTGTTGAGGGATAGGTGGCAATTTGACTCGTCTAATTAACTGCGCTTATCTATTCGTTGATGGGGTTATCTCCCATTCATCCTTTTCTCTGGTTTCCAGGTAATGGGGGGATGTTGCACTCTCTAGGGTAGCGTACCTCACCGCTGCCGACCAGTTGCTGCAACGCCTGTTTCTTGAAGCCCGACCGGCATTACTATTGGGTAGCGTGGCGTTGTCGGTGGGCTGCAGGCATCTGGTAGACCATGGCGATCAGGCAGGGACGAGATGACTTCTAGTGCGATACTTGCACGGTTTATTCAATGGTTGGTGAAAGAGGGTAATGAAGTGAAAAGGTGCATTGCGGGGCCCTTTAAATAGGCCCACTAAAACTGTAGGCGGAATCTTGCTCACGTCAACATCACGTGATATGCACCGAGTCCCACGGTGCTTGGCGGCGGCACCCACTCACCCGGCGACCTTTCACAAGCCTGCCTCTGTAGGGGCAACCCACAGAGTCTTGATCGGGGATAGGCGGCGGATCACTTCTCTTTCGTGCGTTGCTAGTTCACCGTAAGGGCGTCTGGTTATGGATAGGTGGCTGATCCATTGTCCCAGCTGACATCAGTTCTCGTCGTGGCTTAATCCTTTCTTCTAGGCGACATTGGTTCGCGGAAGTTCTCCTGTAGAGCTTGACAGTTCAAGGAAAGGGTCCCTCTAAAGTCGCACGCACACAAAGGGGCCTGTAAGCACTGCGGGGTGCCAGCCAGACTGGCAACCCCTCGAGACAACCACAACAAATTGGGAATTCACCCTTCGTTTTGATGAGGCATAGTGGTCGAGCATCCTTTTTGCACGGGGTGCTACACGCCAACCGTAACAGCATCTCCGGCAGGGGAGGAAGATCCCGACGCATAGGGGCCAGCAGCCACTGGGTGAGGGATTGGCGTTTCAGTAGCAGAATTTCCCTCAGTGGTGACGAACTCCTGGTTCATAGCTGGTATATTCCTGGGAGTCGTTCATCAGTCCTCGTGGCGCTCTTGTGTTTTTTGTCCCTGGTCGGGTCCGATGAAACTAGACTTGCAAACAGGTCTCGCAACTTTTCGTCTCCTGTTTGGGCAAGCAATCACTCCAGAACAGTGCCGGATCCACAACCATAAAGCGAGCAAGCACAAGGCCACCCTCCTCCAAGATACACCAGGTTAAAAAAAAAAAGAAAGAAAATCTGCTACTGCTTTCCCATTCCTCTTGCGTCCTACCCCTCCCCCCCCCCCCGCGAACACTAAAAACAGCCATTTCTCGAAAGCGTTAAGACATGGTTGCTAAAATCAGCTAACAATCGACTACAACTTCGTGATAATAAAAATAAAACGTATGAAAAAAAATACAAACGTAAAAATGCCACGGAAATCCGAGTGAGCATGAGGCTTTCGTTACTCTAGGGGCACAACTCAGACCGTCGGCATTGCCGTTAAGCATACCCTTTTTGTAGCGAATATCAAAGGTGTACTGTTGAAGAGCCAAGCTCCAGTGCAACAGACGACCGTTTTTAGTGGTCAGTCTTTATAGTGAACCTTGAACCAGTGATATAGCAAGCTAGCTTCTGTACTGCCCGTACTACGCAGGCGCATTCCTTCTCTGATGCACTGTATGCTTCCTCACAAACTGAAAGCTTTCTACTGGCATACAGTACAGGGTGTTCGTTTTCGTCGTCTCTCTCTTGACAAAGCAGCGCCCCCATACCCCTGTCGCTGGCATCACACTGAAGAATGAATGGCTTAGAGTAGTCGGGCGCATTCAACACTGGCTGACTCGTTAGTGCTTTCTTCAGCATACTAAAAGCCTTTTCTTTTGCGTCATCCCACTTTACCGTTTGCGGTTCTGTGTTTCTGAGAGCATCTGTTAAAGAACTTGCAATCTCGGAATAATGTGGGATATATCTTTGGTAATAACCTGCCAAGCCAAGGAATGACGTGATGTCTCGCTTGGTGCGTGGTTGTGGGAAGTTGTCCATTGCGATCAGTTTAACCTCGGAAGGCTGACGATGGCCTTGCCTTATTACATGACCTAGATAAGCTACCTCCACATGCCCCAATTGACATTTTGGAGCCTTGACAGTTAAATTTGCCTCTCGTAGACGACACAACACGGTTCGCAGGCGTTCCATATGGTCCACCCATGATGAAGAAAAGATTGCTATGTCATCAAGATACGGAAGTGCAAAGTCCTCCATTCCCCGTAGCACCTGGTGCATAAGACTAGAGAAGCAAAAGGAAGCAATCTTCAATCCAAAGCTCGGGACTTTCAGCCGAAAGGTTCCCATCGGGGAAATAAATGCCGCAATCCTGCTTGCCCTCTCGGTCAATGGAACCTGCCAGTACCCTCTGACTAAATGAATGAATGAATGAATGAATGAATGAATGAATGAATGAATGAATGAGTTTATTTCTCCTGTTTACAACAGAAAGGAAGCAGAAGCTAAAGGCCATGTGGCCTGACAAAGGCTTCTGCTCCCGAGCGTGAAGATGAAATTAGCACTGCTAACTTCCTGAAGCCTTTCCTCGATATGCGGTATTGGGTAGGTCTTGTCCTTCGTGATTAAGTTGAGCCTGCAGTAGTCTATGCATGGTTGCGGCTCCTTTCCTGGGACCTCAACCAAGATAAGAGGTGAGGTATAATCACTCTCTCTCCTGGCTTGATTACACCTACCTCTAACATCTTGTTTATTTCAGCGGCCATGACTTGACGTTGACGAGGTGAAATGCGATAAGCTTTCAAACGAACTGGGTCCGACGAGGTTGACTAGGTGTTGTGAATGATCGCAGTGGTCCTTTCAGGTGTGTCTGAAAATATGTCTTTAAATTCAAACACGAGTTCCCTCAGTTTAGCCCTTTGATTGGAATTCAACTCCGCCTGCTCTACTAGCTTGTCAATGGTCTCGTGAATGTCTTTTGCCCCCGTTACTTCTGTTAACTCCGTAAAGTCGACAGGCATCTCCTCAGGTTGGTTAAGGGACATGTTCACAATGGCCTCCCTCTCTCGGTAGGGTTTAAGTAGATTACTGTGGTACACTTGTGGTGTCCTTCGTTTTCCTGGTACCGTGATTACATAGCTTGTTTCAGGTAATTTCGGAATTATGTCAACTGGTCCTTCCCATTGAACCTGTAGTTTGTTTTTCAATGAGGGTTTCAGGAACTTTTTCAGGAACCTTTCCCCAACTTCAAAGTGTCGCGTTCAAGCCGTCCTGTCATAGTATAGTGCTTAGCATTGCTTTATGCCTCATGCATTTCCTGCCCTGATAATTCTTGAGAAGTGTGCAGTCAGTCTAACAGCTCTATCACGCATGCCACAACCGAAGGGTCGCCCGCCCGGCCTTCCCAGGCTTCTCAAACAATGCAAAGAGGGGACTGAAGGCAGCGACCGTGCCACCTGCAGCGTTTTCATTGATTTGCTCCATTCTCTATGATAGTACACTGATCACTATTATGTAAAATTATTTTTTCAATGATTTCATGTGTCAGAATTGATGAAGTTGAGTCATTTCGAGATAATCTGTTTCTCAGAGGTAGCATCTGCTGGCAGAGGGACCTTAGTTGCACTGAGCAATTAATAGGCAAATGAGCAAGCATGGTGCATAGATCACGTGGTGGTGATCATGTCTGTGAGATATTGTACTAACCTACACTGTGAACAGCTTTCATTAATATTGCATTATATTTCTGCAAATAACGCAAAAAAAAAATTTTTTTTTGTGCTCAAAGGAACCATGTTGCACTGTATCATGCTAACCTGTTAGGTCTTTCAGAATATTGCATATTGTGTAAATTGTGTATAAATTTCTTTGTATATAGATATCTGTACTTTTTGCACATGTGTGCTTTTCTATATAGGTATGAGTGATTTCATTATCCATTTCATATTATCCTGGCAGGAGCTGTTGTCAAGGTGCTGAGATGGCAACCTTTTGCTCCTGTCATGACATTTGTCCTGAATTTCATGTAAATAATAAATATTGAATAAAACACTGTGAATGGGAGCTTTGCATTGAAGACTTCGTGGCTTTCTGGTTTCACTGTAATGTAGCTATAAGAGTTGTGTGTGTTGTGAGAGTGGGAAGTTAATGAGGGCAATCAGAATGTGTAGGTGTATGCTCATTAATCACATTTTCCTCTGCTTTATTTCTAGGCTAGAAAAAGAGTACACAGCACTTAAGGTTAAAGAACATGAAGAAATGATTGAGCTGAGGGTAAGTGTACAAGGAAAACTTCTACCATAGCAAAAAATCTGTTAGAAAGGCTTTAAGCTTCATCGAGCCAAAAACGCTTGCTGCCAAATGTAACCTGTAAAATGCAACCTGAGAAATGTTCTGTGTAAAGAAAGATTTCAAGGGATCAGTTTGGATCATGTCTCGCGATTATGGCATGGATGGAAAAATTGTGTTGCGGAATAATAGAAACAGGCATGGCATAATCCCCCTAGTATAGAATTACGTATTTAATTCAGTGCAAGTGGTCGCAAATGGAATATGATATAAGTCGAAACACAGCAGTGAAACATAGTAACAATAGGTTCTCATACCATGTGATGATGTGCCATTGCTTAAGTACGCATGCCTTAGGTGCTGCCAAATATGCTGTGGTTTTCATTAGAAGTTATTTCTTTCCTAATGCAGGGCCTTTTGTGCCTTTAGGTTCTTGTGCATGCGTGTGTGTGGGAAGGCGGGCAACTATGGGAAGTGTCGCTGTTTTCACCACGTCACCTGTCAACACTCGACATACTACACACAGCCTTGTGCCCTTCAAGTGTCTGCCCAACACTTGAAGCTGGTTGCTCCTTGGAAGGGTTTGGCAAGGAGTCCCTCATAAGCAGGAAAGGGGAGTACAAGAAACAATAGGGTTTAATAAACTTAACATAAACTACACAACTTCAGAGAACAAATCTAGAAGTGGAAAATGAGCCAAAGAACAAAAATGGTGCATCAGTGATATGCACTCTCAATGCTTACAGGCTATTCCTGGCCCCGGCAGGACACACGTCATGCACACATGCACTTCCTGCAGTAGTATGAAGCAGATTCCCCCCTGAGCTGTTCCGCTGCTTGCTTGTAGAACGTTGACCAAAGTGCCTTTGTTGCAGTGTCTATAATGTCACATGAGTGATCCTTCGACAAGCATACAGCCGTTGGAAAGCACATGCTTGTTGGCATTGCAGGCATATTGCCATACAGTAGTGTCAGCAGTCCCAACACATTTTAGCTTGCACTTTTCCTATGTCCTTGGTCTCCTTTCCCACTTCTGGCTCCCACAAAATGTCAGTCGCATCCTACTGCACTTCCTAAAATTTCACAAGTGGCTGATACACATTTGAATGTCCAGTAAAGAAGAAAAACATCTGCACATATATGTTTTGTGTTTCATTTTCTGCAGACGTTTTAGTAAAAGTATCTTTAATTGGATTATTGATAATTTAGAAAACCTTTGCTGTGAAACCACTTCTTTGAAGTTGCATTTTTTCTGCATGCTATCACCTACAGTGTACTAGATTAGGGGTAGTGGGCCATGGGAAGGCTCTGTGGTGAAGCAGTTTTCCCAGAAACACGCAGGTGGTGCTGCTGCGCCTTTCACCTGGGCCCTTCATGCATACGTGTCTGATGTTCCTTCACCCGGCTGGAAAAACCCATTTCAATACGCTCCACCGCATTCTCTAATATACAGAAGAGAGATAAAGAGGGCAAAAAAAACGAGTTCTTGCTATTTTTTTCTTGCGAGGACACAAGTTCAAAAAGTTTCATTGGTACATGTGAGTCTAAGCACGTGCTGGTGGCACGACAGGCTTATCGGAACCTGCACTGAAAACATTCAGCGTACACACAGGTTTAGTTCTGCAGAGAGCGCTTCATTTACACATAATAAAGTGAGCTCCAATTCATGCTGTAAAGATGGTTGGACAGCGAAGCTGTAAACGACAGCTAGAACGATTACTCATTGCGATGTAGGTTGAAATTATTCGCGTGGCGACATTCACATGCACTTTACCTAGTTATTTCGACGGCCTGCGACTTGGCTTGCGCCGCTACTTCGTGCACCTACAAAGAGTGAGCCAGAGGGAAGAGAAATTTGCCGCGCCTCCTATGCATGCTGCTCTTCAGGAGTCCTCATTATATGTGCGTGTCACAAAACAAATCGGTTGCTAGGCGGGTTCTTCTTGCACATGCAAAAGTATAGTTACATCATTCCATGCTTTATGTGCAACAGTCAAGCAGTTGTCGCCACAACAGTTTGTGCCACGGTGATCTTTACCAACTGAGAAACGTATACGGGGAGCGCTACGTGCTTCGCATTACATGTATCATAGGAGCGTCTTATCAATTATGCACGTGGTTCGGATGCTTGTTTTAAGCTTGTTGTTTACTGAAACATATGCCGTTCTGTATGTTGCATGCGTGATTCCAGAGAATGTATGCACTGTTCGCTTCACTTTGCTGAGTGCTTGTACCTCTGCCTTACAGAAGTATGAGCCATAGATGATTATAGTTTTCTGTCGACGTTACGCCACGAAGAAATCCCGGCATCTTAGCCATAGACAGCTTCGCTGTAAAACAAGACGAAAAGAGTGATGCAGCACCTGTTTCACTTCTTACATGGTGTGCGAGAGGGGTTCTGATGTAAACATACGGCAAACATACGTCCGGCAGACAACGTCACGTTGTGTACTTCCGAAGTTCATGAAGACTGTCTTTTCGATCATGACGGCGCGAGACTGACTGTTAAAAGGAACTTTAGCTGGGAAGAAGTTCGGGTGTGTTGGTAGTTCAATTGTAAGCTGGGATACATAGTGTAAGAATGACACAAGGACGAAGCAGGAATACGGGACGAGTGGTAAAGAGTAACCAAAGAACAAAGATCAAGAGGAACAGCATAGAAAAGGCCCAAGAACTAGAAATGCACTTTAGTAGGGAAGAAGTTCGGGCGTGTTGGTAGTTCAATTGTAAGCTGGGATACATAGTGTAAGAGTGACACAAGGACAAGGACACAAGCAGGAACATGGGACGAGCACTAACCAGTAAGCAAAGAACAAAGATCAGGAGGAACAGTATAGGAAAGGCCCTCGTTACTCGTTAGCGCTCGTCCCGTGTTCCTGCTTCGTCCTTGTGTCGTTCTTGCGCTATGTATCCCAGTTTACGATGTTAAAAGGGGCATGAACATAAGAAGCACCACCATAGTTGGGAAATTTGTGAGCAGCCCACTGCTCTGTCGATTGAGGCGCATTCAACAAGTCAAACGGCATGTACTGCACGTTGATTGCCGGCGCATCCATTTGAAGCTCATCAACTTGCAAGCAAGTTCTCATTGACTGCAGCTTCTGCGCACACCTTTTTTCTTGGAGGTCTTTCACATGCTGGCACCTTCGACAGGTACTTGGGAACATTCGGCAGAATGGTTGGTACTGTGTCCGGTGAGAGCAGGGGCTTTTCACATAGTATCCGCACTGCTTTTCCATCAATGACATGAACATAGTCTCGAAATACGTATTTTTTTTTTTGAACTGCAGCTCATACACAGCATCAGTCAGCTCCAGGGGCTTATCAGCACGGGGAATGTTCCGATTGCAAACACAGCGCCTTTCATCGTTCTCGGGGACACCAAACAACATCAGCACATTCTTCATGCCGCTATACCCACTTCAGCAACCGGGAGCGAAGCAGTAGTTCTTCCGACAAGGCTTCATCATGTCACCTCATCAGTTAGAGAAAAAAACTGCACATGAAATTACAAATGTGCGCACATGACACAGAACAACACAAATACGTGGACGAATGCAGGTGACAGCCAATGAGCGAGCATGGCAGTGGCACGGCGGGCTCCAGGTGAAAGGCTCCATAACGCCGCCTCGTGGCCGCAAAGATTTTCCGGATTTTCTGCTTCACGCGCATGCATTGCCCACACCTCTCCCTCGGCCCACTACCCCTAGTCTAGTACACTATACTATCACCGTTTTTCTGAGTTTTCAGTTTTGCCAGCATCTGTACACTTATAATCAAGGGAACTTGCAGACCTAAATATTCTACTAAACAATTTTCATTATGTTTTCCAATGTTTCACATGAGTATAAACACTTTCAATGATAAGGTCCCAATTGCATCACAACAGTGTGTGGGTCCTTGGATATCGGTAAGTGGTCCCTTTAGTACCTCTTGAATATCATTTCATTACTCGGCTAGCAATATATTATTAGCAACTTGGCATCTCGTAACGTTTTTCTTCATGCAATGTATTAGTAGTGCTGGAGGAAGTTTAGCGTGTATGTGTGTTCGTCAATCCTTGCCATAATCTTTATGCTCTTGAAAGTTCATTCAGTAGAACTGCTTTATATCCAAATTACTGCTGGCTGAGATTAAAGGTTTCTTGACTCAACCTGGCATTCTCTCTTTTTGCTCTTCAGAGGCTTCGTACAGAGAACAGGCTTCTAAGACAAAGGATAGAACACCTTGAGCAGGTAAGACCTACAAACAGGTTTTTTTGCATTACATCATCATGCTAAATAGTGGGTAGCAAAGGTTTGGCGTTGTTTTTTTAACTGATATTGTCTTGGGACAATGGAAATTCGCTGTTGTTCTACAAGGAAGCATGTGCCATGTCTGGCTTGCTATAAAAAAAAACTTAATGTTAACACTGGTACATGATCTAAGTGAGTGTGCTGCTGCCATTAATCTCTCAAGTTGCCACCTGTAAAATACCTGAGCAGACTGACAACCATTTTCTTGTGCCTAGCTGTGATTGGTACATGTTGTTACGGAAATAGTTGCAGTCAATTTCATGTAACAATACCTCCCTAGGATATGGCCATATTTTGCAGGGTGGCAGCATAAAGTGCTCATGTTGCTTTCTGTGCCCGACTCTTCAGGTATTATTGAAGCATTCCAGATATAATTGTGGTCTACCTACCTCAGCAGCAATAGGTGAAAGGTTGGTGGAGCTCTCTTGTAGAGTGTGAGATGTAGGCCTGACCCAGCAGCTGGAGTGGGAAGTAGTTTTTTTTTTTTTCTGCCAATTTCTCTGGGCAGCTTCCCTCTCAGCCCATGTTGCTATCTGCTGATTAGTGTATGGAGACTTGCTGTATTCTAAATGATGTATTGGTGACAAATGCACTGGTGCATAGCCCATTGTTATAGCTGCATAAACCTGGGAGGTGCTAGAGGATATAATTTCATTGCCTTGGTGAAACCCAGAATGATATGTCAGTGAATTTTATAAGTTAACTTTGGCATCTACTTAAAGTGTATGGTGTGGATGCCTCTTAAGTAATGCTCATTTTATTCTAAAAACAAGCAATAAAAAAAATAAAATACGTGGTAACTTATTGGTTTGCAGCTTCTAACACTTTCTGGTGTTGTCTCACATTTAACACTCGAAGACATTGGAACAAGACAGTCACTACTGTATTTTTTCTTCCTTTCTGTGTCTACATCACTAAGTACACTGTTACGACAAGATGGACGTGATTAGCCTGCTGAGTTGAATCCACTACAATGATCAAGTGTACCTGGACACTCCTGCCAAAATTAGGCATGGTGTTTTGTTGTGCAGGAGAGCTCTGCACTGGCTGACCGTCTGATCCAAGGCCAGGTGGTGCGGGCTCAGGAAGCAGAAGACAACTACATCATCAAGCGGGAACTTGCTGCGCTTCGCCAGCAAGAGCTCACTGTACAGCAGGAGCTGCAGAAAGCGAACAACCAAATCAAGGAGCTGCACCAGGTATGTAGTTGCCATTGATCTGTTTCTTTAATTTCAGTTTTTTCCTTCATTATTTTCTTTCATGATCAAGATACTCTTTGCCTACTCTTCCAGTCTAGATAAAAAAGAAACTGCCCTCCCTCTGTGTTCATATTACAGCAAAGCTGTATATGGCTAGCTGATTCATCCGTACATCCATCTTTCGCCTGTATGCTGAAAACTCCTCCAGCACAACCCCATGTGCATGTTGAAAAAGAAATAGAGGGATGCAATTGGCTGCTCCAGTAGTGGCATCGTTGCTCTCTGTCGCAGCCGAGCGTGTATGCAGCAGTTTCTCTTCGGCTCCGAAATGGGTAGGCCATGCGTCATGCGTACTCCTGAGGAGCAGGCAGCTTTTGATCAGCAACATCATGAGGAGAACTGGAAATGAGCTCGTCTGCACTGTGCCAATGCTGCAGCCTGGGCACAAGAACAGTCCTGTGCAGCTGAGCACAAGTAGCAACTGCGTACCGAGGATCTGGCAGCCTACCAAGCCGTTGTTTAATGAAGAACCGTCGGGATTTACCCTGTGATAAATACCAGGGCCACACGTTTCAGCTTCGCTGGTTAACCATCTGTACAGAGTGCTTGAGTGGGGATATATATATATATATATATATATATATATATATATATATATATATATATATATATATATATATATATATATATATATATATATTCTTGGGGGGCGGGGGGGGGGAATGTTGAAGATGCTGGGTACAAATGCAAGGAAGTGAAACAGTGATGTGCTGCTATTTTGTTATAACACGTCAGGTTCCAGCAAGTGCAGGTTTTACTCACTCTTTTCCTACCATCTCATTGGTCAGCTTCTTGCTAATTGTAAATGTGACAAGAAAGGAAAATAGTTAACCACAGCCTTTCTTTTCTAGTGCCACAGAGCATTTGTTTGAAGCGCTTGCCTTGTTGCCCTGCTGAAATTTCTCTCGCAAGGCTGTGCGATCAATGTTGCATGAAATGAGACCGTCCACTCAAGAGAAAATTGTTTAGCCATGGTGAAAGCTGTACAGTTTTCTTACTCTGTGAAGATCATGAAAATGTTCACAAATTAATCTGTTTCAAAAGTGGTGTATGTCATTAGGTGAACATTTCGAGGCACTTTGGGAATCGTGAAAGAATGTGCTTCAGGATCTTCTTCTCTTTAAGCAGTATGTGTACATTCTGAGAAACTTGGCTTATCTTTTCCTGCCCTTTGGGGCCCTAACACAATAAGTTGTTCAAAGATACCGAAATAGCTTATGAAAAGATATTCAGTCACAGTAACTGAAGGTGCACCAGGTAGGGTCAGGCTGCAATGAAATGTGAACGCTGTCTGTTAAATCTTGGTTTTTTAATGTGAAGTTCATGTGTTAACCAAATGCTGAACATGCATTACGCAGGTCTCACCAATTCCAAACGTGAGCCATTCCACTTTCTTGCACAAGTGAATGTAAAAACATGGCTTAGTGTGCACTGTGCTCCGTATAAATTGTCTGGATCTCATAGCCAGGCTTAGCATGACTTGGCACTTCTTTTATTGCAGGCGCAGACGCAGCCATCATCACTGGACAGCCAGACAGAGGATCTCCTCAAGTCACTGCAAGATGAACTGGTGGCTGTCAAGCTGCGTGAAGCCGAAGGCCAAGAGACTATGCGTGGCCTTCGCCAGAGGATACATGAGCTTGAAGAGGTATTCTGTTACTCTACCGCTCTTGATGACCAGTGACATGGTGCATAAGTAGACAGCCATTGTACTCTTCAGAAAGCTGCTGTCCATCTTGGTGATACATACATGCTGCTGTCTAGCATACACACTGCAGGCATTGGTCCATATTTATACTTACAGAAGGCTGATTAGTTGTAACTTGCTGTTTGATTGATGGGCTAAATTGGATTACCATGCACACTGCTTCTGTTCATGTAGCAGTAATCTAATAATGCTAAGTTAATGTGGACATCTTCATGCTTACTGCTGTTGGTAAGGTACTATTCTGGAGAGGGTGCAGAGCTACTCAAGCATAGTGAGCAAGTGCATGTTCTGTGTATGCATGTGTGTGTTGTATGTAAGCTGCTGGTGGCAGACCCATGGAGTTCATGAAATTGCAATTGCATGCCTAATCACAGATTGCACTTGGTGGCTTGTTCCTGATGGTTATAGCTAATGTTGGCATTGTTTGATTAGTGTAACTTTACTGTTGAGAGCTCATTTCATATATTAGTTAAATCAAATATATCTTTCTTTTTTTTTTAGACTGCACTTTGGCATTCAGTAGATGGTAAAAAAATGTTCATATATGCCATATTTTTGTATAGAGTCTGTGTAAAAACTCACTAATGCTAAACCAGCAGGTCACTATAGACAATGTAATGTTTTATGTGGTATCTTTGAGTTGATTATACTGTATTAAAAGAATACTGGCCTTGAATATTGATCTCAACACCAAATGTTTTAGAGTGCAGAATTAAACACCCATTCCTGTGGCAAGCGTCAGCGTAAGATGAGAGCGAATGTGGAGCGCAGCAGGGGATGAAAAAGCAGTGAGAGCAAAGAGAGCACGAGGAGGAAAGCGGAGGAAGAGGGTATGGCGAAAGCTTGAGAAAAAAAGTGAAGTGCTGCGTAAGACAGGCTTTACGGTGACAATGGCTATGAGATGGCGCCAGAGTAGCACGCATTGTCTGTATGGAAACAAAGCACTGCATGAGCGGAGGTCTGTATGCAGTGGCTGCTGTGAATTGCGCCCACATGTCACCCATACGCGACCTCTCGCGATCTCACGATTAGCGAAGCGGTCGTACCACATTTTGCTCCATTTGCAACGTGCCGCATGAGACAGATTGTCCGCACCAGCCGATATATCACGAAATGAAAACACATACAGCTGCGCTCATGCATGAGGCAGTATTGTAATCATCGGTGAACTTTTTCTCTTTCTTAAATAAAATATTCAGGTTGTTAAAGAGACTGTAGGAACCACAAGAAACCAACAGACCATTAAACCTAGAAAAGCACAGAGAAAACTAGAAGCTTCTTTATTGTTCAATTATATTGTATAGTTCACTGTATTTTCGTTATTCATTCTTTGTTGGCTTCTTCTTCTTCTTTTAACAGTTGTTACTAAAGATTTAGCCCCTCACTCCCCCTATTTTTCTTACTAAACCAGTGTAGGAAATAAAGCTGCCCTGAACTGGGCAGCATTGACGTGAGCAACCAGTGAAAAGTTACCAGAATGTGTAAAATCATGATTACTACAACAATAAAACAGGAAAACTCAACACAGCTAACTAAATTCACGTTCAAAGTATGGCTGGCTATACACTGATGCACGGTTAAATATATCCCCTAAGTGATTGAGCAATGCAATTTTAAAGTAATGCTACAAACAGCAGTCATCCAGTTATGATCAGTTCCTTGAAAGACTCAAATGCTGTTTTCCTTGTAGGTGAAATAAATGGAGAACAAAGGATTATCTTTATAGGGGCATGGTGGAGGAGTTCTCGGTGGTTCACTCTGTGTAGTAGAATCCTCTGTCACTGCAGTTCAAGGAATCTGGTCTCAAGCAAAGTTAATTTTTAGTTCAGGACAATGGAAAAACATGAGATTTAATGACATTTTTAACAAAATGGTTTCATTATATGTGCTTATTCTAATATATCTGCTGATACCTCAAAATGACATTGTTCTTAGATCATTGTGGAAATTTCTCACTCAGAGTAGAGCTTGCAGTAAATAAGTATATTTGATTGATATATAGCAGGTGCTTGAAGCTTGCAGCAGAAAGCCACCATTTACATGGACTTTTGGTTTACGCATGCTAGTCGCTCTGGTGTGCTTGTATATTCAATCGTGAGTGGGAAAATACAGAATATGTTTCATATTCTCAAATTAAATATAAATCTAATAACAGATTTTCACTTTTTCTTCCAAATACGAATGTTCACATGTGTGTAGTATTTTCTACTATGTTTTGCCATTCTTTTGGTACAATGAAATATATTCTGTTGAGCAGTTAATATTTTAATATGGTTATTTGCCTGTTATGTCACTCTTTCTAGGAAAATAAGCGGCTAAGGGAAGCAACACCAGATGACAGCGTGGCAAATCTACAGGAAGAACTGATAGCAGTGAAATTGCGTGAAGCTGAAGCTAATTTGTCCATGAAAGAACTTCGACAAAAAGTGGCTGACTTGCAAGCTGCCTGGGAGGTATGTGTGGCGTTAGCTGCTGTCACTGTTTGAGGCGCCTTTGTACATTGTTCTTTAATAAATAGGGTAGAGAGGCAAATATTTCAATCAAGTCACTTGTAGCAACTGTGAAAGTGCTTGCAAAGGTTGCATTTCTAACCTACCTGCCTATTATGTGCTACGTGAACACCTTGAATACTTGCAACATTGTATAAATTCTAGATTGTTCAGTTCTTTCGTACTGCTCTCTGTGAATTGATTGATGGTGTCTAGTAGTGTAGGAATTAATCATCATTTGATATACTTAAAATATAGAACTGATCGTTGTGTTTAATCAACCATATGTAATAGCTGAAAATATTTCAGTGTGCAGGCTATGTTACTTATTGCAACAGTGGGCTAGGTGTGTGTGAGTGTGAGCCAACTGTTGTCTTTTCTCTATGTAGAAGCACCGCTCTGAGAACCCCCATCAGTTGGACAACCAGTCAACGCCATCGCGATGGAGTGGAAATAAGTCGCAGGTGAACCAGCTTCAGGAAGAACTGATGACTGCTCGGCTCAAGGAAGCTGATGCTACTGCTGAGCTGCGAGAACTGCGTCAAAGAGTCATGGAGCTGGAAACTCAAGTGAGTTTGATGTGTATGCTTAATAATGAGTGAATTTATAAGCAGTGCATATTTTGATGATGCCGCAGATTGATTTTGTGTTGGCATTGGTGTGTACTACTTGTAGTTCTTCCGTAATGATGACAGTGAGGCACTGCCAAAAAGCATCTTTCCTTGAGAAAAGTTGAATGATAAGTAGAGTTGCTAAGAATTTACCAGCTTTCATTAGCCAAGGTCCTTTTTTTGCTCACTCCTGCTGTGCATGAATAGTGCCTTTCACTGGTCCATCGTGGTGCACATAGCCACAGTGTAAACACAAATCCTTTCAACTGCCATCCATATGTGTAACAGCACTTTGTTATTGGCAGTGCCCATAATTTTCTCTTAGGTGCACCATCTGAATCTGCTGGATTACTGTTGCCGCTACATGAGTCATTTAGATGCAAAAGCTGTGTCTTTTCTGAGCAAAGCAGTAGTGTCCTAGGGAACCATGTTTAAGTGTCGCTCTCAGTGCATATTGTCATCGGCAGGCTATGAGAGATACGGAGGTAAAATTTGGCGTAGAGTTGAACTGAAGATGAAATTTGTGAAATTTCAGGATGGTTAGATAACTAGCATAGTCATAATTATATGCTTAAAAAATGGGCATTTATAACACTGTAGAGTAACACTCAATGTGCACAATTTACATTTTTAACCTGGACAAGCTAAAAGCAATGAGGAAGTATTTGATATGAAGAGATTCAAGGAATTCGAGATGAGATTTGCCGAACTTCAAAGTTGTAGGGTTATTGTCGCAGTAACTATTAATTGCTGTAAAATACACAGCTTTAGTATTCATTGTTGAAAGGAGTGTTTGTTTGAAGCAGGAACTACTAGAAAACATGGCCACATTTAGCATTTCTGTTATTGTGTTTGTTGCCATTGCTGCAGAACCAGGTCAGCCTGAACCAAATCCGCCGTCAAGCGGATGAAATTGTTAAGTATCAGCAAATGTCTGACAAGGTTTCAGAAAAGGAACGTGAGTTGCACTCTCTTGTCCAGGATGAGGCACGCAAAATCACAAACTTGGAATCACAGGTGAGTTCTTTTGTCTTTTACTTGTTCAGAATCAGAATTGGTTTTTATTGAGATAATTAGAAAGATTACAAGATGTTAATATACAGAAGGAGTTCCCGAAGTCAAAGACTGCAGTGGGACCTCCTTTACAAAGTAAACGTAATAAAACAAAAATTACAGCAGTTTCAACAAATCGTCAACATGGAAGAATTACAGGTTTTAGTATGAATAGCATGATTGAAGAATTACATGTGGATAAATGTCATGAAAAAAAAGCACTGTAACATAATCTCGTTCGCAACTAATAAAGTAACAGCATAGGTGACGTGACGAACACAGTATAATTTGCAAACTCGAATGTATAAGTAAGGCAGAAACAGAAACCTAATGGTATGGCAATGAAAATGAAATGAAGGCACCCTGAAAAAATGGTTGTGAGTACGAACTAGGCATCAGTATTTGGCAGAATGTAATCTTTTAGTTGTTTCTTGAATTCGTGAATTTTAAGTGTTTCTCTAATGGTAATGTGTTCCAGAATGCGATAGATGAAAAATGGATGCTCTGCTTGCCATAATTAGTATGTATTTTGGGTAAAATGAAGTTCCTGTCTATTGCAAACCTGGTAATATTAGTATTTATTAGAGAAGGTTGTGGTATCAAGCTATTGCATCGTGTGTAATTGATTTGACAGAACAAAAAGGTACCTAGATTATATTTAACGAGCTGTGTGACTGAAAGAAAGTGATTAACCTGTAAAAGATATGAGGCATTGTTGTTATATTTGCTAAATGTAATTATCTTAATAGCCTGATTATGTAGGATTTGCAATGAGCTTAAATGGGTTATGTAAGTTTTTCCCTAGCAAGTAACGCAGTAGTTAATGCGGAAATGAATAAATGAAAAGTATAATGATAGTAATATTTGATGCTAAAATATGTTTCATGTTTTTAGAAGTACCCTAATCTCGTAGGTAATCTTCTGTTTTATTTTGGTTAAGTGTTCAATAAATTAAACATTTCTGTGTACTTCTATGCCAAGATAGTTACATGAAAAACTTGCAGGGATAGGACTTGCGCCCAGAAAAATAGGAAGAATGGAGTGAAGTGTTCGTTGGTGGGAAGTGAATAGAACAAATTTTGTCTTCGACAGGTTTATCTGTAGTTGGTTAGTATGGCACCACCCCAGCAGGCTGTGTAAATCGCTATTAAGGTTAGATACTAAGGTTGTAAGACATTTATCGGAGTTAATGATTGTGTCATCATCTGCATAAAGTATACGTTTCGAAAAAAAGAGGCAGTTAGGCAGATCATTGATGTATAATAAAGCTTGTTGAAACCTCTTCAAAGAATTATCTGTAAGAAACAAAAGTGTAGGAAAGTGCGCAAGATTAAATAATTTCTCATGTCACACCCGGAAAAGATGCTGGTCATGGTTTTTGCATTTTATATATATATTTTTTTTCTGCTTGATGTAGATGAAGGAAGAGAGGATGAACGCTCGGATTCGGGAAGTGGAACACACCCAAATCATTGCCGAGATGAAGCAGAAAATTTCTTCTCTTGAGATCAAGGTGCTTGTTTGTATCACTTGCTTCGTTTGTTTCTGTTGGCCAGCAACAGTATTGCTAACTGGGGAAAATAAAAAGAAAAACCATAGACATGCAATCTTTAGAAACTGCTAAACCTGCTGAGTTCACATTTAGCATGTAAATTTTATTATATCTGAATATTGGTATGTAGTAAAATAATAAGTGAAAAAAGTGCATTTTTTGAATGGAAAATAGTAAAATTATTAAATATAGAAAAATGAATATCGGCAAGTGTTTTTTCGGAGCGACCATAAATTGCAGATGTATACTACCCCATATTTTCTAAAAAGTCTTGCTTTGCAACAAGTGTCTTCATCTAAGACCAATAGGCAACAAGGTACCATTCAACTATGTTTGCGACTTGTGGCTCACAGCAGCTCACACCAGTGCCGATAGAGTCACCATCCTTCTGCCTCACAGTTTTGAATCGTAAAGCAAAA
Source organism: Dermacentor albipictus (assembly GCF_038994185.2). Lineage (NCBI taxonomy): Eukaryota > Metazoa > Arthropoda > Arachnida > Ixodida > Ixodidae > Dermacentor > Dermacentor albipictus. The sequence goes on from NC_091821.1 coordinate 86,694,294, forward strand.
AGCATGCAAAGGCTTGTCATAGTAGTTGTTGTGCTCTGCAGCAGCTTGTCTGCGCTATGCACCATAATTTTTGCACGTATAGTTTGCACCATATTTTTGCACCATAGCTATTGCGCCAAAATTTTAAAAAATTTAACAGTAAAGTAGGGGTGCAGGTTAATGCAAATTTTGCCTTAAAGTGTGGCTTCACGGCAATGCGCGCCGCGCTGCCGTGAAGCCACATCTCAAAGCAAAGTTCTCCACCATTCAGTTTCATTATCTCCAGGGAACCCCACCTCCTCTCCACCTCTACGTGTTGAAGCACCCTTCTCCCCTCTTTCATGGTCGCCCTTTCCCCTCCTCTTTACGAGTCGCGATTTTGCCTTTAGTAGTTAGTGAATAGCACACGCGCCAATGGCGACCTCGTATGTCACCCATTCCTACGGCACTGCCTTGGCTTGGACGATAAGGCATTTTTTTTTCTTCTTCTTTATTTTCCCCAGGCTGTTGTAATTGAAGGTGCGGTTTATGCATGGTGGCGAGTTATATGCATAAAAATATAGTAACTTCTTCTCAGGTGCCAGTCTATTGGTTAGACATGTGATATGAAGCAATAGCACAAATAAACGCCTGAAAAATCACTGCAGCCACAGCAACTTCTAGAACATGCCTTGCTATGCAGCCACTGGTCAGTGTAGCTGTTCAGGCTTTCTCTGACTGTTAGTACCTTCGGTGAAAGCAGCAGCCCAAAGGGCTGTCTTACCCTCACCCACACATTTTGACATGGCATAACAGGCTTTACCTTGTTCACTCCGATCAAGTGACTACACTAGATCGCATTAGAGAGCAGTCAACTTCATTTTTTTAAAAAGAAAGAAAAAACGGAAAAATACATGTATACAGATAAGGCTCCCAGAGTACTGTTTGTTGTGCATTATTTTTGTGCTTACATCACACAGTCTGATATATTTATTTATTTATTTATTTATTTATTTATTTATTTATTTATTTATAACGACATACATATATACGTATATACTTTATATGCATGTCCTCAAGAATCAAGAGCTGCTTACGGCTGGTCAGCTTAGGGGCAGCACTGAGTCTGAAGAAGTGAAAGAGCTCCAGGATAAGGTGTCGGACTTGAAGGCTGAGGTGAGCTCTTTCTTGGTCACGCACTTGGTCTTTGTAACACCACAGATGCCTCTTAAATACAGTAGGAATTCATTAAGGTGAATCCTCTGCTGATTCTCTAAGAATAATAATCGTGTCCATAATAATTAATATTGTTTAATAAATAAACATTTTTGTCTCACAGTTTTTCTTGTAGTTCCTTGATATTCAGTGCACCATTGGAAAGCTCAACTTCTGGTAAGACTTAAAAACAGGTCTTCAGAGTTTGTTCATATTTGTTTTAAGAATAATCTGTTGTTTAAGTAGCTAATAAACAAGAGATGGCCTATATTTAAAGATTGCCATTACTTGCCATGTTATCTTACCTCCTGGGTATCGCTTTTGGGAGTCCTCATTGTGCATCTAAAAAGAAGTGCAGACATCACTTCTGTGTACGTTGCATTACGTAGATACTGAAGCCCTTACTGTGTCTAACTGTTTTTAGTAAACCACATTTAAAAATTAAAAATAAGGGATGTGACACTCTCGAGATCTGCTGCTTTGAGTTGTGCAGATGATCAGAGCTTTAACCAGCCTACAAATTTGGTTTTTATGCAATATTAAAGTAGTGCTGTTTCTATGCTCTCTCATGACTGCAAGAATAGTGTGTGTGGTAGAATTTGGAGTGTGCAAGTATTCTAAATACGATGAATGTTTCCTTTTGCCGACACGGCATTTCCACAACTTTTTCTTTTGGGTAATTTATTTGGGTATATTTTCAATCATTTTATGAAATATTTTTTTAAACAATTTGTTGAAAAGGCAGTATAGTCCTTGTATAGTCTTCATATTATGTGCATAGTGCTGCTTGCGGTGATATTTAAGTGTTAACTGAGTTGGTCTGTGAATATCACTCACATTACATTATGCCAGTAAAACCTTGTTGGCCCACAACTCCGATATCTTGAAATATGAGTTAGAGGGACACTAAAGGCAAATATTAAGTCAAGCTAAAGTTATAAGTGCTCAAGGATGTCTAAGGCATAAATGTTATCACGAAAAGAGCTTCAGTAATAGAGAAATTGAGGTGAATGCAGGACACAATTAAAGACTCCCCCATGACATTCAAGTACTAGCGCGATGACAAAGGCACTCATTATAATATTGTAACTAGTACTCAGCCACTCGTAATAAAAAGATAATTGTATTGCTTGATAAGATAAAAGAAAATGGTACTTGTCCAGTTGTTTCTGATCATTAAAAAAAAAGAACTCATTGACATTGCCCTTGACAACCACGTGGGCGTTCGAAAGGTTTTGTTTTCTCCACTCTGCGCCACCCATGCTTTTGCATTTCAGTAGTTTCATTATTGCGTAGTGCTGCCCTGGTTTTGCTGGCTCGTGAAAATCCCACAAACTGCAAGCAGCACAGAATGCCATGTCCATGTGATGTCGTGGGATTCCCGAATGGTCCACACCACTTGACCAAGACAGGGTGGCTAGAACTGAGAGGTGTGAAAACAGGGTGCTCCAAGCTTGCCGGGATGTCCGATCCTGCCGCAGGGGCGCTGTCATCGGGGGCGTCGGGAGTGGTAGCTTCTTGCAGCATCTGGCATTGCACTCACGCTGCATGTTGCTTGCTTTTTGTAGGTGTAAGTTATGTTAGTGTTCAACAACATTGCCCTTTCACAATATACCCCTGTAGCACTGAAGAACCTCCTACTGAGGCATCAGCATGAACCTCCTTACACCAGCAAAATAATTCAGCCATAGTGCAGCCATTTTTCGATAAAGCATATTTTGAAGGCCCTGCATTTTGATTGCAGTTGTTGCTAATGCAAAATTATCTCTATACATTTTTATATGATTTATGGACTTAGTTAAGGAGAGTAGCCTGATGTTGTACTTTTATTGCAAATGATCGTGTCCATTTATGTATTCTCTTTTTCTCTATGCACCTTTGAGTGACACCTAAGGTCTTGCAATCGTGAGGCCAGTATATATGCTCAATTTTAGAACGACAGAAAGCTGAGCTAGTTGATAAGGATTCATTATGCAAAAAAGAGGTGAGGCGTGCAGACAGGACACAAAGTGTTGTCCACTTCTCTACTCTTGTGTCCTGTCTGCACACCTCACCTCTTTTTTGCATAATATATGCTCAATGTTGCAGATAAATTGAGGCTCAACTTTGTGTAATGACTTTAAAACATATAACTTTATCAGCAACAGTAGCCGTGACTCTGTGGTGCATGGTGCCTTAAACTATACAAAAGGCTTCAGCCTCTTTATATTTTTTTTTTTCACTTACTGCCTGGATAAGCCCCTTTAAAAGGAAATTAATCCTTGTGGTAAAAAAAAAAAATCTAACATCTAATCTGGTTAATTCTGTGCAACGCTTGGCAGCCTGTTTGTGGCACGCTGCTGCATGCAGCACTTAGGCTTCTTACAATTTTTGAATCCATACACATTTTGCTAAACATATATTAGCCTGCTTAATTCGGCAGCATTAAGGTGGTGGGCCACATTCAACAGTCGATTTCTTTTCCCAAAATCGATTTTTTTTTTCTTTACATTTCGTGTATGTCCAAACATTCAGCAACGTGTTGCGAAAAAGAAAAAAAAATTATCTTCCTATCATCATAAGTTTGGGAGTTACAGTGAGCTTTCCAACCCATCCCTCCTATTGTGAAACCGAAAATCAGTACTACTATTTCTTTTATTTAAATATTATTCTAAGTAATTTTTTCATTTTATGTTGTCGCTAAGCAGCCAAATGAACAAAAGGAGACACTAGCGCATCTCATGGGGGCAGTTATAAAGCTGGTGCATTTCCGGCCTCTCTCTAGTTTTTGGCATCTGTACCATGGTTTGAAGATTTGTTTACATTTTCCTCAAAACAAGACTTTGCTCCTCCTCATGCTACACAAACTTTGATTACTTTTTTTTAATTATCATTTTGGTATCAAATTTTGCACGCTCATTCCTGACATAGAGACGTCTACAACGAACTAGAACAAAAGCAATTGATGCAATATTTTCGCATTTACAACTTATTTTGCAAATAAATTTAGCCCAAATTGGCAATCTTTTTCACTTTGCTTAGTTGTTTTAACATTACTTTCTTAATATTTATTACATTGCATTTATCCTAGTTCATTGCACAGGTACCCCACTTAGCTACATAAGTTCCAAAGCTTTACTCAATTCAGCAATGCATTAGTCACTGCTTCCATGACTAGCACTTTTACCACATTTTATGACAAAAATTATCTGCCACTAAATAAAAGGAACCAATTTCAGCACTTTAAATAGTTGAATAAGCTAAATAAGACATGCTTATTCAGTGAAAAAGGTTCTTTGAATCCTGGCTACCAAATAAGAAAAATTTTTTTTTTGTGGCCTACCACCTTAGTCAAGTTGTACAATGACTCTAACAACTACAGAAGACAGAAGCCCTCCAAAATCCTATTCCTTGGATACATCAGTAGATACTTCCCCTACAGCACTGTCTGTCCCTTGGCACATCGTAGGCATCCCTGCTTATGGGAGAACCTGCTTTCTTGTGACGTTTCCTGCAATATCGTATGCAAGGTGAGCATCACTGTGTTGCTCTGTGTAGTTGACATGTGTTCCATGGCCACTTATGCTGCCTCCATGAGAACTGTAGCGTTAGACCTTCCTGTAAAGCCTCATTTCGCTGCAGAACCTTGTCTGCTGTGGAATTACTTTACAGAGGAGTTCTGCTGTAGAGCTGTGTCAGCCCCGGATAGACTGCTCGCAACTCGCAAATTACCCTTTGCATGCTGCCGCACAGAAAAGGGACACTTTTTCCAGCAATGATTTGTACCCTGAATTGCATTGAGGCACAAAACATCATTGCCGAGATTTTTTTTTTCCTTTTCTCTCTCTCTCACTTTTTCCTTTTCACATTTCACGGCATCCTTAATATTTAAGACACGCTATCATGAGGCAGCTTTACAAAAAACACATGGAACAGTAACCTATGAATGTAATGACTCCGGTTCTGTCAACCTCTTCCTGGCTTTCTTTATTCAAATACTCATACGCCTCTTGTGCATCTTGACAGCTGACCAGTCCCCATGCCCCCGACCACAGGGCCTTATCTTTACCTAGCGGAGTGTCACACAAGGCGATGCTTTCGTGCAAGGGAAATGCCCTACGCTCTTCATATCTCCCAGTTCTAGCCACCCTAACCAAGAGCAGCTGCAGTGCCGAATCCAATGCTCTGTCTTGGTTTGGTTTCTCAATGACCGCATCTTTGCGTTTTGCACAGAAAAGAGCAGTGCCGCCTGTCGGGCGCCTTTACTGCCACTGATGGCAGTAAAGGGAGGTGGTGGCATATTCAGCGTCGCCACTCCTCGCTCGGGGGCAGTTGATCTGAATTTTGCTAAAGGTATGCGGACCCTTCAGATGCAATTTTCTTGTAAAGTGGGTCTTTTCATTGCACAAAACAAGTGCAGCAAAGTTTCTGGAATGTATTTTAGCAGTCCACATTGACTTATTATTTGCCCTTAGTGCCTCTTTAAAGGGCAACTATGGCAGTATTCAGACCATGTCAAGGTAATGGAATATTAAGGTTCCCGAGACCTCCCTGTCACGCGTCTGATAGTAAAATTGTTCGGCAAATTCCAAAGTAATTTTTAGCAATGAAGAAAGTGTGACAACGAAAATGAAACCTGACCGAGCAGCTGAGTGAACCTCGTCATGTGACAACACGAGAGGCACATAGCAGGGAAGACATGCCAGGCATGCCGGTCTCGCCAGGGCGAACGAAACTGGCCAAGAGCAGACACTCAGCTGATTTGTGGCCACGCCTTCTGACCTTCGAACGACAACGTCAGCTGCACCAGCTCTTTAAGTTTGTCAAATAGTGACAGCTACGATTCCGACAAATTCAATAGCCACAAATCGCCGTTTGGCTTTTGTTTGACCCGCCATCACAAGAGCCAGTGCCCATGCGCGACATATCGTGCCACAGCATGAAGACCAGGGGTAGCCCTAACCATTGATTTTATATGTGCTGCTTGCTATTTCTGGTCTTTCACCATTTCTCAGGGAAGCGCTTCACATACTTGCTATAAGATATGGAGCACAACTTTCCGCCTTTGTATCCCGCAAGGACACTGCTGACAGCCCAAAGCGTACAGGTACAGCAACTGCTTGTCATTTACTTGAGATATAAGGCTAGCTGCCCACCAATGACACAAATTAATGTCAGAACATAGCAAAACATGCAGATTTTGTGCATGTAAGCACCTCTGAATCACTCTGGCAGATTTTGTGCATGTAAGCACCTCTGCATCACTCTGTGTCGCGCTGATATGAGCGACCAAGCACTTTCGAAAACAGCGAGTGGAAGACCGTAGTATGGGACCGTTGTTATGCTGCCTACTTATCATTCTTCGTATTATTTTCATGCACACAATTAGTGTGCTCCGTAAAGTAGACATAGGTTAGGACATTTTGCATGTAATCAAAAACTGCGAATGAATGCGCAGTTTTCTCACAGAAACGCTGATGCGAGTATTGACACCGTTGGCAGCTGAATGAGGTGATTGTTTACATTGCTGTATCGAATTCAAATCCTTATGATCAAAACTTAACTACAGAAGCAGTTTTCTTCATCCTAATGGTTTAATTAGCTTCAGGTCAGTCGCTCAAGACGGCCAGCAGTAGACACACCAACTTGGCAACTGTGATAGTTAAACTCGGCTGAATGCACTCTACATCGGCTCAAACTGTGTGTGCGGATGACGAGGGCTGACGATTGTGCAGCCAACAATGCAACGTCACTTGCCTCCCATCTCTTGCCCGTTCACACAGAACGTAACTTTCTGCGACAGCAACTTCTCACACCAAACACTAGCTCACTATCACTAGCTCGCTCCTCGGCTACTGTGGATACCTCGGTCCCGTTGTCTGCCATTCACTCCCAGCATGCTCTGCATATGCCTGTTATGTCTTAACGCAGGGTGGCCAGTAGCTGAGAAGCAGGCAAGGCAGGTGTTTCAAGGGAATAAACGAAATTTATTTGTAAAAAATCAGCACAACTCTCAAGCCTTATGTTTCCCAGAAATGACTGAAGCATGAAGAACGCACTCAGCAAATTTCATTCAGATCCGTTGACCTCAAGAAATCACCGGAACTGCCCTTTTAGTTAAAATTTGTTTTCCAGCCGTGGTGTCAACCCGTGTGTTGTTCACCCCATTATCTTGGAAAGTTCTTGCACTGGGCTCCGGATACCTAGAAATCTTGACTTTGAAAATACCAGGGCAAGGACGACGAGGCAGTGTTGACCTCGTTTTTTCTTCTAGTCCAGCCGCGGCTGTGCATGGCATGGCCATGCGCTCCCTATCTTTTCTTGGAGGGTGCAAAGTGTAGGTGAGCCGAGATGACTGATGGTTTCATGTGCGCTGTGTTATTGCGCGCCTAGTTTGCGTTGAAGCAAGAAGCAGCACAAAGGAAAATTCGCCCTGGTTAGGCTTAGATGACTGGCTTCAAATATTGCATTAGGATCAATAGTCTTCACCCTGTGCCAAGCACGCTGTCTTGGCACAGTGCCTGTAACACCATTGTCCTTAGGCGCCGACTTGTGCGGTGCCAATGCACGTGAAAGTGACGCGAGAATGTTACTAGTGACATATGGTAAAGGTTCCATGTGGTCTATGCACGGCCAGCATGCGTCTAGTTTATTGATTTCACTTATCTCGAAACTCAGCTTGAAATTTTTTCTGATTTTTACAGCTTCGAGTTAACAGGGGGTTTACTGTACTTGATTTTCATAATGCTTGTGATCTTTGTCCAAAGACTATACAACCATAGTGAATTGCTTTGGCACACTTCACATATTGGACAGCTTACAAGCATTTGGACAGGTTACTTAATCAACTGTTTTCGGTTGTTGAACAAAGATCATGGTGGATGTCAAGGAAGCAGAAGTGTAAGTTAAGTGTATTGGTGCCAATATGTGGTTACTAGTAGTGTCATTTACTATCAAATGGGCCACAACTTTGGTCGACAAACTTGATGCTCCTTCATTTATTATTTTGTATACTCACTAAATCAACCCCATGGTGGCCATGTTATGGGACTTTAATGTGCACTGAGTATTTTACTAGGTAGGTTTGGCATTCTTGACATTCACTGCTTTATAATGTAGAGATAGAAACGTGGTGCTGATATGTGCAGCTTTTGCAATATTTGCAGTTATGGTTCTGCAGAACTGTCATTTATAATGGTACAGTGCAGACTCTGATGCAATTTATATCAAACCTATGTGTGTAAACTTCTTGCATTTCCTTGGTTTAGCAATGTTGCTAGCATTTATCGCATTGAAACAGGTGCGAAGCTCGGGCATGCCTGTCATCACCATGTTCAGTGAAGGCTTTACAAAATTTTGTTCAGTTGTATTGTGTAGTTCTTTCAAGTTTGGCTCAGAGACTTGCAATATACACAATTAAAAACATTTTCTAATTATTCAATTGCATCATTGTACTTTCTGCAGGCACCCTGGCAGATTGTTGTGCTGTTAACCTCTTAGCACACCCTTTCCATCTGATATAGTGTACAAATGCACGTTTGAGTTGCAACAGAATGTAAAAGGCTTTCAACAAAACAACTTCTTTGCCAGAAGGGTGCTTCAAGTATTTTAAATTGCAATACGCAAAAGTAGAAGTTATGCACGTATTTTCTTTTCTTGAATAGTAAAAAAATAATGCTGAAAAGAACCTTTGTTTCTTTCGTCTGTCTTACAAATCTTTTGTTACTGAAACAAGCTGTCAATTCCTAAAATTTGAAGTGTTTGCACTTCATTGTATGAAGCTGATGAGATGCAGCAAAAGGGCTTACGGTATCCATGCTATCCATTGGTAAATGAAGGGAATGCAGCACTAATGCTGCCACATTTTGTAGCCTTAGCCACAGCTAATTTGCAAATGGTCCCATATGTGTGTGTCCCCATCCATTTTTGCAGAAGTTCCGCTTAGAGCTGCCCTCCCCGATCTTGCCAAGCTTGTTGCACCCGTCGCCGCTCACCCCCATGGGGTGGGACTCTGGGCTGGGACTTGAGCAACTCTAGATCGCGCTGCCTCTCACTCTCACACTGCTCTCTCTCTCTCTGCCACGCAAGTAAAAGGTGATCTCTGCTTGCTCATACTAATGCTCTAAGGAAACCTGCTTGCTAGCAAATGACCGGCCCTGCTTTTGCTTCGCCTGCGTGTTTATTTGTGTGCACTCAAAACCACTGAGATGTCTTTGGCTTTGGGGCTGTGTCACCACTGCATGACCCCCTCTTTTTATGCTTGCAGTGCACTAACCTTTCTTTTTTGCTGCTACCTTGTGTTTTCACCAGTCCAACGAAGCTCTTCTTGAAGTTGAGCAATATCAAAATTTATACTTCAGTATGTACAAAAGCTATACATATTATATGTTAGGCACGTGGCATTACAAATGCACATGCCTCATTTGTGCACTTGAGAGGTGCAATAAGCTTTTAAAAGCTTACAAATGAGTAAACAGTTTTTCTCTCATCGTGGTATCTCTGACTGCCACATTACATTAAGGGTGGGGGTAGGGGCGTGGGATGGGGGGGGGATGGGGGGGGTAGCAAGCGTGAGTAGGAAGTCTGAATGAACAAATACCTATTGGTTCTGGTCTTTATTATTTTAACTGATATTCAGAGTCTACTACTCGACCATGTTTTGTGTTGTGTGAACATGTGTTGAACATAAAGAGTGTGATCCCAGACGTAAATCACATGATGTGTACCATCCTAGGGTAAAGAAGGCAAACTTAGCTGTATTTTCCTTTTTTTGAGGTGCCAGGTAAAATAGGTAGTTTATTGAACAAGTATGAAATATGCATAACTGACAATTTCATATGAGACAGTCGCTTAGGTTATCTAAAATGCTGCAGCAACAAGGAAAATTTTATCACTGTGCTATGCACATGAAAGAGTACTTAAAAAGCAAAATAATGATGTCTTCTGACCTTCTTAATGGCAAGAATGAGTCTGACTCATCCAGGAATCATGCCACAACTGCCAGCGACCAATCTGTATTATCCTCTTAATCTTATGTCCATGGGGAATGCCTGTAATGAGGGTGGCTAACCCATTGCATTTATCACATCCAGCTGTTCCTCCTTGCACTGTTAGGGGACGTATGAGGCAATACATGCTAAATTAGTCAGCTTTGTGCCCTTTGCGTTTGCTTGGGAAACGTCAATCTCTGGTGATGTGGTGCCTTGCTTCTATGTTTTATAGAGGTCCCATAGAGGCAGCCACCTAGTTCTCCACATCCATGTTGATGAATAGTTGTAGGTTATCTGCGATTTCAGTAGTTACATAGCTCTTAATTTCGGTGTATTTTGTTGATGGGGCAGAGTGTCTACCTTTGAATATAGTAAGTGAAAGTACAATTAAACCTTGTAATGAAGTTGAAGGAGCTCTGTAATTTCTTCATGACCATTACCTGGTTATAGCCATTCATGGTCTTAACAACAACTGTTGTGCCACAGTTACTGTGTTCTAAAAAAAATTAACCAAGGTGCTGTGAATGGAAACGGTTATCTATTTCAAGGTCTTTGTGCACTTATTTGCATATTGTAATGGACACAGAACATGAAATAACTTGGATGGGTGTTGAAATGAACACTATCAGCACCCCTCCAGGATATTTCATGTTGTGTGTTTGTTTTTGGCACTAAGTGTTGCATAAGGCAAGTAATAAACTAGCCCAGTTTTCTGCTTTTGTTCTTGTGCACATTCTACAACTCCCCCATGAAGTCATGTGGTTAAGTACAAGCTCTTTCCGCATGCTTAAACAGTGTCTCAAATACGATGGCAGAAGTACAGGGGTTGTGAGTTACCACTGGGCAAGCAGAAGCTGATGCTAAAGCCTGCAGTGCACTGCCAAAGGACCGTAAAAGGTTGTTTTCTGCTGCGTATTTATCAGTGAGATTATATGCTTTCTCTATTGCACTTGTGAATGCTATAATCCATATTTACTGATGTCATGTGTGCACTAGTAGTGGTGCAACAGGTCCTATCAGTGTTTTACGAGTGTGCCAGCAAAGCACTTTGGGCATCTGATTTCATACAATGCTCATCATGGTAGAGCAGACATTTCTGAATCAAGATAAAAAATTCATTGTGCTGGCGGCAAGTGTTGCATCAAAAACCAAAGGCTTGCAGTGCTCCACCAACACTGCAAGCCTTTGGTCTTAGACTAATGTCTTACTCTGACTGGAACTGATGTTTTATTGGTCCTTTTGCTTGCTGCAGCAGTGAATAAAGCATGCAGTACATTCTTCTTCAAAGTACAGTGGGCATCCAAAAAGCAAATTATGATTTGCTAATAAAATAAACAAGTAGCTTTTTAAAAAAATTTCTTGGTTTCACATACCCTAGTTTACATATCTAAATGATAAGGCATTTGATGTAACATGACGCAAGTTTTTACATATCTAAATGATAAGGCATTTGATGTAACATGACGCAAGTTTTTTCAGGCCCTACCATCTAACAGCGCTGCCTGTGACGAATGTCTATGTCTTCAGTGAAGCACCAGATACTACAAAACCTTTTCACATGCAGGAGTGATGAGAATGAGCAGTGAGTTATAAAAGGTTGAGTTGTCAGAGGTTTGCAAGCTTTTTCTGTGACCACGTTAGCCAAGTTTTCATTGACAAAATGTGGTCACCTGCTTAAATCCTTATTGTAAGTATTAGTTTCCTTTCTTCCCATTCTTTCCATTTGCTTACCAACCATCTTTGTACACCATACAAAATTCCATTGGATTCCATTGGATTTCTTTGGGAAAGGGATCACAAGGTGAACTTCAAAGGCATTAATAGAGTGCTGTATAACGTTGAACATGGTGAATATAGTGAAAATTGTGTGTGCACATTCTTTCTTGGAATGCTGTTTATAACTCGCTGCTGGATGGATAAACTTGTGTAAGGTCTTTGTTTCCTGTAGGAACAGCAGGCAATTTTTTGTGTTATTTTTTGTTCAAAAGACACCTGACAGCAGTGTTGGGTCTATCCATTGCATGGCATATTATTTAATAAACTTGACATTAAACAGATTACTTGTTGTCTCTTAGAGAAAACTTGGCGAGACCTGAAACACAGAGCGAAAATGATTAAATTGAGCCTTCTTGTTCTTGTCAGTAGTTAGTGCGGAACATTCACCCTTTTGTGGATGCTCAGATAAGTGAATTTACACATGCCCGATGCCCCTTGCACTCCTTTATGCAGGTTATGCAGCTGCAGATAATGAACAAGCGCTTGAGCTCTGCGCTAGCAGTGGCTCGACTGCGGCAACCAGATGCACAGAAGGCTGGAGCAGCAGTGGCAGCAGCAGCATCTGGTCCACTGAGCAGTTCGCCGCCACTTACTCTGGTGGGAGGGCTTAGCCGCAGCACAAACCTCATGGAAGATAGCGTTACCGAGCAGCTGCTTCAGCTTGGACTCGAACTCTCGGTCAGCCAGCACCCAGCCAAGCAGCCCAAGCTTGCCAATGGGGAGCTCTAGTGTTACCAAGTTTATCTGTCTGTTTCACCCCGAGGTCAGGGGTCACTTGTGATATACGTAATGGAGCTTGGAAGCTTATTGTTGATTGCTTGGGATGATATCATGTACTGAGAGTGATCTGTTTGCTGCTGAAGGCCTGTCTTGACTTTGCTTGCGAAGGAGAGGTTTTTATTCACTGTATCTTGTGTTCTATGCCAGTGAATGCTTTAACAGATTAAGAGTAAGACTTGCTCGGAGTCCTGTTGCCCATTTAAATTGTGACAGAGCAAATGGGGGCACAGCGGAGATAAGTACTCATTGTTATAGACTGCTTCAGCATTTGAAATCAAATAATGTTATTTATGAAGGTCTGTCCTGATGCTACTCAACACGAGAGTGTAAAGATGTCTGTTTAGTACATGCATAATGTTATGATATATTCTTGCACCAAATTTAGTGACAGAGATAACAGCTAAAGAATTTTTAATCAACCACTGTGAATGAAGGGCAGACTGCTGATTTGTTGGGTAGCAGGGAAGTTCTAACAAATGTGTTATGTGTTTTGTCATGGCTTAACATGTGAACAGTCACATGCGAACAGTGCTGCCAGCTTGTGATTTGTTCACTGAGGTTTTGAACTCATCAAGGGGAGTCCCAGGGCCTAGTGATGCTGCCATGCTTTACCTTAATAAATGATGCCACTTTGCTTCATTTTTATTAGTTGGGACTCCATTTAAACATGCTTGTTGGGTTTCAAGCAAAGCTGTTTATTGCAACCAATAGCTATGAGGTTGAACTAAATATTTCTATTTTTGTTGTAAATCTGTATCTATCATCGCACCTATAAACTATAGGTACATTTTTTTTTTACAGATGAAATGTAAAAGTACATTTGGATTATTTTGGTTTGGAATGTAATGGCTAATGCATTTTGCTTTTGTGTAGTAAAAGTACACATTATTAGTCTTATTTGACTGATGATTTTTATTAAAGTGTGAAAGCCTTTTTTTTTTCTTTACAGAAAGTTCTATTAGCAGATATGCTGTAATGTTGCTCATTCCATTGACATAAAGCCTGTAGCATTCTCTTTGACTATGCATGGACTTAAAAGCTTAGCTTCGTATATCCAGGGAAAACACAGGGAATGCGAGAGATGGAAATTCAAGACAATGAGCAAGACGAGAACAAGATGAAAGCAGGATCCAACGTTTCGACAAGTAGACTTGTCACAAAAACCTTGAAAAAGACAAGCCCACTTATTGAAACGTTGGCTTCTACTTTCATCTTGTTCTCGTTTTGCTCATAAGCGTCCTATCTGCAGCTTATTCTCTACCATGCTGACAGGCCCTTTGCTCGTTTACAGAGACCAAGCATGAGTCTTGTGTAGACAGCAGCAGTAGTTATGGGCATATAATCATGTTTTTCATAGCTCTCATTCCTGATGTGATGCCTGCTTAAGTGACATGCTGTGCGCCATTGCACATGGAGAGCCATTGTTTGTGGAAAAATGGCCACTTGCCAGAGGGCTTGCACTATGTTTTTCTTTTGCAGTGCTGGCAATGTAGTAGTGGAGTGTTCTTTTACTGGGATATGTGGCTTTATATAATGCCTCCTGGCCATTATTTGGTAATGCTTGCAATGCTACAAGTTCATATAATGTACCAGCCTAGAATGGGCACAAGAGTTTGAGATCCTTGTGCAGTGTCAGGTGTTTGCATGTACAGCTTGAGTAACACATTGTTGTAGACAGTGCAGGAGATAATTCCTTTAACGCACTGTCCATTGTGGCAGTTGGAATGGAACCAATGGGGAAGCAGGAGCAGTGAGTTTGTAAGTAGTATCTGTCAAATTTTTTTTAGTCTACAAAAAATTCTTAGCTGCCAGGTATGAATATGTCACCTTTGACGCACCCATGCTAGCTATCCTTTGTGACAAGGTAAACAGCGCCCACCTTCACAGTAGGCCAGTGTGTTTGAAACATACCCTTGCACTCTTTGCAGCTGTGTGGCTCTTCTGCCACAAAACATGTCTGACAATGGATGAAGCATAAGCCTACGTGTGCGTGTTCTCCCCTAGCATGATACTGCATGTTAGCTTCCTTTTATATGGACAGCAATTAGTGCTCTTGCTCTGCATACCTAGTTAAAGTGATTGTATAATGTGGTAGATAACGTAATGCTTATATGTTGTGCTTTTGATAACCTTGTTTATGGAAATCATAGCTAGCTAATAATGTTCATTGTCAATTATGTCACAAACATTTATTTAACAGAATAAACTTGAACATGTATACATTGCTCAATCGACACTAAGGATAAAGCGATTTTCATTTGCATAATTGCCACTAAATGCATATAGCTAAAATGAGCTACTTGCATTATTGACTTCATTATGATTTATATGTTGGCGTAAAATTCCAGTGAGTATTTGCAGCACTGGTAAGGCTATGATTTCTATTAGCATTGTAAATTTCAAGTGCGTTGCAGTTGCCTTACAGGCTGTCTGTGGCTTTGCGGTCGTGCGCAACACTTCAGCTGTCTTGAAGCCATTCACAGAAATGCATTCCATATGTTGGGCAAGTGACACAAGTTTATGGCTTCAGATGCAAGAATTTGCATTTCTTGTCATCCTTGCACTAAACAGGTTACATGCTTCATCTTTGTGTGTCAGTGACTGTGTTAGCAGCACTGTAAAGATCTTGTAGAGACCTCTGAGAATTTATGGTGCTAGGAATATCATCAACTGCATAATCGGGGGTTCATGGTCTCCTGAGCTGTTGTATATTCATGTATGGGCCATTCTTCTGTCAAAAGCACCATTAAACTGTTCAAGCTCATTCAGCACAGGCTTTAATGAAAGACCTCTGGACACTTTAACTGTGGTACTCAGCTTTTACTCACGTCCCATCCCAGCTGTGCCAGAGGTATGTTTCGACTGCTTCATGCATATCTTTTTGTACTTGAAAGGATTGTCATCTTAATACCACCCAAGCACGTAAAATAATGACTTTTTACACCTACTGGCCACATACAAATGTAAGCTGTCGAAACATGGAATTGAGTAGTGACCAAAGAATTTTGGTTAAGTGCTACCATCTGGGACGTTGTTGTTAGTGCAAAAAAAGAAAGATCATTTTGACCTGGTACACCAAGTGGATCTGTTGCTTCCCTCCATATGTGCTTCTGCCTATTTTGGTGGAATTGTGTTGGTGGAATGCCTTGTAAAGTGCAAGTTTAGCAAGCAAAGTGTGAATTCTGGAGTAATATTTGTGTTTAGTATGTAGGAGCACACTTCTAGTGAAATACCAGATGCTGAAGGCCCTCAATATATCTTCTTTTTCTAGAAACATTGCTTAGGCATTGTAGAAACCTGCTTTAGGCATTGTGGTAGCAGCTTAGACACTGTACTGAACTTGGCTTCAAAGCTGAAGCAGGGCTTTTACAGGAAACTAGGTTTCTGTGGCTATATATATATATATATATATATATATATATATATATATATATATATTTATATATTTATATATATATATAAAAGAAAAAGAGTGCATGGATTTGCACCCTTTCCTGCCCTTTGTTTTACCATCAGTGCTGTTTTACAAGCAATAGAAGTGCAGCAGTACATCAAGCACGCTTCAGGGTTTTCTGTAAATGTCGTCCTCCATGGAAACTGAGGCACCTGCTCGTTTGTCCATTACGTTTTGGTGATGTGATACATGGCTGGCTGCTGTAGTTCTTCCTGTGCAGCATTTTTATGTTTCTTTTATTAAACAAAACATGAATTTGCTTCCCATATAGCCATGTTGATATCTGTGAACTGTTTGTTTCCAAGCATGCGTTTTGCATCTTGGGTATAGTATGACATCTTGAGATGCAGCCTATGTTTAGGTAATAATTTAGGAATATTTCATTTAGTTAAGGTGCTTTTCATATTTGTAAAATTTATTTGTTAAACTAACCACAGATGCAACTTGATGTATCAACTTTGAGCTGTATAGCTTGATTTCGATCACAAATGCAGAGCTATTTCTGATGGCTTTTTCTATGTGAGCAAGCCCTAATTTCTTGAATTTTTTAGCAGTCCATCATGCCACAAGGTTTTCGTCCAGTTCGTCTGCAGTGTGCAAATGTGTGAAAGGTACGAGCTTAACTGTTACACACTTAGCACAATCAAAGTCTGACAATGATGCATGACAAATAGGATGTATTACTTTGCACAGATACCACTTTGGAGCACAAAAATGCCCCAGTGCTGATTAAATGTTGCAAACTATGAGGCTGTAAAAGTGTGGTTGAATTATATGACACATGAATCATATTTTGATTTTGAGGCTCAGCTCCTTCACTAAATTGTAACTCAAGTTTTGTTTTGAAAAAGATACTCTCTGAGGTCAGTTTTTCACAGAAAGTCTTTTGTGATATCAGGAAATACATACTTAATGTTTTTGTACATGTTGTAAGATAAATGTAAATCAAGCAGATTTCACTACTTTATTCAGATTGTGCACTTATGCGCTTATTTTATGAACACAGCAACACTCGTGCATCCATTGATGGAGCATACCTTTTTGCAAGACAGGCAATATTTCTTGTAAATAACTTTGTGGGCTCTTTATTATTATTTTCTCTGTCACCTGAAATATTAAGGTATTAAAATAGACTACTTAATACACATAATGTACAATAAATGTGCTGATTTTGCAACAGTTATACACTCATTTTAAATTGTGGTAAGAATGATGTATTGTAGATTTTTATGCTTGCTGTGTATTAGCATGCTATATATACTTGCATTCAAAATGGACAGGTATGCATTCTTCAAATGTTTTAAATTTCGATCTTTTGTAGCTTCTGTAATAAACGTAAAGTTATTCGGTACAGGTTATTTCAACGATTGCATATACTGATCTGTGTTAACATTTGTTTGTATATTTTTGTAAATAAAGAGAGACATTTATGATAGTTATTATTTATTCTATGTTTTGTAGGGTGCTTTAAGGGGCTAGGTCTTGCAGTGTGCTGCATCTTTTGTGATCTTATTTCAAGGTGAAACATTGCAACATAATGATTAAGTGAGGTGTACGGTGCTGTCCTGCAGTGTGAATGAGAGAATGTGATGCTGATATACTCTTGGGAATGACTGGCACATGATTGTTTCAGGCTCTGGCACTATACAAGTTGCACATATGACAGTATGCTTCCTAGTATGTCTAGTATTCGAGTTTGGGAGGCACTTGATGCAAAAGACCTCTTCTTTTATGTACAAGTTGATGTTGCATTCCCCTCAATTGTACGTAGAATTAAGTAGAAAGTAATAGTGTGCTGGTGACAACCCCATCTTCCTGCTCCTCAAGGAAAAGAAAATTGTGCATGTTGTCATTTGATCTTGTTTCCTGCCATGTTTAGAGTCTCTTTCGTGCCTGTTTACCCTGGCTTCTGTTAAAAAAGAAAATAAAGCACTGCTGCAAGAAATTGGTCTCTTCTTTGTTTACTACGTTTAAACTGAAGCACAGTGTTTTCAGAATTCTGTAATTAACCCTTTCAGGCAATGTGTACACAGTTGTGTATGCCAAGATAGTGTATCAACAGTAAAAGCATTGATGAAAATACCTAATGATATTTAAAATGTGTTGCATACATCTTGAAACACTTCTGATTGGAATTGTGTTGCAAGTTCGAATGACGTGTGAAATGTTTTAGTAAAATGAGTGAGAAGGTAGACAGTTGCATATTCTTGCTCAATGCAAGTATATCGTTGTATGTAGCAGGGTGATGTCTTTCATTGTTTTTCACAATGTATTGCACCAGGCATAATTTTCAAAAGCCTACTAGACATGGAATAGCTAGTTGATATTCTCATATCTGACGTTTTTGTAGCGAGTTTTCGCATGGAGTTCACATTATGTAAACTTGACAAAACTCGTTAAAGTATTGAAAACGCAATCTATTCTGTAGTTGTACGCTTTTTATGGTGTAAGAAATGCGATAAAAGTACATTTTCAAGCAACAGAATTGACGCCTAAAAGGGATAAGCTTCTTTACAGTGCATTAAAGGGAAAAAAAGTGCTTCTGGAGAACTGATTTGCTATATTCAGTGTCCCAGTGTCCCAAGTTAATTCGCCCTCGCTCTGCGATCGGCTATCCTCCTAGTTAGCTTAGATGGTAGAGCGACCGCCCTGGAAAGGAGTTGGTCCCGGGTTCAAGTCCTAGACCAAGACGAATTTTTCAACTACGAGGCTTTCTTTATGAGAAACCCTTATGTGTTTCCTTTGTATCTTCGTGTTACAATTTGGGTGGATGCCAATTTTTACCTTTCATGTACTTTCCTCCACCTTGCAGGCTTCCGCAGAACTGATTTGCCATATTCAGTGTCCCAGTGTCTTGAGTTGTTGATTAATTCGCCCTCGTTCTGCTGTCGGCTAGCTTCCTGGCCAGCTCAGGTGGTAGAGCAACCACCCCAAATAGGCATTGGTCCTTGGTTCAAGTCCTGGACCAAAGCGAATTTTCTTCAACTACGAGGCTTTCTTTCTGAGAAACCCATATAGGTTTCCTTTATAGCTTTGTGCTACAATTCGGGTGGATGCCAATTTTTCCCTTTCATGTACTTTCCTGCACCTTGCGAGCTTCCGCTGAACTGATTTGCCATATTCAGTGTCCCAGTGTCTTGAGTTGTTGATTAATTTGCCCTCGTTCTGCTGTCGGCTAGCTTCCTGGCCAGCTCAGGTGGTAGAGCAACCACCCCAAATAGGCATTGGTCCTTGGTTCAAGTCCCGGACCAAAGCGAATTTTCTTCAACTACGAGGCTTTCTTTCTGAGAAACCCATATAGGTTTCCTTTGTAGCTTTGTGCTACAATTCGGGTGGATGCCAATTTTTCCCTTTCATGTACTTTCCTGCACCTTGCGGGCTTCCGCTGAACTGATTTGCCATATTCAGTGTCCCAGTGTATCGAGTTGTCGATTAATTCGCCTTCGCTCTGCGATCGGCTAGCCTCTTGGTTAGCTCAGATGGTAGAGCGGCTGGCCCGGAAAGGCATTGGTCCCAGATTCGAGTCCTGGACCAGGACTAATTTTTCTTCAACTGCGAGGCTTTCTTTCTGAGAAACCTGTATGAGTTTCCTTCGTAGCTTCATGCTACGATTCAGGTGGATGCCAATTTTATGTACCTTCCTCCACCTTGCAGGCCTCTGCAGAATCGATTTGCCATTTACAGTGCATTGTACTACAAGCACAATGGCGTTCCTAGATCTGTGGAACTTGGCAAGACATAGTTCCTCCATGGCACTATAATGCGCAGTAATTCTAGCTAATGCTTTATTATGCATCACCTATGGGCAAGTGAGACTAGGTTACAATGTGAAGTTCGGCAGAGTTTATCAAAATTTGTCACAATTCTGCAAAAATACTGCACTTCTGACTGCTTTGGTTACTTAACATGACAGTTTCTACTTTTAATTTTTCACTTTGAACGGATGTCCTTAACCTCAAAGCTGTAGAAATATACTGGCAAGCCTCAGAGCACCGTAAATAATTTACTGTAAAGCTTTTCTACAAACCACTTATGGTTTCACATGTCAGCAGGCGTACCTGCCACGACGCAAATGGTGGTGACGTGGGAGCATAACATTGTGATGTTTTGGCACTTGTTCTGGCTCGCTTGATCTTCTGCCGTGCTGCTACATCGGGCTGCGCAGTGAGTTACAGCATAGCAGGCTACCAAGCAAGCCGAAGCAAATGTCAAAACGTCAGAATTTTCTCACACGTGGCCACCATCCACATCATGACACATACAGTCAAACCCACTTTTAACAATACCGGTTCTTAACGATATATCGGATATAGCAATGTGCAGCCGATGCACCATCAACTTTTGTCTGTGTTCTATAGTAAAATAAACCATTTACTCCATACCATACCATACCACGTTATCGGTTATAATTAAATCTAGCTACTGTGTGTGTGCACTGAAAGGAAAAAACGTAAAATCCTAAACGTAAAAAAATGTAAAAGCTAAGGGCCCCGGGTGCCAGATGACCTAGGTACGCTACTGCGCGTACGTATGATGAACCGACAGTGGCTGAATGCAATAAAGTGAAAAAAACTGACGAGCCTCCTTTTAAAACGGCAGGTATAGGGTGAGCGTCCTGGAAACTGTGGCCAAACATTCCGGCCGAATCACGGCAGGCGGGGAAACCACCTCCGTAATTCCGTGCTTTAGATCCCGAAATGGGGTGTAGGGGGCTTGCGATGTTGTGAGGGTAGACACCATAAGATAGAGTTTTCATTTTTTTTTTCCTCCATATGGCGATCCACCTTCCTGAAACACTACGTGTAGCGGCTCTGAATGTACGATGTCTTGGAGCAAGAAGGCGACAGTGTCAACTTAGTCACCTTCTCTTGCAACAATCTACACGTAGTGGTAATCCAAGAAACCAAAATTGATATCTAGGAAGCGACTGATCGAGTGGTGTCCACATTCCGTCTGCATTATGATGTTTGTATTTGTCATTCTGTCGGTGCCTCAGCTGGTGGCTTTTCATCCACAATGGTGTTGGTATAACTGCAGTGCAGTCGCTCCTTTCGTGCCATAGTCGCTCCTTTCCTGGTTGTTGATTTTTTGTACTGTGGTCTGAACTTCCGTATCATTTGTGCATATGCTCCAAATGTAGAGGCTGCAGAGAGAAAACTGCTTTTTGAGCGTTTTCAGATGTATCTCGATTGTGGAAAAGTACCAGTTTTGTCGGGAGACACATGTGTTTGTCGTGCGGTAGACCGTGTAAAAGGTTTGCTAGTGCAAGATAAGGGTGCGGAGGTCTTGAATATATATTTCACGACCACAACTTAGAATATATTGGAAGTGTTATCACAAATGGTATGCGTCCGCAATTCACACATTTTCAAAGCGGTATCCATGCACAATTGGACAGGCTGTACGTGTCGCTTGAACTTGTGCCACTGTGCACATCATATGAGGTTAAGCCAGTGTCCTTCAGTGACCACTGTCTAGTTATTGCAAACTTTGGTAAAAAAAAGAAAAGTACTCTAAGTGGGAACTCTGGAAAGCTAATGCGAAATTGTTGGAGGATGAAGGTTCATTAAGGATGTAGATGAGAATTGCTAATGAAACTACTCTCAGTGCAATCTTTGAAGGGCCCCTCACCAGGTCTGGCCATTTTGAGCTGACAAGCGCAGGGCATACATTGCGCAATAACAATAGTGTCTGCAAAGTATCACAACGCTACGCGCCGTGGAAAGGCCTGAAATTTCAATCTGAACGCCGTTTCCCTCTGCACTCGCGGCGAAACCGCCCAGAGAGGGACGGTGACGTACATAGTCGGGCTCCTGCGCCTACGTAATCGTGTCCGCAGTGTGACGTCGCTCGTGGTGACACGTGACATCGAGAATTATTGAAGACAAGATCTGTTATGTGTGCGATCTGTTGCTTGAATTGACGAATTGAAGTTTAGAGAAATAATAAGACACACAAACGGAATGTCTGCGTGTTTTTTGTTTTACTTCGCACCGAAACAAGAGCGATGTACTTCCGCTTCGTCTGCTTGTTCCCACGGTCGTGCGGTCACGTGCGCAGGTACCGAAACTATGCCATTTTCTACTGTGTTCCAGCGCGTGATCACGCTCTGCGATCCGCTTGTTCTGTGCCTCAGTATTCGTGTAGCACTGAATTATACCGCTAGGCATGTTTCCTTATGCACCGCACACAAAATTGTGCGCTGCGCGAACGAAAGAACTAGAGTTACTTTATATGCTATACAGTAACTCTAAAGACAACAGCTCGCGCGCGACGCCGTCGGCGGAAATGAGTAGCGCTGAAAAAAAAAAATGAAGGCGGGGCCTGTGACGCATACGCATGCATGCACACGCATACGAAGGCGTGATGGATACGTATGCGTCACGTGTTCCTCAAGGTCCGATATGGGAGACCGCAGGGAAGGAATTTCGCTTGCGTAGGCTAGACTGGGCGAGTGGAGAGAGCACCTTGCTTGGCAGTGGAGCCCGCCTGTTGAAATCATGGGTTCGCGGCACTTAAATATTTCTATCTCGGCTATTAATGAGCTGATATGAAAAATTTTTGCGGCAGAACACTCCCTAGAGGACACGTAACAACTTCCAGCATATAAGCAAAATTTACTATGGGGCCTGGTGAGGGGCCCTTTAAGTGTCGGCGTAGAGTGGGAGGATTTTAAGCAAGTAGCAGTGGGAGGCACTGCAAGTACAAGTAGTAAAAATGAAAGTCATCAAAAGAACACGTATATAGCCACATTGATAGATATGCTTATTTAATTTCTCTTTGTGAAATGATGCTCATTTGGAGCCATCATTGTTTAAAACAAACAATTTATCTGCCATTGAGCTCATTCATGCTCAAATTAAACTTGCGTAACCCTGCACAAATTGCATGCATTACGGAGGTGAGAGCACAAAATGACACTTATTTCCTATAATTTTGAATATGAATTTTCCTGTCGTTCAGGCGTTAATTAACAATGCACAATACGTTCAACAATATCGCGCGATAGGCTACGTTATCTTTATTTTTATTTTGTTCTTGAAGTGCCTGAGAACAGCTATGTATGAAGCGAGAAAACCAGAACGAAGACGGGGCCCCCCGCCTAGTGTAACAGCATGCGTTTAGCCTGATCATTTGGGGAGAGCTTGTCGAGCTGCAAAAACGGGAATTCCCTGCCACCCGGGCGGGGCCCTCTTTCTTACGAAGCGAGGTGCGTTTGCTCTGAAGAGTTTTCGTGGTTTCCTGTCAGTCCGTCTGTCCAGTGCTGTCTGGAGAGGAGGGGCAAGGGGGAAACACCTAAAACATGTAATGTGGGATGAGGACCTAAATCTCCCTTGCCCCTCGTCACCACCACGCCACTCTCCACCTCTCATATAGTTCCGCCGCTGTCCTTCTCATAGGAAGGATGTGCTGCAGTACCCAACAGTGCCTCCCATTCGACTTTTTTTCACCGTGATGGTAATTTGGGCAGGGGAGGCTGAGTCGGATAGCAGATGATGAGTCTGATGGCAGAGTCTAGACAGGAAAGGAAAGACGTCACACATGCTTTTGTCCACGTGCCGTGGGGCATGGAATGTTCACTGTTCGGGCTAGGGTTGTGGAAGAGTGAAGGATAAAGTTGGAGAGCTGGACACAAGGGCCTGTCTCCAGGGCCCATTCCTGCCTAGTGGCTGCGCACCCTCGCGCGAGCTCTACGGAAAAATTAGGTCAGACTGGCCGCCGAACTTTCCAGAAAGAAGTAGAAAAAGATGACTCAGAGGCGACGGAGGGCGCGTAACTTCGCCCGCGCTAGGAGTCGCCTTCTCCCCTTCGTTCTCGCGCTCGGCGTCGACGGTGCGAAAGAAAAATCGAGAACCTCCCAGAACAGACTATTGCTCCTAGCCAATAGGAAGACGAGACCGGAACGGGAGAAGGAGGGAATTTGTACAAGGAACTCTATGCGCATGTGAACGCCTGCTTTGGCGCTAGCAGCAGACAGACGCGGCGCGCGTCTATAAAAGGAAGTTGATCGCGGGCTGCGATTCAGCCCCGAACCGCCGGTTAAACTTGCATAAGCCCGCCCTCCGAGGAGCTCCCGGGGGACGCACCACTCTCGGCAAGCCACGCGTACCATCCAGGCAGCGTGCGCCAGTCATCGAGACGGCCACCGTAGGACACCTGCGGTCGCGTCGGACTGACGAAGTGCCCGGTCAACAATTAGCATCCATTCATGCGAAAATGCTCGGTCGGAAGCATCAAAGTGGTGCGTCTAAACGAAAGGCGAAGTTAGAAAGAGAAGAGCGTGAAAAGAAGCTACCAAAGATGACAAATTGTACCTATACTGAATGCAGCTTCCGCGGAGCAGTATGATCGCTCTACCCAGAGTCCGTGTCAAACTCCCAATAGTATCGACTGCGCTTCAGTGCAGGACTTGCCAACTCCATCACCACGGTTTCCTGACAAGAAGCAAGGTTTGACTCATATTAGTTGTCTGGATCCTGTGAAAACAGTGCCAACCTCGGTCGTCCATATTTCTGAGCAAAGTTCCGAAATCCTCCAGGCTATGGGGATGCTAAAGCGAACGTAGCGAACGTAGTTCCCGCGCCTACTAGGGCGCCCCTCGCGGCGGTGAGCGCGGAACCGGCAGGATACGACCGGCCCGCTTGCGTTCGGAACGCCTGACCAATCCCTTTCTCTATGGCCTGTCTGTGCACTGTTTCGCACGCAGCTGTTGCCTTTTCTGAGCAAGGCCGAAGTGCAACCTGAGCTGTTGCGTAGCGGGCTGCAACAGCACGTACACCAACTCACGAGGAACAAAGTTTTACAGGTTTCCAAGACGACCGTATGAAGCAGAACAGCGCGTCAACATGGATAGCGCTCGTCCGACGGCATAAGCTGTTATATGTTCCGGCGTTATGCCAAGTGCGTTAACGCTGAATTCTTTGCATTTACAGCAATGATGGCAGCAACGGGACACCTGCAGTGCGTACCAGGATATGCAGAAAACAAAGTAGTTTGTTCCCACACTGTACCGCAGTAAAGCTGTGGAACTCTTTCCCAATCCTCTCATTCAAACAGCGAGGGCTTGCTGAGAGATTTGAGGAAAGGTTGCAGCTGTTTGAGCTGGCATACACCCCTCTGCGCCCAGCTTATCAACTAAGGGGCAGTTGAGACCACCAAAATTTTTGACGACTTGGTTTATTGGAACCCAGGCCCTTTGCACGCACTGAAATATCGCAACATAAAAGTATCGCACTTCCAGTAACTTGGGCGAAAATATTTTGCCAGCGTAGTCCAACACAACTGGTAAGTTCCTCCCCGTTTTTGTGTGTGTGTTTGGGGAGAGCTACGTTAGAATACCTCGGGTAGGTCTTACGTGTCGTTCGTACGTCGCCCCATGTTCTTGGATGAGATGTTTTAGATCCGTATTTGCCGTCCTGTATGTACAGGGAAACTACCGCGGCGTCCTTGCACTTCCCTGCGATGCCAGCACGGCAATCGCAGCTCCCCGCTAGGATTTGTCCGCTGTCGCCGATCTTCAAGAATAAAAATGTCGCCTATAATTTCATGCGTCCACGCCGTAGATAACGAAGTAACTTACGAACATTGTTTAACTGCGCGAACAGACGGACCTCAGAGACAGCATGCATGGGACAATTAAGGACGGGCGCAGACTTGCAACTAATGTTTATTCCACAACGACCACATATAAGTACACCCCCGACATACACTACTGCGCGTGCGCGAAAAAAAGAAAAGAAAAACCTTGTATATGCAAAACGCTACCTACACAACAACAACAACAACTACCTAGATCTGTAGTAAAGGCAAGGCGCAGAAGACCAGGACTCAAGAAGAACACAAACGACAGGACCGGTCCTGTCGTTTGTGTTCTTCTTGAGTCCGGTCCTGTCGTTTGTGTTCTTCTTGAGTCCTGGTCATCTGCGCCTTGCCTTTACTACTTCAAGCATGAACCAGCTAGCCCAAGCAAGAGTTTTATGCGACCTAGCTACGCTCGTCAATAAACCTCATCTCACTGTTGTGTATATAAACTGAGGTGTCACTGACACAGTCTTGTCCCTTCTTTATAATATGGTACGCCTCGAGTAGCTCTTTGGCTCGGCTATCTCGGCAGCGGCACACACACACAAAAAAAAGTTGTGGAATAAACTTTAGTTGCAAGTCTGCGCCCGTCCTTGTCCCATGCTGTGGTCCGTTTGTTCGCGCAGTTAAACAATGTTCGCTGATATGTACCAACTCGCCCAACAATAGGTTCTTCGAAGTAACTTACGCTGAGCTTCACGCATCTGGCTGGTGCGTTATTTTTCGTTTGCGGAATACACCTAGCAGTCACTTCCGATCAGTGCGAGTTCAACACTTCCCTCGCGTCGTAGACGTGCCCCACTTCAAATAGACGACTTCCTTTCTCTAAATTCTTTTCACGAAAAAAGCTGTGAAGATGTTGTAATTCCCGAAACCCGGTGAAAATTAATATCGGCACGCTGTTTCCAGACACGCAGCGCGAGCTGCTGACGCCGTGAGTAAAACCGCATTCGCGCAACTGTTCGTCAGATGGCGCTAGGGATCGGAAAGACAGGGCGCCGCCTAGCACTTGCAACGTGCCCATAGGAATGTGTGTGAGAAATGGTGGCGTGGGCGGGGAGGGGGGTATGTGTCAATTTCGGGGGGGCCCGGGCCCCCCCCCCCCGGGCCCCCCCTTAGGTACGTGCCTGCTTACAGTACACTGTACCCATGCTTGAACAACCGCTCCCGTAGACACTAGCGCCAGTGTTCCCTCTAGTAATTTTTGTACGAAACTCTATGTGCCCAGCATCTCAAAAATATTACTTTTTCTTTTTTAGTGTAACTCAATAAAATTGTTCTAGGCGTTGCTGTAGTACGTTCTTGCAATGAACACGTAGATTAAAAAAAAAAAAAACTTTACCGGTGCACAAGTGGAATGTTTTGCCTGCACACTCCATGCGCCTGCATGAGTGCGACCACGTGACTTACATTTCATTAGCAGCAGCCATATTCAATAATGAATACAATGATGCGCCGGCTGCTTCCTTGGCGTTAAAGAGGAGTTGAACCTTCCGTGGTTGAACTTGTTCAAAGCTAACAAGTACGTGGCGATAAAGTACGTGGCGACACTTTTCATTTGCAACATCGTTGGCTCCCCGAGGCCCTTTCCTCTCAGGAAAACACCATGGGGGATTTGACGAAGACGTTTCTGTACGCCTGGTGTGGAAAGCATAAGGTTACGCCCGAATACGAGTTCAAGAACACTGGACCAAGGCATCGTCAGAGGTTTCTTTGCGAGGTATCGCTCTGTCATTTTATTTATGAAGCATGGCAGCTTAAGTGACATGGTGAGAGTTGTATCTCCTTTACAGGTTCGTGTTCAAGGCTTCGACTATGTCGGTGCCGGGAATTCGACAAACAAGAAAGATGCTCAAACAAATGCAGCTCGAGATTTTCTGCAGTATTTGGTTCGCAACAACCATGTTCCGCAGTCTGAGGTTCCCATTGAAATTCCGGTAAGTTTTGTTGTGAGCGAACAGTTAAAAAGCGTTGTATCAAGTGCGGGTTAGTGTGTGGGATTGATTGATTGCGTGCAGTTTTTTTTCTTTTTTTTTTCTTCCGTTCGCACAATTATGCTAGCCTAGCTAGGCTAAAACCTGTCTCATTTTGATCTCTGCGTCACCAAAAGGGCTGAAATAAACCTTTTCGAGGATTGGTTACAACTTTGGCAGAAGCACTGTTTTGCAGCCACCAGGCTTCGTATTGATGTCGGGCATTGGGAAAAGGTTTGAAGCCGATCGTCGCGTACAAGCGGGAACTAGCGCTAGCACGAAGGCTATATACATTGTTCACGACTTTGTAACCGTGATGTAGCACATCGACTCGTGGTGTTTGTGGCAAAAGGGGCTGGTGCTAATAAAGCGCAGAGTGAACCCAAACGTGTTGCAAGGAAATACGAGTTCTATCCCATTCCTATCCATTTTGCATATTATTGCTTTCGCTCTATAGAAAGCTCCGTTCAGATTTTCTGTGCATGCGAGGTATAACAATGTGCAAGGCTTCACTGTCGCGTTCACTCTATTTGGCCGCCCAACTGCGCAGTCGTGCAGTGACAGAAGTTTTCTGGTACTGAGGCTGAGGAAAAGGATTTTTTTTTGTGCCTAGTTATTGTAGCCACATATTGATGTGCTTAAGAAGAGTAACACTTGTGTGTTGATATTTGGGACCCATGAAAGAACTTCGCACCTATTGCTGGCTCTGCCTGATAGCGCCATTGTTAATTGTAATTATTTGTGCCACAGCTGAAGTCAGCATCCTTCCTAGCTGCACTGTTTGCTTTGATAGCGCGTTAGCTATGTATTCACTATTTCCATAGATTATATATGCGGCTGCACATCATATAATGGGTATGTTCGATTCGCTTGAACCAGTTCGCCAAGTGCTGCACCCTGCCATTCGTTTCAGTGGTGCAGCAATGGCGCCCGCAGAACCACGACGTTCGTTTCAAAAGGTGCAAGGCTGGTTCATGATTTTGCTGCACCTGCTCCACTGTCGGTGCCGACTTGGTGCAGGCATACAGGTGCAAAGCAGTGGCGCAGCACACGGGCGCGAGCACCGTTAAAACCCCGCTTACGCAGTCTGATGTGTCTACGCAACTGTTGTGTGTATTTACGCCCCAGAAACTGATCGTACCTGCAGTTCAGGACCTCTCAAACTTACGCGCTCCGTGCACATTAGTCTGACATAGCATAACGCCTACACCACGTCTGCACCTTTGCATTCGTTTCAAGTGTTTTGCTGGGCCTGCACCTCCGGAATTGAGCTGCACAGTTTCTGAACTTCTCGTGAACCGCTGTGAACTGGTTCACAGTAGTGCAGGCGAATCGAACAGACCCAGTATCTGCATAAGTTGAATGATTTCTGTTAGTACATACTTTGGATATCATTTGTGTTTGTGTTACTTGTGTTATTTTTTTTGGTAAAAAAATAGTTCTGTTGAGACTGAAGTCTGTCGCACGGAGCAAAGGTGCAGTTTGTGAAGAATTAAAATATGTTGTGAGAAGCATTGAGCAAGTAGTGCTTATTGTATAAAATGAGAGAAAAAAAAAAATAGGTGGGAGGTTACACTTGCACTTTGCTTTACTCTCCACTTTTGGTCCTAATGCTAAGCTGTATTAGTAAATTGTGCTTTTCCAATAGCAAAGCAATCAAGTATAAACCCCATGCAAGCGATCTTGTGCGCGACAAGCGATGCGATAGAGATGGCTGTCACGTTCGCTCGTCGCCTACAAGTCATACTCCATGCGAGCAATGATTTTGAGGGACGTCTCCCTGGTGTTGCCAGTATGAGGGCAGCAACATATGCACCGAAACTAGCTTGACGCATGCTTTATTAATTTAAGTTGATGTATTTTACTGTAAAAAGCAGCATAAAATATTTCTCGGGGTCTTGCAGTAGGTTCTTATCCTAGCACGTATAAAAATTCAATTGTTTGCTCCTTCCGTGCGACAGTCGGTAGTATTTGAGGGATGTACATCCAATTTCGGCTTCCTGCTATTGGCTAGTCGCTCATAGCACTTCCAGGCGACGAGCGACGAATTCTAGATTTCTGTTCTGTTCTAGATCTGTTCAAGCGACGGCCCGTTTTGTCGCTCGACGCTGTTGCTCATCGCCGTCACACACAAAATTGCTCTCATGGGGTTTAGCCTGAAATTCCTAAAACACCGTACCGCGAAAACCACCCAAAAAATAAAGTCATGCAGGCCCAATCGAAGTGTTGGATACTATTTGAAGGGAAGCTCTAGCGAAATGCTTCAGTAAGTGCTTCACGACTGAATGCAATGCGTGGAATTCTGTTTAACGTTAACTCATTGATGTCACGTGGCGTAAGGCGATGTATTATGGTCACCGTGGTGGGAGGTGTATACACATAAAGAAGTATGACATATGTGGATGTACACCCATGAACAAAAGTACATGGACCAGGGATTGCACCACAAAACTCATTTTCTCCTTTGTTTGTGTATGCAACTTCAAATTAAAAACTGCAGTCCAGACACGGCATTACGAATTTTCTAGTGCACTCGTCAGTTTCCATTTGTGTGTTAATTATGAAAAAGTTCATTTTTTTCGGCAACCCTGTTGTCCATATACTTCCGCTCACAGGTGTACCCACATTTAAAGAGACAAACAACTGCTCAAAAAATGAATCGAGATAACTCTGCTGATGGAAAGATTGTAATTCATATTGGTTAAAACGAGCCATGTTTTTCTCATTAGGTGTGGATTAAAATTTTTAATTTGTCGCTAAAAGTCGCAAAAAGTGACCTTCGATGCCTCATGTGGAAAAAAACATAGTCTTAAGAGGCCTATCATGTGACCTTCTGTTAGTATACGTGGTTCCTGGTCTTTTTATTAGTATTGAAATGCAGTGCATCTTTTTCTGTTATAAGTTTTTCCAACTTAGAATGTACAGGTAGGCCTTCGTTTGTAAGGCATGTTGGGCTCATCGGTTCATAGATTCAGCAAAATTTTAAACTGTGTGAAACAGACAAGACATGAACATGTCCATGTCCTGTCTTCCTTGCGCAGTTAAAACTTTGGCTGAATCTTCATTTGTAGGGAGTAGAAAAGGTACTGCCTTCATTTTTGATGAGTTGACTTGGCTCGTCTATCGACAGAATGACGATGACGGGGATCAGCCAGCCATATGCATTCGTGTACTTGGGGGAAAACATGGTACAGGTATATAAGAAAGGTCTGCACAACAAGGCAAACTTATTGTACCAGCATTTTATTTTCAAAAGTGGTTGAAGAGATCAAACTGTAGGTGTTTACCACAGTTGTACTCACTCCTGTGAAAGCATAACGATGGGCAGTTCTAACAATTTGTGAGGCGGGTTATCAGCATCGCTCTCACTTCTCAGTGTTGCTGGAGGAGGGACTCTTTCTTACCCGCCGTGGTTGCTCAGTGGCTATGGTGTTGGGCTGCTGAGCACGAGGTCGCGGGATCGAATCGCGGCCGCGGCGGCCGCATTTCGATGGGGGCGAAATGCGAAAACACCCGTGTGCTTAGATTTAGGTGCACGTTAAAGAACCCCAGGTGGTCGAAATTTCCGGAGTCCTCCACTACGGCGTGCCTCATAATGAGAAAGTGGTTTTGGCACGTAAAACCCCATAATTTAATTTTTGAGGGACTCTTTCTTCTTTAGAGGCTGCTCAGATTGAAAAATTCTGCTTATAAAGTATCCACATGCTTTTGGAAGTAACTGCTACAGGTGTAAACACTACTGAGGGCTAGTTCTGTATTGCGACATAAAAAACTAGGTTCTTAAATATCGGTTGTCAGTCCCTTTTAAAATTCTACACCCATTGTGTCAGTGACATACACATACTGAAGGAATGGCCAAGAATGGGCCCATACCCATGTGGCACATACCTAATGGACCAAGAATTGACCATGCAACTATAATTAACTTCAGAAAGTCAAATAAGCCGTTAAAATTAAGAGTGTTGCGGTTTAGAAATGCCTATGAGCTGACATTACACTCACTGGCACTGTGTCGTGATTTATTAGAGTTTTTGTGTGTCTGGTATCTGGGTAAACGCAAGAGGACTGGGCATTTTACCAGATGAGCGGAGGTGCAAATGTGAACGGCCTGCATGGTGCCAGCTGCTTGGTGGCACAGAGCTAAATCAGACAAACACAAGGCTAATATTGCAGTAACCAAGTGTATTCTGTTTCGCTGCTGGTGTAAATTTTCGGAAATGGTGTAATCTTGTTGCCGTTTCTTCCTCCGCTCATCTGGTTAAATGCTGAGTCCTCTTGCGTTTACTGGAATACCAGATACGCTAAAACTCTTTATGGTTTTGTTCTGCAGAACAGAGGCTCGCTTATTGGCACTATGTTATCGCTCAATATGACTTAATATATAAGCCGGAGCATCTTGTGGTGCATACACAGCTGCCCAGAAAATGCGATGGTGAAATATAAAAAATTTAAGAAAATCACAGAAGTCCTTTGTACCACACCTTCTTCCATTATGAGATCGGTGTGCCTTAGAGATTCATAACATCCAGCATTACAGGTACATACAAGATTGTTGTTGTGATTTCATGTTTCATTAAGCAAAACAATGGTGTGCGCACTGGCAGTTTTTATTTTTTCGGCCAACTTCAGCTGCTGAAGCCAGAAAAAAAAACCCCGCACCATTGCACAAGGCCCTCATTTCACTTTCACACCTGCGATAATGACACAGTCGGCACCACGTACGAAAAGGGTAGGTCGTACTCATTTATTATCAACATTTTTTACACCAATCCGGGTTAACTGGCGAAGAAACCTTGGGTTTAAAAATGATGTCGGTGCCCTCCTCAAAAGCAATAATGAATTCTATGGCATGTACTTAAGCAGTTCATATATAAATGTGAGCAGAAGCGACCTCCATTCATCAGTTTCAAGCATTCACGAGTTTTATTATTGCTTGCCTCCCTATGGGGGTAACGTTGAAGATTGTACTATAGCAGTGTTGTCTGTCACTTCTCAAATTGGGAAGCTCATGTGCATTTACAAATGAGGTATCACTGTCTAGCTGTTGGTGAAGGCAATGCATGTATCAAAAGCTCCAGAAAAAACGTTCCACATGAACTGGAAACCATTATTTGTCTTTTTTTTTCAATGAAAAAAATTGCTGCTCTGGTTCAGTTCTGCCTTACTCAAATTTATTTTCAATGCAAAAGCATCAAATGGCCCATTGAGTGAAAAAGCTGTCTGGAGCACTGTTATGGCACCTAAATTCCCACTGGCCGCGACCCCATGTCACGTGTGTGCTTTGATGGAGCAGAGCAGGAGAAACGGAACATCCGTGAAGCGAGAGGGCATCGCAAGCATCACCCTCACTCTCGCTTGTGGAAGCCTGTGTTATCCGCGCATTCTTTGCCTACACAAGCTATCGCCCGCATTCTAACTTTGCCTCGGTAATCACTATAAAGAGATTAATGTATAAAAAAATTAATTTTAAAGGATAAAGGTCGGCAGAGACACTTTAGACTGCTTTCATGGGGGAATGCGAAAGCATTGTAGTCGCTTTGGGAAAATGTTTTTGCTTAGGTATTCATCCGTATGTCATCGTGCACGTTGTAAACTTGCACGGCATTCCTTTTTGCGTTCTCTTGCTTCGTATCTGGAGTGTGCTTTGTGGGCGACAATGTTTCACAGATGCCGCTGGGTTAGATGCTTCTGAGTGCATCCCAGTAGACACAGCACCAATAAAATCCGAAGTGCAAGTGTGGGAGGCAGTGACGTGACTTGTGCAATAATGCATGCACTAGGTACACCTCATTTTATACACATGATTTGTCGTCGAGAGTGCGTCGCAGTAGAACAGCACCGATGAAATCCAAAGGGCAAGTGACATGTGGGAAGCAGTGATGGGACATATGCAATGATGCACACACTAAGCACAACTTAAGTCAACCATAACTGTGAAGCCACCGTGGCGTCGGGGAAGTGTGCTCGCTTTGCACGACGGTGGCCTGGTTCGATTCCCACCCAGACCGAAATGTACCAAATTTTCTTTTCAATTCTATTAATTGACTTTGTTTACAGAAACCTGCTTGACAAATTGGATGTCAATCCGAGCAGTTTTGACGTGCTTTTACTCGTGCTGTAGGCCATTTTGGTACCATCTTACGGTCACACCGCCGCCGACAGCATGGAATTTTTGGGTAATAGGGCAAGTAATGCTTTTGCATTAAAATGTTGCCGGCAGCAAGTTTTGAACCTGCGACACCACAGTTAGAAGCCGAGTGTCGTACGCACTGGGCTAAACCAGTGCCTCCTAGAGAGTACGCCTGTGCACTCCGCTTTATGACATAATGCTACTTGGACCGAAATTTCCATTGCCAAGCCCGGCATCATGAAAGCGGTGACGTCAAAATTACCGCGGCTTACTTGGGAGCATCCACATTAAATTCTATGGCAGTCTGACAAGGTAGCGTGATGTTACGGATCGAAGTGCATTGGCCTTGTGCTATCTAGGAGGCATTGGCCAAGCGTAGCAACACGCTCGCTTGCCCACGAGAAGTTTATAACTTGAAGGACCACTGAGTGGCATTCAGTTGGACTTGATGTTTTCACATTCGCAACTCGTAAGAAGTGCTGAGGTGTTCTTGGATTTTTTTTCCCTGGTTCGATACCCTGGTCTTAGTGCAGGAAAGCATTTGCACTTTCTTTTCCACTTCATGTAATTTTATGGTTTTTAAAACATGTTCATTAGTAAAGGCAGTTCTGCTGTTATTTGTTAAGGGTTCTTATGTCTCTCTGGTTTATTGTGATGATTCTAATGACCTACTAGCCATGTGTATGCTAAGTTTTTACATTCATGAAACTGAGTGGCTAATACCTAGAATAAACATTTCAATGCTCTTGTGCGGTGTATGTGGTTTTACAGGTTTGCATTTGCATTATTGAATAAGCATCACTACTGTGTCATGTAGTAGACTGTTGTAAGCAGTGAATTTTTCTTATTTTTTTACAGACTGGTGGACCTCCTCCTCCTTCAAACGACCCTGATATCAAAAACAGTGAAGAACAAGAACCTCTCCCCAATGAGCGCAAGCCAGTTTTGCCCTACCAGCAAGGGCCACCAGCGTCTTACTTGGACAGGCTGGCTGAAAAACGAAGGCTTGAAGAAGTAAGCCATTGCTGCCCAGTGGTAGGGCCTTTGGTGTTAGTGCGACTGTGTGCATCACTGTCATGTGCAGTGAAGCGTGGGCGTCATTTCAAATGTTCACCGAGTGCTCGTACGTTCAACCATCTGCAATAGAAATTGAATATCAGCTTTCACTTTACACGGTATTAAAAACTAAATCATTTGTCATGTTGAAATGAGTACAGTTGAACCCACTTATAACGATCCATCAGTTATAATAACCACATTTCTATGCATTTATGATTTTCTGGCCCTCCCTAATAAAACTGCTTCCAGATATAATGTTCTTTATGTCGTGTACTGTTACAATGAAAGCTGTCGCGGTAAAAAGAGATCACACGTGAAGTACCCAAGCACGGAAGTGCAACCAAACTGGGGGCACGGGAGCACGCACCCCGCTTCTGTCCAACCATGACGATGATACGGCCTTTGGGATGAACGAGCGAGCGCTGCGTGCGGATTTCGGATGCTGTGAAGAAGGTCACTCTGTTTTCAAGGCAAGCCTCTAGGGAGGAGGCATACACCAAAAACGGCATAGCATGGTGCGTGCACTAGCACATGCACCGGTCCTTTATTGGATGCCACAATGGCTGCACTTGCATTATTGCGCAACTGTCTGCAGCACCACATGCATCATGCCTGTTTCAATGATTTGGAGCTACCTTCTATGTCCTTTTGCCATGAGAGCAATGGCCACTCAAGCGTTTCTGTCGGTAATGTTGATATTCATGCGGCCCGAATTTGCGAGAACACTGCACCAAGCGCTGCTGCCACTATCTGGAGATCATGGTTTGGCAATGCTTTGTTTACGCATTGTTGATTGCTGATAATGGTTTGCAGTGACATACCTATTGAACTTCGCATGTTTTTTTTGCCTGAAGTGACATAGATAACATAATTTTGTGGCTCTTGTGTGGCTGACGTGCTGTCGTAACGCCGAGACCACAATGTCCGAGACCTTCACAGAATAGTGGCATACTGCAGTAGTTTCCGAAGTTTACACATCCGGCCAACTGGAATGCTTTGCTCTCTAATGTGAATACAGTCTTCTCCCACTAGTAGTAAAATATATCAGAACCTCTCGAGTAAGAAATGGCGGCTGCCCTTGCAGATTTGGAATGGCAGGTGATCGGATTCAGGCGCTGTTTTCAAAGAGCTATTTGATGCCGCATTCATCTTTAGACGGACGTTTCTAGTGGAAATTTGCAGCTAAGTGCGGAACGCAGCGGGAACAAAAATGACTGAAAATCTGGTTTTCGGACTAAAGTGCTGCTGAATTGTGAATGTTAACGACAGCTTTAGTGCGGTCTTTTTAAATGGTTTTTAAGGGTGAGTTCATATATAACGAACTACTGATATAACGACCACTTTTCGCAGAACGATTCAGTTTGTTATAAATGGGTTCGACTATATTGTACAATCTAGTACATAGATAAAACTTGTTATGATGCTTATTATGCTCCACTTTTAGTGCATGAATAACTTTTATAAGGAATACACTAGTGAAATGCCAACATTTAATGTGTGCAGGCTGAGGACTTGGACATGAATTCCGGCATCCATGGCAACTGGACAATTGACACTGCGAAATCAAGGCTGCATCAGTTTATGCAGATGAATAAGATTAATGCTGATTACACTTACAGTGAAGTTGGACCAAGCCACAACAAGTATAGTTGAAGTCTTTTTCCTTTTGCTTCATTTAAATTTTGCCTTACAGCATGTCAAATGTGAAAAGGGAATAAGAGCAGACATCATTTGTCCTCGGATTGTTGTTTGTTGCTCCTAGTAAATAGGCAAGTCTTAAAGGGACCCTGAAATGATTTTGACAATTTTCTACAAACGTACTGAGTCGTTTGAGTAGGTCCTTCTGATCATTAATGGATGCATCTAAGTGCTCTGGATGAAGCGTGTAATTTATTAGTATAAGGTTTTAAAAATGCACATCGCTGCCGATCGTAGCACCCTGCTCGGCAGAGTTTTCAGCTGCCCCTACCCATATGACGTAAATCACCCAATTGACGTCAGTGGGGCGAGCTATCCGATTGGCTGCCCAGGGTGCATGATAGATAATTTTTCCAACTTTATGGTAAATGATGTTTGTAATAGTTGGAATGTTAGTTAATTTGTTTTTATAAAAAGAAAGTAACATAAAGAGAATGCACAAGAACAATTTTCAGTACACTTGAGCACTTCTAGCACACAGTAAGTGTCGTCTGCTTGTGTTACAACGTGCTCAGTCTTTGACGAGTGCTCTGCTGTCAGTGTTGCTCTGTCTTTTCGTGAGCATGATGAATCACCATTGTTGCGTTGTGGGCTGCAGACGTAGTGACTGGAAATATGTCATCTTGCGACATTGTGTCCCTCTGTAAGGCAGCAGATGAGCAGAGTGGCTGCAGCGCATCGGACTATCGGTATTCGATAATTGCCAGGATTTGCGCATTTGTGGCCATCACTTTACGCCGGAGGATTGCAACTACAATACCGTGCTCATGTAGTGATCGTTGTCGTCGTCGGGGCCGTTAGGGGAATCCGGTGAGTCTGGTGGTGGCGAATCGTTGCTGCCGTCGTCAACGTAAAGTGGATTACGAAAAGTTGTGTCGCTATATGGGTTAAAACCCATCTCCTCGTTCATCCGGTGCAACCGCTCCTCAAGCTCCGGGTTCATGACACGAATGACCATCAACAGAATAATTGCAATGCATGCTGCTTGAATAGCTGTCGCTGGTGATCGGCGGCCAAGCGGCTAGTGGAGAGGTATCATGTGGGTGAGGGCGGGCTCCAAAACAGCCGGAAGTAGACGATGTCACATCGCATCGTGACACAGAACCAGTAAAGGCTGAGCTTAGCCCTGATCGCTCAGCGAACAAGTTGAGGAGGAAACGCATGGCTAGGAAGGAGGGTAACTTGTAATCGCTTGTTATCGTAACGCTTCACTTAAATTGTGGTGCGAATGTTCTACTTAAGCTGCACCCCACGCGCCTACAAAAATTGTTGGAACCGTTTCAGGGGCCCTTTAAGTGCTGTTTGGCTTCAGTATTTAGAGTATGCGAGATAATATAAGCTAATAATGAATGTTAGTTCGCAAGTTTCATGTGGCAATTTGCTGTGTAAATGTCTCCTTAAAAGGGCCATGACATGGCTGTCCAAACATTGTTGTGATAGGGAAATTTTCACCGTTGGTGTTGCCATGAGGTTCCATATTCCAACCACATCAACGACGAAGAGTAACTGAGTCGCTCTCTCTCCCCCTCCCAGAGCATGCTTGATCACATTACTGCGCCGTGTTCACCTCCTCTCCGCCTCCTTGGCGCAGAACGAATTGTCAGCTTTTGTGTTTCTCCGAACATTCCGAGCTGCTGCGAGCCCCGTGGCCTCCACAAGCTGTTTACCATTGCGACCAATCACGCAGTGGCATTTCCTGCATACTGTGTTCTGGCGCGCGTGCTTCTAAGGCGTTTTTGCCGCTCAAACTTTTTAAGTTGAAGGACACTTACCGTGTTTTCCTGTGTATAAGTCGTATTTTAAAAATTTTTTTGTATGTGTATTTTATAGAACGGTGTGACTTACATACGTCTTTTTTTCTGGGAATAACTGCCGTCAAAATCTGATTGGATGCTATGGCCATGTGAAGTGCGCTGGGTTGACCTCCTCTGGCAGTTGCAAGGAGTCAAGTGCATGCTATGGAGGTACCGGGTTCTTTTCGAGATCGAGTTGCTGAGCGCCATTCGAGGACGGAGCAGCAATGCAAGTGGT
This sequence comes from Dermacentor albipictus, assembly GCF_038994185.2. NCBI lineage: Eukaryota > Metazoa > Arthropoda > Arachnida > Ixodida > Ixodidae > Dermacentor > Dermacentor albipictus. Next base: position 86,732,919 of record NC_091821.1, read on the forward strand.
GGCAGGCGTACCGCGAGTTGACCGACTCCGAAGTTGTCACATCTGCAGGTCGCTGTCGAGATACGGCACATGCCGCTGCGCAAACTACGCAGTTGCTACCAGAGTACAAGCCGCCCCCCTACCTCCTGCACTGTGTTCTCGCTTTCCTCTCTTGTGCATGATTCTGCTCAACGTCGCATGTTTTCACTCGCACAAACAGCATATGACATGTGGAGACAATGTTATTACCTTTGGACTTTATATGGAAGACCTTGGGCGATGATATGGAAGATTGTGGCGACCACGCTGGCAGAAATGTGCCTGGAGTGTTCACATCATTGCTTGCGTGTGACCTGCATTCACGAAGTGAAATGCTACTGTATTTTTAAAGCGATAGCGTTAAGGGCCCCGTGTCGCAGATAATCCGGCATTGGCATCCGGCTTTAAACGTCGTCATGGCCAAAAGATTTTTGAGCTACCCATACCCAGGCTCTGCATGTGGCACAAAGAAGTTGTTGAACTAATTGAATTTCTCAAGCTAATATACGTAGAAAAATTGTAAAGTACGACTTGCACACAACCTACAGACATGATAGCGTCGGATTGTAATTTGACTATATGAGAAAACATCATTCTGTTATACGAAAACTAAAACCCGTTTTTCGGCGTTTCTACCATTCATAGACCGGCCACGGCATCTGCCATTTGCGCGCTCCGGCGTGCGAGCATCTCGGGGGCCACAGAGCGGCGCACCTGATTCCTTGCAATACAGTGAAATCTCGTTAAACCGTAGTTGGCGAGAGCTCGGAAAAAGTACGTACTAAACGGTCGTACTATTTAACCGAATTAGCATGAGATCGCCCACTTACCTGTCGAAAACGGAACTCTGAGAGAGTGCGATGAAAGGGGAAAAAAACATGCAGTATTTATTCACTTCGTGCGACAAAAGTGTTATTTTTGTTTGATGCCGCGGTGGCCTAGCACGACGACAGCGGCCTCAAACTTATTGAAGCTGCGTGCCAGCTTTTCAGCCAGCTCCCTCTTCTCGGCGAACACTGGCATGGCAGATTCCTCATTGGCGTTAAGTATTCTCCGTGCACGCGCGCAGTAGTGCTGCAGAAGTCCCGGGGCGCCTTTTTCATTGCCGGGTGCTGCTCTTGTCGCGACGATTGCATCCATGAGGCTGACGTAACGCGCAGCTTCTGCCACTGTTCGGCTTAAATCGCCCGTGCTGTCGCTTTCCGTGCCGTCCTCATCACTGTTGCTAGTCGACACTTCGGCAACAACAGAGGCAATGATGGTGAAAAGTCGAACCTCGTAACCTACATCTCTTCGGTCACAGCAGCGCTGCCGAGCAACTTCTTTGCATTCCAAATGCCACACACCGTAGTCAACAGCAGTCAAACGCTACGTTTTAGCCGATGCGTACCCAATCAGCTGGTATGGTTCATGCGGATACAAAACACATTATGTTCAATGGCCGCTGAGTCGGGGATTTGATTTTACTACTTTTAAAACGAAACTACTGTGTAAGCGGGTACGGTTTAACGAGGTTTTACTGTACCTCCATATGGCACTCGCCTCCGCCGCATCTCGACCCACACAAGAGGCCGCATTTCTACCAGAAAGCCCAGCTTCATGCATAGCGTTTGCGGCCAGCTTTTTCCAGTAAACATTACGGTTACATAAGCGTGAAGTGGGAAGTGTGAGAAGCAGTCGGGAATCTTTGAATGCTATTGCGTTCCACTCTTAAAGGCGAAGCTTAAGCGTCCCTCAAATTAAAAAAAAATAGCTTACCAAATGAACAGGTATGTTTTATACACTGGTGCGACTTGTATATATTTTTTTCAGAAAAACTATTGTTTTTAGGGGAGTGCGACGTATAGACAGAAAAATGCGGCAATTGCAAATAACTTTAGCTGTGGCGAACATTTTTATAGTTCTTATGCTAGATTGAAATGGCTGAAAGCTTTGTTAAATCATAACCATGTCACGAAATTGCTTCGTTAAAACACAAAAAAGAATACACAATTTTTAGTGGAACTAAGACTGGGAGATGAAAATAGTTTGTTAAATTGAAATTCGTTATACTATTTCGGTTTGAATCTATTAGACAAGACAGACCTGACTACAGAAATAGAATAAACAAATTGCTCCATAGTGGTGTAGTTCTTTTTTTTTTTTCTGGAAAACTGCCGTTTTGAGGTGGTGCGACTTATACAAAGGTGTGGCTTATAGGCAAGAAGATATGGTAATTCCAAGTAACTTTTGCCTCGGCCAACATTTTTATAGTTCTTTTGCTAGATTTACCAGCCATATGGGCTCTAAGTACATGCTTGAAATGGCTGAAAGCTTTGTTAAATCAAAACCATATCGCAAAATTACTTTTGTTAAAATGCGAAAAAAAATACACGATTTTTAGTGAAACTAAGATTGCGAGATGAAAATAGATGGGTAAACTGAGGTTCGGCATAGTATATAGGTTTAAATGTATTAGACAAAACAGACTTGACTACTGAAATAGCATAAATTGCAGCACAGTGGCATTGTTTGGGCCTTCATAATGTTATGTAAGGCACAAAAATGCTAAACTTTTCCATTTGAAAAGGTAGTTCTAATGACGAATTATAATCATTTGTACTCTTGAAGAGCCACAACTCTCGCAATTTATTCTGATAAAATTCTGAACCAGACCCTGTGTTATCACTTAAAACATGCTGTCCAATTTTTATTAAAGTTGAGCCAGCATTTCGAAAGTTAAATTTTAAGGACTGGTTACTCTCTGACTGGTTACTCCCTTAACTCTGAAATAAAAAATTCAAATATAAATTTTTTACTGCACTAAGTGTGTTAAAATTTTGCCAGTTGCTGTGGGACATATGCGGTTTAACATGCACTGCATGAATAAAACTAGAAAATTTGGTGTCATGGTCCTTTTACATAACACATCCAAAGGGATGGAATTCTGTCTGCCCCAGGCTATGTTAAAGGGATACTGAACAAAAATATGAAAAATTGAGGGAAGCATCAAGATTCGACTCTGAAGATGTGACTGTTCCGCTACGCAGTGTTTATTTCACATATTTTTAAACAAATGGCTGTATTTTTGAAGGATTATGAGCGCGCGGTGGCTGCACGCCGACCGCCGTGACATCATGTGTGCTGGCTTGCAGCAGCAAGAGCCATAGAATTCCCTCTGGCATAATCAGTCATCCACCATGGGAACGATAAATACAGTCAACGACCGATTTTTCGGACCCTCTAGGGAACGTAAAAACGTCCGAAAATTCAGGCAGACCGAAAAAATGAATCCATGCAAAAAACGCACATTTTTTTTTCTTTTTTTTCTCGGATCTAGAGGTAAAGGGCGAAGTACCAGGTTTCCGAAACCCTGCCAAAGCATCAGTGAAGTGGCTATAAAAAAACGCATTCAAAACCTCTGTATGCAGCCGACTGCCAGTTTATTATGTACATATTGTTAGGAATGGCGAGCTGGAAAGCAAGATTGCCACACAGTTACGACAGGGCGACAGGATGCGCATCTCCCCCTCACCGTCGCTGCAGCTAGGAGGCGTTCGAAGAAGCGGCCTTTGTGGTGAAAACCGCTTCCTTCCTCCAGCCCCATCGACATTGTGACGGAACTAGTTCGGTGTGTGAACAATGATTCCGGAGTTCCCCATCACGGAGCTGATTTGACACGCATGGACAAGCTGCCGCGGGAACGACGTATTTTTGTGCTTCTCACGCTTCGGCGTGGCGCAGAACAACGAGCGACCCTCGATCGGCACCGATAATTCCCGGAACGGCAACCCTCCAACGCCGTCGTTTGGGCTTCGGAATGTGTGTGCCTTTGTGTCTGTAAACTGATCTGCAGAGCAGCGGCGAGTTGGTGATGAGTAAACGAACAGTCGCCGCGTCGTATGACCGGCGGATCGAGTGTATAAAAACTGTGGTTGTGCGAATGCTGAGGACACTTCTCTTGAGCAGTCATGTTAGACTGAGTCACTTCTCTCATGCAGTCCTGTTGGACTAATACTCTTTTTCTCAAGCAGTCATGTTAGACTGATTTAATTTCTGTAAATAAACCCTTTTCCTCGTTCTCGATGAGAAACAGTTCTTCACTTCATCAACGATCTCAGCGTAAATAAGTTGGACGACGGCATGGGCCAGCTACCTTCGAATTCATGCCGTACTCCAATCTTGGCAAAGGACCACGGACGATGGGATTGAGCCCCCAATCCTGACAATATGCATCGTCGGGCAGCCGGTTTTATTGCTGCAGTGGCTTGAAGAACTTGTTGATTGTCGTTTGAACGGCGTTCCGATTGCATGTGATCATATTCACCTCGATCTGAGCAAGGGTCATGTCAGCACTGTACACCGATGAAAGAGTCAACAGTGCTCACGTCAACTCGGCACTTGTAGGCGGCGCAGGCATTGGCTCCTCATTTTCAACATCAGAGTCTTCTGAATCCCCCACAACCTGACTCCTTGCTCCATGCCAAACTCCTTGCTCACGTCAGCCTGCGATGGGCCGTTCACGACTTGCTTAATAATGGCGGCTTTCTTCTCCATCGTTAACTGACGGTACTGCTTTCCGCGCTTCGATGCCATCGGCGAGGACGACGAAGACGGAGTGGGGACCATTGAAGGCAAGCGAAATCCTCAAGTTGCAAACAGTGGAGTTCGCAGACGAGCGTCGAAGCACCTAGGCCTAGCGTCGCAGAGCACACTTGACACAACAGCACAACCACACACCATGCTAGCCAAAACGTGGCCTACGCAAACAAATGAAATGGCGCCGCTCTGGAAACACCGCCGGAGGCGAAAGTGGAAGTGTGGCAATGAACAGAGCCAGCGTGGCCAGACCGAATCGGTGTGTGACGGCTAGATTTGGCTAGTTGTGGTTCAAAGCGGTGATATGCTTCGGCTGCAAGTCGATTTCCTGCGCAAGGGCGCTGCGCGAGGAGCCAAAGGACCTGCCATCGTGTCAAAAAGTCCAGAAAATTGGACGGCGGGGGGTTCGAGCGTCCGAAACTTCAGGTGTCCTTGTACATTGATTCTGTGGGGCTCGTGGCGGTGCCGCGAAGACGTCCGAAATATCAGGCATGTCCGAAAATTTGGGCGTCCGAAAATTCAGTCGTTGACTGTACATGGATTTGTCTGATCTTCGTGCTTGTGGATTTAGATGCTCTTGTGGCTTTTTATGCCTTCATTATCATAACTTTCAGATCAATCAATACTTTTCGAAGTGCAGAAGACGTTGCGAACATGCACAAACGCTACTAATTACGACAATTAAGCTTGTTGAGATGGCCAAATCAAAATGTGGCAAGTATCTCAAGGCATTTGCTTGCCCGCGATAAATTCGTAAGGGCGTTTTATGTCACTTGTCGATGCATGTGTCCTTGGTGTTAATAGTTTCAATATCGGGCTTCTGTGCTAGAAGTCCTGCATTCAAATCCTGCCGTTTGACAATTTTAGTAATGCATATTTAATTTATTACACAGTACTTTGTTGAAAATTGTGAGTTTTCAATGTCACCATGCCACATCAAGCCAGAAGGACGATGTTTGGGCAAATCCATGTACTTCCCATAATTCCCATGCTGGCTGAGCTGCCCCGATTGCAGCTGCTGTAGACACTGGCGCCAAAGTTCCCTCTGGTAATTATTGTACGAAACTCTATGGCAGCAACAGAGGTGCGCAGCCAGCGCTTGCCTGACGTAAGCGTGCTTTGCTCTTGGCACCCATGTTGGCTGGGACGGGTGTGTACCGCGAATTCATATTCTTCGAAGCTTCGGCCCTCTGCCGGAAAGGTATGACACGGCTTGTCTCGCCCGATGATACTTTTCTCAGACCCTTGCGTGCAGCAGCATAAGGGCATTCTCCTATGTTGTGCCACGTGCTTCACTGATCACATTACAAAGCAGCACACAATGCAAACAGCGATTTTGAAAACTTGGGCACAAGCTCTGCTTGTGAAAACAAGTATGCAGCTGCGAGCAACTGTGCAGTTGGGACGTCGTTTGCTGCCATCTGGCGTCATCCATGCGCGTGGAGACGCGGGCGATGGCTGGCATGTCGATATCCGGCACAGATAGCATCACAGAAACGTCACTTCCTCTAATTCACAGTGCAACCACTAGACGTGGTATTATGTAAAAAATGCTATAAATTCATTTTCTGCTAGTTTCTGCCTGAAAACAAGGTTGCGTCAACCAATTTCAGCACCTAAGCTTTCATTTGGTCTAAAAATCTCAACGGCAAAAATTTTGTTCAGTATTGCTAAGGAAAAACTTTTGCTATTGTTGGCTGCATACATGAGTGTGGTGAGATAGGCCTTTTCTACTTTGATGTTGCCGGCTCTTATCGTTAAATGTATAGTATATTCTGTGCTCGCTTTCCTATGTTGTAGAGACTAGTTGAATACTGTGGAAGTGCATTTCTAAAATTTGTTTTTCTGCTTTCCTGCCACTTTCCTACTACACCTCTAAAGCCTAGATAACTGTGTGCTTATGCTGCTCTAGTGCTAAAATTTTTTTTTCTGCCTTTTTAGGAACTTTTTAGACACACATCAGAAGACATTTAAAGGCCCCACAAACCACCTCTGACATTTTTTACACATTTTATAAATCTTTGTTCACATACAGTCAATTGTTATGATCATCTTTTGCAAATATGGCAGTACTAAGCTCCGTGGAGATGCTGCAAATCAGAAAACAATCTCGTGCTCCTCTCAGGGCTCCTCCTGTCCCTTCTTCGCAAGTCATGACATGGGTGGGCAGGGTTCTACCCAGGTAAAAGCTGTCGATTGGTCAGCTGATGAGAGACGATGGTGCCTACGTAACAAGAGCCGGCTGTGTGTCTTAAGGCTGGGGCTCGGCTATTGTGCACTACTAATTCTTTTCTGAAGTTTTCATTCCGTCGGCATTGCACGGAAGGCGATTAGGGATGGACAGTGGAGGAGCCTTTCTTCTAATGTATTGATGCGACCCGTAGCTTTTTCTGCACTGCATGGAGTTGGTGAGAATGCACGCCAGGGGGCAGGGTAGCAGAGGTGAGCAAGAAACCATGGTGCCTGCACAGTAATTCATTAAACACTTTTTTTAGTCATTAAACACCTTTTAGTTTTGCTGTTTAGGTACCATTTCATTAAATTTTTGCGGCTGTATGTTCATTGTAGACTGGTGGACAGCTGCCACTATGTAACATTTCAAGCTCAGAGTGGTTTAGGGGATCTTTAACAGATTGTTTTAAGCTTGCTGGGCAAAAAGTTATAAAGTACATTTCAAAAAGTCACTTGAATTGCTTAATGTTTTCTTTAATTAATAATCTGCTGCTAGCAACATAAGCATGTGCAGCGCACAAGGTGGGAAGAGACCGATTTATTTTCTAGACTGCCAATTGCCATTTAATGTTCTGGCACCTCTCTGAAACCACACTTTATGAAGTCATTCTGACTTATCTGGTTTATTTTAGCTTTGACAGTTAAGGCTTTGTGAGGCTGGCTTTACAGCACCTAGGATACTCCATGTCAAATTGGTAACTTTATTTTCTATTAGTAGTGAAGTTATTTTTTTTCTTGAATTTGTATTAAAGCTTGCAGTATTCATATAGCAGGCAGTTTGTTCGTAATGCTGTAATTTGAATATTTTATGTAAGCAACATAGAGAGTCTATGATGCCATCATGACAAGAAAGGTTTATTATAGGATGAGTGTAGGTACTGTTGTGGAACCTGTAGTTCTTATGAGGTAGAATTGTATGTTTAAAAGCCACAAGTTAGCTCATTTTGTTTGAGAGAAAAACAATTGGGCTTTCCTGTGCTTGGTGCACCAGTTTTCACAAACAAAAATGAATGGTTACATAGTACTTACGAACTGTGCCAGTGCTGGGTTAACTGTGCCTATGTTGATGCGCGAACAGCATTTGACTGTCTGGATTTTGTTCTCAGAAGCTATAGAGGTATTGAAGCCATAAAGCACTTGTGTTCACAGGCTTCCTTTTCCTGTGTGATTCTCACTGCTGAGCGCCATTTCTGAAGCCCGTCTGCTTTCATTGGATTTGATGTCCTTTATTGTATGAGAAAAATAATCAAATCATATTTTTGTTGTAAAGCTGTTCATTGATTGCTGTATTTATTAAAATTGCTTTAAGTGCATGAAAAAAAAATATTATGCTGCAGTGCTGAGGAAGGTAATAGGTTAGCAGAACAAAAATAAATCAAAATGTTGAGAATGTGAAATTAAAAAGGTTCATAAGAAGTTCCAGGCAGTAGCATTGTTTGGAAAGCAGAAACTGTTCAAAACAATGAGCTTAGTTTTAGCAGGAGATCAGATCTTGTTGAATGATCTATTTCATTGTGAAAAAAAAACTTGTACAACTGCTGGCTGAATTTTCATACATGGATGAGTTTACAAACACCATATTTTCGCGCTTGCTTACTATGTGCGCCAAGAATTGTAAAATTTTAAGTGTAAAGTCATGGTGCAGGTTGTTGTACACGAATTTCACCTTGAGGTGTGGCTTCACGGCAGCACAAATTTTGCAATGAGGCTACATTTTAACACGAAGTTCTCTGTCATCCAAAGCTTTATCTCCTGAGGCATCCCACCCTGAGCATCCGCTCTCAATGCCTATGTGTTGTCGCTCCCATCTTCTCCTCTTTGAGTGTCACCATTTTGGGTTTTGGCTGTGTTAGTTCGTAAATAGCGCATGCGGCACCGATGAACTCGAACTTGGATCATTATGAGCTGTGCTCGATGGCAGTCGTTTACAGCGCAGTGCAAGCTGATCAGCAGCATTGCTGGGGAGGTTTGTAACAGATCCTCTGGTTGAAAATACAATGTGGACGAGATGTGCACAAGTGAATGGAGACTGCTTTTACGAAGATCTGATTATTCATGTGTGTAGTTATTTCTGTGGCTTATGTGGTGTTGTAATTGAGGGTGCAGGGTATACGTGGAGACTGGTTATATGCAGAAAAACATGGTGTTGAAGAAACGAGCAGTCAGAAAAAAACTAATTTCTATGGTGATTCATTGTTTTGAAATGTCACTACAGCTAAAAACTTGGTAAGGCTTTTGCCTAGTTTTGTGCATCATTAAAGGGATACTATAGGCAAATGTCAATCTAAATTGATAGATTGATGCTTAAGAATGTCTAAGGCATCAATATTATTGCGAACAAAGTTTTAGTATACGAAAAATTGGGGTAAAAATGAATGGCACAATTTACAACTCACCCAGGACTTTCAAGTACTAGCCCAATGACGAATGCACTCCTTATTATAATTCTGTCACTAGTACACAACCTCTCCTAATAAAAAAGATAATTGTATTGCAGTATAAGACGGAAGAAAATGCTACTTGTCCAGCTCTGTTTGATGTTTATAAAAAAGAACTCATTGACGTTACCCCTGACAACAATGTATGGTCGAAAGGTTTAGTTTTCGCTCGACTCTGCGCTTCCTGTGCTTTCTTGTTTGAGTAGTTTCGTTATGGCATAGTGCTGTGCTGGTTTTGCTGGGTCATGAAACTCGTAAACTGCAAGCAGCAGAGAATTCCATGTCTATGTCATGTTGCGGCCCACGCTACTTGACCAAAAGCAGCTGCAGCGCTGAATCCAAAGCTCTGTCTTGGCTCGGCTTCCTCCGTGGCCGCGTTTTGCGCATTAAACTGTAGCGCCATCTGTTGGCCGCCGTCTTACTCGCCAACGGCAGTACAGAGAAACCTCGTTACTGCGAACACCACATTAACGAACTTTTCAGAATAATGATTGTTATTCAGTTTTCGTGTCATGTTAATGCCTTAGTAGTACAAACTAATATTCAAAATTCTGGAGATTCTTAGATTTCCGTGTCTCCTTTACGGCAGCAGGAACAGTAGGCTAGCAGACAACAAGACGCAAAAAGCGGACGCCATGGCACATGGGTTCGGGAAACCCAAGACAGCGTCGGAGGAAAAAAAACGTTGGGAGGGGACTTTATTGCAGAGGTGACGATGCATCAGGTAATCCGAGTGCATGATCCGCCCAAAGAAGTGTCGTCTAGCAACGGAGGCATGTTTCTCCGTTTTTTCGCCCGTCTTTCTGTGCGTGCCTCTTTTTTCACGCTTCTTTCTGTGGCCGTACCAGCTGCGTCTGCAAAGAAATGTTAACCTCCGCGCTTGCGGGAATGCCACACAGTCGCACTTTCCGGATGATGTCGTTTACGTGCGCTTGTTTGAGAGATAGTTGAGGTGTCTGCTTCGAGTAAGACAGTTGCGGTGTCCACGGCAAGGAATGTGAAAAACAAACAAGAAGAAATGTTACGCTTTATAGGCAATATGGAGCTGCTTCATTGTTTGTGGTTTTCTCAGTGTCAGCGCCTTTTGCACGCGCCACTGAATATATGGGGGTTGGTAGCGGCAGAATCTATGAAAAATTGCAACAGCACAGGCTGAGAGCCAGCAGTGGCATTTTCATGGATAGCTCATACAGTGACAACTTATAAACTGATGGTGGGTCAAATGGTTAATTTTGGGGCTTTCACTGTAATGACCTTTCAAAATAAATAGTTTGCCGCGGTCCCCTGATGTTTGTATATTGAGATATTACTGTAAAAGACAGTGATGGTGTATGTAACGTCACCACTCCCCCGCTCAGGGGGCGAGTGACTTGAATTGCGCTAAAGATATGTGGACCCTTCAGAAGCGATTTTATCTTAAACTAACGGTGGGAGAGAGGGGGGCTGTCCTACCCAAACGCCTCCACTACAGCATCTAAACCTTCAGATGCACGAAAGCTCTTGCATTACAGCACATGTGTCTTAGAGAGTTGTAATAGTTGGCTTTCAACACCAAACACGCCCTGCAACTCCTTTGCAAGAGAGCACGTGCCCTTTGCATTGGTGCCTTTGTATCGGCAATGAAAGTCCTACCATTCCCTACCTCAAAAATGGGCAAATGAGCCAAAGAAAGTTATTTGCTTTAAAATGAGTGAATGAATCAAGCTCATCAGGGTTGGCTGAGGAATTTTATGGTTCATAAATACATTTTTTTCTGCGTGCTACTTGCCTGCATGAGGTATAAACCCAGTACTGGCATAGTTCTGTTCTAGGTAAGCTTTTTGAGAGGACTAGGTAGGAGAACACGGACCAGCCCAGCAGCTTCCCATGATGCTACATTGGAAGGCAAAAGAATTGTACTGAAACTGCTGGGCTGGTTTGTGTGTTCTACAGGTGGCTGGATGCTGCTCCTGCTTACGAGATGCTGAGGCAGCATCTTGTTGCACAGCTCATGGCTGCTGGACATTGAAAGTGTGGTTTCAGAGCTGGTGAGCCTTGTTTGGGTATGCAGCAGTTCTTGCTTTTGTTTGCTTAATTTTTAAAAATTAAATATTGATTATATGGGTCAAATGTAACACCAGTCTTGCAGACATGTCACTGATTTGTGCTGTGCCCTGAGATTTAGAGTTTAGAGGATTTACTAGGGCTGTACTATTTTATACAGTTTTCTTTTTTTAGACAATACAGACTTTTTTAAATAACGAAAGCTATGACCGTGGGACACCTGTTGCTTTGCATATGAGCTCTACAGCGAGACGGAAGTACATCGCCACTCTGAAAAGACTAAGAGAAATTCGGTAATTAAATGTATGGTTATTAACTTATGGCCAGTTGTTTATATAGAAAATTGTAGGGCATCACAATTTATGACGTACTATTTTTTAGAAATAAAAAGATCACAATTTATTTATCATTGAAATTGAAGACCAAATCCAGGGAATATCGAGACTGAGTGCGTCCCTCTGCGCATCTGGTGGTAGTGACTTGTGAAGAAGTGTGGGGGTAAGTTTGAATGATAGCATGCCACGGCCAATCCTGACCCGACACACAGCAGCACGTGCTTGCCAGGCAAAGTGTGCCGTAATCAGTAGGTGCTGCGACAGACCGAGACATTCAGTTTCAAACTTCCTTGTTCTTGTCATCGTGGGGCGTTTCGGTCTGATATGATAGTGGGGCCGCCTTTTCTGTGTGCCTGCAGCACTCTGTTTCGATATTGCCTGGATTTACCGTTGAAATTTGATGATAAATATTGTGAATTGGGTACGATTTTTAAGTCACGCTGGCCGCATTTCTATGGGGGCGAAATGCAAAGAAACTCGTGCACTTAGATTTAGGTGTACGTTAAAGAACCCCAGGTGGTCAAAATTTCTGGAGTGCTCCACTACGGCATGCCTCATAATCAGAAAGTGGTTTTGGCACGTAAAACCCCATAATTTAACTTTCTTTTTTAAGGATCTTTAAGATCTTCGAAAAATGAAAGTGCATTAAAGTGTGACTGCCTTCAAATTTGCAATTTATACACTGCCCTTCAGGCACTAATAGTTAATTAAAAATGTTAGTCTTTTAAATGTAAGTTAAGCAATGGCAAAAAACAACGACGGGGTTAACTGAGGGGCCCGATGTTTATTATTCATATCATAAGCCGACCGACACTGACACCAAGGACAACATAGAGGAAATTACTTGTGCTTAATAAATGAAATAAAGAAACAATAAATTGATGGAAATGAAAGTGGATGAAAAAAAAACTTGCCGGAGGTGGGGAACAATACCACAACCTTTGCAACCTTGAGAAGGTTGTGGGATCATTTCCCACCTGCGGCAAGTTGTTTTTTCATTTACTTTCATTTCCATTAATTTAGTGTTTCTTTATTTCATTTATTAAGCACAAGTAATATCCCCTATGTTGCCCTTGGTGTCAGTGTCTGTTGGCTTCTTGTGATATAAGCAATGGCAAAGTATTTCCGCCACGCTGTAGGGCTCGTATGAGAAAAAGACAGGTGTCTCACGGTGATAGCTCTATATAAAAAATCTGTGCTGTCTAAAACAAAACACCCTGTGTATCCAAGAAAGGAAAGTAAATACGATCACCTTTTATCAATTCAGTATTTGTCAATTTGATCTTGTTAAATCACCTGAGTTCAGATGTCCTGAAATAATCCATGCTTTCTATGCAGAATAAAAATTATTTCAAATGCAAAGTAAAGTATTGGATAATTTGAAGTAGAGTGAATTGGCAACAGTTAGGTTACAACTGCTACCGATAATACAAGAAGCACTGACCCTGCTCAACTGAACACATATGAATGTTGTCTAGTCATTATGTGCTTTCACTAACTGCAGTTTAGCATTCCATACATTGGTGATTCTATGTGTTCATGATTATGGGCAGCGTGAAGGACAAGGACAAAAGAATGAATGGGCACATGATGTCCTGTGCAAATTTTCTTCTTTGTCCTCGATCACACTGCCTGTAATCATGAACTAGCTCAAACATGCCCTATTTTCACTTCTTTTGATTGAGCTGCTTGCACTTAGAGCTGGTCTTTAGGCACTGTTGACATGAAAACTGTTACACTGATGGTGAATAACAAGTTTTCAAGCTACTGAAAGCAGTGCAAACTGTGCACTTGTGATGGGAAGGTGAGGCTTGTGGGTGATTGCAGCTGTGATAAAAAGAAGGGCCAACAGCTGCAATCTAGGCTGGTGATGTTGCATGGAGAACATTGTTGTGCCATGTGACACGCGCTTTACCCCCTTGCATGACACTCTGCATGTAAGAGCTGGCCCACTTTGACCCTCTTTTTGGCATTTTTCCTTGCCAAAGCAATGCCCCCTTTCACATTACAGAGAGGGTTGAATGTTTTTTCATTGTTCCTATTGATGACTCAAGCTTCCGCCCTCTATTTACGAAGGACTTGGGATACAACTTCCTTTTTTACTACTTGAGATAGACCTTCAAATTTCATGCATGACAGAAATAATGGTACACCAACTGCCAATAGTATACCATTTTATGCCCCCCCCCCCCCCCACACACACACTTTGTGAGAACTAAAATTAAATTTGTGACTCAGGGAATACATTGAGGGCTTTGTTTGTGTGGATGCTCAAGTGTCATGTTTATTTTCATTGTAGAGTTAGTGTTGCATTTTTTCTATGCACTCAGTGTCCTACAATGGGACTGGTGGGCAGAGTAATACTTGGTGATTTAACAAGGTGATATTGCCTGTTTCTTTTTGGCACTCAGTGGGCCTATGTCAGTGTGGAAGGTGTACTGCAACTTATTGCCATAGGTGAGGGGTATGGAAGCGAGACATAAGGGAGTACCATTAGGACAGTGTGACAGTACCCATATAAGTAGGACATGTTTAGCATTTCCATTTGGTCACTTTGGTTTCCATTTCTCTTGTAAGTAAACCTGGCACTCATATTGATGCATTGAAGTTGGTTTGCAGTGTGTCATTCAGTTAGGCAGCAAATCTTCTGTAGGGTCCTTTGTACACTGCATGAGCTATAACTATGCATATACTCATTTGATGTTGCCAGGTGAAGGTATGTTAACCAGTGTCCACAGTTCTAGGTCATGGACAGTGCTGTCTAGATTTTGCAGTGAACATTGCTGTGAGAAGATAGTATGTACACATCTCACTTGTGAGCGCGAAGAGATGACCATACAAGCACTGAACAGCCTCAATTGTGTCGTTACAACATGTGCTGTAATATTATTGTTTTACTAATTAACTTTTAGATCAGTTATATATGTTATCACACATTGACTTCCGCCACTGACACTGAGGTGCTGCTGGGAAAAGACATCTCAACTGCACTGTCTATAAACTGTCTTGCTCCTCTCAAGGGAAAAACGTATCATAATGCTTTGAGAGCCATTTATAATTACCAGTGCAAGTTGGCTGCTTTCAGCCGAGCTAGGTAGATAAACTGTACAGCATGTATTTGCTTTGCGACTGTGGAAGAGTCCTTACACGGTTTGTAGAACAGTGGTGCCTCTGAACCCTAAAATTTTTTACGCGAGAACACATAGGAATCTGGCCCAGGAAAGCTTCTTTTTCTTCCCAGTTTTATTAGGCTTAAAGTATAAATATGGATTTGGTGTTAAAATATCGGTGAAAGATCGCACTAATAATGCTGTCATGTTTATATTCTTTCATAATTTATAGAAGGACTGGACTTCCGGCATTTTCTGCTCTTGTATAAAAATTGTATACAAGTGATTGATTTTAAAATATGCTTACCCCTGTACTGGTTCCTTTGTTCTTCTGTGATGCATGTGGTCTGTTCTATGCATTGTGGCTTAGCTTCTGCTGTACTGGAAGAGCCTAATGCACTGTTTTTAAAAATGTGTGTGGTTATAGTTAGATTTATTGTACTAACGCTCTGTATTTCTTGCTTCTTAGGACCTTCTTTGCAGAAATGGCATTTTTTGTGCGCAAGCTGAACATGAGTAAGTACTAGGAAACGTTCCACTTTCTACCATCTACTTATAATAGCCTGCAATTGTTTTCAGATATAAAACAGATTTACTTGGCATGTAAGCATTGATTAAACTTTGCTCTGCAGTTCGGTGTACAGTGATGCAAAGAACAGGCTGATAAAGTGAAAATGGCAGGTAGAAAAGAGGATAATTTTTTATGAAGCAATAAGCTTTCCATATTCTGGGCTGGGATAATGTAACTACTCTATTCCGCTTTACACTTTGTCTGGCCAGGATGGGCTGGCCGTGGGTATTGGATGATAAGAAAGGAATTGTTATACTGTTGAGACCAATGAGTACTATAAGCTATCATGCTAACACACAAAATAAGTATAGTCATTCGACGAGCGCTGGAATGATCATATTTGATGCTGTAAACATTTTCCTTCATCATTTGTTGGTTTGTCTGCTGTGGAGGTGCTAAGAGCAGCACTGCTTTCTGAAACTCCTGCCGCTATCTGATGCTCTGGAGATGTTACCTTCAATGGTAGTCTGTGTGCTTGTGACAGGTTACTCTGTGTACGCTGGAATTCAAAAAGAATTTTGTGGAGAAGATTATGTATATGATGCACTTGTTCAATGTAAAAGTTGTGCATTATGAACTAGAAAAGATTATGTAGTATTCACATGTAAGTGCAAATGTGTGCGTTTGACAAACCCTGGGGTTGAATTGAAATATCTGGCCTTCAGGCTTTTCCTTTTTCAGTTCTAAGCTTCCTCTTTCTGAACATATCGAAGTGCAACATGCTTTAGAAGGCAACTTTGTTATGGGTGGCTTGGCACACTGCATGCACTCGTGATGTGCGACTATGTGCAGAACACATTAACGGGACACAGCTTTTCAAATAGCAGTAATTAATTTCTTCTCTGAACCTGTGCACATATTATAAATGTAACAGTTTTGCTTGAAATGAAATTCAGTGATACATGCTAGCTGACTCTTACTTTTTTTTTTACTAATGTGGTTAATGTTCTTAACTGCATGTGACATGTAGATGTGCTTTGACACCTTCACTAGAACTATTACAGAATGCGTGAGATTCACGCTTGTTTTTTTTTTGCAGATATTGGCGCAGGCAAACACAGCTTGACTATTACTGTTTGTTTTTGAATTGCATAAATGTCAGAAATCCACTAATGTGCTTGTATAAAAAGATTAGGCAATCCTTTGAGACAAGCACCCAAGGGGCTATAAAAAACGTAATTGAAAGACAGCATGAAATTTTAGGTGGTACAAGAAGGACTCCATACATATTGCTCAATGTTTTACTAAACTCTCTCAGCCTTCATTCCATATCAAACCTTGATAACTTATTTGTGTGCCATGTACTCTTAATAGCTTCTCTTTGGTAAGATTTGATGATGGCAGGTTCAGTTTGAAATATTTGGAGCATCATGTGGGTCTAAACAATCTACACTGAATTTTCAAGCTTTTTCTTTTCTTTCTTTTTTTAGGAATTCAGGCAAAAGAGCAAGGCTCTAACAAACAGATGGCATCAAAGTCATGTGCCTTGTCTTTAGTGCGTCAGCTGTACCATCTTGGTGCTATTGATGCCTACACAGGAGTTGCCAAGAAGAAGACTGAAAGCAAGGTTAGAAATATAAAGTTATACTTTCAGTTCTTACAAGCTGTGGTGAATATTATGTTCTTGTTACGGTATCATTGTGAGAGGTTGTGAGTGCACTTGCAGTGAAGGCACCCATATATTTTGTTTCACAGTGCTAATATCCGAATACATTAAAGGGCCCCTCACCAGGCCTGGCCATCTTTAGCTAATGAATGCAAAACATACAATGTGCGCTAACGATTGTATTTGCAAAGAATTACATCGCTACGCGCCGCAGAAAGGTAAGAAATGTCAATCCGAACGGCGTTTTCCCTTTTCCTCGCGACGACCGCGCTCCAAGCCGGATGGTGACGTAGTCGTGTCCGTGCGCCTACGTAGTCGTGTCCGCAGTGTGACGTCGCTCGTGGTGACACGTGACTTCGAGAATTATCCAAGGCAACATCTGTTATTTCTGTGATCTGTTGCTTGAATTGACGAAGTGAAGTTTAGAGAAATAACAAAACACACAAATGGAATGTCTGCATGTTTTTTGTTTTACTTTGCATTGAACCAAGAGAGATGTACTTCCGCTTTGTCTGCTTGTTCCCACGGTCGTGTAGTCGCGTGTGCAGGCGCCAAAACTATGCCATTTTCTACCATGTTCCAGTGTGTGATCATGCTGGGCTATCCACTTGTTCTGCGTCAGTATTCATGTAGCATTGAATTATGCCGCTAGTCACGTGTCCTTGTGCACAGTGCACAAAATCATGCGCTGCTGCACGAAACGCTGCTGGCTGCTGCACGACATCACAACAGCTCGCGCACAACGCTGTCAGCGGAAGTGTGCAGCACCTCAAGGGGGAGAAAGAAAAAAAAACTGAGGAGAAAAAGAAAATTAATGACGCGCCCGTGACGTGTGTGTCATGCAATCCTCGAGGTCTGGTATGGGAGAATGCAGGGTAGGCATTTCGCTTGCGGAGGCTAGACTGGGCGAGTGGAAAGAGTGTCTCGCTATGCAGTGGAGCTCGCCTCCTGAAATCATGGGTTCACGGCACTGAACTGTTTCTATCTCTGCAATTAATGAGCCGATTACAAAAATTTTCGTGGCAGATCGCTCCCTAGAGGACACGTAACAACTTCCAGTGTATAACCAAGATTTGCTGTGGGGCCAGGTGAGGGGCCCTTTAAGGGACAGACTGAATGTAAATAGAGAAAGCCCCTCTGATTGAATGAGTGTGTCTTGTATTGACTGAAACAAGCATTGTTTTCCTCATAAAACGGCGATTTATATTTTTTATTTTTCACAACAAATGGCGAAAAATACGTTTTGGCACTCTCATGCTGCATAAGCACGAAAAAAAAAAAGGGATTCTTTTTCACACGACCTTAGTGTTCGTAGCTTCTTGGCCTTATATTAAATATTGAAATGCAATAAATTTTTTCTAATATAAGATTTTCTGTACCTTCCATTGTGCAGCTAAATCTTCAGTTCTTACAAGTAGAAAAGTGACTCCATGGCCTCTATGATCAAGTGGCACGTGCTGTAGCTCATTCTTGGAGGCAATAGTGGTGCTGTGGGTGCTTGCATCCACGGCCAAAAGAAGGCAGCACATTGTCACAAATCTAGTACAAGGATTTGCAGTAGTCACAAGTGCAGCAACCTATTACAGCAGCATTTTATTTTTGCAAATGGTGAAAAAGTCAAAATTCAAACGGTTAACAAAAATTGCACTCACTCCTGCGAAAGCCGCCCATCGCTCTACTTTCCAAATTTCCGAGGTGGGCTATTTGTGACTTCAATTAAATGCTCGCCCCCCCTAGCGGCTGTGCTGAGAACCAGCTTATCTGAATTCAGCCGTAGGTTCCAACATTGCAACGTGCACCGAAGCATTGCCTTGTGGTTCTCAAATCATGATGCCCCAAAGCACAAGCCCGAAAAAACAAAAAAGAACAGATGTTGAAAGAATTTTGTTGTGTACCATTATGGCATGGCATAGCGATGTAAAGACAACAATTCCTCATTTCATTGTTTCCTGAAAGTATAGCAGACGGCACGATCTACGGAGAGCGACATGGACAAAAAACTTGTGCATTGAGAAAAGGTGACTGACGCTGTGGTGATTTGTTATGAAACACTTAACTTGGGACTACTTCGTTGTTCCCGGCGAGTAGACCATTGCTTTTTTTAAAATATATCTTAAATACGTTCCTGTCATTTCAAGTCACGCAGTGTACATTGTTTAGGCAGGCGCTTTAATAAGTCAGTGATGTACACTTAAGCTTTATGTAGTTTGGATAGTTTAGTTTTCTGCCCCAGCATTAGTGTTAATAATTCCTTAAGCAGCAGGCACATTTTCGCCAATGTACTTTTTTGTGCTGATACTCGTAGCAGGAACGATAACTAGCTCAGTAGGTCTGGAATTGATCATGACATGTTACGCTGCAAGGTGACATATCGTTTTGATAGCATGCCTTAGTTGAGCACATTAAGCACATGTTTTTTATGCAGCATGGTGAGTTGTCAGTTCATTTGCTTGCAAGAAATTTAGAAGCAACTGCAAGCAGCGCTTGCTCCAGATTTGGAGCATTCGGCTTGGCCACAGCACTGCTAGTTTGCTTTCTGACACTGTGCACACAGCCAAATTCCATTAGAAATGGTTCGATTTGTTTACAAGTCATGCATTTACACTAATACAAGTGACATTGCTCAAAAGAAAACCATCGCTAAATTTTGAGAATCTATTGGAAGGAACACAATTTGATCCGATTGGTTGTTGTTTACTTCTCATGTTTTACTGGGGTTTGAGAACTCCTATGGGCAGCGCATATCTGCTGTGTTCCCAATAAGGACCCAACCTTGAACACTGTGTACTGCGAGCATGATCATGTGCCAGTCATTGGAAGGAGGCTATCTTATCACATGGATCAGCTAACTATAAAGAGAAAGGTGCACCCTGACTCTCAAACGGAATTTTAACTTGTTCCGATAGATGTTACTGCCTATACAGGGTGTCCCAGCGAACTTTAGCCAAAGGTTAAAAATATTTGAATGCCACGTAGCTGGACAGAACCAAGGTAGTGTTGTTTGCCGTCACTTGGAGATACTAAAATTTTTTTTCTTCAGTTTAGTCTTAAAAAATTGGATCTTCTCAAATATTATAATTGGATGAAAAGTGTCAATGAGAAAATTGTAGAGTGACATGAAAAACTCATGATACAGCTTTCTGTTGCTCAATATGTGCTACATAAGTGTTTTTCCGAGTGTGAAAGAAGCCCCCAAATGCACACAAAATTGCCGCATGACTGGCCGCTTGAGGTACTTTGCGTGTATTCGTGGGCTTCTTTCACACTTAAAAAAGACTTTTAGGTAGCGTAATGTTCCCACTTGGTCGCCCATGCCATTTTTATTTTCTGCAGTAAACTATCTCAATCTACGCTCAAAAGTGCCGCCAAGTCTCTGTATAATGAACGTAACAATTTCGCAAAGACTGGTCATTATATCAATAGTTTGTTACATCACAATTTACCTTAAAACTTATAAAAAGCAATGATAATGTACATAACTGCACACAGCAGCTGTAGAACCAGTACATTATTACAATAATTGTGTAACTGGTTGCCTCTTCTTGCACTGTAGTCATACTTTCTGACAATCCATTTCATTTTTCATTCCTCTTGCACTTTATCATTGACTTTGATGCTGCATGCGGAGTGACTAATTTCAGTAGTAACGGCACGTAGCATCTGACCCAGTAATGAAGGGCGAAAAGATTGAAAAATGGATTGTTAAAAAATATGCTGCCTCTGTAGCAGACAAGACAGCTTTCCCAAGGTTGCTTAGGTGTTATGCATGCTTCTCCAGTAGTCCTGAAGGAGCACATGTTCAGTGCCGTTAAGGTTGGTTAATGCCATCAATTTGCTATGGTTGCTGATAATGTCAACTTTGAGAGGGCTTAAACATGCTCCACCGATACCTTCAGTGCCATGTATGTGCGTCATTGGCACCTGCTGAACTGCTGTGCCATGAACCATGCATGAGTTGTGTATGACTTCCTTGTATCATCCCCATTTTCTCAAGGAATTGATAGGTAGCTGAGGATGCGAGCAATAAGGCACATACTGCATCCACTGCTGAAAAGTTCTTTTTCTTGCTCTTTTGTATCCCCTTCCATTCCTTTCAACGTGCTCTGAGGGAGTCTCCTGGGAAGCTTACTTCACTTTTTCTCTCTGGCTCACTTGTTCGTTTTTTACTGCAACAGTACGATAAATTGACGTACAGCTGTTATGTCTAGAATAACTTCAGTGGGTTAGAGTTTTGAATTTGTATAATTGCTGAACCTTCACCATTATAATGAATTTTAAAGGGGATTCTTTTGTGTAAGAATAGATAGGGGAGCCCTGCTCTATTTGTGCCCAACATTCCTATGACCTTTTTAAGCCTTGCCTACGTGCTAATAAAATGTTGCTGAAGAAGAGGTTGAAAAAAAAAAAAAGAATCCTGCAGATACAGGCTGAGGTAACAAGGCCACTTTTGAAAGCTTCCATAATGAGCTTGAAAAGCACAGTTTACTTTTGCATCTTCTGTCATCTCTGGCCAAATGTATTGCGGAATGGAGTGCCTTTCTCTGCATTAGTTTCTGTTTGGAATAACTTTTTTTCTATACACCTTTCTGAAGCTTTTCCCAGTCTGTATTATATTAGAGTGCTTTTACTGTACAGTAATTGAAAAACAAAAGTTACTCTTTATAAACATAATTTGCTAGCCCTAATTTTATTTGTTATAGCTTTGTAATTTTGATCTGTATTTGTGTGTTTTTGCCATCAGCACGTCACAGACTATTTGGTCAGTTGTTTGAGACTTAGTGCGTAAACTTTGTAGCTTACAAATGATCTTCAGACAAAAACTTGACAGCACTCACATTTGTTTATTTCATTTTTATTTTTATTTTCTTAGTTGGAGCCATATGCAGTCACGTTGAAACCAGAGGTTGTTGAAGAAATGGCCGAGACCATTAGAGCTTTGAAGATTGAAGCTGTCTGTGTTCCAGAAAACGTAAGTCTGCTTGTTCATCTTGTGATGAATGCTGCCAGTATAAGTCTATTACGGATATATGCCATTGCATGAGGGAGAAGACCCTACTGCAAGAGTGACGCAGTAATTTGCATGGCTGCATCAAAGGCCTTTTGGGAGGCTACATTTTGCGTACTAGAAACTAACTGATGCAGCAGTGGAATGACGTGATCCTGGGATCCTGTCTTCACCGACAGTATTTTTGAATACTGGAAGTGATATGTTGCAATGGGAAGTGAAATGACATGAGGCTGAGGATAAATTATTAAAAAATTATGAGGCTGGAGTGGTTCCTTGATGACAGTGTGCAGGGGCAGCCTTTTGGGGCTTCATTGCAATGGTGTGTGTGTGTGTGTGTGTGTGTGCGCGTGCGTGCGTGCGTGCGTGCGCGCGCGCGCACAGTTCCTAGGGGAATGTTAGGTTCAGGGCAGTCCGTTTCAGTTATTCAGCAACCTTAGTCATGGTTTGTTCCATTTGCACTGTCATCTGGTTGTGTGCGAAAAGTAATTTTTGAAACCGAATTGTATATGAATAAAATAATCAAAACCCGCTACAACGAAATCTCGTGACAACAAAATATTTTTGTATCCCCGGTGAACGCCCATAGGATTTAATGCATTTGATACCTCTCTACAACGAAATGTCGCTGTACTACATTCCTGCTTCAATGAAATTTGCCGCATATTACCTACTCGCTCAGGGCTAGCAGCCTCCAAAATGTGCTCAAATGCGATTGCTTTGCACATAGGCAGAAAGTTTTCATATTTCCATAGGGGGGGGAGGAGGAGGCTGGGGCCTGACCTTCTTCCCGAACCCCACCTATGTGTGCATGTGTGTGTGTGTGTGTAGGAAGGAAACGGTTTTCATGTGGTCTGTATTGTTCATATTGATATTGCCTCTATTCGTCATTGTTCTGCTTTTCACACCTACACCTGCAATAGCTCATAGGGCTGCAGTATGTACATATAAAATTAGAATAAGTCAATTTCTCAGATAATATAGATGAAAAGTGTCAATGAGAAAATTGTAGAGCTATATGAAAAATTCTCAAGACTGCTTCCTGTTGCTCAGAACGTGCTACATAAAAGTGTTTTTCCGAGTGTGAAAGCAGCCAGCGAACATGCGCAATATTGTAGCGAGACTGGCCGCTCGACACACTTTGTGTGTATTCGCAGGCTTCTTTCACACTCAGAAAAAAAAAGATGATATACAGTCAAGCCCACATATAACGGACAAACTTTCGCTTAAAACGAACGAGAACCGTGCGACTGCCAAAATAGGCATTATTTCAATGGCATAAAATCGCATGTAAAACGAACGTCTTTGAGCCCTACCGATCGGTTAGAGTGAATGGACGGCATAAACCCGACACCGCGATGCGAGATAACGATGACCCCTGACCCCTTTGCGCATGCAGTTTTCCCAAGCCTTCTCGCAGGTGAACTGTCCATTTCGTGCCCTGTGCCATCACGTGCTGCCCACGGGTGTCGGCGTGTGGCTTCCAAGGTCGCCCTCCTGCCCATCCTCGCAACTCTGCTCCCCTCTCCTCACTCTTTCTTGCGACTCTCTCGCTGTCTCAATGGGCATGCTACGGTGCTGGATAAAGTTCAGAAGTTTCGTTTTCTGGCCGTTACCTCAAAGCAGGCGGCCTCCCTGCACTAGTCTCCATGCTTCCGCGCATTGTTCTAGTCGGACCCGAGTTGTATTCAGGATGGCGAATGGCAGTGTCGTGCCTGCAGTGGTCATGAAATGAAAAGTACTGGACGTGACAAAGGAGCGAGCAATTTCGACGGAACTCCCTCATGGTGCTAAAAACTGTGAGTTGGTGAAGAAGTACGTGTTGAAATCAACCATCTCAACGATTCTAAAGAGCAAGGAAAAGTTCGCCAGCTCTTATGCTGACATGACAAACAGAAAGCGCCTGTGGAAGGCCACCTAAGCGGACGTAGAGGACTCGCTGCATAAGTGGCTCTTCGACGCATGGGCTTGCAACATGCCGATAAGTGTACCAAGTACGCTAAGCAAAGCCAAAAACTTTGCGTTCCTGCTAGATTTTCCTGACTTCTGCCCAGGCAATGGCTGGCTACATCGATTAAAAGTGCGGCATGGGATTGTTTTTAAATCAATTGTCAGTGAGGCGGCTTCGGTAAGTGACCACGACGTTGCCACTTGGCTTGTTAAGAAACTGAGATATTATTGCAAGCTACGCGGAGCAGGATGTGTATATCACAGATGAAACTGCATTATTTTATCAGATGTTGCCGGACAAGACGCACACCATGAAAGGGGACTCGTGCGCTGGCGGCAAGCACAGTAAAGTGCGCATTACAGTACTTCTGTACACTAATAATGTACACTAAAAGGGCCCGCGCAGTGACCGGCGCGGGCCCTTTGTAACTGGAAAATCTGAGAAGCAACGCTGCTTTTGCAGCTGTGTACCCGTTGTCGGGGTTGAGGGACGGGACTTCGGGATGAAAACCCCAAACTTGGGAGTATTTATTCTACATTATATACAGAGAGGTGAGAGTCACGTAACATTCGTACAGTCATTACGGGCCGGCAGCAACTCGGACGCTGCGGCCCGCGGCAAGAAGTTCGAGAGAGGTGAATCAGGGAATCAGGGAATCGTCCTGGTCTCTCTGGAAGGCTTCTTATAAACCCTTCGAGCACTGTAAGTCACGTCATGTTTGACCAATGGGAGAGTCCGCTCCGATGACGCCACTTTCAGCCAATGATAGGCGCCCGTGCGATGGTGTCATACCCGGCGAAGAGAGTCGGCGCCTGGTCCTCCTCTCTTGATCACTTGAGCCCGGTGCTCTTGCCTCGCAGAATTGCAATCCACTTCTTTCGAGGAGGAGAAGGAGGGGGGCGCTCATGCTCCATTGTACGAGTGCCCACCTGCTCCCGGTGGTACGGCTCCGCAGTGGTGGCAAATGCCCTCTTCAAAGCCGAAGGGGGACGATTGAGCTCCATTGTCCGAGGCCCCCGTCTAATCCCGGCGGCGCACGACCTGGGGGCCGCAAACTCGTTTGCGCTTATCTGGTGCTCCTCTGGAATGTGCTTTCCTGCTTCTGCATTCCTCAATTAGCTGTGCTTCGTTTCGAAGTGGTTTGGGGAACTCGAAGTAACCGCAGGAAACAGCTCCATATCTAACACCGTGCGCTACAGGCGCAATACTAAGACGTGGAGGATGCGCAATTTATTCGCAGAGTGACTAGGCGAGTTTGACCGTGACATGTAGAGGCAGGGCAGGCGCTTGCTGCTCGTGCGTTACAGCTGCTCAGTGCACCATGTGCGAACTTCTCTGACGGCAGTTATTCTACTCTTTCTGCCGCCCAATACCATTTCGAAAGCGCAGCCACTTGATTTGGGCAAATACGCGCATTTAAGGCATTGTATAGGCGCTGCATTGTGGAGTGCTTGCTCATCGCCGTAGACAGTCGGGTCGCCAACTTGCCGGTTCGAGTTTCACTGTATTCAGCCGTTGAGATGGTGAAGGCGGCCTGGGCAACAGTGACGCCCGTTTGTGTGTGGAACTGTTTCTGCAAGGCTGGCTTCGTCGACGCAGTGCCTGATGCCGAGCCTGATGCTTCCGAAATTGATCAGTCCGGCGGCAATTTGTGGCAGTGCGTCGTTGATTCCGATGTAGGGGGCCACACCATTGGTTGGGATGAATTTATTTCTGCTAATGAAGATGCTGATATTGCGGAACCGTGCACGGACGAGGGCATTGTTTGTGAAGTGCAGGTGGAGAGTAATGCGGAGGAATTGGATGACGATGAAACTTTGAAGCCAGCACCCATAAGCGCACCTGTAGCAATGGGCTAGAAATAGGGCCTCGGGCAGCTTGTCTATGCCAAGGGCCTTGGCGGAACGTATGCTTCTGCTTTAAATAAACAGGACACCGCCCGCATCGGATCTGCACTGCAGAAACACGACGAGCATCACGAACTTCTTAGCAAAGAAATAAATTTTGTGCTTTGACTAGCCACTTTCTTTTAAGCTGTGGTCCACTTACTACGAACTTCGGGATATAATAAACAGACGCCACGTGGCGCTCAGGTTCGTTATTAGTGGGCTCGACTGTAGCATGTATTGAGCAACAGAAAGCTGTGCAGGAAGTTTTTCATGTTGCTCTACAATTTTCTCATTGACACTTTTCATCTAGTTATAATATTTGAAAAATTGATTAATTAAGACTAATTATGTAATTAGGCAAAATGCAAAAAATCTGAATTCCTCCAAGTGAAGGCAAACGGTGTTTTTTATTTTTTATTGTTCTTATAACTGGCAGCAAAAATGAGGCTTTCTAGAATTTTTGCTTTACTTAATGAAATTTTTTGTTTGGCAATGTATATTTTTGGAAAGAGCATTTCAGTATGTACAATATGCTATGTTGCAATGTGTGATGGATTATTATTTGTTCTGGTAAATAATTTTTTTCATAGACCTATAAAAAATGACCATTTTCTCGTGGTAATGAAAGAGTTAATAACTTTTCTGCAATTAAAATGTCTTTTTGCATGGTCATAAAATATACGTGTAACTTCATGGTGTACTGTATCATAAATGATGTGACAATCTTGGTTCGTAGTCTTGCTACCAAGCGTTTCTTTAGAAAAGTGAGGTTGGTTTAGGTATATGTGCCCCAAACAAAGGCTTCTCTACTTTTTCTAAAAAAAATGACAAAAATTCACACAGTACGGGGTTACTATTTCTGTTATCACATGTGTTTACTTATGGCTGTCTTAAAGTGAGAGAAGTGGTCTTGTGCATAATGCTGTGGTTGTATCTTTCCAGCCTGAAAGCATGAGTGAGCCCTTCTCACTGAAAGTTCCACGTCAACTTGAGGAGGAGCAGGTGGTAGCCCAGCCTGTACCTGGAGGAGTGGTACCTTGGTCCCCACCACAGCAGAATTGGAACCCTTGGACATCTTGCAACATTGACGAGGGTCCTATGGCCACTGTACGAATAGATCTACTTGGGAGTTATTCTATTGTATGTTACAGGTCGAAAATGCATAGTGCCATGAGACAAAATGTGGATAAACTACCATATTTACCTAATTCTAATGTGTCCCCAAATCTAGCTTGCATCCAGTTTTTTATGGGTTTAATGTTGCTGCTATGAAGCTTGGTCATCAAAAATTATATCTAAAGTCTCCTATATTTAACCAACGGTTATTTTTGGAACACACTGTATACCCACATCTTTCACAGGGGATGGTGGGGCTATGTGACTTCTTGAACGAGTACCCACATCTTTCACAGGGGATGGTGGGGCTATGTGACTTCTTGAACGAGTGATGCGATGATCAATCTCCCTCTTTAGAAAGGTTGAATTTTGCGTTTTAGGCCTACAAAACAGGCACCAATGGGCCACCTATCAATGCTTTTCCAAAATGGGAGTAGTGTGGGATATTCTTAGAAAAAATGATTGTCTAGTTACTGAAAAGCTCCCTTACAAAAAAAATAGAAAAGAAAAAGGAAGAGGAAAACTGAAAGAGAGTGGTAGGTGGCTTTATACTAAGCTGCACACATAACAGAAAAGTGTAAATCATTAACCCTTTCGCTGTCGGACCTTTCTGACCATGACGCACCCTCAGTGTCGGCTTGGTTTCAGGGAATGAGCATAACAGGGAATGAACATAGCAATTTATTTTTGATTATGATTGGTATACAAATAACATAGTAAATGCAATATGCACATTTCAGTGTTCTGCAGCTGTTGTTAGTAAACATCATCATCATCAGCCTGACTATAAAATCCATTCAACATCCGATTCTGACGATGCGGAACCCTCTTCCTCGCATGCGACTCTGTCTGAGTCCGAATCCGAGCTCGGCTCATATTCTGAATCGGAATTGAGCCACCGCTCCAATGAGCAGACGAAGGTCCCGCGCACTCAGCCATCCGAAAGTAACCGCGCGCAGGGAGGAGAAATGGGACGTTGCGTGATCAAGAAGACAGAGGGAGATGGAAAAAGGCTAAACAAAGTTCGAAGGGCTTTACGTTTACTGCTGCAAGTCGGAAGCGAGGGTACGGCGAGAGAGCGCGAGAGAGCGAAAGCAGCAATCGAGTCACTCTTTATGGAGAGGCACCGGCACGTGCGCCTGAACTTGACACGCCGTAGCAGACACACCAACAGAAGAAAAATAAAAACCTTCAAACCAGCGGAGAAGGCAGAATAACCCTTGAACCCATACCCACACGCGCGCGACGCAGCGAACGCGGAGCCACCGCGCCACTCAGCAAAGAGAAAGTGGGGAGTAGCAGTCGCACCGTACTCATGGACTTAGACATGTCTTAGACATGTCGGGGCGAATATACGAACTTGTAGAAAGAGTCAACAGATAGCGTGGCCAATCCAGGAGCGCCAGCTTTGCGCTCAGGCGCGAAATTTTGAACGCACAATAGAGAACGTACCGGTACGTCAGTGACACTGTGGGGGGGAAGCGCGATGACGTACCGGTACGTCCGTGACAGCGAGAGGGTTAAAGCTTTTCCTTGGAGCTTTTTTTTTGCATTGTTCCTGAATTTAATTAAAAGCACTAGGAAGTAATTTGTACTTATTGTTATCCCTAAAGACCATATCTTCAATAGTCTTATACCACTCTTTGTGTCATTGTTGCCCAGCAGACTCATGTGCATGCACTTGTGTACAGACATGCACGCACTGTTTTGCTGGCTTACTAAAATGGGGTTTTACTGTGCTGTGCAATTGTGGTTACATTTATACGACCTTCAAGTGCAATGCAATGCATTTTATTTCAGATGACATTGAGTCAGATCAGCGAGGATATTCTTAATAACTACAATCAGCAAGTGGACCATGACCCACAACTAAAAAAGGTCTGTGTACATTGTTATTTTGGGTCTTTTTCCTAGGCATCTAAAAATGTATATGTTTAAGAAGAAATTCGTTGCCAGCTTACAAATAAGCACCAATGTTGTTTTTAGATGTTGGATGAACGTTACCAACTTCCAGTCTACAATTCCTATGACAGCATATTAGATGCTATCCACCAGTCGTCAGTTGTCATCATACGAGGTGCTACAGGCTGTGGAAAAACCACTCAGGTAAATGGCTTTGCCTTTTTTCTCTTGCTGGTGTACAGCAACATGTTATAAGCTTGTGACTGCAAAGACATTCATTTCGTTCATTTGTCCCTTTCATTATCATACTAGGTGCCACAGTATATACTGGACTCGTACATAAATCAAGGGATTGGCGCTGAATGCTGTATCGTTGTCACTCAGGTTGGTCAAACTGTCCTGTTTGAAATAACTGTTACATTACTGAGAGTCTGTCATGCCTTGTTGCATTTTCTTTTGGTACCTTATTGTGATGCACTATTATTACAACAATCATTGTTGCTCTGTTTATATGTGCAGTGGCATTTTGTCCAGTTGGTATAACTTGGTTGCAGGCACTTTTGTAGGTACAAGATCCAGTTAAAGCATAGTGGGATCTGTAAGGGTAATTACGTAACCTGGGATTTGAATTGCTAAGTAGCAATGCACCTGGTTGGAGCATGTGCTTATAGGGCTGTTCACAAGTGCCTTTATTTTGAGGTAAATTAGCCCTGGGAGTGTTGGCCAGCTCTGATCACAGCTAGTTTGGCTGTGAGTAATGCTTGCTAACACTCCCACGGCTAATCATGTACGCATACATAAATACCCAAGAAAGTGACTGGAGGCATGGCACTTTGGCAACTTAATTGGTAAAGCACTGCACATGTAATGTGTAGGATGTGGGTTCAGTCCTCACCTGAGGCAAGATATCTTTTCATCCACTTTCATTTTTCTTTACCTGATTATTTCTACTACATTTCATATAACCATAACAATTAACTTCCCCTATGCTTTCTCTGGCTTCATGGTCTTTTAACTTGTATAGTTGTGTCTAACACATATGGACAGGCAGACAAACCACTTGAATTTGAAACATTGGAACCTTCCTAATGGGCAAGGAACATTGCGTGTCATTTGTCCATTCTGATGGCAGTGAGGCTATCCTGAGACAGTTGGTGTCATTTTGAGAGGCTGACGCGAACAAGTGATTAGTTTCGTTTCATTGACTGCACTTCATGCCTGTAGGTCACTTGAAAACAGATTGTATTGCTCTCTACTATCTGCTGCCCTCACTAAATCTTCTGAGCCTATCTGTCGTGCTATTCATGCAACTCAATGCTTAATCTATACAGATAATATTCAGCCTAGAAGTAATCAGTTTTTCCCTCTCTTTAATAAGGTGCGGTTCTAAAAAGTGACAAAGGTAGCATATTCAGGAGAGGTATTTACACTGTGGGTCTAAGTGTGCTTTTTTATTCAAATGGACAGGCAAAAATACTGCAGGCTAGCTATTCTTGCAGCTTGACAATCTTGCAATAACAGTGTGCATGGGGACAACATTAATTGAGCGGTAAGAAACGCTAAAAGTCTTAGCGACTTCGTGAGAGTTCCTTAAACTCCTGGTTCTCACGTCTTTGGTATTTAGACTCCTGATGCGTTTCCTTGTCTGCAGCCTAATCTTTTACATTGCTGTAGAATTGCTGTTGTAGTTGTGGATAAAATCGTGCTTTGTATAACCCCCTTCAGTCACGAATTATGATCGGCTGTCGATACATGTGTGAAAGATATATAATTTTATGTCAGAGTGCTCGAGACTTCACTGAAAGCAAGTCAAGGTGGTAGAATGACTCTTTGTGCATATTATGATGAGTCATCATAATTGCAGAGTAACTATGTATGTGAATATTGTAAAGTCACTCATGCTACGTTTCTTCATAAAAATTGAATTGAATTTTATTCTCCTTGAACAAATACACAAGGAAGGAGTAGCCACAAAAAGCTACTGAGATTAGTAGCTTGAATCCCTCACTTGAATTACATGCACAAGTTATTTTTTGGTGACAGGCATTTCAAGAAAAGAAGAAAAAAATATTTTGGAGGTTGCCAACCGGCTTGCTCTATGTCAAATGCCACGTAAAGCATGGTAGTGCCTCCACCAGAGAGGTACTCTGTAATGACACATATGTCTTGGAAGTAAAATGGAAGTAAGTGAGGTTAGCGGAATGTTAAATTTACCCTAAGCATGATGTTTGTGGTCTATTCCTTGCTACCACTGCACAGAAATGGCAAAAAATAGGTTGTGTCCATAAATGTGGGTACTATGACTGAAGGGGGTAAGCTTCTTTTTTATGCAAAACAAAAATCAGTAACGGGCCTGATAAGCAGACAAAAAGAGTTCAGCTTGCTTGTAAATAGAACTCCTTTGCATTCCTTTCCTGCAGTTTGACGAGCTTATTGCTGGGACTATGCATAGTTATGCAGAAACCTTTGTACTTGAATCGAAATTCTGACTTATAAGCTGATGAAATCTTTGCAAGTTTTCAAGTTCTTTTCATTGTGGCCTGATGGGAGCACTTACAGTGAAAGCATCATATTCAGACTGTTTGAATTTGTGGCATTCATTCATTCATTCACACGCGCACACACATGCACGCGTGCATGCATATGTACGTACGAGGGCAAATCAGAAATTATTAGCCTCTATTTTTTGTTTTGCCAAATTATGGCTCTAAATACAAAGTCAACATATCCATTCTTAGCGGTGGCCTTTTCTTGGACTGGCCTGACCTTATCTGCAGGTAGCTCCACGGCATGGCACTGCTGTCAGTTGTTGAAGATGGCGGTTGTGCTTCACATGTTCACGGTGTACGAGCAACGAAGTGTGATTAGTTTTCTATGGAGCAGGGGACGAACACCCATTGAAATACAGAGGGAAATGAAGCCCATGTGTGCGGAAAGGTGCCTCGCTTTGAGAAGTGTCAGGCGGTGGTGTTGTGAGTTATCAAAAGGCCATGAAGACATGCATGACAATGAGCGTCAGCCAAAGGTTCTACCATAGGGGCATCTCAAGTTTAGTGCTTCGATAGGGCAAATATCTGAAGTGGTGTGTGGACTATGTGGAAAAATAATGGAAGGCATGTAGAATAGTCTCTCCCTGTGATCTCAAATTACCCCTGTCCTGCGCCAACTGATTCCAGTTAGCGCCTGCCCCACCTAGTCTTCTGCCGTCCTTGACTGCGCTTTCCTTCTCTTGGCACCCATTCTGTAACGCTAATGGTCCACCGGTTATTGAACTTGCACATTATATGACCTGCCCAGCTCCATTTCTTTCTCTTAATGTCAATTAGAATATCGGCTATTCCTGTTTGCTCTCTGATCCACACCGCTCTTCTCCCATCTCTTTAACGTTACGCCTAACATTCTTCGCTCAGTCGTTCTTTGCGCAGTCCTTCATTTGTTTTCGAGCCTCTTTGTCAGTCTCCAAGTTTCTGCCCCATATGCATCACCGGTAGAATGCATTGATTGTGCATCCTTCTTTTGAATGAACGAGAAGAAAGGGGGTTAACCGAGGGGCCCGATTTTTATTAGTCCTATCATAAGAAGCCAACAAACACTGACACCAAGGACAACAAGGGCTTCTTATTTCTCTTGAATGGTAATGGTAAGCTTCCAGTCAGAATCTGAAAATGTCTGCTGAATGCGTTCCAACCCATTTTTATTCTTCTGTAAGTTTCCTTCTCATGATGAGGGTCCCCTGTGAGTAATAGACCTAAGTAAATGTATTCTTTCACAGACTCTAGAGGCTGACAGGCGATCCTGAACTCTTGTTCCGTTGCCCGGCTGTTGATCATTGTCTTTGTCTTGTGCATATTAATCTTCAACCCCACTCTTACATTCTCTATGCTAAGGTCCTCAGTATTTGTTGTAACTCATTCCCAGTGTTGCTGAGCAGGACAATGTCATCTGCAAATCGAAGGTTGCTGAGATATTCGCCGTTGATCCTTACTCCTAAGCCTCCCCAGTTTAATAGCTTGAATATTTCTTCCAAGCACGCAGTGAATAGCATTGAAGAGATTGTGTCTCCTTGTCTGACCCCTTTCTTTATAGGTATATTGCTACTTTTCTTGTGGAGAATTAAGGTAGCTGTGGAATCTCTGTAGATACTTTCCAAGATATTTACATAAGCGTCCTGCATTCCTTGATTATGTAATGCCTCTATGACTGCTCATATCGCTGCTGAATCAAATGCCTTTTCATAATCTATGAAAGCCACATAAGAGAGGCTGATTGTACTCTGTGGATTTCTCGATTACCTGATTGATGTCGTAGATGGGCTCCATTGTGCAGTATTCCTTCCTAAAACCTGCTTGTTCCCGTGGTTGGTTAAAGTCCAGTGTTGCCCTTATTCTGTTGGAGATTATCTTTGTGAATATTTTATGTAATACTAGAAATAAGCTAATAAGCCTATAATTTTTCAATTCTTTAACACTTCCCTTTTTGTGGATTAGTATAATGTTGGCATTCTTCCTGTTCTCTGGGACCCTTGAAGTTGATAGACAGTGCGTATAAAGGGCCGCTAGTTTTTCAAGCATCATGTCTCCTCCATCTTTCGTTAAATTGACTGGTAGTCCATCTTTTCCTGTCGCTTTTCCCCGTTTCATGTCTTGCAAGACCCATCTAACTTCATCGCTAGTTATAGAAGGAGCCTCTGTAGCCTTCTTTAAAACTGATGGTAGCGCTAAAAAGGACGGACACACGATGAAGAGGACTTGACGACGAGGAAATGCTACTGACAACTGGTTTATTTTTCGAAAAAGTTCTCTATTTAAAAGAATCGCAACACATGCGCAAAACCGAACTGCACCAGCCTTCTTTATCACAATATCGAAAACATGCACGCGTAGCCTGTTCATTACTACTTCTTATGGAGGTATTGTGGCTGCTTTGGTACTGTACAGGTAAGTATAGAATTATTCAGCTGCTCTTACTATATCTTCGAGATTGCTGATGATATTACCCTGCTTATCTTTCAGTGCATACATCTTGGTTTGTCCGATGCCAAGTTTTCTCCTCGCTGAATTAAGGCTGCATCCATTTTTTGCTGCTTCCTCAGTCTTTCTCACGTTATAAATTTGAATATACCTTATTTTCTCCTCGTTGATTAGATTTGACAGTTCTGCGGATCCTATCTGATCTCTTGAGTTGGACACTTTCATCCTTTGTCGTTTCTCTATTAAGTCCTTTGTTACTTAGAAGAGCTTACCTACTGGTTGCATTTGTGCCTTACCTCCCGCTTCAGTTGGTGCTTCTGAAGCCAGCCTAGTTAGGGTTTCATTCATTGCCTCTATGTCATCATCACTATTTGTAATTACCTGTATTTATCCTATTTTGGCTTATAATACTAGGGCCAGACTTTCTGATTCACCCTCGTACGTACAGAATGCGTGCACAAGCACATGCATGCATGCTAGGTTTTGGAACAAATCTAGAAAAATTAACATACCTTATCTACTCACATAATGATCGCACTTTTTTGTCAAAAAAATTGACGCAAATTCAGGGGTGCAATCATTACGCAGGTTAAATTTCCTGTGAAAAGAAAAACATTTTTTTTTTCATTCCGCATTTGCTGCGGGATGACAACAGGTCAACAAATAGGCAGCTGCTGCTGTATGTAGTGCGGGTCACCAAAACAAAAATGGCGGCCGGCAGAGCAAGCCAAATGCGCCGAGTGCAATTTTTTTTCTTCTCATGAGTACATTGCGTGCATTGAAACAGTTTCTTCTGTATCAGTAATGAATAATATCGTTAATATCGGCAAGTTTGTGGCAATAACATAGCCATGTCCACTTTGAAGGGACAGAAACAGATAGGTGCGCTTAGCTGCCAGTGACATAGAAACATGTAGCGAGCATGCTGTGGAAACTGCGGCATTTGTCTTCACTACTATCCTAATACAGCACGTTTCCGCTAAGGGTGGGAATATCTTAGCTGTGTTACAAGCATCGGCGTATGAATAGGGTACACATCTGACGTATCAGTGTAAACGTGGCTACTATCGTTGCCGCTCGCGATTTGTTGCGTGCAGACGAGAAGAATCGAAAGGTGCCTTTTTTGTTGTTGTTAACCACAACCATTATAAAGTCTACACATAATAAAGGCAAGTTTGGTTGGAGCTTTTTTTTTTTTGTCATGGAAGTGCGGAAAGTAATGAAAGGAATGAAATGGGGCATCTGTTTAAGAATGTTTGGTGTGTGCAACCGCCTGGTTTGTCTTGAAGAGTCGTTCGCGTAGCATTCAACAGATGGTAAGCGTGATCATTATTAGCTAAACTTGGCACACTACTTATCGCTGCGGCAAGTTCAGGGTGCGATCATTACACGGGAAAGGAAAAAACATATCGAATTTTGACGATAAAATTTGGGGGTGCGATCATTACGTGAGTGCAATCATTATGCAAGTAAATACGGTGTACTAAACTCCAGAAATATTGCTAATGGGCCTTAAAAACTGTTAGCTTATTGGAGACTCTCAACAGAGTTGCCGCATATGGATTGGTTAAGCTTCATTATATTATAAGAAAAGACTGAAAAAATTGTCAGCAAGTGCTTCAGTGTGCCTACAGTGTCTACGGAAATATCCGATCATCTTTTGGCTGATCATTGCTGTGAAGAAAATAATTTTGCTGATAGTATATCTATATTTTTTCAGCCTCGGAGAATCAGTGCAGTGTCAGTTGCTGAACGAATTGCTGAAGAACGATCTGAGCAACTTGGTCAAAGTGCCGGCTACAGTGTTCGTTTTGAATCTGTGCTCCCACGTCCCTATGGGTCCATCTTGTTCTGCACAGTGGGTAAGTGCTGTGTTATATGCATTGATGTTACAGCTTAAAGGAGCCCTGAACCACTCCTCGGCCTTGGTGAAAAAAATGTAGTCCACAGATGGAATACGCTGCTGTGAACACTTCAGCCAAGATTTGCAGTCGTGCGCAGCACATGGAGCTAGTAAGCGGACCGCGAAGTCACCTTTTTCTTAAGCACTCTCATATCAACACAAGCCTGCTCTTCACTCTCTTCTGGGTGCTTTATTTCATCACATAGCGGATTCCCATACCCAACTGCTATTGGGCAGTAGTTGACGCCAATCAAATAGGGTGTTTGGATCAGTGCACTTCATACTGTTACTATGTATATTTATTGACGAAGTTCAGTAAACAGGCTGAAGTAAGTGGAAATGTGCTTTCAAATTTCCATAATAATTACGTACTTCCGGAAGAAGCCAACTATCGTCTGCTCACGCTGGGCTGTGGCAGCCCACGTAGGAAATACACTTTGTCCACTCTGCCTGTCGATGTTATAGCCGTCGAGTATTGCTAATTTCGACTAGTTTTTACCACTCAACTAGCCTCGATCCACCCGGAACTTAAGGTCAGACCATACTCACGCTTGCCAGCACACGCTCACTCGTGACCACTCCAGGTCCGCTTGGCAGAATAATTGATAACCCTTCAAACACGCGTAAGTTGGATGTGGCCACTACCTGCCAATCAAGCTGGTGAAGGACAAAGCTGGTCCGCACCATGTAGCATGGTCAGACTGCTGCATATGAAGGTGAGCATGCACTCGGGCCTTGTCGTGCACAAAGCAAACGCTGTGCATATATGCACTACGGTTGCATGTAGTTGCGGTCTGCTATGTAGCGTAGATACTGCGGCTGCCACAGGGGCCCGTGGCTAGTCCACTGGCTAAACACACTCCGGCTCGCTGAGGACAACCGGGTTTGGCTTACGTTTGGCGCGTAATAGGCGGCAAAATCGGAAGTGACATCGTTGTTAACATCCAAAATGAAATCTGAACTGCGTGCCATGGTGACATTTAGAAGGTGGAGCATTGTGTGCATGTCCTGCTCTGTCATAGCTTTCCCAGTGCAAGGCATTGAAGGAGTGGAAGCACTGCAGAGGCTGTTTGATTACCAATAACTCCACTTCTGCCGAATGCATTGAAGTACCTTTAGCGGCAAAGTATTTCTTAAATAGCCTGTTTTCACTTCAAATGCCTTTCTCCACTTCGATGAAGAGTGGTTCAGGGCCCCTTTAATGCACAACTGGTGCTTAGCTACTCTGAGGCTGTCTGTATTCCAGAAGCTGAAGCCTATATGTTACTTTCACATGTGTGCAGGTGTCCTGTTAAGGAAATTGGAAGCTGGTCTTCGAGGAGTATCTCATGTCATCATTGATGAAATTCATGAGCGAGATGTCAATGTAAGTTTGTAAACAGTGTACTATAATGCCTGCAAAATATTCAGACTTGAGGGATCATGATAATTGTCTGAAAAACAAATTGGAGGAATAACCCACAAGTGATCCAGAAGCTCATTAGTACATGTTTTGTTTTATCTTGTACTTAAGTTTGACTAGTTGAACCTTGTTACATTTAACTAAGTTGCATAGGAGATGAAAATACCTTTGTTATATATCCAGTATTCTTTATAAGAATATACAAAGATATTGTCAGAAAGAAATATTGCAATCAGGTCTATGCGAAAGGAGTGCACGTGGGATGCCTCCAGTGGGTTTGTAAAGGGTCGCCTGTGAATTTTGATGACCCGCCAACACCTTGCCCTGGTGGATATGAGGCACGGAGACAACAGTAAATTACATACACACACCCTGCACCCCCACGAATACGCAACTGTGCAATTGCTGTTATCTCATGGGATTGGCATGTTGGCTTGCCGACTGAAGTCCAACCATGCCAAGCCGCCGGCCAAAATGCCCACGCTGCCGACAGACTTCAAAAACGAAGGGGTTGCATTTGGATCTGTACTCCGCTACTAAGACCGTCAGTCTAGCCTGTGCATCTCCCACTCATTTGCCGATGGGGTTTACGAGTGCCAACATAAAAATGAGCATGCTGTGTGACACTTTTCAGCGAAGCTGTATATGGCTAGCCGATTCGTCCGTCCGTTCGTCCGTCTGGCGGTTGCCTGTATGCCGAAAACTCCAATGCAACCCCATGTGCATGCACAAGAAAAAAAAAAAGAGAGAGAGAGAGAGAGACGCGCGATTAGCCAACATCCCCTAGATAGCACAAGGCCTGTTTACTCCGATCCATGCTGTGACGCTACATGGCCCGAAATTTTCGTTGACAAAGCTGGCATGATGAAAGCGGTGACATCAAAATCACTGTTGCCTACTTGGGAGCATCCTCATTAGATTCTGTGGCAGTAAGGCCAGGTGACAGGACGTCATGGATCGGAGTGAAAAGGCCTTGTGCTATCTAAAGGGTGTCGGATTAGCTGCGCCAGTAGAGATGTCGTTGCTCTCTGTCGCAGCCGAGCGTGTGAGCTGCAGTTTCCAGGGTGTCTACCTCGGTGATTTTGAGTAGTCTGTACAGAAATGTTACTTGGTGAAGCATACCCAAAAGTATTGAAGTGAAGCATAACAAGCGTGGGAAGGGGCTGTTGCCACGGAACACAGTATGTATTCCTTAATTATACACGCATGCACATGGTATTTCCTGTCCCAGTACGAGCACCAATATGCCTAATATGCATACCGGCAGGCCTGCAGAGCGTTTTCGAATGTGCCTGTGGCGGATTGAGCCCTTAAAGGCAGTAAATGACATGCATTTATTTTTTCCAACCAACCGATTTTTCGGACGTTTTCGCGGCCCTTAGAGAGTTCAAAAAATTGGCCGTGGACTGTGCAACTGACCATAAAGATGCTTCAAATGGTCCGTGGGGCGAGCGAGTGGTGGAAGGCGGACAAAAACAGAAAGGACCTACGCATTCGGGAATGAACGAGAAAGGAAGCGTGCTGCTGCCGTTTTGAGCTGAAAAAACAGTGTTGGCTGATGCTGAGATGCTGGTGTCCCTCATCCAAACCCAAATAAACTCATTAAAGCAGTGAAACACAACACAGGCATCGTTTGCGAGCTGAGAGTGTGTCAGGACAGTTGAGGTTGACTTACGAGCTGTTGAGAGAGAATCTCAATTGTGACAAAGTTCGGGCCTCATACCACTCAGCTTACTATCAATTGATAGAAATAGCTCATATTCGAAAATATTTGCTTCTGTATGCATCTCCTTTTTATTTGTGTTTGAGAATGTCTGACTTGATTTGCAGTTTTTTTCGAACACATTTTATTTGCTGTGCATTTTACTAACCCCTCCCTTTTATTCTTTTTTTGAATAGCATAAACGCTACTCCTTAGTATTCAAATTGCATTGTTTTTTATTTTTTTTTTCATATGCTTACTAGAGAGTGACAGCATCAACGTTATGGTTTCAGCCCTTGGTATAAAACATAGTTCTGCATCACTCAGGGAATTTTGCAGAGGCACTCAGGGAAAACCTGGAAAACTCTGGGAATTTGGAAATGTCATCTTGGTAGACACCCTGGTTTCTCTCCGGCTCCGAAATGTGTAGGCCTTGCGTCATACGTACCCCTTAGGAACAGGCAGCTTTCGACCTTGGGCACAAGAACAGGCTCGTGCAGCTGAGTGCAAGCAGCAGCTGTGTACCGAGGATCCGGAAGCCTACCAAGCCGTTGTTTAATGAACCGTCGGAATTAACCCAGCGCTAAACACTGGGGCCGCACGTTTCAGCTTCGCTTGTTAACCATCTGTACAGAGTGCTGCGGCGGTGATATTTTGGACATGGAGGGAACCACATTTGGATCTGCCAATGCGAACATTGGTAGCAAGTTTCCTGCAACGGCTTGCCAACAGCTGGCAACCAAATTTGTGGTTTTATGCCAGATATGGTGGCAACTTTTTTCATGGCTGCCATGTTTGTGGCATCACACATGCGGTTTACGCCTGAAACACCATGTGGCATCCAAATTTTTGGTTATTTACGTGATACATTGGTGTTTGGGGTAGGTGACCGTGCCGTACGAATCATGCAGGGCTGAAAGATCCGTAGGCAACTGTATTTGGCATTTTTCCTACCAGAATATACGAGGGCGAATCAGAAAGTATTTGCCCCTATTTTTTTTAGCCAAATTATGGCTGTAAATGTGAAGTCAACATATCCATTCCCAGCGGTGGACCTTTAACCAGTCC
Organism: Dermacentor albipictus; assembly: GCF_038994185.2. Classification (NCBI taxonomy): domain Eukaryota; kingdom Metazoa; phylum Arthropoda; class Arachnida; order Ixodida; family Ixodidae; genus Dermacentor; species Dermacentor albipictus. Next base: position 86,772,758 of record NC_091821.1, read on the forward strand.
AGCCTTACCTGCTGGTAGCTTCACAGCATGGCGCTGCTGTCAGTTGTCTAAGATGGCAGTTGTGCTTCACACGTCTACAGCGTACGAGCATAGAGAAAGATGTCAACAAGAGCGGACACTCCCATAGAGCCCAGCAGCCGAATTGACGGTAGTGCACCAATCGGATGGTATTAACATCTTCTGGTTTTGGTATTGGGCGCACGCGCTTTGAGCACCAATCTGGTGCTTCGGACGGTTTCGGTCTCTCCTAGGGAGTCCAAAAATTTGGACGTTGACTGTAAAACACGACCAAGCAAATTCTATATTTACTTTGTTATATCTGATAATTTGTTATATGAAGGTTTGGCTATCTGTTTAAGAAACACTACCTCTGGAATAAGTTCTTTAGATATTGTTCCTGCAAATGCCATGATTGTGACTGAAGCTTACTGCATTAGTTTTTATTGATTCGATCAACATGACTTTGCTTCTTGGGCTTAGTGGCCGAGTGGCAGTTAGAAAGCCAGGAAATCATCCCACCATGAGAAATGCAGCTGCACTGGAACCTCATTGCAATGAAGTTGAAGGGGAAGCCGAAATTTTTTTCTGTTCATTACTTCGTTATATCCATTATAGCCCATTTACTGCAATATATGCCTAATGGGGTGCACAGGTGTAAACATGGAAATAAGAAGACAGCATTGCAGGGACGCGAAACTTCTATGCGGCCATGCTTGCAATGAAATTTCAATAAAACGAAGGAATCTTTAGTGTGTGCAACACATGACTTCTTAGCACCTTAGGCAACAGTCTTTAGAGGGCTGCCTTTTGTTCCAATGTGATGGTCTTTGCTTCTACTTTCAACTTTGCTTGTCGTGATTGAGCAGCATGTGGCATATAACACAGTCCTCTGCTGTGGGATCAAGGAGGAAGTGAATTTCGGTCGGCTCATCGCCTCCAAGATTGCATCGGTCCTAATGCAATCTTGGAGGCCACACCCAGCTGCCAGCCCACGTGGCACGCTGTAGAGAGAAGCGAATGCACTAATATTTCACATGGGCACGTGTAGCCTAGCAGCGTGGCCTGGGTGTGACCCCCGAGATTGTGCCAGGGAGATCTCGGAGGCCACACCCAGCTGTATCTGCCTGCCTTCTACGCCACAGTAAGAGAGAGAAAGGTCATTGGAGAAGTGCGTTAGTGAGCTGCTACTTTTGCGCAGCTATGCGCGATGTTGAGAAAGACCAGTATTACTCGGCGGCATATTCGACACGGGGACGCAGGAGTTTTTAATTGCTGCTGTGAACGACTTCTAAGCCCCATGGAAAGTGATGTGCTCGGTGCGCAACGGTTGGGTATATTTTGGTTTTGAAGATGAATATAGTTTTTTATACAGGTAAACCTCGATATAACGAACTTCAATATAATGAAATTCTCGATATAGCGAAGTATTTCACTTTTTACAGCCTGTTGTCTATAGAGCACAATGTATTTAGAACTTCACTATAACTAAGTGCGTTTGTATGCGATTTCAATATAAAGAAATTTCGCTTTTGCCGCAGAGGAATGCCGAGACAATAAATGGAAACTTCCGTGGACACAGATGGCTAAATTATTGAATTATAAGCAGCTGCTTGCAAACCAACATTTCAAATCGTACGCGGCGCGACAAGAGTGACTGCTGAAGGCGAGCCACATCATGTTTCATATAAAGTCCAAGTGCAATAAGATCCTATTGCGCTCCGTGCACTGTGTGCTTTAGGCGTGAGTAAAAGTGTGTGAGGGTGAGACAAGAAAGATGGTGGCTTCACGAGTGCCGCCTTCCCGTGCGAGCAAAGGGAAAGAGGGGGAGGGGAGCGAGCTAGCGATAACATGATCAAACGCACGCAAGGGGGTGGAGTGGGAGGTAACTTGAGCGTATCGGCCGTGGCTGCACATGACCGTAAGCGTGGCTGAGCGCATACACACCGCACACCCTGCTTTAGAGGTAATCTGCCGTGTGCGCAAAGAGTGGGTGTGCCGAGACATAGTGGCATCATGTAAGCTGTCTTTCCGGGCATTTAGCATTGGAGTTGTGTAATCTCGAGTTTTGGTAACCCGTTGGAGCGAGAGGCAGCCAAGAATTCGCTCCCCGCTGCCTGCGCTTTACCTTGTAACGTCATCCCAGTGCGGGCGATGCTATCAACCGCAGGACTGGAGTGCATGCGAAAGCTTAGCTGGCTTCGCTTAATTTGTACCGCCAGTGTGAAGATATCGTCGATGTGTCATGAAACCGTATCATTTGTCACCACCCCTATATTCATCAAAATGAATTGTTTGCTCATTCATATTTGCTTTTTTCGATTGCCTGATAATTCGGAAAATTCTACAGTCCCTTCCCGTGTAAGAAAAATAAATCGGCGACTGTACTTTTTTGCTTAAAAGGTCGAATTTCAGTATAACGAAATTTCAATTTCAATATAATTTCAATAACGAAAACAAAGCAAAGTGCCGATTTTACCCACTTCATTATATCGAGGTTTAATGGTATGTCCATTGGCGGGACAATTTTACTTCATTAAATCAAAGTATTACATACATAGATGTTTTGGAGATCTGAGGAGGAATTTTATTTACTTTGTGATATCATTTATTTCGTTACATCTGGGTATGAGTTCTGTAACTAACTTTCCTTACCAGGCTTAAAGAAATGGACCAATTTGATGGACAGTTTTTCTACAGGTTACATTTCCATTGGAATTCTACTACTCGTGATGCCATGCACTGTCTGAAATGATGACTGAACTTTTAACGATTAGTCAGATTTGACGGTTTGGTTGTGCAATATGGTTTTTTGCTCTAGAAGATACGCACAAAAAAGGGGGGTACAGGATACTGGACAGGAAAGGGGGCACAACGCTTCGTATGTCCTGTGCCACCTTTTTTTGTCCTCAAGAGCATTTTGTTACGAGGAAGTCCAAATAATTGAGCAAGTCTGAAAAAATTGAACTCGAACAAGCAGTTGGACTACTGTACTTGGCTGTGCATGGAAGTTATTGTTACAAGAGTTTTTTGTTTTTTGTTTTACAGACTGACTTCATCATGGTTGTTATCAGAGACATGGTGCGAGCATTCCCCCAGTTGCGTGTCATACTGATGTCTGCCACCATTGATGTAACATTGTTCCAGTCATACTTCGAAAATTGTCCAGTCATTGAGGTTGAAGGACGAGCACACCCTGTTCAAGGTTATTCTCATTGAATACTAACTTGGTGCATGTTACATTGAAAAAAACTGTTTGTGTTTATAGTGCTGGAGCTCCTGTTCAAGTTAGAATAATTCGTTGTTGGGAAAGACATAAGTTGTTGCTTGTTTACTGAAGTGCTGAAAAGTTGTTATTTCTTATTTAGAATACTTCTTGGAGGACTGCATTGAACTAGTCAACTTTGTGCCCCCACCAAACTCAAAAAAGCGCAAAAGGGATGAAGAGGACATTGAGACAGATGAGCCTGATGTAAGTACAACACATTTTTCTGAAGTTATTCATTGCTTTGCATGGAATGACCTTAAGTGCTATTTGGCACATATACTACTAAGTTTTAGCATTGTATTGCTCATCTAACATTAAGTAGAAGTGTTCTAAATTAACACTTTCATTTGGCTTTGTTGTTGTTGTTATTATTATTATTTTGTTTGGCTGACACGTTGCTGACTTTTCTATTCAGGAGAACTTGAATAAAGTGATAGACCCAAGTTATAAGCCTTCAACAAAGATGGCCATGGCTCAGTTGGATGAGAAGACCTTGTCATTTGAATTGATTGAGGTATGTGCTTTGCCTAGCCTGCTTTGCTGTGCTTTTTAAATATTTGTGCGTTCGTCAGAAGCAGAACTTCTGAGGGAGTGGGGATTAAAAATTCTTGTGTGCTTAGGGCATCCACTGTCAGATCTGTCAGACCGCACAGGTATTGTACTGATGCTAGCATGGTGTGTAGTGCACCACTATAAAGGGGCCAGGCTATTATTGACAAATTGCATCCTGCATGCATTGTGGCACCATATTGTTTTTTGAATGAGGCATGCAATACATACATACTGTATATACCCGAGTAATGAATGCACCTTTCTTCCTACTATACTAAAGATGAGGGGGTGCATTCATTATGCGTGCTAAATTTCATGCGGACATTTTTGCAAAGGCAAAAATTGAAATGTAAGACGGTAATGATTTGTAACATGCATAAGATAACTTATCTTTGCAGTAAAAATACATATATACTATTTGCAAACCGTAAATATTCCACGTGGAAACCACCAGACCTGCCGTTCACGTTGCTGGCTGCTTCATCCACATCGTGGTTCCACCATAGAATTAAGGAACCAACGCATTAGCTGCGCAAAGTAGGCTTGGCTTAGGCCAGTTGCACGGGGCGAAACTGAATGTGCACTTCAAACAGCGATCTCTGATCACATCCCAGCTCGTCCTCACAGCCCCTTCCGGCTGTCTGCCATTATCCTAAACATCATGTTGAAGCACGCACCTTTCTTTGACAAGCATGCTGTGTGCATCTCTTTCCTCGACTGTCCTGCCCATCGGCGTGTCAGAGTTTATCGGTGTTCGATCAGTGTTTCCGCTTTGTGAGCAGATAAGCTCTTATGTCCCACAGCAGGTGTATAACATGACTTAAGGCCCATCACACACATCGAAATTCAAGGCAAGCAGAAAAGCGAGCCACGCATATGTGAATTCGACACTACGCCCAACTATGGCCACTATGCCGATCAAGTTCAGGCCGCCCCTTCTTTACTTACTCTCCCGTGCCCGGCGCCTGGCTGCACATACTGCGCGCGCTCTTCAATTACGTCAGCATAAAGTATGTAAACCGTGTATGTTGCAGAGAGCCATTTGTGTTTTTTTTCTCCCTAGAATCTGCGAGGTGCCTTTGTGCTGGCACTGGTGGAAAGGAACGCGTTAAGCATTAAGTGCGCTTGCTTTAAACACATGCGTGAGAGTCGAAGATTATAGTCTCTTCGAAAAACTACAGCATGGCCGTTCGTTCGGGGTACTGCACAGTAGCAAAGTTAAAGATGCGTTAATTATGCGAGGAAAAAAAAAAAAGATTTTTCGTGATTAATTTTGGGGTGCATTCGTTGGGTGCAGTAAATACGGTATATAAGACGAAGCTGAGGAGATTACAAAGACTTTCACAATGCTATTGGTGCACGATTTGTAAAATTTCGACCCTGGGAGTTGCTCGTTATGTAGTAAAAATGGCACAACAGTGCAAAGACTCCCTACTTCAGGGTCGTCAAAGTACCTAACTACAGTAGGACCTTGTTAATATGTTCCCATTATGTACATTTTCCCGGCTCCAACGTTTGCAATCAAGAACAAAAAAATAGCCCAATGGAGTTGCGCATATTTCTTACCGGTTCATACTTTCCCGGAAAACACGATTTTTCAGCACCAACGTTCACTATGTTGCCAAAGTGCGATTGTATGATACGTTTTCCAGCCACTAAATCCATGTAAACAAGAAAATGCAGAGGCATGCGCAATCGAGAACAGTGTACAGTCGAACCCACTTATAACAGTATTCAAGTGCCATGAAAATTTCATTGTTATAACCGATAATTGTTATAACTGTGTTGCATAAAAAAAATCAAAATGGGGGATGGCGTAGCTGTTCCAAGAAAACTATAATGGCGAGGAGGTGAGTTCTCCTCCCTACCACCTTCATCCATCCGGCTTCTGATTGTGTTGACTTGTTCAACTGTTTAACTTTGCTTCCTGCGTGCTCCGAAGCCGCGGCCATCGGCGTTTAAGAATGGCACTGCTATAACTGCAAGGAGGGGTCATGGGCGGCAAGTGACATACGAGCTATGTCGAGGCATCGCTTTGGTGGTCCCAAAAAGTGCCTTTTAACCCTTTGAGGGTCGAATTATTTTGAAGAAAACTTTCCCGCGTGGTCAAATTATTTTATTGCAGATATTGACTGTACAAGATGTATAAAGTCGGGAATAAATAGTAAAAAAAATTAGGGAACAGTATTTTGGTGTCGGCATCACTCAGAACTGCAATATGTTCAATAGTATTTTAGAGTGTGGTACTCCTTGAAACAGGAGTCTCCGCGCAGCCGCAGAGAGCGAGAATACCTCATGAGCGGCGGTGATAAACGAGCTAAGAGCCGTGCCAATCAAGATAGAAATCAACTTCCGCCGCCCCTGCGATAGCGTGCCGACAAAGATAAAAATCACGTTTCGCGCGCCTCCGTTGCGGCGGAACCGAAACCGCGAAAGCGCGTTGCCGCTGAGAGCGAGAATACCTCGCGAGCGGCGGTTATAAACAAGCTAAGAGCAGCGCCAATCAAGATAGAAATCAACTTCCACAGCATTTGCAAGAGAGTGCCGACAAAGAGAAAAATGACGTTTCGCGCGCCTCCGTTGCGATCACGCGGTGAAACCGAAACCGCAAAAGGGGTGTGGCTGCAGTCTGCGCGACGCGCTGAAGCTTGAAGTCAGTTATGTTTATCTCCCCAAGAAGGTAGCACAAATTTCAAACGCTTCTTTCAAACCTAAGAGGTGGCAGCACCTCCCAGTAAGCGTGCATCGTCATTATGGCGCGAAATTTCAAACGGAGGGTCGAAACCGTACCCGTACGGCGAAGACCTTGCGGGACAGAAAACCGCGGCCGTACATGTACGGCAAAAACCGTCAAAGGGTTAAAAAATGTGGCAGCATCTCAGCTTGAGAAATCTAGAGGAAATGCTGGGATGTAGTCACCATAAGCATCTCACCGCGTACTTCCCACTGGCTTGCACGAGAAAACCATATGTCTGTCAGCATTGGCTTGCACGAGAAAACTACATGTCCGTCAGCCTTGCTTGCTTTATGCGAAGCTTGCCAACATGCTTCTCCAAGGCAACCAGGTGCTCCACGTAGTGAAGCGGAAGGTCCCTTGTTAAAACAAGCCCACTAGGGGCTGACTCATCTATTGGACTTCCCGCGGGGACAATGTTGAGGCAGCCTGCCCTACTGTGTCAGCGCTGCCGCCGTGGCCATCACTGTGGCTATCTAATGCAAGCACGTTTGCCACGATCACCTCATCGGTTAGATGCATTTCGTTTCAATATGTATCATCATCATCATTATCAGCCGGGTTACGCCCACTGCAGGGCAAAGGCCACTCCCATACTTCTCCAACTACCCCGGCCATGTACTAATTGTGGCCGTGTTGTTCTTGCAAACTTCTTAATATCATCCGCCCACCAAATGTTCTACCGCCCTCTGCTACGCTTCCCTTTTCTTGGAATTCATTCTGTAACTCTTAATGACCATCGGTTATCTTCCCTTCTCATTACGTGTCCTGCCCATGCCGATTTCTTTTTCTTGATTTCAGCTAAGATATCATTAACTCGCGTTTGTTCCCCCACCCAATCTGCTCTTTTCTTAACCCTTAACGTTATACCCATCATTCTTCTTTCCATAGCTCGTTGCGTCGTCCTCAATTTAAGTAGAACCCTTTTCGTAAGCCTCCAGGTTTCTGCCCCGTAGGTGAGTACTGGTAAGACACAGCTATTATATACTTTTCTCTTGAGGGATAATGGCAACCTGCTGTTCATGATCTGAGAATGCCTGTCAAACGCACCCCAGCCCATTCTTATTCTTCTGATTATTTCCGTCTCATGATCCGGATCCGCCGTCACTTTCTGCCCTAAGTAGGTGTATTCCCTTACCACTTCCAGTGCCTCGCTACCTATTGTAAATTGCTGTTCTCTTCTGAGGCTGTTAAACATTACTTTTGTTTTCTGCAGATTAATTTTTAGGCCCACTCTTCTGCTTTGCCGCTCCAGGTCAGTGAGCATGCATTGCAATTGGTCCCCTGAGTTGCTAAGCAAGGCAATATCATCAGCGAATCGCAAGTTAATAAGGTATTCTCCATTAACTTTTATCCCCAATTCTTCCCAATCCAGGTCTCTGAATATCTCCTGTAAACACGCGGCGAATAGCATTGGAGAGATCGTATCTCCCTGCCTGACGCCTTTCTTTATTCAGATTTTGTTGCTTTCTTTATGGAGGACTAAGGTGGCTGTGGAGCCGCTATTAGTGGCGAGAATTAGGAGTGGCGCCCTCTCGCGAGTGACGTCACGGCCAGGACGCCGCTCGCTCGGCAGCCGCGCGCGCTCGTTCCCTTCGTGTGTGCTTGGGGTATGAGTGGCTCGAGCCGCACGTATTGAAGGATACGTCGGCTTCTTTCAGCTGCCATGCCCTAACCACAGTTTCTTCTACAAGAGCGCGTAAGTCGAGAAACTTTGCGGTTTGGATATCACAAGCTATGTAGCGATAAAGGGGTCTACTGGTTTTGCAATGCATATACGCGCCGTTTCTATCGGTAAATTTTGCGTAAAAGGAATGTCTGCAAATTCAACACGCGAAGTTGTGTATGATGCCTCGCTAAACACTTAACATTCGCTTAGTATTTAGCTATGAGAGACATTGCATTTTACATGGAAGAAAAATCTTGGTAATCGGCGTCAGCATGTTATCCGATGTTAGAAAGACACTGCCCTGCGAAGCTTTCATCATGATTCTTATTACTCTGGTGTGCTGTTCTATTCAAATATGGCCATTCATTAATGCATAAAGAAATGGTTAGGCGCGCATTTCTTATGAAAAAGTTTGCTGCTACTTTCATCCTCCTCTGAAACAGGCCTCCAAAAAACGAATTGCTCATGGCTGCTAACACGATGGCACGTCATGTAGAGTATTTACATAGTTAATTCACAAACACCATAGTAGAAATCAACTGAGAGAAAAGTTTCGTTGTTAAGATCGAGAGCCAATCAATTGAAAGTGATGAAATGTTTCATAGTGGCCCTCAGTAGCCTTTATTGACAATATGGCTCACCCCTGAACACGTAACAGTAGCAATCGACTGTCCTTACAGCGAGGCACGCTATGTTCGCGAAACCCATCAGTTCACTACAACTTCGAATTGAAACCATAAAGCATTTTTTTACAGCGCCAACTGGAATGGCTAAAGTATTCCCGAGCTACTACAGCGCAACTTAGATTGCCTAGAAAAGGAAACTTCAAGCACCTTCTGTCTCACCATGACTCGATCCAGCATTCTTTAATTATACAAACGTATAACTATTCGCTTCGTCAGTACATAAAAGAGAACCTAGGCCAACTGCAGGCTAAATAACGTTTGCTCCAATCCAATCGCAAACATTCATAAAGAAAGCACCACAAGCCTTGCATATACTTTCACTTGATTTCTGACCCTCCATCGGGGGGGGGGGGGAGGGGGGATTTCGATATCTTCAGTATGTCCCATACTACTAGTGATTGACGCTTCGACTTCTTTCTGGCTACAGCCATGCGGTCCAACAGGCATACTTCACTAAAACAATTGGGCCGAGCAGACTGTGTCAGTTCGTCAAACAGATTCGTCGTGTATATTCCTCAAGCAACAAGCACCAGTAAATTTCTCAAGCGAGTTGAACGTGTAGCATGGGAAAGGGAATATATATTGGTATAGTCCTATTTGTATTCTGTAAATAGCTTTAAGCCTTCATTAACTTTACTTCAAATTTCCGCCGCTTAATATAAACACGTGAAGAACAGCCTAATGTTGACAAGCAGTTAAAGAAGCAAGTGGTGCTTGTAGAACCTAAACTCCAATATTAGTTAAGTCCCCGTGTTAATGTCGAGCGTTTCTGTGAAGATGTGCAAAAATTCAAGATTATACCATGAACTACTCGTCGTGAGCAAACCTGTTTGAGCGGATTAAAATCAATGTAACTGTTCTCGAAGTCATATATAGCCAGCATTTGTGACATACTTGTTGCACCGCGGCAGATATGGTATCATATCTGGATTCCTGTATGCTATGTTTTTGCGATTGTCCATCCGCGCATGAAAAACCTGCAATGGGCTGGTCTGCGCTCCTTCGGCTGGCACTGTAGCGTTGCCTTTGAGGGCTGCATTGTTGTCTAAGAAATTAGCTCTTTGAATAAATGTTCGCAAAGGAAGAGGTCGTAAAAATATATTTGAGACAACCACCATAAGTATACAAGCAGAGAGAACGAGGGTGAACAAACAAAAACGCCGCAGAAAGCGCCCGGACAACGCCCGAACTGTAGCAGACGACAGGCGCGTGTCCTTGCCCTGACGTCACGCGAGCGATGCTCGCAGCGCACCTGTAGTTCGTTCTCGGGGCTAATAGATATCTTTCAGTATTTTTACACATGGCTCGTCTACACCCTGATTCTGCAATGCCTCCATGACTGCTGAGGTTTCGACTGAATCAAACGCTTTTTCGTAATCAATGAAAGCTATATATAAGGGTTGGTTATATACTGCACATTTTTCTATCACCTGATTGGTAGTGTGAATATGGTCTATTGTTGAGTAGCCTTTACGGAATCCTGCCTGGTCCTTTGGTTGACGGAAGTCTAAGGTGTTCCTGATTCTATTTGCAATTACCTTAGTAAATACTTTGTGGGCAACGGGTAGTAAGCTGATCTCTCTATAATTTTTCAAGTCTTTGGCGTCCCCTTTCTTATGGATTAGGATTATGTTAGCGTTTTTTCAAGATTCCGGTACGCTCGAAGTCATGAGGCATTGAGTATACAGGGTGGCCAGTTTCTCTAGAATAAGCTGCCCACCATCCTTCAACATATCTGCTGTTACCTGATCCTCCCCAGCTGCCTTCCCCCTTTTCATAGCTCCCAAGGCTTTCTTTACTTCTTCCAGCGTTACCTGTGGGATTTCGAATTCCTCTACACTATTCTCTCTTCCATTATCGTCGTGGGTGCCACTGGTAGTGTATAAATCTCTATAGAACTCCTCAGCCACTTGAACTACCTCATCCATATAAGTAATGATATTGCGGACTTTGTCTCTTAGCGCATACATCTGATTCTTGCCAATTCCTAGTTTCTTCTTCACTGCTTTTAGGCTTCCTCCGTTCCTGAGAGCATGTTCAATTCTGTCCATATTATACTTCCTTATGTCAGCTGTCTTACGCTTGTTGATTAACTTCGAAAGTTCTGCCAGTTCTATTCTAGCTGTAGGGTTAGAGGCTTTCATACATTGGCGTTTCTTGATCAGATCTTTCGTCTCCTGCGATAGCTTACTGGTATCCTGTTTAACGGAGTTACCACCGACTTCTATTGCACACTCCTTAATGATGCCCACAAGATTGTCGTTCATTGCTTCAACACTAAGGTCCTCTTCCTGAGTTAAAGCCGAATACCTGTTCCGTAGCTTGATCTGGAATTCCTCTATTTTCCCTCTTACCGCTAACTCATTGACCGGCTTCTTATGTACCAGTTTCTTCCGTTCCCTCCTCAGGTCTAGGCTAATTCAGGTTCTTACCATCCTATGGTCACTACAGCGCACCTTGCTGAGCACGTCCACATCTTGTATGATGCCAGGGTTAGCGCAGAGTATGAAGTCTAATTGATTTCTAGTCTCGCCGTTCGGGCTCCTCCACGTCCACTTTCGGCTATCACACTTGCGGAAGAAGGTATTCATTATCCGCATATTATTCTGTTCCGCGAACTCTACTAATAACTCTCCCCTGCTATTCCTAGTGCCTATGCCATATTCCCCCACTGCCTTGTCTCCAGCCTGCTTCGTGCCTACCTTGGCATTGAATTCACCCATCAGTATAGTGTATTTTGTTTGGACTTTACCCATCGCCGATTCCACGTCTTCATAGAAGCTTTCGACTTCCTGGTCATCATGACTGGATGTAGGGGCGTAGACCTGTACAACCTTCATTTTGTACCTCTTATTAAGTTTCACAACAGGACCTGCCACCCTCTCGTTAATGCTATAGAATTCCTGTATGTTATGACCTATATTCTTATTAATCAGGAATCCGACTCCTAGCTCTCGTCTCTCTGCTAAACCCCAGTAGCACAGGACGTGCCCACTTTTTAGCACTGTATATGCTTCTTTTGGCCTCCTAACTTCACTGAGCCCTATTATATCCTATTTACTGCCCTCTAATTCCTCCAATAGCACTGCTAGACTCGCCTCACTAGATAACGTTCTAGCGTTAAACGTTGCCAGGTTCATATTGCTACGGAACAATATATGCGATCACGAAAAAGCCAGCAGTGTGAAGACGACGACGACGATTAGAAGCTAGCGCGGGCTGTTGCCTCTTGGCCAAGTGCAGTGTATCTTCTTGTAAATATACTTGTACATAGCTTTTCGTCTGCGTCTTCCTACGTAACATATCTGGTGGAGGTGGGCGTACCCTGTACCTCGTCACGGAGCTTCGCAGTGGACGGTATGTCGAGCCTTTCTTCATGGCTCCTGGCGACGACAGCCCGACTCTGCTGGCTCCGACACCTGCTGCCACTTCGACGACCTACATCACTCTCCCCGCTCCCTGTGATCCTGGCGTATTCTCGGGCAAAGATGGGGAAGACGTCGATGACTAGATCAGCCTGTATGAGCACGTCAGCCGCAATAATTGGTGGGACCCTACTATTATGCTCGCCAACATAGTCTTTTACCTCGGTGGCACACCTAGAATTTGGTATCGCACGCACGAAGATGAGCTAACCAGTTGGGATTCACTTAAGACACAGCTTTGAGACTTGTTCGGCAACCCCTACGGTCACGAACTTGCCGCGCAGAAGGCGCTTTCCGGCCGTGTCCAGACGTCAACAGAGCCCTATGTCATGTACATTCAGGATGTCTTGGCTCTGTGCCGCAAAGTTGACACCCACATAACCGAGTCAGACAAGGTTGCCTACATCCTCAAAGGCATTGCCGATGACGCCTTCAACTTGCTCGTTTGCAACAACGTAGCGACGGCGGATGCTGTTATAAAAGAGTGCCGCCGCCTGGAACTCGCTAAAAGCCGACGTATTGACCAGCAGTTTGCCCGTCTGCCCAACACCCCAGCGACATCTTTCTGTGCCGACACTCCTCGTCCCAACAACACTGCCGATGTTACCAGGATCGTCTGGCGTGAGATCGAGGCCGCCTATCCGGCTGCCTTCGACTCCAGTCCCACCAACACATCTGCAGTCACGGTCTCACTCATCCAGGCAGTTGTCCGCCAAGAGTTCGAAAACATGGGTCTTCACACCATCTGCTCGGCCCATCGTCTTGACACCCGCCCGGCTTCTTCGATTCCGCCCCGTCCCGCATCGTCTTACCCACCACGTTTCCGCAACCCATCTGAATGGCGCACTGCTGACGACAAGCCCATTTGTTTCCAGTGCCATCGAATCTGGCACATTTCTCGGCACTGTCGCAGTCGCTGGAGTTCCCCGACCCGGTCTACTTATACTGCCTACTCTCGCCCCCCCAGGTGGCCCATCTCGTCCCTATGCCACATGCTCCGATAACGCCGCCGCTGATCCTCCTGCACCGAACCGCTCTTATTCTCGTTTGCCTTCGCCCCAACTACGACAATCTCGCTCTCCCCAGCCCCGTCGCTCCTATTCGCCGACTCCCTTCGGACGCCGCTCCCAGCCGGAAAACTAGACGATGCAGCGCCTCGAGGTGACGCTGCATTGCTCCCTACGCCGCCAAATCCTCTACTGACGTTGCCCACTCATCTGAACCTACTTGACGTGCAAGTCGACGGTGTTTCTGTGTCTGCACTCATAGACACTGGGGCGCATTTGTCCGTAATGAGCGCTGACCTTCGTAACCGGCTCAAGAAAATTATCATGCCCGCCACAACGCCTGTTGTCCATGTCGCCGATGGCGGGACAGCCCCCGTAATTGGTATGTGTACCGCCCGCGTCTCCCTCGCCGATGGCTCAACAATCGTGCTATTCACAGTCATCGCCCACTGTCCCCACGACATCATCCTCGGCTTAGACTTCCTCTCAGCACATTCTGCTCTCATCGATTGCTCCGCCAGTACTCTCCTCCCTGACCTGCCTGTTCTGGATCCCGCTGAACAACACCCTACTCGTCTCAGTTCCGTTGACTTCATTCGCTTGCCACCTTCAGCACTGACTTACGTTGACTTCGTGTCATCCCCACCAGTCCCCGACGGTCACTACATCGCGGCTCCTATGCAAGACGTCCTCCTTACACACGGGATCACAGTACCTCACACAGTTTTATCGCTTACGGCAAATTGCGTCTGCCTGCCAGTGGTCAATTTTGGCTTGACGACACTAGTGCTGCCACGCGGGATGTCTCTGGCCCAACTTTGCTCATTCAAGGATCACTCTGTAGCATCGATTTCAGTAGACGACAATTCAGCCTATCCTCCTCTACCATCGCAGTCGGCAAATTGTACCATCGCTGACTTACAGAAAATGATTGTGACTGACTTGCCGTCCGAGCACGTTCGTGAACTCTACCGCGTTTTGTTTTCCTACCACGATATTTTTTACTTTAACGATCGTCCTTTGGCCCAAACTACAGCTGTCAAACATCACATTAATACCGGCGATGCCCCTCCTATTCATCGCCACCCATATCGAGTGTCACCAGCTGAGCGTCAAGTTATTCACGCAGAAGTTCGCAAAATGCTTGCCAAGAACATTATTGAACCATCATATAGTCCATGGGCGTCACCTGTTGTACTGGTCAAAAAGAAGGATGGCTCATGGCGCTTTTGCGTGGACTATCGGCACCTTAACAGGGTTACCAAAAAGGACGTGTATCCCCTACCTCAGATTGATGACGCCCTTGACTGCCTCCATGGTGCTCGCTATTTCTCCTCTATTGACCTTCGTTCCAGCTACTGGCAGAGTGCCGTGGACGATCTCGACCGCGAGAAGACTGCCTTTGTAACACCCGACGGTCTTTATCAATTCAAAGTGATGCCGTTCCGCCTATGTAACGCTCCTGCCACTTATGAATGCATGATGGACTCCCGTCTTCATGGTTTCAAATGGTCCACGTGCCTGTGCTACTTGGACGACGTTATGGTATTCTCCCCAACGTTCGCTATGCACCTCGAGCGCCTCTCAGCAGTCCTGGACGTTTTTCGTCGAGCCGGTCTGCAACTCAACGCATCGAAGTGTCAATTTGGCCGTCGCCAGATTACTGTCCTTGGACATCTCGTTGACGTGAACGGGGTGCAACCGGACCCAGGCAAGATCCATGCTGTTGCGCACTGCCCTGTTCCGAAGTGTGTGAAGGATGTGCGCAGCTTCATCAGCCTTTGTTCGTACTTCCGCCGTTTTGTGAGAAATTTCGCTGTCATAGCACGACCACTAACCGAGCTTTTGAAAAAAGACGCCCCTTTCCTGTGGGGCAATAACAAGGCCTCCGCCTTCTCACATCTAATCGACATTCTCACAACGCCTCCCGTTCTGGCCCATTTCGATCCTTCTGCGCCTACCGAAGTCTGTACTGATGCCAGCGGTCACGGAATTGGCGCAGTACTGGCACAACGCCAGCGTGGCCACGACCGTGTTATCGCTTACGCCAGCAGGCTCCTATCACCTGCGGAGCACAACTATTCCATCACCGAGCGTGAGTGTCTGGCCCTAGTTTGGGCGGTTGCGAAATTCCGCCTATACTTATATGGCCGACCCTTTTCCGTTGTCACAGACCATCACGCGCTTTGCTGGTTATGCTCACTGAAAGATCCTACAGGAAGACCTTGGTCGCTGGGCCTTACGCCTCCAAGAATATTCGTATACTGTCACCTATAAATCTGGCCGACTACACTAGGACGCTGACTGCCTGTCTCGCTACCTGGTCGCCGAGCCTGACGCCGCCGACAGTAGTAGCGCCAACGGCATTTTCTCTGTGTCTGCCTTCGCTAACATCGCCGATGAGCAGTACCAAGACCTATCGCTACGAGCACTTATCGAGCGCCTGCGCTCTACACCTACCGACGCATCCGTTCGCCGATATGTTCTCCAGGGCGGCATTCTGTATTGAAGGAACTTCCTCCCTGACGGCTCTGATCTTCTTCTTGTCATGCCAAAACAGCTACAACAGACTGTGCTCTTTGAGATGCATGACGCACCCACTGCAGTACGTGCAGGGGTAACCCGCACGTACGACCGCGTGTGCCGCGGCTTCTATTGCCCTGGTCTTGTTCGCTCCGTTCGACGCTATGTTGCTGCCTGTGATCCCTGCTAGCGTCGGAAAACACCTCAGGTGCTACCTGCCCGTCATCTCCAGCCGATCACTGTCCCTGTGGAACCGTTCTTTTGTGTTGGATTAGACCTGCTCGGTCCCTTTCCCACGTCATCCTCTGGGAACAAATGGGTAGCCGTCGCGACTGATTACGCCACCCGATACGCTATCACTCGGGCTCCCCCTACCAGTTGCGCCACTGACGTCGCGGGCTTTCTCTTGCGTGACATTATCTTGCTTCATGGCGCCTCGCTACAGCTGCTTACTGACCGTGGTCGAAACTTCCTCTCGAAAATTATCGCTGACGTTGTGCGTTCCTGCTCCATTCAACACAAACCGACTACCTCATACCATCCTCAAACCAATGGCCTGACAAAGCGGTTAAACCGTACTCTTACCGATATGCTGTCCAAGTACGTTTCTAAAGACCGCCACGACTGGGACATTGCCCTTCCTTACGTAACATTTGCGTACAATTCTTCCCCGCACGACACCGCCGGATTTTCTCCATTTCACCTACTGTACGGTCGCGAACCTACCTTGCCCCTAGACACGGCACTTCCTCCTGCTGCGATCTCAACAAGCGAGTATGCGCGCGACGCCATCGCCCTCGCCGACCATGCATGCCAGCTTGCCCGTGCTCGACTGACGGCCTCACAAACCACTCAGCAGTGTCAGTACAACGCCCGCCATCGTGACGTACAGTTTTCGCCTGGTGCGCTCGTGTTCCTGTGGTCGCTCTCTCGTCACATCGGACTTTCAGAGCTCTTTTTGCGATACACAGGGCCCTACCGCGTGCTGCGCCAGGTGACGCCTGTGACTTACAAAATTGCTCCTGTGAGCTCAACCTCGTCATCTACTCTGGCATCTAGGGATGTCGTGCATGTCAGTAGGCTCAAGGCCTACTACACTGCTTCCGAGTCCGATCTTTAGTCGCTCTGGAACGGCGCTTTTACAGCCGGGGGTAGTGCTACGGAACAATATATGCGATCATGAAAAGGCGAGCAGTGTGAAGACGACGACGACGATTAGAAGCTTGTGCGGGCTGTTGCCTCTTGGCCAAGCGCAGCGTATCTTCTTGTAAATGTACATGTGCATAGCTTTTCGTCTGCATCTTCCTACAAAACAATATTCCAATGGCGGCCTGTCCGGATGGACAGGCCGCCGTTGGAAGGTCGCCACTTTCTTTTCACCAGCAATATCGCACATTGCCGATAATCAGTGGGTGGGTCAGCCATTGCAGGGAAGGAATTTTGCTCTTGGAGGCTAGACAGGGCAAGTGGCAAGAGTGTCTCTCTTGGAAGTGGAGCTCGCCTCCTGAAATCATGGGTTCCCGTCACTGAAAAATTGATATCTCGGCTATTTATGAGCCGATTCGAAAATTTTTTTGTGGCAGAACGCTCCCTAGAGGACACATAACAACTTCCAACGTATAACCAAAGTTTGTTGTGTGGCCTGGTGTGAGGCCCCTTTAAGGAGGGACGCAGATTCTAGAAAGGTAAAAAATGTAGGAAAATAAATTTTGAGAAAAGTGCATTTTAGGAATGTTTGTACCTTCAAGCACTTGCCATTAAATTATTAACGCTGATTTCGATCGGTAAATAGGAAAAAAACGGCATAAAAAGCCATGGGAGTCACGAAACGCCCTGCGCGAGGCAAAATTGGTTCAAACTTCTACCGCGCGCTGCAGCCACGAGCCGACCACCGTCATCTTGGGCTTGTTTTGAAGGTGTTTTCTTTGTGCACATTATGCACTGGCTCAAAATGGTACTGCTTAAGCAGAATGACCCCTGTTGCCACTTTTCCAAAGGGTGATTTTTGGCCTATGACATGCGCAAGCTAGCCCCCCCCCCCCCTCTCCATCTTGTGCCTAGCATTGGCTGTCATGACCAAAGCAGCGATTTTGTTATGCTTGCGCCGCCGTTTCTGCCGGTTTGTGTGTGCCGTCTTCGTCTGTTTTTGTTGGCGTTCATGCGGCTGATGCATCGTCTTTTCGTCTTGTGGGGTGTCAGTAGACGTTCACTTAAAGAAGGCATTTAAGCTTACGGAAAAAAAAAAAGTCAATGGAACGAGAGACTGTAGACTGCGGACGATGGCGTGCTCCCCAAACGACCAGCACAAACGGTACCATCTATTGCGTCGAAAGTGGCATTCTACTGACACTGTTGATTCTACTGGGCCTAGCTGCAGGTTGATGTCATCAGATAGTCAGCCGGTGTGTGCAGTGGCATTCTAGATTATATTGATACGGCATACTATTCAGTATTCAGTGGGCAAGTTGGCTGAGTGCACGAGAGGTGCAGCGATCATGTTTGAAGGAGTATCTGGCATCACATTGCGCAACGGAGTAGAAATTCAAGCTGCTCTTCATAAAAGCTTCAGAAGTTGCAGAGGGAGCGTCTCTACAGTAGTGTTATCAAGACCACACTTTCAAAAATGCACAAGCTAGCAAAGGACCTTGCGTAAAGCACTGGCATGCTGTAGAGCAAAGTGTTGTTGCATGAAAATAAATAATTTAGGCCCTTCAATAAGTACTCCATGTGTGTTTTTGACTAACATTGTGTGAGTTTATTTGGCTATGAAAAGGCGGCTTTATTATGCAATTTTTAATTTCATTAAGCTCTCGGGCCACTGGAACGCGCACATGAAGTGTTAAATGTAGTTTCTCATGCTGCTTTAGGGGCAGTACATGGCTTTATAGCAAGATTTTCCCTCTTTTCTAGAAGGGTGCAGTCATATATTTAGTGTGGCCATTCTCGTGAAGAATATAGCTACAAAATGATGTCATTAATATTGCTGTAGCTGCATTCTAGAAAAATTGACAGCTGTCTAAACTTCAAATGCGTTTTTCTGAGTTTGCACTCAGCGTTACAGGGATTTTCTCTATGATGCTGTTGAGAGACAATAACCAGTTTGGTATCAGTGTATTCATATTGAAATGATCTATGGGGTGATGTTATTTCTGCTACTCTAGCATCATTTTGCAAATTAGTCAAAAATAATGAGTGAAAGTAAAAAATACTTGCAGTAAATGTTCGTCTGCTTTCTTACCTTTAAAGTGCTTTCAATTAAACAAAAATTGCATCACCCCCTAGAGTAAGTCTTTGGCATTAGTGTCATGCACTTACTTTTTGTGTTTAGCAATGCAAAATTGCTAAAAAGCCCCACAAGTACCCATTAAGCTTATTTTCAGACTTTTAATACTTTCTTAACCAGAGTATCTCTCAAAAACCTAATTGTATATTTGATATAAGCATTAAAAACTGATTGAAACAGTGAAGTTTAGTTCAGATTGAACCAAAAATAAAGAAAAACATTTTATAACCCACGTCCCCCCTTAACCGTTAGAGGGTTGATTTTTTTCGCCCTATGCAACCGCCCAGGGTCAATGTTTTTTTATTGCAGATCCCAATTCTTCTTAAGGACTTATTTCGAAAAAAATTTACTGTTATTTTCCTAGGGTGACTGTAAAGTGGGAAAAAAAATATTTTGCATTGGTATATATGTACTCTTCATTCATGAATAACAGCAATAAAAAGGAAATAAACTTGTAAGAATTAAAAGTTTGATGCATTGTTATACACACAGTTCAAGGCTTTGAAAATGTGCACACGAGAATATTTCGCAAGACTCAAATTTTCCTGCTCTTATGCTAATATGTACATCCTGACTAGAAGCTTACCATTGTCATTGAAAAGGAAGGTGTACAATCAGTGCTGACATACGGTGCAGTGACTTGGAGACTGACAAAGAAGCTTGAGAACAAGTTAAGGACTGCACAAGGTGCAATGGAACGAAGAATGCTAGGTATAACTTTAAGAGAGACAGAAAGAGAGTGGTTTGGATCAGAGAGCAAACGGGTATAGACGATATTCTAATTGACATCAAGAGAAAAGAATGGAGCTGGGCAGGTCATTTATTGCACCGGTTTGATAACTGTTGTACCACTAGGGTTACAGAGAGGGGAAATGCAGTCGAGGATGGCAGAAGACTAGGTGGAGCGATGAAATTAGGAAATTCGCGGGCGCTAGTCGGAATCGGGTGGCGCAGGACAGGGGTAATTGAAGATTGCAGGGAGAGGCCTCCGTCCTGTGTCCTGCAGTGGACATAGAAAGGGATGATGATGATGATGGTGGTGATGAAAGGATATATATATATATATATATATATATATATATATATATATATATATATATATATATATATATATATATATATATATATATATATATATATATATATATATGTCTGCTATCTCAAAAACCCGCCGTGGTTGCTCAGTGGCTATGGTGTTGGGCTGCTGAGCACGAGGTCGCGGGATCGAATCCCGGCCACGGCGGCCGCATTTCGATGGGGGCGAAATGCGAAAACACCCGTGTGCTTAGATTTAGGTGCACGTTAAAGAACCCCAGGTGGTCAAAATTTCCGGAGTCCTCCACTACGGCGTGCCTCATAATCAGAAAGTGGTTTTGGCACGTAAAACCCGAAATATTATTATTATTATGCTATCTCAAAAAGGGCACAAACAGCATTTCAGCTTTTCACTGCAGGTCTAAACACGACAGTTGCGTGTTGCCGCGTCTGCTGCGCGTGGCTTCCAGGATTTAAAAGCGGAGCATAGATACCGTGGCTGGCCATGGGGTGTCACCACCAGCTGCCTTGTGTTCAATCTTTTGGAGAGGCCAGGAGGGCATTGCTCCTTTGTGCCCGCTTGCCGTCTCCCCTGTGTAGCTTCCAGCACACTATTGGAAATGAGAAATAATGCAGCTGATGGGTCCAGTAACTACATCTAACTTCACTTGTGCTTGAAGGATATGAAAAAATTTTGCAGCAGGAAATTAGTGCGGTGACATAATTTAATAGTTATGTTCTTCTATGATTAGCTCAAAATGTTTCTCAGGGCCCTTGAGCTCTATGAAGACTGGGTTGGGGATTCATCGCAACTGCGATTGAACCATTAGTGTGTTTTAACCGGGTACATGTAACGAAGATTTTACTGTACTAAAGAATTATCAGTAATCAATGGATTGCAGCTTCTCATGGACATCTTTGCTGGGGCTGCTAGGCTGTCAGAGTTTGCTTGTTAACACAAATGTCCTTTTGTTTGTATGGTAATGCCTGTTCTGTTTTCTCTGCAGGCACTTCTTCTACATATTAGGAGCATGGAGGAGAAGGGAGGTGCCGTGCTGATATTTCTGCCTGGCTGGAATTTGATTTTTGCCCTAATGAAGCACCTGCAGCAGCACCCCACCTTTGGTAGTTCTCAGTACCAAATTTTGCCACTGCATTCACAGATTCCCCGTGAAGACCAGCATAAAGTCTTTCGGCCAGTGCCTGATAATGTGACAAAGGTGTGTGCTTTGTAGGCGTTTTATTCTCTCCTAACACTACATCAAAATCTTAGTGGATTGAAATATGACAGGAGTAGCCTCAAGACGAAAAATGTTTTCGACAGTGTTGTTAGTTTTCTATGATAGATACTAAAAATGGTATTATGCTTTAATTTTTTCAGTACAATTTGAATCCAGTTATGTGGCATCATGTTTTGTGGTTTCTGTGCTCATGTAAGCGTGGCTAAAAAAAGCTTGTTTGGTTTTCTCTGCGAGCTTGATGATAAGCCAATCGTGAGTGAGGTGCTGGTGATGTTTATTACAATAGGATGCTATTCAAGCAGTGCGATGCTGTTAGCATTATGTTAGCTTAGCTAGTCTTGCCCAAAATGGAGGTAGATGAAAAGACACCTGCATGCAAAGCATTTAGCACATGGCTCTCTTCATGAGCCAAGTCTCTCCTATGCTCACACAGGAGCCTGGTGCTTCACTGTGCCATTATTGCATGCCAATGAAAGCACCAACTCATAGTGTACGCTCCTGTTTGTGTCCCTCTATGCCAGCCATTTCAAAGCAGTTTCCAGCCATTTATTTTCTGCTGGCATTCCATTGACAAATTTAAGCTTGTGACCTCACAAGAATAATGCATTAGTGACCTTTATGACATGGTCTACAGCATACATCGAAAATATAAATTCACTTATGTGTTCCTTTAAAGGGACCCTGTAACACTTTTTGAACATAGTAAAAAAATGCCTATCTGTTCATGAGGCTTCTGTAAACATGTGAGGCAAAAATTATTGCACTGCATGCAGCAGGGAATTTACAATCTCGTGTCAAAAGCAGGGAATGGTCTCTTTCTCTTACATCCTCAATGTCGTTGAAAGCAGTTGGCCCTCCAACGCTGTCAGCTGATTTTGATCGCGAGAACCATTCTTGGTAATACATAGTTCCTAATTTTTAGTTAAGTGAAAAATATATATCTCTCTGACTCAAAAAGACAGAAAAATCATTTCATCTTTTGCGCTGCATGGAGCTGAGTCTGCTGTGCATGGCCTCTTAGAAGACAGCGGCACGCCGTGTAGCATAGCCTACCACAGCTGCCATGGGGTGCTGCGATGAGCCCTTTAAGCGGCGCTTTACCTTCTTCGCTACTTTACTGTGTAGCTTCCAGAAATCTAGTGGATAC
Source organism: Dermacentor albipictus (assembly GCF_038994185.2). Lineage (NCBI taxonomy): Eukaryota > Metazoa > Arthropoda > Arachnida > Ixodida > Ixodidae > Dermacentor > Dermacentor albipictus. The sequence continues at coordinate 86,795,325 of NC_091821.1, forward strand.
AAAAAGAGAGAAAGTAGGGTATTTGTCCGATAACTTTTTTTTAAGTTGAAGGATTCGAAAAATGTTTTTGCCATGAGATTCGTGGGACGACATACTTCAAGAGTGAAGCAGTTAAATTTCTGCTCCCAGGACTTCCATACAGATGATTTTTCAAAGTGTCTTTGCTGCTGTCTGGCGAGACTTTGCACTCAGGGAGACCAACCTAGGAATACAAAGGTTAATTAAAAAAAAAGGAGGACACCATGTCTATTTGACCTCTCGTTGCTCAAATTCTACCAATAAGTTCCTTGTACAGTACAACCTCGTTGATATGAAATTGGGAACCGGCCAAAAAAAAAAAAGTGTTAATTCTCACTCGAACACACATGCTGTAGGGTTTGAAGGACGGACTTCGGGATGAAAACCAAACTTGGGAGTACTATTTATTTTACATTATTTACAAGGAGGTGAGAGTCAATGACAGTCGTACAGTCATTACGGGTCGGCAGCAACTCGGACGCTGCGGCCCACGGCAAGAAGTTCGAGAGAGGTGAATTAGGGAATCAGGGAATGCTCTGGTCTCTCTGGAATGCTTCTTTTAAACCCCTTGAGGACTGGAAGTCGCGTCATGTTCGACCAATGGGAGAGTCCGCTCAGATGACGCCATTTTCAGCCAATGGTTGGCGCCCGTATCGCGTTGTCACACCCGGTGGCTCTCTGCGGTCTTGCCTTGCAGACTTGCAATGCACTTCTTCTAAGGTGGAGAAGGGGGGGGGGGACGCTCATGCTCCATTGTACGAGGGCCCACCGAGAATTGTACGAGGGGTACGGCTCCGCAGTGGTGGCAAATGCCTTCTTCAAAGGCGAAGAGGGGTGACGATTGGGCTCTATTGTCCGAGGGCCCCTTCTAATCTCGGCGGCGTACGAACTTGTTTGCAAGTGTCCTGCCTCAGGAATGTGGCACCCCTGCTTCTGCATTCCTCAATTAGCTGTGCTGCGATTCGAAGTGGTTTGGGGAACTCGAAGTAGCCTCAGGAAACGGCGCCATATCTAACAGCTCGTCCTCGCCCCGGTTGTTCTGAATGGCCGGTGAACTCAATTCGCTGGCCATGAGGAACGCTGAAAGAAGCTGCAGGGTACTGGGCTCGAGCCTCGTTTGACGAACTTCGGGATCCTAGGCCCTGGAGAACATACGTCAAACAAACAAAACAACACAGCGCTGCCCCGCGTGTAAGCGCAGGCTCTTCACCCCTGACTCGCCAGGCTATTACTGAGTCAAAATGAACCCTGATCTTTTATTTCCCCAATTTTGACAAAACAGTTCCAACCACCCTTCCAAACAGCTATCCATTTCTCCTCGATTGCCAACAAGACCAGAGTACTATTCTTGCAAAACAAAAGGGTCGTTGACGATGCAAACAACAAATGAAAACAGCCGAACATAACTTAAGTGGCCTAACTACACGAACAGCATGTTTCCAATCTATCGCAGTGGCGTAGTTATCGCACGTATTGGTGCCACTGAACAATCTGGTCAACCTCACAAGTACGTAATCACAAGCGCACTAGCCTTGTGGTCAACAAACAGAACGCGTACTTGCGTTGTAGGCAAACTTTTCATTTACGCTTACTCACGTTTCTTTCCTGAAAGTCCTACAGGACACGTGACTTAAACGAACAATTAAAATGGCGGGACTTGCACACTCCGCAGAACCCTTAAAATGATGCGTCTTCTACTAACTCTTTCCACGCACGCTCACTAAAGAAGTCAGAATACGGCTGCCCTCAACACACACTAGCAACCCAGTCGTAAATCTGCTTCCTTCCGTCCACACAGGACATGCGCTAATGGAACTAAGAACGCCTCTCCGTGCAACTCATGCACTCACTGAAAACTACGTGGTTAACCTTAGAAAAATCAAAAACACATTAAAAAAAAGAAGGTTAAATGACAGACACGTGCGTTACTATAGGCCTCTCAACAATAACCTTGTCCTTCAGGTTACTCATTCACAAAGAAAAAAAGAAAGCCTATTTACTCATTAACACTCGCGAGACTACATGTTTACACAAACCTCATCTTTCAAATCTTGAGCTTCTCAAACGAAAACATAAACAAAGCTCAAACCTTACACATTGAAAGAAATCTTAGTCTCAATCCGCGAAAACTTTCTGATGCTCAAAACAAAACACTCCATTTCTAGGGAAGTGCTCTTGGCCTCCCTTCCCAAACGCTTATGTCTGACTCATACTTTGAGTCGGACTCGAGATGGGCGCGGTTTGAAAGCTACTCTGGCTGCCGAGAAACAACAAAAGGGCTGATTCACTATCAGCTCCCCCAAGACGTTACAGTCTCCTGCCAATTTGCGTCCTGGCGCCCCGCTTTCTTCACAAACTCGATTGACCGCGTCGCTACTCCCCACCTGGTCTCGTCCTGCCACCTTGCGCTTCTTCGAACTGCACGCTGAGCTTTGAAAAGAGCTACGGAACGACGAGGAATTTAACTGCCCCGTGCCCTTTGTCCGCGTCCGTGCAGAACATGCTTCGTGGTCCCCCTTTGACCTGTGGCTCGAACGTTTAGGATGCGTCAACATCGTCAGTGACGACCGCACCTTTCTTCTCCTCGCGCCCTGCCCATTTGGGTTTCTCGCCATCTTTGGCGGCGCTTCATTAGTTGCCGTCTTTCAGTCTTTACCGTGCTTCCTTTTACGGCGCTTTCTCTTTGCACTCGCTTTCATGTCGCCTTCTCGTGCCTTGTGCTGGCCGGTACACATTTCGTCGGCTCGGATCGGTCTCTTACCCGCACAGTCTGAGTGATTTACATTTAAATCAACACTCTCTCTGCCTCGACTGGCGGACAGCTCAACCGACTCTGGAACAATGCAGCAGGCTTTACTCGAGTTAGACAACTCGCACTCTTGCGAACTGCCCTCTACTACATTGCCCAGCTCACGCTGTGCATCGGCACACAGCCCGTCGGTATCGATCGCTGTCTCACGCGCACAGTCCGAATGATTAATAACTGAACCATCCCTCTCTAGGCTACCTAGACTGGCGGAGAGCCGCACCGATCCCTGAACAATGCAGTTGTTCTCGTGGACTACGGAGCTCGCCATCCCGAGAACTACTCTCAACTGCATCGCTCAGTTCGCACTTCACTTCTGCACGCAGATCTGACCTGACATGGGTGCTCGCGTCTGTCGCGTCAGCAGTACCCTTTTCTTCGCTAGCAACCTCGCTAACATTACCAGCGACCCACACGCGCGGTAACTGTGCCAATTTGTTCGCAGCTGGCCTAGCTGTCTCTACAGTCATCTGTTGGCACAGCACCCCGTCGTGCTCCTTGCGGCCTTTAACGGCCTCTGTTGCCACTAAGGCATCGTTAGCAGCTAGCCTTTTCCCTTCACTTATGAATCTGCAGCCAATCTCACAGGCACTACTCTTTTCGTCGGCTTCTGGCGAAAATCTGCTAGATGCTTCCTCATTCTTTCACTCTGTACTACCTACAGAATTCTCAGACAGCCGTTGTCTCTGTGCCATTAACTGATCACAATACTGTATCTCTTTGATCAGTGCTGCCTTCTCTCTCTCATATTTTTGCTCACGCTCAAGCTTACGCTCCTGATACTCACGTTCGCGTTCATTCTCCTGTTCGTGACGCTCACACCTAAGAGTAAGTTCTTGAAGCTCATGCTTCCGTTCATTCTCGCGTTCTTCACGCTTACGCTCACTCCTAAGTTCACGACGCTCTCGCAAACGTTCACGACGCTCACGCTCCCGTGGCTCCTGTATCACCTCCCAAGCAAGCTCAATGCTTTTGCCATCATTGCCACTATCGTTAATTGCCTTTATGATAGCTGGCATTTTCATCCGTTCGTCCGCCTCAACTCCCAAATCGTCGCACACCAACAACAAGTCTAACCTCGTCAACCTTCTAAGATCCATGGCAGCTGCCCCGACAGGTGGCTAAAACTGTTTTCCTTAATTAATTTGTGCAAACACACAATGCATCAAACTCCCGATTCCCAGAACTATCAAAATGAACACACAAGATTTGAGTCTGGCGAATCATAAGGAAAAAAACCACGCGCTCACTTACGGTTGCAGCACCCTGCCATCCGGTTCATTTGTCCGCTGTTCCCGGTTCCTCCGGACTGCCTGGGTCGAAGGCTCGCTCCTTCTTTGCTACTCCCAGTTTCTTCGGACCTCTTTCGACGAAGGCTCTCTCTTCTTCGCTCTTCCAGGTTCCTTAGGATCTCTCTCGACGAAGGTTGATTCGTAGCGCTGCCACCAGCTGATGCATTCGGAGGCGATCTCACCGCTGCCAACCAGATGTAGGGGTTGAAGGACGGACTTCGGGATGAAAACCAAACTTGGGAGGATTTATTTTACATTATTTACAAGGAGGTGAGAGTCAATGACAGTCGTACAGTCATTACGGGCCAGCAGCATCTCGGACGCTGCGGCCCACGGCAAGAAGTTCGAGAGAGGTGAATCAGGGAATCAGGGAATGCTCTGGTCTCTCTGGAATGCTTCTTTTAAACCCCTCGAGGACTGGAAGTTGCGTCATGTTCGACCAATGGGAGAGTCCGCTCAGATGACGCCATTTTCAGCCAATGGTTGGCGCTCGTATCGCGTTGTCACACCCGGCGGCTCTCTGCGGTCTTGCCTCGCAGACTTGCAATGCACTTCTTCTAAGGTGGAGAAGAGGGGGGGCGCTCATGCCCTATTGTACGAGGGCCCACCTGCTCCCGGTGGTACGGCTCTGCAGTGGTGGCAAATGCCTTCTTCAAAGGCGAAGAGGGGTGACGATTGGGCTCTATTGTCTGAGGGCCCCTTCTAATCCCGGCGGCGTATGAACTTGTTTGCAAGTGTCCTGTTTCAGGAATGTGGCACCCCTGCTTCTGCATTCCTCAATTAGCTGTGCTGCGATTCGAAGTGGTTTGGGGAACTCGAAGTAGCCTCAGGAAACGGCGCCATATCTAACAATGCAGACAAGCTTTATTTGCGAGCAGGCAGCAAAAAATCTGTGATTTTCACTTGGCGCGGTGGCAGCCTTGCAGCGATGACGGCATCCACAAACTCTGCAAGGCTGTGAGCCAGTTGCTCCATAAGGCCCCACTTCTCTGTGATTGCCCTCACGACGGTTAATGCACTAACCACGTCGGATACGGAAGGGCCATCATCCATGTCATCATCCACAACAGTGACATGGAAGAACTAGAAGCCATGGGAGCAGGAAACACGTCATGGCTATCATGACTGATAATTTGGACTCCATAGGGAACGTAAATAAGTCCAAACTATCGAATGTCCGAAGAAACGAATGTACCTAAAAAAAGATGCTTTAAGGCTTCAGTGCAAGGAAGAAGTGGTCGATTCATTGCTGCATGCACATCTGCTTATGTGCAACCAAGTCCACCTTTATTTCTGCCAGTTTTGGGTTGTCTTAGTATGCCTATGCAAGGACTGCAAAGGTTCGAGTCAGATCCGCATGTGAAGGCTCCGGAGCACACGTCATACAGCAGTTAGAGTGACTGTTTAATGGTGGGAGAACCTGCTCAATTGTTTCGTCATCGTTCAGTTCAGCACACGACTACACCGTGCTGTTGGCATTTGCAAAGTCTTCAAATGTAGTGGCAGCAGGAATCGGCACTGCAGCCTAGCAGGTCATCAATGATGACCGCATTTCAGCTTGTTGTGGTAGGCGGCAGCTGAGGCTCTTAGTTGCAGAGTCGGGCTCATTTGGACTGCGACTCAAGACTCATTTGGAGTCAGACTGCGAGGGCACCGTTGGTGCCATTTGATATGAACTGTTCATAACTTCGTGAGAAAGACTTCTTGGAGTCAGCAGAGCGCTGTCTGGAATGCATATTAAACAAACAAGCACAGAAAAGTAGAACACTAAGTTTTGATTCAGAAAAAGTGCATGGCACCACAAATGAAAAGGTGCAGGTGGTGCCAGTTATGAGATATGGTCAATTTGCCTGCACCACCTGAACCAGTTCACGAGGTGTGGCACTGTGCCATTGTTTTCAGCGGTGTAGCAGTGGCTCTGCTGAACCACACCGTTCGTTTCAAAAGGTGCAGGAAAGGTGCAGGGCTGGATCATGATTTTGCTGCACCCACTCCACTGTTGGTGCCAACTTGGTGCAGGTGTACAGGTGTGATGCAGCACACGGGCGTGAGCGCCTTTAAAACTCCGCTTGCACACATCTGATATGCCTACGCAAGTGTCGTATGTATTTATGCCTCACGAGCCGATCATACCTGTAGTTCAGGACCTCTTCGTGCACGTTAGTCGGACAAAACACCTGTTCCGTGTCTGCACTTCGGCATTTGTTTTGAGTGTCGCGCTGTGCCTGCACCGCAGAAATCGAGCTGCACAATTTCTGAACTTCTCGTGAACCATTGTGAACTGGTTCATAGTGATGCAGGCGAATCGAATGGCCCTATGGTGTGCCGGGCTGCATCCACTCACTGCAAGGTTCAAGGGTGCACGGCACCATGGCGGCACATTGCCTTTCACCCCATTCAGTTGAGCACGGGGGTGCAGGGTGCACCGCTGCACCTCGGGGAATCAAAGGCCTAGGTGCAGTGCACTGTTAATAGGTGCAGAGAAACTTGGCTGAATCGAATAAACCTACTGTCTGGAAGGCAAATTCAACAAACAAGAGCGGGCCGTGCGCGGTGGTGCCGGAATGGACGTGATGATCGCAATGTTAATGCGACCTCACAATTAAGACAAAGCCTCCAATGTAAAAACTGTGAAGGCATAGCAACGCTAAATCACATGCTTTGGGCTTGCCCAGCCCTAAACGGCCTACATGGAAACAGAGAGTCATGGGAATCCTCCCTCCATAGCCAGGAAGAGCAAGCCCAAAAACAGGCCATCCGTCAAGCCCAGGCCGCCGCCGGAAGCCAACTGATTCCGGCCGACGTCTAGGGGGGAGGTAGACGGTGATAGGGAGAGCTGCGTCTCACCCGATCACCCATACTCTCTGACGGGTGTAAATAAAGTGCTATCTCTCTCTCTCTCTCTCCAAGATTGGCATTTGCAGTTAAATTTCTGAGGCACAGTACTGCTACCAAGGCAAGGCCCTAGGGATTACTGTCTAGCGTATAATCTCTGAGGCCATACTTGACGTCTCTTTGAGGTTGCCGGAGGAGATAATGGTGGCAGAGTTGGCGTATGCTACCGCCACAGACGGTGTCCAGATAATCGAATGTAGAGCTGGTGGCGGTCCGTTATATCGGTCATCTTTACACATTAACTTTATGGGGCCATTGGCAGTGCCGCAAAGCTGTCTGAAATACCGAGGATGACCGAATAATCGGTGTCCGATTTATCAGTCGGCGACTATATTAGACAGTTTTAGCTTAGCGTATGCTGTACCATTGCATACTTCATAATATAGTGGTTCGTTACTGCGCATGCGCAGAATGCTAAACGACCTATAGCGTATAGTACACACGCTATTTCTCAGATTTAGCGTTCGCGTGTTTGCGTAGTTTGCGGAAAACATGGTGGCGGTCCCTGCTGTCCGCTTCGAATTGAATTTGGTGTTGCTTTTGTAAAATTCACTTTGTTCATAGCAAATGACTGTGTAAACGGCTTTCGCTTAGTCTCGGGCCGCTTCGATGACAAAGTATTGTGGATAACCTTGCACAGTTTTCGAGATTGCTTCTCTTTTCGAACGAGTGGAAGCCTAACGAAAGAAACATTCGAGATGTCAGCGCCACTTATCACTCCAGTTAAGAGATAACCACAACGACGACATATGGCCTCAGAGATCTGAACATCTCGCGGGGCAAGTAAAACGGTAACAAATGTGCGCTGCTTAGCATATGCTATACTACAGTGTATAGCGTATATACACTAAACTAACACTGTCTATTTATGGTCTCTGTGCACAATGGTCTGCATGTTTTTATGCGCCGGAAAATGAAGTAAATGACGTACACTAACCTTTTGGTATGCATTAAGCAGCTGCAGCTTAAGTAGTCAGCCAATACATCAGGTTCAATAGCAACAGAGGTGGGATTCATTGCGACTATATTTAAACTGGAATTACTTATTAAGCGGATACGTAATAGCGAGGTTTTCCTGTACATGACGTGTCTTTCAAAGTAGGCTGGACCATCAACAATCCACACTTTGACTGTCCCCTTCTTTAGTCCAGTTTTAAGAACACACTGCCGAATACGAACGCCACTGGCTCTCTTGCTCGAAGTTCACACACCTCGGTGTGTGGCTGGCCTTGTGTAATGGCATGCTCTGTGAACACATAAATTGCCCCGTGACTCACCTACTCCAAAGGTGCCGCAGAATCGTAATCGTGACTAAGCTTTTCTGCCAGGTCTCTCGTTAGATATGTGTGCCTGCTTGGCAGCGTAAACTGCGTATCTCCCACACTGCAACGGGAGTGCTGCGACCCTTGGCAGTGCTTGTGCTTGTGTTAGCCCATGAGCATGTGTCTATATGCTGCTGAGCGACGTGCGCGCTGTGAGGCGGCTGCTTAGCCTCTCGTTACATGCGCTTGTCTATAAAGTGTCCATATATCCTGGGCACTGCAGTGGATGTGCGAGTCCCCTGTACTCCCCGTCGTGAAGAGCAGCGCAGTTCCAAGAACACAAATGACGTGCCGTTGCTTGTGGAGGAATAAACAACCTGCTCAAGTGTCATGCATGTGGCCCCAGGCTTCTAATACAGTTGCAGTCGGTGCATGCAAGGCTGATTATGTCAGTGAACTTAACAGGCCATCTTATGATTAGATAGAAAAGTGTTTTAAGCTTTAGCCGTGTCCCTCCATATTAAATACACAAATGCAGAAATGCTCATGTCATGCAACTGCTGAACTGATTTGAATTAAATTTATTTTTTTTTTGCTTTGAGAAGTAAAATTCTATCGATTGAGGGTTACAAAATTACAAAAAAAACACACACACACACACACACAAGAAAAATGAAATGGCAAGCTGCAGTTATGCTACTCTGCAACAAAAGTGTTCACATAGTTGCAATTTGCTGTTAAAGGGGTTCTGAACCGCCTCTTGGGCTTGGTGAAAAAACAGTCCGCGGATAGTGTAAGCTGCAATGTACGTTCCAGTCAAATTTTGCAGCCGTGCGCGGTGCGTAGAGCTTGCAAGCAGAATGCGAAATCGCCTTTTTCTCCACCCTCTTTTTGGGCTACTTTATTTTGCAATATAGCAAATTTACTTAAACAACTGCTATTGGCTTAAAGCTTACGTCAATCAAGAAAGGTGTTTGGATTAGTGCGCGTCTTCTAACTGTTAATGTGTATATTTATTGAACCAGTTTAATAAGCAAGCAGAAGTAAGCGAAAATCTGCTTTCGAATTTCAATAAAAATTACATACCTCCAGAAGAAGACTACAGTCTTCACACTTTTGGCTGTGGCCACCCGCGTAGGAATAAGAATTACATACTTCCTGAAGAAGGCTACTGTCTTCGCACTCTCAGCCGTGGCCACCCACGTAGGAATTAAAACTTTGGCCACCCTGCCTATTATTAGTGTCGTACATGTCAGGTCTTGCTAATTTCCACTAGTTAAAAAAATCTCAACTTGCCTTGAACCATGTGAAACTTAGGTCAGACCGCATGCACGCTACATGCACTCGCACCTGGCCGCACCTGGTTACTTCGTATTGAGCTTTTGATAGCGCTTGAAAATGTGCCATTTGGATGCCACTATTCGTCGGTCAAGCTGGTGCTGGACAAAGCCGGCCCGCACCACGTAGCATGACCACACTGGAACATATGAGCGCGAGCATGCACTCAAGCCCTTTCATGCACAAAGCAAATGCTGTGCATAGGCACTCAGTTGCATGTAGATGCGGTCTGCTACATAGCGTAGATATCGCAATTGCCGCGGGGCGCTGGGACAAGTCCACTGGCTTAGTGCACTGCGGCTCGCTGAGGACAACCACGTTTGGTGCATCGCAAGGGCCAAAGTTGGAAGTAGTGGCAGCTACGTGAAAATTCAAAATCAAGTTTTAACTGTGTGCCACGGTGACATTCACTAGGCGGAGCATTATGGGCATGCCTTGCTCTGCCGTCGCCTTCGTAGTGCAAGTCATTGAAGGCGCGCAAGCACCACGACGGGGTGCTTGATTACCAATAACTCTGCTTCTGCTGAATGCATTGAGGTACCTTTTGTGGCAAAGTATTTCTGAAATAGGCTATTTTAACTTCAAATGCATTTCTTGATTTCGTTAAAAGTGGTTATGGGCCCCATTAAAGTGCATCTTTTGGAGTAAACATATTTATAAGACAGCACCTTTGTTAATTTGCTTTACATTCTTATGGATTTACAGTTAAACCTTGATATATGAAGTACAGTAGAACCATGATTCATAAGTTTTGGAAAAGGTATGCGACAAAAGAACTTACTAGCCAGGAAACCATATGATCAGAAGTCAGTAAATCTGAAGTATCACCAATCAAAAGCATGCAGTACACTTCCTACATCACACATGGTGTGAAACAGATGGGTGAAGATGCTTATCGCAATGGGGCTGGCAGCGATAGCTGTGAATGACTATGTGTGACAACCTGTGAGGTGATTTGTTAGTGCCAAAACGGGAAACCGAGTGCATGGTGGCATTTTCACGTGACACGGGCAGGCAAGTACTGCGGGGAAGCTGCTGTCGCCATCGCCTGCTTCTCTCTATCGCGTGTGCCTCATGTCTTTTTTTTTGTTCACACGGGATATAGCGGCAGGAAAATGTATCATGCGATCGCAGTTCGGTGATATATTGAACGTTGGTGCCAAAAGATTGTCATCCGGGAATGTATTGGGTCGTTTGTGTTTTCAATCACAACTGTTGAAATCATAGGAAATGGGATCGTATCAACGAGGTTCTACTGTAAACATAAAATTCGGTTGGTCATGCTTTATTTCAATAGAGCATCCTCCTGTTATAACGAAATGGAAAATGAGATCCCACACAGTATCGGTTATATAATGGTGCTAGAGACAGGCTTTTACACTCAGGTCCACGCACCTCTTTTTGGCCTCTCTTTTTTCCCTGTTGGTCAAGGACACAAGAAAAGTTACCATCCCTAGTGAAACTCTCCGTCCACTTCCCTCCCCCATTACGAAGGAAATTTAAAAAGGTGCACCATCCGTTATCAATCCCTGAGGAAGGAGCCAAGTCTGCTCCAAAGCTTGAGTTTTAATAAATCTACTAGTATTTGGTTGAAGATGCTCCTGAATCGTTAATTAATGATTCCAACCAGACTGGTAATTCTGTCAAAATGTTTAGTTTTCAGTATGCTTATGGCAAACACACAAATGCAGGCTTGCAACCAGCTCCTTGACTTGTCCTGTAGTTTAGATGTGGCAGGTAGCTGCTAGATTGACTAGGCTAGAACAGTAGTGTCTTTTTCTTAGTTTTGGTTTTTTGGAGATGCTGACAACTGATAAAAACAAAGACAGCAGTTTTTGCTTGTCATGGTGGCTCAGTTTGTATGTCATCGAAATGCAGGCGGTGTCCGAAAAAACAAATGTGAAGCATCCGAAATTTGTTGTTATTATACATCTAACCTCTGTCATCATACATATAAGCACTTGCCATCAGTCAAGTGGCGCTGCTAGAAATATGTCTGAACAGCACATTCGAAATTTTGCCGTCCAACAAACCACATGGCGACTGTACTAGCATAGAAGCCCGTTACATTTTTCTAAGGACTACATGTAGAATTGCTTGACAAGGTAGGTAGTTCACTGCACCAAGGGTCATGGGGCAGTATTCTTAGGCCATCAATTTCAGAGATTGTTTCACTTTTGCACGAATTGGTGCTGGACATACCGAAGTATACGGATGACTGTGCTCTTAGCACTATGCAAAGATAATGAGCTTCGCACAGCAGCAGAAATGCTGTCGGTCATATGCTCAGATTCTTCCGCCTCAGAGTTTCGGGAAAGTTGAAGCTATCTCCGAAAGTGATCGCCCGAGAATACCGCCCATGATCTCTAGCCCTCTAATTATGTGCAGGATCTCAGTAACCGCCGCTACATTGAACAAAGCTGCAGACAACACTTAGGGATTCAATAACTGTTGCTAAAGCGGGCACATGAGTGGGCTCTATATTGTCCCGGCTATTGCCTACTGACATTCTGTCAGTGACTTCGTTTTCCGCAGTGTAGGACAGCTGCATGTCTGCTTCTCTGTTTAAGTAGTCGGTGAAGCCTAGTCGACCTAGTTTATCACTCCTGTTGCCATCTTTGTACACTAGCGGAAACGTGCACATGGCCGAGATTTTCATGTGGTCATAAATTGTATGCACACAACACACCTGCAGCGGAAAAAACTTGACGACACATGCGACACAGCTGGTACTTACATGGAAGAAACCAGAAATGGAAAAGAAAATTATGATGATGCTCTGTGTTCTTTGCAGTGAAGGGAAACACATAAAATGAACGTCCACTGCTATATAACATAGGCACTTTGCATAGCTGTATGCATTATTAGCGCACAAGTCGCGGAATTGCTCCTGCAACGTCTGTCTTGTATTCAATCACAAAGGCCATGCATTAATGTATCGCAAGCGCCAGAAGCAGTTAACATTAGAGAGTTTTAGCCCAGCGGGTTTACGGCCAGCGGAGCGGAGCGGGCGAGCGGAGACGCGACTGCGCATGCGCACCACGCTGAGGCGGCCAGCGGTTTTACGGAGCAGCGTTTACGCCCGCTGGAAAGCACTCCCCAGCGGAGGGTATACGCAGCGCGCGAGCGTGCGTAAAGGCGCACGGGCGTGTATGGGAAATGCAAGACGGCAGCCGCGAACATGAACGCCGGCAGTTCTGCATCGAGACGGCGACTGCCGCGCTGACCCGTACATTAGTACTCAGTACATTATTAACAAATGATGCACTGAGAACATGTAATATATCTTTATTCAATATTTCTTGCATAATAAAAGCAAGCGTAATTCAATTTCATTTCTCAGTAACTCCTATTCGAACCACTAGGTGGGGCAGCAGAGCGCCCCGCTCTTTACCCCGCTCGAGCGGGGTGATCCGCTGGGCTAAAATTCTTTTTTCGCGAGCCGCTCCGCTGGCGCAACGGTGGAGACCGCTCCGCTCCGCTGGCCGTAAACCCGCTGTGCTAAAACTCTCTATTATTACTAGGTAGAAGCAATTGCAGGAGCCGAAAACTTGTCATGTCTGCCATATTTCTGACACTGCCTCTGAGATGTGCAAAGTGTCCAATGTGTCACAGTATGAAGATAATCCATCAAAATAGTCTGGATCGATTATCTGCAGGTTTTTCAAGTTATGTGGTACAATTCGCACTGCAAAATATGGGATGCACAAATTCTACGAATTGGCTGAATTTTCTAGTAAACTGAGATTGAATTATCGAGGTTTTACTATATATAACTGCCAAAGATTTGTTGGGAAAACAATTCAGAAGCACAACTAGAAAGCATAAATTTTTTACTGATACCATATGGTGTAGCTTAGTGGCCACATAGTTTTTGTTCTGGGGGCTAGCTGATGACAGACAAGGGTGCAACATTGGCAGATGTGCTATCTTAGACACTGCATGCTTATACATTGTCTTCTAATGTCACATGTAATTTTTCATTTTGCAGGTGATTCTTTCGACAAACATTGCCGAGACAAGTATTACCATTAATGATGTAGTGTTCGTCATAGACTCATGCAAGTAAGTTTGCCAAAAGTATGTCTTGTGTACAACCTGTGCCACATAAAATTGTGCTGAAGACACACGTGACTGGTGGTTTCAAATGACCTGGTTAGCAGGGGAGTTATGACGTGCACACATGTTGCATCACTCGAGATGCTTCCTGGCTCGGCTAGAACCTGTTGCCAATGGCACATGGCATTAGCCAAAGAAACTTCTGTCAATCCAATACTGACCAAGGCACTTGGCACATGAAGTGTGCCATATCTGTGCATCTGCCAAATCTGCCTTTGTGCCCAGTGTAACTCCAAAGCCTATGCAAAAGTCCATTTGATTCTACAGGCTTTCCGAGGCCAAGTGACCTTTGAAAGCTTACATGAGACTGATAGGACACTGACAGTAAAATCTTGTTGATACTTCATGGAATCAGGATGTCCAAATAATAAAATGGATAAAAAAAGACAGTTAAGAATTCTATATATTTAATGTAAGTACTCATTTACTTGTATTTTGTGCAAACTGCGCACACACAGGGTTGTTTCTCGGGCTGTGCGAATACAAAATGGTACATTTGGAATCTAATATCAATATTAGAAAAATTTTTCACAAAATTAATGCTTACAAACTTTGGCCTAGAAAGTACGGTGCTGCACATGCTCTGGAATTTCCTAGTATTGTGTAACAAGAATGTAGTAAGCTATCAGTAGCTTGGGCATATAGAAATCAAGATATATAGTACGGTCTATTCTTATTAAAGGAAACCCCAAGTTAGTATGCCAGCACTGATTGCTGCTCAGTTCGAGTATATAAAGCTCTGGAAAATACGTTTTTTATCAGTAGAATTGCTGTTGAATAGAATCAAGTGCTTTTTTTTTTCCCTCTTAAACTAATGAATTGGTAATGTTCTGTTCTATTGATTACCAATGAGGTAGTTCTGTTTAATAGTGGACCTTCGTTTTGTGGCAGTCTTTTATTTAGTGCATAGAATGTTTTGCTTTCCAGTTTTTCCCCAAAGTAGAGAAGGGCTATCCCAACTTGACGGCAGGTGGGTTATCGTAAGGCCAATCACACTATAGATTAATAGACAATAACTACTTCACGCGTAGCTGGCGCCAACGGTAAAGAATAGGAGCCGTCCGAGCCATTTCATCGTCAGGTTCGGCGGGATTTGCCATATGTCAAAGATTCTAAAACTTGGGAGGGTCACGGAAAGTTCACGCAACATGTACTTCTAATTAGTTCTTTCACATGTACAGATGGTGCAGCATATGAAATTTCTTAGGAAAATCTGCAAAAAACTGCTGTAGAACATTGAATCTTTCAACTGTTTTCACAGGGCAGCAACATAATTCGTGTGAGTGTGCAGCATTGTAAAACTGAGTATCCCTTCTAGTTGTTTCATCATGCGTGAGCCAGCTAGCAATGGTGGTGTCAGCTCTGTAGTCGGGATGCCGACACCATAGTTTCGGCATTCAGGGTAGCAGTTTGTCAAGCTTTCCACAAATATTAAGTTATGGGCAAATAGTCTATGTAATGAGTGAGGCATTGGCCATATACTGCTTTACACTCTGTGTCTGAACACCGAGAGCTTTTCCCAATTTATATGTATGGCGCCATGACAGGCCCCAAATTCTGTCTGTGTTTCCATTAGTTTAAACTATGAGAGATAGATATATCGGTATTTCACTGTATCTGGTGAACACTAGACCGTGGAGCACACCAGTCTTCGGTTCCCTCTGAAGGGGGATCTATTACGGCAGAAAGTAATGCAAAAAGGGAGGACTAGGGCTAAAATTGTGTTGACTTACCTCTGTGATGGAGTGTTCTGCTCCTAGTAGGCAGCTCCAAATTTCAGATTAGCAGCTCCAGAAATGTAATTTCCCCCCATTAACCTGCTTCAAAATATTCTTCTCCAATACCAAGGTTTTTCTGTTCCAAAAACTGCTCCAAAAGCTGTTGCAGCAGTCTCACCCCTTTATATACAGTAGAGTTTTTGTTTATCGAACTTCAGAGCAGATAGCACAAGGCCTGACCTGGTGTTGCCACTGGCTTCAGCAGAGTTGCCGCCAATCTTTTGCTGGTACCGTATATACTCGTGTATAAGCCAAATTTTTTCATCAACTTTTTGCAGGTGCGGGTTATGCACAAATCAGGCTTATTAACACACATTAACACAGTGTAATGCCACTGTGACTACTGTGTCAGATAATGAAAAAACTGGTGACAGATATCAACAATTGATTTCACTATTCATCGCCGCTTTCAGACGAATCACTCTTGGACGAGCTCAGCTTATCGGCACTCACCACTGTCTGATGAGCTCGCCTCAACGGCACGCTCCTGAAGCTCGTCGTCCTCTCTGCTGTCCGTGGCGTTTCATATCCCCGTGTCTCTAAAGCTCTGTGTCCACTGACATGGAATGCCGCGCGTCCAGAATCCAACCGCACACTTGCTGCAGGGACGCTCACTTCAGTTGCCCTGTCGGAGTTGTTTCGTGGCTGCCCGCAGCCATCCACTCGGTGTAGCACCGCCAAAATTCAGTCTTGAATGGCTGGTTTATGCAAACATCGAGCAGTTGCAGCACGCTTGTCAAGCCACCAGGAATCACAGTGTAAAGTGTGGAGTCGGGCATGAATTAGATGGTAGCTGGCCCATGCCGTCATCCAACTCATCCACGCTGAGGACATTGTTGAAGTGAGAGACTTGTTCTCATCGAGAACGAAAAATATGAGTTTATTTACAGTATCTACATAAGGACGTTGCAGTTTATCAGTCTAGCATGACTGTGAGAGAAAAGCACACTGAGCAGCCGCGCAACAGCTCCTTAAATACACTCTGTCCTCCCTAGATCCCTAGGTGAGAGAAAACATACAACCAGAGTCATCGTAGTTGAGCCGCCTTTGAGGGGGGAGGGCTTACACACACATTTCCGCACAGGTTTCACTGCCCCCACTGAGGTGAGACGGTCTTCGCAGAACTGGGTCTTGCCCTAAGGAGGCGCCTCTTAATCCCTTAGCTGACCCCCGTAGAGTGGCTGCCGTGGTTCTCCATTGTCTTGCGTCTTGAAAGACGCGTGGGACGGTGCCGCCAAATACATTCCCTCAGGAACTCCCCCGCTCCCGACAGACCAGGTCGGTGATGGCGAGTTCACTAACAAAGCCTGGTTTGCCGACCTCGTCCCGGTAATCCGGCGACGAAGAGTTGCTGACTCTCCGTATTGTCCTCCTTACACAGTCAGTCGCCGCAGCAGACATCGTGATGCCAAGAGGCTGCGGAATGACGGCTTGTCGTCCTTTCAAAGCTAGTCTTCACAGTAGACCTAATGGCGCCATTCGGCTGCAGACTGATGGTCGGTTCCTAGAAAACGCCAACCCCGCTGCTGCAGCTGGCTGGGAAAACTTTGCATGTCGGTACCTCTGCAGGCCGTTCCTAACAACAGCCAAGTCTGTTTGGCAGTCGGCCAGTTGAGCCTTCACTTGGTCTATTAGGTCGACATGCGGCAGTGATGATGATGGTATGCGGTGAGTGGTAAAAATTAACTGGAGCCATCTTGTAGCACTTTTTGGGACTAGGCGTGTTTTTGGCGAGTTTTTTTTTCTGCAGATTTTTGCATCCGAAAAGTGGGGAGGGGGGTACAGGCTAAAGGTGGGGGGTTGATTATACATGAGTATATATCGTACCTTGTTTCTAGGCATACCAGCCCAAGAAGATATTGAAAAGTGGAATATTAAAATACTTTGGTGTTCCTTTAAGCAAAGTTTGCCTTTTGGATCTTCTAGACCCCCTGATTGCAGATCTGTGGTGGTTGCTGTTTAGATTAAGTGCCGCGTGATGTTGCAGCCATATTGCTTTTCATCTCAAGTTCTTTGTACATAGATTTTCCCTTATTTGGGGGTACATATGACATGATATATTTACATCTGTTAATTTTTACCTGCTTTGTATTTTATATGCTCAGGGCCAAGATGAAACTGTTCACGTCGCACAATAACATGACCAACTATGCCACAGTGTTTGCTTCTAAAACAAACCTGGAGCAACGTCGAGGCCGAGCAGGACGGGTTCGACCAGGCTTCTGCTTCCACCTCTGCAGCAGGGCACGTTATGAAAAGTATGTTTAATAGAATGCTGAATGGAGTAACGAGTCTTTCAGTAAAAGGGAAAGTGTTGATTGCTGTGTGATCTTTCCTTGCTATTATGGGTTTATTTTGGTGGCAGTAGTAGTTTGTTGTATATTTTAGTAGAAGCACACTGCCTTTTTTCATTGATATAATTAGTTTTGCAGATTCACTAAATTGGCTTTTATTGTTGTCATGAATAAAAGCAAACTGTGATGCTATTTTGTACGGATGCTACTACAGTAGAACCCAGTTAATATTAAAGGGATGGTGGAAAAAAAATTACCAGCCCAGAAGACATAACCGTGATAAAAGGCACAAATTGCCACAGCACATCAGAAACAGTGCGAGTGGCTGCCAGTGCAGTTATTAGATGTCTCAGTTCTCGTACTATGACCAGAAACTGCACGTGCGCGCATGGGTAATTAAGGAACACATACAGTGTTCCGTGACAGTGGCCCCTACCATAGTATTTTGTGTTAGCTTCACTGCATAACTCGGTTCCACTGTGCCAAAGCTGACAAAAGAGAACTGGCAATTGTGAAATGCAAATAAAAAAATTAAATTATGGGGTTTTACGTGCCAAAACCACTTTCTGATTATGAGGCACGCCGTAGTGGAGGACTCCGGAAATTTTTACCACCTGGGGTTCTTTAACATGCACCTAAATGTAACTACACGGGTGTTTTCGCATTTCGGCCCCATCGAAATGCGGCCGCCGAGGCCGGGATTCGATCCCGCGACCTCGTGCTCAGCAGCCTAACACCATAGCCACTGAGCAACCACGGTGGGTGAAATGCAAATAAGACCCTTGCAGGCCCCAAAGTAAATGTAGCCCTGTACTTCGCAGAAGTGGCCTAGTGTGCATGGTTCCCAGTAGTTTTTTATCTATGCACACTTTTTCTGATGCTTTGCCGACTGCTCTGTACATCCCATTGTTTGTGCAATGTAACTCCCAATATTTGTGCAGCGCTTGGCTTGTGCAACTTTGTTCGTTTATTTTTGTCGCTTGTTGCAGTGGATTGGTAGCTTGTTGCAACAAATTCGTCGCTTGTTGCAGCATGCAAGAGCCAATTTTTCTCTGCGTCATCATATGTACATGGCAGCCACTTTCAGATGCAACGTAAGATGCGGGAACATTACAGAATGTCTCTGTATCATATGGGAACATAATACATAGTCAGTGGTCGGGAACATGAAAACACGACATTGCAGCCAGGAAAACACAACAGCGAGGAATGTATCAATGGGGTTCCACTGTATTTTGTAACACTTCTACTCCACAAGTGCCCGGGCTTAATTGCAGTGCTGTTTGTCTCGTATGTTTAATACCCATGTAGCACTCGGATGATTGAAAAACAAGTAATCTTGAACAGCCGGTTTGCTGGACTGAATTTGTGCGCTGTTTGTGGTATGCTGTTAACCCCTTAACTGTTTCGGACGAGCACAGCTCCTCTTTGCCGAACTCTCCCAAAACCGTTTTGGATGAGTATAGCTTGTCTGCTCGTTTGCGGGCTAGTTGGTGTGTTGCTTCGCAGATGGCAACACTTGGCAGGTAATTTCTTCTCTTTTCAACTGCTGTTTCACATTTCTTTGGGGGGCAACTCTCGTTTAATAAAATTGCATGCGGTGGAGGTGACACACGTGTTGCTGGTCCGTCGTCACGGAAAAGCCGTCATCTAGCTATTTGGATGATAATGATTCAGACACCGAAGTTTACTTAGTTTCTGGAAGCGAAGGCGATAGCTTCGAAATTAGCAATTCATCAGATGAGGAAGATCGCTCAGAAGACACTATTGCCAGTGCGCATCATTGGCGGCGCATTGACATGGATGACATCCCCATGAAGTCTTCTCGGTTTCCGTTTCTGGGTGTCCGCGGTAAGGCGTTGTCAGAATGATAAAACTTTCCAGACCGCGCTCTTGCTCTGTTTTTTATTGCTGATTGCCAGCAGGCAGGTGGCCTTATTTATCATGAGCGATAATAAACTTTACTATGCTAATTTGACTTAGTATGTGCTTGAAAATTTTTCTCAAAATTGAAAACTTGCTTTTTGGAAGAAAAATATTCAATATCAAATTTTTAAAAAACAAACAGTTTGGGCATAGAAATTGTCAAAACAATGAAGCGGTTAAGGCTTTAAAGGGTCCCTGAAATGGGTTTGACAAATGTAGATGCGTAGGGTACAGCTACAATAAAATTTTCCTGCCACAATTTAAGTGAAGTGTCTCATAGTAAGAGAGCTATGGATGATTACAAGTTACCCTCCTCCTTTGCCATGCTTTTTCTCCAACTCGTTCGCCGAGTGATTGGGGCTAAGCTCTACCATCACTGGCTCTGCGTCATCCTGTGACGTCGCGACGTCTAGTTCCGGTTGTCTTGGAGCCAGTGCGCAAACCCTTTCTAACCTCTTTGCTAGCTGCCTGGCTGTCGATCTCCAGCGAAAGCTATTCAAGAAGCATGCGTTCTCAGTGTTCTGTGGCAGCGTTGAACACGTCCGGTATTGAGGTAACTGCAGGCGAGCTGAGTGTTTTGATGGTTGGGTGGAGGCGTAAACTAAAGCTCCTCAGTATTATTACCTCTTTGATGAAGGGGCTTTAACATAAACATGAGTGGGTTGCATGGCACAGCTACCTGGTGACGCAGAGCTTAACCAAGCACAGATATCACTGTAACCAAGTGTAAAACACTTTAAAAGATGTGCTCGTGATTATGCTCCTGCTGCAAGTTTACACCAGCAGAAAAGTATAATATGGTTGGTTACTGCTATATTAGCTCTGTGCTTGTATGGTTTATCTCTGTGCCACCAGGTTTCTACACCATGCAGGCCGTTCACGCTTGTGCCTTCACTCATCCGGTAAAACGCCCAGTCCACTTGCGCTTGCATTTACCCAAATACTGGACAAGCTAAAACTCTCTGTTGTGGTTTTAATCTTCCGGCATCAAGTGACTGCCCCAAAACGCATGGATTTTGGTGCCAATCGAATATTGACAGCTCGATGAGCTTCAGCCACTCCGCTTGAAGAGACGCAATGTCGTAACTTGACATGTCACTGATCGCTAGATTCGCAACCCATTACCTAATGAAGGCGATCCATTGTGTTCAAGAAAAGAAAGCTCACGACCAACACTGACCACGTAGCTCGTGTCAACATGTTGAACATTGCAACACAAGCAGACGACGCTGTGTGCGGGAAGTGCTTAAGTGTGGTGATAATTTGTTGTTGTGTATTCTCTTTGTTACTTTTTTTATACAAACAAACATTCCAAATAATATGACCAGCATTTGTTCACCATAAAGTTTGCAAAGTTTTCTATGATGTGAACTGGGTAGCCAATCGGATAGCTTGCCCAACTGATGTCAATTGGGCTAACTTGGTCAATTACATACCTGCCCACCCTCCCGATTCACCCGGGAGACTTGATTTTTGACTGAACTTTCTGATTGTATGATCACTGTCTTATATCTCCCGAAAAGTGGTCTCTGCGCGCAATAATGATTTTTGCGAAACCAGCACCGCGGAATATACAGCCACATCCTAATTGCCAGCATCACCAACAATGGCTGCACTAGCACCATCGGTATCATCGACTAAACAATGTCAAAATCATTTCAGGGTCCCTTAAAGGGACCCTGAAACGCTTTTGACGATTTTCTACAAACGTACTGAGTCGTTAGAGTAGGTCCTTCTGATCATTCATCGACACATCTAAGTGCCCCGCGTAAAGTGTGTAATTTATCATAAGGTTTTAAAAATGCACATTGCTGCCGATCGCTGCACACTGCTCGGCGGAATTTTAAGCCACCCCTACCCATATGACCGAAATCACCCACACGACGTCAGCGGAGCGAGCTATCCGATTGGCTGACCAGGGTGTGTGATCGATAATTTTTCCAACTTTATGGTAAACAAATGATCTTCATAATAGTTGGAATGTTAGTTAATTTGTCTTTATGAAAATAATAACATAAACAGAATGCAAAATAAAATTTTTCAGTACACTTACGCACTTCCGGCACACAGCAAGTGTTGTCTGCTTGTGTTACAACGTACTCCATTTTGACGAGAGCTCCGCAGTCAGAGTCGGTCTTAGTCTTTTCGCGAGCACTATGATTCGACTTCGTTGCCTTGTGGACTGCAAACGTAGCGACTGGCAATATGTCAAGCTGTGACATCGTGTCCCTCTGCAAGGCACTGTACGAGCGAACTGGCTGCTGCGCATCGGTCTGCCGCTATCTGATCGGCGCCAGGATTTGCGCGTTTGTGGCCGTCACTTTACGCCGGAAGATTACTAATGCAATAGCGTTTGGCGAGTCCGGTATTAGGGCAAACGCAAGCGCAAGGGGACAGAGTCTGGCCGCTTGACTGCCGTAATGGGATGAGCCATGAGATGAGCAGAAGGGCAAATGTGAATGGTCTGCATGGTGCAGCCACCTGGTGGCACAGAGCTCAACCATACACAGTAGCAGCTACGAGGTGTATTCTTCTTTGCTGCTGGTGTGTATTTTTCGCAGGAGTGTAATCATCAACACGTTGTTTTTATAAATGTTTAAAGTGTTTTACACTTGGTTAGAGCAATATTAGCACTTTGTTTGGCTGGTTAAGCGCCGCGCCAACAAGTGTATGGACCGTGCAGACCGATCAGGCCGCTCACATACGTCTATGCTAAAGTTCCTTCATCAGCTTGAGTTTATGCCTCCAGTCATTTGCCGAAATGGCCAGCTTGCCTGTGGTTACCGGAATACAAGACGTTCGGTGCTACGACAGAATGCTCGTAACGCACGCTGCTTCGATAGCTCTCGCTTGGGGTCGACGGCCAAGCGGCTAGCGGAGAGGTCTCGCGCGGGCAGGTGCGATCTCCAAAACAACCGGAAGTGGATGATGTGACGTCGCATCGTGACGCAAACCAGTGAAGGTGGAGCTTAGCCCCGCTTGCTCGGTGAACGAGTTGAGGAGGAAAAGCATGGCTAGGGAGGAGGGTAACTTCTAATCGCTTGTAGCTGCATTAACATGTAACGCTTCACTTAAATTGTGTTGCGAATGTTCTACTTAAGCTGTACCCTACGCGTCTACAAAATTTGTCCGAGCCGTTTCAGGGGCCCTTTAAGGTTGCTTGCAGACTGCACATCGCAACACAGTTATGTATATACCCCCCCCCCCCCCCCCCCCCCCAAAATTTAACATCCTTCTTGCAACCACTGTCGCCATTTGTGGACACTTTTTCTAAAGACAAGTACTCCTGAGCAAAAAGTTGCAAGGCAGTAAATTAGTGTACGTTTCTCAGATTAGACCATGGTTGACTGAGCTTCCAAAGTAGGATGCCACATCTCTGCTGAGGCGGCCATTAAAAAAAAAAGAAAGGTGGCTGCGAGTGTTCGAGCAAATCTTCCTGTTTGCTACCACTGTCCACATTTGTGGACACTTTACCTAAAGCCAAGTGCATCAGCGAAATGTTCCACGGCATTCAAATCACGTGTATGTTTATCAGCCTGCATCATGGTTTACCTTGCTTTCAAACAATGCCGTCGTACATCAGCTTAAAAAAAAAAGGGGGGGGGGGAAAGTGGCTTCGAGCAGCTCTCGTGATGTTTTCGCAACTTATGCCCTCATTTGTGAACACGGATTTTTAGCTGCAACATGCTTTTTATATCACCAATGTATCTCTTTGAGCACCTGAAATAGCTTGAAATTAATTTTAAAAAGAGTTACTCATTTTGTTGCCTATATATATTTTGGTAGTGAAGAGGATATACTGTCATATTTGGCACAAGACTGCAAAATGTGCAATGAGATTTCTGGCTGCTTCAAGAGTATTAAAATGAAAAAATAGTTATTGCGTGCTATCGCCTCAATTCGCTTTTTGAATACCTTTTTCGTCCATTTTGGGTCACAGTTGATTATTGGATACCTTTTTCGTCCAGTTGATCACAGTGCATAGTAATGCCACATCGCATAGCATTACCTGTAAGAAGAGCAGCTGCTTTCCAAAGTTCTTGCTTATTGGATACTTTGATCCATTTAGGCCCTAAAAAAACCAGTTGACAATACATAGTAACACCACTTCACGTGGCCTTACCTCTTAGAAGAGTAGCTATTTTCCAAAGTGCTGCCTCTTAGAATAAGTTTGTTCTCTAAATTGAGTATG
This sequence comes from Dermacentor albipictus, assembly GCF_038994185.2. Classification (NCBI taxonomy): domain Eukaryota; kingdom Metazoa; phylum Arthropoda; class Arachnida; order Ixodida; family Ixodidae; genus Dermacentor; species Dermacentor albipictus. Next base: position 86,819,245 of record NC_091821.1, read on the forward strand.
GGTATAACATGTAGAAACTTAAATTTCACCAACTTACTGACAATAGGGAAGTTTATGTAGTTACTTGAGAGCTGATGGCATTTTAAAAGTTTTAAATACACTAATATCCTGATGTCAGGCATGCATTTTTTGGTTGCATTTACGCAGAACAGTCACTTCATTTAGCTTTGCATGAGGGAAGTAGAGAACATGTTTAGATTGGATAAAAAATAGTCATCATGCTTTCTTTTTCTTTTCTAGGCTGGAAAACTACACCACCCCCGAGATATTCCGTACGCCACTTCATGAACTGGCACTTGCTATCAAACTTCTTCGCCTTGGGGATATCACTAAATTCCTCTCGAAGGCACTGGAGCCTCCACCTATAGATGCTGTTATTGAATCTGAAGTCCTACTTCGGGGTCAGTTTTGCCAATATCTGGATTTGTGTGACTGACTGTTCCCCTTAGTACACAGGAACGTGATGGTATATTGAATCTGCTTTCTGTTCCAGAGATGGGAGCTTTGACAGTTATGGGTGAACTTACAGCATTGGGAAAGATCTTGGCTCGTCTGCCCATTGAGCCTCGGCTTGGCAAGATGCTGATTCTTGGCCTCATTTTTGGGTAGGTGACCATAGGTTACCAACACTTACGCACTGGGTGTTTTGTGCAAAGGCACTAGTGTTGCATGAAATATTGTTGAGCACATTGGGATACACTCACTGATTGCAGATTGCATCACATTTGCTGGTACATGGCGGTCTTTTCCAGGCCCTAAGGAGAAGCATTTAAAATGCCATATAATTTATAATCTTGTGTTAATTTCACTTCAACCTTGATTCAACCTTGGCAGGACTGACAGAGTTGATGGAATTATCTGGTGGGTCAAACTTAAAAGCTGCTTGATTTGGCAGTATTTGCCCGATTCTCATGTGCATTCAATTTTTATTGGTTCATATTAGAAAACAATGTGCACCCATCTCTATACTTCCTCTAAAGAGTAAATTGCAGCACTGCTGAAGGTATCAAGTGTGCGCAAGCAATATCCTTGTACTGTGGAATATAGTTCCAATATAGCAACTGCCTCCTCAAACTTACAGTAAAAAACCGCATTTCATTGCTTAACGCAGAGATGAAGTTGGAAATATGTGTATTGTACATTGTCATGTGTTGCTGGTGCATCCTGGATTTTCATGCATTGAGAAATTTGAAACACACTTCAAGATTGTTTTGTGCAGTCTGTGGCAACACAGAGGCATAGATCAATTTAGTGTCAAATTTCTCGAAAACAGGTGACATGAATACGAGTAAACCACTTTCGTACAGTTCCATGTGCACCAGACTTCATATTAAATATGTATATCTTGAGTCATTGCTCAAAGTTAATTTAGGAAAAGATTGAAGGCAATGTGCAATATCATGTATGCAATGGGTCTTAATAGAACATCAACCTCTTTCCTAGAGGCCAGTAAAGTTGGTGAGAAAAATCTATAGAGCAGTGAACCACAAAGCACTTTATTTAGCTGCTGTTTGTTTGAACTAATCCGATGTCTTGTTGAACGATGAGTGCTTGTTGGTTTGCACGTACCACAATGGCTTATTTTGTAGTGCCATCTAAAGCAGCGGTCTTAAACATTCAGCCCATGGGCCACATCCTGCCCATGGAGCTTTCAAATGCAGTCTGCATAGTTCTAATGGTAACTGTGAGAATCTACGCCATGTGTGGGAGCGCATATTTGTCTGGGCACCTATTTTCTTTGATGAAGGTGAACAAATCGCTGTGCTCAGCAGTTACCGACTCACATCTGCAATCCGTCATTAAGATCGCATCAACACAGGATATAGCATGGACATTCCAGCCTTGGTCACAGGGAAGCGTTGCCAGGCATCAAGCCAGCATCTGTAAAGGCTCCAGGGTGTTGATCAGTGGGAATGAACTGCTTTTCAAGTTTTTTAATGTGGTTTTTCAATCTGTTTTAGGGCACAGCTGTTCTTCCGGCCATATTTGCAAAATTGTCCCCCCCCCCCCACCTTGTTGCGGCTCGGTGCTGCATGTGAATTTGAGACCACTGATCTATAGCATTGCTTATGCAGCGCTTCTTGAAGGGGCACTAAAGGCAATTACTTAAAGGAGTATTGACACAAAAATTGTAAGTTGAGTTAACATGTGAGATCGATTTATGTAGGCATACACACACATCGTCTGCAAAATATAAACGGCGAATATAGCATAGAACATTTTTAAAATCAACTTTAAAGTGCGTGTGCGCGCAGCCAACTGCAAAACGTAGCACCTTGTGACATCGACATTAAGAAAGGAACGTAAACAAGTGAGAAAACACTGTCACGAGTTTGTGCTGCCATCGGGGCGGGCCCTGCATGCAAGTTTCTTGCCGATCCGATAGCCCCGATGTTAATTTTTTATCCGCTGATGTCAACGCGGAAAATCGCCTAAAATTTGTTTCCGACACGAAATAACCTAAAATAAAGTGACCTTGAAAGTGTACATGTCATGAAATGTTGCAAGAAATAGTAAATCGTTGGTGTGATTTTGACTCGCAAGCGGTCAGCACAGCCGCCGCAGCAATAGCCTCTGCGAAGCGGCTCGCTCGGCTAGCGTGTTTTCTCATCCCTGCCAACGGCGTCAGGAAAACTAATTGTATTGTCACTAATAAGCGACATGCAGACGTTCATTGTGTTGACGAATATAGATGCTTTATTATGCGCTGTGGACGGATCACACGGGCCGTTTGCCTCGGATCCGACGGCCAACGAGCTAGGCCTATGCCGTTTCCTAGCGATCGCCAGCCCGCCTGGCTTGCTAGTTCACTACCGTCTGCATCGACGAGCGGCAGAAGTGGTCCGAGTTCGTGTGTGCTGCTGGATGCTTAGAATGGACCCCGTTGAAGAGCAGCCAGATTTGCTCATTTCCAGCGTGCCTGGTATAAACAAAACTGGTCGAGCTTAGAGCAGTCCGATGATCTTCTGCCAAGACTACGTAACCCCAAGCCTGATGCTGTGGTGACTTTTACCCCACCTTGTGTCCTGCTCCAGAATATGCTTCATTCCCAAAGCGCCCTCGACGAATGGTTCATACTACTTGTAGCAGTGCGTATGCATATTGATAGCTGTCGCTGGCCGCACTTTCCGAGTCGTTGCTTTGTAGTGGATCCAATCAAAAGTGGTTGGCCACGTCTAATACGGTGGCGATTCCCGCCTGCACGAAATAGTCGCCGCTGGAGGATGAAAATGGGGACGATGATGATGGCGAGAACATCGCAAAGCACGTGCAGACGTAGCAGACGAACTAGCAACACGAAGCTCGCGCGTTGTCAAGCACGCAGGCATGTGTATGTCACAATATTGTGTGATCACGTGCCAGCTGTGTTTACATTCCTTCCATGGCCATCTCGGTGCTCTCTGAAACCGAAACTTGGACTGGTCGCTACAAATAAGACTCCAAATAATTTCCAGTCGTGCGCTGAAGCAAATGATGTTTCGTGCCGTGATTACTGGGTCATTAGCTACTTATTGCAGCGGAAAAACCAAGTTGGAAAATTTTTGTGTCAGTACTCCTTTAAGCTAGATAGTTGAACGGCCTTTCTAACAGCCTCGTAACATTTGTTTTATGCCAAGAGATGACTTAGTTGTTGCAAAAATTGCAGCTGAAGGGCCACACGATTCTGCTCTTGAAATTGACCTCGACTAACTACATATTCGTTAGCCTGCCTATTGCATGCACTCGCCTTTAAGAAAGGAAGGTCGACTTATATGCGCCTGTATATGGTTCAGTTTTTTTCACACACTTTTATGTTGTGTTTGTGTGTGATGCTTCATGTTGCAACGAAATGTAGCACAGAGTTGCAGCTGCATTTGTTTTTCTTTACATTAGTTTATGCCACCACCACCCATCAAGGGCTCCCTTTGCCCTCTTTGTATATTCGTTTTCTTGGCAACATTGCTGTTCTCATGTCTCATAGCAGTGTTGTTGCTCTTGTCCAGGGCGGGTGATGCACTGTGTACAATATCGGCCAACAGCAGCACATTCCCAGAACCATTTGACACACCCTTCCCCAGGCGGCTGGCATATGTGCAGCGGCGCTTCTTTGGGGGACGCTGGAGTGACCACATCACACTTCTTAACGTGTTCAACCAGTGGGAACAGGCTCATATGCAGGGGGAGTATGCTGAGGGCAGCTTCTGTGATCAGTTTTCCATCTCCATGCCCACACTGCGCATCACCTATGATGCTAAAGTAAGTACTTCTGTGAGTGTTTAGAGCTTCAGATGGGCACATTTTATATTTTGAATTACTGATATATTGAACTACAGTATAATCTCTGTGAACTGAAATTGCTTAACGAAACAACAGCCTTGTGGTAGGTTGGTTTTGCATTAAGGCAAGATGCTACCTGGAAAAAAAAATTATTTGTATTAGAGATTTGAAAATACTGCCATTCATAGAGTTCTTTATGTAGATTTCAAATATGTCATAATTTTTTGTCTAACTGCTATATATTTTCAGTTATGTCCTACACGACTGCAAAATATCTTTGGAGGCACTTCCTTGTGTATAAAATTTTAACAAAAAGCACCGTGCTGTAGCTTATTTACCTCATTGTAGACCACAGTGTGCGGCTATCTATCCTAACAGCATGTACAATTACTGGAACTATGCAACAAAGAAAAAAGAAATTAGGACACTAATTTTTTTCACAATACCATGAAATATAACCTTGCTCTTTTGCAGCTACTGTTGAGAGATATTGCAATTTCAAGTAGATATGAGAATTCTGAATATCTTTGAAGTGTATGTATGCTAAATTTCATTAGTATAGGACAATGAGAAGTGCACAAGGTTATTCTCGTGGGATTGTGAAAAAATTAGTTGTTCACTCATCTTTTCTTGCATAGTTCCACTAATTTGGATAGATACCGGCACTTTGCAGTCTGCAAAGAGCTAAATAAGCTACAGCATTACGCTTTTCATCGAGACAAAGAATAAGTTTTTTAAATGAAACCACATTTTTTTCTAACTCTGAGTATACAAAGCTAAAATATTATCGAAAATGAAGCTGAGCAACCAGCCTCGGCAGCATCGCAACAAGTATCACTGTTTGCGCCTTTCCTTTTTGGGTTTTTTTGCCAGTTTCACCAGAAAAGCCATGGAACGGTCAGGGAATATCTCATTTTACCGAGGGTAGTCGTGGAAAATGGCCAATTAAATAAATGTTTCCAATTCCCACAGGTCGACTGCCCCGGAAAATCTTTATGTAACTAAATAATTGCACTGGTTCTTTGATTAATGTATCTGCAAGTAATTATGAAAATTACATTGCCATTTTTTTATTTGAATATAATGCGCTCCTTTTTTTCTGAGAAAATGGTTCCAAAAATTGCCTGCGTGTTACAATTGAATACAAAACCAAAACAATGTTCGTGGTTCTGTCAGTAGCCTTCTGTCAGAGATGTTCAGATGTAGCGTCATGGTAGAGTGTACTAGATAGGGGAGTGGTTTCAGCAAATGGTGTAGAAAGAGCCGAGAGTGATGTAAGAAATGGCAAAATTTCGGTAGCGCTACCATCGCCTTATCCTGAAGTATTTTCGGCTGACCTATTGGTTAAGGCAAGCTCGTGGGCCGGGTTGTCATCTGCTCAACGCACCGTCATACTTGCGTCGCTTGTGTTGTTGCCAATTTTTCGTGCAGCACGTTGGTGGTGGATGAAATCACTGATTTCTATGCTGAGTAGCAAAGCTAGATACAGACGAGTGAAACGACTGTCCAAGCTCCATGCAGTTGCGGTAGAGTCTCCGACGTGGCTGGCATGCGGGGCCACTTAGGTATTCAGGTGAAGGCGATAGCAGCGCCACCAACATTGAACAAAAAGGGCTTCAGCAGGGAGTTCACGCTGGGTCCACTCTATCTAGTACACTTCACTGTTGGTTTATTTCGTGCTCAACGAAGATCTTGAGCGTTAGTTTCGGCCAATAACTTTAGGAGGTACAGTAAAAGCTTTTTAATTCAAATTTCATGGGGACGCTCACCGAACTTGAATTACCGTATTCACTCTATTCTAATGCACCTTCAGTTGTAACATGCACCTATTGACCGTGACCCAAAAGAAAGAAGTCCTTTACAGTACCGCACACCTCATGCTTTCATACACAAATACAGTCGCCGACCGTTTATTCGGACCTCACAGGGACTGCGTAAATGTCCGAATAAACAGGTGTCTGAAAAAGCAGATTAAGAAAAAAAAACAGTGAAATCCTTTATTTCCACGCACTTATTCGGGCTCGGCAGTAGGCTTGAAGAAATCGCGAGTGCGCCGTTGCACGCTGTTCCGTTTACGTGCAATCAGATAAGCCTGAATCTCGGAGAGGGTCATACGGTCACTATAGGCGGCTGAAAGCACAGTCACTGCTTGTGCACGCTCCGCATGCAACGGCAGCGTAGCACATGATGCGTCATCTTCCGACTCGGAGTCATCGTCCGGCGGTGAAGCAGAAACCTGACGAATGATCTCGTCGTCGTCATCGAGTTCTGTGCATGTCAGTGCAGCAGTGTCAGCACCTGTGAAACTGTCAAATGAGACGGTGTCCGGAATTGCAATGCAACCACTGCGCAGGTCTCGGCAGAAAATTTTCCGTGTCAGTAGGGAGCACATCGGAAGGCGACAAATCTTAGGCCTCCCGGCACCCGCTTGCTGGCATTCCCCAGCGCAGTCTGCGCGGGCACTGTCAGTGCCATTAGACACTTGACGCGATGTTTCCGTACGCCGCGTTGGATGACCGAAACCTCGACACAGCACACAAACACCACCGTGCCGACACCAGTCGCACAAACGAAAAACGTGGCCTGCTCGCAGCGTCGTGCGCGAAAGAAACAAATCAGCTGCTGAATTGTCTTGACATGGCTTACTAAGCTGAAACCGGAACTGCTGTACGGCCACTCTATCGAACCAGGCAGAAACGATGATGAGGAGCGGAGATTTCCAGTAGCGCCACTTCGTGGGGCAGCAAGGAGGCTCCGTTCAAAACAAAAATGGCGTTCAGCAAGTCGAACTATGCGCTGGTCAGAGTCGGTGCATGGTGCCCTCGATCGAGTTGGCTCAAGGAGTGTCCGAAAAATCAGACGAGAGGTTGCAGGGTGTCCGAACTTTCGGCAGTTGTTGTACATTATGGTCTATGGGGAGAATGGCGGTGCCGCGAAGCTGGCCGAATAATCGGGCATGTCCAAATTTTTGGAGTCCGGAAAATCGGTTGGCGACTGTACAACTTTTTCTCAATAGGAAAAACAAATATTTACTCCTAATGCATTAACATTGCGAGGAAAGGTGTTGGCACTTTCGCCCAAAAGGCAAAGCATTGATTGTGATGGCAAATTAGTAGACAGCTATACGAAGTTAGGATATTTGTTTTATCGGCCGTATAAACTTGTAAACATTCACTTACTAACTGAATTAACAAGCATGGTGTCAAGCATGCACAAGCAAACATGAACACGTCCCATTCCATGTTTCCGGAAATCACTATCAAACCACTGGAGCGTAGTAGCAGGAGCAAGCGAATTGACCTTCGTATTGCCTCTAACTTAAATGCGAACTAAGCGATGAGAACACGGCGCAGTGTGCCCAGACACGTAGACTCTGTCCCCATCACAGATCGCTTTCATGATAGGGCCTGGGCAGCCGTGCCGTATGCAGCTGCCGCTGGAGTAGAACGCCTCTCCTTCTGTTTGTGCCAGTCCCGCATACACATTTTGGGAACTCTGAATGTCCATGATGTGGCCCGATTTCCGCTTCATGATTTCCGTTCGTATCTGCACACGTGATCACTTTCCTTTCAATTGTGGCATCATGATGAACTCGGCATGTCTTCGCAGTCAGCACTTCCATGCTGATAGAGCAAACGCAGAAAACGGGAAGACAGATGGTGGACTAACTTAAGCGCACATACAGCACATGGAGGAAACCACAGCAGCTAGGCTCGAAGCGCGTACGAGGCAACCATATTGAAATGCCGGTAGCGATATGGTAGCACATATTTAGGGTCGTACTCGATTCTAATGCATACTTAATTTTTGGACCCGTATTATATTTAAAAAAAAGTGGGCGTTAGATTCGAGTAAATAATTCAAACCAATGAAAGTGATAAACAGAAAGCTTTATTTGAATATGAAAGGAGTGCGAGCACCATCACCTTTTATTTGCGAAAGAAATCCGGGATCATTTTATGCTTTTCTTTCTCTGAAAGCGATTGCTGTAAACTTATTTTCAAGAGCTCGAATGTGTCGGAAAGCATCTTCCTGGTTAGCCGCCTGGTTAGCTCAGATGATAGAGCGGCTGCTCTGGAAAGGCAGTGATCCAAGGTTTGAGTCCCGGACCAGGACAAATTTTTCTTCAACTGCGAGACTTTTCTTTCGAGGAACCCATATGAGTTTACTTTGTAGCTATTGCTACGATTGGGTGGATGTCTCATATCTCCCCTTAAGGGGGGAGGCTGCCCTCGGATACCAACATTTTTGTTTGAGATATCGTAATGAAATTTTCAGGATAGACTCATTATATAGACGCATTAGTAGAACTGCAAAATTTCATGCAGTTATGTTTACTGGTTCTCAAGTTACAGCAATGTGTCAGAATGGTGCACACAGTTTTCTCATTCCAGACCTGGAGAATTTTTAAAAGGTGCTGCAACTGTGAAATTCACTATGATGATTCCCAGATGGATACCTCAGGGCAAGACAGATCCCTTTCTTTTGATTTCCTTGCTGAAAAATTTTAGCAGACCACCGAATTAAGTGTTGGTGATTAAGATATTATCAATCAAAACTTGATAAAATATCACAAATCACAGACACAACACATATATAAAAAAGGGCTTGCCTTGCCCTCAGAAATTTATTCAGATACACAATTAAAAAAAAAAAAACTTCTGGAATTCTGATGAGCGGTTACAGAGATATGGCTGGAACAAGCAGCCTCACCAGCCAAAAAACTCATTTTGAGAAAGTGAGCTTTGAAAGTTTTGAGCACATATACAGTAAAACCTCGTTAAACCATACCCGCTTAAACAGTAGTTTCGTTTTAAAAGTAATAAAGTCAAATCCCTAGCTCAGCGGCCATTGAACATATGTTTTGTATCCGTATAAACCGTACCAGGTTATTGCGTACGTATTGGTTAACACGTAGTGTTTCCACTTTTCGTCGCGCAAACACGGCGGTGCGTCGTCTTCATTGGGCAGCCCGATAGAACAGGTCTTAGAGATCAGAACGGCCTCCAAGCGCTCTGTGCATTTGCACGTGAAGCCACATCAACATCATTTTATTGGGGGCGTGCATTCGTGGCAGCCACTGACAAGCCATTCGGTGTAAAGTGCCCAAATTCTATCTTTCACTGACTTGTTCAAACAAACATCGAGTGGCTGGAGCTGCGATGTCATGAATGGTGAGTATCACGACAACGTTGGTGTTACATGCAGCCCGCTTGTCCTTGTTGCGCTGGTCAAGGTGGCACCTGAATGCGTTGAGCACAAGCATCGCACACAGGCCCAAACTGCCACCGGGTCTCTTCCGCCAAACGTTATCAATCCAGTCAGCGACCAAGTCCGTGGTCTTCCAACCTTTTTTTATTTGGGCGCAAAATCACGCCACTCGGAAACACGATTCCTTTCGGGAGCGTCTTCCGTCTGAAGATAAGATACAGGGGCAGCTTGTGCCCGTCCGCAATGCAACAAAGCATTGCGGTCACGAAGACAAAACACGCACTTGCTTTTTGCCCCCTTCTTTTCAATGGTTGTGGTGGCAGGCATGTCAAAATAGAGCGCCATCTTATCGGCATTTCCAATCTGTCCGAAGTGGTAGCCGTTTCTATGGCGCAACTTCAAAACGTACCACTGAGAACTGTGCAATTTTTCTTCATATTCTTCGGGCAATTTTAGGCAAATCCCTGTCCACCTTCGAAGAGAAAAGCCTTTTCTTTTCATAAAATTTGATAGCCAGCACCTGCTCTCTTTCTGTAGGGCTAACTGCATCGCCCGTACTTTAAACAGATCGGTTGTCACAGGCCGCTGTGCCGCTCGCTGCTCTTGCACGTATTCCGCGAGCAGCTCTTCTTTTTTGGCGAAGCGGCCCTGCTTTGGTCCACTGAAACCTTTCCTTGTTGCTTTGCTGGCGAAAATATGTCCTTCTTTTTGCGCCAGTCCCGCACGCAAATTTCGGGAACTCCGAACGCCTGTGATGCAGCCCGATTTCCGTCCGTCTCCGTGCACGTGATAACTTACCTTTTAAATGCGGTATCATGGTGGACTCTGCATGTCTTCGCAGTCGGCGCTTCCATGCTGATTTAATAAACGCAGAAAACGGGAAGACGGGCAGTAGACTAGGTTACACCAGCGTCTGGTTACACGTACAACATGGAGGTATGCACATGGAGGAAGCTACGGCAGCTAGGCTAGAAGCACGTACGAGGCAGCCATTTTTCGAATGCCGATGGCGATATGGTAATGCGGATTTAGGGTCATACTCGATTCTAACATGCATGCAATTTTTGGACCCGTTTTATCGGAAAAAAGGTGCACGTTAGATTCGAGTAAATATGGTAATACTTTGTTATTGATAGTATTTCAAAATGCTTCGATTGATGGACTTGGAGATCGCAGCGGCCAAACGAATACTGTGCTGAGGTTGATTTCATAAGTGCTGATGTTGCCCCGCTCCTGACTTCAACTGGTGCTGTAGCTGCTTTGGCCCTTCCATGCCGCTACTGTGGCGCAATAGAGTGCACCGGCCTATCGCTTGCGGATTGTTTAGACTATGTTGAGGACTCCGTGTTTAAGCACGCAGCTGCCAATAAGGAGCAGGCTACACTGCTGCAGTACTTTCAGCCAAATAAATACTTTGTGTGAAGCTTCAAATGCGTATTACCTGCATCACGATTGGGGCGCAATCGGAGATCGTTGTTTGGAGCACGTGTTTGGCCTAGTGCTTCGCGCGGCGGACGAAATCGGCGCTGCCTAGGCTAATTGCGTTCGGCACAATCGACTGCGCGCTCGTGGCCGACGAAGTCGGCGCGCCCTAGGCCAATTGCACATAGTGCAACCGAACGCATGCTCCGAACAGTGATCCCTGATCGTGCCCTTGGTTCATTGATTGATTCGCATAAGTTTTTGACGCATTTTTTACGTGATTTTATATATTGAATTCTGGCTATATCGAACTATTTTGCGATCACCGCGCTGTTCGATATATCGAGGTTCGACTGTATATCTATTAGTACTTTGTTATATCCATTATTGCATGTACTACTTAGGAATCTCTATAGGGATTTTAAGGGGAATTTGACTTACTTTGTTATGTCTATTATTTCGTTATGCAGTCGACTTCCATTAATTTCGGCCATGATGGGACGAAGAAACATGATAAAATTATCCGGCAGGTCGAATTAAAGGGGTCCTGAACCACTTTTCATTAAAGTTGAGCTATGCATTTGAAGTGAAAATTGACTATATTTCAGAAATACTTTGCCAGAAAATGAATGAGGAGAAAGGGAACAAGTAATTCAATGCAGATGCAACCAACCAACCAACCAATGCAGATGCAGATTCAACCAGATGCAGAGTTATTGACAATTACAGGTTGCGTAAGGTCCCATTGCGGTGCTCCTGTTCCTTCTTCAAGAATGCCTTGCACTGCAAAGGCTATGGCTGAGTAGGGTGCTCCCACAATGCTCCGCCTACTAAATGTCACCGTGGCGCGCAGTTAAAATTTCATTTTGGATGTTCACGTAGATGCCACTACTTACGTAGACGCACCAAATGCAGTTGTCCTCAGAGAGCAGTATTGGGATTGGAAGTCGTGCTTGTAGGACGATCGGAGGAACTTGGGGCGACAGGGCTAGGTGAGCAGGATTAATTTGCAGTATTCACATCTTAGACAAGACATATATCGACAGTCTAGCGTGACTCCCATATGGAGCCCGCAAGACTAACATACAGCAAACAGCTTACGAGCACACAGCTCACGAGTACATTTCGAGCATGACTATGAGCACACAACGAGCACCCTCTAGCAGCCGACAATCGCTGCTTATAAGCTCTCCGCTCGACGTCATAGTTCGACGTCATTCAAGATGACCCGCCCTTTTGGAGGAGGATGAGGGCTAACATACACGTGCCGCACACACACACTGGTGTAAAGGTTCAGAGCCGACGTCAGAGGGGCTTCGTAGAACTCTGCTCCGTGCCGAATGGCGCGGCCGGGCACCACATTGTCTGGTGTCTCGAAAAGCTCATGGGGAGGTTCCGCCAATTACCTCCCCTCGAGAACTCCCCTGAGCTGACCCCGCGCCACGTGGCTTCCGGTTATCCGCAGTTCTCTGAAGTGCGCCCCGTCCGGTTGGATTGGAACTCGTGCAGCGGGCTGAAATAGCTGGCATGTTGCCATCCCGTCCGGCCATTCCTAACAGCAATAGTGCACTCGGCCAGCGGAATCGTTGCTGCTCCAAGTGGTGGCTGCGATATCTATACTACGTAGCAGACCACAGCTACACGCAGCTGTAGTGTATATGTGCAGCGTTTGCTTTGTGCACAATAGGGCTTGAGTGCGCACTCGCACTGAATGCTCCAGTCTGGCTGTGCTACGTGGTGTGGACCAGCTTTGTTGCTACATGGTGCAGACCAGCTTTATCTTGCACCAGCTTGAGCAATGGCTAGCAGCCACATCCAGCTTGTGTATATTGAAGGGCTATCAGGAGTGAGCGCGCGCTGGCAACTGCGTATGTTGTCTGACCTTAAGTTTCGCGGGGTTCGAGGCTAGTTGAGAGTTTGAAACCAGCCAAAATTAGCATGACTCGACAGCTACGACACCGATAAGCACACTGGCCAATGTTTAATCCCAACGCAGGTGGCCGCGGCCGAGCGTGAGCAGACGATAGTCAGCTTCTTCCGGAAGTATGTAATTCTTATTGAAATTTGAAAGCAAATTTTCATTTACTTCAGCCTTTTTATTAAACTGCGTCAATAACCATACGCATTAACAGTGGGAAGAAGCGCACTGATCCAAACACCATTCTTGATTGACTTAAGCTATTAGCCAATAGTAGCCCCGTGTGGAAATCTGCTATATTACGAAATAAAGCAGCCCAAAATGAGTGAGGAACAGGCTTCTGTTGAATAGAGCGTTTGAGAAAAAGGTGACTTCGTGGTCTGCTTGCAAGCCCCACGCGCTGCGCATGACTGCAAAATTTCGCTGAGATGTTCACTGCAGCGTATCCTATTCGTGACTTTTCTTTTCTTCACTGAGCCCGATGGGTGGTAAAGCGCCAAAACACATTGCTGATTCATTTGGCAGTATTTACCTGATTCTAATGTCTCGCCAAATAAAACGCAGGCCTGCTTTCTGTATGTCCAAAGCAGAAAACTAGCGTAGGAATGGCCCTGGGCACATATGCTTTAGGTGCTAGTGAAAGTGCGCGAGGGTGTGCCATGAAGGATAATGGCTCTTCATGAGTGCTGTCTTCCTGCATGAGCAAAGGGTAAGAAGAGGAGGGGAACGGGGAGGGAGTGGGGGGCAGGTTGGCGCGCATATCCTTTTCTAGTGTGGCTGTTGCTGTGCATGGCTGTCAGCGTGGCTGAGCGCCTACACAGCCCATGCACCCTGTTTTAGAGGTAATCTGCCGCTGAGCGAGCCGAGCTGGTGTGGCATGGTGTGCTGTCTTCCTGCACATTTAGTGCCGGAGGTTGCGCAATCTCAAGTTTCGGAGACGCGTTGAAGCGAGAGGCAGGCTGGCTGCCAGCATGTTTTATGATAGCGTCATTGCAGTGCGGGCAGCACCATCAGCCGCAAGGGCAGAATGAACATGAAAGCGTGACTGGGTTCGCTTTGTACCGCCAGTGTGATGATATTGTCGACACGGCAGGAAATCATAGGTTCTGTCCCCGACTGTCAAATTCAACAAAATAATTTTTCTAATTCAAATTTGCTTTTTTTTTTTCTGGACGCTCGATAATTCGTCGAATTTTGCAGTCCCTTCCGTGCAAGAAAAATCTGTTGGAGACTAGTTATTTCCACAAAAGACTGAATTGCAGTATAATGAAATTTCTATGTAATGAAGCAAATTGCCAAGTTTACTAATTTCATTATATCAAGGTTTAACTCAAGTGTGTCTGCCAATCGCGAAAACTGGGAATTCTCTTCCCTTCCCTTCCGTGCAAGAAAAATCTGTTGGAGACTAGTTATTTCCACAAAAGACTGAATTGCAGTATAATGAAATTTCTATGTAATGAAGCAAATTGCCAAGTTTACAAATTTCATTATATCAAGGTTTAACTCAAGTGTGTCTGCCAACCGCGAAAACTGGGAATTCTCAGGGAATTTGTGCTTCTATCAGGGAAATTAGCTGTAATTTTATTGATAGGGAACGAAAGTCGGGTTAATGCTGGCTCCAGTAACAGAGTAATCGCAACGAAACGTCATTGACGTTGTGTTGTCGGCTCGAGGTATTGCCAGAGTACAGTTAACCACCAATTTTCCAGACATGACCGATAATTTGCACGGCTTTGCGGCACCACGACGTATCCCGTAGAGTCCATGTAAACTGCCCTGACTGCAGGTCCAAAATGGCATTAATCAAAGCAACCACCGCCGCCATTTTTATTATCTTGCCGCCTCGAACCGGCGCTCGCACACAGATCTGTTGGCAGCCGTAGCCACCACCACAGCAACGCTAGGCCTAGCTGCTTCTATGTTCGTAAGCTTCCTGCCGTGCGGTGCCGTGTTTTTCATTGAAAGAATTCAGTGCTGTCAGCAATGGCACCGAATGTGCCTTTGTAATTCTAGCGATTGGCTTTGAAGCTCAGAAAGCACAGCATGTTGTGTAATGCCAGTCTCTGAAAGTTAGCTTCGCCTCAATACAGGAATGTTAAGCGGTGAAGCATAAGTGTGGGACAGGGCAATTGTTACTAGACAGTATGTATTTTTAAACTATACATGCGTGCACCCCCATCTCTTGTTACAGTACAAGCACCGATATGCCTAATAAGTGTACTGGCAGGCCTTAAGGGTATTTTCGGACGTGCCTGTGGCAATTTGAGCCCTTAAGGGCAGTTAAAGACATGCATTCATTTTTTCAGGCTGCCAATTTTTCTGACGTTTTCGCAGCCCCTAGCGAGTCCGAAAAATCGGACATTGACTTTACAACTGACCTAACGGAGGCTTCAAATGCTCCATGGGGCGAATGCGTGGCGGAAGAAAGATGAGAACAGAAAGGACCGACACACTGAGGAATGAACAAGAAAGGAAGCGTCCTATCGCCTTTTTGAAGGAGCTTGAGCTCAAAAGCAGTGTTGGCTGACGCCAAGATGCAGGTGTCCTTCGTCCAAAGCAAAATAAACTCTTTAAAGCACTGAAACCCAACACTGAGATGTTGTGCACAGACTGAGAGTATGTCAGTACAGTTGACGTTGACTTTCCAGCTGCTGAGAGAGAATCTTAGTTGTGAAAAAGTTCAGGCCTCATACTGATGAGCTTGCTATCAGTTGATAGAAATAGCTCCTATTCAAAAATATTTACTTCTCTATGCATCTCCTTTTCGTTTGTATTTGAAAAGGTTCAACTCGATTTGGAATGGGCTTTACCATTTTTTTCGAATGTACTTTATTTGCTGTGAATTTTACTAACACCTTCCTTCTGTTTTCTTTTTTAGTAAAATAGATATTACTCCTTACTATTCAAATTGAATTTAGACATTTTTTTGTTTCAACATGTTTACTAGACAGTTACAGCATCAGGCAACATGGTGTCAGCTCGACTTGACATAAAACAAAGTTCTGGCTCATTCAGGGAATTGTGCAAAGGTGCTCAGGGAAAAGCTGGAAAACTCAGGAAATTTGGAAATGTCAACTTAGTAGACACCCTGTAACTGTATAGTCATGCATTTGAGGTGTACAGTGCAACAAACATTGCAGAAGCTGTCAGCAAATAAAGTGAAATCTGGATGTAACAAATCTTACGGGATCGCTGAAGATCATTCAGTATTTTGAAATACTGTTGTATCAAAAACACTTAAATTGGCATTTAGTTTTTAACAAGAGGAATTGCCTACATTTGCAAGCAAACCATCCTCAAATGCGTTTATGCCGATGACAGACTATGCGATAGGAGTGAGAATGTGCATTTATGTGAAGTTGTCATTGCCTGGTGTGTACACAACTTGTACAGACATCAAACTTGTTAACACTACATGAGTGTGTGCTGGCCGTACATTCATGCCTTGTACTAACAGTCACTAAGATTACGCGCCATAGTTCTGAGCATGTGCCATTTCTGGTAGCATGAAAAATTATGCTGCAGGGTAACAGCAATCGTGACACAATTTTTGAATGCGCGTTGACTCTCAGACTGGAACCATGCAGCGGCATGTTTTTTCAGAGTGTAGGTAACAACATGCCTTTGAACCATTACGCCTGCTACACGTAAGCTTGCTGATAATGTCAGTGTTTCTCAGCACTTACGTTGTTCACATTCTGAAAGCTCTACATGCTCTGCCGCTCTGCATCGTTGCAAAACATTACTGAAGCCCTGAAACTTCCATGAATTTCATCTTTTTCTTGTGTTATTCACCAACTTGCTAATTGATCTCTGCTTTATGTTGCATTTTAACTTGTAAGCAAATTCTTGTTTCTCATTAATTCATAAAAATTGTTGCGTCTGTGAATAATGCAATGGGTGCGATCTCGCGATTCGCAGTGCTGTGTTGCAGGCCGCTGTTACTGCAGGCGTATAGATAGGGCTGGTGCAGGTATGTTATCACAGCTGTCAAGGAAGATTTGCTGCTGAAGGTGGCGTGCCTATATTTTCATGGCCCCACAAGTCCAAATTTGTTATTTTGAGCTGCTTCTAGTACTCTTTAATACTGCTTGTTATTTTGAAATTTTCGGTGTTTTGAAATTCGTAGTACATACTGAAATATTTTTATGTTAAAACCGTAAGCTTTTGGCTGGGTATATTTCAAATTTTAGTTTATCTGAAAAACTTCAGAATTATTAATGTGAAGTTCGTAGTAATGAGATTTCACTTAACATGAAAGGCATGTTAAGGCATTGCATTTTGCATGCTAATGTCCAACTTGCTGACTGCATTGCAATGGATGATTAGTTGTCTGCTTAGTCATTATTAGTGAAACATTCAGATGTGTACAGTAGGGAAAAGCACGTCTGGTTCATTTGAAGGTGCGCCTCACACTGCTTCCTCACTACGAAGGAAGCTGTGACACTTTCATCATTCTGTAGATGTTTCATATGAATTCACTAAGATCAGTTTCCGTGTATATTAAGTAAAAAAAAAGAGCCTGACAGATTACGTGGTAAATAAAAGCATGATGCAAAACGCTTTTCATCACTGTTTTCATTAATCATTTAAAAAATTGAATCTCCTGTGGTCTCTGAATCAAGGATGCTTTAGTGTATTTAAATTTTAAAAAATTTTTTGGCTGAAAATTTTTCCATGAGTTGTTGCACTAGTTAACCTTGTAAAGAGTGCATTTGTGAGAATTATGGGGTACCTTTTGTTACCTTGAGTTAGCTTTATTTTTTTAAATGCTAAGCTTCTCTGTATTTGATTGTGGAGTGCATAAGCCATATGCACTTCTGTCATGATTTTTTTAGAATCAGATCAAGGAGCTGTTGATGAGTGCTGGGTTTCCTGAGGTGTCAGTGGCACCAGAAGCATACAACTTCAATGGTGTCGACCCCAAACTTGATGTGGTAAGTTTGTTACGCAGAACTTTTTGAAGAGCTTGAATTGAGATAGAAACTACCAAGCTGTTGGTCCACTGTTATTCTGTTGCTTTGTTCCTCGCATACTGATTTTCGCATGCTGTTTGGTGCATGCAGATCGCAAGCGGTCTGCACGCACCAAACATTCTTAAGCAGATGCCCCATTTCATTTCTTTCATCACTTTCCGCACGTCCATGAAAAAAAAAAAGCTACAACCAAACTTGTCTTGGCTTTATTATTAATAGGCTTTATAATGGTTGTGGTCAACAACAACAAAAAAGGCGCCTTTCGATTCTTCTCGTTCGCACTCATGCACTCGTGAGCACGCAACAAATCGCGAGTGGCAACGATATTGGCCACGTTTACACTGGTATGTTAGAAGTGTACCCTTTCATACGCCTTCGCTTGTAACACAGCTAAGATATTCACACACCCATAGTAGAAGCGTGCCGTATTAAGATGATAGTGAAGACAAATGCCGCAGTTTCCGCAGCATGCCCGCCATGGGTTTCTATGTCACTGGCAGCTAAGTGTGCCCATCTCTGTTTCTGTCCCCTCAAAATGGTCTTGGCTATGTTATGTTATGGCCGCAAACTTGCCGATAGTAACAATATTATTCATTACTTATACGGAAGAAATTGTTTCAATGCACGTTGCTGAGTAGATAAGATGCGGATTGCCGTTTCAGAAAATTTTGTTAATGTGGGATTGCTGTCAAAAAAAATTTTTTTTTTTGTTGTTGTGAGATATGAAATGCATTGACTCCTATGGCCGTTCACCTGGGATCCCAAAATATTTCATTGCGGTGAGAATTTCATTGCCTTGGTCGGGATTTCATTATCATGGGTTTCGACTGTATCATCTACTGAGGTGTGATAAGCCTAAGCAGTTCTGCCGTTATGAATGGTTTCAAAAACCTCCGTGTCTAACGTGAGAATTAGTGTGCCCTAAACATTGTGGCTGAGGGCAAATACAGCATACGAGTCTCAATTGAGATCTCAAAATATAGGATGTCGGCCTGCGTAGGCATGCAAATTCATTAGCGACTGAGGTGGTAGAAAATGACAAAATTTTGGATCTCTCCTGCAATGAGTCTGTTTTCAAATTACGCTATGTATATATCCGTTTGCATGAGCTTCAGTTACAATACATTCTTCTCTTTGCACCTTTATACCACAGATTGATCTCTCTAAAGTCTGGCTGTAGGTTGTAACCAATTTTCTTTTTTAGCACAGATAGTGTTACGCTTGAAAATGATTAGGTATTGCTGCCTTTGCATGCACACACCAGAATTGCGTTTTTAAGTAACTTATAATGCAGAGTTTTAGATTTCTGCATTGAAATGTGCTGTGGCTGCAGTGATTGCTCTGCATCAGACCTATTGAGATTACCTAAATGTTTGGTAGCCAGTAGGGTCCAGAAATGAGTGTTTCTCAATGGCAACTGACCTGTCAGTGTTTTTTTGCTGGCAGATGTGTTCTTGTGTTTTGCTGTTAAGGATTTCAACTAATTGTGTCTTCACTTTTGAGTTTGAATTCTGAATAAGCATGGCTCATATATGCTCATAAAACCATGCATTTGTGATGGCTTTGTAAAATTATTAAAAATAGGGAATTTGAAACAAAATGACCATCTTTACTGACAAAACGTTTTAGCAGTGGTGGGCATTAATACTTATGGGACGCATGCCTATACAGTTAATATTCAATTACTATATTTTTAAATAATTACTTTAGTATGTATGTTGTAACTTTCTCATTAAGGGAAGCAAGCACTCAAAGCATAATCTCTTGCTAGAAATTCGGTACCCTGCAACAGTTGTGAAATTTTGTTGGCCACTATATTGACAATTATCGAATGTGCCAGTTCTAATCTAAAAACTATTTGCCTTAAATTCTCCATTTTTAATACTCAGAAGCAGCTGTTAAAAAGCACCTCACCAGGCCCCATAGCAAATTTTGGTTATATGCTGGAAGTTACATGTCCTCTAGGGAGTGTTCTGCCACAAAAAATTTTCAAGTCAGCTAACTAATAGCCGGAATAGGAATATTTTAATGCAGCGAACCCATGATTTCGGCAGGCGGGCTCCACTGCCAAGCGAGACGCTCACTCCACTTGCCCCGTCTAGTCTCCGCAAGCGAAATTCCTTCCCTGCGTTCTCCCATACCAGACCTCGAGGATTGCGTGGCGCAGACATCACAGGCCCCGGCTTCATTTTCTTTCTCCTCGCTTTTTTTTCTTTTCTTTTTTTCTCCTTTTTTTTCTCTGGCGCTGCGCCCTTTCGCTGACAGCGTTGCGCGCAACCTCTTGTGATTCTCATTTCGCCCAGCGCACGATTTTGCACACTGTGCGCAAGGACATATGACTAGCTGTATAATTCAGTGCTAAACGAATACTGAGGCAGAACAAATGGATCGCAGAGCATGATCACGCGACGATAGAAAATGGCATAGTTTGGTACTTGTGCATGTGACTGCACGATCGTGGGAACAAGCAGGCGAAGCGGAAGTACAGTCAACAGCAAAAGTTTACGGGATGCGGTTTCCCCTTCAAATGTGAATTCCTGCACTGTGAAGGCATGACACTTCGCATTTAATGAATCACTGTGTAGGTGGCGAAGGCTATTACATACATGCTGGAACATTTGATTCGAGGCTGTGTGACCATGCTTCGCGAGAATTCAGCTTCTTGGCAGATCCTGCATCCCGTAAACTGTACATCTCTCTTGCTTCGGTGCGAAGTAAAACAAAAAGCATGCAGACATTCCGTTTGTGTGTTTTATTATTTCTCTAAACTTCAATTTGTCAATTAAAGCAACAGATCACACAAATAACTGATGTTGCCTTAGATAATTCTCAAAGTCATGTGTCACCACGAGCTTGTCACACTGCAGACACGTAGGCGCAGGGACAAGACTACGTCACCATCCGGCTTGGAGCACGGTCGCCGCAAGGGAAAGGGAAAGCGCCATTCGAATTGAAATTTCTGACCTTTCCACGGCGCGTAGCGATGTAATACTTTGTAAACACGATCGTTAGCATGCATTGTATGCTCTGCGCTTGTCAGCTCAAAATGGCCAGACCTGGTGAGGGGCCCTTCAATAAAACACTTATTATATGTGCATTCATTGTGGTTGTGACATTAAGCCACATTGATGACTTATTTCTGCTTGCTACAGATGGTGGCTCTGCTGGTGCTTGGCCATTACCCGAACATTTGCTATCACAAAGAAAAGCGTAAAGTGCTCACTACTGACAACAGGTCAGCCCTCATCCACAAGACTTCAGTCAACTGCACCAATCTGCCAGCATCCAAGTTCCCAAGCCCATTTTTTGTCTTCGGTGAAAAGGTGAGCTTTGGTAAAAATGCAGGCATGGGCTCATTCTGGTAAATTAATTGTGAGCACCCATTTTGAGGTAGCACTGCAAGGTCCGACTACTTATAAAGCAACTTCCAGCACATGTCAGTGATACAAAGCTGTGGCTTGCTGCAAGGTGAAACATCATAGGGAAAGTGAAATTTAAGAGAAGGAGCTGCCAGAATTCAAATTGGAAATATCTTTTGTTAGCTTGTACAGTTGACTTCCGTTATTTTGACCGTTATGGGACTGCCGAAATTGATCGAATTATTCGGTGGGTCAAATTCAATTTGTAGCATTTGCCTGATTTCAACACGCCCTGAATCAAACACGCTCCCCCTTTTTATGCATCCAAAGTAGAAAACTAAACTGGAAATAAAATTAATGTTCCTAAGCAAAGTAGAAAACAAATGTGTGCTCGATTTCTTAGCAAGAAAAATGAGCAAGGGTCTTATACCCGTGTCACACGGGCGTTTGGAAGGCCTTCCAACCGATAGTCAGTTGACTCAAAGGTCAAGTTCGAGCTGCTACACGGGCGATTTCGACGGCCGCCGAGTCAATAGTCTATCGAGTCAACGGAGCACCTTACAACTCTATCGAAATCTCGATGGCCTTTGAGCAACGGAAACGGAAACAGCGCGAACATGCCCTCTCGTTCACAGTGTGCTCCAACTCACGGTTAGAAAGAACAAATCAAACCAAAATGCTCTAAAAATACTATATATGAGTGTTATCAATTATTCAATAAAGTATTTTTGCCACTTGATATGCTCGAACTACACACACTCTCGACAACAGCGACGTGCAGCGACGCAAACGTTGCCGCAGTTTCGCTACTCAACAACTTAAAAACTAAACATACATGTAAGACAATGTATAAACAATTGTTTTAATGTATACAGAAACATAAAAGAAATTATAGTGCTTTTTAAGTGGTTTTAATGTTGTTTAACTTTTTGTGACATGAAAACGAAAATAAAGATACGCAGCGCCACACAATTTGGCGAGAAACACCGGTACCACTCAACGGCCTTTCAAAAGTGCCGTGTAGCAGCGCGGCAACTCCTTTGAGTCGATAGAGTTCTGGCGTTTCGAAGGCCGTCGACTGGAAGGCCTTCCAAATGTGCCCGTGTGACACGGGTATTATATACGTTTCACAATGGCAACTTGTTTTCTAAGGTGAGCTTCACCGCAATACAGTAGTGTTGTGCGGTAAAGCATATGCACGCCGCGAAAGTGGTTTTGGTTGTGTGATTTCGTGGTGCAGGCACTGTCTGGCCAATTTTCTTGAAGATATAAAGGTACGTATTAGAATTAGGTAAATATCGTAATCAGACGTTGTGAGCTGCTGTTATTGCTTAAAAATCTTTCTATGGCATACCAGAAATAGATGTTTGCGATAGATGATGTGTGTTCAATGCATATGTCCCCCAAGATCCACCAAGACATGCTGCAACTAAAGGGGTCGCATCAAGGGGTCACATGCGTGCATTTTGACTGGCAAGTTTGAATTTTCTGTCAAAGGCCAATTTTAGGATCGCGATAACGAAAGTGTAGGCCTGTAGAAATGCATGGGCACTGGCTGGGACTTAAGGTCAGGATCAAAGTAATCGAAAAATTGAATTTACTGGAGTCGAGTTAATGGACGTCTACTGTATTTTTTAGCGTGCTATTCACATGAAATATTGCGAAAATGAAAGCAACTTCGAAAGTGATTGCTGTTCATACATATGCTTGCCTTTGGCCTAGAAAGTTCATGGCCCCGATTTTCCAGCAATGCCTTTCATGCTATTCGTTTTCACTTCTTTCCCGCTTCGTCAGTGGTCAAAGTGACGCTTAGCATGCATTACCAATGGGATCAGCTGGCCATCAACGATGGATGGCATAGAATTGAGCGGATAGAATTACAAAATAGTGGCTTGTATCTCTCACCATTTTCATGCTACAGCTGTATGAAATCTTCATCAGCGACTACTAGATCAACCAGGCTTCACTAGTTGCGCTTTCAAGGAGGCACTGGCGACATGGTTGAAGACTATGCCAGTGGCGTATCAAAACAATATTTCTATTTTCGCTCGACTTTGTGGCGAAATTAGCACATGGTATTGCAGTCATAGTTTGTATTATTGCATAGTACGCTGTAAGGTGTCCAAAATTTCAGTTGTTCCTCTGTATTGTCTATGCGGTTAGTGGCAGTGCTGCAGAGCTGTCTGAAAAATCAAGTATGTCTGAATTATCGGTGTCTGAATTACAGGTCAGTGACTGTACAGTTTTATTCCCAAATTACCTCTTTATTATGCTGGTAGCAAAACTAGAAGCCTTACGATCCAAATTTCCGGAGTCCTCCACTACGATGTGCCTCATAAACAGGAAGTGGTTTTGGCATGTAAAACTCCATAATTCTTCTAAGTTCTAATCGAATCTTATGTAAATAGGTAATTTGGTCATATAACTTCTAATGAAATAGTTTGAATACTAGTACTTTGTATACCACATACAGTAGAATCTCGTTTATATGATCCCATTACGTACGATTTCCTGGTGCCAACTTTCGCGATCAAGATTTTTCCCAAAACGTATGAACGAGGTACTACTGTATTTTGGTGAAGAAAAATGTGGCAGCATTTGCTATAATTAGGTTAATAGTTAATGCAAATATGAATTTTTGGCCCAAAGTGAATACAGTTGTGGTCTTTGCATATAACTTTGACAGAAGAGGCAGAAGTCGAAAATAATTTAAAAAAACGGTGGGTGGGGTAGCGCGCCTTACTTGCATAGATGGCAAGTTTATTCTCAGTGCTGTTATGTAGATATTTTCATGCAAGAACATAAGTTCAGCATTTCTGTAAAATGCTAGCAGTATGGCTTTTTTTTTTGTACCCTCAGTAAAAGAAAAGTGAAGGAATGTGCCTGTACCACAAATGTGGTATTGCGGCCGTAATGTTGATAGGGGTAACCAGGAAAAGTTACTTAAATTTAAAGTAAATTTTTACAGAACCTTTATTAGCAGACTTTTGCTCAGTGTCGTGGTTCACTATACTTGCATTTCACGATATTTTTTTTTTCATGAGCATAGAGCTCTCGATTGGCAGCATGGTGACCCAGTGGTTCTTGGCTTAGCTATGAGCTGGGTCACTGGCCATGCGACTCGCTCACCGAAACCGTTGATTGTACATTTTCAAATAGATATTCGTTCTGAATAATTTTAAAATTCTGAATACAGAAATTTGGTCCAAAACAAATACTGAATAACTTAAGATTCAATCCTATATTAAAAATTTTTAAATATTTGCCCGACCACACTAAAAGGACATATCAATTTTATGCAGATATTTTCATTTTATTGCAGATCCGTACAAGGGCAGTCTCCTGTAAGCAGATGTCGATGATATCACCCATACATATCTTGTTGTTTGGTTGCAAAAGAGTGGAATTGCTGAATGGTGTGGTCCAAGTCGACGGTTGGTAAGTCTTGATTCTGTTTGTCTTTGTCAGAGTTTATGCATGCCTATATTAATTTACTTGCAGTTATACATTGCTAGCATGAGCTTGCAATGTTTTGGTTTTTGATGAGTTGTGTCATTGTGCTACAAGCAGTACACAAGCAATTTGTCTAAGCACTTTTCGGTGTTGCGTGGTAGATTCTTTGCTGTTATAACAGGTTTTTACCAGTATAATAAAAGATGAAGTGATGAAACGTTCTGCTTTTGTTTGTTTTCCTGTATGTATAGATGAATCCTGCTACAAAGAAACTGATAGGGCATGTAAAGACCTTTTATTGTCGCAGAATTTTGTAGACATGAAATTTACAAAACTATAAACATGTTGCTTAGTAGCACAGAAAAAATGTTAATTCCAAAATGCTGCCGTATATTGCCAATTATAAGTTGATACCGATTATAGGTTGACCCCCCCCCCCCCATATTGTAACTCCTTCTGGGCAAAAAAAAGTTCACTTTGAACACAGCCTCAAGCTGCGGCCCTAGCTCACCAATAAGTTTTTCAGAAGAGCGAGTCACGCAAAGAAACTTTTGTCCATGAGATATTGCTTACGACTCATCATCGCTTGAGAGAAGGATGCAGTTGCGGTCATTGCCATCGTGTGAGCCACTGCTGCTGCTAGCTGTTGGAAGCGGTGCCGGCAGTACCGAGACGCCGCACGTCGAAAACTCCGCGCAGACCATGTAGGTTGGTAGTTCATACCAGGCATCATTGACCCATTGCGCCACTTTGTTCAAAGAAGCGCGCTTCAGCTGCCCTGTCAGTGTCTTCTCGTTTTCCTGCTGAGGCCATTCATTGTAGAATGTGCTGATGCGGTCTTTCAATGGCTTATTCATTGCCACGTCCAGTGGCTGAAGAATAGATGTCAGTCTGCCTGGCATAATGGCCAGCTCACATCCAGAGTCTGCTACCACTTTCTTCACTCTATCCTTGATGTGACCGCGGAAAGAGTCCAAGATGAGCATGCTGCGAGGCTTCAGCAGTGCACCCGGCCACCTGCACCACATGGTACGAAACCATTCGAGGACAGTTTCATTTTTAAAAAACACCTTTTCCTTCATCCGGCTGATAACTCTGGGTGGAAACTTTTCTTTTGTTATGATCGTTTTCTTTTTGAGCAGAAGAAATGGTGGTAGCTTGTGCCCGTCGGCCATACAGCACATGACAGTAAAATGGTTGTGCGTGTTACCCATTGTCAGCAGGCGAACCTGGTGCTCCCTTCTTCCAGACGTGATCCTCTTGCCAGGCATGTCGAACCAAACAGGAGTCTGGTCGGTGTCGCCAATTTGATGCAGCAGGAATGAACTTCTGCCCTCTGCTTACTGATGTAGCGTAGAAACTCGCACTGTTTTTCTTTGTACGCTTCAGGCAACCTTTGGCATACAGTCGTGCATTGTCATAGGCTCAGGCTGTTCTGTTTTATGTAGTTTGTGACCCATTTCTTGGATACTTCGAACTCTGTTCGTGGGATGCACATGTCCTCCCCGACAGTATGTGCTTTTGTTTCAATATCAGCGTAGCAAACACTCAGCCTCTTGCTCTTGTGGTTGTGAACCTGATTTCGAAATGCCTCCTTAACGGCGGGGTATTGTCCCGACTTTGGTCTGTGTAAGGAATGCCGTGTAGTAGTGCATGCAAAGATCTTGCTTCTTTGTTTTCTCTATTCCCTCACGCACTTTTGTGATGCATTGAACTTGCGCCCTGCTGCAGCATTGTTTTCTGACTGGTTAGAGGATCACTTGCCGCTTAAAAGCAACACTGTACTGTTGCCAGGGTGGCGGCGGTATCTTGGCATCTGTCGGGCAGCGACAAAAATTGCGCACACCACTGTTTGCAGGCGAAGCTAAATGCAGAAATGGCAAACAGGCATGCTAAGAGTGTAAAAACGCGTGAAGACACTTGTAGGTGCATATGACTGGTCACGTGATTTAGTTACCCGCGAAGTGTTGCCAGCCAACATAGCACTGCCAGCTTTTGCGTGGAATGCCCATGGTTTCTCAACAAAGCACTCCTATTGTATGAAAACAAAACTATAGGGTGTATTGTAAGATAAATTCCTTTTTTTAAGCAGCCTGCTTTAGCACCGTGTCTAATAGCTATTGCAGAATTATTCGTGCACGGCGTGCGATACTACCAGCAGCTCGATCGAAACTACCGTAAAAACCGGACTATAGGTCGGACCGGAATATAGGTCGATCCCCCAACTAACAAATTCTCAAAATGAAAAAAAAAATATATATATTTTTCAATGGCAAAAGTACCGAAAGACATGACACCCTTACTGTGAAACAAATGCGACTCAGGGGGCTGCACAATGGTGACAGTATTTAAATGTTGCTCGCATGTGCACCTGGCCAAGTTTTTAGCGGTATCGCGCGACCATCGACCCGCGTGCTTGTCAGCACCTTTTTAACGGCGCTGAGCAGCGAAACAAACGAGATACGCGCATGTATGCACATGCCCTTACTTTTGCAATTTCGCCGCTCCGTGCCGTGATGACAAGGTGCTGACAAACACGCGGGTCGATGGTCGCGCGATACTGTTAAAAATTCGTCGGGTGTACAGTACACAGAAGGGCACGAAGTGCGCAAGCGCTACTCCGAATCAGAGCAACGCCTTTGATCAGAGTCGGATGACGAGTGCTTCTCGCTGCCCAGTTCATAGGCGCGTGCGATCTCTACCGCTTTCAAACGGATGCATTCGGCAGTCACAGGCAGCAATCTTACACGCAGCTCTCGGACGGACTCCGCAACCTTGCCTTCCAGTTCTGCAGTCCGCTGCGATCCGGCACGAAATGACGTTTTCTTTTGGTTGCTGCAAGTTGTAATACGTTGCTTTTGCCTCCGCCACTACCGAATGCTCTTTTCGGATACTTCAAGTTCGCACTGTGCCGCCAGGCTGCCGTGGGCTTCCGCGTACTCAATCGCCTTTTTCTTGAAGGCGACGGTGAATTGACGTCGGCTTCCGCTCATTTTGAAACAAAATGAAAATGCAGCCTTTAATTAATATAACTTTGCGACAATGGAAACGCAAAATGCCGGTGCCACAACGTCGCCACGCCGCCACAGACGCCGCGCTGCTGCTGATGGCGATGGCGGCTGTTTACTTCATCCGCCCATTGTTGCAAGACTTCCGTAGTTTTTCCGCCTATGTCCGGTATATAAGTCGAGGGTCGACTTTTCACGATGGTTTTTCGAAAAAAAGTTCGACCTATATTCCGGTTTTTACGGTACTTTCAATCCCATAGATAAATCGACTTTATGATTCCGCATATAGGTCGAGCCCCGAACTTTGAAAGATCATCTTATGAAAAAAAACTTCGGCTTGTACCGTCTACGCTCGTTACAACGAACCCGCATACAACAGACTTTCGGGTATAACGGATCACATTTCAGCCCTAGTTTATTCTACCTATTTTAATAATGCAACAAAGTTCGCTTTTAACGAACCGCGTTGCAAGGGACTATCGGCTACATCAGACGAAATTAGCGGCAATTTTTTTGAAAATTGGGTGTATCAAACTTACTTTTGCAGTGTCGACACAGGTTGACAACTGACTTGTGGGGGTCAGTCGACAATCGCGGCTCAATATCGTGCGCTTGAGCCACAGGGCAGGGGGTTTAGGCAAGAGAGACGGGGGTTCTGCTCCGGCAGCTGCTGCTTATGGTGCAGCTGCCGTATCTTGAAAGGGATCTGCAGTGTGTACAAAGTGCTCGCCTCTGCGGGCGCCATATCTTGTAAGCAATCTGCGATGTGGACAAAGTGCGCTCAGTGATTGTAGCTTCATATGCGCTGTGCTTTCTATGTTTAGTTCTCGTTGAAGCAAGACAGCACGAAGATCAATTTTCTTGTTGATAAGATCTCTTTATGCTTTTTATGCTCAGCGTTTCTTTATTTTCCTCTCTTTTCACCATGTAGTGTGCTATTGTTCATTTTCTTTATGTATTGAGGTAACCTTTTTTTTTTACTTTTATAGAAACTTACTGCTGTTTTTTGTTTTTTCATTTTCCATTTGAATGTACCCACTCCCCTCTGTAATGCCCTCTGGCCCTGAGGGTAACGAAATAAATAAATAAATTTGTCACTGCTTCTGCGGTGCTTATCTTGCTTAATTTGTTATTGCTATCGATATTTTGCCTTTCAGGCAAAACCAACCTTTATTACTTGTTTTTTACTTTGGATGTTCGTCACTCACACTTTGCAGTAATGTTGTTAGACATCACAACGAAAGTTTTGGAAGTGAGGCGTTTCGGATAAAACGGACATTTTCTGTTGGATTATCAGGGTCCGTTGTAACGAGAGTCGACTGTAGTTGGCACTATACAGTAATTTTTGGCTTGCTTGCGCTTCCTGGCAAGCAGCGATGTGATGTGGTTTGAAAGTTAGGATCAGCACATTGCAAGGCGTGGGACTCAAGGAAGGTGAATAATAACAAGGCATTTCGTTACAACACAAAAAATTATATTAAATTGGCACACAGGCATTACACATATGAAAAGCTCACTCAAACAGGAAGGGTTATAAAATAATACTAGTAACTCTCGCAAGTTCTCTGAGTGCGGTGCTAGTGGTGCCTGGTGCGGTAGAACTGTCTCTGATGGGGTGATGGCTGACGCGAGAGGAATGAACAGCAGAAGGGGCAGGAACCGTAGGCGGCCACCGTCTCGATTGGAAACCAGCGGCAATCTTGAGCGCAAGACGGTAGTAAACTCATACTGCTTCGACCCGATACGCTCTTTGTCCTGTACGTAGGTGCCCAATCTTCAGAACACCTTGTGTAAATACAGTTTCAGCTGTCCCTGTGGGCCTGGTTGTGCCCACCCGGCCCAGCGGCATTTGAACAATCTCGCCTGACTGGAGTTCACTCTCACTGCCACGAGCACTTTTTTGCTTGTACTGCATGATACCTTCGCTTCTGTTTCGTCATCCTCTCGTTGATGTCAGCTGCTCCATCGTCTGCTATCTTTTATGCCTCGAATTCTGCCGTTGACTTCATCACGTGACTTTAGCATTGCCATTGCAATGTCAGCAATCCCGAGATGAAACTCCACATTGTATCAAAGGTCTACATTGCACGCATCATGCCGGAATGAGCGCATTGTCTATGGTGGTGCTTTCACCGCCAATG
Organism: Dermacentor albipictus; assembly: GCF_038994185.2. Classification (NCBI taxonomy): domain Eukaryota; kingdom Metazoa; phylum Arthropoda; class Arachnida; order Ixodida; family Ixodidae; genus Dermacentor; species Dermacentor albipictus. The sequence continues at coordinate 86,848,990 of NC_091821.1, forward strand.
TAGAAAAATAGCCATGAACACTCCTGATTTTGTTATTGCTCACGCCTTTGCAAATGCCGACATAGAAGTCTGCATCGACGATCACAGTGGTGCCAGTACAGTGGTGACATGCAGATGAATTCCAGTTTACTTAAAGGGCTCCTCACCAGGCCACATGGCAAATTTTGGTTATACAGTGAAACCTCATTATAACGAAATTGAAGTAACTACTTCGTTATAACCATTATTTCTTTGTAGCCACTATCAATTTCTATCCACAATTAGCAAGCAAGAGAGGATGTACTCGTTACCAAATCGCACAGCAGCCCGCCACGTGAAAAAGAAAATGGCCATCGCACGAAAAAAACAAGCAAAAAAAAAAGACAGCAAGGAATTGCTACTTTATTGATGCCAAGCGGCTCATCACTGATCGATCAACATCACACCAGTTGGCCGCTCACTTTGCAGAAAAAAAGGCCTTGCGAGATTTTTGCCGTGTATTCTTCAGGTGAATGATGGCTTTTTTAGCTGCAGCCACTACTTCGAGTCCGTCCTCGCCGTCATTGTGAGCGCCAGAGAAGCGGTGCTGCAGGTCTGCCGCATTGAGTGCTTGTGCGGGCGTCAGTTTGTCGGGTTCGCCAATATTAGGCTCCGGGCTGTCGTCGACACATTCGACACTGTCGTCATTAGGCACCCCAGTCACAGCGTGCACAATTTCTGCCTCCGTTAGCTCTTTTGTCATCACCGCGTCAGCTTCGGCACTGACGTACGTGCAGAACGTGTTTCAGTCGGGCACAACGCCGGCATCAAGGAGAGCGTCCCACGACACTAGGGCTTGGTCGACCGCGGCACCCTGTTATTGGTGGCAGCACCGAGATCTTCGCTGTAACTGCCGCTGCTGACGTCAAGTGAGGCATGCCAGAAGCAATTGGTGATTGTGCTTACCAGTACAGCCATCCAAGCAGCCTGTAGCATCTCGATCGCCATGTACAAGTCGATCGTGAAAGTTAGTGTGGCCTCTACCGTGGTCGTGGCTTGCTTTGGTTTCTTTGTGTTGGCAATGTCACTGAGCTCTGAGTTTGCTTAATGTTTCTGATAGTGGCATAAAAACACACAGTGTGCTCACACTGGAGGCGAGTATCAAAGTTATTGATGACTTCGAGAGTGGTTGTGTCACTGAAGCAGTCTTTTCTTTTTGTTGCTACTAAATGACTATTTTTAATTAATTTTTGTGCTACTAGCTCCAGTAAGTGGCTGTGTGCAAGCATAAGGTTTGTAAGAATCAGCTTTGTTATCAGATCTGCTTCACCTATTATCTGCTCCTAGCAATAAAGCATCTGCCCTTTTCAATAAAGGATCTTGCATACCCTTGAGCTCAATCTCATGGTAAATGGAACTAGTGATAAACAACTTATTTCCCTGGACTCTCGAGGTTCCATTTAAAGAGAATCCACTGTATATATATATATATATATATATATATATATATAATATTTTAATGTGTTAAGTACTACCTAAGGTGTATTGTAATTGTTTTCTGATTCAGTTTTTATTTTATTTTTTATTTTTGTTGCTGTAGGATCAACCTGAAGATGGATCCCCAGGCTGTTGCCCATATAGTCTCTCTGCAACTGGCCGTGGACAGTGTCATTAATGATGTCGCCAATGACCCAGTGCTTCTAACACAACCTCCAGATGATATGGCAAGGATAATCAGCACTATCAAGAAGCTTTGTCGCTTTGACTCCATTGAAGTTGGCACAGAAGGTGCAGATGTCACTGAGTCATTTGGGTAAGCTTACATTGGAATCTGGTTTCTTTCAGTGAAATTTTAACTAAGAAAATTAAGGTCAAAGCTGCTTTTTCCTGATTTTCATCCCTTACATAATGGGAAGCTGGTATGAGAATTTCATGGTTGCATGTGCACTCATCTTTATTTTGAAATCCTTTCCAGCATACCTTTTTGGGCTCTTGTTATAATACAACTGACATTCTGCTACTCTGAATAAGTAATCCATCAATTTAGCTTAGTATTCTTCCTTTGCATCTCCTTAATGCATGATTTAAGGTAAAAATTGGTTAAGTTAAAGGGATACTAAAGGCAAATACTAAGTCGACGTGGACTGTTTAAATGCCATTCCAGAAACCTCTCAATGCTTGTTTCGTGCCGAGAAAAGACTTAGTGTATGAGAAAATTGCATCTGAAGGATCCCAATACGTTACTCAAAATTCAAATCTCCCACCACTGAAGAGGGGGAGTGGTGACAGTTGCTTACGCCATCACCACGCTTTGCTGCCATCGGTGAGCAATACGGCTCGACAGGCAGTGGTACCGAGCCAAGACGGAGCGGAGCGGTGGATTGGCTGCTGCAGCTGCTTTTTGGTCAAATGGCGTAGACCGTTCGGGCATCCCGCTGCATCACATGGAAGCTGAATTCTCTGCTACTTGCAGTTTATGCGAGTTTCGCGAGCCAGCAAAACTAGCGCAGCACTATGCGATAATGAAGCTACCGAACGCGAAAGCATGGGCGACGAGAGGTTGAGCGAATACTAAACGTTTTGACCACCCGTGTCATTGTCAAGGGTAATTTCAATGAGTTCTCTTTTCTAAAAATGAAATAGGACTGGACAAGTAGCATTTTATTTCGTCTTATACTACAAGGATGTTTTTTGCAATGAGTGGTTGAGTACTAGTGACAGAATTTAACTAAGGAGTGCTTTCTTCATTGGGCAAGTGCTTGAATGTCCTGGGGGAGCCTAATCATGTCTTGCATTTACCTCACTTTCTCGATTGTTAAGGCTCTGTTTGCAATAATATTGACACCTTAGAGATTCTTGAGCACTAATCTATCATTTAGCTTGACTTAATATTTGCCTTTACTGTCCCTTTAAGCACAGTAAAGCTTGCTTGTAGTAGCGTCTTTAAGAAATCTAGCCAAGTAAGAAATGAAAAAACAGGGCATTAATCATATGATATATGTCATATGATTAATGCCATGTTTTTCGGGCTATAATTGATATGTAGTTTTGAAATCGAAATTTTATTTTGCCTTGATAAAGCTTTATAGTAAGTGCCTGAAGTTGAGAAATGACGAAACTCACTGAAAGGGGCTTTTAGAAGCTACAGGAGCAGTGTTCTTATGGTGTCATGCATAAAATATTTCGTAAGAATACGTTCAAGTACGTTTTCCTTTCTGTCTTCAAAACATGCAATGTTTGTAATTATTGTCATAATTGAAGATGGCAACTGGACCACCTGTTTAAACTTATCTGGAAACATGTTGCTTTAATTGTTGTGATCAAGCTGTGCCTTGCCTTCTTTAAGAGTGAAAATAGCAAAAAAAAAGTATACTTTTCACAACTGACATTTTCAAGATCTGTAACTCTTTTTGCACTAACCAGTAAAAATGTCTCACTTTGTGGATCAGTATTTCTGAAAAAAAAAATAAGAAATCCATTTATAATGCGCCTGTGAGGTGCATCTGAGCCAAAGTATATGCTAAAATGGCACCCATGCCCCCTTTTCCCCCCCTTTTTTTGACAATGTGCACATGCTGTGCAGATTGACTAATTATGATTTGAATTTAACACTGCTTCCAGCACTGCATTTATTGCATATTCGTATCTAATTATCCTATAATATTATTAGGGATATGCAAATATCAAAATTTTCAAATACAAACTGAATAATCCGAGTATCTCCAAGTGTTGGCAAACAACATTACCTTGGTTCTGTCCAGCTACGTGGCATTCACATATTTTTAATATTTGGCTCAAGTTACATGGGACACTCAGTAAAACAACATGCCTCTGTTTATATGTAGGTTCTAGTGGTTTTCTTCTGTTTTTATTTGCCTGCATTTTTGCAATCACTGATGTCCTCTGGTGCACTTTACCTTTAGAAATATGCTGTCAGATTGGGCATGCAGCATAAGAACGATTACTATCTGTCAAACTGAACATGCAGCATGTATTTACTGCTACTTCTGTCATTGGCAGAATCGACCATGCAGCTCCAGGCCTTTACACGTTTGTCTGTTATTTTTTGTTTCTGCCACAAGTGGAATGTTGCTCTCTGCTGTCTGTAAGACTTAACAGAAGCTGACCATACTTGTAGTTCAGGAACTGCTGTAGCCCACCTTGTACCCCACCTCTCAAAAGCAGACTGTGCACATTAGGTGGAAAAGGATAAGGGTCCTACATTGTATCTGCACATTGGCATTTGTTTCAAGTGTTGCGCTGCACTTGTACCTGTGAACACTAGCTCCACCATTTCTTAACTTCTTGTGCACTGACGTGAACTGGTTCACAGAAGTGCTGGCGAATCAAGTGGACCTCTATGTTCGTAAACAGCAAACATTTTAGTCCTCTGGCAGGCATCCTGAACCCAATTAGCACAAATCTGATGATTTCCAAAGCACCTACAATTGTAAAATCTTCAATTTGATAGATCTTCTCATCAAGTTTCATATTGATGGTTTTGAAATACCCTATAGAGTTTTAGAGTGCAAGTAGCAGAACTTTAGTCTACATAGAGTCAAACCTCGATATAATGAATTATTGTATATAATGAGGTAAACGTAAATTTTCTTGCCAATGTCACTGTGTAGCAAGTATATGTTATAAGGAATATTGGATAAAGTGAAGGTATTTTCATGTCAGATCCAGCTTTGTTATAACAAGGTTCAACTGTGCACTTGTACTTCTAGCTGTCCACTTGGTGCCCTTGACATAACATTCCCACCAAATCTTATTGCACTAGCTGCAGGGGTTGTCTCAGTCATTTTTATCGACATTTGGTGTGATATTCCACCACATCTAGTTGCAGTAACAGTTTTGCTAGAAAAGTGATGGGTGTACTCACACATGCAGTGCAAGATCGTGTAGTAAAGAAGGGTACTTGAGGTAAGGAGTTGGGTGAAAGCGCCTGCCTATTTTGAGCCACTGCAAGCCATGAACAACTTCGCGAGAGTTGAATCGCTGACTTGTGTTCTTGGGCACCCAACTACACAGGGTTAGACAAGATGGTCACTAGCATGCCGGTGGTAACTGTGCAAAGTACTCATTGCGTCAGGTACATCTGCTTCTTGGTGGAAGGGCATGAAATCATACTCTCACAACTTCATTGCAGGCGTTTCTGAAGCTGACGCTAGGTTGCACAGACTGTACGAAAATGATTTGCTCCATTGTTTGCATTTGATCATGGCTCATGGTTTCACTATTAAAAAATTTGCTAACTTTTGTTGTTGGTGTATGTTTGAGCTCTTGGTTAACATTTGACATAAATGAAAAATGCTTTCTCTCTCTCTCTCTCCCCCATTTTTTTTTCTACAGTGGAAATGCACAGCCCGTCAGAAAGATGCCTCGATTGAGCAATGTTGGTGGAGGAGCCAGTACTGGAGGAGACTACTCAAATGATTTCAGGGGTGGCTTCAGGGGAGGTTTTCGTGGAGGATTCAGAGGTGGCTATGGAAATGAAAACAGAGGGTATTCTGGGTTCGGAGGCAGCTACAACCGTGGGCGTGGCTATGGGTATGGCAATGGGGGTGGCACTGGTTATGGAAACTCTGGTGGCTATGGCTATGGGAGCCGTGGTGGTTATGACAGTGGAAGTCGTGGTGGCTTTGGCAGCAGAGGCAGCTACCAGCCTGGAGGATACAATGGTGGATCACAACAAGGCTCTGGATGGGGTGGTGGACGAGGACGGGGAGGTTTTCGTGGAGGGTGGGGGGGATACTAAAGCATACTTTGGTTTATTAGTGCATTAGTTTCCACAAGCTAGTGGTTTGCATCACTTGTGATTATGTTCATCTTTAAGGCATTGTTAGAATTTTGTCTTCATTTGTTCTCACTGCACAGATTCACCAATATCAACAAAAGACCTTGTGCACATCTGAGATCTTTAATAAAGGTACCATTTCCTCAGGTTTTTTGTTTCCTGAAATCTATTGCCCTGCACTCCCGACATTTCAGTACTGTAATTACATTAGCAGAAGTGTTTGTCACTGCATTATTAAACACTGACTACAAGTAATAATGCATTGTTGTACAAAGACTGCACAAAGTTTTTCACCAAATAAAACTCGCACGCATGGGCCCTAAGTTTACAAGGAAAGGGTAATTAATGTTTGTGGTCACGATTCCCAAAGTTGCTTTTTGCAGTGATGGTGTTGCAGTATGTGTAGCATTTTCATTGTTTTCTGCAGAGAACTTACTCCAGGAGTATTTTTGTTAAATCGCATATATTCAGGCTATCTTTAAATGGAGATACAACAAAAGTGCAGAACAAGTGGTGGCACGTAAGGACTGCTGGTTAGTTTTACTTGGCATAAATTAAAAAAAAAAAAGTTAAGTCTTCATTAGAACAGCTGATGACATAACCAAAACAACACACACTAAAGGGCCAAGAAAGGAAGCAATTTTTTCATTATAAGTGACCTACCAACAGCAAATATACTGAGAGTTTTCTATGGCAAATACATGACTCTGTATGACTATGTTAAATATATTTTGGTAAGTTGTTTAAAATCGTGGCCATACTGGGTCACCACTCCGTTTTCCTAAGTCACTTGACATAATGCTATACAATGCCCTCTTCCTACCCCAAATTAACAACTATGGACTTCTTGTCTGGGGAACTATAACAGGAAAAAATGTAAATAGCATTGTACGTTTACAATAAAAGATAATGTGCCTAATATCCAAAGCTCCTTTCTTGTGCGCATAGTGGGCCTTTTTCAGAAGCTTAATCTTATTTTGGTTCATTCAAAACACAGTTATAAACTGTGCTAACAATACAAACTCACAATTTAATCATGATGACGTCTTAGAGTCAGAGTTTATTCAGACAACGTATGGTACAGTTGCCTAGGGCGCAGACCAAAAGGCAAATGGTTGCCTGACAAGGAGTCTGCGCCCTTTTTGCTCCCATTCGAGAGCACAAGACATTCAGCGCATAAAATAAACACTAAACGAGATGGAAATACAGAGTGGTGGGTAACATTGAAACGGGAGTTATTTCACATTGAACATTTATGTACAATTGGGAAAGATGCTGTAAGAAACAACAGAAAAAACAAAAAAAGGGAGTGGTCATGCCTGCAGTGACAATAGATACATAGTGGTGTTATTTTTGAAAGCTTTAAATGATTTACTTTCCTGGATAATGTTTACAGCAGGATGGTGATCGTTTAAAAAACTGGAAATTCTGTAGCTAAGTTTCTGGGTGCCATAGTTCGTACATATTTTTTCCTTATTTTAACATATGTGCTGGGTGTTGTAGGTGTGCGTTTTCGTTAGATACTATTGTAAAAAAGCCGTAGGATCGGAATGCATTTGTAGGTAACTAGCAAACGCTATCTTTTTGTTTGTAACATTCCACAGTGTAAGCAGTTGGTGTTTTCTAAACCGTGGGGCAGTGTGGCCAAGGTATGGTGCATTATCAATTAGGCACAAAAATTTCAGCTAAGTCAGCTAAGCTAGTAGAATATGTAACCACACATAATGCATGGAAGCCTGAACAGTAAATGTTTTGAAGTGCCACACAAACTATGCTAAACAAAGGCTGCAGTTTTTATTGCCCAGAATACTGAACACCATGTAGAATGAGAGAAACATTGACTTCCCTAATACTTCATTTAGCAAACTGAGAAGCATACTTAAACATAGGAGCCTACTGACAGTGAATTTGTTAGCCTGTGATACAATCCTGTTTTATGTGTGTTGAACTTTTCAAGTATTCTATGATATTGTACTGCTATATCGCTCTGTTACGATCACGTCTAATTTGAAGTATTCTTTTCTTTTTCTCTCTATTTTTAAGCACATATCTCATTTCTAGAACCTGTAGTATGAAAGGTTGTGTTTCATTGTATTGCACTCTTCACCAATCCTCCTTGTGCTGCTTAGTGTTGTGATGGCCAGGTCTCCTCAAGCTATCCTAAACAGCTAAATCCGGCCTTGGCGTCCCGCATCGACCGTCATTTTGGCAAAAATCATTTTGAACCACGCAGGCCCTCCATGTAGCGCAAGGAAGTTACTGAACTAATGGAATTTCTCAAGGTAAAATATGTCAGAAAAATCATCAGTACACTTACAACCTACAGATATTATAGCGTGAGATCGTAATTTGAATGTATGAAAAAACATAGTTCTGTTAAGCGGAAACTCAAAACACAAACCCCTTTCGCAAATCTCAAAGGCCTTAAAGCTGCACACCCAGTTCCTTGCAACAGCTCCACATGGCGCTTACCACTGCTGCATCGCAGCCCACGCAAGAGGCCACATTTCTAACCAAAACTCTCCTTTGTGCCCAGTGTTTTGACAGTTTTCGATCAGCACGGGCATCTCTAGACCGCAGCCTCCTGTGCCCGCTGCGAACGCGGAAGCTACCAAGTCTAGAGTTACTGTATATGCTACCAAAGGTGGCAGAGTTGCGCTTCTGTTTTATCACACCGCTAGCGCCTCTGTTAACAGAGCGTCATCACGTGGTAGTCAAGCAACCGTGCATTGCAGAGAAGCAGCTGCTCGGGCCAATTTTTGTGTTTCCCGATGCCACTGCTGTAGTGGACTGGATTGACACAAGTTATCGCCAGTCAAATTCAAAGCGAATCCGGCCAATCTTGGCGTTCGCTCTGTGCGCGTGTGGGCTAGCTGTGGAGAGCTAGCTATGTAGCTATGTCGATGTAGTTATGTCAATCCTGTGAGAGAAAAACTTTCACTACACTCCCACAGAAGGTTACTTTTGGAATTCCTGCAGTGAAAAGGCACATAATGAAGTGGCCCTTGCAGGTGTGGCTGATATCCACTGCGGCTGATATCCAGTGCCTGCTAGTAAGTGTGTACATTTCTATAGCATGTCTAATAGGGTACCAGTGTTGAAATACCAATGGTTGGTCATTGATTCACCAGTAATATTTTAGGCTGCCTATACACGTTGAGATCTTTGACACATAAGCAGGTATCCTTAATGCAATATCCAGTGTTCAGTGCAGCGCCGGATTATGGGCCCATTGCTGTGCGCTGGGCAGGCGCGGCGTACTCTGAGGCGCTGGGTACTTGCGAGAAAAATAGCTCTAGCGCGTTAAATACGAGGCGCCTGTACACCTGCAGATCCCAAGGCCGGTACTTTACCACTACGCCACGCCAGGAGGCGATCGTGAGCGGATAATTTGCCATGTCAAGGACCGGAAGCAGTTTTAGTTTCAGAGGTACGTCTCGCTTAGTCATGGTAGATGTGCTATCGCCCAGCTACTAAAACTCGCGCCTGTGCCACAAAGAAAATTTGGCTGTCCGTATTCAGTAGCATGCTCGGAAGTGCCACAACATCGATTTTCACTTGCGTTTGGCATTTTAACTTCCAAAAAAGTCCTAAATGAACCGCCGACCCGGGACGCTGTATGGGCTGTTGCTACTGATAGGGCGGCTAGAAGCACCATACTCATTTTGATAGCTGTTTCTTGTTCTTCACGCGAAGGATATGCAACGTTTTCTTTGTTCAGTGATGCCTTTCAGTCGACACCTCGGTCTAGGCATATATCTTCGTCAGAGAAGCGCAGGCTAGTGCCGGGAGCCTTCGGATATACCTTTGTTTATGACGCGTCACATCGGCGCTCATCGCTACTTGTGCTGGCACTGTAAACATGAAAAAATGGTTTATTTAAGAACACCGATGCGAAAGCTGAAATATAGTGATTTATCCTTGTTGGACTTCTTGATTCCTGAGCCTAGGCGCGTCGAGAGCGTGCAGACGGACTCGGCGGATACGCTAGGCCTAAGCTTCGGTGGGAGGTGATCTCGGCGCCTTTTTCTTGACTATCCTATGCAGTCAGCTGTTTCGATGCGTTTTGTATGCGATTAGGCGGAAAAGCAGTCCACAAGCGATGTAAAAGCGCCCACGGCCGATTGACGATACGGTAGGCATTTCGCCTCCAAAACCGGAGTGCGGCTTCGCCGTATAGATTTGGTTGCTTCCCAGGCAAGATGGCGGACCTACGCGCAACTCTGCTACCTTTGGTACAGTGTACTAGATAGGGGCAGTGTGTTCAGACGGCGCCGCGCGCCACGCACCGCTTTGAAGCGGGGAGCGTAGACAGGTCTCGGATGTATGCGGCGGCGCTGCAGTCGCACGGGCTGTACGGACGCGTTCTCCGTGTGTTGCGGCCAGTTGCAGCGTGCTTGCCATGTGCTTGCTCTGAAGGGCTCTGAAGGAATTCCTCGAGTTTCTGTCTCGTTGGGAGTCACATGCAAAAGGATTGCCATTTGTTGGGCATGTTGGTAGCCTGACTTGGAAATCATATTTAGCGCCAGCGAACTAGGACAGAAGGGAAACGACACCACAATGCGCTAACTTCAACTTCATTTTCAGTAAACACCCGCCTATTTAACTGTGCATGGGTTAAATAGGTGGGTGTTTCCTGAAAATGAAGTTGAAGTTAGCGCATTGTGGTTTCGTCTCCCTTATGTCCTTCTTCGCTGCCGCTAAATATGCTTTCCATTGCAAAAGGACTTTGCGGCTTGAGCCAGTCGACGGCAGATAGGCTCCGTGTCACATTGTGCAGCACTTTGGCTCTGTTAGAATACTTGGAAGGAGAGGGTTTTAAATACCTATTGACATCTAGACTAAGCCAATAAAAGTTGGAGAACTTCTTGTGTGGTAGTCGTGCGGATCCAACGATCACCCAACGCCGTCTCAATTTTTTAGTCGACGGCAGATAGGCTCCGTGTCACATTGTGCAGCACTTTGGCTCTGTTAGAATACTTGGAAGGAGAGGGTTTTAAATACCTATTGACATCTAGACTAAGCCAATAAAAGTTGGAGAACTTCTTGTGTGGTAGTCGTGCGGATCCAACGATCACCCAACGCCGTCTCAATTTTTGATTGTTGTGTATTGCGTTTTTATATATTGCCGAAGGCGATGCAAACAGGGAACACAGAAGTCAGTAAATATTTGGTATCGCTACTTCACTCACTTGATAATTCTGACAAGGAGGGGGACGTTGCGTAACAACTGACGAGTTAGTTTAAGCTGGAAATCTGACGCTGGTAGAGCAAAGGCTAAACAATACTCCGGCAAAGCATCGGGCTTATGTGGAGGAAAGGAGTGATGACCGCCTCATCCATTATATATGGCAGGGTATGTCGCGCAGAAATTTTTTATTCGCGAGAACTGTGAGGACTGCCGCTTTCTTCTTTTGCAGAACTCTAGTGTCAGTAGCAGCCTCAAAATTCATGACATTTGTGACAAGGGTGGATTGCTGTATCCCTCCAAGTTGCTTTTCGAAGCACTAAAGAAACTTGAGGGAATCTATTTACAACCTTCTTCAGCAAAAAGGAGCTTTGCAGCGACAGCATAGTTGATGTCATGATTCTAGTGAAAGCTTTAAATTTGGCTATATATATAGCTTAAAATTACATGCTGATAATTTCACATCAACAGTTGTGCGTCTTTATGTCCTAACAAGGCTGCACTTTCACGTTAAAGGTGTTAATCAGCTAGTGAAGAGAAGCACCACGAAAAAAGAAATTGCACTTTATAGTTAGCTGCACTGTTCTTAGCAGGCTGGTGCAACATATGTATGCGGACACTTCTTTGTGTTTTTCTTCTGAATGCACAACTTCTGGTGCATTCAAAAAGCTAACTTTGTGAATATAATAAAATGAATTAAGTAATTTATTTGCGCATTATAATTCCGCTGTAGGTCTCCGTTGTTTGGGTAGGAATGTATACTTGCACTGTTTTTCTGTGTTTTGGCATGCTGTGTGTAGTTTTGCAGAGATCCCTTTTACTTGGCGTCATTCCTACCTGTTTTATTCGTTCCATAGGAATGTAGGATGTCGGTGTGTCTCATACTCGCACATGAGCCTGACGTTCGGGAACACTTCATGATGTAAATAAAAAAAAATCACGAATAAACTGTGCAAATGTAGTTGCGGGGCGCTCGCGAAACCGAATGAAAGAACGAGGGACAAATGTTTATCGCGAAAGAAGGTAAATGACAAGCAGGGAAGCTCTTTGGCTTTGGGCTATGTACGTACATATTGTTTTGCCTTCTCTCCTACCAAGAGCGGCTGAGGAACTAAGCGCTTGACGTTGGCTCGCGGATGCCGCGGCCGCTTTTTTATGAATGCGAACCGCAAAAGAAAATGTGCGCACCTGGAATCCGAGTTAGTTTAAATCAATTCGATGTCCTTAACTACGGCGTTATTTGCAGCCGACTTTTCCGTTCGAATAATTTCTAGTTACGTGGCAGCGTGGCTCAAAACAAATTTAACGGCTTTACTCCACTACTTCGGTGTCTGAAGAACCTTTGCTGCTATAGGTTAATAAATGTGTCGAATGGGTGTTGAGATGCGCTAGGAGTGCACATACAATTCAACTCTTATTTGAAGTGAGTTTCGGGGATGCATCTTAACACCCGCCGATGATTTGCACGTCTATTTGATTGCGACAGAAAATGATTATCAAAATATCAGCATGCAGTGCTGGCGCTGCGCCGTACGTTCCCTACAGCCCATGTTCCTACAGCGCCATCTCGTGCTATCTACATGAAGCGCCTCAGCGGCGAGGGCTTCCTGAACACACTGCCCCTATTTTAGTACACTGTACCTTTGGTAGTAACCACGGAGGAAGGAAACTAAGGAGAGGCCCTACCCCCTCCGCGCGCTAGGAGAAAAGTGTGGCGGAAATGACGTGGAAGGTTCTCATTTTTTTGCTGCTTTTTTATTTTTTTTGTTGTATGGCCACGCCTTTTGGGCCACAATGGCGGCGTTGTTTGAGCGCTCACACGTGTTGCTCTGGTAGGTTTCGTGCCGTGGCAAAGGCGCTGTGTGGGCGGGTTTGCGTTAGTCACCGTGTCTTGTTGCGCTGTTACCTGCACCGTGCTCTGCCGGATGTTGCGCGAGCGCGAGCGCTCCGCGCGCGAAACCACGCGCAGCGCGGCGTGGTTTCGCGAAAGATGTAAACGAGAGAGGAGGGTGGCACAAAAGGCGGAGCATCGCCATGAGCAACGCCAACTTCCGGCTTCACTTTTGCTTCACAAAGAGTGACTTCAGGGCTTCTCCTTAGTTTCCTTCCTCCGTGGTAGTAACTCTAACCGAGTCCGACCCGACCTGCCGGCGTTAAGAGGAAGCTTTAGCTCGGGCCCAACTCCGACGTGGCCTATTCAAATATATGTAAAACGCAAAAAACGTTTTTATAATATAACCCCTGGGCCGATTTAAATGAAATTTGTTTGCTTTGAGAGAGAAAGTTAAATTCTAGTGACTGTTGGAAGCGGAATTTCGATTTAGGTCCTGAATTTTGTTAAGAGAATTTTTCAAAAATATGGAAGTTCCAAAAATATAGAAGCACGAAGTTTACAAATTGTTAACTTTGCATCAAGAACAGATATCGCGGCTCTGTAAACGGCATCCATTAGATCGTTAAAAGCGGACAAATTTGATACGTTATTTTATATCTTACGTGAATTTGTGACGTTGTTCACAAGGGTTCTGCGAAAGGTGTGTTTAAATATTGCTATTTTTTTTATATTCATGTGTAACATATCGATTTTGTCCGCTTTAGATGTACTATTAGATGCAATGCACAGAATTGTATTATCATTTTTAGTGGTTGAGTTACAGAGTTGTAAACTTTATAGTTTCGTTTCTTGAAAATGTTCGATTTTCGCCAATTTTTAATAAAATATTGACGACGTAAATCGAAAATTTGAAACCAACAGTCACTAGATTGTAAGTTTTTCTTTTAAATGCAACAAACCTCATCAAATTTGGTGCGGTGGTTGCCGAGAAAACGAATTCTCTTTTTACATGTGTTTAGATGGGAGCACCCGAACTAAAGCTTCCTCTTAAATTGCTTATTTTTACCCTGCTTTACCGGTGTCAAGCTGCGCCATGGAAGGAGGAAACTGAGGAGAGGCCCTACCCCCACCGCGCGCTAGGAGAAAAATGTGGAGGAAATGACGTAGTAGGTTCTCCTTTGTTTTGCTGTTTTTTTATTTCTTTGCTGTAGTGGCCCCGCCTTTCGGGCCACAATGGTGGCTTTTTTGTTTTGTGCGCTCACACGTGTTGCTCCGTAGGTTTCGTACCGTGGCAAAGGCACCGTGCGGGCAGGTTCGCGTTGGTCTCCGTGGTTTGTTGCGCTGCGTTATCTGGACCGTGCTCTACCGGATGTTGCTGTGGCCAGGTGAGACAGGAGGAACTAAAGCTCGTAGAATGCGCATGCAGCGCTGTACGCAATGTACCACGCCACGACAATGGCAACGGACGAAAGAATATCCGCGGGAAATTTTGCCCTCTTTGGCGGAATCATGCTAACGTGCTAACGATTGTTTAGTATTGCTGCGGAGCGCGCGCGTCCGAGCAGCCCGGTTGTGCGTAGCGCGGCATGGTTTCGCGAGAAATGTAAACAAGAGAGGAGAGCTGGCCCGATAGGCGAAGCAACGCCATGAGCAACGCCAACTTCCGGCTTCACTTTCGCTTCACATATATATATATATATATGTATATATATATATATATATATATATATATATATATATATATATATATATATATATATATATATATATATATATATATATATATATATATATATATATATATATATATATGATTATGTTCGCACCATGCAGGTTATATACTCAAACTTCTGGAGTGGAGGTGGCTCTCCTAAAGAGGCAGGTCACCGTCATCTTGCTAGAGGCAAGAAGCGTGAACCGCCGTAGCGGCCGTAGTAATGGCAGATTGGACTTGCAAGACGCGCCAGCACGCGTCCACTTTGCTTACATTTTGGCCTTGGTAGACATCGTTTCGTATTTTTGTGAGACAGCCACTCCACCGGTATTTGTCGGGAGAAGATGGACAGCGTTAAAAAAGGGTTTTCGCCTTACGTACATTATACGGAAGCACCTTTGCGGGACGTTTTGGTGTTCCTTCAAGACATTTACTTTAACGTACGGGAACGCAAACGCAGGGAAGCTTTACTGGGCGTCATGTTAAAAACTAATTTCCCCAAAGAGAAAATGCAGCAGCCGTGGAACTTTCCACTTCCAGATCCAGTGACCGAGCATGTCTTAGCATGGACGAGTTGACAAGCGCCGGCACAGAAATCTTGACGTCGCAATTTGTGCAGTCTTTATTCGCAGTTTGTTGCTATCTCTCCGAAGGTTTGCGGTCATAATCACGTTCTGTGATCACAGCTCCCCCTAAAAATGTTCTCTCTTATTTTCTCGGGCATCATATTATAGTTATGAGCGGAAGCTCCGAATTACCATATCTTTGGCAAAAATTTTTTAGTCTACAACATGGGCGCAATCGCGCTTGAGTAACTGTTCTTCAAAGCGTCCTTCGCCCACAAGTGGTGTCCACGCCTGCTCTTGTCGGCGCTGAGAACAAGGCTGCTTTAGGACCTTGTGATTAATATTTCAGAGAAAAGAAATAAGCGTGCTTGTTGATCTTCTCTGATGCAGAAATACCGCTCATATTTGGTGCGGTCTCCGCTTATTGGCCATCGGAGATGAGATTCTGCTAACCATGCCACTCACCTTTTAGTCGTAGAAGCTTCAACAAACCTTGGCAACTTGCAAACACGCAATAACAGAGACCTGTGTTTTCTCATTGCACAAACTGACGGTTACAGACGACAGTTCTTCACTCTGCGTGCTTTATTTGTTGCGTTCCGTCTGCCACAAGTACCAGACGAGAGCCGTTGTACTGAGCGCAGGTCTAAAAGCCCCTATTGTGGGCGAGCTCCACCACAAGAAAAGCTGGCGCCACCGTCGGCGTGACGTGGCATGAGGGAACACGTGGACACAGCGGCCGCGTCGGCTCCTTTGGAAGCGCCGAAGCGAGCTGAAAACGAAAGCTTTAAAGTCCCACCTGCGCCGCGGTTCTGATTAAGTGGTGAGGCTTTACCGCCTTGGGTGTCTGCTTGACAACATTTGAAAGTACTATAACAGGTAGTGGCTGCCTTTGCAGGCGTGAAGTATGGTAGGCTACCGCTCGGTGCCGCAGGGCCGGACGTACGCAACGGAGCCCGGTGTGAGCCATATTCACACGTAGCCGCAGGGCAAGGAGCTGCGTGAAGCTTGGCTGGCGAAACTTAGAACCGGCGGACAGCCATTGGCTACAACTAGAGTGCGCAGCAAGCACAGACGTGAGGAAGATTTCTGCTACGGCGCTGGGGCTGCGTGATGTTCGGTGAGTAGCAGAAAACGCGCACTGAGACGCTCGCCCGCGCCCGGCTAATGCCATGACGGTTTGGTCTATGAACTTGTTGATGCGAGATACTGGCAAGTTCACTGGAATGGAAAGGGAGCGCTAAGACGCACATTAACGAAAGGCATATCATGAGAAGCCAACAAACACTGACACCAAGGACAACATAGGGGAAATTACTTGTGCTTAAAAAGGCGTGGCATATGGTCATGTTTTGTTATGAATTAATGCACCGGATTACAAAAAGAAGCAGAGGGAAATCGCGCGCTGAGAAGACCGATAAACATACAGTGCGACGCAACTTGATAAATAATATTGAAATGTCCAAGAATTTGTAAGACAAAAAAAAAAAGATTGAATCATCGCGACGGCACATCACAGTCGCCGTAGGCGTCGAAGTCTCTACAACGAAATTATTTTTGAACAGTTCTGCTAGCGTCCTCGCAACGATGGTTGCTAGTTTATTGTCAAATGCTCATATGCTGCGGCCTAAAGCTCACGGCACGGTGCGAAAACGCGCTCACAGCGAAAGCAAAACATTGTGCGCGGACATGCATGCAGACGCGCAGTCGGTCGCCGCGAACCCGTGTGATCGCTGCAATGAGGCTTCATTCTGTTATACCCCATTTGTTTACACAGACAACCCACTATAAGAACATATTTCACACTGCTTACTTTAAGCGTTTGCCTAGCTTTCACGCAAGAAGTCGGTTCGGGAGACTCCATCGCGGCTACCGCGCGTACTGGCGTTCGCTGTACGTATTCGGGAAAGAAATCGCGTCTGTAAACGATTCTGTGCTTTCAGTTTGCCCAAGATTATTATATCGACAGTCAAAAACTTCCCTCATTTTGAGAATACCTGCATAAATGTCCAGGATGGCTGCCGCGTGGTGTTTTTATTGAGCGCCGTAAGCGAAACCTATGAGGAGCGCGCCGCGTGATCCGTCATACTACGCAAAGGACGCGCTTCCGACAGATGGCGACTCCGTAACTCCTCGCCTAAAGCCCCTCAATTTTTCAAAAGTAGCGCTATTCTTAGATCTTTCCGCCACCCCGCTCACCCTGGTGCGTCCTCCTTCACGCCTCCTGTCGCCCCAGCCTCCTCCGCTCCCCCATTGGCCAGTCTGTGTCACGTGGAAACAGGCGCCGCGCTTTTGTATATTGTTTTTCTTTCCAGCACGGAGCAAGCGCCGCGCTTTTGTATATTTTTTCTTTACAGCGCGCGCCGACCTCCATTGTTGGGCCTGCGCGACGAAAGTACGGCAGGCGGACTGACGGAGCGCGTCAGCGTAATAGAATGTGCAAGGCCGAGAACTTATTTGCAATGCCATGCTGCTGAACCTTCGGTTGCCGCAACAGACACAGCGAGGGCAAAAAGCTTTTTGCTTTGCCGTCCGGCGGGCGCAACGCAAAAACAAGTGTGGATTCGCAGGATCGGGCGGGCTGACTTCGAGGAAGTGGCAAGGAACGCACGGCTTAGCGAAGTAAGGGCCACGGCTACTCACAACCTCTTATTTTGAGCCTAGTTCACGCCTTCCGCTTCGAAAAAGTTTGTGTTCATGCTCTGCGTGGTTTTTAGCGCGTTGTTTGACTTGTTTTTCGAATGTGCTCTCTTTGCTTCATGTAGTTTCGTCTTGCGGTGAAATGCACGCATCTGCAGCTGGCCTGTGACATAAAAGCGACTTTATTCAGGGTGTGTTTTGAGCTCCACCAGAAGTTAGCACATTCTCGACGCTTTTGCAAGGCTCACTATGACTTACGATGCAGTCTTTTAGCTTCGAATGTACGCCCGCATGTATTGATTTGGTTTGTGGAGATTAACGTTTTTAACGTTCCGAAGCGACTAAAGCTAGGATGAAGGTCGTAGTGGATGGCCCCGGGTAACTTTATCTAGCTCGCCTGGGGATGTTTAACGTGCACTTTATCGTAGAGTCGTACGTGGGCCGGTAAATTCCTCGTTGGCGTTTCATAATATTCGCGCGCTAGCGCTGCTTTAGAAGTTGGCGCCGCGGCGCGATTGTATTTCTTCAATAAATTTTATTTACTAGTTGTAACAACTTGTTATTATTTCGTATTATTGACGGCGCCTCCAGGGAACCAAAGCGGCAACGGGAACACCAAAGCTAGAACCAGGGCTGAATAGGGCTCGCCGAATCCTGTGCATGCCAAGGGGGTATAAGATCGCGGACAGCCAATTTGGCATGCGAACACTCCCTGCGACGCCTGCATTAGTGTAATGTTACGTGCTCTTCAGAGGCCTCCGTTAGCCATTACATGTGCCCTCCTGGAGCAGTACTTGTAAAAAACAAACAACATATCGTCACGATTACCAAAGCAGCTCGCAATGAAAAAAGCGGCCCTGTTGCCAGGCATTGCTGACCGCACACAGCCGGAATCTCTCACGCGCCGACCGAACAAAAGTGTCCTGCAGGTACGTGAATGAACCTACGAAACCACGTACACATACTTTCATGCTGTCAACACCTGAAACATTGATAATTCCGCGCGTGTTTGAGTACACCGCGTGCTTGCGTCGTGTTTCAGCAACACGAACTCTCAACGTCGCGCGCTTTACACCTTAAATACGCCTTGAATAATGGCCATTTTCTCTATTTCTTCCGCAATTCCAACACGAAATTCTAAAGGCCAGTTACAGACTGACGAAGAATGATCTCGATTGAAAAAACTGCTCCGCAGGGCTCGAACGAACTTTTCTGCGGATTTCATCCCGTAGGTGTTAGCCGTCGTCTGCTACGGCAGGCCCACCACCGGCGGCGCCACCGTCGAGGCCGCGCCGAGCGGAGGAGAAGGGAAGCGAATGGCGCTACTTTGGGTGATTGAGGGGTGAACGTCTGATAGGTCGTGTTGACGAATATTTTCGAAAAGAGACTCCGACATAAATGAGCAGAAGCGCTCTAAAAATGGCTATCGCTCGGCGGCTTGCTTTCCATGCCTTGGCCATTCATGGCTCGGCGGAGTATGGTATGCGGAAAATTTAAGCAGTGCAGACAATTCATGTGCTCATTTCATATGCGTGGCTTAAAAAAACACATAAGAAAAATAACCAAGAATATGCATGACGGCTTTTACAGTAAATCCACCTTTATCGAGGGCACCGAAAGCAGCGCTGGATTAAGGGGGGGGGGGGGGGGGCTAAGGGGCCTGCAGCCCAGGGCCTCACCTCGGACAGTAGGAGAAGGGGGGCCATTTATTCTAACCTGCTTAGTATATGGAACCGTGGGCAACGGAACTTCGAGCGACATGTATGAAGCGAGAAAACCAGAACGAGCAGACGGGGACCCCCGCCTAATGTAACAGCATGCGTTTAGCCTAATCATTTGGGGAGAGCTTGTCGAGCTGCAAAAACAGGAATCCCCCGCCACTCCGGCGGGGCGGTGTAAGAGTTTTCGTGGTTTCCTGTCAGTCCGTCTGTCCAGTGCTGTCTGGAGAGGAGGGGCAAGGGGGAAACACCTAAAACATGTAATGTGGGATGAGGACCTAAATCTCCCTTGCCCCTCGTCACCACCACGCCACCCTCCACCTCTCACATAGTTCCGCCGCTGTCCTTCCCATAGAAAGGATGTGCTGCAGTACCCAACAGTGCCTCCCATTCGACTTTTCTTTACCGTGATGGTAATTTGGGCGGGGGAGGATGAGTCCGATAGCACACGGTGATGAGTCTGATGGCAGAGTCTAGGTAGGAAATGAAAGAAGACGTCACACGTGCTTTTGTCCGCGTGCCGTGTGGCATGAAATGTTCACTGTTCGGGCTAGGGCTGTGGAAGAGTGAAAGGGGAAGTTGGAGAGCTGGACACAAAGGCCTGTCTCCAGGGCCCATTCCTGCCTAGTGGCTGCGCACCCTCGCGCGCGCTCGACGGAAAAAGTAGGTCAGACTGGCCGCCGAACTTTCCAGAAAGAAGTAGAAAAAGATGACTCAGAGGCGACGGAGGGCGCGTAACTTCGCCCGCGCTAGGAGTCGCCCTCTCCCCTTTGTTCTCGCGCTCGGCGTCGACGGGGCGAAATAAAAATCGAGAACCTCCCAGAACAACAGATGATTGCTCCTAGCCAATAGGAAGATGAGACCGGAACGGGAGAAGGAGGGAATTTGTACAAGTACTCTATGCGTATGTGAACGCCTGCTTTGGTGCTAGTAGCAGACAGACGCGGCGCGCGTCATTAAAAGGAAGTTGATGGCGGGCTGCGATTCAGCCCCGAGCCGCCGGTTAAGCTTGCATAAGCCCGCCCACTGAGGAGCTCCCGGGCTGCGCACCACTCTCGGCCAGCCACGGACCATCCAGGCCGCGTGCCCCAGTCATAGGGACGGCCATCGTTGGACACCCGCGGTCGTGCCGGCCTGACGAAGTGCCCGGTGAACAAATAGCATCCATTCGTGCGAAAATGCTCGGTCGGAAGCATCAAAGTGGTGCGTCTAAAGGAAAGGCGAAGTTAGAAAGAGAAGAGCGTGAAAAGAAGCTACCAAAGATGACAAAGTACCTACTGAATGCAGCTTCCGCGGAGCAGTATGATCGCTCTACCCAGACTCCGTGTCAAACTCCCAATAGTACCGACTGGGCTTCTGTGGAGGACTTGCCGACTCCATCACCACGGTTTCCTGGCAAGAAGCAAGGTTTGACTCATCTCGGTTGTCTGGATCCTGTGAAAACGGTGCCAACCTCGGTGAGTGAGTGAGTGAAGTAACTTTATTTCGGTCCAGAGAAGACGCAGGGGAGACCTCGCGCCACCCGGATAGTCCCACGTAGGGACCGCCAAGCCGAGCTTGATGGCCCGATCGCGGGCACTCTGGACGGCCAGGGTTTGGTCGTAGAGTTCGGGGCGGCCCAAGAGCGCAGCCCACCTATCCTCGCTGAAGGAGTAGCCGATGGCTTCACACTCCCACAACACATGGTCCAATGTTGCCCTTAGTCCACAGGCAAGGCAATCCGCACTGGGATATCTTTCAGGGTATATGGCATGAAGAACCGCGAGGTTAGAGTACGCACGGGTTTGTAAATGTCGAAGGGTAACCGCCTGCGCCCTGCATAAGGCGGGCTGCGGGAGGGGGAATACCTGTCTTGACAGATAGTAGTGTGTGGTGATTTCATTAAACGTGAGCAAGGGTTCCCCGCGGGGCAGGGGGACTGCTGAGGCGGCGCGGTCAGTGAGTCCTCGCGCGGCCTCGTGCGCGCCCTCGTTAGGGTTTGAGGGAGAACCCTCAATCGACCCCAAGTGAGCGGGAAACCAAATGAGAGAATGCGGAGAGATACTTTTGGCGCTTTGGAGAATGCGGAGGGCCTGGGGGGAGACCATACCGGTTTGGTAGGCCTTAATGGCTGCCTTTGAATCACTATATATTGCCTCTCTGCGACCATCGAGTACAGCCAGCGTGATTGCAACCTGTTCGGCTACCACGGGCCTCGAAGTGCGTACCGTAGCGCAGCAAGTGAGCCTTGAATTGGAGTCTACGATGGAGACGGCGAATGCCTTTTGTTGGACATATGCCGCGGCATCCACGAAGCTTGCCTCAATGTGGTTATTGCGGACATGCTTGAGTAAGCTGTTCCCCTGACCCGACGTCTGCCGACGTTGTTTGCGGGGTGCATATTGCGGGGAAGGGGCGCGATGTGCAGTTGAGACCTGATGTCGCTGGGAATCCGCACGGCGTCGGGGCACTGGTCGACAGAATTGAGGCCCATCTCGTCGAGTATCTTGCGGCCCGTCGGGGTGCCGGATAGCCTGAGCTGCTGTGAGTGCTCTTGTGCCTCGATAATTTCTTCGAGCGTGTTGTGGACTCCGAGCTTCAACAGGTTTTCGGTGTGGGTGCTTGCAGGTCAGCCGAGGGCAAGCTTAAAAACCTTTCTGATGATTGAATTGAGCTTGTTCCTCTCTGCAATATGCCAATTATGCATGGCCGCCGAGTATGAAAGGTGGCAAAGAACAAAAGCATGTATTATGCGAATGAGATTGTCTTCCTTGATTCCCCGGTGCCTGTTGGCGATCCTCCGAATGAGGCCGAGAGCGCTCTCAGACTTGGCGGTGATCTTTCTGAGTGCGGTTCCATTGGCACCGTTAGACTCGATGTACATCCCCAATATTCGGAGCGAGTCCACTCTGGGCACCGGATACCCGTCACCAGTGAAAAGCCGTATTTCGCTTTCGGACGCCGGTTTCCAATCACGATGGCTGCCGCCTCTGGGTGTTTTCTTGTAGAGAAGTAGCCCAGATTTCGATGGAGAACATCTGAACCCAGTGGGGTGGAGGAAGCGCTCGGTGTTGCGTTTGGAGGCGATCCTACCGCTAGCAACCAGTTGCGTACTCCAGGGTAGCGTGCCGTACTGCTGCCGAGAAGTAGTGGCGCCTGCCTCTCGAAGCTCGACCGACATTACTTATTGGGTAGCGTAGCGTTGTCGGCGGGCTGCAGGCATCCGGTAGAGCATGGCGACCGAGCAAGGGCGAGACGAATTGCTAGTGCGAAACTTGCACTGTTTATTCAAAGGTAGTTGAAAGAAAATAAGAATAGCATGAAGTATGAAGTATCTCAAAAGTACATTTCGGAGCCCCTTAAATAGGCTCTTTACAAGTGTGGGCGGGATCTCGCTTCCGTCGATGCCACGTGACAGGCACAGAGAGAGGGCCCCTCCTCTTGCATTACCGAGCACGGGAAGGAGAAGTCAATCCTCTTTTCGACGAATCTTGGGAGAAGGTCGGGTGAATGACCTGTCGCCCGTGGGGTCCGGCCAAGTAGAAGGTAGGGGGATTACGTATCGCCCGTGGTGTCCGGCCAAGTAGAAGGTAGGGGGATGACGTATCGCCCGTGGTGTCCGGCCAAGTAGAAGGTAGGGGGATGACGTATCGCCCGTGGTGTCCGGCCAAGTAGAAGGTAGGGGGATGACGTATCGCCCGTGGTGTCCGGCCATACCTTACATCGGTCGCATCGATGGCGCTCTGCATGGCGGCTTCAACTTGGCCGTCGCTCCCGCCGACGCACCAGATGGTGATGTCATCTGCGTAGATGGTATGGTTGATTCCTTGAATCTTCGCGAATTCCTTAGAAAGCCCGATCATTGCGATGTTAAATAATGTTGGCGAGATGACTGAACCCTGAGGCGTGCCGCGTGAACCAAGGGTGATCTCTTGCGAAAGGTATCATTCCATCTTGAGCTTGGCAGTTCTCTGGCTAAGGAAGGATCGGATGAAGTCGTAGACCCTCTTCCCTAGCCCGAGGCCGGCAACAGACTGGAGAATGAATTAGTGTGAGATATTGTCGAATGCCTTCTGCAGGTCTAATCCAAGGATGGCTCCGGTATCTCCCGTGCTCCGGTCGATGATCTGGTGCTTTATCAGCTTCATGGCGTCCTGTGTCGAGAGGCCGGCCGGCTCTGAAACCAATCATATTGTGGGTGTACATGTCATTGGCTCGATGTGCACCTTGAGCCGGTTGAGTAGGGCATGCTCTGCAACCTTACCGACACAGGACGTCAGGGAAATTGGTCTTAGATTCTCTATTCCTGGTGCTTTACCGGGTTTGGGGATGAGTACCGTGCAGGCCGCCTTCCACTGTGTGGGGACCTGTCCACTACGCCAGACTTCATTAATCCTTTCAGTGAGGAAGTCGATCGACTCATCATTGAGAATCCTCAGCATCCTGTTAGTGACGCCATCTGAACCAGGGGCAGATTTGACGTTGAGTGAGAAGAGGACATCTCAGATCTCGGCCGCGGTAAAGTCCTGGTCCAACTCCGGCACCGCACACCCCGCGTAGTCCGGGAACTGGGTAGGGGCAGAGCTATCCGCGACTGGCAGGTTCTTGTCTATGAGCCTGTCGACAATCAACTCGTCCGGGGTAGAGTCCGTACCGAGGTGGATGGCTCGCGCGAGGGATCGTCTCTGGCTGGATCTGGTGTTGCCCTCATCGAGAAGGTGTTTGAGCAGACCCCAGCTCGTGCCTGATCTGAGCTGACCCTCGACGGATTCGCAGAGCTCATCCCATTGTTGCTTACACAGGTTCTTGCAGTGCTGTTCGACCTCCCTGTTAACCTCCGAAACCTTCTTGCGGAGCCTCCTGTTATGCTTCTGCCCCTTCCATCTCGTGAGGAGGGCTTGCTTGGCTTCCAGCAGGTGCGCCAACCTGCTATCCATCTTGTCAACGTCGAGCTCAGTGACGACTTCCTTGGTTGCCGCCGCGACGTCATCCATGATCCCTTTGCACCAACCTTCAAAATCTGTTTCGGCCATCGGTGTGCGCTCGGCTCTGATCTTGCGGAAAACGTCCCAGTCGATCAACTTGAACTTACTCTTCTTATAGCGGGCAATCGGGAGGGAGACTTCGATGACGTAATGGTCACTTCCGAGGTCTAGAACCGTGTTGACCCACTTGACTTCCCCTACGTTCTTGACAAAAGAGGGGTCTGGGGTAGTGTCCCGGCATGCGGAGTTGCCTCTCCTAGTCGGGAAATCCTTTTCGGTGATAAGGGTCAAGTCCAGTTCCATCGTAGTCTGCCATAGCTCGCGTCCCTTGGGCGTGTCATCGGTGTACCCCCACACCCTATGTGGGGCGTTGAAATCCCCGACGACGACAAGGGGGTGCCCACCGGCCAGGCTGACGGCCCTCTTGAGGAGAGAGTTCGCCCTCGCCCTGCGGTAGCTTGGACTGCAATATACGTTGAGGATAAAGAGGCTGTTTCTTCTGAGGCCCTTTCTGGGTGGGTTCATGAGGATTTCAGTCATGACGTACTCTATGCCATCACCAACTGCGCCGAGGTCGCGAGAGAGGCAATTGTACCTTTTGTTGACAAGGGTAGCAACTCCCCTATTTCCTGAATGTGGTAAGAGTTGAGGAGGACTTCGAGATGAAAACTGGAGGAGGTTTATTTACATTATGTACAGTGAGAGTCAATTAACAGTCTTAGAATCATTATGGGCTGCCAGCAACTCGGACGCTGCGGCCCGGGGCAAGAAGCTCGAAAGCGATGAATCAAGAGATGCTCTAGGAATGCCCCCTTGCTGCTCCCGGTCTGTGTCTTTTTAAGCCCTTCGGTGTCTTGAAGACACGTCACGTTCGGCCAATGGGAGAGCCCGCTCAGGTGACGCCATCTTCGGCCAATCGGCGAGGGCTTACTTCTGCCTGCGGTCTTGCCTTGCTGAGTTGCAAGGCGCCGTCACAATAGATGGATGGGGGTGACGCTGCCAGGTTTTCACAGCGCATTACAGCCGTCTTGCTTCGGGACCCACTTTAACCGCAACAGTGCCAGGCTCTCGCTTCACTTTCGGGAAGAGTCAAGCAGTGAATAGCTCCACCTGCGGCACACGAAGTGGGGGCCGCCAACTTGTTTGCACGTGCCGCGCCTCAGGAATGTGGTATCCGTGCTTCTGCGCTCCTTAATTAGGTGTGGTGCGATTCGATGTGGTCTGGTGAACTCGAAGTAGGCTCAGGAAACGGTCCCGCATCTAACAATGTGAGGATACTAGCAGATAACCTGCGAGTTTGATAGGGGCACTAGTTGCAACTTCCCGAATAGCGATGATTTGGGGCTTAACTGTGAGAGTTCTTAAATATTGCTGCAGAAGCGGCTTCTTGTTGGGAAACCCTCCGCAGTTCCATTGCCAGATACTAAAGTTCTCGTCCGCACTATCCATGGCTAGGCTGAGAGGAGGCTTGAACGGCCCTGAGAATCGCGCCCTCCGTCGGTGGTGCTAGTAGATTACGTCGTGCTGCGACCTGCGAAGGAGCGGAGCTGGGTTCTCTCCTGGCATCGACCTCCTCTAATTTGCTTATCCGTTCACTGAGTGCACCTAAGTCCATTTTTGGGCTCGCTATAGCTTCCTGGACCTTTGCTAAGCTAGCCTGCATGCTGGCGAAGGCATTCTTGAGTTCTGAGAACAATTTTATAGTCTCGTCTTCCTGTCTGTTCTCTACCGCTCGACGCTTGGGCGCGCGAGCCGCGTGAGATGTCTTGGACGTATCCATGGCGACCGGGGCCAAAGCCGGTTGCGGCGAGGAGGGTGCAAGCGCGAGCTTCCTAATCTTAGCCATCTCCGCAGCTAGCCTGCGCATTTCTTGTTTAACCTGCGCGTTTTCTTTCCTCAACTTCTCGTTAACTCGTCGCAACTCCTCGAGTTCGTGTGCATGGTGCGAATCGCGAGGCGGGTCGTCATCTCTTGGACCCTCACGTCCCCCACGAACTTTGTCGGCCCAGGAGAGCGTGAACTTGCTTCTAAGGGCGACGGGCGTGCGGGAGCGGAACCTGGTCCCCCTCGACGTGTCGTGCCCCTGCCTGGAGCTGGAGCGAGGCCGAGAACTGGAGCCTCCCCGGGAACAGGCCCGTCCTCTGGACCCATGGCGGGAGCCGGAACGGGCCTTGGAGGCGGAGTGGCCCTTGGATACGGAACGGACTCTCGAACGGCCCCTGGAACGGGAGCGTCCTCTGCGCTGAGCACCCGGAGTGGACGAAGCCTGGACGAGTTCCGCAGTGTCCGAGCGCCGCTGAGGGGACGGTGACGCGGCATCGGCCATCATGGCGCGCTCACTGCAACGATGACGCACGATGTATGGGATCTTGAACCTTTGAGCACAGTCCTTATTAGCCGTGATATGCTGGCCCCCACAGAGTTTACACTTGGGGGTACACTGATGCTGCTCGTCGGGACTAGGGGCACCACAGCCACGGCAAATAGCGTCACCTGGATTGGGACACACGTCCGCGCGATGACCGAGGCGGCCGCACGTATAGCACACGTCGATTTGCATGCGGTAGAGTGAGCACTGCATGAGTAACGGTCAATACCTGACAACGTTCGGTACACGATGCCCGTCGAACGCGACGATGACCGTGCCGGTTTGAGCTATTCTCTTCGCTGCTAAGGCGAGTGGATTATTGGCGTTGACAATCTTGGCATCGATGACGTCAGGGCCGTCTTGAAGAGGGATGTTGCGGATCACCCCTTTGCACGTGGAGTGCGGTGCCGTCTCGTAGGCACTGAGCTCATATACCTTGCCCGAGATGAGCATCTGCCTCATCCGGAAGTAGTGGTTCGCATTCTCGCGCTTGGGAGTACTGGCAACCATGATATTTTGCTGTAGATTCGGGCATAGAGTATCTTGGCATAGATCTTCCTGACTGATGCCAGCGGCGGCGAGTATTGCGTCGGCCACCGTAACAGCGCCAATCTTGGAGATATTGAGTCCACCTCGCGGCCTGATCACAATCTTGATATCATCTCGAGGAAGTGAGGGCATTCGTCCCGCTCGTATCACTTTGGATTTTAGCGCAGTACCGCCTGAGTTGCTACTGCGCGCTCCCGGCTGGGGCGATGGCGCATTAGTGTCAGCCGTGCGCGTTTTGGCGCTAACTCTTCTGGCCCCCGTAGACTGCCAGCCTTGATCTTAGGTAACCTCTTCCGGGGAGATATCCTCCCCCGCCACTTGATACCCCATCTTTAGTAAGAAATGAAGCGTTCCCCGCCTTCAAAGGGCCAGTACGCGGTGGGCAGGTGGTTCACGAGGCGAAAAGCTCGGTCTCAAAGCTCGGGCACGGGCAGGAGGCTCGTGGCCGAGGCGCGAGGCGCGTACGTGACCTCGGGGAGCAAAGCTTGGCAATCCTCCGTAGGCTTAGCTTGGCGGCCGCCGCCTTGCTGCTGTAAAAGCGTGTTAATCTGTGAAAAATGAACTCACAGCGCTGCGGTTGGTCTCTGAATGCCGCTTTTCGAGCTGCGTGGAATGATGCAGACGTTCTGGCGCTTCCAGGTTGCAGTCCGCAGGAAGTACACGTTGAATCGGGAGCTCATGTGGAACACGTCCGCTGAGCAACCGACGCTAACCGAACCCTGTCATGTTCCTGAGTCAGCAACGTCTATGCTACTCGGCCGGGCCCCTGACATAGAGCTCCACGTGTCCGGTCCGCCACGGCCGATTTCTACTACTGCTGATCAACAGGTGCCAAGGAGGAGGTGGAGGAGGAGGATGGCACTTCATTATTGCAGATCTCCGTTGCGCGGTTTATTCCTGGGTGGTTCCCTCTGACAGGGCTCCACTGGCGATCGCGGCTCGCCGGGCCTGGTCGAGGGTCGCCAGTAGGCTTCCCAGGTCCAGTTCGGAGAGTCTCGCCTCCCAAGACCACGTAGTGAGTGTGTGTGTTATGACTCGTGGAGAAATTGCGTCGCCCGGACGGTAGGTGCATTCGTGTGTTATGTGCGCGATTGTCATTGTGTGGTTGCTACACTAGGGACCTGTCCGGGACGTATATCTGTCTGGAGAGATTGCGTGTAGACGAGACAAGTGTGGGTATGTGTTCGTTTGCAGGCGGCGCCAGTCCCTTGCCTGAAGTTTATTGAGAGCTTTGTGTGGGGGAGCGTATTGTGTTCTTCCGAGACGTTGGTCCTGTAGTATTTGCTGACTTGTGGTTAATAACTCGTGGGTCGCTCGTCGGTCTGTCGGAGGCTGAAGAACGGTGTGGTCTGCCGCACGACTAGGGAGCCCGCGAGCTGCGCAGTCCGCCTCTTCGTTGCCCCGCAGGCCTTCGTGCTCGGGGCACCAGACGATACCGTGGGTCCATTCTAGTGAGCGGCCCAGGATTCGAATGGCTTGTATAGGGAGTTTTCTATTCATGTATAAACGACACGCTGCTTGTGAGTGCGTAAGAACGCGGGCGGACCTTCCCTTGCTCTCGGCGTCACGAAGTGCGAGAGCGATCGCTGCTGCTTCTGCTGTTGCGCTGCATGTGGCGCGGATAACGGCAGAGGCTACCAGGTTCCCCTGATTGACGGCGGCGAGTGTGTATTGGGGCCCGCAACGTGGCGACGAGGGATACGGGCTAGCGTCCGTGTAGTATGTATCTGGGTCTCTAAAACAGCGTTTGTGCAACATGCGGGCACGGGCTGCTCTTCTCTCTTGATTGTGGTTGGGGTGCATGTTCTTGGGGATAGGGTCTACTACAATGTTCTCTCTAATGTGGTTAGGCAAGAGTTGTGTCTCTTCTTTGCAGTACTGAGGTGTCAGCGGATATCTTAGCCGTTGAAGAAGGTGTCTTCCCTGTTGAGTCTTGTTGAGGCGCTCCCTCTGCGCTATGAGCGTGGCACTTGCTAGCTCCTCGAAGGTGCTGTATACGCCTAGCGCTAGTAATTTCTTTGTGCTTGTGCTTGACGGTAGCTGTAAGGCCGTTTTGTACGCCGTTCTTATAAGAGTGTCCATGCGCTCTGTCTCGATTTTACGCCTGACTTGGTACGGGAGTGCGTACGTGACACGGCTGATGACGAGGGCTTGTACCAGTCTTAAGGTTTCGTCCTCTGTGAAACCATCTTTTTGCTGCGCGCTACTCTGGCGATGAGTGATGCGATGCTTCTTATAACGTGATTTAATTTCTCTGAGGCTACCGTTATGCCGTTCTCCTGAACGTGCATATACCTGGTAAGCGTGCTGTCGGGACGCGCTTTATAGGTTGCCAGGCAATCTCGAGATGTATTGGCGGGGCTCGATGTTCCTTAGCTTACTTGGGCCGGACTTGAAGGTACTCCGACTTGTGCGGGGCACACCTCATTCCTGCTGTGGTTAGGTATGACTCGATGTGTCCGATAGCTGTGAGCAATGTGTTTTCTCTGTCGCTGCATGAACCCTTGGTTGCCCATAGGGTGATACCGTCGGCGCAGAAGGCACATCCGAGTTTTCGAATGTTTTCCAGTTGTAAAGCAAGTTTTCTAAGTCCGATGTTGAAGAGAAAAGGAGATATTATTGATCCTTGCGGAGTACCCTTCTGCGGTAGATCATATATGTCTGATTGCAGGCCTGCTATGCCGATGGGGGCTTTGCGGTGGCTGAGAAAAGCCACGGTATACTGATATACTCGCTCTCCGCATCATATGGCGGCGAGGCCATCTAGGATGGTTTCGTGTGCTATATTATCAAAGGCTTTTTGCACGTCGAGGGCTAGGAGTATGTTGTTGTTGCTACCCGGTTGTGGGTTGATGACTTCTTCCTTGAGGAGTAGGAAGACATCCTGTGCTGACATGCCTTTCCGGAATCGGTACATGCAATTGGGGTGTAGTCCATGTTCTTCCATGCGTTGTTCTATTCGAGTGAGTACAATTCGTTCAAAAAGTTTGCCCAGGCAAGACGTGAGCGAGATCGGTCGTAATTGATCGATCCTGCGCGGTTTTCCCGGTTTGAGTATAAGCGCTTGTCTTCGTCGTCCTTTTTTGTCCCTCGTCTGTGTATGCGCTGTAAGCGACGATTGATACCATGGAATACCAACTAGCCCGTACCCAAACCTTGCTTGGGTATAAGGGCTATGTGAGCGGTAGTCGATTCCTCGGGTAATGTTCCGCCCGGTGTACATATTTCTTCGTTCAGCTGCTTTGTAAAGGCTCGCAGGGTTTCATCGCTTAGGTTTCTCAAGATGGCGTTGGTGATCCCGTCGGGACCCGGTGCCGTGTTTTTCTTGAAGCTCTGTGCTGCCGCATATACTTCCGCATACTTGATAGGTGCATCAAGTCTCTCGTTCGGAGGTCCCGGATATTGAGGGCATGGTTTCGGATGCCCGGTCCGGATTCCCGTATATGTTTGCTGGAGTTCCTGTATGAGTTCATCCTGGGTTCCCGGATATTCGCCAACGAGTTTTTGTAGGGTTGTGTTTGTTTCTGTTTTGGTACTTGAAGGATCGATGATGCTGTGGAGTATGTTCCACGTCTTTTTGGTGCTTAGCGTGCCTTTAAGCGAATCGCAGAACGTGCGCCAATTGTCCCTGTGAACCTTCAGGGCATACTTGCTGGCCTGTTTAGTGACGTTTGAAATCCTAAGTCTAAGTTTGCAATTTAACTTCTGTTTGCGCCATCTTTTTGTGAGGCCTCTGCATGCTTCCCATAAGTGTATTAGATGGTTGTCGATTGTTGGCGTGTCGGTATCGGTTTAGTACACTTTAGTGTTGGCGTCATATAGTTCTTTGATGTGTTGGGCCCACTCCTTGATCGTGGTTAAGCGGCCTTGATGTTCCGGGAAGGGCGGACTTGTATCTAAATCGGGCAGTTGCAATCGAGTGTAACGCAATTTGTTATTAATGCGTAAGCATTGTTAGGCGAGTCACCCAGGAAACCTGTCCGTCCGTATACGTTTGTCTGTCTGCCCGCCCGTACTTAACACGTAACACGATGAGCTCCATAAAAAAGAAAAACAGAATAAACTTGAAAGGAAAAACATTAGCGGTGGTGAGTTTCGAACCTTCGACCCGATGCTCAGAGGGCGAGTGTCTTACCCATTGAGCTAAACGTCTTTCTAGACTTTTTATTGCAGCAACTAGATACAAAAGGGTGACAAAATGCGTTATTTTTTTAATTTGTGACAGTTCATTAAGTAGATTGATCCAGTGAGGAGGTTAAGCTTGAGATCGATACACATCGCTAATGTAACACACACTTTCCACAAAATTCTCAATGTCAGCGTGTCTGACGGCAAAACGCGTTGTCCACAAACTATGGAGGCCCAGAAGCATGATCATATGATACGATACTCCGCTTTCATTGTGCGCGGGTATCTTATGCCAATAGGGGTTATGGGTAGCTCTTTTTCACGGTTCTTTGCATCACATGCCAAAAAAAGGTCTTGTCCCAACACTATATGCTCGAGTGTTTCTGGCTTTTTGCACAGTGGACAGTTTGTTGTCCATAGCACAAAGATGCCCTTTTCAGCGAGTCACGTTTTAACTGGAATAGTGTTAGCCTGTAAATTAAAAAAGAGTGACTTTGTTCCTGGTTTCACAGGCATCTACTTCACTCTCTTTAAAACATCATTACCTGGGCCTCCATAGTTTATAGGCATGTGAGGCTCCCGTTGGGAGAGGGCCAGACGGACTAGTTTGTTTCGGTCTGTTCAACAAGAGGGTCTTGGACTCAGACACTTGTTTGTTCAAGCTAAACACTCTCGCTTGCAGAAGGTGAATATATCTGAACCATATGAATGTCTTGTACCGGCGGTACAAAACAAATATTGAAGGAGAACATGTAGTTTCTGTGAAGGCTCTGTTGAAAGATTCGATGATGGTGGAATACAACCCATCTCTAGGAATACATGTAGAGCCTACTTAGAGCCGACTTAGACCCTTGTAGACATCAGAAAGATTTCGGTTTTGCCAAAATTTAATGCCACACATGTCACAAACCCGATGCGTTTCGGTCGTCTCTGAGAGTGCATGCCGATCTCTGAGGGCTCGTTGCACTTCGCGTCGCGCAACACAGACATATAAGCAGTCAATGAGCTGATAAAAAAGATAAGCAGTGATCATGGGTTATGTCGGTCTCATAACGGTTGATAATGGTTCGACGTGGATGGATAAGGTGCTAAAGAGCGATACAGGCATATAATGGTCGCATCAATTTTGATAAGGCTGATAAGGACCGATAAGGGTTGATAAGGATCTGATATATTGCGATAAGGTTGATAATGACCGATAAGGGTTGATAATGGTCGGATCGAATCCGATAAGTTTGATAACCGACAAGGGTTGATTAGGGTCGGAACGAGTCTCATAAGGTTGAAAACGACCGATTTGGGTTCTTAAGGGTTTATACTGGTCGGATCAAGTATTATAATATTGCTACGGAACAATATGTGCGATCACGAAAAGGCGAGCAGTGCGAAGACGACGACGACGATGAGAAGCTAGCGCGGGCTGTTGCCTCTTGGCCAAGCGCAGTGTATTTTATTGTAAATATACTTGTACATAGCTTTTTGTCTGCGTCTTCCTACGTAACATGTCTGGTGGAGGTGGACGTTCCCTGTACCTCGTCACGGAGCTTCGCAGTGGACGGTACGTCGAGCCTTCCTTCATGCACCCGGCGACGACAACCGGACTCCCCCGGCTCCGACACCTGCTGCCACTTCGACAACCTACATCACTCTCCCCGCTCCCCGTGATCCTGGCGTATTCTCGGGCAAAGATGGGGAAGACGTCGATGAGTGGATCAGCCTGTATGAACACGTCAGCCGCAATAACCGGTGGGACCCTACTATTATGTTTGCCAACGTAGCCTTTTACCTCGGTGGCACACCTAGAGTTTGGTATCGCACGCACGAAGATGAGCTCACCAGTTGGGATTCACTTAAGACACAGCTTCGGGACTTATTCGGCAACCCCTATACGGTCACCAACTTGCCGCGCAGAAGGCGCTTTCCGGCCGTGTGCAGACGTCAAAAGAGCCCTATGTCACGTACATTCAGAACGTCTTGGCTCTGTGCCGCAAAGTTGACACCCACATGACTGAGTCAGACCAGGTTGCCCACATCCTCAAAGGCATTGCCGATGACGCCTACAACTTGCTCGTTTGCAACAACGTAGCGACGGTGGATGCTGTTATAAAAGAGTGCCGCCGCCTGGAACTCGCTAAAAGCCGACGTATTGACCAGCAGTTTGCCCGTCTGCCCAACACCCCAGCGACATCTTCCTGTGCCGACACTCCTCGTCCCAACAACACTGCCGATGTTACCAGGATCGTCCGGCGTGAGATCGAGGCCGCCTATCCGGCTGCCTTCGACTCCAGTCCCACCAACACATCTGCAGTCACGGTCTCACTGATCCAGGCAGTTGTCCATCAAGAGTTCGAAAACATGGGTCTTCACACCATCTGCTCGGCCCATCGTCCTGATACCCGCCCGGCTTCTTCGATTCCGCCCCGTCCCGCACCTTCTTACCCACCACGTTTCCGCAACCCATCTGAATGGCGCACTGCTGACGACAAGCCCATTTGTTTCCACTGCCATCAAATCGGGCACATTTCTCGGCACTGTCGCAGTCGCTGGAGTTCCCCGACCCAGTCTACTTATACCGCCTACTCTCGCCCCCCAGGTGGCCCTTCTCGTCCCTATGCCGCACGCTCCGATAACGCCGCCGCTGGTTCTCTTTCCAATAACCGCTCCTATTCTCGTTCGCCTTCGCCCCAACGATGACAATCTCGCTCTCTCCAGCCCCGTCGCCCCTATTCGCCGACTCCCTTCGGACGCCGCTCCCAGCCGGAAAACTAGACGATGCAGCGTCTCGAGGTGACGCTGCGTTGCTCCCTACGCCGCCAAATCCTCTACTGACGTTGCCCACTCATCTGAACCTTCTTGACGTGCAAGTCGACGGTGTTTCTGTGTCTGCACTCATAGACACGGGCACATTTGTCCGTAATGAGCGCTGACCTTCGTAACCGGCTCAAGAAAATAATCACGCCCGCCACGACGCCTGTTGTCCGTGTCGCCGATGGCGGAACAGCCCCCGTAATTGGTATGTGTGCCGCCCGCGTCTCCTTCGCCGATCGCTCAACAATCGTGCTATTCACAGTCATCGCCCACTGTCCCCATGACATCATCCTCGGCTTAGACTTCCTCTCCGCACATTCTGCTCTCATCGATTAGCCATTAACCAGCAATCCAAAGATTTTCTTGACACAATCCTTACATTCAACTTTACTCAGATGGTTAATATGGCAACCCGTGGGAAGAACATTCTAGACCTTGTCCTTGTTTCTAACCCCAAAATAATAAAATCGCTATCATCCGTAGCTGGTCTAAGCGACCCCAAATTACTGCTATTTAATCTCTGCATCCCACTTCCTTTCAGACAGCCCTCGACCAAATACATTAGGGACTACAACAAAGCAGATTTTAGCAAAATTAACACTGAACTGAACACTTTTTCACATTTTTTTTTCGTGAGACTGCTCCTTCTAGTACAGTAGATGAAAACTCGTTGTTATTTAAGAATAAATTATTATGGCTTGTTGAGAGACATGTACCTCTTGTTCGCATTCGCGGTGATTTAGGAAAACCCTGGTTTTCCAACACTTCGGGGGCTGTCGGGAAGGAAAAAACGTCTGTTTCGTGATGCGAAATGCTCTAAATCTTGTTCAAAGTGGGACAAGCACTTCAAATGTCTGCGCAAATACACTAGCACTTTGATACAATCCAAAAAGAAGTTCTTCCACCACGATTTGCCTAACATCATACGTGCCAACCCCCCAAAATTTTGGAATATTCTGAAACCAAACAATAGCTCCAATAACATTTCCTTGACTTATCTTGACGGTTCAAACGTGCCGCTTGATCAGCGGTCAGACGTAATGAACTCATATTTTTCTTCTGTTTTCACTCGTGAGCCTGCACTGAAGGACTTTGATTTGCCCATCCACAGTTTTCCCCTCATGTTTCCCATTACAATTACTTCTCAAGGCATTATGAAACTTATTGATAACCTAAAGATTTCTAGTGCCCCCGGGCCAGATAACATCACTGCTAAGATACTAAAAGGTACGAAAGGAATTTCCAGTCTAATATTACAAATAATTTTTACCTAGTCCATTGCTGATAATTCACTTCCAAATGACTGGAAGATTAGTAAAGTGGTACCGGTATATAAGTCAGGCAGCCACTCTGATCCTTCCAACTATCGGCCCATTTCCCTAACGAGTATTCCCTGTAAACTCTTAGAACATATAATATATTCGCAAATAGCATGTCATCTCGGTGATCATTCCTTCTTTTTTCACAATCAGCACGGTTTCCGGCCTGGTTTGTCATGCGATACACAGCTTTTTGAATTTATTTCTGAACTTCACCTGAATTTAGACTCATCACTTCAAACTGACGTCATATATCTAGACTTCGCCAAAGCATTTGATTGTGTTCCCCATCAGCGGCTTTTGGCCAAACTTTCATGCTTCGGTCTCGACCCTCTCGCACTGTCATGGATCCGTTGCTTTCTTACTAATCGATTCCAGTACACAGCTATCGGAAATCATTGCTCAACCACTGCTAGCGTCATCTCCGGAGTACCACAGGGGTCCGTCCTCGGTCCCCTTTTCTTTCTCATCTTCATAAACGACCTTCCCAATGGCATATCATCCAATATCCGACTTTTTGCAGATGACTGCGTAATCTACCGTCGCATTACAGACCCAGCCGACCATGCAACCCTCCAAAAAGACTTACATTCATTAGAAACCTGGTGTTCCAACTCTTTAGTGAAACTTAACATCACAAATGTAACAAATGTAAAGTTATGC
The DNA here is from genome assembly GCF_038994185.2 of Dermacentor albipictus. Lineage (NCBI taxonomy): Eukaryota > Metazoa > Arthropoda > Arachnida > Ixodida > Ixodidae > Dermacentor > Dermacentor albipictus. The sequence goes on from NC_091821.1 coordinate 86,885,207, forward strand.
AGGTATCCCGTAAACACTCTAACAAGAATCACTCGTACTTTTTAAACTCGACAGCCCTATCCACCGCTGAGTCGTATCGTTATCTCGGTATTACTATTAATAGCAAGTTGACCTGGTCCGACCATATAACAAAATTGGCTACCGACACTAATTAATCACTTGGTTACGTCAGACGTACCCTTGCGCTGTGCCCCTCATCCACAAGAAAACTAGCTTATGAAACTTTTATTCGAAGTAAACTTGAATACGCCTCAGCTATTTGGAGCCCGCACCAAGCTTGCTTAATTAATATGTTAGAATCAATACAGAATCGTGCCGGTAGATTCATCACTTCCAGATACAGCCGTGAAGAAAGTGTCAGTGCGATTAAATCATCTCTAGGACTCGAATCATTGGTGTTGCGTTGGAAAATTGCGAAGCTGTGCCTTTTATAGCGACTTTATTATAACTTCCCCGAACTGCATGGAAGGCTTCTGATCCCACCAACCCGTACATCTCGTCGCCTTTTTAACTCTTGCAGCATCCAGCGCTTGCATGGTTCAACACTTTCCTTTAATCAATCGTTTTTGCCTAGCGCCATTATAGAGTGGAACAATTTACCAGATAGAGTTGTCAATGAGCGCAACCCCATTATCTTCAAGCAGCTGCTTACTGATCACCTTAAATCCTAACCTTATAATGACCGTACTGTGCCTTCATTCTTTTGCGATTGCCGTCTCACATTGTGACTGTTCTGCTGATTTGCTTTTGCATTCTATTCAGTGTGCCTCTTGGCTTTTTTTTTGTTGTTGTTGTTTGTTTGTTTTAATGCGAATCCACAGGCTGAGTCTTGTAAGAAATTGTAACCATATCTTTGTTTCTATCCTTATCTTCTGTAACCCCCCCTTATGTAATACCCCGACAGGGGTCCTTAAAGAAAAATAAATGATGGTGATGATTGTTCCGCCAGTACTCTCCGCCTTTACCTGCCTGTTCTGGATCCTGCTGAACCACACCCCAGTCGCCACAGTTCCGTCGACTTCGTTCACTTGCCACCTTCGGCATTGACCTACGTTGACTTAATGTCTTCCCCACCAGTCCCCGACGGTCACTACATCGCGGCTCCTATGCAAGACGTCCTTCTTCCACACGGTATCACAGTACCTCATACAGTTTTATCTATTACGGCAAATTGCGTCTGCCTGCCAGTGGTCAACTTTGGCTTGACGACACAAGTGCTGCCACGCGGGATCTCTCTGGCCCAGCTTTGCTCATTCGCGGATCACTCAGTAGCATCCATTGCAGTAGACGACACTTCATCCGATGCTCCTCTACCATCGCAGTCGGCAAATTGTACCATCGCTGACTTACAGAAAATGATTGCGCCCGACTTGCCGTCCGAGCACGCTCGTGAACTCTACCGCGTTCTGTTTTCCTACCACGATATTTTTTACTTTAACGATCGTCCTTTGGCCCAAACTACAGCTGTCAAACATCGCATTAATACTGGCGATGCCCCTCATATTCATCGCCGCCCGTATCGAGTGTCACCAGCTGGGCGTTAAGTTATTCACGCAGAAGTTCGCAAAATGCTTGCCAAAAACATTATTGAACCATCATATAGTCCATGGGCGTCACCTGTTGTACTGGTCAAAAAGAAGGATGGCTCATCGCGCTTTTGCGTGGACTATCGGCACCTTAACAGGGTTACCAAAAAGGACGTGTATCCCCTACCTCGGATTGATGACGCCCTTGACTGCCTCCACGGTGCTCGCTATTTCTCCTCTATTGACCTTCGCTCCGGCTACTGGCAGAGTGCCGTGGACGATCTTGACCGCGAGAAGACTGCTTTTGTAATACCCGACGGTCTTTATCAATTCAAAGTGATGCCGTTCGGTCTATGTAACGCCCCTGCCACATTTGAACGCATGATGGACTCCTTTCTTCACGGTTTAAAATGGTCCACGTGCCTGTGCTACTTGGACGACGTTATCATATTCTCCCCTACGTTCGCTACGCACCTCGAGCGCCTCTCAGCAGTCCTGGACGTTTTTCGTCGAGTCGGTTTGCAACTCAACGCATCGAAGTGTCAATTCGGCCGTCGCCAGATTACCGTCCTTGGACATCTCGTTGACGCGAACGGAGTGCAACCGGACCCAGGCAAGATCCATGCTTTTGCGCACTTCCCTGTTCCGAAGTGTGTCAATGATGTGCGCAGCTTCATCGGCCTTTGTTCGTGCTTCCGCCGTTTCGTGAGAAATTTCGCCGCCATAGCACGACCACTAACCGAGCTTTTGAATAAAGACGCCCCTTTCTAGTGGGGCGATAACGAGGCCTCTGCGTTCTCACATCTAATCGACATTCTCACAACGCCTCCCCTTCTGGCCCATTTCGATCCTTCTGCGCCTACCGAAGTCCGTACTGATGCCAGCGGTCACGGAATTGGCGCAGTACTGGCACAACGCCAGCATTGCCACGACCGTGTTATCGCTTGCGCCAACAGGCTCCTCTCACCCGCGGAGCGCAACTATTCCATCACCGAGCGTGAGTGTCTGGCCCTAGTTTGGGCAGTTGCGAAATTTCGCCCATACTTATATGGCCGACCCTTTTCCGTTGTCACAGACCATCACCCGCTTTGCTGGTTATGCTCACTGAAAGATCCTACAGGAAGACTTGGTCGCTGGGCCTTACGCCTCCAAGAATATTCATATACTGTCACCTATAAATCTGGCCGTCTACACAAGGACGCTGACTGCCTGTCTCGCTACCCGGTCGACGAGCCTGACGACGCCGACAGTAGTAGCACCAACGGCATTTTCTCTGCGTCTGCCTTCGCTAACATCGCCGATGAGCAGTACCGAGACCTATCGCTGCGAGCACTTATCGAGCGTCTGCGCTCTACACCTACCGACGCATCCATTCGCCGATATGTCCTCCAGGGCGGCATTCTGTATCGAAGGAACTTCCTCCCTGACGGCTCTGATCTTCTTGTCGTGCCAAAACATCTACGACAGACTGTGCTCTTTGAGATGCATGACGCACCCACTGCAGGACATCTTGGGGTAACCCGCACGTACGACCGCGTCCGCCGCCGCTTCTATTGGCCTGGTCTCGCTCGCTCCGTTCGACGCTATGTTGCTGCCTGTGATCCCTGCCAGCGTCGGAAAACACCTCAGGTGCTACCTGCCCGTCATCTCCAGCCGATCACCGTCCCTGTGGAACCGTTCTTTTGTGTTGGATTAGACCTGCTCGGTCCCTTTCCCACGTCATCCTCTGGGAACAAATGGGTAGCCGTCGCGACTGATTACGCCACCCGATACGCTATCACTCGGGCTCCCCCTACCAGTTGCGCCACTGACGTCGCGGGCTTTCTCTTGCGTGACATTATCTTGCTTCATGGCGCCTCGCTACAGCTGCTTACTGACCGTGGTCGAAACTTCCTCTCGAAAGTTATCGCTGACGTTGTGCGTTCCTGCTCCATTCAACACAAACTGACTACCTCATACCATCCTCAAACCAATGGCCTGACAAAGCGGTTAAACCGTACTCTTACCGATATGCTGTCCAAGTACGTTTCCAAAGACCACCACGACTGGGACATTGCCCTTCCTTACGTAACATTTGCGTACAATTCTTCCCAGCACGTCACCGCCGGATTTTCTCCATTTTATCTACTGTACGGTCGCGAACCTACCTTGCCCCTAGACACGGCACTTCCTCCTGCTGCGATCTCAACAAGCGAGTATGCGCGCGACGCCATCGCCCTCGCCGACCATGCACGCCAGCTTGCCCGTGCTCGACTGACGACCTCACAAGCCACTCAGCAGTGTCATTACAACGCCCGCCATCGTGACGTATAGTTTTCGCCTGGTGCGCTCGTGCTCCTGTGGTCGCCCTCCCGTCACGTCGGACTTTCAGAGAAGCTCCTTTCGCGATACACAGGGCCCTACCGCGTGCTGCGCCAGGTGACGCCTGTGACTTACGAAATTGCTCCTATGGGTTCAACCTCGTCCTCTCTTCTGGCATCAAGTGATGTCGTGCATGTCAGTAGGCTCAAGGCCTACTACACTGCTTCCGAGTCCTATCTTTAGTCGCTCCGGGACGGCGCTTTTGCAGCCGCGCGTAGTGCTACGGAACAATATGTGCGATCACGAAAAGGCGAGCAGTGCGAAGACGACGACGACGATGAGAAGCTAGCGCGGGCTGTTGCCTCTTGGCCAAGCGCAGCGTATTTTATTGTAAATATACTTGTACATAGCTTTTCGTCTGCGTCTTCCTACGTAACAATATCGATAATGACACCGGGATGCGCAGAGATGAGGAAGTGGCAGAATGCTTGCGCATACTTAGACAACTCCAGGGGAGTTTCTTCATAATTTCTTGCTGTTCTCTCAAGAAATTGAAGTTCCATAGAGTAATTACTGGGTTGACAGCTATCCAATAAAGAAATAAGACTTTCTGCAAGTACTCCTTTAAAAACTACCCGCCGTGGTTGCTCAGTGGCTATGGTGTTGGGCTGCTGAGCACGAGGTCGCGGGATCGAATCCCGGCCACGGCGGCCGCATTTCGATGGGGGCGAAATGCGAAAACACCCGTGTGCTTAGATTTAGGTGCACGTTAAAGAACCCCAGGTGGTCAAAATTTCCGGAGTCCTCCACTACGGCGTGCCTCATAATCAGAAAGTGGTTTTGGCACGTAAAACCCCAAATATTATTATTATTATTATCCTTTAAAAACGATTATTTCTTTTCTGCGTACCGATCCACATATCCATGAACAGACTAGGTAGGTATCTCAGAAGCTTTCAAAGTTATTGCAAACATCACTTACAGCGCGTACATAGACAGAGGGACCGAAAGAACGACGAAGACAGTGCTTGTCTTCGTCGTTCCTTTGGTCCCTCGCTGTAAGTGATGTTTGCAATGGAATACCAAGTAGACCGTACCCAAACCATGCTTCAGTATATTTCAAGGCTTCTTTTTTCTGGATCATTGTGAATGAGCGAGTTACTAAGACTGTCCCCCCTGTCATTTTTAACCCGAAAGAAGGTTGAGGCCCGTGTTCCGCGATGAGTGACGCTTGTAGAGGCCTTTCTGAGCGACAGACGATTGAGATGCAATACAGCACCACAATAAAAATGTTAGACAAACTGGATGAAATAATATGTCGCCTGAATTTTTATATTCGCAAAGTGACACTAATCTAACTTTCGCCTAATTTGCATCAGTTCACTCCATTTTATTGGGTGCATTTGGACCGTTTGTCCTTCCCGATTTTTATGCTCTGGGAAAAAACACTTCTCTCGTTTTTTTCCCAGAGCATAAAAAGCGGTAAAAAACGGGAAAAAGGAGAAATGCTCCAAATGCGCCGTATAAAATGAAGTGAATTGATGCGAATTATGCGCAAGTTAGATTAGTGTAACTTTACGAGTATAAAAATTCAGGCCGACATATTATTTCATCCAATTTGTGTATGTGATGGCTCGAGAAAAAATGAGGAATGTCTGGGCTTCCACAAGATGTGAGGGTGCTCTACAAAAAAAAAAAAAGGAAAAAATTGGCCACGAAAGGGCTCACCAGCTGATCGGTGAGATGGGCTGCCAAGGGATCGAAATACGCTGGTTGCCTGCGCACATGGGGTCTGTCGATCCATCTAGGAAGAATTTAAACGAGATGGCTAACGCAGCTGCACGAGGAGTTACTATCCGTGCACTACGCGATCAGGACCATAATAATATACAGGGGGATAACAGGGACCAATTAGTTACATATAATGAAGTCATGAAGCATTACTACATGAACAGAAGGGAATTCCCAGCGCCACACGCTAAGCTCAGTAGAGTTCAAGCGGTGACTCTGAGATTGTTACAGACAAGAACTGATCCGTGTCCAAACCTTATTAACAAGCTATATCCAGAAAGAGAGGTACCAATCAAGTGCGAGAAGTGTAAAGGCATCATTACTCTGGAACATATGTTTTGGCAGTGTCCTGTGTCTTTCACAGACTGTGACAAGCAAAGAGACTCGATGAGTCCTTCACAGTGGAGTTCTTTTAGATCGAGTACAGGCCGTTCAGAAGGCCCACGATACGGCGTTAAGGTAAAACCTTACTGTCCCGACGTGGGGCCTGTAATACTTAGGTGCAGCATGCAGGGCGTAGTTTGTTGTTTTAATTATATTCTTTTATTTTATTTATAATGCCCAACACAATTTTTATGTCCCGACGTGGGAGCCGCCTGCGTCAACCTAAGGGTTGGTCTCCAGGACCTGAATAAAGTTCATCGCACCATACATTCGCACGTATACTTCTTCAGTTCCAAAGCCAGCCGGCTCCTTGAAACGCTGGGCGCGTGCGACCCTTGCCACTTCGTCTTTTCTTGCGACAGATTGCGCTGCGAGGCGCCGTGTTAAGCTGCACTACCTCCGAGACCAGCCCACTTTCCCCTGAACTTTCCTCGTAACACGCTACGTAGAAATTGTGATGCTGTGCTGATTTCATGACTGACGAAATTAATCATGCTTTAAAATGTTTTCCACCGGGGTACAAAAGCCGTCGTTGACCCGCCGTGATTGCTTAGTGGCTTAGGTGTTGCGCTGCTAGGCACGAGGTCGCGGGATCAAATCCCGGACACGGCGGCCGCATTTCGATGGGTGCGAAAAGCAAAAACGTCCGTGTACTTAGAATTAGGTGCACGTTAAAGAACCCCATGTGGTCAAAATTAGTCCGGAGTCCCCCAGCTACGGCGTGCTCATAATCCGATCGTAGTTTTGGCACGCAAAACCCTATAATTAAATTTTTTGACAAAAACCATTTTCGTTTTAACATACACCACACCACATAGCCATATGTAGGTTCTATTGCATAACAGTATAACACGTAGTCGCTGTTGATCCATGTTTCGCTCGCTTGCGCTCGTCCACTACCTATGCACTACAAAGCCGCGCTCGTCATCGCCCCAGCTCGCGCCGAACGGCCGGCGTAGAAATCATGCCGTGGCTGCCACACGCGATCGTCTTCGACGTGGTCGTCGTCGCGCTGCTGTCGTCACAGACACGTACGCTCGCGACCATCACGCACAAATACTCAATTTACACAAACACGTTGGTCCACTTGGTATTCCTTTGGGGAACCCCAAACAATCCTGAACAGTCAGCTAGCTGCGAAATGCATTGCATAGCATGCATCGGTTGCCACAGTGCGTGTGATCTGTAGAATACTCTTTTTCTTCTTTTGGACGGACTATGCAATGCGTAGCGCCGCAATTATCGGCACGTGTTATCGCAACTGCGTGCTCTACGCGCTGCGTTTATTCGTTCGTGACGTTCAAACCTGTTCGTGCATCTTCCAAAGAAACTATCTCAGGGGAACATTCACCGTTATGCAGCGGTACCTACAAAACTCGCAACGTCGCTGTTTGCTTTGTTTGGACGATAGAGCGCTGTTCATATCATTTTTATTTAGATTAACTGTTAATATTCGTTTTTGATAAAATTGACCGGGACACCTGGTCAATTACATTACGAAAAAAAAGCGCCACAGTCTTCTGCACGAGAACAGCGCATGCTTTTAGATATTTATTTGTACGGCTTTTGTGAAAAAGCATGAAACGCGCAATGGCTGTATGGTGACCATTTTGTATATCGGTCGAGAGTTATCACAGGGGGGCGCCAGCACATTCGCATGTGAGTGTCCGTAAAACATGACACATGTGACAACACTGATCCTCCCTAATACAGTGGCCTGTCCAGCAAATGGTCCATGCTATACGTCAGAATGTACTGCGAGAAAACTAACCGATGGTCCCCCTGAAAGAGAAGCTTGTGGTGCGTACCACGCCTCTGTTAAACGAGAAAAATGTGTACCAAGACTGCCATCTGCTCATTATATTACACACATCTGTAATCACTCTGGTAACACAAACGAGGTGATCACGAATGCGTGTTGCCAAAGCGTTTACAATTTCGTTGCACTTCCATGTAACATTATTTATGTTCTCAAGTTTTTAAGAAATAGGGCACGAAAAGAATATAAGAAGATTCAGAAACAGGTACAGATTATGTTTAATGAATGTGTTGCTTTTACCTGAGCCATGAGAGACTTTGTTTAAGGTTGGACGTGGGCGAACAAAACTGGATGGTGCATTTAACAGAAACTGGTGCTAAATCAGCGTGCGCTTGCAACCATGCCAGTTTGCGTTGGCATTGTTTCAAGCACTGTAAAACATGCAACAGCCATAAACAGCGTCACTTGTGCAGGTGGCAAGCTACAGCATTCTGTAGCAGCAGCATCCATCTTGGCGACACCAGTGCCGCGGTGACGGGACAACAAAAATGTGCAGTTCATTGAGCGACAGTCTCTTACGCAAAGTTAACTGCACATGCCTAACAGTTATATTGACACTATAACACACTTGCATCTGTGGGACAATTATTACTCAGTGTTTACAAAGATATCTGCAACATCGGCACTGCTCGGTTCTTGCGTGAGAGCGAGTCTATGTACAAAGGTGGAGGCTTTCTAGCGTGAATGTGCAACAGAATACGGGAAGAGTATCCGTGAGCAGCAGCGCCAGTGGCCATGTGCTGTGGACATCACGCGGCAGAAACATTGTGTTGCACGTCTTTTCGAAAATGCAAACATACAAAAATACATTCGTGTGACTGCCACTGTGGACGCGTTTACAGCCGATAACGGGAACAAATACGGTGGAAAGGAAAAAGAAAGCTGTGCTAGGGTATACCTGTTTTCGCGGTGGTGTTATATATATATATATATATATATATATATATATATATATATATATATATATATATATATATATATATATATATATATATATATATATATATCGTCATAAACTCGAGTAAACGTCCCCGCTATATATATATATATATATATATATATATATATATATATATATATATATATATATACATATATATATATATGTATCGTCATAAACTCGAGTAAACGTCCCCGCCGTCCCATTCCTCTCTCTCTCTACCCTGGCAGCAATTCGTCAGAAAGGGGACAAAGTGGGCCACGTTTCGGTGCAAAAACAGAAAACGTTGGTAAGCAGAACGCGCTAAGAATTGCTGAGTTAGATGCTACTACTGCACTAAAATACCGCACATGGCCCCTGCAAGATGCCCTGCAAGGGGCCCTGAACCACTTTTTATCGAAGAGGATAAATGCCGTTGAAGTTAAACAGGCTATTTCAGCAATATTTTGCCGCACAAAGTACTTCAACGCTTTCAGCAGAAGCGGAGTTATTGACAATCGAACACGTCCTTCGCGGTGCTTCCACTCCTTCAATGCCTTACACTGCGAAGGCTATGGCGGAGCGGGGCATGCCCACAACACTCCGCCTACTGAACGTTACCGTGGCGCGCAGTTCAACTTTGATTTGCATGTTCACATAAAAACCAATATTTCTGATTTTGGCACCTACAATGCGCCAAATGAAAGCTAGAGGCAGTTGTCCTCAGTGAGCAAAGATGCGCTCGGCCAGCGGACTCATTGCGGCACCTCGCAGTGGCCGCGGTATCTATGCTACGTAGCAGACTGCAGCTACACGCAAGTGTAGTGCGTATGCGAAGCGTTTGCTTTGTGCACGACAGGACTTTAGTGCGAGCTCGTGAGAACCTGTCTAGCTGTGCTACGTGGGGCGGACAGGCTTTCTCCTGCGCCAGCTTGACCGACGGATAGTAGCTATGTCGAACTTGTGCATATTGAAGCGCTATCGATAGCTCAACACGAAGTAACCAGGAGCGGCCAGGAGTGAGCGCGTGCCGACAAGCGTGCGTGTGGTCTGACCAGATGGTTCGCGCGGTTCGAGGCTAGTTGAGCGTTCAAAACCAATAAAAATTAGAAAGGCCAGCCGGCGACGACACCGATAAGCAGTCTGGTCAAATTTTAGTTCCTACGCAGGCGGCCGCGGTCGAGCGTGAGCAGATGAAAGTCCGCTTCTTCCGGAAATACGTAATTCTTGTCGAAATTCGAAAGCAGATTTTTACTTCAGCCTGTTTATTAAACTGCGTCAATAAATATACACAGTAACAGTAGGAAGAAGCACACTGATCCAAACGCCCTTCTTGATTGATGTCACCTATTGGCCAATAGCAGCTACGCACGGGAATATGCTACGTGACGAAATATGGAGCCCGAAAAGAAAAACGAGAACACTCCTGTTGAAGAGAGAGCGTTTGAGAAAAAAAGGTGACGCGCCGCGCACGACTGCAAAATTTGGCTGATATGTTCACGGCAGCATATGTTATCCGCGGACTGAGCTTCTTCACCAAGCCTGAGGGGTGGTTCAGGACCCCTTTAATTTCCACGGGTAAAGTAAGGTGGCACAAAGCTTCGGCCCCTGCAAAAGCCTCGCTGACCATGCAGTGCCACAGGCAAAAACGTCGCACATTTGTATGAAAGCCTCGCTGAATTTTGTGCAGTTGATATTTCGCAAGCAAATGTGTGTGGGCGACAATTCGGGATATTACAGTATAACTGTCTTGACGGATCTTTGACACTAGCGCCACGTTTCACGCAACTGCACAAAGAGTGATTTCCTCGCGAGAGCGGGAAGCGAAAAGAGACGCGATGAAAGCGAGCGCAGCTTCTTGTGTAGTGTGTGTACACAAGCCGCGCTCTTGATTCGCTGTTTTGCGGGAAAAGGCGACGGAAGCGCGTCACTTTCATTTCCCTTACTCTGTGTGATTACTTCGATATAATGGTGTCATCGATTAGGTTTTGTGCACCCACAGTTACGTTCAGTGTTAGGTGATAAAAGCAGCAGAGCTGTTGGTGCAGCACAGCGCTCGGCGCTGCAACACTTTCTGCCTTTTTCGCACATTGAATAATTAGAAAGTTAACCACCAAATATGCTAATAAAGTTACACGCCGACTCGCATCGCGCCGCTTCCGCTGGTGACCACTGCTTCTCTGATGCCACAAATACGAAAACAAGCCTAATTAACACGACTACATAGAAAGGAAAAAAATGGAGCTAGCAAAAAAAAAAATAACTGAAGGCACGCACACACCCTGCATAGTTTTAAAAACGAGCATCCATCTGTAGGAGTTCTCAGCCCTGTATCACTTGAGGGCAGTTCCCTGCGGACGTCCTTTGAGCAAGCACATAGGAGGCACAATGTGAAGCGTGCACGGCTTCCTCGTGGAGAATGCAGTCGACGAAAGATGTGCGCACGCGCATCTTCGTGATGTCGCACTTAAACACCGCAGCTGCTGGAGCCATTCTCGAACGTCTTGGTAGTGAGCGAGTCCGGGTTCTTGGAAAAGTCCCGCGCCAAGATCTTGTCTGTCTTCTCGGGTTGATAGCCCATTTGGCGGGCTGACTTTCCCAGAAGTATCCTCTCGAGCAGGATGAAAGGCGACTCGAAAGTCAAGCTCAGCGAAAAGGAGAGACAGTAGGCCGAGAACAGGTGGCCCAGGTAGACGTAGCCCTGCGAACGAAGAAGTCACAAGTTGCCTAAAATCGTTTCAGTCTTTGATCGAGCCGAGGTCCTCAAGTCCCGCCCGAGGATCACAAGAACAACAACGCCTCTTCTTACTACTACATTCTCAAACGCACTCTCAAACGTGAACAACATCCTCAGTAAATACTACCCAATTCTCACCAGCAACGAGAAATCAATAAGACTTTTCCTGACCCGCCCAGAGTAGCCTACAGACGCAACACTAATTTCAAAGGTATTCTTGTGCATGCCCAACTAAGGACAAAGACGAAGTTGGGTACCGGTCCCTGTGGCCGCCCCAGGTGCTCTACATGCAAACATATTCAATCTACTTCTACAGTAAAAAGTACAGCGTCGAATTACTCACTCAAGGTAACTTCGGGTTTCACCTGCACATCACGCAACGTAGTCTACTGTCTAGAATGCGTCGCTTGTAGCAAACAATACATAGGTGAGACTGGACAATAAATTCATACAAGACTCAACGGTCACCACGCGAATACAAAACACAATTTACCTAAAGCAGTAGCCAGGCACTTTAATGAACGTGGCCATATATTCGACAAAGCAAGGCTCTATATACTACAAACAAATTTCCGTTCACCTCGCAAAAGGAAATATACGGAATCATACCTCATACACAACTTTAATTGCCTACACCCAAGGGGAAATAATTTGGCACGTGGAATCTTAGAATCTTTAAAAGCGGTAACTTAAATCTGAAATCTTCATCCCATCAACCAAGGCACAAAACACATTATGCCACCAGCTAAACTTAATTCCCAGTAAACTCACCTATTACTCCATTAAAAAAAATTGTTTCCCTGCCTACTACTCAATTTAATATATTCTTTCATGTTTTTACGTTTATATCAACTGTACGACCCCCTTTTACCAAGTACACCTGCCCCCGCCCGCTTCTGCCAACGTCACCCTCCTATTTGTTATTCCAGTTTTGGTCCCCCCCCCCCTTTTGTCTTTTTTTATTATATACTTTTTTGAAACGCGCTCACCAACACATTCCAAACTCCCAGACGCCAGTATACCTTTCTCAGCGCCTCAGTCCCACAGGGTATCGCCATTTCTGTATACCGCCGTAACGACAGCTACGTTGAGCTACTGGGGCTAACGTCCCTTGAAAGACCATGCCGCTGCATTCCAGTCACCCATTGCATTGCACCCCAGGCTCCTTGACGCTATCTTAACTCCTTCAAAATTACTCGATGCATTGCTGCTACGCTATTAAAGTCACTCTTTCAACTGATGTCTTTTTGGGCCTTTTTTTTTTGTTACTTGCGCACTGACCGCCTGACCGGCTCTTCTAAAGCCACAAAAACAGGCCGCCAACGTCATCCCTGAATGCTCCTTAACCTCTCGCTTCGCCAACACCCTCTCAACACCCTCCCATGATCCTCTTTTTATTTTCTTGTTTTTTTCTTCCTGTTGGTGTCCCCTCCCCCCTTTCCCCTCCTTTTCTTTCTTTTCTTTTCTCCCCGCCTTCCCACTCTCCCGCTCTTCTCCCCTCGTCTTGGGAACCACGCTCACAGACGTCAGGCGATAGCGCTCAGTCTCTTTGAAGTCTCTCTCTTTACGACCAGCCGCCACCGACAACAACCGCACGTGACGTCACTCTACTAACCCGTTAAAACTAAGATGCCGAGGATGACGAGGCCGCCTTTGACGGAGATAGGTCGTCCTATCGAAACTTTGGCCAGCCTTTCTGAGGCACCATATCCCTGTTTACAACCTCTATATTCCAGTCTTTCTAGTTGCATGACGATGGCGGATGCCTCGCCATGCTCAAATATTTCCATAGAACATCTCGGGTGTGTACAATTTGGAAGACAAATGTGTGTCACACCTATGCTATTTATTTTGTGTTCCAGAGTAATTTCATACAAGCATTCTTGGCATTCGTGTACAGCTATGCACCGTTTTGCAGCAGCACCCTGATGTGTTTAAGATTGACGAAAAGCGTCATCTTGCTTAAGCTTAAAATTCTTTACGTCTCCACCACAATGGATCTGTCTGACTGTGACAAGCTCAACTCTTGAGGTCAGTGAGATGTGATCGCTTTGAGTGCTCCGATACATGGCCGTGATGCTAGCCCTGTATTCTGTATACGCTTCGACGCTTTTGAAGGGGAAGTCAAGTGTTGTCTTCAACCCACATAACTTTGGAGCTGCAGAACATTCGCAATCCTTGTCACAAGCGCCGTGTGGCCTTGGCATATTGGGAAATGTGTTACGCGCACCTACTTCGAGCCGCAGAAACTTATGTAAACCGGGAGCAGCAAAAACTGAACAAACAAATAAGAAATAGAACTGGAAAACGACACGTGCGGAGCAGAGCCTGGCCCTCCTGGACCGCGTGGTCGAAGTGTTCGAAACTCCATACTCACTTGGGGGGGGGTTCACTGTGGGTGGTTCACTCGCTGCTCACACACCTCATCACGTGCGTCGCCTCGACGCCCTTCACAAATAACTGTCGCGGCAGTCGCCCGACGGCACACGTCATTCGCTCATGACGTGCGTGCAGGCTACCGAGTCAGCGCGCGACCGACAGCGTTGTCGCGAGGCAGCGCGAAACAACTCTAGTACGAAACACCTCTAGAAGATAACCTCGCTGCAATACATCTCAGCACAACCATGGGCTTGCGCGATTGCCTTCTGTGGATGGAGCTAGGCGGTCCCACAATGTTGAAGGGTGTTCTGATGCATTCCGCGTACAAATGAACGTGATGGAGCCAGTACTTACTGGTAAAGTGAGCGTAGGTATTTCAGTCTCGTTAATAATACAAGAAGCTGTAGTTCAGCCGAGTGTCCTTCTGCGAATAATACTTTCTTGTGATTTTATTCTTTCCTTGCCATATGCTACTATTTTGTTAGAATAGGTCGCTTTTTACAGTCTTACCGTCCCGGTCGGCAACATGTCTATATATGCACCAATTCAGCCACCGAAACATGTGCAGCTAGAAAGCTCATAACATTGGTGTGATGGGTTTATACGTGTGATAGCTTGCATGCTGCATACGCTTGCGATATCGTCCCGTGTTTGCAGGCATAGCCATTCAAACGGGACTCGTTCTCTACGCATTTCATTCGTGAAAGCATGTACGCGAATCTTCATCTCCGCCCCTAAACGCGCTTGCTGCTGAATACTTACCACAAAGAACTGCGTGGTGTAGAAGGGCTTCTTGAGGTAGGCGGTGTGCCACAGTATGAGCAGCGGGTGCACCAGGTACACGAGGTAGGTTAGCCGGCTCAGTGGCACGAAGGCCCGCCACGACAAGACCTTGTTGATGAAGCCTGCGGTGAAACAGTCCACCGAAAGTTAGTCAGATGCCCACCTCTTGGGACCCAACTAGTGAATGGTGCGACTCATACACCCATGGGCTTCACACGCGCGCTCATACCCACCGAAAGTAAAATGCAGAATGAGACAGCAGCGTGTTTGGTTCCCAATGGCGGCGGTGCTATATTTTCTCGAGCGTTTTATCTCCAATGTTAGTAGAAACAGCAGGCTGAGGTTTCTCATTATCAAGAACAATTATCTGCGCCTTTGGAGATTTGAAAAGCCATTAAAGTGGAAAGTTGAGCTTCATTGGTAAATTACACTATCTAATACCAGGAACGTCAATAATGCCTTTCGGAGTTTGGTAAGCCAGAAAAGGCACAAAAACGAAAGGCGCGCGCTTAACGTTCCCGAGCCAGCTCCTCGTGGTGTCATTAAAGTGTAAATTGCCATGGGAAAATGTGCATATTTATAAAAGTTACCTTGCTTGGAATGTAACAGGGCGAGCGCGATAAACGACGAAGGCTTCTGTTGTAGAACAGCAGCTGTTATGGGCTCACACCCTTAGTCGGTCAAATGTCCGTCGCTGCCGGCGGCGTCCGTCGCTGGAATACCACAACATATTTCCAGCATTTTGTAAAGAGATCACGGTGCCCCGCAAGTATTCGAACTCAATACCTAAAAACTGCCGGCCAAATATTATACCTCTCAACCAGCCTGCTTTTCAAAAATAGTATTTATGAGTTTAAATTGTGCACGTAAAGGAACTATATAGTGCAGCACTGCACTATATAGTAGAAAACTAGCGCACATAAAAAAACTGCACACATAGAAAACTAGCATCATACAACGAAACCAGTCAGTGCACAAAATCTAGAAAGCAGGTGAATGTAAACGCTTAATCAAAAGGCGATACCGATCTGGCCGGCTAAAAATCGCATTGATCATAAATGTCTTTTAAGCGAATAATGAACTGACGAAAATGTACTTTTGAGGAAACTATTTGTGTTGCACTTTGGCTTTGCATGCGAGATTTCCAAAAGCTATGCAGCCCTATGAGTAAAACACGTAAAATGGTACCTCATCACACAGGTGCATCCGATGTCCAGTATATGATATCTCTCAGACATAATACTGATGCTGCAGCTGTGTCTGACCTCTTGAGCTTTCGTTAAAGTGATTGGCTGACGCCACGCTTTAAAGCGTGTACGTAAGCCAGTGCCTACGTGGAGGAATCTAAACGAAGCCAGCGGCAAAAAAGCGAAAGGCAGTGATAGGAAAGAGGAGAAAGAAAGAGCCATGTCTCTCCGTTTCTGCACTACCTGGAATCGCCAGCGCCACACACGAAGACGACTCACAATGTAGGTATCGCTGACTAAAAGTTTTCTTCTTCTCGACGTAAGGTTGCTCATACGTGACTGCGAGTGCAGAAGATACCGCACAAAACAGTGCAAGACTTACTGCGCATAATAATGTGCTAGCTATCGCGTCACTGCTTCCCATTATGCGGGAAACAGCAAATTTTGTGACGTCTTCATAGTTCTTTTAACCAGAATCTGGCACAGAAGAAAAATAAAAGAGCGTTTTCATGAATTCTAAATCAATGCCATGAGCACCGTCTGATCTTGTCAACCTAACTCATCAAACTGACCCTTTCAACCTTTAACAGCCGAACTCTACCGAGTGAGGCTAGCTTAACAGGACTCTTTGAGGAACTGTCGGACATTGTCTGGGATATCATCGGTCTTAGTGAGATTAGAACGGGTGAGGCTTATACAGTGCTGAGTAACGGCCATGTCCTCCGCTATAGAGGTCTCCCACACTAGAAGCAATACGGGGTAGGATTCGTAATCCATAAGGACATAGTGGTCAACAGTGACGAATTCTACAGCAATAATGAGAGGGTAGCAGTAGTCGTAATCAACCTAATAAGAGGCATAGATTAAAGGTAGTGCAAGCCTACGCTTCAACATCCAGTCACGATGATGATAAAGTAGATCAATTTTATGAAGATGTTGAGTTAGCGATGAGAAGACTGCAAACTCAGTATACTGCAGTAATGGGTGACTTCAATGCAAAAGTGGGGGAAAAGCAGGCTGAGGAACAAGCAATTGGAAACTACGGCGTCGATTCTAGGAACGCTAGAGGAGAGATACTGGTAGAATTTGTAGAAAGGAATAAGCTTCGGATAATGAACACCTTTTTCAGGAAGCGTAGCAACAGAAAGTGGACCTGGAAAAGCCCTAATGGCGAAACAAGAAATGAAATCGATTTCATACTTTCTGCTGATCCCAGCATTGTGCAGGATGTAGAAGTGATAGGTAGGGTAAAGTGCAGTGGTCATAGGTTAGTGAGGGCTAGGATTCACCTTAATTTGAAGAGAGAAAAGCAAACTTGGTCAAGAAGGAACAGGTCAACCTAGAGGCAGTAAGGGTAAAAACAGACAAATTCGGGCTCGTACTTGCAAACATATATGTAGCCTTAGAAGAGAGAGATGATGATGACATAGAGGTAATGAATGAAATCGTAACTATAGGCTGGCTTCAGAGGTAGCAATTGAAGTGGGATGCAAGGGACCAAGGCAACCAGTAGGCAAGCTCTTCCAAGTAACAAAGGACCTAATAAAGAAACGACAAACAATGAAAGTGCCGAACTCAAGAGATAAGATAGATTTCGCTGAACTGTCAAAACTGATCAACTATGCGAAAATAAGTGATGAATTGCCGGGAAAGGGAATAAGAGTTCAGGATCGCCAGTCAGCCTCTATAGTCTGTGAAGGAGTACGTTTACCTAGGTCAACTAATCACAGGGAATGCTGATCATGAAAAGGAAATTCATAGAAGAATAAAAATGGATTGGATCGCATATGGCAGAGATTGTCAGCTCCTGACTGGAGGCTTACCATTATCATTGAAAAGAAAGGTGTACAATCAGTACATTATACCGGTGCTGACATATGAGGCAGAGACTTAGAGACGGACAAAGAAGCTTCAAAATTGTGGGGTTTTACGTGCCAAAACCACTTTCTGATTATGAGGCACGCCGTAGTGGAGGACTCCGGAAATTTCGACCACCTGGGGTTCTTTAACGTGCACCTAAATCTAAGTACACGGGTGTTTTCGCATTTCGCCCCCATCGAAATGCGGCCGCCGTGGCCGGGATACGATCCCGCGACCTCGTGCTCAGCAGCCTAACACCATAGCCACTGAGCAACCACGGCGGGTGACAAAGAAGCTTGACAACAAGTTAAGGATCGCGGAAAGAGCGATGGAACGAAGAATGCTAGGCATAACGTTAAGAGACAGAACGAGAGCGGTTTGGATCAGCGAGCAAGCTGGGCAGGTCATGTCATGCGCAGGTTTGATAACCGTTGGACAATTAGGGTTATAGAATGGGAACCAAGAGAAGGGAAACGCAGTCGAGAACGGCAGAAGACTAGGTAGAGCGATGAAATTAGGAAATTCATGGCCGCTAGTTGGTATCGGTTGGCGCAGGACGGGGGTAATTGGAGATCGCAGGGAGAGGCCTTCGTCCTGCAGTGGACATGAAATAGGCTGCTGATGATAATGATGAGCACCGTCACATTAAAAATTTGCGACTACCCTTTTTAATGTAGCATTTATTTAATATGTATGTTTGTGTGCCAGTCTGTAACACCGCCATATCTTCTGAAGAAGTTCTTCGCGATGCACGTAGCGTTGTCCTCGTCCGCTGAAGTTATCACCTGTTCAGACCTCTGACGTAAATGACATGCACCACCACTTTTGGAACCTGCGTGGGGCGATGCGGTGGTGGAGGGCGATGTTCTGTTTCCTTCGCGTCTGGCGAGGGTGAAGAGGGGGATAAGCAGGGGAGCTGGCGACGACGGTCGTCAGCGGGACCAAAAGGATGGACACAAGAAACCCAGTTTCGAACTTTTAACTGAGGTCGTTTGGTTACATGCAACACGTCGAGCAGGAATCTAAATAAAGGGAATGGGGTTACTTAGTCTTAACTTCAGAAATTATTATTGCTTAAGACAGATGATGAAAGAAGACGAAATGCACACACACACACGCACGCACGCATGACCGACCGACCGACCGACCGACCGACCGACTGATTTGCGCTGGGGCTGAAAAACTCTGCTGCACCAATACTTCATTCACTGCCCAACTGCATACTCATAAACAGCCTCATAATCATATCGTGGTTTTGACACGTAAAACCCCGGGATAATTAAAATAATTAAAAATCAGTAACGGCGCGGACAGCAAGAAGAATGCACGAAGTTACTAGTTAAAAAACACAGACTGACCGACAGGCAGACAGAGCTGCCGTTCTGTGTTCACAAGTCTTTAGAAGGCTAAATTTTCTGCACTCGAAGCACGGTCTGACGCAACATTCAAATTGTTTAAAATAAATATTGCAGGTGCGTTTTAAGAAAAAGAAGCGTGAAGTAAAAATCGATTCCACGTGGTACTGTTGGAATAAATTATGTGTAAGATCTTACTGATGACAATGCGCCTTATTCAGTGTCTGGCCGTGGAAGCATTATGGAATAACGGACCCACGTTTAATTAGAGACAACTAAATTTTCTTTTTCACGTTTCAAGTTATTTTTCTAACTTCACATTGAAAGCCTGTAGAGCAGATGAAAACGGAAGAATCATGATTCACGTAGCAAAGTCAATAATCAAGAGAGGATTGAGCGGCTTCAAGACTGTGACCGCGTGTATGATGTTCTTGTTAAATACGGCGGTAGTGTGCTAACTGCCGTACGGAACAATCTCAGTGCGAACCTTGAAATTGTACCAGAAACTGTGTGAGTTGAAATTCCTGTTAAGGGAGCGGCAAAAAATTGTTGCTCTGTGCAGCCTACTTCCGTCCTAACATAAGTAACGTGCAGCTTTCTGAGAGTATGAATAACTTAGTTGAAGTTATTGATGTTGCAAAATATAATGACCTGGTAGCTGGCGATCTTATTGTTCCGCCTATTATTTGGAATTCCTCACGCGCGACATCGAGATCTTTATCATCCTCTCTCTGTGATGCGCTGTTCTTCTTTGTAGAAATTCTATGATTAACGCAGTTTAACACGGTTCCAATTGCCGCGGGGAATGTTTTAGATCTAATTCTGGCTAATTTATGTGTTGAGTTTTCTGTTGCTGTTAGCGGTTTAGTTCCTGTTGACCAATAACATGTTCCGCTCCAATTCATAAGTTTTCTAGAGGCGATTCATGTGTTGAGCGAATCTGTTCGCTCATTTTTTTTTTGAACGGCGACAATCTAGGTCCATACCACTATTTGAATGATGCCGACTGGTCTGAATTTTGTATCGTGCCTCAGATGTGAACATAGCAGTTAGCATGCTTACTGATATCGCAAAACGTGCCTTGGAAGCCTTCATTCCCTGCAAAGAGTTTCGTCCTGCTCGCTATCCTGCGTGTTTTTTTTAAGGAATTACGCGTTTTACTTCGTAAAAAGCTAAGTTACCATTAGAAGTCCAAGAAAACAGAATCAACGAGGGGGGTACGAAAAATTTATTGTCTTGCGAAGCCAGGTGAAACGCGTAATGCGTAGACACAGTGACGCATACGTTAAGTTTGTCAAAGAGCGCGTAAAATGCGATCCCAAACGTTTCTGGACCTATGTAAAGGATTACACTTCTGAGCGGGCCGAGATTAATGTCATAAATCATCCTTCTCGTGGCATTCTTAGAAACAGCGACAATATCGCCAGTGCATTCGCTGAACATTCTTCCTCTGTTTTCTCGAATACAGTGCATGCTCCTAGCTCTGGTGACTGGCAGTATAGTTTCAGTGGCCATTTCGACATTTCATGTTTTTCAGAACACGATATCGCGGCGACCGTAAGTCGAAACGAAAGCATTATCTTGTTAACTTACGACCGAATACCAAATTTGTTTCAAATACTGTTCTTCTCATTACGCACATTTTAAATCTTGCTTTGCTTGCGAGTGCCTTTCCGTCTTGCAAGAATGCAATATTTGTGCCAGTTCATAAAATTGCATGAACGACATCAAAAATGATCGTCCCGTGTACCTCTTGCCTCCGTTTGCAAAAGCGTTTGAAATAGCTATGTTTACACATCTGTCGTTTTTATTTCAGCATAAGATTAGTATATGCCAACATGGTTTTGTTCATGGTTGGTCTGCGGAAAGAAACCTTGTTTCTTTTCTTGATGATGCGGGTCTAGCTGTTGCTGACCGGAGGCATACACAGTATACTTCGACCTGTCAAAAGCATTTTTTGTTATTTCTTATGATTTTCTTATTCATTAACTATTGAATTACGTCGTTAGTTCCAGCCTATGCATCCTGATTAAAGACTACCTGTCCACTCGTTTAAATTACGTTCGTGGTGGTGCTAAGTACCCTTTACCTTATGTATCAAATTCCAGTGTTCCACAAGGGTCTACTTAGGCCCATTATTTTTTAATATCTTTGTTAATAACCTCGAAGAATTAATTAATGGAAAATCAGACATCCACCCGTTCGTAGCAATCGCTACAAAAGAAACTCATACGGGTTCCTTGAAAGAAAAGCCTCACAGTTGACGAAAAATTCGTCCTGGTCCCGGATGAACCCGGGACCACCGCCTTTTCGGGGCAGCCTCTCTACCATCTGAGCTAACCAGGCGGCTAGCAGATGGCAGGGCGAAGTCGAACTTGTCGACAACACACGAAGCAAAGGCAATTGTTTGACGTAACTAGCGGCTGCCCCGGAAAGGCGGTGGTCCCGGGTTCGAGTCCCGGACAAGGACGAATCTTTCTTCAACTGTGAGGCTTTTCTTTCCAGGATCCCGTATGGGTTCCGTATGGTGTGCTTCCAACTTTTTAGCGCATTAATCCAACTAAGACACTTGTCGTTTCCTTTAGTGGCAACACGTCCACTTTACTATACGAATACTCACTTGATAACATTCCTTTGAAAAGCGTGAGTTGTACGCCTGGCTTAGGAATATTGGTTGGCTCCATACTAACTTTCGAAGAGCGTGTTTCAAGCATCGTTAATGCATCCTACAGAAAGTTAGGTCCCATATCAAGAATGACCAAAAAGTTTGCGAATGTCAACTGCGTTGTTCTTTTCCATTCCTCTTTTGTCCGCACGAAGTTAGAGTTTAGTTCTGTGTATGGAAGTGTATTAAATTTACCAATGTGGCAAAAAATCCCGGGACACCTAAGCACTTCTTATGAACTGCGAAAGCATTTATGTCCAATTGAACGCCGCTTAGCGGTAGTTTTTAGTTCTTAGCGGTAGGGCAAGCGAGCGTGTTGAGACGCTTGGCGCGTTCTGATTTGGCCTTACCCAGACGCAGTTAGAACGCTTGCGCGGATAAGGAACGCGCCCATAACACATGCATCTGAGGGTGAGAGTGACGTGGCGTCGCGGCGATGCCCTCTCCCCTCACGTGACACCTGGCGCGCTGGTGTTCCGTTTCGCCTATGGCGCCTCCTCGATACTACGCTTCTCCGTACGGCGGGATGCGGCGCTGACATCGAGGCACCCTAGTTTCGCCCGCTCTGCTCCCTCGAGGCGCGCTCGTGCCGTGGCGTCGCAGCCAATGGGAATTTAGGCTGTTGCAGACGCTGGACGCCGGCTCTCTCGCTCAATGAGCCACTTGACGCTTTCACGTCAAAATTGAAAATTTTCAGCGACGTTTCATTCGTATCCTGCACGATCGATTTCTGGGACGCCGTGTATTTTATACCTATGAGCGTGTACTGCGCATATTTAATTTTAGACCCTTAGAAATAAGGCGAAAATATTGTGATTACTTATTCTTGTATAAACTAATTCACAATCAGTTCTCCTGTCTGCGGTTCCTGTCGGCTGTAACGTTCCGCGTGCCCCGCCAAAACTTGCGTGATCGCAGGATTTTTTGCGTGAATTCAGTGTGCACCTCTAACGCTATAACGCGCCTTGTAACAAAACAAAATGCCTTGCGTTATGATCTTGATATTTTCAGCTCTTGTATTTGTTCTTTATTTGACTTCTGTCTTTGGCTTAATCCAATCTTTTGTTGCATCTTGCACCACTGTTCTTTTAGGTTTCCTGTTTTGTTTTCTACTTCTGTTCTTTGTGCAACACAAGTGCACCAATACTAAGGCGTAGAGCTGTTCTTGGGCACTTAAATAAATGAAATGAAATGGTCCAACTCAAAGTGCCAACGAACACTATCGATTCCCTTTATCGCGTGATGACTGCACTCTATAGTGCGCGCTGTAATTCGTCAATAAATTGCTTTTGTGACAAATGTGTAGAGATCGCACGACTCTGACTGGTCTCTCTGCTTTGCCGGTAAATCACTGCTTTATGAAGGTGGTACTACGACGTCTTCACTAATGGGCTCACACGGAAATTGACATATGCAAATCAGTTCTGGCGTGACATTTTCCGTAGCAGCACTTGCCTTGACGCCCTGCCTATAATCAAAGGTTACTGGGTTTGGTGCTGCTCTCTAATAGGCGCACTTCCCAGTGGGCGAACAGGAGCACTTTGAACTGCGCTAAATGTGCTCTCGCGAAGGCTTGCGCTTTGTCTCGGAGGCACATCCCCGGTGCTTAAATGAGCGCTCGTGAGCGTACTTATAGGGTTAGTTGCAAGTGCTCCTGCTCGCCCAGTAAATGCCATCACATTATGTGCACGAAGGCGTCGACACATTGGGCAAGCTAATGGCCAACAAAGTCCGGAAACTTGTTGCTGACGATACTACCATAATGAAACGTTCACGCTTATTAGAATTTATGTTTTGGCCAGTTATCTTAAACAACGGTGTCCCTTCAGTGTGACGTGATCGCCGGGAAGGCGCAGTTTGCGGGCTGTGTTGGCCAACTCCTCGCCTCCAACAAACAAAAAAACTTTGGCAGGGATCGCGGGTGAACGAGGCAGATTTGAGAGTTCCGCCTGCACCCTTCTCGACTTCGAGGACAGCCAGGCTGAAGATAGCAGCAGCTCGCTAAGAGTGCTTCATGCGGGGCATTGGCATGACATGCTTCAGCCATACAGCGGTTGGCCATTACCTCCGTTGCCGGTGGCACAGGCGACCACTATCCAGGCGATGCCGAACGCCCAGGCAGCGCGGCTGAGCGCCGCGTACGCCACGGCCACGGAGAGCGATGGCGCCTCGTACGCGTTCCAGTTGTACACGCCGAACACCACCGTCATGTTCACCAGCGCCGCGGCGAGCCAGCCCAGCAGACGTGCCACCTGCAGTTGGCAGATGCATCACCGTTGGTCGCCTGTAATGACCGCTCGCCCCAAATTGTAGATATGTACAGTCTAAGGCATACACGGTACATGTGGAGCCGATGGACGGGCCTGTAGGTTTCGCCCTGACGAATAATTGTAATGCTCTATTTGAAGCTCGCCCTGCTTGTGAAAATAGCAATCTGAAATTTGTAGCACAACGCCAGCGCCGGGTTTCTAACCCTGAGCAGCTACAAAAGCCTGCACTGCGTCAGCCTTTTTTTTTTTTCGCAAAGCATTTTTTTAAATGAAAATAAAAATAAATAGAATAAAATGGTGATGGCTACTCCTTTTCAAACAACAACAACAACAACAACAACAACAACAACAACAACAACAACAACAACAACAACAACAACAACAACAACAACAACAACAACAACAACAACAACAACAACAACAACAACAACAACAACAACAACAACAACAACAATAATAATAATAATAATAATAATAATAATAATAATAATAACCATATTGTAAGATAAGAAGAAACAACATCATAAGGCCGAAATAACCTTGAGCATTCAGTATCAACACACACCGCCGACGCGCATTGAAATGTACACGGCGGTGCTTAGCTGTGAGCGATTTGGGTCAATTGTTCAGTAATGAAACGCGCTGACTGCAGTGAACTGACGATATATGGCCCTCCGATGCTATATTTTTCTACGAAACGCACCGAACGTTCCTACTATACATGAAAGGAGCTCAAAACGCTGTTTCTGTTCTGGTACATTCATGGTGCTTTTTGCTGGTTTTCGGTTTGCGTTCAGCCTATTCTGGTTGCGCTGCAGTTGTGGACTTCAACTTTCTTCTATTCTTGCACTGGTTATAAAAATGTGTGTATTCGTGTACAGTAAAGTTGAAGCAGCTGGTTATTCTGACTCTACTTCACCTCCTGAACGCATACCTAAGTACATTTTATTTCTTTTTCGATTGTCTGTCAAATACAAGGTAGTTACTAACTTTAGTTAAACATGGTTTCGACACTATGAGCGACAGCATAGAGGCAGGATCACCGTGTGGCTTCACTCACGTTTCTTTTTTCGTGGTGACAGCAAAAAGTACATTTTATCACAAGGGTCTTTTGTATGTTTATATGCATGAGAATGGTGCGAATAATGTTAAATTATTTTAGGACCCAACCGCGTATTGCACTGTTTTCTTTATTTGTGAAAATAAGGGCAGCTACCTTCCGTCAAGCTAACAGCACCGCGCTAAAGAGCGCATTATATTAGTCGCCAGCAACTATGCTCTACGACGTCCTGTGTCCAACAAGTGCAATGTTACGCATGATCCTGTTGCAATACTTTATTACCGCTTACCTTTTATAGCAAAAAGTACCAAAGCGCGAAAATTGACCTGCCAGGAAATATTATTTCTGCGTAGTGTCATAGCCACATAACAAAAGGGCACCGCAGAAACAACTAAGAATGGTTGCGTAACCGCCAACCGCAGTCATAATCATGCAGTTATACGCCCAAGATCAATTGTGTCCTGCGACATCATATGAGCACTTGACATTTTCTTTCCTACTGCGGAGTCATCTCACGTCACTGCGTTGATATTTTGTGGTACGCACAAAGATTACGGAATGATACATGCATCGCTACAAGGAATCGCTAGAGCGTCGCCGTCAGGTGTCGCAGCGACCACTTCATTTGTTTCAAGCGACGCCAAATGCTCCTTGTGAAGTGCTTCAACCACAACGCAACCATAAAATTTCAATGACTGTGTCGAGCGGAGGGCGCAACGATCACGCATCGCGCGCTCCCGACACCTGTGGTCACTGACATTATTGCAGCACAAACACAAATGAGCCTCTACATTGTCAAAAAAAAAATGCACACAGCCATTTATGACTGCGGTATACAACCACGAAATATACTTCAAAGGATATGTGTGCCGCACGCGCACATATCCTTTACATATTGTTACACATATTGCCCGTATCCTTTACATATCGTCACACGTGCGCCGTTCGCACGCATGTAAACAAGTAGCGGCTAGCAGAGGACGCGACGCGCCACCCACACTATCGTTGTTCAGCCAGTGTCCGCCAGGCGGCGACTCCACTCGATCTGGCGTGTTCCCTTCGTGTTCTTGTGTTTTCTTCGTGTTCCCTTCGGCGTCACTCGAGACGCCGAAGGGAACAGACGTGCCTAGTGGGGGAGCCTTCTCAGTGTAGCAGGAGCAGCGTGCCAAAGCGATAAGTTTTTTATTTGATATTTCGCTCATGTTTTTTTTTTTTGGAGTGTGAGGTTAGTGGAGCAATCTTTATAAATTATTTTTCATGCTTTTCACTTTCTAAAGCTTCTTGCTTACATATAAGTAGCTAAGGAATAATTGTATCTTTTTCCACAAGTAGGATTACCTTGTACTGCGCCTTGTTAGTACGAGATGATGGTTAGTATTAGGGGGAACCCACACGTGCGTTGCTTTGAGTGCGAGCGCTCTTGCGCGTTGGAAGAAACGCGGTTTGAGTCAATACTCGAAACGAATGGTGCAGCTTTTATCTATATGATGTGCGTGCTAGGGTCGCGGCTAGATCGTCTAGAGCAGGAGAAGGATAAGCTAGCTAAAGGGGTTGGAAAGCTAGAAAATCAACTCAAGGTTGAATAGAAGCAGAGGAACGAAATATAAGAAAAGCTTGCAAATGTAGAAACGAAGCTAAGGGCCACCATTCCGTAAAGCAGTGGTGAACGCTTCGATGCGAGCACCGCGGAAGGCGCTGCTTCCGAATCGAGAACACCTAGGCAAGCCGAAACCACTACGCCGGAAAGCAATGGCGGAAACGTCAGTGGTGGTCCCGCAATACAGAGATCACAAAAAACACAGCGAAGAAAATGAAGGCTTTTCCTGCAGCAGTCTGGGTATATAAGGAACTGGCAGACGTTATGCAGGTGGAAATAAGACAGACACGACAAAAAACATTCTTGCATTGGAAAGAGCAAATCACGTAAGTGGTGGAACAAGAAAATAAAGGAAGTTATAGAAAAACGTACTCTGGCGTCTAGGGATCATCGAGAAGCCAAAAAGTTGGGTTGCACACGAAGAAGAGGTGCTCCTTAGATGTAACAAATACCGAGAAAAGAAAAAGGTGGCGAGTGAGCTCGTGAAAGAGAAAATTAAAGCCGCAATTGAGTGAACGTTGGGTGCAAAACATTCGCAAAAGAGACAAAGGCGCTCCAAAAAAATTCTGCAACCATATAAGAGCTCTCGGAGCTCCAACTAAAAATTCGCAATGGGGTATAAGGGGTGAAGACGGTAACATCTACGATGGAGACGACGCACTGCGATACATCAGAGACATTATTAGAGATAACTTCGGCACGAAAAAAAGCGTAGTTAATTCAGAATCAAACAGATCCAGCAACAACAGAGAAGCCTTAGAGATGAAAATTTAGCATAGAAAAGTTTTGCTGGAAAAAAGTAGATGGAAATTCGCCTAATAACACGGCGCCAGTACCCGATGAAATCCCGATACAGCTAATCAAGAACCTCTGTCCAAAGAGCAATGCACTGCTGAGAAAATTCGGTTGGATGATGTGAAAGCAAGATTAACCTAATCTACAAAGGCAGATGTGGTAAGGATAAGACGAGCTCGTAGAGGCCATTTACGGTAACGTAGGTGATATATAGAATGGAAATGAAAACCATAAAATTAGAACTGTCGAAGTGGGTGGAAACGAATTATGTATTGGGGGAACTACAGAATGGGTTCAGACCAGGCGGATGCTTGGAGGATATGTTTGTCTAACTCAGTACATGGAGATTTCAGTAGCTCAGAATAGACCTTTGTGGATAGCAAACCAGATATTAAAGGAGCCTACGACAACGTAGACAGAGAAGTGTTATGGGATACTCCCAAGCACGAAGGCAGGATGACGACTGAGTGGAGCTGATGAAGGATATACGTATATAGAGACAACTGAGTACAAATTGTATGGGAAGTTCGAAAGGTAATGAAGTGGTGGCAATTCACCAAGGACTGAAGCAAGGATGTCCTCTGTCTTCATTGTTGTTCACGCTTTGTGTTAAGGGCGTAGAAAGACGACTGGAAAACATCGAATTAGGGATTGATTTATCCTACATGCGTAATGGACAAATGGTGCAACATAAGCGCCCTAGACTGATATACGCCGACGACATAGTGCCATTAACGGGCAATAAAATATATTTACGGACACTTGCGAATACATGTGAATACACGTGGCAATGTAGCGACAAATCTAGGCCCCAAGTTTGCCACAGAGAAATCGGGAATTATGATCTTTAGTGAAGAGACGAGTAGTTATGTGGTGTCAATTCAACAGCAACTCATGCCCATAGTCAAGCAATAAATATACCTCGGCGTATACATAAACGAACGAAAAACTTACTCAAGTACCCACCAAGAGAATCTGAAAATAAAGGTGAAACGGAATGCTGCAATAATGAAATACAGAGCACTGTGGGGCGACAATAAATATGAAGCAAGGTTTGAGTACGGGCTAGTTGGTATTCCATGGTAACAATCGTCACTTACAGCGCATACATAGACGGAGGACAAAAAAGGACGACGTAGACAAGCGCTGTCTACGTCATCCTTTTTTGTCCTCCGTCTATGTATGCGCTGTAAGTGACGATTGTTACCAATAAATATGAGGTGGTGCATAGAATATGGAGAGGAGTAATGGTGCCAGCGCTAACGTTCGCAAATGTCATTCTATATGCTCCAAATTGGATATCTTGTCGGGGTTGGAAATGAACCAGAGATCGGCAGGCCGGTTGAATTTGGGAGCCCATAGTAAGAACATGAATGAGGCAGTGCAGGGTGACATGTGTTGAGACTCTTTAGAAGTCAGAGAAGCACAGAACAAAATTAGTTTTGAAGAAAGACTCGGGAACATGGATGGAAATAAAAAGGCAGCTAAAGTGCACACGTATCTGTACTTGAAAAGCATGGACAAAGAGTGGAGGAAGAGGTCAAGAAAGTTGGCAACTTAGTACAAGGTAATTGAATCTGTAAATAGACAACCAGGAATCATCAGAAAGAAAGTGAGAGGAACAGAGACAGTTAATTGGTTGCAAAGAATGGAAACAAAAAGGACCATGGAGATTTACAAGAATGAGAAGAAATAAATTAGAAGGGAAAATCTATACGATAATACAAAGGGCAGTGCCTTGCTTTTTGAGGCTCGAGCCGGTTGCCTAAGGACAAAAACATACCGGAGCAAATATTCGGAATTAGATGAGACATGCGTATGCTGGAGCAAAAATCCGGAGATCACTGAGCACATCCTAATGGAATGCGAAGGGATTCACCCAGTGAGAACCGTAGGCAACGTACACCTTCCAGAAGCGCTTCGGTTTAAAGTGGACGGAAGCGTCAAACGGTCAGCATTCGAGATAAGCAAGAGGCGGTTAGAGTATTGGCGAAAAAAAAAAAACAGGGAAGAGATTGATTGTTAGCGGTACAAGGTAGATTTTGTAGAAAAAGAAAAGATTAAGGAGATGTATACGAAAATTCTAGATAAAAAACATGTATAACATACTTGAGTAACTCAAGCAGGCTAGGTGGCTATTTGTCACCGCCCCATTTCAAAGGGGATGCCATTAAATCTTCATCATCAGCGGCCATGTTTTGCCATACCACATGACCATCACATCCAATTTCTGTGACGTAACAAGCCTCCTGCTTCGCATCCGTAGTCATACTGCATTTAATTTTGTCAAGCATTTGAAGTGGTCGTATCAAAAGATAATTTAAAGACGATCGAAAGACTCGAATGATTTGTTAGGTGCTCAAGAAGGTGAGGCTTTATACCGTTATTACGGAGCCAAGCGCCACCTAATAAAGCACGCAAGCACGCCAAAATTTTCGAGTCAGTATTTCACTAAGAAGCATCCAACAGGTTTTAAGGGACAGAAAAAAAATTGGTGTACACTGGACTTTGCACTGAAATGAATGCGAGTATATTAAAGAAAAGGTTAGCAAGAGCACTCCTAGGGATATTGGAAGTAAATATGTTTAAGGTGACTCCAGTCTTTCGGCTAGAGCGAATTCTGAAAGATCAGCTTAGCATTGTGGTCAAACATACCTGGAGTTCTGACGTAAGTCTCACCAACTTACGAACCGTTATGCATCGCTGTGTGTTGACTACTCATACGGCTCAAACCAGTCGGTATGCAACATGACCGCAGGAAGCATGCGGGAGGTCAAAAGCGACCGTTATATAAACTGAGTATATTAGCGTTGATCCTGGCTTCAATCCTCAGACCCGCTGGTAACGATCTTTTCCAATTATAGCACATAGTCGGAAAGTTCGTATAGCGTTCATTAGCAGCAATACTAGGGCTAACATAGGTATTGGGCGTAATTTTTTGCGGAAATGCATTTGTATTCGGTTTCCCACTGGCTTCCGCCGCCACCTACATAGGGTTGATTCTCGCTGCCCCTGTTTCCGTTGCTGCGCTCTGTAATTGCTGCACTTACCCTGTTGATGTGCAACGTTTTGTTCTTGTAAAGGAAGTAGCCCGTGGCCATGCCGATGCAGAAGGATGTGAGGTGCGTGTACGGCCGGTATCCGATGAAGCTCATGTATTCGTTGAAGTGACTGTTGAGAGCAGATGTGAGATAAAATAAATAAAGAGGAAAGGCAAGTCATTCGAGACAGGGTTAAGCGGTAGAATCGCGGAGAGCGAGCACGTACATTCGCCTTGCATTATCTCACCTTTGTGCGCATGTGTGCACGTGTGCGTGCGTACGTTTTCTTCGGGTAGTTCTTTCTGCTTCATGTAAAGGGCTAAACAAATCTAACCAGCAGGATTGACGCACTTGGTTGTTTTCAGTAATATGCATGGATTACTTTAACACAGACGCACGCAGGCACGCTCACAGACTGTGTACACATGCACAAATTCATGTACCATCAGCGTAAATTAAGAAGAAAATTAATAGAGTAATAAAGAACAAAATTCAGCCAATACGGATGTTAGACATATCATTAGCAAAGGTGGCCATCCAATGTCAGAGAGCACTCACGAACGAAAAGCTTTGTGAATTCAGCTACAAAAAAAGCTCTTATGTTGTAATTGTTCATAAGAGTAAATTTCAGTCAATCCGGATGTTAGATAATCATTAACAAAGGGGGCTGGCCAATGGCAGAAGCCATTTACGAAAGAAATCTTAGTGAATCTGGCCCCTGTGTTTGAATTCAGAAATTTCTTTGCTGTTTGTAATTGCTCTTTCACTTTCACTAATAACATGTCCGACATCGCTTGCGAACAGTTCTATTATGAGAACTTTTTTGCGAATATGGGCCCTGAGATCGAATTCACAAAGCTTCTCGCTCGTGAGTGCTCTGACATTGGCTGGCCACCTTTGCTAATATGTCCAACATCAGGATTGGCTGAAATTTTCTTTTAAATATAGTGTAATAGCTTTTCCTAGATCGGGGTCCTACTTGTTTTTTAAGACAACGCCTGTTTTGGGAAGACGTCAACGTCTTTTTTATTGGTTCAGAAGGTGAAATTCGTCGTGAATTTCTTGCAGAATGAGAAAACACGGGGAATGCGGTAGATGGAAATCGAGTCGATGAGCAAAACAAGAACAACATGAAAGCAGGAGCCAACGTTCCGATAAGTGGACTTGTCGTTTTTCAAGGCGACATATGGTCTCCTCAGCGCAATTAGAGCAATTTTAGCTTCCCCGGTAAGCAGTGAGGGAGAAAAAAATCAAATTCTTGAAGATGGCAACACAGTACGTAGCGTCATTAGAATACATCAGGCCACAAATCGTCGTTGATGAGAGAATTTCTGACCAGGAGCCTGATGCGTTTCAGGAAGCGTCGTTCATTGAGCTGTGACCCTTAGATTGAATATGTCAAAGGCGACAAAGCTTCATAGCTTTTAGGCATGAAATACTTTTAACTGCCGCTGTCGGCGACATTCAAGTGACCTTGAGCAAAAAGCCAGAACCGTTATCCGGACACTCAAGCGAGTATATCCCGGCTAGTTGCAAGAACGAAACGAGATCATCCGGGCAATCAATCAAAACTTAAGAAAATGCGGTCTCTGGCATCAAGCCCTTCGTACAGGCCTGCATTAAATACGCTAGTTACTGCCCAAACACGTTACAAAACATATTACTTCCGAGTTATTCCTAATGTTTGCTCACAATACCACTCAAGTTATAACTTATAGTACGCTGAAGTTTTATTTGTAATTTCCAGTAGCGACGTCCAAAAGGCAGATACATATGACACCATACACTTCATTGTCATCTTTTGGCGCTGAGACAGGGTTGCCTGTACACTTTTGAACGCTAGCGGTCCGTGAGTTCCGAGGCGCGGGTTCTGCGTCGCCTCGAGAGATGGCGCCACGCTGCGTGGCGCCTATTTCAGGTGCCTTTCTTCTACCTGGACAGTGCGCTCTGTCTCCCTGGCGTCTTTGACTGCCTGTCGTGCCACCAACAGCCGGTTTTATTCTTCTAGCTGAGCAGCTTTCATATGGACCAGTGCACAGTATGACGTGGTGCGATGTGGTGTTGGGGGGGGGGGGTGCCGTAACGAACATGCACTACACCCATTTTAAGATTGTGGCTAGTATCATCTCCAACCAATCTTTTTTGACGGTTGCAAATTCATGCTTAAATCTACTGTTGATTACGGGACAGCCAGCAATTTTTTATCATTGCGATGAAGTAGTATTTTCAAGGTTCACGAACTTGTCAGACAGGTAACGCAACTACGACCCTTCATTGGCGCATATGAGCAGATAGTAGGCGGGACTTTCACTAAAGCCAGCCCCGGCGTGCTTACTCTGGATCAGGGTCCACAAATATGGGGATGGGCGGGAACTGCCAGATGTACGTGAGCACACCAACAGCGATGATGGATGAGGCCCCCAGAATGGCCAGCAGCGCGAAGCTCACCGACGGCCTCCTGCGAAAAGAGTGCAGATGTGAGAGCTGATGCGAGTGCTGATGCGAGTGCCTACAGTCTACACGTGCGCCGAGCACGATTCTTCGATCCGGGTTGGCACACAACTCTGTGGCGCAGTGAACCTGATCACTTTGAGCTCAGTGTCTTATAATTTATATGGACGAAATGCTATGGAGCATGTACTCGGAGTAGCAGCGCAAAAACGTCCCGTGCGTTCGATTGAGCAGGTTTGAGCGATTAAACACAGAAGGTGTGCCTGGTGAAGTGACCGTGGCTGTACTTTGCTGTGTAGGAAAGTACAACCACGGCTTTTTAAATACTTGGCGCATTCAGAAAGTAAGCTCCGTTTTCCTAATGTCGCCGCAGAGGCGCTCTCTTAGGAAATGTGAATGGACTGTTGCATCGTGCAAGTTTGTTTCAAACGCCATTTGAGGCAAGCAGATTGAGTAGACGGAAAATCAACTATATTTATTTCGATGTTACGCAGAACGGTCCGCGACATCCGGTGGCTCACCCTATGATGCCCTTCTACAACGAAAGGAATATGAACGTCCCGGTAAATCGTCAAGAATTTGTATATACTGTATATGAGATGGATTCGATGTAGAAAAGGTAGCATGTTGCAGACACGGACAATATAAGAGGCAGACAATATAAGATGCAAGATACATCGGATTCTGTGTGAAGAAAGGACTGACACCCCTGTGAAGTGAGTGCCCTCTTTGGTCATGTTGCACCGTCCAGAGGACGCAGTGCCGCCCGTGTTGTCTTTATGTGTCTTCCTTTTGTGTGTGTTTTAACTTGGGGCAAAGACGTGTCTTGTAGCAAGCACCAACTAGGCCAACAAGCAGTTCTGTTGCAACATATTTCTAGTACAGCCGGCGTGTCTTCTTGTGCGCGTTTTCCGAACTCGTTTCCTGGCGTCGACACAATCGCCAGTTATATCGTATCAACGCTACCAACATATTTAAGTGATGTTGAATACGTATGACGCAAATAAACAATTTTCTTCTTTTATCCGCGTCTGCAACACGCTACGTTTTCAGCCCGTTTTCTCCTTGATGGTGTTGATGGCTCACTATCAAGCTAAAATAGCAACATTTCAGTTCTCCGCGCAACAGCGACAGACATACTGGTGACGGCGTTCAAGGGGCATATACGTAAAAACCATATCGGTCCCGCGTCTGTGCAGACCCCGAGCGCAGCGCCGTCAGAAAATCTTCCGGTGCAGCTGCCTGCGAACCCCAGACGCGCGTGCATTTCGACTTATCTGGTGGATTTCGAGCAACAAATCTGGCCCCCACTTCCTTTTTTTCTCGTTACAATCGTTGCGTTATACTATTCATTAACTAACGCAATACAGAGCTTCAGAAATTGCGGGCGCCATTATACAACCACCGTAAACCGCTTATTCGCAGGTAAGACTGCGAGACCGTGGGCATATCTTCTTGAGCGCTGCGGGATCAACTTACCTGAACATCAGCATGAATATGATGGGGGCAATGATGTAGTAGTGCATGTCGCACGAAAGGTACCATCCGTGAGGCAAGCACTGCAACGAGTTCAAAACAAGCATCGACATTAGGTTAGGTCTAACGTCATGTGGTGTGCTGTCAGATTCAAAAGATGACAGGTATTTAATATATATGGATTCAATGGCAATGTCTTACATACCGCGTGTTTCTGCGACGGCTGGAGCAGGTTATTGAAAATAGAAAATTCTAGACTAAATGATCATTTTTATTGACGAAACATGCCGAGAAAGCATACTGAGAAAGCATGCCAATTTTAGGGACACACCTTTCCTGTTTACAGCTTCTGAGTTTTCTGTAGGGTCACTAACATTTCTTTGATGATACTTACCCTTCGGCGCACTTATGCACTATCTCAGTAGTTCGTTACAGCACCGAGGAAGCTGCAGATCTCCTTACACAATAGGAAGGCTGAATGCCCCTCAGTAGGTGTTCATCCGCACCGCGTCATCTGGTCAGTGTCTGCCTTGCAATCCTGTCGATACATGCTCCACGGTTGGTGGAGTGACGCAATAAATGTTTCGGCGTTGTAACCATAAGCTACACGAATGCCACAGCGGGTCTTCGCTTCATCTATACGCGTTCTCGGCGGTTCATTTCAGTCTTCTTAGCCAGTAGTAAGTGCGAAAGCCCTCCTAAATGTTCACCCGCGCCGCATCACATGCTCGGCTTCCATTCGGCGTTTTCTCGTCACCGTCATCACGTACGAGAGCGGAGCAGTAAATTATTGATGCAGTGAACAATTAGACCTTTATAGCGTTCGTCATCATCAATGGATCACCAACGCTAATGCTGTAGCGCCATCTGGGGCCATATAACGTAAAACTATTCCAATATGTTTCTATTCCAATCTCCTGACGTCAAATTTGCGTAACCACTGACGCAAGCACCGGGCGGTCACCCGCAGGGTTGTCTGAACAGACTAATCAAACGCTCTCCTCGTTCATAGGAGGTCACTTTTGTTTGCTTGAAAAACGAATAACATTGCCTATACTGAGTGGCTTGTCGTATCTAATTGACTGACAAGAGGCGAGGAGAACGCTCAAGTGAGAGGGCTTCACTGGGGCAGAGCCAGTGCACTGAAAATCGATAACCGGATGAAGAGAGTGGTGCCGGCGTCTGCGATTCGTCGGCTTTCCCTTACTTAGCTTGTGGTGGCTGGTCGAAAATCACAGCGGCATGCAACGGAAGCTTAAGAATGACGCTAAAATTGACCGTCAGCAAAGAATAGTTAGCAGAGTGAGGTGGCAAACGTGCCGAAAGGGCTCGAAAACGTTACACGGCCACACAAGAAGTTTGATTATACGCAAATGCACCCTTGCTCTCCGGCAGGTGCGAGTAGCCAGCGTCTCAGCGATCGCCGGCAGCCATCTTTTATTCCTTTCGGAATGGGGCAGCCTGTGGCTATTCCGAAGAAAATTCAGTTTTTTCGGCATATTAATGCATCTTTATCGCAAACACGTCACTTTGGCGCGATGAGTTTGTGCGGTTTTGTGACGTCGCGTGACAGGCAGGTGAAGGGGTGCAGCCCGAAAACTTTTTACCAATAGCCGAGGGCTAATGGCGAAAAGGGGTCGAATCAGAAAAAACTGCTTTTCTTTTTACTGTCAAATCATGCATAATCAGTGTGTACACATCATATCACACGGGGAGGTATCGCGGTTTTCGTGACGTCGCGTGACAGGCAGGTGAAGTGGGGATGGTCGAAAAGAGTTTTTGACCAATCGTGGAGGGCTGATAGCAGAATTGGAATAGAAAAGTTTGGAATAGTTTTACGTTATAGCGCCCCTGCTTACTGTACATCAAACCACTTTTACTGCTCGGTGCTGCCTCTGTAGTTCTAGTAGCGTCAAAATAAACAGCTGATCTTAATAATAACGACAAATCATACCTAATTCTTTGCACTCAGCATGAGATGAGACTAATCGAAGACGGATTTTATCGTTTATTTGTTGCTTCAGAGCGGAGAGGTAGTAACAAAGGGTGCTATAACGTAAAACTATTCCAAGATTTTCTATTCCAATTCTGCAACCAGCCCTGCGCGATTGACCAAAAACTTTTTTGACCACCGCAACTTGAGATGTCTGTCACGCGACGTCACGAAAACCGTGATAGCTACCCATCTGATATTATGTGTAAACACTGATTATGCATGATTTGACAGAACAAAAGAAAATAGTTATTTCTAATTCAACGCCTTTTCGCCGTTAGCCCTCGGCTATTGGTGAAAAGTTTTCGGGCTGCACCCACTACACCTTTCTGTCTCGCGATGTCATAAAACTGCGAGAACGCACCGCGTCAAAGTGACGTGTACGCCTTAAAGATGCATTAATATGCAGAACAAAACTGTATTTTCATCTGAATAGTCACAGGCTGCCCCGTTTCGAAAGGAATAAAAGACGGCTGCCGCCGATCGCTCAGGCACTGGCTACTCACGCCCGCCGGAGAGCATGGGTTTATGTGCGTACAATAAAACTTTTTGCGTGGCCGTGTACCGTTTTCGAGCACTTTCGGCACGTTTACGACCTCGTTCTGCCAACTCTTCTTTGCTGAATATCGGTTTTAGCGTCATTCTTGAGCTTCCGTTGCATGCCGCCACGATTTCCGACCAGCCACCGCAAGCTAAGGAAGGGGAAGCGGACCAATCGCAGAGGCTGGCGTCACCCTCTTCATCCGGTTATCGATTTTCAGTGCAGTGGCTCGGCTCCATCGAATTCCTCTCCACTTGAGCATGCTCCTCACCTCTTGTCAGCCAATTGGATAAGACAAGCCGCTCAGTGTAGGCAATGTTATTCGTTCTTTAAGCAAACAAAAGGGACCTCCTATGAACGAGGAGAGCGTTTGATTGGTGTTTTCAGAAAACCTTTCGGGTGACCGCCCAATGCTTGCGTCGGCGGTTACGGAAATTTGACATCAGGAGATTGGAATAAACATATTGGAATAGTTTTACGTTATAGGTCCGAAGCGCGAATTCGGATCGAAGCGAGCGGTCCTGGCTGTGTGGCGCTGCCATGTTGCTGCGTAATCATGGTCAGGGTTGCTGTTACGATTACCTGTGGTAACCGCCGCAGTAATTTACGGCACACACTGTGCATCCGTAAAGGGCCCAAGATGTTACGTATCGCTGTAACGTATCGTGTGTCAAGGAACAGTTAAGCTCGCTAATCCTACCAATAATCAGACGGTTACGCCTGGAACTATATTCCGCTGCGTAAGAATATTGCCTGTGTACACTTCGTATCTTCGGCAGTGCTGCAAATTACTTGTGAGATAGAGTATAGATAACAGACTTCTTACAGAATAGAACATCCAGGGACCGTGACTTCGTGCGTCTGCGATGTGCAAAGCCACAAAAGCACTACTGCGCTTCTAGATGTACACCGGCCTTTGTGACCGCTTGTGATGAATTGAATGACGAACGCTTCAATAATTGTGCGTCCATGCAAAGTGTGAGCTGCTCTCCCTCTACTCACGTTTTAGTCTTCTTTTCCCCTTTCCCAGTGCAGGGTAGCCCATCGGGCTCAGCCTGGTTAACCGCCCTGCATTTGTCTTATCATTTTTCTCTCTGTCTGTGGATGGCTTTTTCCGTCATTTTACAGAAAGTAAAATATTGCGTAGATTGATCGCTTCGGGATTAAATTTTACTCCCTTGTTGACTGCAGCTTTCAGCGAGTGCGAAAGAGTCAAACGATGCGATGCGGTCGCGACGATCATACAAGTACAAATAGCCACGCCACATGAAACAAAGGAGAGGCACCAATACACCCGGCACATATGCGCGACATATTCAAGCATCAGCCATACAAGTATATATATAGCCATGCTCCGAGTGACATAACTGGCCCGATGAGCAGCTTATCTTTCTCAGAAATACTCACTAATCGGTTCGCGCTTATGAGAGCTGTCTGCCTACACTAACGTGCGTAGTGAAGCTGTACACAAATGGTAATTTAGGATAGTAAAGAAAGAAACAAAATTAATTTCGCTCACAGTAATAATGACAAAATTTTGACTTCGCCTCATCGGAACCACAAAGAAATCAAGAAAAAAAAATGTGTTTCAGAGTAAGCAGAACACAAGTCATTTTTTAAATCAAAGAGTATCTGCAGTTTTGCGTTCAAATAAATTTTCTGTTGTAAAAATATAAATTCAATTTTTTTATTTCAGTTATTTTTCACAGCGCACTCGACCATCTAAAGCCCGACCAAACTGAGGGTACGAGTAGTGGAGACAAAATATTTGTAGCGGTTAAGTTTTTCTTTGAAGTCTGTTTCCATCCACCTCAATCACGTTGCATCGAGAGAGATAGATAGATAGAGAGAGAGAGATATAGAGAGAGAGCGTCCAGGAACCGGAAAGTCACATGAAAGTTCACGTGCAGTGAAACCTTACCATGTCTTCTCTGTGGAACCATGAGCCGATGTAGAGAATATTCGTCCACCACCTTTTCTCGCAGGCTTTTGCGAATGGCTGCAGAGTTTCGTTCCAGACTGGTCCGCTACCGGTGAGTGGCAGCAAGATCATCAGAAGAGACACTAGTATGAAGGCCGGTGTTAACCTACCCGCAGAAAAACAAAACAAAAACAATGTAATGCACGGCAACATGATGTGCAGTCTCAAACAACAACAGCAGCAGCAACAACAGTGAGTTGTTCTCAAAATAGAGAGAGATACACGCACACATACAGGAAAGGCCGGGAGCTTAGCCAGAAAAGAAGAGTACGGTGTCCTACCCTGCACTGATGAAGGGGAAAATGTATTCAGAGAGAAAGGACGAGAGAAAGACAAGTGCGAAGAATGTAAATTGGTGAACAAAATTCTGAGGTGGCACATGTCACTGTAACAGTATATCTCGAACGCTCATATGAATGTTCGTTCTTTCTTTCATGGTAAGAAAAACTCGTCGTGGTTGCTTAGTGGCTACGGTGTTGGGCTGCTATGCACGAGGTCGCGGTATCGAATACCGGCCACGGCGGCCGCATTTCGATGGGGGAGAAATGCGAAAATACCAGTGTACTTAGTTTTAGGTGCATGGTAAAGAAGCCCAGATGGTCCAAGTTTCTGGAGTCCCCACTATGGCGTGCCTCATAATCAGACCGTGGTTCTGGCATGTAAAACCCCATAATTTAATGGGAAGAAAGTTTGATGGCCTAACTGAAACGAGGTCATCGCGTAGCCCTACGACAAATGCTTGGATTACCTCGCAAGGCGCAACAGTGAGTGCCTAGCGAGGCACTCACTGCAGAGCATCAGTTACCACTGAGGCTGCAAGCAGACCACAGAGCTCTCTATCATATTGAGCGTCTGCGTCGCTCATCGAATGCTCAATCGCTCCTTGATTGTCTGTTTCACCGTCCGTTATCTCGCATGGGAAAATGGCAGCATTATGAACATTGCTGGCAGTTCTGAACATGCTGCTTCAGTTACGCCTCCGCCTCCGAAAGATATCATCAAGCACGTATTCCCCATTTATCTTACTATCCATGACATACACAAAAAGTATGATATGCCTGTTTCGGCAATATTCCAATTGGATCAATCAAATCGTCAAATCAAATCAAATCAATGAAATATTTATTTCCAACGACAGTTGGGGGTCCCTTAGGCGAAAAGCGGCTCTAATACCACTTGAAAATACCTAGAGGCCCACGTACATGACAGCGGTATTACAATTCGTACATTCAAAAACAAATTTACAATAATCAAGTAAAAAATGCAGTTCAAAAAAATTAAGAAGAGGTTGTGCAAATACAACAACGGAACAATAGAACAAATAATACACTCCAGAACGGTTGTACATTATAGTTGAAATATTCAATGTTCACGTGAACACATATCATAAAATGACGAAAATAAACGTGTTAGAAAGAGTAATGAAACATACTTGATCATGTTCGGGCAGTATAAAAGTCGCACATATGTACGAAAGATTTTCAGATAACCTCCAAGTATTCAGATACATCTGCACACAACGCCGGTCCAGGCGCTTCTGCAGATTTTTTCGGCCCTCCGATGCAAGTACGGCGCGTATTTCATATACCCCATCCAGCGTCGTCAACGGTTGCGGAGCTAGCAGCGATTAATTTTGCACTGAAATACGTGCAGGCAGAGTTACTCGCATCGAAGATTGTCATCTTTACGGACTGCCACGCTACCCTTAGATTACAACGCAGTCAAATTGATTGTCCAGTTGTGCGCAGCATTACTGACTCTGCCAGCAAGATTGCATCACATGGGATATCTCTCGTTGCACAGTACCTTCACACGTAGGGATCGCCGGAAACAAAGACGCTGATTGGCTCGCTTCAACTTGCGCTGTTAACGACTGTGTCTGTCCTGAAAGTTTGTGCAAGCTTGATGACGCTCGACTGCCGATTCGTCGCCACCTACTGAAGCAACATCTAGACTGACACGTCGTAAAGGGAACGTAACTGCGCCGTGTTCGCGGTCGAGGCTTGCCTCGTCGCCCTACAGCGCAACTGCTCAAGCTAAGGTTTGGTTGTGTGAACGTTTGCGAACGTTCATACAAACAAGCACGGGTGGCCAGTCCATCGTGCACGTCTTGCGGTTGCTGCGAGACACTTCAGCACCTGATATTTGAGTGTCCCGCGTTCATTGCGCAACGCACGCCGCTAGTGAGGGACTATCACCTCCTTGGCCTGCGGTGTGCGACACTCGATTAATGTTTGTACCCCAGCGTTCTGCGTCGCGCCGCGATCAGGCGCATCGCGCTCTTCTTACTTTTCTAAAAGAAACTAACTTAGGTTCACGTTTGTAGCCTACTTCTGTTTTCGGATGATCGGACCTCAAACGCTATTTCTTCTATTTCGACATTCTTTAGTAACGTAACCTAGAGGGTCCGGCCCTATACTGTGTCTGACCTGTTCTGTGTGTTCTGCTTTATTCTTTTAGATTTGTCATCTCGCACTTTCTTACTTCTTCCCTCTCTTTCTTCCTATCTTCCATTTCCATGTTTCTGTCTCCTCCGCTCTGAAGAGTAGGCAGGCGTTGTGGCCCTTCTGGGGCAGTTGCCAACCTGCTCCTCGTTTTCTCTTTCCTGTCTGGTACGTGTATGTTTTAAAAAAAAATGATAATGGGAGTGTGCAATTCGTCATTGTAAATCCCGACCATCGCAGCAGGTTGCTAGTCTTCATTCCGTCTTTCCACTTTACAATATCAATGTTTCCCTTTCCACATCTTCGCAGTAGACCATTTTCGCAATGCAGTGAACTTCCCCCCGCCGTGCTGCTAATCTCTGCTGAGGTAGTACTTTCTGCTGAGGTCCTATTTTTCTTCGTCTATCGCCTCAGCGCCCATTTCGCTTCCCTCTCACCCTTGCGTGAGTGGTACCTCACAAGGGCAATTTCTTTCTCTTCGTTCTATAGCTGCTCGGTGTAATTGAAATGAATGATATTGGTACCCAAGTCTCGCCACCAATATATCTACATTGTCGTGCATGGTCATGTCTGGCCCGCCGTATACAGCTCTTAGAACATGTGTCATTTCAGCGCCTAGAAAGCTGACACAACTATAGAAAAATCGTTTAAAAAGAAGCAAAACATGTACTGAGGACGCAGGATTAAACTGGGCGGACGTAGCAATTTGCGTGTCGAATCGACGGCCTTTCGTGCCTGACTTATTCAGATATTGGAGACTGCCTTCGAATTCATTCCTGCTGCCGGCGGACTCGTTTTCTCTTTTAGCTTTTGTTTTTTCTCCGTGCATGCGAAGTCACGCGTGGCTGTGCAGCCTTCGTGCTAGCTTCCACCGACTTCTTTATGGCGGCCAAGGTGACGGCTTCGCCGAGCGTATGACTCGAGTTCTATTCCACAGCCGCTCACTTACACGCATCACGGGCGCAGTTTAAACAGGCCCCTGTGCGGAACCAAGCCTGGCACCCTCTCCGCTCCCTTCCTCAAATTGCTATTTCGCAGTACAATTTGTGCTTGGCACTGATGGAATTTTTCCTCATGAAGTGCATAATAAACGTAAATTGGGCGAGTTAGTTTCGGTCTGTTGAGAATAGGCGCAAAAACAAAGAAGAATAAATAAATAAAACAAGGAACAGGACATACAAAACAAGGGACTCAAGATAGCGCTGGCTATCAACTGAAGGTTTATAAGACAACGTCATTTTTGTATACAACAGAAGTTCAGGTGATCATTTTGTTGGGCTGTTTTGCTGTCCGCCCTGCTCTTTCCACTTTGTTCTGAACGTGCGAAAATTCTCAGATTCCTCTTTTTTACGCTTACACTTAGCAAATACCAGGGATAACATTGTGAAAGCACAGTTTTTACAGACTATAGACATTGCAGTATGTTTTCGCTGTCCTATATGTAAGTGACCAGAGCCTGAACTCATAAAGCGTTTGGTTCGTAAATGTTTTTTTACCACTGACCATTTGCAATATGTCCAGCATCAGGATTGGCTGGAATTATTTCTTTCGCTAGAATAATTCGTTAAGAGCAAACTTCACCCACTCCTGATGTTCAGTTTCAGTTTATTATTCTTAAAATACAATGAATGGGTAAGAAACAATATACAGACGAGGGTCCCAAAGTGAAAGACTGCAAAGGGACCCTCGGTTAATAATAACAATGGAGAGATGTATTAAAGATGAGCAAGCTAAGTAAAAGAAACTAACACAATCGCGAAAAATACTACATAGAAAAATTAAGTAAACGGAAACAAATTGTCTGTATACAAGCCTACAGTGCTTAAAAAACTGTCAGCACATACAAATGGCAAATTTAGTGTAATGAATGATGTAAACTTAGTTATACATATAAAAAAAAGCTCAAGGACATGACTAAATGCATGAAAGGATGAAGATTTAATGGTATTGTGTAAACCATACCGCACTTTTATAGCAGCGAATGATGTCATTTTTCCATAGTTAGAATGAAGCATAGGCAGTAGAAAATTGAAGTTAAGTGCAAACCTGGTGTTACTATTATTGATGAGGTACCTGGAATCAATGAATTGGTATGAAAGCTGTTTAGTAAGTAATCTATAAAGCATAATTATTAGATGATAGTTGAACAAGTTCGTTACGACAAGGATGTTATGTTCACGAAGTAACTGAGTTGCAACGCGATGGACATATTGGCGAAGGCGGCCAGCAAATGGCAATGTACACTTGTGAACGAAATGTTTGTGAACTCGGCCCCAAGGCCCAATTCACGAACTTTTGTCAAATCTTATCTTTCACACGTGCTCTTTGCCATTGGCCAGCCGACTTCGCTAATGGTATCTCCAGATAGGTGTTTGGCGAACCTTTTCTCTTATGAACAATTCTAGCGTAAGCCGTTTTTGTGACTACGGGCCCAGATATTTAGGGGCGGCCACAAAGAGAGCTGGAGAGAAACGGAGGGAATCCGGTGGGACATGGTATAGTAACATACGTATGTATGGAGTTACACATATGTATGGTGTGAAGGAAGTTGACTGCTTCGTGGTTGGATTTCGGGATCTGCTTTTGCTTTCTATCTTCACATAGTTGTTCCAAATAAATTAGAGATTATGAGGGGTCAAATTTGTGGCTCGCGGAGATTACTGCCTACAAGTACTGTTTTACTGCAGGAGCTGGGTTTTAAGCTAGCTATCCCGTGGAGTTTCTACAGCATAACATTTCTGTTACAAAAATACATCGTTCGAAGTTTCCAAATGTCCACACAGAAAGAAGGT
Source organism: Dermacentor albipictus (assembly GCF_038994185.2). Classification (NCBI taxonomy): domain Eukaryota; kingdom Metazoa; phylum Arthropoda; class Arachnida; order Ixodida; family Ixodidae; genus Dermacentor; species Dermacentor albipictus. The sequence goes on from NC_091821.1 coordinate 86,929,354, forward strand.
TACGGTGACTATAGCTTTTTCTAAAAATACGAAGAGGTGATAACACTTGTAGTAAACAGCGCTCCGCCACGCTGCAAGCTGCACGAAAGGGTTACCATCTGGGTGCCGATTGCCCTCAGTCATAGGATAACTAAATGTAGCGCAGAACGACGCAAAACAAGAGGAAACGAGCAAGCAGAGCATACCATCTCTGCTGACCGTAGTCGTTTTGCGCTGCCGTATCGGTTAACCCAGAAGCCAACTAGTCTCAAATAGTATCCCATGGCTCATCATCTCACGTGTATCCAGCAGTTTTTTTTAGAAATACAAACGATGCACGTAGTGAAACAGAAAAGTTCATTACTTTAGCTACTGAAAATAATGTCTAGATAATAGCTCCTTCCGTGTATATGTACTTGCTAAACAAGGACGTCGGCGGTGGACAAATAATACCAGGCTATATGCTGAAACTGCTTGCGTCAGGCAAAATAATTTTCTGTTTGACCAACATCTCATTGTCACAGGTGAACTTAATTGAATTAGCACCGATTGTCAGCCGCAGCCTCTGCGTTCCCCTACATTGGTTTCGAAGTTAATTATACCTGTATATTAATTCGAAGCCTCCTTTGGCTCTTTCTACGTAGCCTATCTGCCTATCTCACCACCGAAGTTTTCGCTCCACGCCGTGTTACCAAATGGCGCAACGCGCCTGTGTGAGGCGAGCAAGTGCGTTGTGAGTGAGCGCTTGTGCGACGGCAACGACAAGACGATGACAACGGCGATGAAGCACGATCACTACGACAGCAACGGTGATTGCGTCATGACTATGATGACTTGGCGATGGTGACATGATGAATGCGATGGCGCGAAGACGACAACGGCATCATGACGACGATGAGACAACAGTTACGACGATGGCGATAAAGCATGGTGTCTACTGATGGCATGATGACGATGGCACAACGATGATGACGATATGACGACTGCAGTGGTGCGACGAGGCCTATGCGATGACAACAACGGTACATCGACGACAGTGATGACGATGGCATAACGACTACGATGACGTGACGAAAACGACTGTATGACGACGAGGTCGACGAAACGGCGACGACATCATGTGGATAATTACGATACATGCGTGGTAACGACGCAAACTACAAGACTATATATATGGCACGAGGATGGCGACGTAATGAAGACACGATGACAACAATGCTAACGACATGGCGACGACAGAGACAAGGCGACGCCGCCAATGACAGACTATACGGCAGGACGAAAGCGACGTGACGACGACACGGTGATGACAACAATGGCGGCATGGCGATTAAGCGTTGTCGCAGTAAAATGTTGCAATTTGAAACATCTATAGTGCACGCGTCGCCAATACAGTTGCTTCGCTTAACACTGATTTCCACTAGTGCGTGGGATCCGGATGAATTTTCCCGACGGGGCGCAAGAGCAATGTGCTCCAGAAGTTGAGAATAGGCTGTTTGATTCTCGTTTTGAGTGTTACAGTCACTTAACCGAAAGATGCAAAAAGACTGCACGAACTTTACGCTTAATTACCGTATCGACATACCAAGAGGCGTATATGCTGATTTGACTAATCTGAAGATAATTCTACCTTGCTATTGCTAGGAAGAAGGCCCAAAACACTGCAGGATTGTGCGGAACTGTTGAGCTCAAGACGTGTATTTACACCTGCAAATAGTCGAACCATTTGTGTTTTTTTTGTGGTCAGCGATAGTCTAGAAAAGGGTCCAGAACACTATGATAACACTCGAGTGTTTCACAGTGGGGGAGTTACGCGGCAATGTTTTTTACACATTTTCGTCTGTCCTTCTATCATGCGCACTTACCTTAGATACCGATGGAGAAAATAGCTGAATGGATTGAAAGAACCCTGGCGCTTCTCAAGCTTGTGCAGGCTGCTATATGCCACCAAAATGCCGCTGCGTAGACAAAATAAAAGAAAGCAGAGGTGAAATTAGAGAATGAGGGAAGGACAACAGGAAGTACAATCGGCTCAAGCTATAAAGAGCAATTTCTTTTGACTTAATGGCATGAAAGTAGTAAATAATGTATCAATTACAAGTCATTGTCACTGTTGCTCATATGCAGCACACTTGTTGTATGATGTGATTATATTTCTCTGAAAAAATTTCTTTAGCGCATTCTATACGTGGTAAATGTATACATGGTAATGTAATTTAAACCCTATCAGCGGGCTAAGAGCGTATTCTGATGTATACAGGGGTTTCCCTTTCCCCTTTTCTGCACTCACGACATGGTGACGAAGGTCTCGACGGCAGGAAACACGTTGAGGACAATCTGGAAGGGGAACGACTTGCCATACTCGAGCGCTTCGAAGAGGCCGCCTGGAAAAAGGACGCGCGCGCACGAGACGAGGTTACACCCTTGCCGTCATCGAGAGGCGGTTCCGTTTTACCGCCGCCCTTGCGAGAGGGCCTTGATCGGTGCCCTGCGACGCCCCGGGCGTGCGCTGCCCTTGCCGTATTTATGTGCATGGAAAGAGACCGTCGTACTCATATCGCCGCAGTGAGGCAAACAATCGGCGTGTCATTAAATGCAGACGTTGGGGGCTCGCGCTCTGAATTATTCAACGAGAGAGAGTATATGCTTACCCGATGCTACACGGCCAGGGCAGTTCGGCGTGCACAACGGCACTCCCGTGTTTAGCTTCACGCGTCTCGGCTACCTGTAAGGCTAATCGTGATATGCTCCGAGGCGGAGTGTGCGGGAGCGGCGTGCGTCCACCCGGCTGCGCTCGGGGACCGGAAAGGCCTTCGGTGACGCGAACGTGTGTCAGGCCAAGCACCACAGTTATGGATGGGGCTTCCGCGTGTCCTTAAATGCGTGCAGATCGTAAGCTTGCAGTGAATGATTAGCGCATGTTCAGGGTCACCTGGCTGATATGCTGCTGCCTGCGATGAGGTCATTATTACGGCCTTCTCGGCGTGTACACGTGCCCTCGGTCACGCTACAGTTGTGCAGGGACAAAGAGGAAGCGGCCGACGGTCGCCATGGTGCGAGATGAAGTGGCGGATAAGAAAAGAAAGGTTAAGAACAGCGTGTCCGACGTTAACTGAATTAGTTTAACTAATCAGTTTACAAGTCAAAACAAAATGTTTTAGATAAATATAACGCTGCCTTCCTGACGGTCATTACATGTAACTTCTCAGCCTTTCGGTAGCGTCTACGCCAGGCTAGGCAATGGCATTTTACAAAATATTTGCGCTGAAGGATCATGCTGAAACCAACAGTAACATCGCCAAGTACGACGCCTTTACACTTTATTTTATCTGCCTATCTTCACAAGCGAGTTATTTCACGTGTCTTGTAACTGAAAGTAACACACACCGTGCAACCTTCGTGTACACCTCAAACAATGCACGCCCCTAAATTTGTATAGCAGCTGAATACGCTGAAGTCGAATAAGTAACATTATTCGTTTCGCTGAAACATTAGAGCGAAAGCAGGTGCTTATGCACAGTGTACACGTTACAAAATCGCTTTCGCCCCCTCACAGTCCTGCTTATAGAAAGAGTTGCTGGCAATGCTCTCGTCAGCCTTGACACGACGCAAATCCAGCGTGAATCTCCGACACCAGAGCTTCCGAAGGCGAGGCACCCACCTGAAAGCACGTAGCTCTTGTAGAAGAACGTGTGTCCCAGGATGATCCAGGCCATGGTGATGACGCGCATGCCATGCAGCGGCTCCAGCACCCCGATGGCCGTGCGCGTGCTCAGCAGCCGCTTGCCGTTCGAGAAGGCAGAGAACGACAGAAGGACGTCCAGCACGACGTCTGCGAAACCAGCGCCGCCCCGCTCAGGCACGCTCTCGGCACAACGATTTCGCGACATGCACGGCTGCAGGTGACACCCGCTTTACAGGCCACGCTTATCTCACTCCACCATGATGGTGGGCGCCGAATCGAAAGTACATGCTCAGAGGGGCCAAAATCATGCCTCCTTAGATCTCTTACCGGAAGCGAGTTGGACAGAAGAAAATGAATACAAGATGAAAGGCGGGTTTTGGGATTCGGGCGAAGGGCCTCGATCTCAGTGTTTTAGCTTTAGGTTCGTTGACTATTTTCGCTACGCCAGCAGTCTTGACCAGAAAAGATTTAAAATAAGTAGCTTAGAGAACCAGGTCAGAAACCAGTATAAGAGTTGATACATCGGACGTTTTAGCTGATTTGATTTTCACTAAGTATAACATAAACAATAATGCTCATTATCGGCCGTCTGCACGATGTAAAATTGCAAACCGCTAAGCATGACGAGTTTCTTGCTTCAAAATAACACGTGCAGAAATGCAAAGATAATTATGTCTATTACTTTTATTCATTCTTTTCATTGCTATTTATAAACATCATGTATAATATTTTGTATGGATTCCAGAGCTAAGTGCAGATATGTATGTGCGTCTAATGACACGTTATGTGTGTGAGGCATCCTGTTGCTTTTTTACGCTACGTTAACCATGGTGTGTACGCCCAAAGTTGTGTCACGATTGTCGAGTGTGTCATGCACAATTATGTTTACAGAAGCACAACTCGACCACATTAGTGATACAAACGTGCACATTCGAGACATCATCACTCAGGCAATTCCGTAAGTTCACTTAGCGGTGAATGTGGTTACATGTTTCCCTCAAATTCTAAGCTGGCCACCAGATCGGCTTGTTACACTGATTATTTAATGGAATTTAGTATCGGCAGCGCAAGCGGGTGTGGGTATTTTCTCGGTGTCATTTTCATGGTAGTATTCATTACATCGTCGCTATTTCGCAGCTGCATTTCTGGCGGAATTATTACCAGTTACTTTAGCTCTTCGAAGACTTCCCTAGAACGATTGGACAGCTGTTGCAGTAGAAGATTCCTTATCGATGTGCACACCGCTCACTGCATCCTCAACACTGGAGATTTGCAGACATTTAATTCATTCATTTCTTTGAACTTGCGTATCGTGCGCTAGCTGTTGGTACCGGGTCACGAAACGAAACGACTGACTCACTTGCGCGAACATCCCGTGATGGCCCTGTTATCTCCGTTCTGTCGACTTCGTCTTATGTAACCGCGGCTAGGTTTAGAAAATTCTGACTTTCTCCAGCTTCTTCAAAACTGCCAGGCTCATTATCACTAGACTTCCACCACGTGCCTTTCTTTATGGACAATAAATGGCGCCTCACACGTCATCTGGAAGTTTCTCTCACAAAATTACGCTGTCATATTACACAATTAAATTTTAATGTGCACAGGTCCGGTTTGGCGCCGTCCGCTCTATACCATATCTTCAATGAACCTGATTTCATCGAACATTTCTTTTTTAAATCTGTCATCAATTTATAACCTTGAGATAAATTTATTTAGTTCGTTCCGGCAACTAGGTATGCCTTTAAGTTCTCTGCTTATTGTCATTCAGGGCTTCTGCGTCAGATTTCAGTGGCAGGAACATTTGCAAGGCAGTTTGCGACCACCTCTGTGGCACAAGAAGATTACCACATTAATTTTCGGAAATAATAATTAGATCTGTTGGGTACGTGTCATTACACCTACACGTGGCAATGATTACGTTGAATATATGGGATGATGTGATGATAATAGCATGTAATTTTTCGTATAATGTTCCATCGTCTGATTCTGAGATGCATTGCAGATCGTGCGGTTGCAAACTCCTCTTCACGGCTGAATTTACTACTTGTGGACGTGTCAGCCAGTGTACCCCGGCAGCTACAATAACTGAGGTGTGTAATATCAATATAAGGGACATCGCGTTCATCAGTCAACCATTTGTCATGCTGTGAGATGAATGATATTTCTGTTTTCTGTCCAACCTGCTATGTCTGTTACTCTCAGCGTAATAGCGAGATTCCAGCTACCGCACATTCCTGCCTGCTTCGTCTATAGGTTTTGCGGCAAAAGCGTTTTCCGTTTCAAGGAGACTACGTCATAGCCCGACATGGCCCGACACACACACACACACACACACACACACACACACACACACACACACACACACACACACACACACACACACACACACACACACACACACACACACACACACACACACACACGCACACGCACACGCACACACACACGCACACACACACACACACGCGCATATATATAAATAAATAAACATATATATATATATATATATATATATATATATATATATATATATATATATATATATATAGTTTGTCTAGTTTCGTTTTGTTTCCCTCTACATGCCGGCGGTAGGTATTTCCCTTCTAATGGATTCAGTTGCGAGTCAGCGCTCTGTCGTCCCCTGTATCGCCTTTCGTTTTCTTTTGCTACCTGAGTTTAGGCTATGCGTTTTTTGAAGTTTCGGCACGTCATGCTAGCGCGTCATACGTCAATGAAGCGAGCGTCACTTTGCATGTCGTTCACGTTAAGGCTTACGACGGCCCAGTAAAGTTTGCCATAGACTGTGTTGCGTAAGCACGCGTCCAGTAGGATGGGAGACGGTACTCACTATTGTTCATCACCTTCTCCTTCTCCGAGCACTGGGATGCGTTTTCGTGACTGATCCAGCTGTTCAGCAACCTTGGTGCCACATCTAGGAACGTGCCCAGCACCACCAGGCAGAAGAAGAACGCCAAGATGCCCCTGCGCATGTCGCCGCGCATCACTGTCGTTGAACCACGCCGTAGTAATCTACCGTGCCCATAATTTGCGCAACTCTGTGCAATAATGATTCATAACAGCAGATTCTGGCACAGTACATCTTATAGCCGAACTCTTGCTTACCAACTCTAACTTAAGGTGAGATGCCTGCTTACGTTACCGTCACCTGCTTACCCCGTGCGTGGTCGATTTCTTCGCCATGATCAAAACAGATGAGGCCAGCGCGGGAGTTGTTTTCTAATAGGGAATTTCCCCCATTTTCCTTTCTTTTTTTTTGCCGGAAGTGCTTGATTAACGCTTTGCAAAGTAATCACATGCAAGCGTCTGCACATGCCTGTCTGCTTTCGTGCCTGGCGAAGTAAAGCGCGAGAACCGGTTCCGGGGTTCCGGCCCGGAGCTGTGACCTCAGATGATGAGTTTTACCGGCACACTATGTATGGCAGACGTATAGAACCGTGGCTGACGCATACGTGTCACAGTCTTTCAGCCAATGAAATGGCCAAGTGACTTCGCCGAGCAGTTTTGTATGGCGCCGAGGTACGATGAATGCGTCGCCTGATTGCCTACCATACTAATTTCATTGTTTGCGCCTCATAATGGTGCCTCTATTAGACTGAAAGAATTGTCGCGTTCAGTTCCAAGCGACGAACCTAAGTTTTCTGTTAGGGTTCGTACGGTTCTTAGACATGGCTTATTCGAGGACGTCGAACCCAATTAAAATGCCCATCTGGAGGACTGAACATGCACCGTACTATGGGAGCTTGATTGAGCAGAAACTCAAACGAAAATAACTGAACCTGGCAAAACACCTCTTTCTGCAACGCCATCCATGCACTGAACGTATTATTCCTTATTTGTAAGTTGCTGACTTATCTTGAGTGTTGACGTGCAAACAATAAATTTTTAAAACATTTCGAGCAAAATTTTCGAAATCACACTGTCTGTGCTATTGGTTCAGTTTGAGTTACGGTAATAGAGACTATTGTTTGAGTGATGCTGTGATCATAATTGTATCAACGAAAACAGGCTTCTCCATCTTAGTTTCTTCTTGAAAAGAAACATTATGACAGGACATACGCCTCGTTTGTTAACAAAGGAAAGCGATGACTTCGACCCATCCACTTTCTGATAAAGAATAAACAATATATTTTGCACTTTTCACTGTGGCACTGTTCCCTTGAAGACCGAGTGTTCGGTTACATTTATTTGAATTATCGAGAGTTACTTTTATCGAATTAACTAGAATATCGAAAATCCGACTCCGAAGTTTTCGGAAACGTGACTTACATGGCAATGAGCTGGAGCGTCGTGTACGTGGTCGGCTTTAGTTTCTCACAGAAGGGCACTGACACGTCCATTTGTGCCAAATCTCCAACTGAAACAAAAATTAAGGGGGAATATGTAGGCCATTTTCGCGTAGAAATGGTTCTCGTTGCTCACTTTCTGTGCGTTTCTTGCAACCTGACTTGTTTCTACTCTTCCTGTTTCCATTTACTGCGCTGTGATTGGAGTACAAATAATTTATACTTATTCATGATAGCCTGCCTGTCTAGCATAGTTGAATTCCCATTTACAATTGAAGGCGCAACGTTGAGAAGCTGAGTGGTGCCTGTGGTGAGTGGTGTTTGAGTGGCGTTTTTTTTTTTTCAGCCGTTGCGACGTTGACAATGCACTGCACACACCGCCGGCCGAAAAGGACAGCGCCCTCCTATCGTAAAGTTATGCAATAATCGCGATTACTGGCAACAAGTGGCAGGCTACTGGCAACAAGTGGGCGTACCGACAGGCACACGGACGCGAAAGGACGTGCATGCGCAATGCCAGTTCTCGGCAAAAGGCGCTTGCTTCGTTAAAGGGTGCAAGAATGCAGTGCGGCAGCGTTCGCAGATCCCGTAATATTTTGTCCCTGCCTGTACACCAAAAACTGACGAAGGGAAGTCAGGAAACGTTGATTTATTGCATTTCTCCGATAGCTTCTCAATAAGGATTACCTATAGGTGCTCCGTTTGGACAGGAAGCCGTCCAACATAATTATGATCATTTATATCAGCATCCCCTTGGCGGCGGGCACGCCGCCTGGTGTCGAGCTCATGCCTGCATGCATTCGAAGCTCTGTGCTGTAGCGTGTCTCTGGCGATTTTAACTCGACTGGAGCCAGGAATGGGCCCGACAGAGACAGGGTATACGAAATGTAACGTCCTTGTGGCATCGATAGGCATAATGTAAGTAATAGTGTAAGTATGACGAGGCGATCTGGCCGAGTTACTCACGTTACTACTTGTCTAGCAGTACTTTCAGTCCTACGTCTTCTACGACAGCGTAGTCGATGTCGGAGTCGCTGTTGGAGAAATAGGACGGTCCACCATGTGGAGTAGCCGGCTGCTGTCATATCCCTCGGGTCGGCTTATTCATTTCTCATCCATCAAATAAACACACCCTGTGGGAGTGCCCTGCCAACGTCATCTTCAGAAAGACAATACTTTCTAAACTACCACACAACCGCCGTCCCGGCAGCAGGGAGGAGTGGACCACTCCCCCACGAAAGCTTGAAAATCTATGGTGGCCGCTTCTGGTGCAGCACGTCAAGCATGTGCTGGGCTAGGAGGCATAAGCCTAGCAGGAGGCTCAGACTTTGGCTTTAGTTCCTTTGGTACTAATCAATTTTATTTCTCTCTTTCCCATTCAAGTTTATCTGCCATTATTTGCCTTGCTTCTTTGCCGTTCAACGTTCCCTGCTTTCCTGCAGGGTCTTTGCTTACTCTTCCCTTGCCTTTCTCGCGGCTAGGCGATCAATCGGCGACGCAAGTTTGCGAATCTCAGCAGCGAGTTTCTATACTAATTTAAGATATTAGGGACACTAATAGTCAGGTGTTCATTGTATAGAACGTATACAGCACACACAACCATGAAACTGCACAGAAAGCACAGCTCTAATACTTATATAACATGCAGTCGGTAGGTGAGAGAGATAAAACTTTATTGTGTCCTTGATGGGGTTAAGGGGTGGCGGGGGTCGGGAGACTAACCCCCAATCCACCCCTTCCTCAGACGGCGGCCAGTTCTTGCTTTCTGGCGGCGTCTTCGGCCATCCGGACGGCCCAGAGCTGCTCCTCTGGGTCTAAGCTGAGCAGCAATGTCTCCCACTGCTCGGCCGTACTAATGATGCGTGTGTTAGTGCGGGAGGTGTTGGTGGGTGAGGCTTTGGGGCATTGCCAAATAATATGATTGAGGTCGGCGCGGGCTTTGCACGCTTTGCAGAGTGGTGAGTATGCGTCGGGGTACATGCGGTTGTAAAGCACGGGGTTCGGAAAAGTTCGTGTCTGAAGGAGTCGCCAAGTGGTGGATTGAGACTTAGTCAGTGATTTGTGTGCTGGGGGGTAGCGTAACCGCTCTCTGCGGTAGTGCAGTAGAATTTCTCCGAACGTGACCATTCGGTCCCGCGCGTGACCGCGATGCAGAACAGAGGGCTGGTCGGGATCGGAAGACGCAGGAGAAGGATGATGCGCCCGGTGTGCGAGAGCTCGGGCGGCATCGTGTGCGGCTTCGTTTCCAGCCAGACCCGAGTGACCAGGGGCCCAGATGATCTGCACGCGGCGTTGCCTTGAGGGAGGAGTCCCAGAGAGAATCCTCTGCGCTTGGGGTGCTATTAGTCCTCTTGCGTAGTTACGAATGGCCGTTTTTGAGTCGCTGATGATGCAGTGTGCATTGGTAGCCGCGTAGGCCAAAGCGATGGCCGTTTCTTCTCCTACTTCGGGTTGCGTGGCGAATATTGATGCGGCCGCGGAGAGGTGGTACTGCGAACCCGCGACTGCGACGACCGCCATGGCGTTTTGGTTGGGGTAGTCTGCTGCGTCTACGTAGGTTACGTCAGCGGCTTGGTCGTAGCGCTTTTGTAGTTGTTTAGCTCTTTCTGCACGTCGCTCCGGATTGTGTTCAGGGTGCATATTGCGAGGTATGGGCGGGATAACTAGGTGATCACGAATGTTTGGAGGGATGGGTACTTTTGGTCCGAATTGGGTGGTGTAGGTTATGCCTAGGGTGCCTAGAATGTGCCTGCCCGTGGTGGAATGGGCAAGTCGTTCGTATTGGCTAATACGGTGCGCTTCAATAAGCTCGTCTATGGTGTTATGAATGCCTAGGGCGTCCAGTTTCTCGTTAGAGGTGGTGATGGGAAGATGTAGGGCTTGTTTATAGGCCCTCTTGATCATGGTATTGAGTTTGGACTTCTCAGTTGCATTGAGGCTAAGGTACGGGGCGACATAGGTGATCCTGCTCAAGGCGTAGGCGGTTACCAGGCGTATAAGGTTGCTTTCCTTCATGCCGTGATGTCGATTTCCGATGCGTGCAATGAGGCGAGTGGTTTGGTGTACATGATTATCTAATTGCTTGATTATGTCCGTGTTTCTGCCGTTTTGTTGGATGCGTAAGCCAAGGATACGAATGCTAGGTACTGTAGGTATGCGTTGCTGGTGCACGCGGAGTTCCATCTCGGGTGGGTGAGGGTCTGGACGTCGGCCTCCCCAATTAGGCTTGTACAGAAGGAGCTCCGATTTCTGTGGGGAACACGCCAGGCCGCGCGGTTCTACGTATGCAACGACCTCGTTGATAGCTTGCTGCAGCGTGTCTTGGATGTCTCCGTCGCTGCCCCCGGTGACCCACAGGGTGATATCGTCTGCGTATAGGCTATGCTTGAGGTTGGGGATGCTAGCTAATGCAGGCGGTAGTCCGAGCAAGGCCACGTTAAACAGAAAAGGGGATAGAACCGATCCTTGCGGCGTGCCTTTACTGCCTAAGTGAATAATTGGCGACTGCAACCCTCCGATGGTAATGGTGGCTGTGCGACCTGTAAGAAAATTCTTTACGTAGTTATAGGTTCGATGTCCAACCTGGAGTTGTGCCAGTTGGTTCAGTATGGCCTCATGCGTGACGTTATCGAAGGCCTTGGTTAGGTCTAGCCCCAAGATGGCTCTGGTGTCCAGCCTGGAGGTTTTGTCGCCATCGATAATTTGGTGCTTGAGCTGAATCATGATATCTTGAGCAGAAAGTTTCGGGCGGAAGCCAATCATGGTATTGGGGAAGAGGTCGTTGTCGTTCATATGTCTGTGTAAGCGTGTGAGGATGACGTGCTCGAGGACTTTTCCGACACATGAAGTCAGGGAGATAGGGCGGAGGTTTTCGAGTAGGAGGCGCTTCCCGGGTTTGGGAATCATAATAATTTTGGCTTCTTTCCATTGTGAGGGGAGGTTTCCAGTTTCCCAGTATTCGTTAAAATAAGCTGTGAGGGCTAGTATAGAATCCTCATCTAGGTTGCGAAGCATTTTATTAGTAATGCCATCAGGTCCCGGGGCTGAGTTAGGGCGGAGTGCGAGGATGGCTTCACGTACTTCTGCTGCTTCTATGGGCACATCCAGGTGGTCGTTATCGGTGCCTGTGTATGCTGGAGCGGGTGTGGTAGGTTGAGGTCCTATGTATCGGTCTATCAATTCTTGAAGAACTTGTGCGTCCGTGCCCGAATGGGTGTGAATAATTTTTTGCAAGTTGTGCTGTTGTGTGTTCTTGCTGTTAGCCGGATCGAGGAGGCAACGGAGGATATTCCAAGTTTTGGGCAGGTTTGGTTGCCGCTCCATGCTGTCGCATGTGCTGTGCCAATTTTGACGAGTAAGTTGTTGTGCGTAGTCTTCGATTTGAAGGGTGAGAGTACTAATACGCTTCCTGAGCGTTCGGTTGAGCTTGTTGCGTTTGTATCTGCGTTGTAGACTGGCGAGGGCTTCCCACATATGCAGTAACTTGCTATCTGCCTCCTGCAGATTGGCTTCCTCAGGCACCAATTTAGTAGCTTTGCTCGCGTCTTGCAGCAAGGATGCGACCCAATCTTCGAAAGGGGGTTGGGTACCCGAGAAAGAGGTGAGGGCTCTCGCCTGCCGGAATGCGTCCCAGTTCGTTATGTGCAGTTGACGACCCTTAGGCTTTCGCGGACCCACTCGAACTGTTGTTTGGATTAAATAGTGGTCGCTGCCCAAGTTGTCTTGTGTGTTGATCCAGTCTGCTTGTGGAATTCGTTTTGCGAATGTCAAGTCCGGAGTAGTATCTCTGCTAACACTGTTTCCCATACGAGTGGGAGAAGTTGGATCCGTGACAAGAGTAAGACCTAGATTCTGTCCGTCAAGCCATAGTTGTCTTCCCTTTCGGCGGTCCATTGAGTATCCCCATGCCACCGCAGGGGCATTAAGGTCCCCTACGATGAGCAGGGGGGCTCCCCTAGCTACTTGATCTGCTTTGGTGAAAAGTCGTAAAAACCTATGTTGTTCTCTGGGGCTGCTGTACACATTGAGGATGAAGAGGCTCTGTTGCTTGCGCCTTGCAGACGGGATGATCTCCAGAAAAATGTGGGCTGCTGTATCAATGCCTGTGTGATGCTGTATAACCGGAATGTTTCGCTTAACTAGTGTGGTTACTTGGGGCCTGCGGTTATCATTGCAAACTGCGGTGTATGCCGCGTATCCCGACAGCTTAGCCGCTTCTCCGGTCTCTTGTAATGCGATAACATCGGGGGAAGTATGTGGTGCGAGAGAGGTAATGTATTGCTCTAAGTGTGCTCGTTTTCGCCGGAAGCCCCGGCAGTTCCACTGCCAAATGCAGTAGGTAACACGTTCTGGATTACTCGCAGCCATCTTTGTCGGGACGCGAGTACGGCTTCTTTAGGGGACCTGCTCTGGGACGGAGTAGGGTGTTTTCCAATTCTGTCAAACGGGTATTGTGATTTTGAGCCAAAGTTGCGACCATGTCTTGAAGCACTTTGCGCGTGTCGTCCATGTTTTCCTGTCGCTGTTGTTCTCTTGCCGCAAAGGCTTGCTCAATTCTGGGCAGTAGTAGCGTTTCTAGTTTCGCCGTAAGGAGGTTGTCCATTGCGCGTTCGAGAGCTTTTGCAATGGAGGCGTCGAGCAATGTGGCAAGCTTACAATCTAATGCTTCGTTGAGGTTGCGTTCTATCCGCTGTTGCAGCTCAGTGAGGGCCTCACAGTTGACATTTCCTTCTGAAGTGTATGCTGGTGTTGCTACTTTTGAGATTTGTTCGAGAGCTTTGCGTTTGTGCGAGGTTGGTTGTTGGGTGGTGTGCGGGCAATCTATTGCAGGGACAGGAAGGATGTCTGCATTTGATGGTAAATGCTTGGGTTGTGTGTCTGCAAGTTGGGATTTGAGATTAGCATTTTCTGTCTTGAGTTCTTGTATCTCAGCACGTAAGGATCGGAGCTCCTGCATGAAGCTGTGCATGGTAGCGTCACTAACTGTGTTCACTGGGGTTGCTATAGGTTGTGTGGTGTGACCTGTGTGGGAGACAATGCTGGCCCAGCTTACCTTGGGGGGTGCGTCTTGCACTTTGACTGTGGTCGTTTTAAGGCTTGTGTTTCCTTGCTGCTGCGGCGGTGTTGAATCCGGTCCGCTCCGAGAGTGACTGCGTCCTTGTGACTGACTGCGACCTCGGGAGCGGCTGCGTCCACGAGACCGACTGCGTCCTCGTGAATTGCTGCGTTCGGGAGCCTGCGGTTGTAGTGTTGACTTCGGTGTTGGCAGAGCTGAGTCTCCATTTGCAGAAGTCGATGGCCCCATCTCCTGGTCAGCTCCTTGTTGTCCCAGTCGTAGGCGTTCCCATCGTCGTTGGAGTAGGAGGTGTGGTGTCTGGAAGCGGCGATGGCAGGACTTATCACCAGTCGGGTGGTCTTTGCCGCAGAGCGCGCAGCAAGGGTGACAGGGGTGATCATCCTGTGGATTTACTGTGTCACAGCTCTTGCATTTCTTCTGGGTTGGAGTGGGGCATACATCGGCCCTGTGGCCGACGGTCCCGCAGATGTCGCAGACCTCGATGCGCTTCTTATGTAGATAGCATTTGTATTCTGCTCCGCGGTAGTAGACATGGTACGGTACTTGCTTTCCGTCGAATACGATGAGCACTGAATTAGTCTTGCCCATGCGTCGGGCCTGCAGAATCGTAGGGTTCTTCTTGTAAATGAGACTGTTGGTAATGTCTTCTTCCGTGTCATATGAAGGGATGTTATGTATGACACCTTTGGCTGTGTCCTCCGGCGGTGTGACGTATGCTGTGGCAGCGTAGCGGACTGCTCCGATGGGGAGACTGCGGATGCGACAGTATTTTTCGGCGTTAGACATCATTGGCGTGCTAACTACAATGACATTATTATCCGTGCATGAGCGGTAAATGTCGTCCTCTGCTTCTTTGGTTGTAATGCCCGTGATCTGTAGTATTGAGTCGCGTATCTGGGCGTCTCCTAGTTTGGACACGTTGAAACCGTCTCTTGGGCGTATGACGATCTTGATATCATTCTTCGGAAGTCGTGGTTGCCGTGGTGCGCGTCGGCGTAGTGCGGGCTGCTCGGTACTCTCGGTGCGTGCGCTTGCTGTTGCACGGAGGGATCCGTGTATGAGTTGGGATGATGCCTGTGTAGTCTGTCGTTGCTTACGGTGGCTGACAAGCCACCCTGCTTCAACGGAAACTTCTTCGGGGGCTATTTTCGTGCCTTCAACCTCTACTACCTCCATGACGAGGGGAGGGGCTGCACTTACTTGATCTCACGAGGGTGCGAGTCGTTGGGCGAAGTCCTCGGGAGCCGGGACTGCGACAGCGACGCCGCGCACCTTCGTTGCTGCGGCGCACCTGTCTCTCGGCCAGACGGAGCAGCTGAAGGTCTTGTTAGGGTTAGCAATCTTGTGGTCGTAGAAACCCTTGTCCTGGGTCCCTGGCGTCGGGACTGGTCTTGATCGGTAGCGGACCACTTCCGGAAGCTGGTTCCGACGTTAGTTTGGGTCCAGCGGTGATTGTTTGGCCACAAGAGTTTGAAATATACGGAGCCCATACGAGGCGCGTGCACTCCGTGAGCGTGAGAAGGTGAGAAGTGCACTCCGTGAGGTGAGAAGCGCTATCTGTACTTCCATGCGCAATCATCGCGGTGCACTTTGAATTAATGTTCACGCCAGTTCGCGCCACTTGGCCACTAGCACATTTTTTTCGCTACTCTTAATAAACATTTTATGAACGTCGTATAACAGTGTTGCTTTTAAAGATGGTGTTTATTATTCTCGCTTTATTAAATTTGCCTCTTTGAGGTAGAACACACCTGCAAGCAGAAATGCAAGTTTTATGCCGCGAGTCGAGGAATTAATTTTACCTACTGAGTGACAGGTGCCCGATCGCCAGTCAGTGAGAAAACGCTTTTACACAAGATAACTTTTGTGGATATCTGGCTCATATTGCGATGTACGTACGGACTGCCTCTTACTGCGGTGACCGGGCCAGCCTTGCAGTGGCGCAACTTACCGGCGCTTCCCAATGTCTGGATGTCAGTCTGCGTGCACGTCGAAGGCACGCACAGTGCCATCCGGATGGGTGTGAAGTAGAAGTAGCCCACCGACACGTCTCCTAGGAGATGCTGTTGAAAGAGAGATGAATGTTTCAAAGAACTTCGCCGTACATGATGTAATAATATAATATTTGGGGTTTTACGTGCCAAAACCACTTTCTGATTATGCGGCACGCCGTAGTGGAGGACTCCGGAAATTTTGACCACCTGGGGTTCTTTAACGTGCGCCTAAATCTAAGCACACGGGTGTTTTCGCATTTCGCCCCCATCGAAATGCGGCCGCCGTGGCCGGGATTCGATCCCGCGACCTCGTGCTCAGCAGCCCAACACCATAGCCACTGAGCAACCACGGCGGGTGTACATGATGTGGACATGTAGAGAGAGGGAGAGAGAAATCAAAAGATCAAATGGAGAGCTTAAGGAATGGCGGACCCAAAGTTAGGGGAGCTTATACCTTCTCTGTTACAAAATAGCCTAAGCATAGTTCAAGCTGTGCGCATGTGCACGGTCTACGCGATGCTGCTTGGGTTCGCTATTATATGCAGGGTGTCACATCTATCGTGCACCAAGATTTCAAAATATGTAAATACCACGTAGGTGAATAGAATCAAGGTAACGTTGTTTTCGTCGCTTGCAAATATTCAGATTATTTTTTGCTTTCAGACTATTACATAATTAGTCGTAATTAATTAGTAATCTTCGCAAATATTATAATTACATGAAAAGTGTCAATGAGAAAACTGTAGAGCAACATAAAAAAATTCCCGATACAGCTTTCTGTTGCTCAGTGCGTGCTACATAAAAGTGTTTTTCCAAATATGAGAGAAGCTCGCGAATACACGCAGAGTGCCTCTAGCGGCCAGTCGTGTGGCAATTTCACTTATATTCGCGGGCTTCTTTCACGCTCGGAAAAACACTTTTATGTAGCCCGTATTAAGCAACAGAAAGCTGCATCGGGAATTTTTCATGTTGCTTTACAATATTCTCATTGACACGTGCTTGTCATCTAATTATAATATTTGAGAAGTTGGTTAATTAATTATGACTAATTGTGTATTTAGAATGCAAAAAATAATGTATCTCCAAGCAACGTCAAACAGCATTACCTTGGTTCTGTCCAGCTACATGGCATTTACATATTTTTAAATATTGGTGCACGACAGCTGGGACACCCTGTATGTGTAGAGCTCTATTTGAGGAAGGTCAGTTAAACGAACGCCTGATTTTCTGTCTTACACGTACAGGGAGGATGCATGTTAACTGATGCTACAGTTATACTGTTTGCATACCGAATGAATGATAAAAAAAATAAATGGCTTGAACTTACCCATCCAAAAGGCCATAATTTATTCATGTGTGCATTTATTAATATACGACGCGAAGCGGGGAACTTATTTTTTATTAATGGATCCGAGAAAAGAATGTCCAATAAGGTATAATTTGAAGTAAATTGAAAGAAACAAAGATAACAGGGCAGGTCAAATATTTTGACGCCGAATGCTGAAATATTTTAGCCTTTACGGAATAAAAAAAGAACGCGACGTTCAAGGAATCCGTTATTGAGAATCCTGCGTTTGAGGCCTTAGATCGCGGTCGACTTCGCACCTTGTACTTCGCAATTTATGAGGGCCTTATTACGCTGTTTTACGGGCAGACGCACAAAGAAACGCATTTAACTCCTCTCGCATGTTTCTTTCCTACAGTGATTGAATAAGGTGATCGTCGTCGAGTGCACTTGCGACAAAAAAGGAACGCTCATTGCCCACGCATTGTGAAGCGTGTACACTTTCATATAGTTCAGCTGTGTATTGTCAGGAACTTCATACCGTAGAAAGCAGGGAGCTCAAAATGTCTGACCCCTCCGAGGCGTTGAGGCTAGGTAAAAAATGGGCGTTGCGCAGACGTTCTTTGAGCTGAAGTGGGATGTCTTCATTCAGCGTGACCGAACCCATTGCCACTGCACGTTTTGTTCCTTCTGATTAAAAGTATAGTTTTATAATTGTACTGTAGCCACGAAAATGCTTGCTCAGGGTGTCCAAAAGCAGGCGGTTGCAAAAGTTCGATTTATACCGCCGATTGCATTACAGGGTCCATCAAGAAGACTGTCTGGGTTTTCCTTTGCGTGAGGCCTTTTTCGTTCGCTGTTATGTTATTTTATTACTGCGAGAGATGCGGGTATTGATACCGTGCACCCCCACCACTATGTGACGAAGACGGTAATAATGAAGATGTTGCGTAAGAAGGTGCAGTTGCACATTATCTACAAGCTAAGCAGGGCGATACGTGGATAAAGTGGCTGCTAAACTGTTCGCGGGCGTGCACTTTCCACCAAATCGCCGCCTTTGCTGTTACACAGACCGCAGTCTTCAGAGCCATGCCGAACCGCTCCCTAACAATATTAAAAGAACACAAGGACGTTACCTTATAGAGAGGCACCTCATCGGTAAGATTCCTCAGGTATGTCTTGGGGCTATATCGGGCTGGCTTTGGCGGTAGCTTGAAGCGGATGTTCAGAGCGCAGTACTGGCCTTGGAAGTACTCTTCAAGTTTCCCGTTGAGACGCCGGTTGATGGCCCGCACGTGCAGGCACTCGCCCATGTCTCCGAATGCGGCCAGTGAACCGTAGAACAGTCCGTCAGGCATTTTCCCGCTCGCGTCCAGCACTGCACATTGAACCACATGCAACATCTCATCAGACTAGCAAAACTTTGGGGGTGGGGGACGCGCTTCCAAACGAAACCGCGCGTAGTGAAAATTCGCGCACTCTCGTTGCCCACTTAGCTATGCGACGCGCTGGTTGCATCGTGCACATAAGCTAAATATATTACCGCGTGCTCGAGGAGTATCTGGCTTTGTTGATCATCACTAAAGCGGACGGGAAAATGTAAAGATAATGTCAGAGGCGCACTCGCTTTCTCGGAATCGCTATGCAGGCAAATGACGGAGGCATGAGCCAACCACAAGGCACTAAATTTTGAACAAGGTCAGCGATGCTATCTCGTCTAGGAGTTAACCAAAGGCTCACGGGTCGCTTCGCATCAGCTAGTCGAGAAAAATCACAAACAAAGAGTGCGCGAGGATACAGGTTCACGTGTTTTCTGAGCAGTGTTGTTTTCCCATGAGAATTAGAGAAAGGTAGGTGACCGCAAAGTCTATCCAGAATATCAAAACACGTGCGCAGGCAAACCGTGGACATACGAAGTGGAACGATAACTAGAAGGTTGAAGAAAGAAAGAAAGAATAGCAAACGCAGGCAGGACAAGAGATAGTTCAGGTTGGCTGCTTTGTATGGCTAAGGGGGCTTATGAGGGAATGGAGAACGAACTGACAGAAACAGAAACAAAAGTCCGGAAAAAACCCCGCGCAGATGTGTTAAAGTATATCACAGAGGCTGACTGACCTCTCACCTCACACACAGACCTTACAGGACGTAAGCAGTGCATCCGGCATTCGTAGCCTTCGCCTTGGATGCCATTCACGAGCAACTTTTATGCGAAGCATATTACGAGAGCTCAACCCAGCTCCTCAGGCGCGGCGGTGTCGCCTTCAATACCACGTGACACCGTGACGTCACGACAGAGGAGAAGTGGCTTTGGCTCAACTCTTGCAAGATGGGCTGGGTGGGAATCGAACCAGGGTCTGCGGAGTGTGAGACGGAGACGCTACCACTGAGCCACGAGTACGATGCTTCAAAGCGGTACAAAAGCGCCTCTAGTGAATGCGGTGTTGCCTTAGAAACGAGCTGTTTCTAAGGCTCAGGCGTGCGTCGCTTGCTCAGGCGCACATTTCGTTGCCGCGCCGAACGCTGCTTTGCTCGACGCTCACCGCGTCCAATGCGGGGCGCGTAGTCGCTGCGCCGTAGCTCATTGTCTTACACCCCTTGGCGGGTCGACGGGAACGCTGTCGCGTTCCACTCTTGAAGGCGAAGCAGAGTAACGCATGAGTTGTTTCTTCGTCTAGCCGAACCAAATATAGCCAAGCAACAGCAGTTCACCAGGCTAAACAGTGGTTCAACAACTAAAATAAAGGCTAGTATGCTTCGCATCCTGGGCTTAACCTTACCTAAGCCACAGCCATTTCTTTTTTTTTTCTCATAAGGGAGAATTGCCCACTCTGTCAAGCACTTTGCACGACACTCCTTTCCGCGCTGTACAGTGTACAGACGCAGAAGTGTGCTGAAGCCTTGAAGCAGCCGTATATTTTGCATTTGGAGCAGTCAGCTATTCCAGTTAGTAATATCACTACTTTTTAAATGCCAAGCCACGTTCCAGTTAAGCAGAACTCGCGTAAGCAAAATGCTTTTATGCGAGGTAAGTTGGTTGACATTTTGCTGGCACAACTAAAGAAAAGAAAAAGAAAGAAAAAAGCGCTTCGCATGATATTTTGCATTTTTGTATGTCTCCTGTATTTCTTCAATGCGCTCCGAATCAACTCCACTCGACTCTAAGTTTCTCCAGCGGCGAAACGGTGATCTCGGAACTCGGAGGGGACAAACCGCGGTCTCACCGTTGATCACAAAGACTGCGAAAACTTGGGGTTCACGTCGCCTTGCGTGAAAATGTCCGAGGCGAACATTAGTCTTAACTTAGTGGACGCTTCAGAGGCTCCGCGAGGTTTTGTTCTGCTTGGCTTGTCGGCACCGGAGACAATTTTGCGACGCTATCAGCTAGGGCTACTGTCGACGACAGTGTGACAGAGGAACGGCGAAGCGAACGTCCTGCTGCGCTGCCCACAGACGGAGATCGCACCGTGTCGGCTTGCATCGCGCAGCCGCGACGCGCCGTTCTTATTTACAATCTAGACTGCAAAAACGAAGCCGTTTTCATGTTAAAGAACGCCCTGATGGTATCCACGTGTGGGGCGGTTACGCGCAGTTTACGTATAAAGGAATAGGATCGAGTAACAAGCATCGCTGGCAATAACTTAGTGAAAATGTCTAGGAATATTGGTCTTGAAAAAAAATGCTTGGTTCCATTTTGGGCTGAAAATAATATTTTACCGTCGTGTTTATATAGAAATAGCTTTTCCGCGCATTTCAATTTTTTTTTTACGTTCGCCTATAAGAGCGCTCTTGCAATCTGTATGTATGTGAGCAAAAGTAAAGTTTACTTATTTGAAAACTTATTTGAAAAATAAAAGTGACAGTATATGGGACACCTCATAAGAAATGAGCGTGATTTTCGTAGCGCCACCAGATTATTGCGCACGATAAAAAATAACGTACAGCGCGAAGGACTGCGCGATACGACTGCGCGATACGATAAACTAAACATAAAGAACGTTACAACGATATCGGTTGTCCGCTTTAGAATTATTGTATAGGGCGTAATGGTGCTGTGCCTAATTGTTTATCTCGACTCAAAATTTGCTAATTTCAACATGGGATCGGTCTCTCTTGTGCTGAAGCTACAGGTAAACGATAATGCGGATCGGGTCCAACAATTACACACTTGTACATGGGCAATGGAATAGTGATGGTCAAATTACAAGAGACAATGGACGTGGTAGCGCAAGCAAACATGTGCGCACTGCTGTATGAATTCGCAGTAAAACGCTGGCATCGTGCAGTATTCGAATCAGGGCCTGTATTCAGAAAAACGCTCTTACTCCAGAATTGGTCGTAAGAGCTAATCTCAGCAAATCGTGATGCCGGACTGATTATTAGCGAAGGCGGCCGTCCAGAAAGCAAAGCCCACAACGAGAAGCTTTGCGAATTCGATCCACTCGGCAGCCTAGACGGTAGCGCGGCGTTTATTACCATAACTCGGTCACCTTGAACCTCTGCGGTGCAACGCATGCACGCGTGCAGTCGCGAGGCCACTTTGCTTATCGTGGTTACGGCGGAGAGCTATAATAAAGCGGCAACGAAGCCACCGCGCTTTGTTAACCATGCTTTTGCACTCCGACCTTTCTGTTTTTGTGTTCGTGCAAACCGGTCCGCTCACCAGACCCTTATCTACAACTTCGCAGAACTATCTTCTTCGCATGAAACCGTGCCGCTTTTTTTAGTTTCCTATACCATTTCCCTTGCAGGCATAAGCCTTTCACAACGTAGCTATTATAGACAGAGTTCCAAGATTGTGGTGATTGGCCCACTTTCCGGTCTGCGTGCGATGATAGCATCTGTTTTTTCGCATCGGTACCTTAACAAGAAGCCGTGCAAAATGTTGCTAAGCCACTAACGTCGCGGCGTTTTGTCGCGTTGACCCGTCGTGGTAGCTTTGTAACTATGGAGTTCTGCTGCTGGTCACGGCCCACCGCCACAACCTGGATTTACATGTGTGCATTCGCAGAGCCGTGACGTAATGAAATGTTCCCGCAAGGTTATTTAGGAGAAAGGTGCTTCGGTTCCTCCTAAAGTTCCTCGTGGTTGGAGTCGGAATGGTGAGCCGTGTGGCTTGACGTGAAATCTATGACGTCCATCCTGCGGCGTTTCTTGTGAAATTACCTGTGTTACTGGGTGCTGTTGTGTTACCAGATGGAATGTCTAGGATTTCAGACTCTGCCGCATTTTATAACTGGTGCTCGGGCGGAGCAATTGCCGGCAACTTTTGCAAGGCTAGGTCCGCCTGCAGCAAGCAACACTCCTCCAACTCTTCCTAGCCTAACGTCAACAGTTCTTTTTTAAAAAAACAACAACAGTTGGCAGCTTAGCATGTCTTACCGCAAGTACTTCGACTCAAAAACAACCTACAGTGCTATGCAATCATTAATGTCATAGCGCTGGATTCACATGGACAAGCAAGACGACAGGATGGCTGACGGTATACCGCACGTCCTGTCGTCTTGTCCGTGTGAATCCAGCGCTATCACCTCACTTATTGTCACGAACCAACTAGCCCAAAAATCTCCACGACAGTGCCGTATTTTGCTATAGTTTCTTTCCGTGTGGATATAGTTCCGCCTAGTAGTGTCATTCTGTGCAAAAATAAATTATTAATAGAAGTTCCGTAGAAACCATCTGCTATTGACAATAAGTTCTATGTTGGAAGCACTGCTTATCGTTGCTAATGAAGCTGTTTACCGCTGAATGCCACGATTTGAATGTGAAGAAAAATGTATATGAAAACTGGAGAATCTTGCTTGGTGACCTGACCTGACATGTTACTTCAGATTTAGGGCGAAAGGTGGAAATGTCTCACACAATGAGAGCATGGGCACGCAATCAACTCTAGCCATGTCCATGCTCAAACTGTCTTCAACGTCTCATTGAGAACCATTCCCGCAAAACGCCCGAAAGCTCTTTCGGTGGATGCAACGCACACGTGGCACTTCCTTACGGGCCGAGAACGCCCTGTAGCTCGAAAAAGAAGTCATGATGATAGCTTAACGAGGCATAGCGGCTGCAGACGCCGGGCGTATCAATCCTCCAGAACGATACAACAAACCGGGCGTGCGTCTGGTTAACCTCCCTGCTTTTCCTGTCTTCTATTTCTCTCTCTCTCTGCACACATTACGCGCGTTGACGAATCCGATATCTGTGTCTAATAAAGAAAACGACTTGCATACGTCATAAATAATTTTATTTGGTCGGAACGTGCGTTACCTTATCTGCAGGAACCATGATAAATGCGAAAGTCACAGATTGTGTTAAACCTATGCAATCATCCGTACTGGTGCAATGGTGAAACAATACTTGCTGCGTCTTTTGTATATCAAAGAGTGTTCCGATCTGCACAAATGAAACTGTGTGTTTCTCAAGCATAGTCCTCCTTGACGCTGCCTATTCTGCCACAGTGGTCAGATAGCCGCTGTAACACAGGGTTACGGTTACAGTTCGCTGGCTTAGAGCCTGATGTCATCGATGAGGTTCACGTGCATACGCGGCGATTGTAGAGATTGCAGGGCTGCTTGGCAGTCAGCGAAGATGACCTATAGGTACAAGCAGAGTGTTTAACAATGCGAGATAATGCTTCCCACAGCGCAGTTAATTCAGTGGAAGTTGTAAAAGTTCGATGGCTAACTATACGAGCGACAATGACACGCACAGATGGCGTGAGGAACGATGTATATGCGACTAAACCGTCGTCATATTCGGGACAGTAAGTGCTGTAGTAGTTGATATTGTGCGGAAGAGCGAAAAATACGCCACTGGCCCAGTGGTCTTTCTCATGCCTGAATCGGGCTGCCTTTTTCTGTGGTTGCAGAGTGTGTACGTGAGCGTCCGCATCGATGGTGTCACTTATCTACTCGGCAAGCCCAGAAATACGGGCTTGCCGAGTAAATTTCTGCCACATGTTCAAGCATCGATTGAAATGGGCGACGACCGTTACGGCTTGTGAATACGCACTTTGCAATGAGTTGGTCGAGAACAAACGCTCAGCCCTCTTTCAAGGCCACTCGGCACTCTTTGCGTGCACCAAAGACCTCGACTGAGCGACTTGCTTGAGGGGCTTGCAAGTTGGTGGTTGCGTGTTGCGCTTAAAAT
Source organism: Dermacentor albipictus (assembly GCF_038994185.2). Taxonomy (NCBI): domain Eukaryota; kingdom Metazoa; phylum Arthropoda; class Arachnida; order Ixodida; family Ixodidae; genus Dermacentor; species Dermacentor albipictus. The sequence continues at coordinate 86,953,820 of NC_091821.1, forward strand.
GAGCCGGGGAAGCGAAACAGTGAGTTGCCACTGGCGCGGGGTGACAACGATTCTGACAGTTACAGACCTAGAAAATGTAGCCGCCCGACGCTGTCTGACTGCTCTCATTTTTGACCTGGACATTTAGTTTTTTTTTATCGCTTTGTTTCATCGAATCACTCTATTCACTTTGTTTACTTTCGTATTTGTTCTTGCTAATCTAAATAGGCCCTGTTATGCTTTTCACCGACGTAGCTGTTTTTATTGCTTTCCTTTCATTTTGATGGCAGCGCAACGAAAACGAGAAAACGCATAGAAAGGAGTACGGACAAGTCACTAATGACGGAGTAAATGGCAGAGAAACAAATAATACGTAAAAAAAGTTATCGTGTGCGTATTTTCTTTCCTACTGAGGAAAACAGGTTATTTGAAAATCTGCAGTAGGCTCTATGTAGCGACGTGCGCGGGCAGGTTGGCTTTCCGAATTTCATTAAATATGTTTAACGAGAGGCTGAAGCCTTTCGGGGGCGCTGGAGATTGTTCTGCCTTTGAATGTATACGAAGACAGGAAATATTAAGATGAACAACGTGACAGTGGCACAGAAAATACAGAGTAAAGTGTTCATGTCGATATTTCGTGTACCTTCATAACAAGTACAAAATCGAACTCGGTCGTGCTTGCCGCACTGAAACGCGCAGGTTGTCGCCACTGCGACAAAAAGGACAATGACGGTGTTAATGAAGGAGAAGGAGAACAATAAGCATGTAGAATTTCCGTTCCAAGGGCGAAACACTGACAGCAATATAATGTATTAGGATTATTGCACCAGCCTTTGCGGTTTTAAGAGCAATATAAGTTGCTGTAGACATTCGCTTAACAACTAAGAACGCGTGGTGTCACGCGCCTAAAGAGGCACGTGCACGTAGTTCACTCGATGACCGCGAGTAATCGCGGTCACAAGACTGGCGCGATGAGCACCAGAAGCGCTGTGCTTGTGCCAGAGCGAACGTTCGGTGCGGCCCCTCCCTTTACCATTTCACTATGCTGTGCTTCCGAAAGTCCGCAGGTCACGTGATTCACTTTCACACCCCAAAATGCCCCACAACTGGCCTTTTTCTATCTATAGGAGCTGTTGAACTCACAGAGTTTCTTACCAAGATCATTAGAGAGAAATGTGAAGCGAAAATAGTTTAGCCACCGTGAGTTGCATGCAGAGTACTCAGGTTTTTCACTTGGCAAGAAATTGTCTGGAAAGCACGTTGCAGCTTTCCTCTATTACTTTTTGTGATGCAATTGGACTGCTTGCTAATCACACATTTTCACAAAGTTTTTTTTTCAGAGCAGTAAAGTAAAAAACGCTAACCATTAACTCAGTTAATTGTGTTACTCCTAGCACAACTAAGCCACGACGCTTTCGAGTATGCGCACTGGAATATGTAGATGGTGTTTCGTAAGCGGCATCCGCCATGTGTGATGGATTTTTATGCTCGAAACTGTTATTTTTGTAATGTTCTAAAACCATCGAAAGGTAGAGATCGGAGGCTTGATGGGGCTAATTATTGTCATACAACAAGAAATTTGCGACGATCAGTATTTATTTTCTATTACTTGTAGGATAAAACTCTTGAGTTGAATCACCTTTGTTTTCTCTCGGCATTCCCTTTGCACAAAATGGCCACTGTGCGAGAAAATTTGGAAATCGGCGATTGTACACTCAGTGTGACTAAACAGCGAAAGGGAAGAACGAACAGGATAAGGCACTGACTTGCAACTAAATGCACATTCACAAATTGAGAGGAAGAATAGCCCCATTTCCACACAAACACATAAGAGAAGAAAAAAAAAGAAAGAAAAAAAGAGAACAAATTCATGACGTATCCAGCAAAGCCATTTCTTTCGGTGGCAACATGATCGAAGCCATGGTTACGCACTAATCACTCGCTTTGATAATATGATAAGCCACATGATAAGCGCCGTTTAGCCACAATGAACATACCTATAAGCTCAACTTAGGCTCAAACAATGAAACGTTCCTTTCCTTCGAGCGCTTCCTAACCTTACGTGAGGCCTCCTTACAGCGAAGGACCGATGGAGGAAGCAAGCGTACTCTGAAAGCTCCCTTCGCCCGTCCTCACGTAAGGAGCGGTTACCGTATGCCTGGGTTCGAGATTATCCCTTAAAAGCTTTATGCTAACACCATCATTCAATAAAGAAATGTTGTATCGTCGCACAATTTTTAAATTGAAGAGCTAATATAGAGATGCGTGGACGCTTTCTTCTAGTTTTGTTCACTAAACGCAAAAAAGTACCACATCACAGTGCAAAACTTGATGTGCTCCAGCAACGCTGGCACGCCGGCGTCGTGCAACGCCTAGCAACGCCTACACGCGTAACTGAAACGAAGATGCTTGGCACGACGTACCGAGCACGCGCTTCTCCGCAGGTGGGCGACAGCGCGCATGCGCAAGTAAGCGTCACGTAGCTAAGCAGTGAGGTGAAGCGTCCGTTCAGGACCAGGAGCGGCGTGAGGACGCATGAAGGTAGCTTCGGAGCTCCCTTACGCTGAGGAAGCATCAAAGAAGCCTTCACCGAGGGTCCCTCAGCAAGGAAGCTTTCAGAGTGACATAAGGTGGCCTCACCGCAATGAAGGCTTCCTTACTGAGGTAAGGGAAATTTCATTGTTTGGCCCTTACAATGCTTCTACCGCACTGGCATGAGGTATCGGCGCGAATTTTGCCATATCTGAAGTATGAGCAATTAATTTTCGCTACTGTGATCAACCTTTTACTGCCAAATGAAAAAAAAATAGTGTTGAAGAATGCTTCAATAGCATAAGCTCATTTGCTGTTACGTGTTAGTGCCCCGTCCTTGAGAGTTCTACAGGATCAGTCATAGTATTTATTACAAAGTGCAGAAAAGAGCGCAAGGGAAAAGCACAATATCTGAAACTGTAATGTTATTGGCTTATTAAAGGATCACGCTTGAATTAAGGCTACATTCAGTTCAAACCAAAGACGCTCCAAAGTGATGTTTCGCCCCTTTTGCACATAGTCTGCGTTTTTTACCACGGTGCGAAAGACTCGGGTAGTGTATTTGCGTTCCCCCTGTCGGAGCAATTAATGACGATACATGGCGGAGAATCAAAAGGCGGAATCAACTGGAGAATCAATCATGGCGCAGAACCAGGACGCTGCTAACAACGCCACTGGTTGTTGCACATATGGTTGCTTGCATGCAGTGGAGCCAAGATAGGCCTCGATGCGGCTGATCGCAAAGTTGAGCTGATCATGCATACGGGAAACGCATGTACTGCGCTGCACATAGTTCTTTGATTCAAGATAACAGGTCAAGCTGCCGTAGCTCCTCTTGAGTGTTAATGGTAGCTTAGCTTTTCAGTGGATTTAGGTTAAGTACAGCTTAGATTTTCTGTGGACTAGTTGGGCGATACACATTCACTGTGTAGATAGCACTAGGTTCTGTCTGTTTCCTCTCGTCCGTGGCCTTTTATTGCGCTTAAGCTTGTCTTAGCCTTCGAAAATGCATTAGCTAGCCCAATTACATTTATTAGCCAATACAAGACGTAAAGGAATCGCCTTGTGTTGATTCTACCAAGCAGTGGACGTAAACAGGCACTACAGGGGTAAGACCTTTTCGTCAGCGTACGCCGCCGAGGCCGGCGCCACTGAATGTGCTTACAACCTTGGGACGTGACCGTATATACATAAATTATATGAAAATAAGGGGAAAGAGTACATTACGGTGATTTTACGGCCCAAAGCTTGCATGGGCTCTGAGAAACGCCAAAATGGAGGATTTCGCAATAATTCGATCGAGGTTCTTTGCGTCCGGTTAAATATAAGTGCACGGTCGTTTTCGCATTCTGCATCCTTTAGAATACAGTCGCTGCGGACGGGAATAAATTCCGTGGCAGTACATGGTCAGCCGCGTACGCCATAGGCGCCCAACTGCCCCTTCGGTAAAAAAGGAGAGAAAGAAAGAAAAAGAAAAGAGAGAGAGAGAAGAAAAAGAAGAAAAAGACAGGAATTCGAAAGAATGAAAGAGAAAGAAAGAAAGAAAGAGAAATGAAGCACGCAAGCAAGCACGCAAGCAAGCAAGCAAGCAAGCAAACGTTTAACAGGTGTGCAAAAAGCAGTGGCTTTATTCCTGGAGGCCCTTTCCCTCATTTTGTTTCGTTCTTTTTTCTGTTTTGATTCAAAGCCACCTGCTCGGCTGGAAAGACAAGTGCTCACTTTTCCTTCTCCGGTTAGCGATAATTCAGCGTCTGCCGGTCGCGTGCTTAGCGTGCCGCCGATCTTCCGTCTGCGCCAACTGGACAAGAAGTCATGAGAGTTGGCAATTGGCCATCTGAAATTTCCGTCGTGTGTCATTATTCGCAGCACGAATAAGCGATCCGTAGTGTTTGTAGACTCTGTACTTATTATATTCTTTAGCTCTTCACTTCTCTATGGGGCGTAAGAACATCGAAGCCTTCTGAGCCCAGCGGCGTCGCACAGACCACGTTTTAGCTACTGACACTCACTCATGGAAGTAGCGCTGCTTCCAGAGGGTGATACTAGTTTTATTGCTTCATGGATGGCGCTTCGCGCTGGTAACCACATCTACCGACGGTTAGCGTCCGTACGGGAGAAGGAAATGAGTACGAATAAGAGGTGATAGGTGGGCAGTATATCCGAATAACTTCGTCGCACGGGACGTTTGCCATAGTGAGAAACGAGGAAATAGCGTTCACGCACGTGTGGTCACCTGAACGCAAGGTGCCTCTCGAGATTCATACGTCATCAAAGCCAACTTAAGGAAGCCGCGGCGGAGGTTCGACTATTCGTCCACAGCTCGTGTGGATCAAAATTTCCTCCACTTCTTTTATTCCTCGCCTGACGCCTCGCAATGTCTCGGAGCGATGGCCTTGTCGGGGTTTCTGCCTCTCTACGCGAATTTCGACACGCGCGCTCAACCAGTGGCGAGGGAGCTATATTGTGTGCTCGATTCTATTAGCGCTCCGAAACGAAACACGTCATGTCGCTATATTTTCATGGTCGGAGGAAGTTCAACGGCGCGAAAAGAGTGGGGGGAAATAACGAAGGTTTCAGGGGCACCAAGCCCACACGAATTTCTCCCGTTCATGGTTCTTGCGCAGAGGTATACCGACGAATTCCGCCGGTCACTAAAAGCTATGTCTTTCTTCCCACGATGCGTAATTCAGCTATGATATTTCTGCATTGCTTCGTTCTCAGAGTTATTTTGGACATACTGGAAGATAATTTAGGGAAGACCATTCCTTTTTGCCATCAACTCGGAAGGGAAGGATTTGAGAAGCAAATAAACACGGTTGGAAAAGTGTTCCGCTCACGCTAAACAATATATCACTACACCGCGATAAAAATTGAAAAGACTGTGCGCTTCAAAACTGAGCACTGGGCTACGAGGAACACCATAGCACACGGCGTCGTGTTAATTTTTACCTGCTGTTTTTAGGGCACACCTAAATCTAAGTACATGAGTTTTTTGTTTGCATTGCATCCCAAGCGGAATGTGGTCTAACCCACGACCGCATGCTCAGCAGTAGTAGCCACTGAGCCCACCGTGGCGAGTACTTAACCCGTTGCCGACGAACATATAGTTTCAACAGCAAAAGGCTAGCGTCATATTGAGAGGCCTTTTCAGTTGACGAAGGTTTAGGTGGGTATTCATAACCATCTCTGTCTTCTATAGATGTTTGCAACTGTGTTCCTTTCATGTTGTAGATAACTGTTTCTAATAATAATAATAATATTTGGGGTTTTACGTGCCAAAACCACTTTCTGATTATGAGGCACGCCGTAGTGGAGGACTCCGGAAATTTTGACCACCTGGGGTTCTTTAACGTGCACCTAAATCTAAGCACACGGGTGTTTTCGCATTTCGCCCCCATCGAAATGCGGCCGCCGTGGCCGGGATTCGATCCCGCGGATAACTGTTTCTAGAGTTATGCTAAGACGTGAAAGACAGCAAGAGAGACAAAACGAATGAGATGGGGATGACCCCCATATGAGTACTCTGCCATGACTATGGCAGCCACCCGCGCTTATTTTTAATGCAAAGTCCTGAGAAACGCAGATAAAAGCACAAGAGAGAGAGAGAAAGAGGAAAGGGGAAAGGCAGGGAGGTTAACCAGAGAAAAAAAATCCGGTTGGCTACCCTACGCTGGGGAGAGAGGGGAGGGGGAGGTAAAGGGGAAACAAAGTAGAGATAAGGAAAGGAAGGAGCATAGACACACAATCACAATCGGTCACTGTCACCGAACACTGTCATCGCACAGCACACTGACACTTGTAGCACTATCAACATCTGTTCAGGCTACAGTCGCCTGTCCAGTTCTGTCGCCCTCAAGAACCGCAACAGTGCCCTCGTCGCCCTCTGCTGCGATGGCTTATGATGGCGGTATCTGAAAATGAGTTCCTCTGTGAGAGGTCTTTGGTCAAAACGCGCTATCGCGGTTGCAAGTGATTGTCTCTGTAAATTATATCGAGGACAGTCAAAAAGAAGGTGTTGAAAAGTCTCCTCGTCACCACAGTCCTCACACGAGGCGTCGTCGGCCCATCCAATTCGGTAAGCGAAAGACTTGGTGAAAGCCACCCCTAGCCATAGGCGACAAAGCAGGGTAGCTTCGCGACGACAGAGCCCAGCTGGAATACAAAGGCGTAGGGAGGAGTCAAGATGGTGGAGCCGGTAGTTGTGAAAACTTCCAGCGTTCCACAAGGATAACGTGATGTGACGGCTGATCATTCGAAGTGTTCGAGCGGCATCGGTTCTTGATAACGGTATCGGCTCCTCTTCGTCCCCTTGAAGAGCCGACCGAGCAGCGTTATCAGCGTGTTCGTTCCCTATGACTCCGCAGTGACTTGGAAGCCACTGAAATGTCACGTGGTGTCCTTTCTCAGTTAAGGTATGAATGAGTTCTCTAATCTCTAATACCAGTTACAAGAGAAATACAAGAGAAATAGCAAAAGGCGTATAGGCTGAATACTAAAGCGGGTCTTAGTCGAACCAGTGACAATGAATTGTTCGGCATGTCCTGACCCAGAAAGAGCGCTTGCTTGATTATTTGGTGTTGGTGTGCCAGCGGTTTGTGCTTGTGTGCTTCCTAAAATGAACTTTACTTGACAGCAGCGGGTTCTGTCTACTCTCCCTTGCTGTTATCCGCGTCTTAATAACTTTGCCATATTTATAGTACGTGTAACTTGCCCAAAAACCAGTAATGTGCTTGAACTCTTCCTGAAATGAGTTGTGTCTGACTTATTACTACACGGTATACTTGCAGTGGAAGCCTTTCTCCTTTCTTCCCTTTTTCTGTTTTACTGTAGTAACCGAGTTTGTAGTTCTTTCTTCGTCCCGAATCCTTCAGAACGACTCGTTTAAACGCAACTGAATAGAGAAGCAATTTTAACCAATTTGGAAACATGTCCTACCCTTGAGGTTCGCGCTTCGCTGTGCAGATGATAACAAAGACAGAACAGCGCTCTACATCCAGTAACCATTGACGATTAGTCTTGCTGCAACTGCGGGTATTTCGCTAAACAATATAAGGCGCCAAACAGGGTGAACATCAATACTGTGATCGACGTGCACAAAAATCTACTACCACATCACGAAATGTGGTACTCAAATATATCCTACCCTCCATGACGACTCGTCTCTCCAAAAATCGAACTTTCGGTTGAAGGAATTATTCGCAAACGAAATATGTTTATGCTAGCAGCACAACAACTAGTGTCATACCAGGTTTACTTTCGATACCCTGGCTATATCCAAGCGCATACAGGTGGTTCTTTCCAAACAAATTCTTCTACATCTGCCTTTGTCATTCCAGAACGGAATCAAATACAGACGTTTAAACGATCTCACACGACATAATCAACAGCAGCAGAACTTTTTGCACTATTGACTTTGTTACGACACATGAATTCAAGGCAAAAAGGGAAACAATGGATCATCCTTTGTGGCTCGCAGGCAGCTTTGTCTTTACTTCATGGTGACATCAGCAATTCGGAAAACGTGGCGTTAGTTTACGAGACACTAAAGAAACTCACAAAAGCAAGTGAAGGGAATCGCACAATAATGTTCCACTGGATATCTGGTCACTGCAATATCCCTGGAAATGTCGCAGCAGAAAAGGCAACTGCACAAGCGCATGTTAATAACGCCACACGTGGTTTTTCTCTAACACAATGCGAATTGTGCCGCATACTAAGACAGATCACAGCCCATGGTTGCAAAGCAACATGGTTTGATCAGAACTCGAAATCTTCCAATTTATTTCACATTGACCCATCGCTTCACTTTAAAACTTCTTCTACATTAGATACAGCCACAGCCTTTGAAACGCTCATTCACCGTCTTCGGTTCGGCACCACGTACACAAAACACTTTCTACATAAAATTTCAAGAGCTGATAGTCCAGCATGCACTTGTGACTACGGGGATGAGGATGTACAGCATCTTCTGGTAGAATGACAGTGACACGACACACACAGACAACGCTTAGCACGTGATTTAGTGACGTTAGATCGCCGGCCCTAGCTTCAGCCCTGTACCTTCATTTGAATTCGATCCGTGCTCTTTTATGTGCACTGATTTTAGTGCAGTTAAGTGACCGTACTTTGTGTTTACTTTAGTGCACCTGTGTGACTGGACTTTGTGTTGCTATGTTTCTGAGTTGACTTTCAGTTTTAGTGTGGCATTAGTGTACTTGTGTGACTGGACTTTGTGTTTTTTATGATTTGGCGTTGACTTTCAGTTTTAGTGTGTAATTAGTGTACTTATGTTAGTGGACTTTGTGTTATGTCCGAACCCACAGATTTCTTGAAGTAATTATTGACCGAGACCTCTGTTGGAGCCCGCACGTGGCCTACATGAAACAGCGCCTGAAAGCAACTTCCCAGTTGTTTAAATACTTGACATGAAAGACGTGGGAGATGTCAGTACACGCAATGCTTAAACTCTATCTTTTTCTTACAAAAACAATGTGCTGAATATCGCAGCACGACAGATTTTCCCACTTCTCATATTTCTATGCATGCATATTAAGGTTGGCTTTTTGTCGACATCCTGAGACTGAGAAATCAGTTCTGCAGAAGTCCGGAAAGGGGGGGAAGGTTCATAAAAGGAAAAATTGTCATCCACCCAACTTGTAGCATGGAGCTACAAAGGAAACCCATACGGGCTTGTCAGAAAGAAATTTTCACAGTTGAAGAAAAATTCGCCCTGGTCCGGGATTCGAATACGTGGCCAGGACGAATTTTTCTTCAACTGCTAAGCTTTCTTTCTGAGAAACCCGTGGGTTTCTTTTGTAGCTTCGTGCTACAAGTTGGATGGATGAAGTCTCAAGAAGGCGTACATCATGAGACTTGCGTTCTGTTTAGTAGTGCTCGCACGCCTAGGCAAATTTCTTTGAGTAAAAAAAAAAAACAGTTCATCGCACTTATCGTCACTTCACGCTCTAGAAGAATGCTGGGAAAAAGTGACTGAATTCTTAAGGTCATGCAGAAGAACATGCCGGAAGTTCTAGCAGATACTGTTAGGTGCGTGGCTTCTTCAAAATGTGGATTAAAGTTCATTCCATGGAAAGGTTCTGTAAGCACTGAAGCATATATGTGGCTAAAAGGTAAGACTTGCCCTCAGATTCAAAGCACTAACTCTTGCGCCTAAAAGGTATTATTCATTCGTAGCATAAATAATACTGCGTTCCTAAAACTGTAGAAGGAAACCATGCCCGTCGTTAGGACCAACTTGCACATACGGAACGGGCTCGCCTTGCAGCTAATGCCTATGCTGTTCTATAAAATGTGCTGGAAGCTACAGACCGTTTATTCGAAAATTGAAAAGAAAAGAGCCCTAAAGATAATGCAATGCAGACACTAAAGCGACTTTGCTTTCACAAATCAAATATCCAGCAATCTACAAAAAGTGGCGTCAAGTCGGGTTTGCCACCATGAAGAAGCACATTCTGTTTGAGAAGTCTATTCAAGCCTGGATAGTTACAACGCTGAATTGCCAAGTGAAGTCACATTAGACAGGGTTGGTGTGTGTTTAGGATTGTTGCTGCGTGAGTTGACCAGCTGCAGTAGCTCGCGTAGCTGCGTAGTGATACGTTACACGAAGTAAAGACGAAGTCGTACTAATGCAGCAAATGCCGGCTTCTAGGTAATATTTGTTGCTGATTCAGCAATGTAGCTAAAGGAACGATGAATTCGATTGATCTTTTTCTGCCGTACTCGTTCAATTTGAAAAGTTATTTAGGGCTACGCGTCCATCAGGATTACTTGGTGAGCGTTATCCGCACTCTCGTATTGCGATTCTGAAATGTCTTATTGGGATTGCACTTCATTGAAATTCACATATTCAGTCCGGCTGTGATGCTAGCCAACTGGTCAAACATACCAGATGTCTCTTTTAGCGCGTTTTTTTTCACAGCTATGTTAACGGCGTACATGGTGACGGTGGTACGTGAAACTGAGGACGTGGATGAAGCTTGAATAGCGACTGTACTGATAGAGATGCGAAACAACTGTATGTGAGTAATTTCCATATGGTATAAAGGCAAGGTAAGGTAAGGTAAGGTAGGTAGGCAGGTATCTATAGGTGCGTGTGTGTATGTGTCTGCGAGCGTTGTGCGCAGCCACTTTTGCACAAATCTTCGCGAAAAATAAATGTCAGAAAGAAAAATATAAGTGTCAGGGAGGCAGTGGTGCTCACAGAGTTCAGGGCGTTCTTTGCTTTCCCACCTGACAGTTCTCAAGCTCATGGCTTGCGTAGGCGCTTGCGCATCGATCCGTGGCCGCCTATCGCTTTCGCGATGATCGCGTCGTGGGAAAAGACAAGGAAGCGATGTGACGATGGTGAAACCCCTGAATTCCTTAAACGAGGAGAAAGGGGGTTAACCGAGGGGCCCGATTTTTATTAGTGATATCATAAGAAGCCAACAAACACTTACACCAAGGACAGCATAGGGGAAATTACTTGTGCTTAATAAATGAAATAAAGAAATGATAAATTAATGGACATGAAAGTGGATGAAAAAAGAACTGGCTGCAGGTGGGGCACGAACCAACAAACCACTTAATGCTGCACGCGTAATGCGAAGGTTGTGGGATCGTTCGCCCGCCTGCGGCAAGTTGTTTTTTCATCCACTTTGATTTCCATTAATCTATCGTTTCTTTACTTCATTTATTAGGCACAAGTAATTTCCCCTATGTTGTTCGTGGTGTCAATGTTTGTTGGCTTCTTATGATACCCTGAATTCTTGTCACTTGGAAGACCAACGCTGGCGGACGTTTCAATCCAACGCAGGGGTTCTGTCGACCACGTATATTCACGCGCCGTCGGGACATACGGAACGTCGTGGTATACCCCACGTACGTATATTCTCGAACGTCACTTAAAGGGGCGTTCCCTCAAAATATGGCTGATTAATTTTATTCCCATCGGTAAGTGTATTTCTCTTGACAGAATGTAAAAAAAATTGACTGTAAATTCATCAGTTAGACAGTTCATCTAAACTTCTTGCACATTCAATGGCATAGTGAAGCTTGATTTCTGCCAGTGTTGCCAGATGCTACAGATGGCAAAAACTAGAACAAATGCAGCCCGAAAGTTAAAGGAAGCTTTGCTTTAAATGATATTACTCGTGGAGAAAAAATGCAAGAAACTCTACGTAGCCCTTATTCTTCTGGGGCCGAGTTGACAAAAATTTTCTTTCGTAGAAGCGGTTTGCCATTGGAAGGCTGCCTTCGCTAATAATATGTCCGACATTACGATTGGCAGGCATCTGTTTTTAAGAACAGTTCTAGCGCAAGAAGCTTTTTTTTAGTACATGCCCTGTATATTTTTTACGTGCACCGTAAGAAATAAAAAATATCTAAACTCAGTGTAGAAGCTAATGGTGATGTGTTGGGATGTTTGACGCGGATCACTTGGCTTGGGTATTGAGAAGCAGCGAAGTGTGACCTTCAAGTGACACGTGATAAATCTAATTGCGAAATCAATAATAGAAGGATTACCAGGGGCCATGGACGCTCGACGTATTTCCTTAGAAGGCACTTAAGGGTAGCACTGCTTTCCTGTTGATACACCCTTAAAAACGAAAATAAAGGAATATCCTCAACCGAGCGTAGACCGGGTAGAATGAAATGAAGGGCATCTTGCTTCCAATTAAAAGGTAAACAAAAGGCGGAAAGTACGGCTAACAGGATGCTATGCTCGCTTCATAAATGTTGCAGCAAAGACAGAAAACAGAAACATGTTGAGAAATAAATTAAATATCTAAAGAGGTCTCAGAGCTATAGTTCCGAACCTTCTATCTTATCGTCGCTGTGAATATGGTCGTCATGTAAGCGCGAACGAATGGACCATACGCATAACTTAATTTGTTTACTCTTTCTTTAAAGAATGACCGCAAGCGGACTATGTCGCGACCCATTGGTAGAGTTAGCCATTTGTGGATAACATCCTACATGGGAAAAAAAAGATCATTGAAGGTATCATGTGTCGAAATAGACACTCGCGTCGTGCAAAGTCGGCATGAATTGGCCCAGAATGTTCGCTAGAAATTTTCCTATACTTTAAGCATGGGTGAAATATTATTAAAGATTTTAATCCACATATTGAACTGAAACATAAACTGAGGAAGCGTCTCGTTAGATGAATGGTCGTGCGGCGCTCCTTGTTGCTGCGTTCTCACATGAACGATACGCGTGATAGGCCAGTGTGCATACGTTTTCTTTCCACCGGCCAGTCTGCACACATATACGCCAACCTGTTACATCGGCCCTTACCAGTCAGTTTTAGGTAACTGCCGCCAGCAGCCTTTAATGGGAAGCCGTTCACCTTGAAGAAGATCTTGGGACCATGGCCTCACATATCGCAGCTACAAAAGGCCACAAAAGCGCTGCTGCGATATTTGAAAGCGACCGGATTGAGTGAGCGCCTGTGATTCGGGCTGAGTGACCGACTGATATCTCCAGTGGACTTTCTCTTCTTTTCATCTTTCCGTCCCCCTTTCCCTTTCCCCAGTGTAGGGTAGCCAACTGGGCTCAGTCCTGGTTAACCTCCCTGCCTTTCTTTTATCATTTTCTCTCTCTCTCTAAGGTACAAACGGTCGACTCCGTGCACACTCACACCGGCTAATCCCGGCGCTTGCTTCGGAGAAATGAGCCTCTCACAACGCCTAGATCGGCGTATTCTGCTGGATGAGCTGACTAATTATTCTCACTATAAATGAAGGATGCCTTTTTCGTCAGTAGCCTGTCGAACAAACACAAAAGTTTTCGTATACTCCCCGTGTTGGAAAGGCTGTTATACTATTCGTTTGCGATTAATTAGCATGAAATCTGCACATTTGATCTCGCTCGTGGGAGCTGTTGGAAAATAATACTGGAATAGCCCGAAAGGAAGCACTCGAGATATGATGATAATAATATTACACGGCACCCTTTCAGTAGGTAGGGTTTTTCTGTTCGATTACAAGTGAGCGAAGGGACCAGAACCCGCCACCAGAGATACCACGGTGACTTTGTAGATGCTAATGACTACCATCATCATGGCCGATTACAGCTTTCTGAAAATATAGTGCGACGATCGACACCCTGAGGCAATGCGCCGCTTGGCAGCGCCAGATAGAGCGGCGAGCCCCTTTTCATGGGCTGCTGGAGGGCGTAGCGGCGACGATCTGTTCGTTGTACCTTGACGTATACAAGCCAGCTTTGCTAGCACGCTCGCTAGCGGGAAAACTTCGGTGTGTATGTCTTAGTCGTGTCATTTAGGAGCTCTTCAAGGAACTGCACAAGACAGATTGCATTTTTGAGGGTAACCTATCACTGATCTCAAGTATTAACGGTTAGTGCGGTGTAACCCCCCCCCCCCTCTTTTTTTTTTTTTTGAGAGTCATACGGCAAGGTTATCTGGAATCGGTGGGAAAAAAGTAACAAGGAACAGAGAGCCATAGATGTTGACCAGAGGTAGTTCCGGCTGCCTACCTCGCACAGGACGGAGAAGGTGAAGGAGCGAAAAGGGGGAGGGTGGTTAGGAGTTGAGTTACAAAGTGATAAGAGAGGTGCTGAAGGAGCGTGATGTGTACGCGCAGTAAAATAAGCAGCAGCGCTGCCTATCGTGCAGGTCACGGGCCCAATTCACAGAGCTTTTCGTTTGTAAGTGTTCTTTGCCATTGGCCGGCCACCTTCGCTAATGATATGTCCAGCACCAGGATTGGCAGGAATTCGCTATTTCGAGCAATTCTCTAGTGAAAGAGGTTTTTGTGAATACGGGCCGTGGGGCCAAATTCACAAAGTTTTTTGGGAAGTGCAGAAGTGCGCTCGTATATAGCTATAGACTTTCGCGTAAATGCTCTCTGCGATGACGATGATTAATAATAATGCTTTATGACACATATGCATATAGGCCAGAGAGTGCCAATGATTTTGTGTGACCACTACCTCAGAACCATTTGTATCGGTTCTTCTACGAGCTATCCGTTTCTGGAATGACCTCCCGGACAACGTTGTATCTGAGCGAGATCACACAAGCTTTTTCTATAATCTTAAAATATCTATGCCTCCACATCCGATGTTTTGCATTTGCCGCATTCACCATTCCCCTTGCCTATAGTACTGTTGCCGATACGTCCACCTTTTTTCTTCTTTCTTCACGTGAAGGCGATCTTTTGTCAATTGTTTTTATTTTCCGTAACGCTGTTTCCTTTAAGTTGTAATTCGAATTTTTGCTAGTTTTTTTTAAATTTTGAATACTACTGTAACTCCCTTGCTTTTATAGTGTATCTTGCTAAGTTCGTGGGTTGAATCTCATCTTTCTGCACTATTCGATGTTTTACTTTGTTAAGGTACTAATGTATTTTGGTCTTTATTTATGTATTTACTGTGCTGCCCTCTTGCACAACGCCCTACGAGGGCTCCGTAAGGTACTTTTAAATAAATAAATAAATAAATAAATAAATAAATAAATAAATAAATAAATAAATAAATAAATAAATAAATAAATAACAGTGGTAATAGTCAGTAGGTAGTCTGCGAAAAGTATGTAGTCCAGCTGATTTTCCTAGCATAACCAGGACAAAGTGTGCAAAGGTCTCATTACGGCTATAAGGAGGAGGGGAGGGGGGGTTCGTCACAAGTACGACTGCAGGCCATCCCGATCAGAAACGAACTCATCGAGACACCGAAAACTGAACATGGTTTGTTCGCATTGGAGTACATTAGACGACAGACGCAGCTGCAAGTCCGGAGACGAGGAATGTAGGCAAGAGATGGGAAAATTTTGAGGGTGGATACAAGGCCAATCATGAAAGGCATGAACGATATGCTCTAACTAAGGATTTCTTAGAGTGCATAAAAATTACTCGTCTTATCCACTGAGAAAGCCATATTTGTAGAAATGGCAAGCGTAAGTACAACAACAAGCAGGCACGGCTGTTTTGTTTTATCTATAGTGTGAATTCCAGCGTTTGATTGGAGGAAGCTTTTAATTTTTTGTTTTCCGCTGCTAGTGCGAGGGCATGTTTTCGTATGGATGGTGCAAGATTGAACGGTGAGCTAATTCGAACTAATCGCTCGAAGTATTCCAACTATACATGTGACCTCACTTTGAATCAGCAAAATGAACATCCATTTGAACCAACGGACCATTGAAAATCCTAATAAGTACTACAGCGCAACCTAAGCATTCACGCAATATCACGCTGAACTTATGCAAAGAGCGAGGTAGAGATAATGTGTTGATGGGTCTTTTCTCACGGTAAAATTTCAGCTGTGTCGGGACTAGCACGGTTGCATAAATGCGTATAACCGTCTTCAGAAACAAGAGCAGCCGGAAAGCTTTACCATTCTCTGCCTAATGAAACGCGGTGTCATGACGAATGATGGCGACGTGTTTCTGACCGTATTGCCTCAGACTTGAAACAAGTTGTCGTGTTCACATAACTGATCAAACAAGTCCAGTTTATAGTGACCAATGAAGCCATACTGGCCACACACTCATTATAAGCTAGTATGGTCCTCACCACGTAGAAGTTGTACGTTTAAACTTACGAATCCAAACGCTTGAGAGTATTGGTGCAGCGCTGTATGTATAGCTGGTACCCCCCCAGTTTTGCTTACGAAAGTTGTACGTGAGTTAGTCGGCGTAATCATTTCAAATGAAAGCAGAATTTCCTGGTCGACATTAAGGCGTGACGGCTTGCAAGCAAGTAGCGAACGGCAGTGACGCCTTCGTATATACGCCGCGGATTGCTGACTCGCTGGACGGTGGTACAGCGTGTCGCAACGTGATTGAGCGTCTAGACCACGGTGGCCTTCAAAGGCGTTACAGCCGGCAAGTTGTAACGTAACTGCTTTGAGGGAAACAGAAGCGCCTGCGGGGTTTTGCCTAAGAAACGTATGCTTACGCTCGAAGCACTTTCTCGGACCTGGAGAATTTCGAAAGTTATATCACATTAACCTACTACACGAAAACGCAGTTGGGAAATAGTCGTTGAGTGTAACATTCCTCGAAAAGTAGCCTCTCGCTTTAACTCTGGAACGTACAAATCCAGACAGTGAAACGCATTGGGAGAAAAAAGAAACTGGGAAGCCAGTAAAAATGAAAGCAGAAAACAAGTGCAAGCATACGTTAGCATATCCGTTAATCGGACATAGACTTTGAGGTAATAAAAACGATGGTTGAGATGCGGACGGTAATGGTGCAACATCGAGCTTGTGTATCGCGCACGTGACGTACCGTAGGACAGAAAAAAATATGTTTTGCATTTGGTTGATGATGATTGAAGTTTATTGGCGCAAGGGCATCTAAGGTCAAAGAGCGCCAGGGGCGCTATAACGTAAAACTATTCCAAACTTTTCTATTCCAATTGTGCAGTCAGCTTACCGCGATAGGTCAAAAACTTTTTGGACCACCCCCACTTCACCTGTCTGTCACGCGGCGTCACGAAAACCGCGATAGCTCCCCATCTGATATGACGCGTGCACACTGATTATGCATAATTTGACCGAAGAAAAGAAAAATAGTTATTTCTGATTCGACGCGTTTTCGCCATTAGCCCTCGGGTATTGGTCAAAAGTTTTCGGGCTGCACCCACTTCACCTGCCTCTCACGCGACGTCACAAAACCGCAAAAACTTACAGCGTCAAAGTGACGTGTACGCGTTAAAGATGCATTAATATGCCGAACAAAAGTGTATTTTCTTCTGAATAGCCGCAGGCTGCCCCGTTCCGAAAGGAATAAAAGATGGCTGCCGCCTATGGCTCCGCCACTGGCTGCTCGCACAAGCAAGAAAGCGCGGGTTTATTAGCGTGTAATAAAGCTTTTTGCGCGGCTGTCTAACGTTGTAGAGCATTTCTGGCACGTTTGCAACCTCGTTATGCCAACTCTTCTTTGCTGAGGATCCGTTTTAGCGTCATTCTTCAGCTTCCGTTACATGCCGCCGCGACTGTCGACGAGCCACCTCAAGCTATAAGTAAGAGAAAGCGGTCAAATTGCAGACGCCGGCACCACCCTCTTCATTCGCTTATCAAATTCACTGCAATAGCTCGGTCCCATCGAATCGCTCTCCACTTCAGCATGCTCCTTGCCTCTTCTGAGCCAAATAGATAAGCCGCTCAGTGCAGGCAATGTTATTCGTTTTTCAAGCAAACAAAAGTGACCTCCTATGAACGAGGGGAGCATTTTATTGGTTTGTTCAGACGACCCTGCGGGTGAACGCCCGATGCTTGCGTCGGCGGTTACGCAAATTTGACGTCAGGAGGTTGGAATAAAAACATATTGGAATAGTTTTACGTTATACGGCCCCAGGACATGTGTTTTGATTTAGCAGAATTGTGAGTTTATTATGACCTAAAATAAAGGCTTTATAGAGGCCTACACGTAAGATAGATCCATGGATATTTGTGCATCAATTCTAAAATAATTGCTAAAATATATATAAGGCCTTAAATGCATTGGCTACAGGCACACATGTTAAATTATTCTGGATCGTCCGAGTCCTTTGCTGTACAATTCTTGCTTACGCAAGAAGTGCGAAAGCTCAGACATACTTTTGTGCATCAGATTGTACCTCACGTGTGAGGCACAATCTGATGGTTAGGATTGAATGAGCTGACGTCTAGAAAGTTAACTTGTGCAAGATAATTAAGCACTCTTTTAAAGTTAAAAAGTGGATTCTCTGATAAGAACATCGAGGGATGGGGGGTATATGGTGTGAGTAGAGTTTCCTAAAATGAGCCACTCGCTCTTGGTGAAGTTCAGGAGATTGAATGAGGACATGTAGGACGGTTAGGTTCTCACAGCAGCGTGTGCACGTCGGTGGGCCAGTTGGAGTCAAGAGGTATTTGTGTGTGCCATGCGTGTCCTATTCTGAGTCGTGCCAGGGTGACTTCGGTGAGTCTATCAAGCTTCAGTGGGAAAGAGATGGTTAACTGCGGTTTAAGCAGGTGCCGCTGCAGCTTATTTTCAACTTCCTTTTCCCATTCAGCTTGCCAATGATTATGGAGCGCCTTTCGTACCGCAGGTTTCATATCTACACCAGGTACCCAGCTTACATCAATTGTATCCCGATGAGCCGCTTGTCCAGCATTTTTGTCCGCTATTTCATTGCCTGCGATCGCAGAGTGGCCTGGCTCCCAGCATACAACAAGAGCAAGGTTTTGTTTATACGCTACGTGAATGTGTTTAAGGAGCTGGTTTAATACAGGGTTTCGGCTTGCTTTGCCACAGGACAGGGCTGTGACAACTCTTAAGGAATCTGTGTATATTATAGACTTTTGTATCTTGCGCTGTGCTATGTGCTCAACAGTGATCAGAATACCGTACGCTTCCGCTGTAAAGATGCTGCTATGGTTATGCAAGGTTTTAGAGTTGGAGAAGTTTGGGTCATGGGCTGCACATGACACCGAAGTTGCAGACTTTGAAGCATCAGTGAAAAATGCCATAGATCTATACTTGTCTTCAAGGGCCAGAAAATGTTGCTGGATGAGGGCACTTGGACAACTCTTTTTGTTGAGCTCTGGAAAGGACAAGTCACAGGCGACTGTACATTGCTCGCAAAGTGGGATAAGTTCAGCGTAGTCGCTTTATTGCAGATCTGTGAAAACTACTCCGAGTTTTTCCGCAGCAGATTTTGCTGCTAACGGGAAAGGTGAGACATGTGAAGGTTTGTTTAAATTCAACTGAGTTGTGTACTGATCACTTATGAGTGCTTTGCATGAAGGCATTTCAGCTTCAACTGTTTTATATGCTGCATGAAGGTTAGTTTAGTATCGAAGATTACACCCAGAAATTTTTGTTCTTTTCTATTTACCAGGCTTCTCCCATTCGTCGTAATGCAAGGGTCAGCACATATCCAGCACACAGAGATAGGAAAAAGAAATCCGAGGACACATAAGCACTTTTTATGAGTTGTGAATGCGAAAGCATTAATGTCCAACTGAACGCCGCGGAGCGGTTCTTCGACTCATGAACTCCTCGCGTGCAAGCGAGCCCGTTGAGACGCTTGGCGCGTTTTGATTTGACCTTATCGAGGCGCCGTTTGAACGTAGGCGATATCTTGAAAGTTCAAGGAACACGCAGATAACGCAGGCTTCCGAGAGCGAGAGTGAGGGTGACGTGGCGTCTCGGCGATGCCCTCTCCCCTCACGCAACACTTGGCGCGTTAATGCGGCAGCAGGTGTTCTCTTTCGCCCGCTCTGCACCGTCGAGGTGCACTCGTGGCGTGGCGTGCGCAACCAATGGGAATTTACACTTTGTTTCGCTGCTACAGACGACAGACGCCGCCTTTTTCGCTCAATGGGCCATTTCACGCTTTTGTATCACAATGACGCACATGCATCCACTCGCACAAAAACTCAGAAAAGGGGGCAGCAGTGATCACCGCCAAATCAGCAAAGTGGAAAATGGAGCTTATGGCACTGTCAATAATCCAAATGGTATGCATCTTGGTACCAAGGTGCAGCCAAAAGGATAGAGATGGATAACATGTTTAGTGACGGTGCGATATAAAGCTCTACTTTCCGCTTTGTTGATTTCGTGGTGCTCACTGCTGGCCCTTTCTGAGCTTCTGTGTGAGCGAATGCATGCGCCTTATTTCACTTTTACTCCTCCTTTAATCTGTATCTCCTCCTTTCTGAAGAGTAGGCAGGCGTGGCGCCCCTTCCGGTTGCAGTTGCCAGCCTGCTCCTGGCTTTCCCTCTCCTGCCATATACATTTTCAAATCAAATAATAGTGGGTTCTTTAACGGGCACCTAAATCTAAGTGCACGGGCGTTTTCGTACTACGCTCCAGCGAATTGCGGCCGCCGTGCCCGGGATACGATCCCGCGACACGATCCCGCGACCTCGTGCTTAGCAGCCCAACACCGGGGTCTTGCGGTAGCATGCCAAACCTCTCGCTCGGCTACCCTCCCCACCTATTGTTCAAAAATTCTCTCACAAGTGCGCGCGTGTTTTCATTACTGCTTCATATTACAGTTTCCTTGTGATGCGCCGTTAGAATGCGCAAATTATGTATACAGTCGGTGTGAATAAAGTGCGATGACAGTGCGTGTTCAAGAGACGCACTGTCCTGGGTTAATGGTCTGTCCTGACGCCGCACAGACATTCTGAGCACGTTAGCTCACATAAGCATTATTACAGCGCACACATCAAGCACGAACAAAGAAGAGAGACGATACACGAGCGCTGACTCACGACTAAATGTTTATTGCTTACAAAGAGTCACATAAATAGAAAAACGCCCACCCGCCGTGGTTGCTCAGAGGCTATGTTGTTGTTCTGCTGAGAACGGGGTCTCGGGATCGAATCCCGGCCACGGCGGCAGCATTTCGATGGGGGCGAAATGCGTATACAACCGTGTACTTAGATTTAGGTGCACGTCGAAGACCCCCAGGTGGTCGAAATTTCCGGAGTCTCCCACTACGGCGTGCCTCATAATCAGAAGGTGGCTTTGGCACGTAAAACCCTATAATTTAATTCAAAAACTCACGCATGCGTGCACCCGCGCTCCGTACATTCCCTAAAGCGAAAGAAGAGCGGTAAAATAAGAGTATATTTAACGGTTAGGTACTTCGAAACAAATATTTTTTTTCTTGTTGTGTATTGCGAGTGACGCCTGGCTTACGCACATGTCACCACATTTATCGATTAGGTAGGCCTCAGAAATGAACCGGTCTTTTCAATTTTTATTTGTCCGGATTGCGCGTGTGCGTTCAAAAATGGGCTTACAAATGCATGCTGCGCAATGGGTTGCCAAATGTGATAAACCAGCGTTCTTTAATCTGGAGGAATGTTCTTGCAATCTTCTGTTTATACACCTACCCGTTTGGCCGGTGTAACAAGATCCGCATGACAGGGGAATCTCGTACGCAGCATTAGTGAGGCACGCCACAAATTTTGGCTTCTGTTTTACCTTTCACGAATTCTGCGCAACGGAATCTCACATTTATACGCGCGATTGTACGTGCTGGCACAGAGTGGGTAATTCCTTCAGACAAGAAAAAACACCTCTAACAACATATCGGTTCGCGACATTTTTGCGGCCATGTGCCAGCGTATGCGCATAAGGAATAACTGCTGGCCATTTGCGATCACCATTATCTCCATATTTGGAGGGCGCGCTGTAAGTACGTAATAATGCAGATATACAGACTCGCCCAGCTAGCTACCGTACTACAATACGTTAGCTCACAGGCCCCAAATGCAAAATATCATATCTTTTTTTGTTCACTACTGTATGTTCGTAATCTTCACAGCAGAGTTAATAGCGTCGACAAACAGCATCCCGCAGAGGATCAAACACGCAGTTCCGTCGTGAATGCAGCTGTCAGCAAAAGTGGACCCTGTACATATAGGGGAACTGTGCGCGGTAGTCCACACATGCATCCGCGGCTATGATATTCAGGGCTCACGTCTCTCTCTCTCTTTCTCACACACACACACACACACACACACACACACACACACACACACACACACACACACACACACACACACACACACACACACACACACACACACACACACACGCACGCACGCACGCACGCACACACGCACGCACGCACGCACGCACACATACACACACACACACACACGCGCACGCACGCACGCACGCACGCACACACGCACACACACGCACGCACGCACATGCGCGCACGCCGTTCTTACGTTGGGACAGTTCGTAACAGCTAATGCCATCAGAGAATCGTGATGTTTGAAATAATATTTTCAAAATTGCGATTATTATTCGCCCTGTCGATTGACATGCATGACATGTGATCTTACGAATTTTTCGCGAATACGAGCCCTCATGGATCTGCGGAGAACAGAGAATCCCTGCAGCTGTGTAGCCCGATATGCAGCGGTAAAGACGGCATGAATGCAGGGCACAAATCGTTCTGTATTTCCTCCGCGTGCGCAGCGGGCGGCGCGAGAGAGGGCGGCAGCGCTTTTCACCGCGCGGCTGCCGGCGCGTGCCGCCACGTGCCCCGGCGGCGTTTTGCTGAAGGCGTGCGCGTCGGTCGGGCGGCTCCTCCCGCCGTTGTCGTCCTGGGATTGCGGACAAGGAAAACAGGCCTCGACTTTCGGACGCCCTCAGGCGATCGGCGACCTGGTCCCTATCGGCCGCGGCAAGGTCAGCTCTTCCCGCCGGCCCCCGATACCACCGCGTCGCGCTGCCGCCGCCGCAGTCGTGACGCGAGGTGACGCGAGGTGACGCGTAATAAGCACCCAGAGAAGGTGGCCATTCACTTTCGAGCGCAGCTGGGTGGTGAGCAGAGAAAGCCGTCGGTAGACGAGGATCCGGCGACATTATTACAGCACAGTGAGTGTAAGAGGGGAGACGGAATGGCACGCTCGCTAATTGCGCGCTGAAGACCTTCAACGTCACAATACGTGGACAAGCCTTGTTGGCGCTACGCAACGAATGTAATCGGATGTATTCGAAGGCGTATATAAGTGGCTGTTATCGAGCTGAAGAGATGCTCGGAGGCATACCTTTAAGGGCTGGCGACGATTCGCATGAACCAGCAAAGGTGTAGTACATTTGAGGAAGGGTGCTCAGTAATGAAACATCAAAAAAAAGCGCGCACGCTGAAGCGGTCGCGATAGGAAGAGTTCGTGCAAGACAATGGGCTCCCGCGCGTGGTGGCAAAAATAGCGGCACGGTATAGTTGGACTGCCGTGTATACGCGGCGGTTCGTCCTGCGGAGGGCCGGGACCGCATCGCCGCTACTGGCGCCTTATCACCTGCCGCTGCACGTTTCGCTCTCTTTCAGCTCTTAGCGGAGCTTTCTTTTTATTACATGCATTCTTACAGAGCAAACGCCCGGTAATCAATGATTGGGGGAATCGCCCGCCGCCGGTTGATGCAGTCGTGACTGTCTTGTGTATCGGGACGGATGAGTAAACACGCGCCGAGAAAACATATTGAGTGGCTCTGTCAATTACCGAACGTGTTCGCAGTGTCATAGGCAGCCGACGTAAATGTCTGAAGATTGTTTCTTCTTTAGTTTCTTGGTTCATTCTGTTTCATATAGAGTGGAAATTTTGGCGTATGGTGATGCCTCCTACACACGTACAAACGGTTTCTTCGGGAGTCGGGTGGGAGCGCATCCCTGGCGGGGGAAGCGGCGCAGTGCCACTCGATGTCACGCGGTCCGGCATCTCTGCTAATTTAGAGTCTTGGCTGCTGCAGTACAGCAGCAACACTCTCTATTCCGGGCTTTAGCTACTGAAAGCTTTCGGTTGTGTTGAACCTCCCCTTGAATAGCTTTATAGTGTGGCGGCGGCCGCTGCTTGTGTGCGCGAACAATCACGAGACTGCTGGTCCCGAGCCATCAGCCACAAGACTGCTCGTCAGGGAGCAGCAGTATCAAAGCGAGAGGTGGTCCTCTGCTTCCAAGGCTGACTACACCAGCTAAACATGCAGCGAAGTCTAATCCTCACGTGCAGCGCTTAGCGCTGACACCATCGCGAGTTTCGGTGCGAAAGTATACTTCAATGAACTTCAAGGCCACTGTGTTCGGATAATATATATTGCCACGCCTAGCGCTGCACTGATTCTACCAGAACGCTTTTGACGAGCACAAGGCTGAGAGCCAAGAAAATTTCGGTGTGCGTGTAGTAACCGAATGAAATAAAACCAGAAGATATTGAGAACGCCAGCGGGGATGAAATACAACTGAATTTACTCCGAACTTTTCGCCACCAGCACACTAGCTCCACTTAAGGAACGCAGCTTGGTGGGTCGTCGTGGTACATGTATTATGACGTCTCTCTGGCTGCATCGCGAGATGGACATCAAGCAATGCCGCGCTTTCACACGCACAGGACAAAGTGAGCGCACATCTGGTCGCACTATTGTGCCGTGATGTTGATTGCACCATAGCCCGCAATCCTCCCCATTACGTGGATCGATCTACGCAACTCTCGAATTAGCCACCGGGCAAGCGACACAGACCACTGCAAGCGCAGCCATTGGGCAACTCCGCATTAATCACTTATGCGCGTATGGCGCATGTTTTTCTGATGGCCCCGGGCGCCCGGAGACGTCCTTTTCCTTCATCAATACCACCAACGAGCGGCGGGGTTCTGATCGGTGAGGTAGCCGCACGGATGGACCGCCACGCGTAATGTATGCAAAATTATATGCGGAAAACTTTCCTCGGCCCATTACTTGTGTTATTGCTGAACTGCTTACCGCAGGAGTGAGTGCCTCACCTGGGCGGCCCGGAGGCCGCTGTGGGTCGCTGATGCCATTCGCATCCGTTTTCTGTAGTGTCCTCATTTTTTTCCCCTGCGCGTTTTCAGAGCCAGCAATACTTCGGACTGTATATTGATGCTCGGAGCCAAGACTGTGCACTTTCAACTACGGCGCGCGTGGTTTCGTTCTACAGTCAGGCCTATACACATTTAAGTCTGTACAGCGGAAAGGAGAAAACGAAGACGGCAGGCGAATGCCTTAGTGCCTAACGGCTTAGACGGAACAATCTGTATGATAACAGCCATATGTTCTTTGCACCTGAACTAAAGTACCAGCTCTGCGGCTGCTGCATTTCGATGGGGGCGAAATGCAAAAAGGCCCTTGAACTTAAATAAAGGTGCGCGTTGAAGGACCTCAGGTGGACCAAATTGATCCACAGTCCTCACTACGGCGTGCCTCATAATTGAACATAATACGCCAGAAGTTAATTTTAGTGTCATCTAGTTCAGGGTAGGACTCCTTTCATTTGATACTTGCGATTCGGTTGTTGGCAGTATACAACCAGCGTGACTATATGGGCACGCACTTCCGGCGGCCATTTCAGTTTAACTTGGTATAAATCCCATACTGAGGTAACGCATTTGATATTTTTCGTACTTCAGGATTTTGTGCATTAAACTTACAAAAGAATGCGATCTGACAATATTGATCGCGTTCATCGAGCGAGCGTGTTTTCATCAATCATAACATTAATGCTGAGATACTGGTATAGGAGAACTAAAGTGATCTTACGAAAAAGCAAGGCATATGGTAAACAAAATAAAACGGAATGCTTTCGTAGCTGCGGTGAAGTAGCGTGCCGGTGCTGCAGCCAGCCTAATACCTCCTATTTAGAAGAGCCAGCATCTCTCTCATAACTCTGGACACACGCATGTGCTAACCTTGAAGGAAAAGAAAGAACAATAAAAGTCGCGCAGACTTCGGAACCCCAAATCAGTGACTACAATAAGCATCTTCAATACCATGCACCCTTTTGCACTACCTATATACTAATCCGTCATTGAGTACCATTGACCAAATGTTTACAGAAGCAATGCTCTGGATTGGTTTTCGCTTCATTAGATAGCACAAGAACACTGAAATATATGGTCAATCTGTTCTGTTGAAATCCGCAAGGTAGAGGAATTATCATGAAAGGGATAAGTTGTCCACACGAGACTAAAGCGACCAACCCGGAAAGCCGTTGTTAGTCCCCCATTCGATTCCTGGTTTGGGACGTACTTTAATTCAAATGTGACACTTTCTTTCCTAGTCAAACCAGATGTGTTTCCTATGTTGCATTGTGCTACTCTCAAATGGACGACAGTTTTTATCTTTCATGAAATGTTCCTCCCCTTGCGGATTTCTGGACAACTGCTTTGCCATACAACGCCCCTCCACATAACAAGAAAAGGTTTTTTTTTAAAGTTGCAGAAGCCCTACATCAGGTATGTTTTGCCCCCCACACCCACTTATGCTCCTCTTCGGACTGCATTGCTCGGTGTTTTTTTTTATTGTACACAAAAATAAAACACACAGGCACAAACGAAAGCGAACAGGATGAAACGTTGAGCAAGCTTTCCCTCAAATTAGCAACGAGAGTATAAAATGATCAAGTGGAAGCTTGGACCAGTTCGGTATTCAATACTCGTCCTCATCGTTTGCGCTGTGCAGACACGTCGAGAGTATAAACACGTGCGAAAAAATATTGCGGACAAAGGAAATGCCAACACAAGTTCAACTTGAGCACGAGAAACGTAAGAGGGAAGACTCGTACACAAAATACCGCATGGCCCACTGATGTTTTAGTCGAACATGCTGCAGTGGAACCCCTCTAGAGTCAACCGGTCGGGGCAGGACAAAGTGTTTATTATAGCGAGAGTTTTGCTACAAGGGAGGTCAGCCCGACGACTTTGCTTTGTTTTGTTTCAAACGAATTGCCCTGAAGACTCACAAGACTGTTTATTAGCCCATCAACAGACGGCGAAATAGTCTATGGCGGAAGCATACAAACCGCTATGTCAAGCTTCTCGCATATGTTCATCCATGCCAGCGTTTGAACGGTAACGAAAATAATGCGAACTATGAAAATCGAGAACAAGACGTTGATGGCAGCTTATGTACACATTCGCCAGCAATTAGCCGCAAATTTGGTGCGGCATCGGTAGCGTACAGCTGATACTTTAGCCCCGTGATCGCTCAGAGGCTGTGCTTTGGAGGTAAAGTGGAACGCTCAGGCCACCGGTGTTTATTGAGTTTATTATAAGGCATTCTGCTGATATATCGCGGTGTACCAAATTGTTTATTTTTATTTTATTGTCATAGAAATAGAACTTAATCGGAACCAGTGCCTTTGTTTATTATAACGAGATATTTACTTTATCCAGAGTTACTAAAACGATGTTCACTGTATACTCGTTATATAAAGCACAATATTCCGGGTTTATTGCTGATTTGTATTTTCTCACAGCGGTTTTATTCGTCCATTTTAGTACGGGCATCGTAAACACGAGAAGCTATCGATAAACGTGATCAGAAATTCACCAACAACGGGTGAATTCTTCTTGCTCGTGCACAACGCGTAAGAAACTTACTACGCCTGTTTCTTTGTTTACATGTTAGGCGGCATATGTGGACCTGCGTTTGCCGTGTCATCGCCAAATGTTCAAGCGAAGCTTGCCGAAAGCTAAGAGATTTTTGAGACGCATGAAGTGCTTTTCGAAGTCGCAACATATTGCTCGAATGCGCTTTGACCTGCCACGTGAAGCTCAGCGATTGCACGAGCTTTAAGCGTACACAGGGGCGCTCGGCGAGAACTGAATAAAAAAAGTAAATGTCAATGTTCCGGTAATATTCCGTTGCGGTGATAAAAAAAAACAAGAAAGAAAAAAAGAAAATTTTAAACAGTTACACTAAAGGGGACCTTCCCCTTTCTAAAAACAAAAAAACAAAAAAACACACTTTAGATGACTTCTTCCCGTTGGTCAGTCTTCGTAAGGCAACATATTTGCAATGGGTTGTACTTCTTAATGGGCTATTCCTATAGCACGCAGAGGAAAGAAAGGAACACCTCTATGCAAAGGTAAAGTACATTTCGGTTTCTTCAGAGGGCAGTGTTATCGAATCCAATAAAGT
Source organism: Dermacentor albipictus (assembly GCF_038994185.2). Lineage (NCBI taxonomy): Eukaryota > Metazoa > Arthropoda > Arachnida > Ixodida > Ixodidae > Dermacentor > Dermacentor albipictus. Next base: position 86,981,724 of record NC_091821.1, read on the forward strand.
TAGTGCGGTTACAAAATGCGCAGCATACTTTAGTGTTATCGAATACCGAAAGGTTCGACTTGATTTGAAGCGTTAAATCAAATCTTTCTTGATGACGACGGCCTCTCACAGTGCGGAAAATAAAGAGTGCTGTGTAAGTGTCCGTGCTCTTACATGTCTCTCTCAAATTATTTGCCTCGTATATCGCAAAATCAAAACACCTAAGGAGCTGCGCTCAAATTTCGCACTACGGAGTATCGTAATCGCCGGTGATATTTTTTTTTGTCAATCGAATAAATAAATGGCTAGATTGTTCTCATTTAAATGAAAGAAAGGCGCCTGTGCAAGAAGCTGCGAAGAGCGATATACTTGACAAGGCCCTAGCTCCGGTATTAAAGCTCTCGGAAAGCATGAGTGGCCGGATACATCGGTCAAAGTTATGTAAGCAAGGACGCCAAGAGCATGCATCCATACTTGGGCAGATTTCACTCAGCGAATGCAGAAAAAAATATGATAGTAATATTATAAATCAAGAAAATGCAGAACCTGTTTGTGGTATTTGCATTCGTGACAAGTTCGCAACATAACCAACAAATGGGGCAAGAAACTAAGAGGACAAAGGAACGTAAACAAGGAGGTTCACAAGGCCATACCTAAAACATTCAATTTAAAATCATGAGACAGTTTATGTGTAAGGTTGTCTATTTTCTCTAGAAGATATGATTAAGTGACGCACGTGCGTCTATAATTTGTGCACGGTGTGAGCACTTCTCTTTTTTTTTTAATGTTCATTACGCTGACTTCGCCCATCATCGTAGTGTGTGCAATGTCAAGCTCTGGGTGACAATTAACATCACGCACTAAAGTGCCCTGACCTTGAAGCGGAACGAGAGATATTGTTATATAGACTGAAGCGCAAGACTGCGCGACACTCAAATGCAAATGTCATTTTGTTCCCGCGGGGAGATTGTATATTTAGGAGGAAGGTGCTTCGGCTCCTCCTATATATCCACAGGGTTGATACTTGTTTTTGATACCTGGTGTTGGCTGGACTGTGAAGTGTTTCAGACCGTATCGCGTTTAGTCGGTGGCGTTCAGGCAGAGCTATTGCCGGCAACTTTTGCAAGGCTATAGGTTCGCCTGAGCGAGCCCCCCTCTAACCCTGAGAAAGATCTGATCAAGAGCGCGTCCTCTTACACCGTAAGGATATTTATTTTCCAGCAGGGTACTATGCTAGATGAAATCAAAGGCTCTGAAACGGTCATGTATATTTCCAAGGTGAAACGCTGCCTTTTAAGAAGATAAAATATTGTTTTGGTATAAAAGAGTTGTCTAGGTCGATCGTGCTTTCTTAAAACCATGCTAGCAATCGGTTAACAGGAAAGAACCCTCGCAGATAAGCGGACAGCTCGCGTGAATACATTTTTCAGATCGCTTAGAATAAATAGATAAGATAAACATCGGCTGACAGTTGCCTAATGCCTTTCTGTCCGTTTTTTTCTTTGTTTTTTTTGTGGTGGTACTGGTGTTGGTGATGCTACATCAGGTGAATTCGGCCAAGCATGCCTGGCATGCTTGCCCGGTAATTGTTCCGCTTGAGTGTCTGGTACGTTGTTAGCAAGGCTGCGTCACCAAACGTTGATTGGTTCTATATTTGAGTGATGGCCGGCGGATTGAGGTAGTCGGCTTTTCTTGTGTTTATGAGAACATGGTAAAGAAGAAAGCAGCACGAGGTCGCGGGATCGATTCCCGGCCGTGGCAGCACATTCCGACGGGGCGGAACGCAAAAACGCTGGTGCAGCTTAAAGAGAGCTGTTCAACATTATTCCGGGGCCCTCCCCTGTACGGTGTCTCTCATAACCTACAAGAATTTCGGTCGTTAAAACTCATGATATTTTTAACGAAGCCATATTTCTACGGCTAGCAAGCGTTGGAATGCACGCTTGCAATGCCAACGCTATACTTGCATATAACGACAGAAAGCTGAGCTAGTTGGTGAGGATTCACTATGCAAAAAAAAAAAAAAAAGGTAAGGAGTACAGAAAGGACACAAGAGAAGTGGAATGCGTTCGTGTTGTCCACTTCTCTTCCCTTGTGTCCTGTCTGCCCGCCTCACCCCTTTTCTTGCATAATGAATACTTCCATATACTTGTATCAATCAATCTTTCGTACACTTACATTATTTATCGCTCTGCGTTCACTACTTCACTGTCAGGAGCTCTTTGTCACACTGGCACGCGCATGCTGTTCATGACCTAAAAGTACCAGGAGCACATTGTTAAGATAGGAGAGGCTCGCAATCGTAGATGACGATTGTTGTTGGGAGACAAGGTAAGCCCTCAAAGGGACAAGTTTTTCGTAGAGTACGTATTCGCTAAATTTGTCACACGTATGGGCGTTTCCTCATTGTCACTGGCCGGTGTTCAGGGGCCCGCCACTTATGACAGCATTCGGCGGGATGACGAGACGGTCGCCAAGGCAACAGCCAGTGGCGGATGGCATTTACGCATAGGAAAACTAGGAAAAATCTGGGCCCATAGAGAATTACGGGTACAGACTTCCACATCACTCCAATCTCACTAAAAGCATCATAAAAAGCGATCGCAATCCATTCCGTGTGCTGTGGTGTGTGACGTTTCACAACCAGGGTGCGTGGTGAGTTTGCGTCTTGTTCCCAATTTGCGCTGAGGCCGCGGTCGTAAGAGATGCGTTGTACGTAGCCGTCGCGAGAATGGCTTCTTCCTACTAACAGGCATGCTGACGCGACTCGCTATACAAGCTACTATCATGTTACGGCATTAATACGAACCTTGCCGTCGGCCACGCGGCCATTGGCGGCGCTTCGAGAGTGGCCGCGCGAAACGGGCCGAGCGACGCCGGCTGTCGCACCAACCGGGACACTTGGCCGCCGAATCGCGCCTGAGCACTCCACTGCCAGCTGCACCCTTCCGTGAGCAAACCGCCAGGGCGTGCTTTCGGGAGCCGCTGAACTGGTTCGGCTCTACCTTGGCCAGATTGATGGATATCTCGCGCGCGCGGCTCTCGACAGGACATGTTCTGCCGTCCCGTCGCGTTCGTTACTCCTTCGATCGCGCTCGGAGTGAGCGTGTCCGTATTCGACGCGCGTCTACAATGGGAATTTCCTTCTCCTAAAGGAAGAAAAAACAGAACCTTTCGAGAAAGTGAGGACAAAAAAAAAATACTGAATGAATCCCGCCCTTCGGTGACGCTCCCCTTCAATGCCGCCCAGTTGATTTGATCGATGGTGTTTAAGCATCCCAAAGCTACACCTGTGCTAGAGGAGCGCTGTAGTGAAATACATCGAATTAATTTCGGTCACATGAGATTCAGAGAAATCTTGGAACGCGGGGGATTTTCCTTCGATTCCGTCATCATCAGAATGCGGTCGCTGTGGCCTCTAGCTGCACCCGCTACCCTGAGCTCAGCTGCACAACGCCGTCGTAGCCGCGTAGCCACTATAGGTTCGGCTTCGCCTTATAGTACGCTTTGTAGTGAAGTTATATGCGCGCATCAACTTGGCAAGCACACATCACACCGTATTAATCGTGTTATTTTGTTTTCTGTAATCTTTCCTCGCTATGTACAGCAGTTATTGCAGTATAGACTGCAATTATTGACAGGAACAAAGTCTGCTCTGTAGCGCAAGCACACTTCCCGCCAAGGTATGCTTTCTGTCACGTGATTCCTGGGGCAAGTGAGGTCGACTCTAGCCTGTGCATTACGTACGTTAAGGACCTGACGAAATGATGGCCTTTCTCGCTCCATGTAACACATTGTAATGCAGAAATTACGCCAGCTGGAACAATTTTTGGCAGACATTACGGGGCACGGCAAATAACGCTAAACATCGTACGTATACATGCGTCTCAACTTTCGCGAAGATGCCAAGATATTTGTTATTTAGTTAGCGTTGGCTCGCCAACTGTAGAGGAGATAGATTAATGTGGTTTAGCCTCACAGTGAGAGGGTACGAGAGGTACCCCTGCAGGTATCCAGTGCAAGCTGGCATAGGAGCAAAGAGAACGCAAGATGTCAAGTCACCATCGCCAACCCTTCCAGAATCCGAGAAGTTCACAGACGACACCGTAAATAATACGGCAAAGCAAACAATTCCTGAGGAAAAAAGGAGGCAAATAAAGACAAGAAGGATAATCATCGTGCGCACGCGCAAATAAATGCTCACTCATGAATATAGTCACAAGCGCTCGTCTAACTCAGCTGCCTTCAAGAAGGGCATTAACGGCTTTGTGCCTATGTACTACGGGCTTCTTTGGCGAAGATCCCAGGATGTTTGCTTCCAAGAACGGTGTTGTATATATGTAACCGCCAGCACGTAGGGTATATTGTTGAGAGTCGAAGGTTGGATTAAGGTGCCACTGCATTATGTGCAGTGGCGCTTAATGTGCCCTATAGCTTCATCAAACCCGCAAAAGTGGCATGTGGCACTGTTGGCCATTCCGACGAGGAATGAATAAGTGTTCGTGAATTCGACGCCCAACCACAGGTGGCACGCTTGAGTTGTTTTACAACTGGAGAGTCCTGGTGACAGGTGAAGTCGCAAGTCAGGGTCAGTCAAGTGAATATAATCCTGAGTCTCATGGTCGAAGTGTCGGACTTATGAGTCTTAGCAGTGCACGGATGTTCGTCTTCTTTGTGTTGGACGAGGCAGGGCGAGAGTTCATTTCCGCCAATGTCGATGTAGAAGAAAAAAGGAAGTCAAATTGTGGGGTTTCACGTGTCAAAACCGCGCTATGATCATGAGGCACGCCGTAGTACGGGACTCCGGACTAATTTTGACCACATAAGGTTCTTTAATGTGCGCCCAATGCATGGTACACGGGCGTTTTTACATATCGCCCCCATCGGAATGCGGCCGCATCGGCCGGACAGAAAGAATGAAAAATGAAAAGAATAGCTAAATACAGCCTTCAAGAGCATCATACACACCTACAAGCGCATCATATCTTTAATAAGGCGAACAAATTTATAGAAGTGTTAGGTTATTCACTGACATTGACAATCATCGTCGACGGTTGCTGCACAATTTTTTATTCGATAAACATGTCTCGCCGACAGAAGTACAACATTCTCGACTGGGCAGACAGCATCTGCAGTCGTCTGCTTTGTGCAGCGCCTAGTGCTTTGCTCGTGACGCTTGTAGTTTCTACAAGCGTATTCTCCTGGTCCACAAAACTTGTATAGGAAGGCATATAGAAGCGCTTGCAAAATTAGTTAATCTCAACACTCGCCCAGCTTCAACGTTCTTATAAATTATTCACTGTATGTGTAGCCGATTATGCAGAACAGCTAAACAAATTCCATTATTCATCCTTTTTTTTTTTCTCTTTTTCAGAAAGCTCGCAACCATGCCGTTTTGGTGGAAAGCAATGACGCCACGTGAACTCGCCAAAACGGCATTGCAAAATTGGAGGTCTTTCCTCGGCCCTCATGGCGCCCACTAAGGTGCGATCATCTTTGCTAGCTTGACTGTGAAAAACAGTTGTGCAAGTGGATGGCAGAAAACAATGAGCTAACTTCATACCAAGTCCACCGTGCGTGTTTTCTATTCCGCAAGGTCAAGCACATCCTTTTGCCGGCTTCTTTCTTCATGTGAGGCCAGCACATGCCTCGCCCGCTTAGCGTCAACGCTACGCAACCTAGTATCAAAAATACCCTCGTGCATGCACCGCTCGCGCTGCGTTGACAGCTACAGAATGCCGGCTTATATAGCACGGCATTTCGACCCACAAAGTGGTGTACGTGAGCGCATGTCTGTTCTTCGTAATCAAGCGATAAATCACGACACAATACCTGTATAAGTATACTCGATTGTTAGGTGTATACCTCGAAAGCACACAGGCCTGTTCAAGACCGCGTGAAATTGAAAGGTTTCATTATAATGGTGTAGCACCTAAGTTGTCGCAACACCATGGGTATTACAACGGAACTCAAAACACGAGGAGGGCTTGCAAATAAGCGCTTACGTCCTTAAAAAGAAGGAACCGTGTTGCAAGTTGCACAAAGTCCACATTATGGTGTTAGTGTCTATATTGTAGCATAGAAACACCCCTAAAAGCCTGGCTCGCCATTTTACCACGCATCGTGCAACCGCGTGAACAAAAACTTGTGAATGCTTTCGCCGTCTAATCTAAATTCTTTGGAGGATTCGCAAAACACTTGCCGCGTTGGCATTTGGCTGAAGGCTTGAGGAAAAGAACGAATGAATTTGTACCCTGTCCAGCAAAGTTGTTTGCACCAAGTTTTCTGGCACGCGATATAGAAGGGGACAAGGACGTCTCGATGGCCCGCTCCACCAAATCAAAGGAGTGTAGATTGTCTATTCGTCGAAACTCTTTATGAGCAGGCTCCGGTTGAGTGTCGCTGCGCATGCGCAGAGCAGCCTCAGCAACTATGGCGCTTGAGAATTGACCTAGGAGGATATAAAAAAAATGCTGGACTGGAGGCTGCCTATACCTACCCATAGAGAGCAGTGAAGCCGCCGGCGGCCAACTTGTGGTGGGTGGGAAACCGGCCGCGTACAATATCGTGCGCGTTCGCCGCCGTATTGTTTTCCCCCGCAAATGATCACCATTAACTACTAAACTGAAATTAGGGGGTGGCCAGGAGTGGCCCAACTTGAAATTTTTTGGGGGTGTGCCAACTTGAAATTTGGATGTAGGCCAACTTAAAATTTGGGGTTGGGCCAGCTTGAAATTGGTAGTGGGTCTACTTTAATTTGGGGATGGGCCAAATTGAAATTCGGGGTGGGCCAATATAAATTCTGGGGTGGCGAGCACGGTTCAGTCCAACACGCAGGATTGAACCATGCTCGCTGCTCTGCGTAAGAACAGGTTTTGTGTATACGGGTCTATATGCGGCCTGTGGCATATGCCTCATAGGACACATACAGCGACAGCCGAGAAACTCTTATTCATTGATGTGCAGTCCCCTCCGGAACATGTGCAGCCGGGCGTTGTGCGGAATTGCAACATTCTCCAGGGACATGTGTAGCGACACGCGACGGAACAGGTCATGCCGCTTGCCTTTATCGGCACGTGGTTGTTACTCTGCGTCTAGGTCGTAAATCGCGTGTGCCACGCAAACAACGTTTAAGCATATGCTTTAGCGTCCCCGTGGGGAATAAATTTTGATTGAGTCTAAGGCAACACTGCTCAACACTAGTGGTGCCTCTAGGATGTACAGTGCAGTATATGCTATAGTGTAAACAGACGCCATGCCACAGACGCCACGTGTAAAAATTAGTATCAGGTCCACTCGGACATTTCATATTTATTTTTATCCTTTTTTTCTCCCACTCTCTTCTGGAATCTTTTAATCCCATTCCCCATCCCTATACAGAGTAGCATGCCAGCGGTTATATACGCGCCGGCAAAATTCTCTGTTCTTCTAATAAAGAGCCCTCTCTCTCTCTCTCTCTCTCTCACGCCATGCCGTGTCAGTACCTGCGGAAACTCCGCTGTTTTATTTGCAGAAAACCTGTGAAACGATGTTGCGACATACGACAACGACGACGCTGCGCATATATACAAGAAAATTAACAGGACAATACAGCTATTGCCGTAAAGAAAGCAGACACAATAAAGACGCGCTAAGCATCGCCAGCGTGCTTCGAAATTAGGCTCTCACTCTTTTTGCTCTACATCACGACCCAAAGCGTGCATGCCTCCGGGTAGGGATTTTCGTAGGTGCTGCAGAAAAAGTACTGCGCTGTACCCTTGATACCGTGTTTTAGATTAAGGAACTCAAGGGACATGAAATAATGGTCGCGTTTGCTTTGTTCTTCATGAGAAATCGCAAAAGGCAATAAACTGCCACAAGCAAAGAAACAGGGACTGAATTCGCAAAGCGCTTCGTTTCGTAAGTGATCTTTGCCATTAGCCAGTCGCCTTTCCTAATAATTATGCTCGACATCACTATTGGCTTGAATTTTCTCTTAGGAACAATTCTAGCGTAAGAGGGTTTTGTGAACACGGGCCCAGGGGCCGAATTCACAATGCTTTTCGGTGGTAAGTACTTTTTTACTAAGGCTCGCCGCTTTCGCTAATGATATGTCCAGCAATAGTACTGGCTTGAATTTTCTCTGGCGAACAGTTCTAGTGTTAGATGATCTTTTTTTCTTTTTTTTTTAAACGGATTCAGCCTTTTTGTCCACCTCACTATCCTTTTCTCTCTCTACGCTTATTCGGCGGGAAGTACGTTCATCAAATGTTTTCTCCAATTTATTTCTAATGTTGTGTGCGTCGCCGTTCACTTTCGCGGCGCCTGTGCGCGAATGCCGCCGTATTGATCGAGCGTAATGATCACTCTTCCCCGAAGCCAATTGAGCGCGGGAGACGCTGTCCACGTGTCGGTATACAGTCGCTTGACCTCAGCGCGTGCCGCTATATACTCAACCGCTCGGTAGCATTAGCACGCGGACCACGGGATGACCGTCCCTGGAAGAGCGCCATTTGAATACTCCCGGCGATGATCGCTTGTGTTCGACGAAGTGACCTCTGTCTTTGGCTCTGCGCCATTCGTCGCAGCATCACTTCTCTCCTCAGGGTCGCACGGAGGGCGGCCACGTGCCGTCTTTCGCCGCCAGCGACACGTGAGGTATGCCGCGGGCGAAGAAACATCCGCTTGATTTGCAACCTTACAGCGGTGACACAGAGCTCGAAGCTGCAAGGGGTGATTATATCTTATCTTTTCTTTCTTGCTTAGATTTCAGCGTTCTGGTATCTGAAGCTTCCTCAAAGGAGGTTGCTGCCTGATTATTAGTATTTTCGCCCTAATGAAATGGGAGTAACTGAGATAAGAGCCCAATGATCGAAGATGTGACAAACTTCGCAGTCATATCAACCTCGGAGCTTAGTTCAATGCTCTGTCTTATATGGTGTGACGTCAAGAGAGCAACCTTTACCGTATGACGCGACCAGAGGCTGAATCCACAAAAGGTTTTCGTTCGTCAGCCGGCCGCCTTCGCTAATTTCGCTATCATGATTGGCCAGCGCTTCTTCTTGCGAACTCCTCCAGCCTACAAACCCAAGAACCCGTACTCACAAAGCCGCTTGTAACCCATAACGCTTCGTAAGCTCCCGCTCACTGGTGATAGCAAACTTATTAGCGAAGGTGGCCGGCCGATTGCAAATATTTCTCAACAACGAAATATCTTTGTGAAAGTGATCGCTGTTTGCTACGCATGCGCGCGATATCTGACCGACAGCCTGATTACGTGAATTACCACTTAACAGGTGCCTCAAAATCATGAACTCGTTTTCTGAGCAAACAACTTTTGTAATTTCTTATCCTGCTATGTTACATGTCGCTCTTGCTTGATCACTTATCAAATCGACTCAAAAAGAAAACAATGACGACCTTTGCCGACTTACAGGTGCACAAGGAATGAATGTACGCTGAATATGCAAATGGTGATATGGATAGTCGAAGGCTTGCTTCGCTTTGTTGCCTCCAGCACGGCGCGCATACTAAACACACTCCACCTTACATACGGCGTTTTCCGAAGAAGTAGCACTGACAACATTCACAACAGCAGCAATATAATCGAATTACTTTTCCATGCGGCTTTTCGACATCGTATGTCGACAACATGGTTTCTGGCCGCCTCTATCACATCGTTCCCTTCTCGCTTCGCACATTGTCGGTGCCATAACGCATGCGCTACTTGAGTCGCGAACTTGTTGCTTATCAGACGCCTGTACAGTGAAACATCCAAGTCGAATCATAGCAAAATAAACTTAGCGGCAGACATTTCTCCGTGCTTACGGCGGCTTCGCCTAATATGGAAACAAAATGAGTTTGTAATCGATCAATAGCATCGTAATAGAACCGCGGCATGTTCGATTACGAATGTACGTAACAATAGACCACTGGAAGCTGTTTTGCTCATTTGTTTCCCGATTCGACAACGCGTAATGATACCCCCGAGTATAGTGGTAATCTGTTGCAGAAAAGGCAGCGAGTGCGCGTTTTCCTTCAGACAACACTCGTGGCCACCATTTGCAGTACAGCCGTCGTCAAAATATCAGGAACCATTAGTACGTTGCCGCCTCCGGTATTCGCGTTGGCAAGTGCGCGGCAAGAGTGCTGGATCACGTCATCTCAGGTTCGGTTGCAGTGGACCCAGTGGGAGTCTTGTATCTCCTCCGCTTGCCGACTGTCGAGAATGCACATTTGGCGGAAAGACGAACGCTCGATCGACTGTTTTGTATGCGGAACACGCCATATATCGTTAATGTTCACCCGTGGAAGTCTTTCACCAGCTGAAAACAAGGCATGTTTTCAAGCAGAAATGGAGGGTGAAGCTTTACGCTATAGGTTGCTGACACAGAGGTAAAGAGAGAGAGAGAGAAGAAAGAAAAAAAAACATCGTGGAGGCAGCGGCTGCTTCTACGAAGAAATATGGTGGATCGACTAGCGGGATGGCAAGCAAAAATATCGCAGTGTTTAAGTTATAAATGATCGTAATCTTCGATAAAATATAAAATAACGCGTACATTTAATATGAGAGTAAACTACTTAGGAGTCATAGGAGGGCTTCAGATAATTTCGTTCTTGCCTTAGACCGACTTAAACAGATAAAAAAAAAGATCTGCCTGAGCCGTAAGTGCAACCCATTTTGACTATTTTAAAACCAATATTTACTGGCTTCTTTTTCTTCTTGCTCCCCTGATACCCTGGCTAGCCCATTTTTTTCATATTTTGCCGCCTCAGAATGTAGAATCGTTGTTTCGTCGCAGACTTTTGCCATAGACTTGAGAAACACCGAGCCCCGTATACCGCGAATCCCTGTATTTGCGTGTAAGCCTGCTCGTACGCGGCCTCTGTACTCTGCTTGCATATGTGCGAGGAAATTGACCTTTGAAGCACATAGCCCTGCTTGACCAACCAGGAGACCTGTGCGCACCGCGGGAACTGGGCGGTCGGTTTCATCTTACTTGTGGTTTTTTCGTCAGTTCGTGCACAACTCACGCAGCAGGTAGCAAACGCGGATGAATGCGTTTTAATTTTATTTTCGTTTGCATTCTGCACATAACTCCAATTCTCCAGAAGTGGAAAGACTGCAGACGTGCCCTCTAATAACCCACCAAAGCCGCAGCGTTGCTTGAAACCAGACTGGTCAACCTGTTTTGAACAAACGTGAGCCGGCGAGGAGCGGACTCCACAACGCACCACACGACAACGCACCCCGTCTTGACTCCCGAGCCCCTGGGGCCGGGTCGACGTCCCCTTGCTCTCGTGCGCGTACTTTTAGGCGTTAAAATATACACGTTGAGGGCGCTCAAATGAGAGATAAGCCGTCTGAATTATCTGTTATTGTGCGTCATACGTCCAGTGCCAGGCCTCTAACCTTTGAAGATAACGGCCACCAACGAGCTCCTTGGTTTCCGTGCGGTTGGCGGCAGCGGATGAACGACTTTTCGTTGTCTTTCCAGGAATGTGAGGGAGTGAAACACTAATTTTGAAAAAAGTTTTGGCCCAAGTCGTCGCTCTCTGAATCTGTTGTCTTCGCTGTAGTTGCAACATGCAGTACTTGGCTACACACATGACAGCCGGTTTCTAACGTGTCATTAATTTGTTGTTGTATATGGCGTTGGCGGTTATAGTGGGGTACAACTTAAGAAGGCAGGAGAGGCCTCGCTCGAATGACCGAAGCCCGGCAACCGATTGTCTCTGCGAGTAAAGAAATAGTCCCGCTGACGCGACGCGGCTAAGTTCGAAGCAAGGGCTGCCATGTTCTCCGTCGGCGGGGTCACCGGCCGTCCGGCTCATGACGTGAGTCTAGAGTGCGCGCCCATTGGCGGAAGCTCGTGTGCATCCGCCTTTGAGGGGCAAATGCCGCTGCCTTCCAAAGTTGTACCCGACTGTAGGTGGTACGGGTATTTGTGCCTGATATCCATTTGTCGGTGTGTGTACGCATCTGTGCATGTGTATGTGTGTGTATGACTCACCGCGATAGCTGATTGGCTATGGCCTTGTGCTGCTGAGATCGGGGTAGCGGGCTCAAATCCGGTCGCGGCGTCCACATTTCGATGGGGGCGAAATGCGAAAACCTCCGCGAACTTAGATTTAGGTGCACGTTAAAGAACCACAGTATAGTCAAAATTTATCCCGAGTCCCCCACCAAGGCGTGCCTTATAATCAGAGCGTCGTTTCAGCACACAAAACCCCAAAATTTAATTTTTAATCAGTATACATGTGAACTAAGGAGAACCGAGGGTCTCGATCTTTGTTCATTACAACCACATGAGCACACAGGTATGCAAATAGGAACTTGGCTGTTGTTTTAATTGAAATGTAGAAATACCAAGAAGACGACAAATGAAAGTGGACAAGAAGACAACTCGCCGTAGGTTTCTCTCTTTCTCGCATTATGTGCGCGTGTGCATGTGTGTGCGTGTGCCGGGGGAGAAAAAGGCAGGCGGAGTTTGCTTCCTCGGACTCATTGCCGCGTTGTTGAGTGCTTGGGCGTATACACCAGGTGAGTGTTATGCGAGTGTTATCTGGGAGTAGTATTTTGCACAAAAGAACCCAATCCTTCCTGAATGTCCGAAAGTATTGTGAAAATTCCAGTTTTACGTATGTGTAGGACAATGACTTCTGTAACGGCCTGAACTTTTGCACCGCAGGAGGGGATACTGCTTGGAGACTGCCGTATGTACGATATTTGCCCCTGGTCCCAAGACTGCTCTGATAGTCCTCTCCGGGCTATGAGAAGCCTCAGTGCAGTAGGTGTCGTTGTCAGGCATAGATGCACGGGTTTGCCATATTTGCCTCTCTCTCTCTCTCTCTCTCTCTCTCTCTCTCTATATATATATATATATATATATATATATATATATATATATATATATATATATATATATATATATATATATATAAATAACATGGTTGCATATGCAGGTGATGCGGACCCACTGTGTAGGAGGTGCGTTCTGCTGAACGAATATGTGACGCTCCATCGAACTCCTCTATGTGGCCTGCCGCCTGTTGCGGTCACGTGTAGATGTAAATTTCCCATGGTTAAATAGTTTTAGCATTTATGCCAGGCTTGAAACTTGAGAAAAGAGTAGCGAGATGTTCTTTTTAATACTCAGTCACTTGATGTTCCAAACGTATGTGCTTTGTGCATCCTTGCCCTTTACGTTACCCAAAGGGCGTGCACTGTGCGTTTACGCTATACCTCCGCCTCCCTGTTTTGTTTAGCCGATAACGACACCTTGATATGCATACGGCGAAACCTCTTGGATGTTGACTACAGGAAGCAGATCCGCAAATCTTTTTTATTCGTTTAATCATCCTTATTCGCCCGCGTCCCATAGCCCTGTATGCCCTGAGGCATTTGCCCTCGCACAAAAAATAATAAATAAAGAAAAAACATGCCCATCAACACTGATATGGGACGCGTACCAGAGAACATACACTTTGGCATTTACCTAAAATCTGTGAGACGTTTCTTTTTTCTTTACCCTTTTGCTTATGCTGTTCTTGTATCCGCTCGCTGCCCCTTTACAAGGCAACGCCAGCGCCTGCCCAGTAAAAGGTATACCAAAGCAGCATGGAATGAACTCGAATGTGTCCAGCTAAGCTCTTCTGCCCTATCGGCATCCAGTTCTTGGGATCATGTGAACGCTTTTCCGTGAAGTAAGCATGTCACAAAAACAACAACAACAAAAAATCACGTTGGATCCGTTGGTATAGCAGGGACCATGTAAACGCCGTTCAAGTGGGTAAGCGGAAGCTCAGCGCAAAGCGCGACATTACCTTTCAGGGCGCGCCGCGCGCCCTTTGGCACTCTTCCTGTCTTCGCACTAATTGCATTGACTGCGTTGTCACGAGGTGAGACAAAAAATTAATGAAGACTTCTGAAAAACCTGAATGTTTCTTCAATGATGTTAAGATGAAACCATGAAGCTTCGTGGTTTCAAAGGAAGTTGTTTGTCTAGGTGATAAGTAACTTCATAAAGCAACTTTAATTTTTTTTTATTTTTAGTCATATGTAATAAAACATAATTGACAAAAAATTACTTTAGATCCTTTCACTTATGTGACTTCGGCTTTACCCGTACAAAGACACAAGCTGACTGTGAAGAATTAGAGCTCTAGTGGCCGTCTGGAGCGCTCGCTTGTCTTTCATAAAGAAGCAAACAGCACCGTCTCTTTCTCAGCACAGTGCGTGAACGACAAAAGAAGTATAACTAGATATAGCACAACCATTCGTCGTTTATAGTGCCGACGTTTCAGTCTGCTATCCCTGCAACACCCAATCGAAAACACTGAGCCAGTTCGGAGAAGTCAGCTGCTAATTAAACGCAGTGGCGCCAACAAACAAACAAGTCATGTCCCCGCAAAAGCCAAAACACTGTACAGGCTAAGTTGCACGAAGCTGCGGGCTTGGGTGAGGTTCATGCCCTTGCCCCGCATTCAGGCCTACATTACTGCGCTCTTTTCTATAAAGTTTACTCTTTCTCTCTCTCAATCACTGCTGAGGGCCGCGTATCTCTAATTTATTTTTCTGAGCCTTCTGATGAGCAAAGGTTCGCGCACTAGATTGTATAACACTAGAAGGCTGCGTCGACCGCCTTCCGCGATGGCGGTGGAATACAAAAGCGATCGTATAAGGTGCTTTGCGTGAACTGTAGGGAACCTCAGGTGATCGAGAGTAGATCGGAGCCCTGCGCTACGGTGTCGGTCATAGCCCATATATGTTGCTTCGAGACGTTAAACGTCATGAATCACGCATGATCAGTTTTAATTACCTTGACTTTTATGGCCTGTGTTGGCATGGGACCCCCGGTTGCACTTTGATTTCGGTACTGGTTTACGACTGTTTCGTGCGCCGTATTGCGCACCACAAGTGACTCATTGAGGCACCGCTGCATTTAGGACTATAGCACTTTGTCGAGGTTGTGGAAGTGGTAGGTAATTTCTAAAAAAATGCCAACCATGACGTGTTTCCCGCTTGGGGATTACTTCTGGCTTCTGCAGCCAGTAAAAGCAACGTCTTCGAAATCCACTTCTGTTATTCAAGGAGAGCCGTCGATGGGGCGTGGATTAGCACTCTACCTTTTCTCTACCTGCTCTCTCTGTTTTATACTGTGTTTTTATGTTACAGCTATATGACACAACAATAATACAAAAAATTCACCGATAATTACGATACTCCCTAATATGAAATTTGAGCGCTGCTGTAACGTGTTTTCATTTCGCAATATATTGGTTGGCGCGGACAATCTGTCTCGTGCGGCACGTTGCATGCGGGGCGAAGTGTGGCGCGACTGCCTCGCTAATCGGGAGATGGCGAGAGGCAGCGCGTGGGTGACGCGTTGGCGCGATTCACAGCGGCTGCCGCTGACAGACCTCCGCTTTGTTCACATATATGGTATCGGCGGCGTCATTGGTGCGCAGACGACGTCTGTTACTCTGGCGCCATCTTCTAGCCGTCGTCGCCGCAGAGCCCGTCTTGCGCGGCACTACGCTGTTCTATTCCCGCTTTCGCCATACCCTCCTCCTCCGCTCTCCGCTTCGCGCTCTCTTTGCTGTCGCCGTTTTTCATCCCCCGCTGCGCTCCGCGTTCACTCTTTGATCCTTCGCTGTGCTCGTTCGCTCGCTTACGAGGGACGCCGACGTCGACGTTGGCCGCAGGAACGGGCGCCTAAGAGCTGTGCTCTAAAGCAATTGCAATGTAAGGCGCTGACATATATCGATCATTTTGCACGCGGTTGTCCACTAGTGGACGACCGTGTACATCTTCGAGATTCATTTGAAGTGGATACGTCTTGCAAATTCACCGGCTACAATTCGTAAATTGCAGTATGTGCCATAAAACAGTTAAGAAGTGAATAAGCGCATTTTTGTTAATTAGTTGAATATGTCTTTCGATTTGTTGTGCTAATAATGTGCGGCTCTTCGAATAATGAAGCTCAGGGCGAAGAATTAGGCTATCAGGCCACAGGCGATATTTAAGTATTCCAGAAAACTTAAAAATGATCACCTCGTATAGTATTCAAGCCAGTACTGATAACTTCAGAAACCGTTTCTACTTAGGGGAAAAAGATCTCCTTTTACGACGCATAATACGGATATATGTTAATATAAGATGAGCTTGTTGTACATCACTCTAAATTTAGGTTGCAATGAGAGTTTGTTTACTAATGAAGTGTTTGTTATAAAAGTGGACGACCATGCTGCGTATATAAAAATGGCGGCTCGAGGAGTCATTCCTGGAAAGAATTCGCTTCGCAGTTGGCACAAGGTTTCGGTATCGCAAGATGTCAGTATACATATATAGGAACTCAACTGGGAGGACAGTGTGCAAACAAGTCTCATTCACGGCGCCAAAGTGAAGCATGCGCCACAAAAGTGGCAACCGGTTGTGGTCGGCGCGGCTGAAGGCGAGAGTGCTGCTTGGCGGTGCACGCGTGGATAGTTTCGACACAGCGCACGGCATTTTTTGTTGGTTGCGACAGCTTGGGACGAGCGGCCCGCCGCGCAGGCGCAGTGCAGGGCGGATCAACTCGGTCGGATGCAGAACGCGATAAAAATCTAGCCGGAGGCATACTTTGCGCACGCGTGTCGCTTTCAAGCCTCCACGTAAATGATTGCGTCATAAACAATATATATATATGTATATATATATATATATATATATATATATATATATATATATATATATATATATATATATATATATATATATATATATATATATATATATAACGCGTTTTGAGGCACCACTGCGCGTCTCTATGAATATTACAGGGTGCGACAAAAGTTAAAAGTCAAGGAAGAATGAAACGCACGGAGGTAGAAAATTTTCTGATAAAATCAACGCAAGAAGCGTTATACTTGCATGCGCTACACACCCCTGAAATTTGCCTGCTTGTTGCCTTTGCAGGCTTGATGAAGGCATCACCGAAGGCGCGATGTTAGAATTGCATCATTGGAGCCCATGTTTTAAAGCTCGAAGCGCTCCGACTTCCGACGTTTATTTGGTGCGTAACTGATGCCTCGCTGCACTGGCACCTACAAATGTCGGAAAACTATGTTTTATATGATTTTATGAAGAAACTTAGTTTCTCTGATGAGTGCAAGTGCATTCTGCGAGCGATTACTCTGAGGACCGCTCCGAAGGTTCGGATTCACACAATATTCGAAGTATACGACTTTTTCATTATGGTTCAATCGCTTGGATCAAGGTTGTTGGATCGTTCCACACCTGCGGCAAGTGGTTTGTTCATCCACTTTGATTTCCATTAATTTATCGTTTCTTTACTTAATTCATTAGGCGCAAGTAATTTCCCCTATGTTGTCCTTGGTGTCAGTGTCTGTTGGCTTCTCATGATATGACTAATAAAAAATCGGGCCCCTCGGTTAACCCACTTTTTTCTCGTTGGATGAAGGTATTCGTTCGTTTTCGCAAACGACTTATTGGTACTTTTGCAAGTTTACTACAGCATCATTGGTGAAAAACCGAAAATTCATTTCTCATCGCCTAAGTTGTTGTTAAACGTATCATTTCCTTCATGTCACCCCATTGGTAAGCTGTTTTCTGTACCTTGTTTATTTTTCGAGATATAGTAATGGAAGTTCCTTTACGTTTTAACCATTCTCGTACATCTTAATCGCGTCTACTTTCATATCTTGGAAAAAATAGAAGTACAGTGATGACGCTGTTCACTCAGATATACCGTATTTTCGCGATTCTAAGCACCCCCTGATTCTAAGCACCCCCCCCCCCCCCTCTATTTTCGCGAGAAAGTTGTGAAAAAAGTTTGCATGCGAATCTAAGCACCCCCCTATTTGTTAGGAAGTGCGCGTAGCCAACGCCGCCAAGCGCGCTTGCTCACTCTGTCATCGAGCCGGAGCCGTCGGAGTCCCGAGGTGGCACGGCGTCCGCGGCGCGAGTACTCCGTATAGCCGAACTGTACGGATGTACGGCGAAAGCTACAGAAAGGCCCCCATCAACTATCGCAAAGTGGATTTCGGACGATTGGAAGCGGGTTCAAGTGGACGTTGTAGTCAAATCATTTGGGAACTGCTCGATCACAAACCACTTCGACGGAACGGAAGTCGACCTGCTGTGGGATACCGAGAGCGCGGCGGTTCAAGCGGCGCGACGAACTCGAGTGGCAGTGATAATAACTGAGCATCCGACACAAGCGGTGGGTTCACTGTATGCACCGATTTTTCTTTTGAATGTTTGCGAAATAAAATGTTATTTCTCGCACCCGTCTCGTCGTGATGTCGCAGCGAAAAGAGGGAGGGGGGGGGATCATTCTAGATTTTTCGAATCTAAGCACCCCCCCCCCCCCCCCTTACTTTGGGCATCGCAATCGTGAAAAATAGGGGGTGCTTAGAATCGAGTAAATACGGTATGTCGGAAATATTTTGTATATATGTAAAAAAAGGTAATGGTACTTTTCGCATAAAAAGCAGAGGACAACGATGACAACAGTTCTCAGAAAAACCAGTTCTAGTTTCCTTTTAGCTCATCTCGCAGATAAGAAAGAAGCTGACCCTGACTATGACGCGCAGTGTTTACCGTAAACTTAATTTCACTCGTCGCTACGCGCACTTCATCGGCCAGTCGAACAGCCCTGACAGTGAACACTGACAGATGCCATAAACACGGGAACACATACTGTGCGATTGCCCAGCATATATGCTAGAGCGAAGGACGTTGGAAAGTTTCCTAGCCAGCGTTGGCAGGCAACCACTGTCGGGGAAAGCTATCCTCGGCCCATTGCCTGACACTGCAACTGAAAAGCGTGCAACTAAAGTGTTGCTGAAGTTTCTGCAGGAAACTAAGCTCGACGAGTGGCTCTAGCAAGGAAACTGTCTCATTTATCTGTATGGCACCCACCACTTCTCTTATCATCATCATCCATCCCAGTACATTCACTCCCCTGCCCTCTTCCCCAGTGCAGAGTAGCAGACTAGAGCGCACTAGTTCAGGTCGACATCTCTGTCTTTCCTGTCAATGAATTCTATTCTATAGGACAGTAATTTAGTTGGCTTGTTCGTGGTTTTTTATTTGCTTTAGCTCTCCTCGATTCATATTTTCTCTCCTCGAGTTTGATGTAAATTTTTTTTGTTGTTGATTGATTGAGGAACGTTGTGCCAAAAAACCTGTCCAGAGTGTGTGCCATTTAACGAGCACATACTCCGCCTGTTCAAACAAATTGATTGATTGATTGATTGATTGATTGGATTCAAGATCAGAAAAAATGCAGGGGCTATAAGAGACTCCGCACTAGAAGGCTCCGCGTTAACTTTGACCACCTGGGTTTCTCTTTTTGCGTTCCGCTCCTATTGGAATGAGGCCGCCGTGGCCGCGAGCCTAACCCGCGACTGGTTAGGAAAAGTTGGATGCATACAGTGTCTAAATGCAGGCGCTGAGGGTAGTGCATATCCAGGTAACATTCCAACGCGTGTGGACAGCGGAGTGTGCGTATAAGGTCAGTGCGGCACCTTTTAAACAATCTTGATAACGGCAAACGTGCGTAGCTGCGCGTATCCACGTTGAAAAACATTCACTTTATAGTTGAAGTGCGGACCTAACTGTGTTGCTTGACGTTCTCCGTCAATACGGCAATTCCGAGTAATCGGAAAAGGAGGAAAAAACTGGGAATGCCTGCACACGAGCATTTCGCTTTTCTTGCCCTTTGCTCGGCTGTACTGGTTTCTTCGAAATAATTATTCTGAATTTTTCTGCGAAATCATTATTTTGAATCTGCCCAGCTGTACAGAGCTCGCACGTCACCGGTTCGGTGAAGCTGTATGCCAGACGCTCGCATCAGCCTCGGTATATACGTTGTCGCCTTTCCGCACGGTGAATGCAGCGCCTGTGAAGAGCGAGCTCCCTTATAAGCGCGACACGAGTAGACGGTATGATTATAAAACAACTTTGTTCGCGCGGTTTCACGACCTTATTTACTCGCAAGAAGTGAAAACCAACGACCTATTCCTGAGAATAAACATTATGCGGTGGTGTAGGAGCACTTCTTATTGGGTTGGTTGGTGACACATGGCTTTTAGACGAAGGGCGCAAATTAAGACAAACGCAGGCGAAGAAACAGGACGAGCGCGACTACCAACTTTATAACACCTTCGAAATTATCCTGTGTACTGTATACGCAACTTCAAGGACAGGCGCAGAACCGCAAGACACCAGGAAAAAAGAAAAAAAAAAGAGAGGAAACAGATAATCATTTTATGGTTTCATGTCACAAGTTCCAACAAGGCGCTTTCTGACTGATACAAGGCGACAGACGTATCACTGAGACATTTATCTCAGTCTTTTTTTTTCCTTTATGAGGTACGTTTCTAAAATTTCCCTCGCTATCATGTTCTCGCTTTTCCCAGTAATCTCCGTCTGAGGCACGCCCGGCTCACAAGTGTTCGGGGTCCTACTACGGAAGATGAATGTCACACTAAAACGAAAGGATCAAGCTGAGCAAATGAGCGTTAGACTGGCTGTGCTACATGCATACGGTTTCGCATAACACCAACAAGGTTGCCCGGAGGTATAAGCTGCCCGTTGTGCTTTTGGCGCCGAATAAGCAGGCCCGCCTATGCCCGCCCATTTGTTGCACGTATTGTATGCGTAAGCATTGTGCCGCTTGTTCATCTCCATGCAGCCCGGTGTCATTATCAATGTTATGAAACTTGATCCGTCGACTATAAACGACAGCGCTGCGGTGACACGAACTGCGGCAGACAGCGGCACAAGAAGAATTGATGACAGAAACAACCTACTGCAGCTAGTGGCCCTAGGTGCGTTGATGACGTTCCCATCATTATAAGCCGTTATCACTCTTGAGCGCCTTATCAATCCGCGTCGAACCATTATCAACCGTGATCAAACGTACTCCGGCGGCGGCTGCGTGGGCCCCGTCTTGAAAGCGATTTGCAATGGGGACAGAGTGCGGCGAGGGCTGATAGCTTCATGTGCGCTGTGTTCTGTTAAGAACCTCACCACATGTCTTGTTGATTGCGCCGTAGGTGTGGTATATCGTACACCTTTTTGCTGTGGCAAGTTCTACATATGAGAAACTTGGCGGTGCGCAAATGACCGTGCACGGGAGCATGCATTAGGAGCTATATAAATAAAAATGTTAGGCGTAACCATGAGAGGCAAAAAGAGATTGGTGTGGATCAGAGAGCAAACGGGGATTGCCGATATTCTAGTTGACATTACCAGAAAAATATTGAGCCGGGCAGGCCATGTATTGCTTATGGTTAATAAGCTGTGGACCGCTAGAGTTATGGCATGGGTGCCCAAGGAAGGGAAGTGCAGTCGAGGACGGCAGAATACTAGGTGGGGTGATGAAATTAACAGACACGCCGCTGTGGGGTCTCCGGAAATTTGTATCACCTGGGATTCGTTAACGTGCACATAAATCTAAGTACACGGGTGTTTTCGCATTTCGCC
Source organism: Dermacentor albipictus (assembly GCF_038994185.2). NCBI lineage: Eukaryota > Metazoa > Arthropoda > Arachnida > Ixodida > Ixodidae > Dermacentor > Dermacentor albipictus. The sequence goes on from NC_091821.1 coordinate 87,003,181, forward strand.
CCCATCGAAATGCGGCCGCCATAGCCGGGATTTGATCCTACGACCTCGTGCATAGAAGCCTAAGAACATAGCTTCTAAGCAACCATGGTGGGTCTGCCGCACAAATAAATATGGAGATAAATGTGTCAATTACACGTCTGTTACGTTGTATCAGTCAGAAAGTGCCTTCTTGGAACTTGTGTCATTAAACCAGGAAAGAATTATCTGCATCCTTTCTGTTTTTTTTTCTGCTGTCTTGTGTGAGTTGTCTTTGCAGTATATACGCGAATTTTGAAGGCCTAGTAAAACGGTCGGTATATGTATAGTGGCGCGCGTCCTGGCTCTTCGCCTGCGTATGCCTTAATTTGCAGCCTTTGTATATCGAATGTCACGTCAGTCAAGCAGCTGCCATGCTATGTGTTTCACGTGTTGCTTAGCTTTTATTGTGCATATTATAGATTCCAAATTCAATTAATTTTTTAAGTGCACAGTTATGCAGTGAAACGATCTTCGGGAATGCGTGGTTGTTCATATTAGTGGCGCGCACTTCAAGGCATCCATAACGTCCCACTTTTGTTAGCGCCATCTTTATACCAACCCGTCATGTAGAACCCCCACCTTGTGGAGTCTTTTCGGTGGTGTAAATAAATAAATATGACTAAACTTAACATAAATATTCAACCATATACCGCAGAACAATATTTTCGCAAATGCATCGTGAACGAGGCCAAAATAGTGATTGCTTTCTGATCCACGCAGTATCTGCGTGCATCGTACCTGAATATTTAAGATTGATAATAAATTGGGGGGGGGGGGGAGGGTTATTGACAGCCTTTACAAGGCACCTGCCTAGTTGTGCATGACCATGCGTAGTCGTATACATAGCGACGCGTTCTTTTCTTTACACTGCATTTGCTGAGGCGAGAGTTTCAGACACTTCCCTGAATGACCGTTCCTTTCATCCTCATAAGTCACCACAACAACGACGTAAGTTTTGCGTGCAGTTCTGGCACTCTTCTCAATAATGTTTTATGATTTCCGGAGTCCTCCACTACGGCGTGCCTCATAATCAGAAAGTGGTTTTGACACGTAAAACCCCATGATTTAATTTAATAATGTTTTATACTAGTGGGACTGTCAGCACGTAGGAAATATCATAGGGGACTTTCCGAGAATTCACATCTGCGTATTGATCGTATCGCTGCCATGTAATTTTTGTCCGCAGTTGTATACCAGCTCGTTTCACTTTAGTCCCAGCTAACCTGCCGTGAAAAATGAAGAGAAGCGTAACAATCAGAGGCACACTGTGAAAATTCGGCTAGCATGCCTACCCATTCATTAAAATAATATATTAATGTTTCGGATATGTCGGTCATGAGAGAGAAACATTTCAGTAAGCTACAAAGCACGGTGTTTTACGCCCAAATGGTATGTGCTCGTGCTAAAAAAAAAGCATCCTTTTTTTTTAGTATGAGCGCCGTTTGTATAAGAATGACATGTCGTTGCTCTTTCATACTTGACGCGTGCTTGTTAGTCTGCTATAAAAGTGTTGCTTGTGTTAGTAAGACACACCAGTACACTTCTAACCGATAGATATTGTAGCGTTATAGGTTTGTACGAGTGTTTTCTGGAGCGCTCGTTTGCGACTCAACATTGTGTAGATTGGTGGAAATAATATCAACAAGAATATCGGTTCAGTGTCGGAAATACAGAATACGCGACACTAAAGCAGCACAGACGGCAATTGTCTCAAAAGGCCACTTTCAGGACAGCGTGCCTTGGGCGCAAGGCACAGCGAATGCATGCTGCCAGACGCCGCATACGCGGCTACAATCTCGGGCGACTCACTTTTTATGGCCCACGGCTTGAGCTGCTTGACGCCGAAGATCATCTTGAATAATCCGTAGGTGCAGTCGCCGGTGAGATTGAGCTGCGAGATGTCTCCCAAGAACTGCGGCGTCACGTGCTCGGTGATGGTCTTCATGAGGGTCTTGACGAGTTTCTCCTGCCTTCGCGCATAGTACTTGAACGGGTTTCGTGGGTCCGGCCCGGGGTCTTTGGTAGTCGACCTGGTGGGCACCCTGGTGACCGCGGCTCTGGGCGTCGTCGTCTTCGGGGCTGGCACGCTAGGTCGCGTGTCGCCCTCCCCGGGCGTGGAGGACTGCGCGGCCACGCCGGCCAGGCAGACGGCCAGCAGGGACAGGCCGGCGAGCATCGCGGAGGGCCGCATGGCTGCGTGCGTGCGCCGTCAGGCTGTGGGCCGACGTGGGGCCCTGTGTGCGACGGCGGAGACGCAGAGTGAGCGGAGCACTCGTCCAGGCGCGACCGATCGCGAAAGGCAACTTAGGCGGCGTTCACCGGGAGCACGAGTAAAAGGGAAAGACAAACGCATCGGAACTGCCTCTGATTGCCCTTGGACGAGGCTGGTCGCGCGCCTATCAGGAAAGGGCGGCGAAAGCCCCAGGGACGTGCCGCTCGGTGATGGGGAGGAGGAGGACGCGACGACGACGCAGACCTGTTCCACTGATCGGCTCCCCTGGACTAGTGCTGCTGCTGCAGCTGCGGCTGTTGCAGCACATGACTCTTTCTGCTTCATTATGTAAGCTGTGCCAAGAGAGGACGTCACCTCTCGGGATTACGGAGAGCGCTGGCCTCTTGATCCCCTCGAAAACTGCCGCCGCGACAAGTGCACCGCACGAATTGCCGGAAAGAGCGAGAAATTTTGAACGAACGACGCCCTCGTGTTGGCCTCACCAGCAAATGGACAAGCATACACCTCATTCGGTCGCCGGCCTATCTCTTATCATTTGCGGCCGTGTCGGCTTCACAACAAAACTGCTGATGTCGCGCGGTCTAGTTTGCTTTTACTTCTGGCGGTTCACTTTGTGATTTCCGAATGGGTTTTGTTCCCTCAAAACACCGTTTTTGCAAGTAACCAAAAGAAAAGTTCTGCGTTAGATATATAACAAGAATGTGTATAAGTATTTCGCGATTTTCATATAAAATAAAAGTTCAACTGCCCTCCCATACTTTCCTTACGTTCAGTCCTTCCTGATTTCACGTGATTGACTAAAATACTATAACGGGCGCTTCGAGAACATGGGTCTGACTTTTGTCGGAATGAACAAAAAGCCTAGCAGTCACAAACACGTGAACAAAATTAAGATGTCGCTTACGAATGAAAGAAGAATATGGCAAACATTCATAGTTGTATTTAGAATACAAAACATTAATTGTAAAAAAAAACGAATAAAAATACAACGTCAATATAAATAACAGAGAAAATCTACAGTGACGCAGACAAACTTCTGGGGCAGGCCGGTCAGCGTTCCTAGATTTTCATTCAATCGAAAACAAGCGGCGTTTAATTTGAAAATAAGATTCGATTCACGTACAGCGCCCAAACGTTCGCCAACCCGATTCTAAAATTATAGCCTTTATTTTATTGAGCATTCATTCAATAAAGCTTACATGTTTTGGTAGGAAATTATGGATATATCATTCATGTGCTTTATAAAAGCTTACTTGCCTGCGCTCTGTTGCGTCTCAATACGTCGATGAGTGATGAGCTTAGAGTGATGAGCTTACCACGAGGGATTCCTGTCATCAGCGCGTGCCCAGGTGACGACGTGGTCCGGCATCGTTGTGACGCGCAAACATAGGAGCTCACTTCAAGGCGAGAACAGCCTCCGTAGAAGCGGCGATTACCGCGAAGATCACTCTACTCCAGTCTGATACCTTACAGTTCTTAGAAGTTCGCATACGCTGTGCTATAGCCGACGTTTTATAGAAAAAGACTTCGCCGGATGTCTGTTCCTTTTTTAATGAAATGAAAATAAAAGAAAGAGATGTAGTCTCCTTGTAATGGTGACGGCTACTCCTTTTTGGCATAGCGGAAACAACAATATGAAAAAATATATGTAAGAAAATGAAAAGAAACCACGTCATAGTGTCAGAAATCCGCAGCAAACAGTCTTATACACAAATGAATGTATCAATATAGAAGTCAAATGCAAGTTGGACCACAGTGAGCTTGTAAACAAAGTCACAAACACACATAAACCACACTACGTGCTAAATAACCGTGATGGCCGTTATCATGATGAATGCACGCACGCACGCACGCACGCACGCAAGCACAAACACTAAAAGAAATGGCTACAGCAACTTATGTATTTCTGTTGTTAGTAGTACTCTTGTATGAAAAGTGCTCAACGATGAATAACTGTGACTATCAAGAAGACTGTATGTGTGAAAGTGGCAAAAGTACCAAATAAACTCTTCCCCTGGCGGAGATACAGGAACTTCACCATTCTCACAGTGCGCACAGCGCATGAGCACAGCTTCTCCGATATGTGTACATCAGTAAACTTGAAATCAGCGCCGTAGCCAGTCGCAATGCAAATTTCGACAGTCGTTTTCGCAGCTGTTCTTAACAAAACCCTGTCGAACAGTTTGGAAGCTTGTTTCTTTTGCGGTCAAGAGTAATTGCACGAAAGAAAGTATGGAAAGAAGGAACGTAATTTTATTTTATAATGTGTTTCTTTTATTTTTGTGATGTTGTATGACTTCTGATCAAAATTAAGTTTTCGGGTTTCTTAAAATTAGGCCCTGGGAGGTACGTGAAGTTCACCTATGCAAATAAGTTATGTGGCCAGGGAGACACAAAGTGAGAGATGCCGTCCAATTAACTAAAATTGAATAATTAACTTATTAGGGACTGATCTAAGCGGGCATGTGTGTATTGAAAAGTTACAGGCAGTCGGGATTCCACGCAGTTCCACTTGGCAGAATTCTTCTAGCATGCCCGTTTTCCGAGATATCCAGCTCCAAATTTTAATTTCCGTTCGCATGATTACGCATGCAAGACTGTGAGGATCGGTGCAAAGCTCCTCCCTCGTTTGACGCGGCTGTTGCGTGCGGCGTTTAGTCTGAAAACGGGGCGGAGGCATAAGCAAGGATGATAACTGTTGCCCTTTCACTCTCGGTGGGCGAAATCGAAAATCTGAGAACCCGGAATCGCAGTCGAAACACGCGACCGCGCACCCTGTAACGATGGCGGCAGCTGCCCTGCTGAGATAAGGGAGCCAGCGGAGAAGCAGGAGGGCAATGCGCCTGCGTAGCGGCGACTAGACGAGCGTGCATTGTCTTTGCCTGGGTGACGAAAGTAAACTGACTGCAAAATTTTAAATATTGTGTTTTTTATTGAAATCACCATCAACAACAACAACAACAACAACAACAACATATTGAGCCGTGGTGACAAATATTTGGTTCTGCTATTTTAAAGTCTGTGTGCTCATGCACAGATCTCGCTTTTCATGGGAACATGACACCCATCAGTGTCAATGCTTTAAAAATGTTCAAACTGCTTTCCTTCCACAGCAACGCAAAGCATAAACCACTCTCGCGTTAACTCGATAACCATGCGCAGTACTTTTGCGCCGATGCTCGCACAGGCAGCTATTATTCTTTTCTTCATGTGATTAGTGCCAGTGGGCTCTTTTGCATAAACTTGACCTTCAACGTGGCCACACACACAAAAAAAAAAAAGTCGAGCGGAGAAAAGTCAGGGGATCTCGACGGCCAAAACATCGCTCCTGCGCACCCAGTTAACCTACGTGGTGAATGACGGTCCAAACAGCTCTTTGCAGAGGTGGAGAAATGTGGTGGTGCTCCGTCATGCTGGAACCATACTTGGCGCAGGTCATTAAGCGGAAGATTGGAGACAAAGCTGTCGACGATAATGCTTAGTATTTCTTGCGTGTACTTCTTTCTGTTCAGGTTGTCCTGAAAAAGAAAAATAAGGTCCAATGATCCTGTCCCCGAGTGTGCCACACCACACATGCAGGCTCCAGCGAACTTGGTGCTTACCCGCCGTTGGGGCTTAGCGGCTATGGTGTTGCTCTGCAAAGCACGAGGTCGCGGGATCGAATGCTGGTCGCGGCGGCCGCATTTAGATGAGGGCGAAATGTAAAAAGGCCCCTGTCCTATGCATGGGGGCACGTTAAGGATGCCCCGGTCGTCAAAATTAATCTGGAGTCCCCTCTGCGGCTTGCCACACAATCATATCGTGGTTTTAGCACGCAAAATCCCAGAATATAATTTTTAACTAGGTGCTTGCGTTGCCGCAGCCACTGCGGATTTTCTTTGGACCATTGAGAGGTGGTGCGAATATTGACGGTGTCGGAAACGACTACGAAGTGTTTCTTTTAGAGAACGCTTGTACCCTTGCTTCGCTTTGTTTCTCTCCAAAATCTGGGAGCTGCCGCTCCCTTGTTGCGGCAATGGATGAAGAAGCCTTCGATGACGTTCCTGGCGCCCAGTCATCACGTCTGGTCGCGTCCAGGAAGCGTGGAAACGCGTCAAGTGACACGGACAGCGAGGCAACCGAGTTGTACTCGGACAACGTCGACTCGTCGGACGACGATTTCACGCTTGTCATGAGCCGAACTACAAAAAGAAGACTGCTACGGAGGTCATCGTCGCCAAGTGTCTCCACCGTGAAGACAACACCACAGCGCTGGCCGTAGACAATGCTCTTCATGTCTGTGGACCCTGTGTCCCATCTGCGACTCCCAAACAGGCAAGTCCTTTCTGTGTTTCTTGAGGGAATCGTGCCAAACGAGATAAAAGACGTGAGAATAAACGCACGGAAGAATGTCCTCGCAGTAGACGTTCTACACCGTAGTGCGCTGCAAATCTTGCGGCACGTAACGGAAATCGACAAATGGAAAGTGCGATCCAGGATTCCGACAGGCTGCAATGGCAATGTCCGCATCATTTATGATGTCGATTTTTATATGCCAACAGACGACTTGCCAGTATTAATAAAGCCAACTACAGAAGGCACTCTTATCACGCACATCACAAGACTTGGCAGCACACGTTGCCTGAAGCTTGGGTTTGGGGGAGACAGCCTTCCCTCACACGTCAAAGTTGGCCACGTCCGGCATCCAGTCCGGCCATATGTACCGAAGCCCCTGCAATGCTACAAATACTGCAATATGGGACAAGTAAGGTGCCTGTAGGAATGACCTCGTGCGCCCACAGTGCGCTGAATCTCATTCAGCAGATGCCTGCCGCGCAACTGTGCTAAAGTGCCCCAACTGCCATGATACTCATGAGACCTCATCCAATGATTGCCCGCGGGTGAAGAACGAGCGAGCAGTACTCAAACGTATGGTAAGGGACCATTCAACACACAGAGAGGCTGCCGCTGCTCTCAGGCAACGACGACATCGCCGCTGAAGAGCATCAGGAAAAGTTGCAACTACCGATAGAGATACACCATCTTCCGGCAAAGCAGCCACCATATCAACGCCGACTTCCACAAAGGCGGACACTGGGAAAACGAAGAAAGGGGCCAGACTCGCACCTCCTAAAGAGTGGCCTACACTTCCACGAGCACAACCTGCCTCGGAGTCACATCAAATTGCGCCGCCCTCAATGACCTCACAAACCGCGGATGCGACGACGACTGAGGATCGCCAAGTCATAGTGATGTTGAAGTCACTTATGGACGCCATGCGCAATCTACTGAGCAGCTTGAAAACCCAGTCGGCACAGAGCGCACTTCAGGTGCTGGACACCTTGAGTTCGCTGCCTGCGGCTCTAGGGTAAAACCACGGCCCGAGAGATACCGTCGTTTCAAGAGGAGGTCAAGAATGCATCTGTCTTTCAGTGGAACGCCAGAGGGCTTAAGTCACGCACGTACGACCTTAGACTGTTTGTCTTTACGCACCAATTCCCCATTATCGTGATTTGCGAGACCAACCTGTCAGTTCCCATCAGTCTGTCCGGGTGTGAGTGCTTTATGTCCTCTACCCACGGAGATTGCAGCAAGGTTGTTGTGTTTATACGTCGTGACTTGACTTATGTGCATCACCCAGTGCCTGACGAAGTAAATCGATACGTTTGCTTAACAGTGAAGAAGAAAAAGCTAACGTTCGCAATTCTTGGAGCCTACTTATATCCAACAAGCCATCTAAATTGCGAGCGCTTACGGAGAATTTTGACATCGACTCCGCAGCGGTGGGTGATCACTGGCGACTTTAATGCCCCACATTATGGGGAAGGAAGGAAGGAAAAAGTGGGAGCTCCAAAGTGAACTCTAGAGGCACAACGTTGGTGTCCTTTGCCTCTAAACGCGAATTTTACCTGTCAAATGATGGTAGCCCTACTTATCTGCGTGGATCAGCGTATAGTAGCTACTTGGACCTTACCTTCGTTTCACGTTCGCTTTCGAGAAGAGTGCACTGGTTTTCGGTTTTAGAAACGTGGGGTAGCGACCACATTGCAACCTATTTGAGGATCGAAGGTTTGATTAGCTCCAAGTCCTCCAGAACCGTCCAGTGCACCGAATGGCCTAAATACAAAATAATCTTAACACTGTTGTCATGACGGCACCTCCTTATAACCTACAGGGCGCGATAAAGGATGCCTTACAAACAACCACGCATTCGTTTTTGAAGAGTTCTGCCCGCACCGATTTCGACATCGAACTCGATAAACTTCGAGCAATTCGCCGTCCTGCGGAATGAAGATATAGACGCATGAAGTCCAATCATGATTTAAGGCTGGCTAGACGAACACAAAATAAAGTACAGCGTCACAAGAACAAGCTGGTTTCCCGACAATGGGTATCCTGTAGCGAGTCCCTGGATCCGCGAAAACCTTTGTCGTTAATATGGAGGACTATTCGTGGCTCTCGCACAACCTTTGGTCAGCGCCACCCGTTTAAATCTCTGTCACTCCATCTACAATGTAGAGATATTGACGTCGCTGAATCTTTCTGCAGAAAGATTGCTGGCGAAGCAAATTCCGATGGAACGGGTGCGGGAACGCTCAACCACCCACTATTATCACGCGATCCCCGCATGGAATGCCCTTTCTCTATGGAAGAACAAGAAGCTGCGCTGGCTTTGTGCAGGCGTTCTTCAGCGCCAGGACCTGACGGCATTACATCCCGTGCCCTTTATAACCTAGGAGACCAAGCTCAGAAGGCACTCTTGCTCCTGTACGACGACTCCTGGCAGACGGGTACGATTCCGCAAGAATGGAAGTCAAGTCGCCTCATGCCACTTCCCAAATCTGGTAAGTCGCCTTTGGACATTTCCTCGTACCGTCCGATCGCACTTGCCAGCTGTGCCTGATGAACAATGGAAAGAATGATTTTAACACGTCTGGAATTATACTTAGAGTACTATGAAATCTACCCAGAGGCTATGGCCGGATTCAGACGTCGCCGTTCGTCAACAGACAACGTTGTTGACTTGGTAACATTTATGCAACACCAAAACACCTGTAAACGACTATCTGCTTCTCTGTTTCTAGACGTCAAAGGGGCTTATGATAATGCCACCCATAAAGCCATCCTTAGAGCGTTGGAAGCCATTGGAGTTGGTGGTAAGATATTGACACGTGTATTTATATTTATCGGGCGACCAGGTTTCGCCGCCTAACAAATCTTATCGCACAGCGCGGGACGCGCTTGCATGTATCCGAAGTTTCTGGAAAATTGTCGATGCTTTTATCCGCTGTCTGTTGTCACCAAACTTTGTGTTATCTGATTTCATCGCTTGACGCGAATGGTGTAGAACTTTGTAGAAGGCATGCGGGTCCCAACGATTAGTCTGGAACATTCGACGACTGCTGTATAAAAGCAGACGCGCTTGACCCGCTGAGCAGATTTTCGACGATCGCCGAGCGTGTTCGCCGCTATCGTTGCGCTATAAGTGTAGCCTGTTTTGTGGGCACAGGTTCGCCCAATAAAGGTTAGTTTTCTTGTTCCCAGTATTGCTACTGTGTTCTTTGACGTCACGACCACGTGACAATATAGATGTGGGTGTGCAACTACTTACAGAGGAGATCATTCTACTTGCACACAGAAAATGGCCCGACATCCGAGCATTACGGTAGCTGAAAGGTGCCTCCAGGCGGAGGGCTTAGCCGAACGCTTTTCAATCTGACCCTCATTGGATTAGTTGACAACCTGCCAAGCACCGTACGACTTTCCATCTATGCGGACGATATCTGCATTAGGGCATCAGGTGTAACACGACTTCAGCTTCGCGCTCGGCTGCAGAAGGCAGCCACAATGACATCTTGCTACCTTCGTCAACAAGGACTTGAAATTTCATGTGGAAAGTGCGCAATGGTGGCATTCACGAGGAAGGCAATGTCTGCTTACGGCATATCAATTAACGGAGAACTTATACCATACATCAGAAGTCACGGGTTCTTGGGAGTCGTGACAGAGACCTGTCTCGGACTGCGCACGTGTATTAAGTGAAAAAGCGGCTGACTGCTATGTGTCACCTGTTCAGGTTCCTTGCAGGAAAAAGTTGGGTAGTATCTATACACGCTATGTTACAGCTGTACAGGGCGTTGTTCACTGGATTCCTGCGGTACCGCCTGCCTGCAATATCCAACATCTGCAAGCCTAACCTGCACACGATTCAGAGCATTCAAGCCCAAGACCTTAAGATGTGGCTTGGCTTAACACGCAGTGCATCAACGGCTGAAACCATTGCCATTGCACATGATTACCAAATCACGACGCTCATTACCGTTGAGACAAAGCGTATGCATCTCAGATATTAGGCTAGGACCCCTTCTCACCACCTGGCGAGCCTCACTGCTGAAAGGCCCTGCTCGACATTTAGCGCTACTGTCAGTGCACTTAGTGCGTCGTTTAGTTCAGGTACGCACCTGCTGCCAAGCCAGTGTTTCCTCCTTCCTCCGTTGTGTTTGAGCCGTCCACAAGTACATATAATGATTCCAGGGCTACAGAATAAGACATATCTACCGGCTCCTGCTCTAAAACAGCCGAGCTTACTTACTTTGCATGAAAAGTACAGCAACTACGTGCACATATATACCGATGGATCGACTACGTGGTCCACTTCTGGTGGTGCGGTGGTTATACCAACGCGAGGAACAACACTGAGGTTCAAGACATCGCATGTCACGACCTAAACGGCGGCAGAACTAACGGCTCTGCGTCGTGCACTGGAATTCATTGATTCTGAAAGACCTAGAAAATGGACTGTGTTGTCTGACTCAAAACCGGCATTATAATGCACGCAGTCAGTTCTCCGACGCGGATTTCATAAACAGCTGACATACGAAATCGTGAAACTTCACAATCACGTCTAACAAAAAGGTCACGAGGTTGTTTTTCCATGGGTACCTGGCAACTGTGGAATCAGTGGCAATGATTCCGCCGATAACGCGGCTCGCACAGCACACCAAGAAGAGCACAACATTCTAATTCCGCTTTCGAGGATAGACGCCGCAAGTAAGCTTCGACACCTGGCACGCAGTCTCTCAATTACCGAATGGAACTCGCCAAACTTAAGACTTACACGACTGCATCGATTAAACCCTTCACTGCAACTATGACCTCCACTCGAACTTCCTCTACATGAAGCTACGCTTCTATGTCGCCTTTGCTTGGGAGTTTCCTTCACAAAGGCATACTCTACATTAATTGGAGTGACCGACACTGCAACATGCGCGGTCTGCGGCACCAAAGAAAATATAGACCACCTGCTGTGCCACTGTCCACGATATGCCCCATAAAGACAAGATCGAACTTGCTAATGCTTCCCAAAAACTGTATAATCGGCCGCTTTCTGTGCAGGTGCTGCTGGGACACCACCCCCATCGCTCGTCGGCCGATAAAGCGGTGAAGGCGCCTTTGTGCTTCTTGAGGACGACGGGCTTGTGTGAACGTCGGTGACTATTAATGCAATTTCTATTAGACCACATGCGTCAGTGAACTCACCACTAATTTCCTTCTCTCCTTCCCTCCTCTCTCGCCCTGTTGTTTTCTCCTTTCCCATTCCCCCGTTGTAGGGTAGCTAGCCGGACGTTATTCTGATTAACTTCCCTGCCTTCTGCTTTTCTCTTTCCTTGAAGGTGCCATTCCGGCAAAACCGAGCTTCATCTGTCCAAATTACTCTTTGCAGGAACTACTTTTCTTCATCAGTTTTGATTAGGGCCCAGTTGCAGAAGTCAAGCCGCGTTTAAAAGTCTGCTTCACTTAGGTCCTGGTGAAGGCAAACATGGTACGGATGAAACCTATGCTTCTTAAGCACATTTGTGACTGTTCCGAAGCTCTGTACGCATTCTTCAGCAAATTGTGGGATAATGTTTGTTGGCATCAGCGTTACGAACGCGAGAACGTCAATGTTGAAGTCTTCATCGACAATAATCTTCTTGGTCTGTCTCTGATGGTGGACTGCGCCTGTTGTGCGAAAGTGCCGAAACGTGCTTATGAATGTTGGCTTAGTTGGAAGTGGACGGCTTAGGTGGCAAGCTGCGTACAGCCGCGTCGCTAATGCTTGCCATTCATGTCAGCCATGACAAGAGCCATGTTTATTTTTTTTTCGGTATGATACCTCGTCCCGGTGGAAGCAGCCGTGTCAGCACCAGTGGATCCCAACGTGGTTTTTCTCGATGGTCCTTTCAAAGGCGCCGCTATGGCGGAAGCAGTCTACTAGATGGCAGTGAAGCTAGTGCGATGACAAGATAATGTCCCTATGCGATCTCAAGTCGTACGAAAACGTGGCGAAAAATTGTCTTCAGTCATCGCCCTTGACAGGATAATGCGTACTGTGTAAGCCACACCCCGCAGTCATTCCTTTATTTCGCCAGCCGAGAGTGAAAAGGGAACAGCTATCATATTCGCTTATGCATCCGCCCAGTTTTCAGGCTAAACGCCGCACGCAACAGCCGCGTCACATCAGGGAGGAGCTTTGCGCCGTTCCTCACTGTCTTGCATGCGTAATCATGCGAACGGAAATTAAAATTTGCAGCCAGATATCTCGCAACATGGGCATGCTGGAAGAATTCTGCCAAGTGGAACTGTGTATAATCACGACTGCCTTTAACTTTTGAATACAAGCATGCCCTCTTACTGCAGTCCGTGAAAATTTAATTATTCAATTTTAGTTAATTGAACTGCAGACAGCGATAATTATAATCTCACTTTGTGTCTCCCTGGTCGCATAACTTATTTGCTAGGTGAACTTCACGTACGTCCAGCGCCTAACTTTAAGAAAACCGCAAAACTTAATTTTTATCACCCTGTATTTTCATATTCCTCATTTGATAAGTAGCTGCCAGCATCATCTGTTGGCGCCAACAGTTATTTATTGATTAATGCCAATAAAAGAATATCAAGAGCAGAATTTGTTTGCCACTCTGTCCACTAAACCCAATAGTAGCAGCAACCTGTGTGGCACCAGCGTCGTGGTTAAAATAATCGCGAAATCGGTATAATGCTACGTGGCAAGCACAGGCGGATTTTTTCGCGAGCACCTCTCTTGCACGTGTCTCCTACTGACACCTCCGGTTTCAGGATTGCAACATTCCATAGGATAAGTGGGGTCGTCGCTCCAAAGTTTATCCACGGGTCGCGGTGCTCCTGAATCACCATATGTATTCCGGTTCAGCTCTTTTGCGTAAGAGTCTGAGCAAACGGATGCGTCCACGTACTGTGTCGAAGCTCGGAAAATGTTGACGAGTTTCAACAGTTCTACCCAAGAGACGTTCGTGTGCTCCAGCCTCGAGGTTGCTTGAGTAACGCCCAGACATATACTAAAAGTTCCCTTGTTAGTAAGTGCTGGTGAGAGGAAGAGGGGAAGGTTTAAATATGCCTGAAGGGGTTAGCCTGGTGGCAGGCCTGACGTGCTATTTGGGCTGAGATGGCGAGGGATTAAAGAAAGGCAAAGAGATAAAGATCATGCAGATCCAACGCACATCTTGGAATCTATATGAAGCAAAACTTTCGTGAAGCGGTTAATCAAATGCCGTAAATTAGCCTTTTTTATTTCAGAGTCTTTGACGTGATGTAAACAGGCACGTATGTGCACCCGTGCTACACGATGCGACACACACGGCGAACATCTTAAAAAGCTAGTTTGCGTTGGCACAGCACGAGTATATGTGCGATTGTGGCCTAACGATTCGCCAATACAGCAGCGGCACACCAGCAGCCACAGTCAGGAAAGTCCGGGAGGGTTTATAAACAAAGCACGGCCTAAAAAAAAAGAAGGAAGGAAAGAAAACGTTCTGACGTGGAGCAGTGGGTGTACAGGAAAATGCGCTTCTTCGGAAATCAGAAACTGCTGGCTTAGGTAACCAGGCTAAAGCCGCCTTCAGCTACCATTAACATCGCCATCCGGAATCATTGGGGCATCTTTCCTGTAAAACACTGAAGAGTCAGAGTCTCTAAAGCGTAAAAAAAAAAAAAATTGAACTGTGTCACGGCCGTTTCTGATCAAACAATGTAGCGACAGATATAGATTTGTTGGTGTGATAGCTACCAGTGGCGTGACCAGGTTCTTTTTTTTTCAATCCTTGATTTGTTCACGATGTAGGAAATGCAGTCGGATGGCATTTAAAACATCGTATTTGTTCGCGGATGGATGCATTCTTATTCTACGAAAGTAAAACAAAGAGAACAACAAAAAACAAGAAAATGGTGATTTTCGCTCCTGCAGCGAAATGGGTGTTTCCTCGATAAAAATCAGCACCCGTAATGAAACAACAACAACAACAACAACAACAACAACAACAACAACAACAACAACAACGAAACAATGCAACCATTGTCATTGCGAAGATACCACGCGACATAATGTGTATAAGGATAACAGGCAATAAGTAAATATGCGAATGATTTATTTCTCGAAGAACAAGAAAACTCCTGATTTACTATCTGTTGAAATAATCAGGAAGATATTAATAAAAACACAATGCGAACGTTCTTTGAGCCCATGGCTGTGTTGTGTCGTTACTTATAATAATGCTATGAATATGTCACTTCCAAAAAAGCCTAATGGAAAGATATATACGTGTATAACAAGGCTAGTTCTGCTGCAATATCTTCAAATCATTAGTCTTATTTTCCCACTTTTGATGCATACGTAGACGAATTCAATGTAGAACAATTATGAAAGGGGTTTAAAGTTAAGCATCTTTAAGTTAAGCGACTCTTCCGTTCCTACTTCGAATCGTGTCGTCGAAACTGTCAAGAGATAAACCATGGTTCAGTTATCACATGCATACTTGGCTTCAGAAAATAAGGAAGGTACGCCGTAAGCAAAAAAAAAAAAGTAACACGAGATATAGTGTTCTAGAAATATGTAATGTGCAATGGTGCAATGGTGCAAAAAATAAAGAAAGGTTAATTCTTTAGTGATTTTATTGCCTCTTTTTATAGGTTGAGGTTCCAGAGTTGGTGTTTAGTATGTATAAGGTGCGGCAATTATTGGGAAATATGAAACAGGCAATGGCTTGTAGACCGTGTAATATTCCGGTAGCAATGATTAAAAACTGCTCTAGCATCTTATGCTTCTGTTTTTCTTGTTTATTTGAAAAGTGCGTACTTGAAAATTCTTTGCCTGGTGACTAAATTGAAACGTATTGTACCAATTGGCAAAAGAAACAACAGCAATGTAATGCGTAAAAAAGTTTAAAATTGCTGACGGGTATCATTAACAACCATTGCACGTAATGTTCTGGATCACGTTATTATCACCCCTCATGTAAAACCCCTATTCAGGGGCGTTTGAGGAATAAATAAATAAATAAATAAGTTTATGTTGCGCTGCTAAACCCGAGGTTACGGGATCGAACCCCCGCCTCGTCGGCCGCATTTCGATACCGGCGAAATGCAAGAACACCCGTGAACTGTGCATTGGGTACGCGTTGAGGAACCCCTGGTGGTCAAAATTAATCCAGAGGCCCCACTACGGCGCACCTCATAATCATACCATGGTTTTGGCTCGTAAAACTCCATACATGTATTCTTTAACTTTGACGTTATCTATAGTTTGATCCCGCAGCACGTGATTAGTAATATTTTGGGCT
Source organism: Dermacentor albipictus (assembly GCF_038994185.2). Taxonomy (NCBI): domain Eukaryota; kingdom Metazoa; phylum Arthropoda; class Arachnida; order Ixodida; family Ixodidae; genus Dermacentor; species Dermacentor albipictus. The sequence goes on from NC_091821.1 coordinate 87,019,045, forward strand.
CTGGTCTGTACCATGTCCTACACAGTAAGCAAGTATATGTAAACGGCCTGGCCTCTAGAATTAAATAAACCAGCTTAGTGATGTTATTTGAACTGATTTTTTATTCATTATAGATTACAGCATAGAAAAAAGAAGAATATACAGAAGGAGGTCCCATAGTCACAGACTGTATCGTGACCTCCAATTTACTAGAGTTTAGAAGAGTGCTTGATGCTGCGCACGACCTACTCATCTCAGAATTTCGGGCATATAAGTAAAGCACTCGCGTCATTGTGTGGATTACCTAATACCTTTCCTCACTGCGTCAGCCTAGAGTTCCTAACAGTCATTCAGCCACATGTGCTCCAGTCCCCTCAGATGTCCCTCACAACTCCGTCATGGGTCCACTTCCCATCTTGCTTTCTTTTTGAAAAATAATGCTATTACAACCAGCATTATATCCTATTCAGAATGTTTACTGACGATTGCGTAAGTTACAGGGTCAAAAGTAATGATTGCGACGTCAGAATAGTGAAGTCCAATTTGGACTCGACAGAATCCTGGTGGTCAATTCGGAAATGTTTAAAAATTAAATTGTGGAGTTTCACCTGCCAGAATCAAGATCCCATAATGAGGAACTCCGCATTGGGAGGCTCCGTAATAATTTTGACCACCTGTGGTTGCTTAACGCACTTACGTGTAATTATATACACGGGCGTTTTTGCATTTCGCCCCCATCGAAATGCGGTTGCCGTGGCCGGGATCAAACCTGTGACATCGAGCTCCGCAGCGCAACGCTGTCAATGTCAGTGAACGTTCAGAAATGCGTACATGTCACTTCAACAAGACAATGTCTATGTCATTCATGTAGTACGTACGGGCACTATAGGCGATGTGCCATAAAGGAGCTGGTTGAAATTAAGTGCATGGGATTTGTATGACGCCTGACTTATTATGGAGTAGATTACTAACAGTGCATTCGCTGCTATCGGCATTTTACACTTAAATTTTAGTCATTTACGATACAAGTTGAAAGAACAAGCATAGTTAAGTCATGTTCTTAGCTTACTCGAGCACTTATGTGTCTGCTTGGACCCATGTAGGGCTGAACTCGCTGACAAGCTGGAGAGAAGGCAGAATAAGGCGGTCCGGTCTGTTCTTGACAATTATGTCGGGTATTTCACAAGATGCGTTCGAAATTCTTTAATGTTAGAGAATATGAGATAGTTAAATTATTCCCTCTTGATTGTTTTTACCATTAAGTAGTACATTTAAAGATGACTGTATAGCAATTAGACGAGCAGTTATGCAAATAAGACTAATAAACTTATTAGTGAACAGAGCCGTGCCATTGATCCCATGTAATGGAAGACTTGAAGCGGGCCATCCGAGGAGCTCGTAGCCGTTTCCAGAATTTTTTTTATAGCGTAATGTATTCCAGTCAATTTAACACGAAAAGCGATACGGAACAGCCCAAGAGCGCAATTGCCACGACCTTAGTAGACGCCCGTGAGTGACGTGCCTCCTTGCGTCTCATCGTCAAGCGAGCATGAAGCGTTCGAGATTATGGCTTGATAAGGACGCTCGCTTGATGCTCGCCCACCTGTGAAGCACAAGTATTCACGTCACGCATGGGCGTATACTATGGGCGTGAGAGCACCGCTCGTCAGAAGTTCAGTTTCGCTTTTTTGTTGTGTGAAATTTGCCGATATCCACTACGCTGTAAAAAATAAGACCAATAGAAAAACCAATATACCTATAAGACCAATAGAAATTCAATTACCTCTTAAAATTTAATAGGGGGCTAAGCAGGGCTGACGTGTTTCTCATGGGCTCCTGTATTTTTCGGCAATTTTCAGAATACTTGTGTTTATTCAACGAAGCTGTGGCATCGACGAAATCGGCAGGGGGAAGTGAAAGCGGAGGATATAAAGTTTATGAGCGGTACGTGGAATTGCTGTCTTTTTTGCCGTTTGAAAGTTCCACGCCACGCTAACTGAGCTAACCCTACAAGAGTAAGCGCGCGACCCGCGGCGCGTGACCCGTGACTCGTGAGCCGCCGCTCGCTCTCTTTGAGGGCTGTCGCTGAATATCAATGACTGATACTGCGCCGTGCTCCCATATGGGCTGCAGAATAAGCGTTCTTTCTCCTCACCCAAACCACCAAGAAGAATGACGGATGCATCCAGCGCAGCAATAACTGTCCAACAACAGAGCCAGGAAAACAACGGCACTGAGATGCATGTCGAGACGCCACAAGAGCAGCAACAACTCGAAGCGGAGTGAATTTATGACGAGAGAAGCGGAAAGGCGATAAACATCCAGGAAAAATGGCACACATGAGAGAGAAGAGGAAAGTAGGCTTAGGCGCATATAAAGCTTACAGCCGAGGAAGTAGACCAACAACGTACGTAGCCGAAGCAACAAAACCTGCCGCGGGAAACATGCCCAACATAGAAAACTGAGGCCTTCGCCTTTGCTAATGGACGACACGAAGATCATCTATTGACTAAAGGCGGGTTTACAACTCTCCAAGTGGACACCGGTGGCCACACATGCCATCAGCCGAGCTAGCAAGTTGTCCCAAAAAGACTTCTACGATAACATCCGGATTAAGTGCACAATGTCGAGAATATATTCACCGCAAGTACACCAAACCAAAACATAGCGAACAACATGCTCCTCAATGTGACCAGTATCCAGCTTGGAGGGTCCATTTAGGAATTTAAAGCAAATGTCGGAACACCAGAAGCAACAAAACCCACCGTGGGAAACATGCCCAACATAGAAAACCAAGGCCTTCGCATTTGCGAATGGACGACACGAAGATCATCTATTGGCCAAAGGCGGGTTTACAACTCTCCAAGTGAACACCGGTGGCCGCACATGCCATCATCCGAGCTAGCAAGTTGTCCCAAAAGGACTACTACGACAACATCCGGATTAAGTGCACAACGTCGAGAATATATTCACCGCAAGTACACCAAACCAAAACATAGCGAACAACATGCTCCTCAACGTGACCAGTATCCAACTTGGAGGGTCCATTTACGAAGTTAAAGCAAATGTCGGAACACCAGAGGGCATCAGCAAAGATGTAATATATTATTATTTTTATGCACCTAATTGAACCACCCGATTCATGGCCGATCCCCCCACTGTGGGTATGTGCCACGGCCACTCAGGACAACAACAGCAACAACTACATCACCCCGCGAGGTACCAGCGAAGAACTACTATGAGGGCTACGATTAACCGTTAGATACACGGTTTTCGAAGCGCGCATGCAGGGATGATCTTCAAAAGCACTCATCTACTTCGATGGACCGCGTACGTCTCGTACAACATCATATATAAATGCTGTGACTGCCGCTGCAAACCATACAAGAAATCTGTGCAATACTGCAGAAACTGCGGAGAACTAGGGCACGCGCAACATATCCGCCCGAAACCCCTTATCAACTTCTGGTATATATGCGGGATGCAAAGTCAACCAGAAGGCCATGAAAGCCAACCCAAGTATAATATCTGTCAACAACTCCATGAGACAGGCAGCAGGAAAGGAGTGCCGACGTAAGCCAAATCCACTGCCGTACAAGGTCAGAGTACAATTGGAAAACAAGATCCAAGAGGAGCAACGCAGGTGAAACTCGAATTCAGACTCCCACTTCCAGGAACTATCCGAATCAAGCAGTACCTCACTACACAGTACACGAAGGTCCAGAAATGACTCCAAATCTAGAGGTGGTCAAGCAAACGCCAGACCCTAGTGAAATTCATCTATGCAGACATTGTATGTATGCAGACACTGCAGGAGGAAACACACGAACACAAGAACCCACGGAAACCGAACGAGATCTGCGATCACGACTCTAAAATCAGCAAGCCCTCATTGACAAGCTCATACAAACGTGCAAAGAACAAGACACCGCCAATGGAGTCTCAAAACCTCAAGAAATGCCATACATCTCACCACCCCTTATGGAAGAATGAATCAAGGAAATTGTAACTATGCAGGTGCGAAAGCAGATACAGGAGACCATGACCACTTTTGCAAAGGTGATAACACAACAGCTCCAGCACCACATCACCGCTCAGCTGGCTCTTATCTATGCTACCCTCCAAGAACTCAGCAACTTCATGTCCTATACCAAGCAGAACCAGGTAAAGAAAGCCACAATGGAAAAGCGACTCAACAACATCCATGCAGCTCGCAAGAAAGCACGTAAAGACTTCCACAACATGGCCAGACCGGAATCCCTGACCCGGGGTGAAAATAACGATATTGAACAAGATGGCGAGTAATACCAAGAAGAGATTCCCAAAATTCCCAATGAAGCTGCGGCAATGTAACTGTTGCTCTATTCGAACCAAAAGAGCAAACCTCCAGGAACTGACCAAACAGGAACAACCAGACATCATTGTCATCCAAGAAACTTATGACACCGTTCTCCACTTACAGGGATACGATACACACACCGGATCACAAAGAACAGCCATTTTGTCGAAGAAGAATCTCACCGCGCAAGATCACGCAATCCTAGGAACAACCGCAGAACACACCCTAGTGGAAGTGTAACCTGAGAAAAAGACACACCAAAGTCTATACGTCCTATACTTATATAGTCAACCCAGGGATCCATTATCCGACTTCGTAAATTTCACCACGGAAGTCAGAAGACTCTCTAAAGGCCATAAACTCGTAATAATGGGGGATGTTAATTCCCCCCACACAGCATGGGGTTACCAGCACATGATCAAGAAAGGAGCGCGAGTGCACAATACGGCGCCACAGAATCACCTCACCCTCCGGAATGACCCTAAACTAACGACTCGAATAAGCAACAGTGTATCCAGTGACAGAAAATCCCGACCTCACCTTTACGACAGGAATCTCCAAGGCTGAATGGACACAACTGGAAGAAAACTTCGGTAGCGATCACCACATCTTTCGGCTTGAAATCCTGCACCATAAGAAGCCGAGCAAAACCAGAACAGCAAGGCTGACGGACTGGAAGGCCTTCCGAGAAAATGGCATACAAGAAAAGATTGAAAATAAAACCTCACCCTCGACAGCCATTTCACGCTTCCTGAACTCCACGCCGCCCTTCCCAAATTGATCCGTAACACATCGCCAGGAAGCGACAAGGTGACCAACAGGATCCTACGAAACCTCCCAGACAAGGCCATAAATGAATTCCTCCACTACATGAATAACTTCTGGGAAAAACGCGAGCTTCCGGCTGTATGGAAGCACCCAGAAGTCACTGTGATACAAAACCTATCAAGTCACTACAAATCAGCAACTTACGGCTCATCTTCCTTACTTCCTGCGCCGGAAAGTTCCTCGAGTACATAGTTCACGATCGCCTCACTACATACCTCGAAGACTCGGGACTCTTGCCTGACGCAACGTTTGGCTTCAGAAAGATACTCTCAGAACAAAATATACTCCTACATCTCAAAAAAGACCTTTTGGACTACCTGGAACGCCACAAAAAGTTATCTATTTTAGCAATAGATGTAAAAGGAGCCTTCGATAATGTGAATCATGAAGCAATCCACCAGAATCTCCAAGACACGAACTGCAGAATCTGGACCTACCAATACGTACAGGACTTCCTCTAAGATGGCATGGCTACGGCGGGTATTGACAACCTCCGAAGCGGCAAATTTTAAAATGCCCGACAAAGGCACTTCACAGGGGTCAGTCATTTCAACGTTGCTGTTCAATCTCACCATGATTAAGCTCTCGCAACAACTCGATGACACCGAAGGCGTAAAGCATGCTATATACGCCGACGATATAACGTTGTGAACGAAAGCATCCACAACCGGCCAACAGCAAATTACCCTCCAAGAGGCAATTCATCAGATAGAACAGTACCTATCAAACTGCGGTCTCCAGTGTGCCCCCCAAAAATCAAAGCTACTTATGCTCAACGCAAGGACCCGGAGAAGACCATTAGCCCATGTCGCCGCAGATCCCAACGTCACACTCAATGGAATCGATGTCTCTCAAGTTGGTTCCCTCCGCGTGCTTGACCTCACAATACATAAAGACAGTTGTGGTGCAGCTACACTTCTGAAGCTTCAAATGACCCTAACACAAGTCACACATCTCGTTGCGCGCATAACCACCCAAAGAAGAGGACTTAAAGAGCAAGAAATCATCCAAATAAAACACGCCCTCCTTATAAGCCGGATCACATATGGCACCCCGTATCTACTCCTCAAGAAAGCTGAAATCGTAAAACTGAACATCATCATCATAAAAGCAATCATGAGTGCACTAGAACTTCCCAGTACGATCTCAACCTCAATAACACGCCTCACGTGGGAAGAAATGAATGAAGCGCACAGGGCCAGCCATCTGGAACGCCTTAAGCTCACACAAACAGGCAGATCAGTACTTCATAGTGGACTCGGACGCGAAAGCACGATTACCGTCACTTCTCCGAGATTCTATATCAGTCGATCCAGAACCTCGCAACATGCATGCAACACCCCACAAAGACAGAAGACAAGAAAGAGTTCGAGCGCTAAGTAAGAAATACTCAAAGAAACGCAACACGAGGTACACAGATGCGCTAAATTACCCAGGTAAAAGAGTATGCGATTAGCGTGACCAACAACCAAGGAAATAAGCTAGTCGCTGCTACCATACTGGCCAGAAATCCCGAAACGGCCGTCGTCCTCGGCATCGCCACATGCAAGGACACAGCAACCATCTTGAGCGACTCAGAAACCGCGTGTAGAAACCTACGAAAAGGCCGAATCTTTGCCGCAGCAGTGAAGATTCTAAAAGAAACAACACGACGCCACCAACTCCCCCACACCTACGTCGCATGGACCTAAGGCCACGAACGCCTGGCAGGAAACGAAGTAGCACATGCTGCCGCTCGAGAGCATACCAGCCGGGATTTCCTGCCGCACGGGCTCCGGAAAGCGACGAGGGTGGATGACATTCCAATCAAATACGCCCTAATATTGCAGCACTATCGACTGGAAAGAAGACTGTCCAATACCACATGCAAAGTTAAACAAGGAAGAAGCCACGCCCTCCGCAAACTACTAACGAATACATATATCCACGAAATTATCATGCACGGGATGCACCCCACCAAATTCTCATACATATGCCGATATTGTGATGCACCAGACACTTTCCAACGCATGCTATTAGTGTATCGACATCGCGAGAAAAACAATCAAGATGAAGCTTCAAAACCACTACAAGCCATCGAAGAAACGTGGGAGGCAATGTTAAGTGCACAGGGCGGCGGATCAGTGATGTCTGGGGGACCGGGCCCGGACCGCGGCATTAGCCAACGGCTTTCTGGACTGAGGCAGCTTCCCGCCTAGGGCGAAGAAAGAACTTTCTTGCTGTTTCACATAATAAACGTTTATTCCTCCTCTTCCTCTTAAAACTTAAAGGAACTCTCTGTCGGTGTTATGCGACCCGCAGTGGAACACTATACCTCGCGAGGTCCGGCCAGGACCCATAGTCATAAAGTATTCCTACGCTGTTCCTAAGAACAGATGCCGGCCAATTGTAATAGCAGACCAATCATAAAATAATAATAGGCAATCGTTAAATACGGCTGGCGCCTAATATAAAAAATGTTGAATTTTGGAGTTTTACTTGCCAGAACCACGATTTGATTATAAGACACGCCGTAGTGGGGGATTCCGGATTAATTTTGACCACGTGCCCCCAATGCACGGGACACTGGCGTTTTTGAATTTCGCTCCCAGAGAAATGCGGCGCGGCCGGGACTTGAACCCACCACCTCGTGTTTAGCAGCGCTTAGCCGCTAAGCCACCGCGCGGCGGGTCAATATTAGAAATGTTCTACGAACCAAAGGGTTTGTAAATTCACCGCATTCCGATTCGGAGTCCGATTGCTGAGTTTTCAATGCTGGAGCTGGTCACTGTCGACGCACGCGCGCCATTCATATCGCAGAAGGCCAATATATAAGTACTGGCAAACTTCAATAGGTGCACGCAGTCGTACATTCTTATAATGAGGTGACAACCTCATTAGCAGTTAAGCCAGTGTAATTTCTGTATTTCTTCTGTACGTCACGGGGAAGGTGCACCATATACGATGTGTAATGACGCATCTATAGATTAGTCTGACAGACTTAATGTGAAGTTTAAGCAGTAATTGCGGACACTTAAACATATATGAGGTATAAGCGACGGCGTACATAGAGAGCGCGGCCAATGCACTTGTGTTTCTTACGTATCAGCGCTTAGACGAAGTGAGCGTCAGCGTTCCTCGGAGCCATGCTGCACAACCTCGGCGACTCTCAGCCAAAACAGCGTAGGGCGACTGCACGCGCGCTCGTTCATATTCACAGCAGGAAAAGTGAAAGGTAAGCGCCAGGTGAGCGGTTGCCGGGAGCGGTAACTAAACGCCGCTTCGGTATCACTTATCGCGGTATCGCTGTCAGCCCCATCCGACCCCAGTCAAAATAACTAACGGAGAAACTTACACCAGCACACGTGCCGCCGACATTGCTTTTAAATGCGAGACACCCTTCCAAGCGTTCTTCCTGGCGCCGCCCAGCCTGAGCTAGGTTATAACTGTAGGTACACTCCGAGAAAAATTACACCATGGAGGGTGGATTCAATGTCGAAACTCCCTTTGGCACCATTATCATAATCATTATCATCATTATCATCATAAGGCTGTTTTATGTCCACTGCAGGACGAAGGCCTCTCCCTGCAATCTCCAATTACCCCTGTCCTGCACCGATTCCAACTAGCGCCTGCGAATTTCCTAATTTCATCGCTCCACCTAGTTTTCTGCGGTCCTCGACTGCGTTTCTCTTCTCTTGGTATCCATTCTGTAACTTTAATGGTCCAACGGTTATCTCACCGGCGCCTTACATGACGTGCCCAGCTCCATTTTTTTTCTCTTGATGTGAATTAGAATATCGTCTATACCCGTTTGCTCTCTGATCCAAACTGCTCTCTTTCTGTCTCTTAGCATTATGCCTAGCTATCTTCGTTCCATCGCTCTTTGCGCGATCCTTAACTTCTTGTCAAGCTTCTTTGTCCGTCTCCAAGTCTGTGCTCCATATGTCAGCACTGGTAAAATGCGCTGATTGTGCACCTCCCTTTTCAATGATAATGGTAAGCTTCCAGTCAGGAGCTGACAATGTCTGCCGTATACGATCCAACCCATTTTTATTCTTCTATGAATTTCCTTCCCATGGTCAGGGTTCTCTGTGATTAATTGATCTAGGTAAACGTATTCCTTCACAGACTCTAGAGGCTGACTGGCGATCCTGAACCTTTGCTCGGCTATTCATAATTGTCTTCGTCTTCTGCATATTAATCTTCAACACCAATCTTACACTCTCTCTGTTAAGGTCCTCAATCATTTGTTGTAACTCGTCTGCACTGTTGCTGAATAGAACAATGTCATCGGCAAACTGAAGGTTGCTGAGATATTCGCCGCCAATCCTTACTCCTAAGCCTTCCCAGTTTAATAGCTTGAATACTTCTTCCAAGCAAGCACTGAATGGCATTGGAGAGATTGTGTCTCCCTGTCTTACCCCTTTCTTTATAGGTATCTTCCTGTTTTTCTTGCGTAGAATGAAGGTAGCTGTAGAACCTCTGTAGATATTTTCCAAGGTGTTTGCGTAAGCGTTCTGTACTCCTTGATTACATAATGCCTCTATGACTGCTGGTATGTCTACTAAATCAAATGCCTTTTCGTGATCTATGAAAGCCATATAGAGAGGCTTATTGTACCCTGCGGATATCTCGATAACCTGATTAATTAGATGGATGTGGTCCATTGTAGAGTATCGCTTTCTGAAGCCAGCCTGTTCCCTTGGTTGAAAGTCTAGTGTTGCCCTTATTCTATTGAGATAATTTGGTAAATATTTTATATAATACTGGGAGTAAGCTAATGGGCCTATAATTTTTCAATTCTTTAACGTCTCCTTTTTGTGTGTTAGTATAATGTTTGCATTCTTCCAGTTTTCCACTTTCGCGTACACGACCGGCAGAAGAGCCGCAGAAGAATCCGCCCCCAGTACAGCAAGGTGCTGTATGCGAGGAGTCGCGGAAAACAGATGAGCAAGTGATAGCTCTTATTAGGCCTTTAATGAATGTCATTCGCGTGTTGCTAAGCAACATGCACACACCGTCGGCCAGAAGTGCGCTTCAAGTACTGGATGCTCTCAGTCCGGTGCCGGCAAGCCTTGAGTAGATCATGGCTCCCCAGCCACTGTCCTTCACTGATGAGGTCCGACAACCAGCTATTTTTAGTGGAATGCCCGCGGACTCAGAGCGCGCATTTCGGATTTCCGTCGCTTCGTGTATGCCAATATGTTTCCGATTATCGTCATTTCTGAGGCGAACTTATCGAACCCGATCAGGCTTTCTGGATATGAATCGTTCATGCCGCCAACTGTTGGTGAAAGCAGTAAGGTTTTGGTATTTATCCGCCGGGACCTCACTTACATTCATTTGCCTGGGCCACCTAACGACGATAATCGAAATATCTGCCTAATAATAAGGAAAAAGAATTTTGCCTTTACTTTTGTGGGCGCCTACCTATCTCTGTCAAATCGATTTGTTCAAAAAAGACTACGAGACATCCTATCCTCAACTCCCGATCCCTGGGTCGTCATTGGAGATTTCAACGCCCATCATACACTCTGGGGAAGTTCGAAAGTCAACGGGAGAGACAGAACTCTGGTATCTTTCGCCTCCAGTAATGAACTTTTGCTGCTGAATGATGGAAGCCCTACGTTTCTATGTGTCCCCACATAAAGCAGCTGTCTTGACTTGGCTTTTGACTCACACATGAAAAAGCGGTTGATAGGCATCTGCCACCTGTTCAAGTTTTTCACTGGCAAGACTTCGGGAATGTCGACAAGTGCTATGTTAAAACTGTACAGGGTACTTTTTCTAGGCTTTCTGCGATACAGCTTGCCAGCAATAACCAGTACAGGTAAAACGAATCTACGCTCAATACAAAGTGTTCAGGCTCAAGCGCTCCGGATCTGTCTAGGCCTGCCTCGGAGTGCATCAACAGCGCCTACGATAGCAATGGCTAGAGACCGCTTTGTGAAGACCGACATTGAAATGGAAGTGCTCAGGACCCATACAAGGCATCTAACCAGGACTCCTCGTCACCACTTAGCCTCTCTACCAGCGGACAGACCTCGCACATCTTTAAGCCAAACAATTACCGCACATGATGAATCATTGCCAACTTGTTTCACTCCGGCTGCGAGACCTTCGATTCGTTCATGGTGCCTCACTCAGCCAAAAATCAACCTCACGATACCTGGCGTCACGAAAAAAGCTGATCTATCATCACCAGCCCTTAAACAGCTCACACTACTATTAGTGTACGAGAGCTACTCTGACTCAGCACATATCTACACTGATGGATCTGTTTTGCCATACAGCTCCGCGGAGACAATCGTGATACCAGCGACAGCCACAACAATCAAATTTAAGACGACCCACGCGACAATGTCGACGGCAGCAGAGCTCGCAGCACTCTTTACTGCCCTTCATTACATTGGTAATGAACAGCCACAGAAGTGGACGGTATTCTGCGATTCGAAGGTGGCACTGCAGTCTCTATTGTCACCTTCACGACGCGGACCGCACGAGCAGCTAATATTTCAAATTACAGAGACGTTACACCATATAAGTGATGCAGACCATGAAATAACCTTCCAATGGCTTCCAAGTCACTGCGGGATTATCGGCAGTGAACGGGCCGATCAAGCTGCCCGCTCAGCCCATATTAAAGAGCACCACGTACCGATTCCGCTTTCTAGAACTGACGCAGCACGGAAGCTCCGCCTACTTGCTCGGTAGTGCATCACGTCGCAATGGAATGAGCCATATTTAAGAAGTACTCGACTGTACTCCATTGATCCGACATTAAGTCTCCGAGCGCCATCACAGCTTCGCCGTGGTGACGCCATGCTTTTGTATCGACTGCGGCTAGGCGTTGCCTTTACCAAAGCCTATGCATTCCGCATACGGATGACCGACACCGCAACCTGTGATCACTGCGGCCATGAAGAATCAATTGAACATATTTTGTGCGCTTTCCCGCGGTACAGTCCACAGAGGGAATGCCTTCGCCACGAACTTGACCAAATGGACGACCAACCGCTATCGGAAAAAAGAATTCTACACCACCGAAGCGACCTATAGCGTCACAGAAGAAGGCCGTGCAAGCGCTACTGCGCTTTCTGCGATCTACCGGCCTTCGCGAACGTCTTTAAGCGGAACGTCTTTTGTGTGTGTGTGTCTCCATCTGTGCGTGCTTTTTTTTGCGTTTTCCTCTCTGTCATCTTTCTAACCCATATTTCCCATCCCCAGTGTAAGGTAGCAAACCGGAGACTGATATATGGTTAACCTCTCTGCCTTCCCTCTTCATCTCTCTCTCTCTCTCTTCTTCCAGTTTTCTGGGACCCTTGTAGTCGATAGACACTCCGTATAAAGAGCCGCCAGTTTTCCAAGCAGTATGTCTCCTCCATCTTTTATTAAATCGACTGTTAATCCATCTGCTCCTGCCACTCTTCCTCGTTTCATGTCTTCCGGGGCCCTTCTAACCTCATAGCTAGTTATAGGAGGAGTTTATGTATCCTGTGCATTACTGTTTCTAATGGAGGTATCCTGACTCCTCTGGGTATTGTACAGGTCAATATCGAATTCTTCCGCTTCTTTTATTATACCTTCGAGATTGCTGAAGATATTACCATGCTTATCTTTCAGTGCATACATCTTGATTTGTCCTACGCCAAGTTTCCTTCTCACTGATTTCAGGCTGCGTCCATTTTTTACGGCTTCCTCAGGCTTTCGCACGTTATAATTTCGAATATCACTTATTTTCGCCTTGTTGATCAGTGTTGACAGTTCCACGAATTCTATCTTATCTCTTGAGTTGGACACTTTCTTTCTTTGTCGTTTCTTTATTAGGTCCTTTGTTACTTGGGAGAGCTTGCCAACTGGTTGGCTTGGTGCCTTGCCTCCCACTTCAATAGCTACTTCTGAAACCAGCCTAGTTACGGTTTCATTCACTAGCTCTATGTCCTCATCATCTCTCTGTTCTAAGGCTGCATATTTGTTTGCAAGTACCAGCCTGAATTTGTCTGCTTTTGACCTTACTGCCTCTAGGTTGACCTGTTTCCTCTTGACCAATTTTGCTCTTTCTCTCTTCAAATTGAGGTGAATCCTAGCTCTCACTAACCTATGATCACTGCACTTTACCCTACTTATCACTTCTACATCCTGCACTATACTGGGATCAGGAGAAAGTATGAAGTCGATTTCATTTCTTGTTTCACCATTAGGGATTTTCCCGGTCCACTTTCTGTTGTTGCGCTTCCTGAAAAAGGTGTTCATCATGCGAAGCTTATTCCTTTCTGAGAATTCTACCAGCAGCTCTCCTCTAGCGCTCTTAGAATCGACGCCGTAGTTGCCAATTACTTGTTCACCAGCCTGCTTTTTCCTCACTTTTGCATTCAAGTCGCCAATTACTATAGTATACTGAGTTTGCACTTTTCTCATCGCTAATTCAACATCTTCATAAGACTGATCTACTTCCTCATCATCGTGACTGGACGTTGGAGCGTAGGCTTTTACTACCTTTAATCTATACCTCTTATTAAGTTTGATTACGACTACAGATACCCTCTCATTAATGCTGTAGAATTTGTCAATGTGCACGAAGTCGCGGCATTGAATCCCGGCCACGGCTGCCACATTTCGGTGGGGATGAAATGCGAGAACACCTGTGTACTTAGGTTTAGGTGCACGTTAAGTAGTCGCAGGCGGTCCAAATTTCCGGAGTCCCCCACTACGGCGTGCCTCATAATCAGAAAATGGTTTTCACATGTAAAACCCCATAATTTTTTTTTAGAATTCGTCAATGTTGCCCGCTATGTTCTTATGGATTAGAAATCCTGCCCCGTATTGCTTCTTATCCGGGAGACCTCTATAGCACAGGACATGTCCGTTATTCAGCAATGTACAAACATCACCAATTCTTCTAATCTCACTAAGGCCGATGATATCCCAAACAATGTCTGATAGTTTCTCAAAGAGTCCTGCTAAGCTAGCCTCACTCGAGAGGGTTCGGGTTTTAAAGGTTGAAAGGGTCAGTTTCCATTAGTACCCTTATATTTCCTTGGAAATGGGTGCATTCGTCAGCAGAACACCGTTACTGCATCCTTTAAATTATTTCAGTTGCTAAGAGGGTGTTTAGTGCAAAACATAGATCTTGCATAACTTACGGCTGCCCGGGCATTTAAACATTTCAAGCAAGTAAAAAGGCATAAAAGTATATTTTCCAGCAGTTTGCGCCAATTCGTTGTTCGAGCTAGTCATGCGGTCACAGTAGGCTTTGGATGTCAACCTGCTACTTTATGTAAATGGCATCTGCGGTGGGGAAGTGGAAAGTCGAAGCTTCTTATTTCATTTCCTACCATGCCTTTCAGTTTTTACCGCTGGCTTCGTTTAGGTTGTTTCACCTCGGTTTTGTATTATAGACCGGTTGCCAATCGTCATCAAATCATAGCGCGTCAGTCAATCACAGTCCTTCGGACGCATGTGCTTTTTGGTGTAGCATTGGGGGCCGACGCAGCATTATGCGCAGTAAGTCTTGCGCTGTTTCACGCAGTATCGGCTAGAATAAACATTTGCAGGTGCGTGCGAAGGAATCTTCTACTGCTAAGAACACATCAATTATTGTGGAGGTGGTGCGTCTCGGGTGGAAGTACGTCTCGGGTGGTGCGTCTCGGGTGAAAGTGGAAGTACATATTTGCTTCTTCTCTTTCCTGCCTTTCACATCTTGCTGCTGTGTCGGTTAAATTGTTTCACCTTGGTGCTGTTTTATCGATAAACTGAAGCGCTCAAGAGCGTGGCGTCAGCCTAGGAGAGGAGCTAGAGGCGCCACTGTACTTTTAAGGTGCTGTGTTACTCCGTGCAGTTATGTCGATGGCGTAGTCGAGAGTTAAGAAAAAAAGAAATTGATTTCGAGATCAAACATTTCTGACTCGTGAAGTGTAGGAACGCAGTTCGAATGCAGGCTGCGTTAGGGTATTGATAGAATAAGATATCGTTGGGAGTAATAATAAAACGCAGTGTGCACTTTGGCAAAACACATATGGGGGAAAGGGGGAGAACAGTGTAGCATTGCGGTGTGACGTACATGACTTCTGAAGCCCTTGTGACCACGTAACTTCAGAAGTGAGCAATGCGAACAGCCGCCTCTCGGTCTGTAGACCCTTTTATTATTGCTGCAGCAGCAGTGCATGCTCGGGACTACAGAAAGCTTCCGGTGGTGCGTTTTGGGCTTCCATGTCTGTCAAGATGAAAAAAAAATTTTTTAGGACTATTTTTCTGTAAGAAATTAGGTAAAGGCAAAAAGCTGAGAGCTCCGTTGAATTCTTTGGCGTCGATGCAGCCATTGCTCCTGACGGAGGCACGCAGGGCTGTGACACAACTCACTGGAGCATGAAATGAAGTTTACCCGCAAGAATTTAACGCAAGTAGGATGCGTTAAGCAGTCATGAAATATTTATAAAACCGATTTGCCGCGCCCTTGCATTGATGCACGAGCAAGGGGAGCTGCGGGCGTATGCTGCCCGTCACCGCACGGCGTGTTTCGCCGTGTTTTGCTCTAGCGGCTGTGCTTGAGTCAGTGAAGTCCGGGGATGGGGGGAGGCAAAACTTACGTGGGTCCTGGTTCCCCCTCGCATAGTAATCTGCAATACATATTTACATACATACCCATACATACACATACAAACATACACACACATACGTACACATGTACATACAAGTCAATATAAGCGTGGGAGCCCCCACCCCACCCCCCGCCTCTTGAGCAAAGGTAGACCTTAAGCATAGCGTAGCGGCAACAGATGGTGCCATCGTTTTGTTGCAGCGACATCGCGAGTTGCCTGTGTGTGACCATAGCCTAATCATTCATCCCTCTGTATCGAGAACCAGTCTCACAAATACCGCCTAAGTAACGCCCGAATTTCGCCGTGGAGGTGAGATAAAGCATAGCGAAAGTCTACATCACTCATATCCCTTGAAGGGGGCAAATAGGTAAGGAATCGCTACCCGTTTGAGTGGAAGCAGGCAGGCATAGGCAGGTCAGGTGCCGCCATGTTTTTGTTGCATCCGTGCAACGGTAGCATGCGATAGACCTAAACAAAAACCCATTCGGCGATAAAAAGATTTTGCCCCTCATTTTACTATTGTACATGTTCTTGATGTGTTGAAGCACAGTACACTACCGTTAAGACAAACCCAGTTATGTCCTACTTTCGAATATGAGGAACAATGTAGGAACGTTTGTTTGTGCTCCAATAGGCCCAATGCAGAACAAATCCGGATAACACGTACAGCTTATTCGCCCACTACTCGGCTGAGCGAGAGGCCCAGATCAGGAGACTTGGAGCAGGTGATTCTGCAAGCTACAATAGAAGCAAATGGTGCGCCCTATAACGTAAAACTATTCCAATATGTTTTACTCCAATCTCCTGACGTCAAATTTGCGTAACCGCCGACGCAAGCATCTGGCGGTGACTCGCAGGGTTGTCTGAACAGACCAATCAAACGCTCTCCTCGTTTATAGGTGGTCACTTTGCCTAATGCCGTATATAGGTCACTTTGCAGATTGCCTACACTGAGCGGTTGGTCTTATCTAATTGGCTGAAAAGAGGCGAGGAGCAAGCTCAAGTGCAGAAGGATTCGATGGGGCCGAGCGACTGCCCTTAAAATCGCAAACCGGATGAAGAGGGTGGTGCCGGTGTCTGCGATTGGTCCGCTTTCCCTTACTTAACTTGCGGTGGCTGGTCGAAAATAGCGGTGGCATGCAACGGAAGCTTAAGAATGACGCTGAAACGTATCCTCAGCAAAGAAGAGTTGGCAGAGCGAGGTCGTAAACGTGCGGAAAGTGCACGAAAACGTTACACGGCCACGCAAAAAGTTTTATTGTACGCAAATACACCCATGCTGTCCGGCAGGTGCGAGTAGCCAGTGCCTGGGCGATCGGCGGCAGCCATCTTTTAGTCCTCTGGGAACGAGGCAGCCTGCGGCTATTCGGAAGAAAACTCAGTTTTGTTCGGCATATTATTGCATCTTTACCGCGTACACGTCACTTTGACGCGGTGAGTTTTCGCGGTTTTGTGACGTCCCGAGACAGAAAGGTGTAGTGGGTGCAGCCCGAAAACTTTTGACCAATAGCAGAGGGCTAATGGAGAAACGACGTCGAATCAGAAATAGCTAATTTTATTTTGTTCGGTCCAATCATGCATGATCAGTGTGCACGGGTCATATCAGAAGGGGCGCTATCAAGGTTTTCGTGACTCGCGTCACAAACAGGCGAAAGGGGGGGGGGGGGGTCCAAAAAAAGCTTTTGACCAATCGCGGAGGGCTGATTGCAAAATTGGAATAGAAAAGTTTGGAATAGGGGCGCTATAACATAAAACTATTCCAAACTTTTCTGTTCCGATTCTGCAATCAGCCCTGCGCGATTGGTAAAATTTTTTTGGACCACCCCCACTTCACCTGCCTGTCACGCAACGTAGTGAAAACCGCGAAAGCTCCCCATCTGATATGACGCGTACACACTGATTATGCATTATTTGACCGAACAAATGAAAAATAGTTATTTCTGATTCGACGCCTTTTTGCCGTTAGCCCTCGGCTATTGGTCAAAAGTTTTCGGGCTGCACCATTTCACCTGCCTGTCACGCGACGTCACAAAACCGCAAAAACTCACCTCATCAAAGTGACATGTATGCGTTAACGTGCATTAATATGCCGAACGAAACTTAATTTTCTTCTGAATAGCCGCAGGCTGCCCGTTTAAAAAGGAATAAAAGATGGCTACCGCCGATCGCTCAGGCACTGGCTACTCGCACCTGCCGGAGAGCATGGGTTCATTTGCGTAAAATAAAACTTCTTGCGTGGCCGTGTAACGTTTTCGAGCGCTTTTGGCGCGTTTACGACTGCATCTGCCAATTATTCTTTACTGAGGATCCGTTTTAGTGTCATTCTTAAGCTGTCGTTGCATACCGGCGCGATTTTCGACCAGCCACCTCCAGCTAAGTAAGGAAAAGCGAACCAATCGCAGACGCCGGCACTAGCCTCTTCATCCGGTTATCGATATTCAGTGAAGTGGCTCGCGCCCATCGAATCACTCTACACTTGAGCGTGCCTCTTGTCAGCCAATTAGATAACACAAGCCGCTCACTGTAGGCAATGTTATTCGTTGTTCAAGCAAAAGAAGTGACCTCCTATGAACAAGGAGAGCGTTTGATTGGCCTATTCCGACAACCCTGCGGGTGAGCGCCCGATGCTTGCGTCGGTGGTTACGCAAATTTGACGTCAGGAGGTTGGAATTAAAACATATTGGAATAGTTTTATGTTATAGGGCCCTAGCTTACGTTATAGCGCCCGGTGTTTGTTCTTTTTTTTTTGAAAAATGAGGAAAGAAAAAGAGAGCGGCGCTAGCGTCGATGACGACTTACACACTGGTAGGGCTCACACCGAAAAGCGTGATTGAGGATGTCCTTGAAGTGAATCTGCAGGTTTGTAATAGGTAGTTGCGCGTCCACGCGCGCCCGCGACGCAGCTCCGGACGCAAAAGTTGTCAGGTAGAACACTCACTGGCTCGCGCGGGAGACGGTCGCGTGCTGCTCAGCGCCGCCATGCGCCGCCTTCAGAAACGGATGTAGCCGAATCGCGCACTTTCCTTCGTTCGGAGCCATCTTGGAAATGCGCTGTCGTGGATACGCGAGAACACGCGAGAACGTCACGCATGCAGAGCCGGCAGCGGCCGCTATACGCAGCGCCTGGAAAGCTGCAGGCGAACGCAAAACGCCGGGCGGGCTCTAGCGTACGGCGCATGGGCACTGCCTCCTCCGAGGACTTCCTGCGTACGCACAGCTGTTGTGGACGCCAAACTCTATCTGTCCAACAACGGTTAGGAAATCGTCCTACGTTGTTCACGCATAGTGCAGCTGGTAATGCCCTCATTCTCATGGCGAAGTTATCGCCAACGGCGAGAGGATAACGAGGAATTCCTTAGCAAGCTAGCTGAAATGTCATCTTTTGTGAAAGTGCGCTGATTTGCGCAGTGTGAGAAAGCCACATTAATTTAGTAGCTCAAGAGTGCACAAAACACACTTTTGTGTCATGCAAAATCAAGTAATGTCACTTTTTATATCTGTTTTTTTTATTGTACCTTGGTGTGAGGTGTGTAAGGTGTGAAGAAGGAATAATTTATATTGTGTTTTTCAGATCACTTCTGTTACGATGAACTTGTGGTAAGACCAAGAGATATTCGCAGTGCCCTTGAATTCCTATGAGTGGGAGTTGCGCTTTGTGCGTCGAGCTCATGCATGTAGTTTTTTTTAAAAGCTAAATTCATTTATCACACAATGTTTTGCTTGCGTAGAAAACCTGGGGTCAGGGGTATCCTGTAGACAGGTGGCTCCAGCGCACGTGTTCCGTTGGGGAGAGCAAGAACCTTTTCGCTGGAGTGTTGCACAGAAGTACAAAAGCACGCACGGCAGGTTTTGCAATGCTTTTGCCCGGTCGTTCACGTGCGTTTATTACAGCCGAGAGGGCAATACGGCAACGTCGAGGATGTTTTCGTTGGAAATGACTATATATTTGCAGCATTTAATGTGTGTGAGCGTCTCATCACAGCGACATGTGTCGCACGGGGGGATGGTGGCCATTCCAGTAAGGAAAGCATAATAGGAGGAGGAGGAAGGAGGAATACACGGAAAGACAGGGAAGTCAGCCAGCATAATAGTTTGTTAATGCGACGCCTAGCCAGAAGTGGTACAGCATGGTCTGTTCACAGCGTGGTAATCTGTCTCTGCCCGCACTATAGTGCCGAGAGGCAACTAATGTGCAGAGTGCTGGACCAATTGGACAATCGGCCGCTATCAGAACTAAAAGCTCCAGGCATGTGCTTCCATGGAAACTCCGGACAGAAGGCTTTATTCGCGCTACTAATTAAGGTTCGTGCTGTCTACGGGCCTTCACGGTAGACTTTGGGAAAGCTGTACCAGCTACCGCTCTATGGTGTACGCGGTTTGTTTGCTCCTCATGTGCTCTCTTTATATTTTCACGGTCAACCGGAACAGACCCTGGTTAGTCTACCTGCCTCTATACGCATCCTGTATATCTCTCTCTTGCAGTATTTCTACGCCAGCGACTTTGTGAGTGGCGCCTGCAGTGTAAAGGATGTTCCGCATCCACCGCCGTGGCCGTGAGTGGCGCTGGCTAGCACACATACACCAATACAAAAAAAAAAAAAATGAGGACGACCAATGGCAGTCGCGCGACAGTAATGCGTTAGCATTAAGGCGAAAGTACACGTACGCTTGCCGGCGCGCCTGCGCAGATGGCGCGAGACAGACCGAACGCGTCCAAGCGCGACGCGAGCACGCATATCTGTTCCAGACAGCTATCTATGCTTGACTGCCTGGTATTTTAACGCGGCCAGCGAAGCAGATACGGCGTGGTACAAGCAACACTCACTGAGGCACCATTCTGCCATGCCAGAAAGCGCTTTCTTATTTTTACGTTTTGCAATGACGCGATGAGTTTAAAAATAAAACACTAATGTTTATTATTAGTTGAGCATTTTCAAGCGCTGTCGATAGCAAAGGAACGAAGTATTAAGCGATGTTTCTAAAGAACGCCTGTCAGTAAGCCAAGTGGCCGCGCGCCAGCGCACCCCTCGTGTAGGTTTAAACCGCCATTCCTCGTGAGGCGCGGTAAACGCAAGGCGCGCCGTGGCGAGTTTCGCACACCGGCATGTACACGTATAGTTTCGCCTGTAGTTTTCCCTCGCAGAAAACACGACGACCATCTTTATATTTAACTATACAGCGCACAGCCACTAACCAATGCAGCCACTAATGCGACTTTCGGAACGCTCGACACGTGTCGGGACTTGCCAGGGAGCGCAGTGCGCCTGCCGACGGCCGAGTACAAACTATGGAATACAGTATTCAACCGCGCTGCGCACGCCGCCCCCGTCAGGCGCCCCCCTCCCTTTCAACTGTGTCGGCCTCCTCTCCACTCCTCTCTCCTACTTTTCCCGTACACAAGCCTCAGACGAGCCTTATTATATATACGTTTCAATGAAAAGGACAATTCATTTCCCCTATGCTTTCATTGGCCTCACTGTCTGTTGGCTTAATGGGGTTGTAACTAACGAAAATTCGAGCATCTCGGTTCCCCTCATTCTTCTCGCTCATGGCGTTGGTTAGAATTTCCAAAAATATAAACTAAATGCCTTATTTTACTGCATGAAGGATTGTGTTGAGTTTTTCCATTAAGTTTCCCTTCGCATGCTGGGGGACGCACGGAACTATAAGCCTGCATAAGCCCCATCAACATCCGGTGCTGGGCAACAGTATTTAATTTTTACTGTGGGGTTTAACGTCACAAACCTGCACACTGTATTATGAAGGAGGCCGTAGTGGAAGAGGGCCCCGGATTGATTTCGACTGCTTAAAGAGAAGTTTGAAGCTTGAAGTCTATTTTATTTCCAGTAGGTTGGAGAATTAAGGCAGGGGAAGAAGCTGCGAACTGACTTCCACATCTCCCCCCCCCCCCCTTTTACGGTTACAAAACATAGTACGCCGTTTCTAAGAAATTACAAGAAAACACATAAATTTGCAAAATGCAAATTAAACCCAATATATTCCACAGTACAAGACAAAAATAATTAAGCAATATCACATATTACAAAGCTAAACACAGGATACAAGAATTGAAGTATAAGAACAAAAGCGCTTGGTTCGGGAAACAAAAAAAAATGTACGCAATAATATTCAAAAGTTGGAAGCTAAACAGATATATATTTATTAATGATAGAAGCCATATTAATTACGCATGTCAGTTTTTCTGACATAGTTGTGAAAATTCCAAAGGCGTAAGGTTGCAAATATTAAATCCCAATTCATAGTAGGCATTTAACATTCTTGGTAAATTTTTCTTTAACATTTGTGAGCTTTAACTTGTTCTAAAAAGGTATACTCTCCAGAGTTCTGAGTTTCGTGTGAGACGTTAGGAGATTGCGTTTTTCTTAAGATGCCAGTTCTACAACGGATAGATCATTTTTCCTGCTACTGTAATAAAACTTCTCTAAAAGTCGAGTACCTTTCAAAATGTGTAAGCTCGCAGCGAGTTATTATAGTTATTCACTCCCTGAATACTAAAATTGCTCTTTAGCAGGCCATAAATCACCGCAAGTCGCGTTAACTGAGCAAAAACGAGCAGCAGTGGTCGCGGGGGACGCCGCTGAGGGGATGGTGGGCTGTGATTGGCGAAGACGATCGTGACATCACCGTGAGTATCGCTGAGGCTCCTAATTCGAATGTGGCGCTAAACATACTTGACTGTGCCCTGCGCGATCAAGGATGCAACACATTCTGTCGATAAAGTTAAATATATATTTTGCCTTGAGCTTGCATGTCGTTGCTGTGTCCACACTGGAATTAGTAAACCGCGAACACGATTTTAGTAGTTGGACAACCGCAGTGCAGTGAAGCATGTTGCAAGGAAGCGCGGATCACTTGGCCAATTACACCCTCCGGAAGGGCCCATTTCCACTATTTTATAAAGTAGGCGGCAAATGTCTACACGGAGACGTATATTTCGTGCGCTCCACGACGATTCACTGCATGTCAGATCTTGCGATGGACTCCTCAAGCGCGCGCGTGCGTTTTAAGTACAAGTATAATCGTTCTTACTTTCAAGTGCTTAATGGCTGTTTATCTTCAGAACTGCATCAAACAAACATGACATTATACGGTTAAATGAACCATATTTTCTTTCAAATTAAGCAGGTCATTGTCGCAGCGCTGTGTCGGGAAGCATGTCGCTAGCAAAACCGCTGCATTCCTATTTCTTGGCCGTTGTCATTCATCTCGCGGGTCTGGTAATGCCGGCTGGCCAGCACAAGTCGCGACAATGGAACCGTTTTTACTGTTCGATAAGTACTCCAATCTTGCTACAGCTGCAAATGAAACGGCATCGTTGCCACCGCTCTCTGTCACTCCAAGTGTAGCACGCGCGTGATCTATATTTTGTACTGATTCTTTTTATTTGATTACGTTAAGGTGTTTCAGCACAACGGGGCCACATTGTCATTGCCGAAGCAGGTTTTCACGTGCTAAATGATCCAATTCGCATGTGTCGGTGCATGAGACGTGCGGGTTGGGGTAAGAGCACACTATATAGTGGCACGACGACGCAGCCTTTTGCTGGGGCAGTCTCAGAATCGATTTTCCATCACTAAACGGCAACATTTCTCTGCGGGAGGCTCACGGGTCTGGGCGCTGTTTTTTGTGTGGTTGGGGCGCGCGCCGCACTACTAGGTGACGCTCACGGACCGTCATGACCAATTTGCTCGATGGGCCCGTCTGCACGTGTGCCGTCACCACGAAACCCGGCTACATGCTTTCATACCTATAATTATGCGTGCTAGACACTAAAAGTTTTGTATGATCTTTTGCGTTTATAACCACTATTATTCCTCTCTAAGGCGAACGAGAGCAGTGAGTGTTGTGCCCACTCGTGGGCTGCAAATGGCTCCAAATGCAAAGCATCATCCTGTCTTGTTTTCCATGTGTAGTTGTAGCAAGCAATATATTAACTGGTGACTAGATTGCGCATTTTGTGACCATTGGCGGTATTTTTACAGCGAAGCTGCATACGGCTAGCTGATTTGTCCCTCCGTACGTCTGTCGCCTGTATGCCGAAAACTCCTCCGGCGCAACCCCATGCGCATGCGCACAGAAAAAAAAGAGAAAGAGAGACGCGCGATTGACTGCTCCAGTAGTGACGTTGTTGCTCTCCGTCTCAGCCGAGCGCGCGCACAGCAGTTTCTCTCCGACTCCGAAATGAGTAGGCCACTCGTCATACGTACTCCTGGGTATAGCAGGCAGCTTTTGATCAGCAACGCTGCGAGCAGAACCGGGAACGAGCTCGTCTACGCCGTGCCGGTGCTGCAGCCCGGGCACAAGAACAGGCTCGTGCAGCCGAGCGCAAGCAGCAACTGTGTACAGAGGATCCGGCAGCCTACCGAGCCGTCGTTTAATGAACCGTCGGGATTAACCCAGTGATAAACACCGGCGCCGCACGTTTCAGGTTCGCGGTTGAACCATCTGTACGGACTGTTTGGGCGGTAATTTCTTTAAATACGCCGTCCGCTACGCTCTCGGATCGACGCGGATGATATATTTACACTGGCTTGGAGGCGCCACCGGTGGCGATACGCTGTATTGTGTTCTTTCCAAAAGATGCCATGGGCTCCTGTACCAGAGCGTGGCATGCTGATGCAGGGATCTGTAACATTAGCCAAAATACGCAAAGCTGGCAAGGGTTGGAGGAGGAGGAGGAAAAAAAAACTTTATTCTGGTCATGTAAGGTTTTGCCACCTGCCTGGCTAGTCCCATGTTGGGACTGGGAGGTCAAGCCTCCTAGCCCTATCACAGGCGTACTGGACAGCCAGGACTTGAGGGATATGATCGGGGGATCTGATCAGTCCTAAAAACCGATTCCGGGAAATGCCAGGGCCGAGCGACCCACACTCTCAGAGCATATGTTCAAGTGTGCATATCTCTTTTAGCATGCTTTCCATATAATATTCATGTCTGCACTGTCATACCATTCCTTTATTTGTGCAGGTGAATAATAAGACTGTGTTTGTAATTGCCTAAGTGTAGCTGCTTGTGCTCTGTTTAGCCTATAGTGAGGGGGTGGAAACTCCCTCCTTCCCATGTAGTAACGTTTTGTAATTTCATTGTATGTAATGAGCGTATCTCTCTGTAGGTTCTCCAGACCCGCAGAATCAAAACCATATGTAAAGGCGGCCCGGTCTGTAAGTTCGCGGGCGATGCTGTTGGCCGATTCATCTGCATTGACAGGAATGTCATCAAGTGAACCGAGGTGCGCCGCGAACCAATAAATGTAACGTGTAACATTTATTTACCTTATGTTAATTATTCTCGCAGCCTGTGGGGCAATCTTTCCTCTATTGAAAGCTCTAATAGCTGTTTTCGAGTCACTATATATTTCTGTGAATCTATCGTTTATTAGTGCCAATGCAATGGAAACTTGTTCAGCGACTTCAGGCTTGCTAGTGTAGACCGTGCTGCAGTTGGTGCGTTTGCCCTGATGATCCACTACCACCGCCGCAAACTTAGTTCGATTCTTGTAGGGAGCGAAATCAACAAAGCAGGCTGCTCTGCCCCCTTTATCCATTTTCTTGATTAACGCCCTGGCTCGTGCAACTCTCCTGTTGATGCTATGTTTTGGGTGCATATTCCTGAGTAGCGGTGCGACAGTTATGTTGTCTGCGAATTCTTTAGGAACTTTAGTGTACTGTGCTGGATCCGTAATGGGTTTGATCATGATGTTGTCCAGGATTGATCTTCCCGTGCTGGTTGTAGATAGTCTCGCTATTTGTGATACTTCTTGAGCCTCCGCGATCTCCATGGTCGTGTTGTGTATTCCTAACTTGAGCAATTTTTCAGTGCTGGTTCGAATTGGGAGCCCCAATGCTCATTCAACAACCTTCTTGATCGCTTCAGTCAGCGCGTCCTGTATCTGCCCTTCACTGCCACCAGCACACCATACAGTGAGATCATCAGCATATGTGGTATAGTCAATGCCCTTAATGTTGCCCAGCTTTCTGGACAGACCAATCATGTACAGGTTGAAAAGGACGGGAGAGATCCCCGATCCTTGGGGGGTTTCTTGATCTCCGGGCTGAACCACTTCCGAGTTTGTGTCTCCGACCTTTATCTTCGCCGTGCGTGCTTCGAGAAAGGATTTGATGTAGTTAAACATCCTCAACCCGAGTCTAATGTCTTCTATCGTTTTGAGGATGTACTCATGCTTGATGCTGTTGAACGCTTTCTTCAAGTCTAATCCAAGTATGGCCTTAGTATTTCTAGAATATCCGTCGAGTATGTGGTGTTTGATTTGCTTCATGGCATCCTGTGTGGAAAGTCGGACCTAAAACCCAGCATGTTGTGAGTGTATATATTATTGTCCTCTAAGTGGTCTTTTAGCCTATTACGGATTGCGTGTTCAGCGACCTTCCCCACGCATGATGTAAGTGAAATTGGCCGTGAGTTGTCTAAGCTTGGATGTTTACATGGTTTCAGTATTAATATAACTTGTGAGGTTTTCCATTCTTCTGGGACTTCGCCTGAGATTCATGCTTCATTGATGAAGTCTATCAGCGATTCAATTGACGGCTCATCGAGATTGCTAAGTGATCTGCTTGTCACTCCATCAGGACCGGGGGCTGACTTTCGATTTAGCTCCCTTAACATACTCCGGATTTCGGATGTGGTGAAGGGTTGGTGAAGTTCAGGTTGAGCGGCTCCCCTGTATTCTGACGGAAGTGGTTGGTCCTGCTCATTTATAATTAGTAGGTAGTTGTCAGTTAGTTGTTTGGTAACTGTTTTGATGGGCTGATCCTTAAGGGCCATGTGTATAGCTCGGGCAAGGCTGTCTCCCTGGTAGGCTTCAGTGCCTTCTTCATCCAGCAGATGCTTGATCAATTTCCACGCCTTGCCGTCCTTATTTTCCCATCGATTGACTCACAAAACTCATCCCACTGTTGCTGGCAGCGGGTGTTGATTTGTTAAGTTCTGCGATTATTTTTCTCAGCCTACGATATAGCCTTTGGACCCGCCACCTTCGGGTTATGGCTTCCTTGGCTTGGCTTCCTTGGCTATTAAGTCGGCAAGTTTCGAGTCCATTTCCTCCACATTAGCGTCTGTAACAATCCTTTTCGACGCTGTTTTCTTGTCCCTTCTGATGCCCTCATATCAGTCTCTGCGGTTGAGTTTGGTGGTTTCTTTTCCGCTTTGGGCTCTTAACGTACGAAAAGGGTCCCAGTCTACGACCTCGAATTCTCGAGTTCTGCTTTTCTCACTTGATGGTTCGGCTTCTATTACGTAATGATCGCTGCCAGAATTCATGTTTGTGTTAGTCCATGAAACATGCTCTGTGTTCTTAATGAAGGTAAGGTCAGGTGTCGTGTCTCTGCAGACAGAATTGCCGACCCTGTAGAATGTGTCTTATCCGTGATTAAGACCAGGTCTAGCTCATCCGCGTGGTTCCACAGATTGCTGCCCTTGACATTTGTCGTAACGTAGCCCCATAGCTCTTGGGCTGCATTGAAATCTCCTAATATATTCAGAGGCCTACTTCCAGCTAGATTAGTAACCTTTTCGAATATTCCCTTGAAGTGTTGTTTCTGGTGTTTCGGATTGCTGTAGATGTTAAGTACGAATACGGTATTGTTCCTTTGATGTTTGTGTGAAGTTCGTACTACAACCTCAACCATGAGGTACTCTAGGTTTTTGTCCATGATGCCTAAGTCATGTGGGATGTGTGAAAGCTGCTTATTTACAAGCACATATAGGCCCCTACCGTACGTCTGACACTCTATGGCCCTGTATCCAGTGAGTGTGACATATCCATACCCTATCTCTTGAAGTGCGATAATATCCGGTTTTGACTGAAGTGACCTAAGGTATTGCTGGATGATGGTACGTTTGTTATGTACCCCCCGCAATTCCACTGCCATATTCGAAATTTCATCTTAGTGTGAGCCATATTACATATTCATCTCCCCCGCCTGGTGAGTGTTGCGTTCTCCAGGGTAGCGTACCCCACCGCTGCCGAGTTGTTGCGACGCCTGTTTCTGGGAGCCCGACCGGCGTTATTATTGGGTAGCGTGGCGTTGTTGGCAGGCTGCAGGCGTCCTGTAGACCATGGCGACCAGGCAAGGACGAGCCGAGACGATTTCTAGTACGAAACTTGCACGGTTTATTCAATGGTTGGTGAAAGATAAGAAGAGAATGAACTGAAAAAGTACATTGCGGGGCCCTTTAAATAGGCCCACTAAAGTAAGCGGGACCTTGCTCACGTCAACATCACGTGATATGCACTGAGTTCCACGGTCCTTGGCGGCGGCACCCACTCAAACGGCGACCTTTCACGAGCCCGCCTCCGCAGGTGGCATCCAGCAGGTCCGGGATCGTAGGCGCTTATCCTTTCTTCTAGGCGACGTTGGTTCGCGGAAGTTCTCCTGTAGAGCTTGACAGTTCGTGGAAAGAGTGTCTGGTTGTGGATAGTCGGCTGTTCCATTGTCCCAGTCAACGTCTTCACGAGCGTGCCTCCGCTTGCGGCAGCCCGGGGGTCCTGTCGGGTTCGCGGAAATTCTCCTGTAGAGCTTGACAGTTCGCGGAAAGGGCGTCTACTTGTGGATAGGTGGCTGATCCATTGTCCCAGTTGACGTCTTCACAAGCGTGCTCCCGCTGGTGGCAGCGCGGATTCCTGTCTGGTTCGCGGAAAGGGTTTTCATGCATACACACAAAAGGGCCTGTAAGCACTGCGGGGCCCTGCCAGACCGGTCATCCACTCGAGACAACCATGGCAAATTAGGAATCCATCCTTCGTTTCGATGAGGCATGGTGGTAGAGCATCCTTTTTGCCTGGGGTGTTACACGCCAACCGTAACAGGAGTTAGTGTAGCTCTGAGGAATGATGACCCGCATTGTTCCCTTACGTCCATTGACATAGTCATCATTCCCAGGGTTTTTATTCTTTCGCCAAAAGCCTTCAGCCCCTCCTTATGGTTATTCAGTACCGTCTGTATTTGGCCTACATTCATTGTCAACTGTGAGACACTGTCCATAAGCATCTGCATGTTGTCTTTGAAAGACGCCAGCCCTTCTTTGATTTCCTCCACCTGTGTTTCAGTGTTCTTGAGCTTACTTTCAACAGCCCTACGCTTGGCTGACATGGGTCCCTCACCAGCAGGCAAGGGCACTGGGGCTTCTGTGTGTGTGTATTAGTGCTATCTTTGTTTTCTGCTTGTTTAGCCTCGTCTCAAGAGTTTCCTTATTGCCGTTATCTCTCTAATCATGTTCTGATTCATTTCCTGTAGTTCTGCATTCTTTTTCTTAAGTTTTTCTATTTCACGATCCCTATTTTGCTTTGGGGGTGGGTCGCAAAACATGGCACTTACCGGATCGGTACGCGTGTCGCCGGCCCAGACAAGTCTTGTCTTATTGGTGCCCCGGTAAGGCGGCGTCTTGTCCGCCATGACCGGTCCCTTGACTTTGTCGGCCCACGTGTAACCGTTGCTGCCTTCCCTGAGTTTCGATACAACCTGTTCACTACGATCTCTTGATCCGGTTCGCGCCCTGGATTGGGATCTGGATCTGGGTCGGGATCTGGACACGCTTCTTCCCCTGGAGCGTGAGCGACTGCGGGACCTGGACCTGCCGCGCAACCTTGATCTTGGCTGCGGGTCGTTATTGTCCTTGTTGACGTTAGTTGCTAGTGCTCTTTGGGTTCTCCATTTTCTGACCACCTATCGAGTCGTATAGCGCTGCTTACACGTTTTGTCCACCGTTGGGTGTGGGCCACCACGCAGTTCACACTGGGTTGGCACTTATGTTCGTCAGTCGGATTCACTGCACCACAGCCTCGGCATATTCTCTCTTGCGGAGACGGGCACACGTCAGCTCTGTGACCGAACCGACCGCAAGCGTAGCATACGTTGACTTGTTTCTTGTATAGGGAGCACCTTACAAGGACCGGGCCGTATCTGACGAAATTCGGAACCTCATGTCCATCCAAGGCGATGATCACCGTACCGGTAACAATTTCGCCATGCTATAACTCACTTTTGCCATACCAGATGCCTGCCATGTTATTCGCGCTGTAGGTATACTTGACACTGCGCATTCCAATAAAAGGAGCAGTGGGAGTACTGCTCGTGTGGCCGTTTTGGTAATGGTAAACGGCTGATCTGTTCTAGCGCAGTGTTGCTGCGACCAACTGTAAATCATGACTGTAACGTGAGCATGCGCTGCCATTAGCCGCTGCCGCGGGCTACATTTATGACCAAATTGCGGTCGTGCTCATTTCATCCACCCAAGCAATAAGCTTTGGTGGTAATACATAGCTGTCGATGAAGTACTTTGGGCAAACTACGGTTTTAGTTGTTTTATTCCGATAGCAATTATATGGACATTCCAAGCGCATTTCTGCCCTCGCCGTCGCTGTGATGTTCAATATAAAGTCCAAACATTATAACATCGTCCCCGCGCGTCGTATGCTGTATGTTTGAGTGAAAGCTTGCCAGGGTCAGCCGACGATCGCGGCTTAATCTCGTGCGCACGAGGGAGGAAGGCGAAGCGGAAGCGCGCCGTCTTCTGTCGCACGCGAGTCACGGAGGGGAAGGGAGGCGAGGGGGAGGGCGTTTTACTCCGGCGACTGGTGCTTACGGCGCGACCGCGAGGGCGCCGTATCATGCAAGCGATCTGCGACGTGGACAAAGTGCTTGCCGGCGCGGGCCTCATGATCAAAGCGATCAGCGATGTGGGCTACGCGGTTTCCCGGTAGCTTCGCATGCGCTGTGCTTTCGACGTTTAGTTCGGGTTGCAGCGAAAGACAGGACGACGGTGAATTCGCTCGCTGCTGCTGCCATGCTTACTCACTCTATATAGTATTTTGACAGTGAGTTCCCGCGGTCATTGGGCGAGGTGTGTTCATGTTAACCTGTGCGCACGTGACGCTGCGCTTGTTAATTTATTTAGTAAGACAATGTTTGCAAGTTTATAGGGCCGGTAAAACTAATACGCTTACTTTGCATAACTGTCTACTAAATTGCTATCGCAATCAATGCTTCGACTTTCGGGCGAAACTGTGGTTTTTTTAACTTCTCTCACACAGCTGCGAGATAACTATGCAAACTGTTGTCCTTAAATTAAAAAGCGTACTGTCGTGACCATCGGTAATCGCACATCGACACACTGCGCAAAACACCGTTGTCGAAACCTTACTATGTAAGGAAAAGGGTTTGATTAATGAGGAATTCGCACGCTTATGAGGAATTCGCACCTTCGCTGTAAGAGCAATCCAATTGTCTGAGATCCTCGTACGGCACGAGAGGGAAGGACGGAGGGAGAGAAGGAGAGAGAGGTACGTTGCAAAGTGCAAACGGACGCAAAGGTGTTTTTTTGCGAGAATAAACAGGCAATAAGTAATGGGCCTGTGACCTAATGATTAGAGCATCGGGCTATTCTGCCTGAGGACTGTCGTTCAAATTCAAACTATGATACTCGTCATTTCTTTTTATTGAACGACAGCTTGTGTTAAACCACAGATGAGCCCATTGACGAGAACCCGACGAGCGGCCGATCTAAGCTAAAGCTTGAGGAGGTAGGTTAAGACCTTTAAATACAAAATGGCAAGTTACCGCTTCCTAAAATTAACCGTAAGTCCGAAACAGCCACCTAGAAATCCGCGAAATGCTCGTGTGCGCTAAAAATTCGTTCATGCAACCAAAGTCTCCGTTGTGGTAGTAGTGCTTCCCTCATTCTTTTTTTTTCTTTTTACGTTTTACGTAACGACTTGGCATAGCACATAGCGAACCTTGTGATCGAGTATACGCGCAGGTCCAGTCGATCGAGTTGCTTGCTCCACGTTTTATTACATGTGCTGTGAGCGTATAGTGGCGCAAGCTATGTTACAAAATCCCAATACTTAGTGGCGGAGGCCACGTTGCAAAATCCTAATGCAAATGTCGTTTGTACGCACAGATTAGTGTTGCATTGCATAAGCTGGCGAGCGCAGAAGACCAGGCCGAGTTCCTCGGGTCGCTTAATGATGCCAGTGTGTGATTTCGAAAAATAACCAATAATCTCGAGGTTAGAATCTAAGATGCGATACGGCTTCCGTGAGAAGGCGCTCCGGCGAGCAGTAGGAAGCCTTGATTTTATGATCTGTCGCTCGATATGGACAGTTTGTCTGTCCGCGGCCTTGCGTTGTAGCCTTTACAGGGGCACCAATTTCCAGTAGATTGTTTCCCTTCGTTCTTATATGTATAATCTTAGCTATGCTTTCTCAGCTGTGCGCTCAAGAAAACAGCATCTACCAATGAGATGTACGTCAACTTTCTCGTTCGAATATAGTTATATTAACAACACAGTGCTTCTTTCCAACTCTAAAGCATTTACTAGGTTCGCAATCGAGCTTTCGCCTCCCCAGCGTTCGCCAGCAGCATTAGTTATGCCGTCGCTTTGAAACCAGGATTGAAATGAAGTTTCAAAACTTGTCCCATGAGTCTAACCGTTGACCTAAGAGAGAGAAATGAGATGTCGATAATGTAGCGTACAGGCCGGAATAACTTACATCCAGAATAAAGAAGCGTCACCACCACACATGCAGACCAGCAACTGAAGTTTTTATTGGACGTGCACGAAACGCATACGAAAGGCACATGTAAACATTCTACGTAGATCTAACTGCATGCCAACCGCCATGAGAAGCGATAGAACGTCCACGTCTTGACAGTGCACGTGCGCAGACAAGCAAAGCCCCATAAAACTAACAAACAGAAAAGAAACAGCAAAGCGGCAACAGGGGCAAAAGAATATAGCAAGCATATAACCAGACACAAACAAGAGTGTGCATCAAACCTCAAGGCTAAACATAAAAAGCATTAAAAGAAACAAGATCGAAAACCTATGAGTTTTTAAAATTCTCTTTTTAGGCCCCGTGGTGGTGATGGGGGAGGGGGAGCTTTGTGCACGGACGGAAAGCTTTAACAAGTGCTTTCAGTCAGTATTTTCACAAGAGACAGTCGGGGCGTTAACACTTTTTCTTGACACTTATCAGAGTAATATGATACCAGATGATGAAAGCGATAATAATGGTGTCAACTCTCCGTTATACCATGTAAATACAACAAAGCCATTGACCCAGTTGGTATATCTCCAGTAGTCCTCTTTAAGAGTGTCATAGCTAGATTGGTCCACACTTAAGGACCATTCACAAGCTTTCCCTTGAAGTAGGTCTCATTCCGCAAGATTGTAAGACTGCAAATGTGACATCTGTTTTTAAAGCGGGTGATAAGAGACAGAAAACTGTGGCCTATTTTATTAACGTAAATATTTACAAGATATTTTAGC
This sequence comes from Dermacentor albipictus, assembly GCF_038994185.2. Lineage (NCBI taxonomy): Eukaryota > Metazoa > Arthropoda > Arachnida > Ixodida > Ixodidae > Dermacentor > Dermacentor albipictus. The sequence continues at coordinate 87,052,081 of NC_091821.1, forward strand.
CTATTTTATGCAGTTCCACATTCAGATTCTTTGATTGGCATGCCTTCTTTGTACTTTCTTGGCACGGATTCCGGTAAGCTTATGCGTGTAACACCCAACTAGTAGAATTTCTTTATTTCATAACACGAAGCCATTGAAAACAATAGCCAGGTACACGCGGTTTTCTTGATTTTCCTAAAGCGTTCGACGCTGTGCCAACACAACCGCTTAGGTGTTAAATAAAACACAAATGCTCAGTCAGTTCGTTGTCCTCAACAGTGTCAAATCTTTCCTAATAAGCGTGGCTTCGGGGGATCCCCTAGGAAACGCGCTGGGCCAATTATTGTTTTTAATCTACAAACAACATTGTTGAAAACATTAGTTGACCAGCCAAATTATTTGCCGACGATTATTTGATATATAGAGAAATTCGATTTGAAAATGATACAGATATTCTACAAACAGATTTTAACAAAGGAGCAACCTAGTCTCAACAATGAAGAACGAATTTGAATATTAGCGAGTACAGCTTTGTTAGATCTTCCAGAAAATTATGCAGATTACAGCCCCAATACAATATCTATAACGTATTCATCGGCAAACAGTTCCAATAGAAGTGCGTAAGAGTTTGTTTCACCGAATCATTCGCTTGGAACAAGCAAGTTGAGAGTGCCATAGCAAAAACTGGTGAATGCTGGATTTTGTTCGGATGAATTTTAATCAAAAACGCGAGAAGTGAAGGAAACTGTATTTTCTTAAAAGAATTCCAGATCAATATTTGATTATGCTTGCGCTATATGGAACACCCATCAGTACTATCGTAGTGCTAGACTAAAAAAACCACAGAACCGTGCAGCAACATTTGGCAGCAATAGTCGCGATCTATGCGTAAGCATTTGACAAATAAAGGATCCTTTAGGATGGCATCCACTACATGTGCGTAGACCGAAACTACCACTTAGGCTATTGCACCGCATATTTCAGGCAGACAAGTATTAGTTGGTATAATTGTCATTTCGAACCAGCTTACATATTCGCTCGCTGTGATAACAAAAAAAAGCAATTCGGAATATAATTGCAGAAGAAACTTCCCATTACTCATTCTTCCCACAAACAATGTGAAAACGGAAGTATTTGTCAGATTATTTTTACCAGCCGCGGCAGCTTAGTGGATACGGCGTTCTGCTCCTATAAGCTCGAGGTCGCGGCTGCCACATTTCGATGGGGGCTAAATATGGAAACGCTGGCATATTTAGATTTAGGTGCACGTAAAAGAACCCCAGTGGACCAAAATCAATCCAGAGCCCCGCAGTACAGCGTGCCTCATAACCAGATCAATGTTTTGGCACGTGAACCCCAGTATTTAAATTTTTTTGTGAGATGATTTGTTAAATATGTCAAATAACGAATGACTATTTTCTATTCTGCATTATCACTGGCCAATTGCGACTGTCTTTTTGCATATTGCAGGGGATTTCCTTCAATATTCATTGTTCTGATGATTTATATGTATGTTTTCACGGACCATTACTGTGATATCTACGGATGTGATGTGTATGCCCTATGTTATGCTTGTAGTCTGCATCAATACATATTTGGATGTGTACAATGTTTATCCGTTTTTGTCAACGTGATTACTGTGTGTCCTAACTACGTGAGGCCTTTGACGGAGTATTCCGCAAATAAAATAAATAAATAAATGAATAAATAAATAAATAAATAAATAAATAAATAAATAAATAAATAAATAAATAAATAAATAAATAAATAACACAGGGGTTGGCAACACACACACGTACGCATGTACACGTACACAATATTTATACTAAGCACACACACGCGCGAAAGAAAAAGAAAGAAGAAACGCGGGAGTGTTGGAGTCGTTCCACATGCTCACCTGAACGTATGAAGTTCAGCACCGTTTTCGTATTCCAACATCGACTGCTCCGAAAGCGACTGATCATCGAGGCGTGCAAGTGCGGTTGCGAGAAATTGTCTCTGCGTGCTGTAGGTAGGACAATGACAAAGAACATGTTCAATGGATTCCTCGCTGCCGCAGTCGTGACAGGCAGCACTGTCGATGATTTCAATGCGGCAAGTGAGAGTGTTCGTAAGAGTTACACCAAATCACAGTCTGCGAAAAATAGGGCGAGCATTCCCAAAAGGCTAGAAGGCAAACGGCAAACGCTAGAATTCTTCGTAAGAGAAATTTCCAGCCAACCTTGATGTTGGACATATATTCAGCGAAGGCAACCGGCCAACGGCAAGAAACGCTTACGAACGAAAAGATTTGTGAATACCGGCTCAGTTGTTTCGGTTCGAAGAAGTCCAGATGGGATGCGGTCCGGATAAAAGGATCTATACGATGCAGACAGGCGTGTCGGAAGCTTGGTGTGTTCCGCGTGAACCGTATGAAACCAGGCGTGACCACGCGCATCTTTGTTCCTACATCTGTTCTTGAGCGCGGGATGGGCTCTTGTACGCCATCTTCACGAGCATTCATGCGTGATACAGCTTTATCGATGCCCGCCGTGGTTGCTCAGTGGCTATGGTGTTAGGCTGCTGAGCACGAGGTCGCGGGATTGAATCCCGGCCACGGCGGCCGCATTTCGATGGGGGCGAAATGCGAAAACACCCGTGTACGTAGATTTAGGCACACGTTAAAGAACCCCAGGAGGTCGAAATTTCCGGATCCCTCCACTACGGCGTGCCTCATAATCAGAGAGTGGTTTTGGCACGTAAAACCCCATAATTTTTTTTACAGCTTTATCGGCATGTTCGTTGACCGTGATGCCATGGTGGCCTCGAAGCCACTGAAAAGTGACGTCGTGTCCGTTTTTGCAAGGTAATAATGTAGATATCTCATTTCAAATACCAGTTGTGGGTGTGGACCGCGCCGTTGGGTGGATAGCAAACATTGTAGCACTGCCTTGGAGAGAGTCAAGATGCTCCGTTTTAGAAGTCGTTCCTCCCGAATTACACGAACCCCACTACGAAGAGCAGCAAGCTCTGCAGCAGTCAGCGTTGCAGATGAGAGGACTTAAATGTTATGCTGACGGCTTTTGCAAGGAAAGTCACATATATTTCACATCGGCGCGCAGTGGTCGAGCCATCAGTGTAAATCTGAAGAGTGCTGCTGTATGCCTCGTTCGGAAGGAGCTGAGAAAGTAGAGGAGCGGTTCAGCCTGTCGAGGTGGCCAAATGGAAACGCGGCAAGCCTCTCAACGCTCTGGCTTGCCCGCGAGGAATTCATAAGGGTGTTCTTCTATGCCGCGCCGATGCCTGCGGCCGAGCGTAATGGTTTCGTTATCGAGCTTCTGTACTGGAGGACCTGTGTTCGAATCCTTCCATCGGACAATATTAATATTGGCTATTTAACTATCTATTACACTGTAACTTGTTGAAAATGACGTGTTTACGAAGTCACGACGTCGCTTGAAAGCCAGACGGACGAAGTTTAGGCAAATCCATGCGCTACCCGCCATTCCCACGATGGATGAACTGTTCCGCTTGCAGCTCTCTTAGACATTAGCGCCAGAGTTCCCTGTAGTAAATGCATAAACTCTACGGCTATGACAGAGCTTAGCTGGACGTATTGGGATAAAGTGCTAAAATAATAGCCACATTTCTGTTCTTGTTCAAATTGTCGGGGCATTTTCGTGGCTTCTTGACAGGGGTGCGCAGCGTATTTTAGTTGCACATTCAAACTGGCGAAGCGCCTCCTGGCCGGCGCTGTTTCCCCAATGCATGTCTACTATACAGGGAAACGAGTTTCCCCGAAGCTTAGCAGATTAATATCTTTGATACTGTTGGACTCGGCCACGTGGGCCGCCCAACGCAGGAGTGGAGCTTGTGCGAGTCTGACCTCAGCCGTTGAACCTGCTCTTTGGAAGCCTGTTATCAACAGCAAGCTCGTCAGGATGACATTTAGTAAAGCAATGAAGGGGGCTAGTTGGTGAACGTTCATGGTTGTATTGCGCTCAGTTTTACACAGACGATATTCCTGTCCTTTCTTAATATCGTCTGTGTAAAACTGAGCACAATATAACCATGATCGTCAGGATGCCCGAGGATTTTCGGAAAGCCCTTGAAGTCGGCCGATTGTTGATATACAGTTAGAAGAGAAGAAATTAAGCTATAAGACGAAAAAGGACAAAGCTGAAATATTTTACACATGAATATATGAAAGAAATAGGGAACTATTGCGTTGCCTGTGCAATCTGACAAATACTAAATATATTTAAGCACCATTATTTACCCGCCAAAACGAAGAAACACCGTAGCTTTCTGCCTTTCAAAATTTCTCATTTAGTCATATAGGAAAATCGTCTGTTGCATGTGGTGTCTCTTCCTTTATCTAATACTTAGGAGTGCAGTGCACGAAGAGCCGTATTCATAACCACAGTTAGCTGCAGAGTTAGGGATCACTTTTCTGAGCAAGTAAATCGTCAAACCGAGCAAGCACTTAAATGGCGCTGTACCAGCTTGTACGCGAAGCCTGCCCGTTTCGTGAAATGCAGAAGGCTCAAATGCACGTGGATGCAATAAAGAATCTTAGCTACGGCTACCGGCAACGAAAAAAAAAGAAAGAAAGAGAGAAATACAGAGGAGAGGGACCTTGCTGCCTGATTCATGGGCGCAGCCAGCTCGGCGCCAATATATTGTGCAACTCGACTCTGCCGAAGCGCCTTGTCATCAGGCGAGAACTTTAGCTGTTCCCTGCTAAAGATTCATATCACGCGCAATTACTGTTACTAGAGCAGTGCTTCTGCGTTCTAAAGCCCGTCTTCATTTCCTCCTCAAATTTTCATTTTCAGAATTATTTATCTGCTTTTGGTGACATACGTTCCTGGCGACAAATGAGTGATGTCGACATATTAGCCTTGTTGCTGTTCCGACATCAACGGTATATATGCTGGTATTTTGCGGCAGTGCACTTGGATGGAAGCGGGCGAATATGCAACAGCCTTTGGCCTACGTAACCTAAGATAGCGTTCGAAAGCGTTGAAAACCGGCGAAGTTGCGATTAATAACGGACGAAAAGATGTTTTAAATTACGGCGACGCTTATAGAAGCTGTTAAAGGGAGAAATGTGACGATGGAGTAATAAGTAGGAATGTGCGAAGATAATTTCGAATACAAATTGAATATTCCCTGCTATTGAATCCGTGTTATATACGAGAATTCGCGGTTTGAAGCTGTCGAATAATAATTTCTCTCGAATATATAAACGATAACAGCACTCACTGCACTATCGAGGCAGCTAGAACGACGCATGTGAGAACTAACTGCATCGAACGACTCTGTCGCAGGATAGCTGCGGTTGTTGCGGAGGAGTAGGAACCTTATGACCCGCCGCGGAGGCTTCGCGGCTATGGCATTGCGCTGAAGCAGGAGGTCGCGGGTTGGAATCCTGGCAGCGGCGGCCGCATTTCGCTGGGGGCGAAACGCAAGAACGCCCGTATCCTGTGCATGGGGGAACGTGAAATACCCGCTTTGGCATGCCCAGGGATGTGCCTCATAAACAAATCGTGGTTCTGGCACATAAAACCCCAGAATTCACTCAACAACCTTCTGAGCGAACTCACGTGGCTGATAATTTCGACTCAATAATTTCCAGTCATTCAGTAACAATGGCTCGTTTTTAGTCAGCCTGTATACGATTTCGTTCTGATTTAACATTTGCCCAGACTCACCGTGTTTGAATACCTTTAATTAATACAATATGCGTTGCTAAAGTATCGCATTTCGCTCCTGTATGCACTGTATGTGCATCTCGTAACATATATTGTTCCTTTGTTCCGTTACTGTGATATCCATAGTGTCCCAGATAATTGAAAGCAGTTTATCATTTACGACCTGCTCGGTTGCCCGGATGTAAGATTGTGACCGGTATCACGCGTGTGTATCTTCATATATAAGCCTGCTTTCTTCTTTTAACAGATGGACTCTGCGCAAACTTCATATTTTATGGTGCTTTAAAAATAAAAAAAATACATATTCTACATTCAATTTCATTTGGAAATTGAACTATTCAAGCACCCCTAGTAATCAAATGAACGAGGAAAACACATATATGGATAACAACCACGATCCTTAACAATGCAGTTGCTGGAGCCCGCTATAGTGTTCGAAGCACGCCGTAGTGAGGCACGCATACTGAAGGCTGTGAGCTAAACCATCTGGATGTTGTATCCACACACACACACACACACACACGCACACACACACACACACACACACACACACACACACACACACACACACACACACACACACACACACACACACACACACAAACACGCGCGCGCGCGCGCGCACGCACGCACGCACGCACATAGGCATACGAAGCAAACAAACAATGATACGAAGGACAGCATGGCGGAAATGATTTTTAGTTCTTACATGAAATAAGGAACTGACAAATAAATGAAAATGAAAGTGGATAAAAATATCACCGACTATTACGATATTCCCTAACGCGAAATTTGAGCTCAGCTCTATACCTGTTTTCATTTCGCGTTATATTGGCTGGCGCGAACAATCTGTATCGTATGGCACGATGCAAACGGAGCGAAGTGTGGCGCCCGTGCCTCGGTTCACGAGAGGCCACGCGCTGCCTCACGAGAGGCAGCGCATGGGTGCGATTCACAGCAGCTGCCGCTGACACACCTCCCAGACGACGCGCGCATGCTCAGGCAGTAGCCAACGTCGCCGCACTACGCTTTTCCTCTCACTCTTTCGCCATACCCTCCTCCTCCACTTTTCTCCTCGCGTTTTTCATCCTCCGCTAAGCTCCGCGTTCGCTTTCATCTTTGGCTATGCTCGTTCGCTCGGTTACGAGCGACAACGCTGACGCTCGCCGCAGGAACGGGCCCCTAAGTGCTGCGCTCTAAAACAACTGGCCGCAGGCGGGATACGAACCGACGTCTTTGAATTACGCGTGCGATGTTCTTACCTAAGCTACCACGGCGCCATCTTGTCATCCACATTCTGGGATGTTTACGTTCATCTGCTAGAGTTAACCCTAAAAGTTTTAGCCAGCGCCACCATTCGCGGCCGTGGCAGTGGATCACGCAGCGGATGTAGAACATCCTATCTATCGCAGGCGTCACGTAGTGCGTCAACTTTTCAGGTGGCTCTCTCGCCAAAAGAACGCCATAGCCAATGAGGCGCCATGGCGAGTTGTCAAAAAGTAGATATTGACAAGTTCTGGAGATTAAAAAGTACGCTCCAGTCGTAGTAGCGGGTAAATGATGGACCACATGTTTTCAATGGAACGTCGAAGGGTTTTTTCAGTATTCAACGATGAATCCAGTTGTTTAATGTACTGCGCTGCCTAGTTGAGAGAAACGACAGGGAACGTCTCAAATTATGAGAAAAAATTACGCCGAAATTTTGACACCTCGTCTTGACGACAACGTTTCCTGTTGTTGTTGAGATGACAGGAGGATAGATTGTACTGCACAGATTTATTTCACTGCTACGAAAGTTTTTCACATCGTTAAGACAAATATTTGCTGCTACGCTTCTTTTTCTTTTCTTTTTTTCACTCGACACACATCCATGTCGTTTTTAGTGCGCTGGAGCGAATCGATGTCCAGTGAGTTAAGTGCCTGAAATTTAGTCTTCCGATTCCGTACACATTTATGAGCACTGGCAGTGTTCAACGCGCCAGCTTAGGGAGCACCTTTCTTTTAGCGAACACGCAGATAACTGCAGCAAAAGTTCGCCAAAAATGATGCGCCATGCCATTCGCGTTTGTCATTATCACAGGTTTTGTTGCGTGTTAATTATTCTATTCTGAGGTTTTAGGTGCCAAAACTACGATTTGATTATGAGCCACGCCGTAGTGGGATTCCGGATCAATTTCGACTATCTGGGGTTCTTTAACGTGCACCCAATGCCGCGGGTGTTTTTGCTTTTCGCCCCCATAGAAATGCGGCCGACTCAGTCGGAATTTCACCCCGTGACCTCGTGCTCAGCAGCGCAACGCCAAAGCCACTAAGCAACGATGGCGGGTGGTGCGTGTCGGTCACGGTCAAGTAGGATATAGAGACGGCTCTACGTTTACGAACTTGAGCTAGCAATTTTTTTTTAGCTTCGAGTGTCCAGAAGAAAACACAAGCGTACTTCCATAAGTCGTGTGCGTCCCTAATTACGCTTGTTGGCAGTTTCTTTTTTTTTTGACATTTGACGAAATGGTATGCGGTATGGCTCATGGAAACATGCGGCAGCAAATGCTAAAAAAAGAAAAAAAACACCTGAAAGTGACCCTCTAACGGTATTTTTAATATTAATTTTTATTGTTTATTACATTCATCTGCTAAAACATGCACACACATGACAGCAGACTGCATTGGAGCAAGTTTGCCCATTCGTTATGTAACTGTGCTTTATAGGCCCTTTTTACAACGCGCATGCTTTGAGATTTAGTATCGCATGCATATATAGACGTAGACTCATTAGGGCTGCAGTGACCTCCTTAGAAAAAAATGTATTGTCCAGCTAACCTAGTATCTCTCATATTTGCTTTCTTTTTTGCCAGCAGCTAACGAGCGCTGTTATCCTCTCTCTTTTGTTTCGTATAGCCCAAACGATTCGCCTCATGAGCCATACACCTATCGGTACTCGGCAGGTGCCTGTTGAGTACTGGTGTTAACCTGACGGTCATGGCTCTGGAAAGCGCCGTCAAAGCGTGTCGGTACGTTTGTTTACTCAGTCTCAGACATGTAACTCGTTTGCATGACTTGTTTGCGAGGCATGCTCGCAAGATATGCGACACGCGCAATGAGCGTCTGTCGAAACGTATTTGGTGAACTTTCGTGGTATCACTCAGCGCGTTGGGCATACGGAATAAATGTCGGCACATTTCCAACGTCTGCGGCGGGATGTATGCATTTTGGCGCTGCGTAGTTTCACGTGCTACGCATCGACGGTTCGCGTATTCGCATGTAGTGATGCTTCATGTCTAAGTGCTGTACGACCAAGATTAAAGCCTATGTGAATAAGACTTTTTCGAGCCTAGATAGAAAAGATTGACTTCTGTGAAAGTTAAGCGCCCAAAAGGTACTGGAAACTAGTGACGTCACGGACAGGACGCCGCTCGCTCCGGCTCACTCAGCTGCCGCGCGCGCTCGTTACCTTCGTTTATGCTTGAAGCAGGGTTGCCAGATTTGGCGATTTCTCGCCAAATTGGCTACTTCTAGAGGCTTGTGGTGACAGAAAATCGTGCTTTGCGACTCGGCTACTTTCTGGCTACCTTTGGCAATGGTAATTGTTATAGGTAGTGGCCGAATCACACTCCCCCCGACGGTCCCCTCGAAGCAACGGCCCCAAATGTCAGATCTTCAAGGCCACACTTTTGTGTGTTGAAAGCTCCGAAACCAAATTCAGGAGCAGAGAGAGAGAGAGAAAACAAGGGTAGGAAAGGCAGGGAGGTCAACCAGAACAGCATCATAGCCGCCACATGGTTAGTGGGCCTCTTCGACATGTCACCCTAGGCTGTCAAGGATTGCCCGAGATGCTTCATACGCAACGCTCGTTGGCTGAAATCAACGCCTCGGGCAGTCGGGACTGTCACTGACGGAACAGGCCCAAGCAGCTCCCTCTGAGTAACAGGAATGAATCAATCCTAAAGGCAATGCTTTTGTGTTCTACGAAGGACGGAAGCAGTCAGTAGTGTCCTAACACCATCGCCAGCGACACTTCCCTCTATAGAGAATCTCAAGGACCATGGTTCTTGGCGTCAGAAATGACTGCAACAACCAAAAACACGTCATGGCAGCCATGACATTGCAGGTGCCGACGTCTTTGTGACTATGCCACTGCGTACCAGGGAATGTAGAACGTGGGTGACGTCATAGAGATCGCGCGGGAACGTGTCAAGTGAATATAACCATCTGTGCAAGGACGGCGTTCAACGAGTTTATTCTGCTGAAGCTGGCGATACCGCTTCGGCTATGAGAAAGCACGCAAGCGTGCGGCACAAATTATCAAAGAACATCAGCTAATCATGCATTATGGTAAATTATGATACAATATTATATGATAACTATACTGCTTTGTTCTGTTATATTTGTTTGTCATCAGCGCAGCCGGAAACTACAGGTCTTTCTCGCCCTTTCTTCTTCATTTTCGCGTTAAAAATGGGCAAATGTTCCTTTGACGCACCGTGGCTACATTTTTGGTTAGCAATTAAAGCTTTTGCCACACCTGGTGACTTCTGTGGCTACATTTCGGAATTTTTCGGCTACTTTTTTTTCCGAAGACCTGGCAACCCTGGCTTGGGGTATGGGTGACTCGGCCGTACTTATTGCGGAATATGTCGGCTTCTTTCTGCTGTCATGTCTGAACCACAGTTACTTCTTCAAAAGCGCGTGAGTCGAGAACATTTGCGGCTTGGGTATCGCAATCTATGTAGCATTGAAGGATCTACTGGTTTTGCAATGCACATATGTGCCGTGTCTGTCCATAAATATTGCGTAAAAAGAATGCCTACAAATTCAACACGCGAAATTTTGTATGATTCTTCGCTAAACACTTAACACTCGCTTAGTACTTAGCTGTGAGAGGCACTGCATCTTACGTGGAAGAAAAATCTTGGTATTTCGTGTCAACATGTTATCCGTGTTAGAAAGACACTGCTCAGCGAAGCTGTCATCGTGATTCTTATTACTCTGGTGAGTTCTAGTGAAACATGTCCACTTTATTAATGCGTAAAAGAAAGAGTTAGGCAGCGCATTTCGCATGAAAAAGGTTGCTGCTACTTTCACCCCTCTCTGAAACAGGCCTCCAAAAAAAACGAATTGCTCATGGCTGCTAACACTAAGGCGCGTCATGTAGAGTATTTACGTAGGTAACTCACAAATACCATAGTAGCAATCACATGAAAGAAAAGTTTCGGGGTTAAGATCATGAGCCAATCAATTGAAAATGATGAAATGTTTCATTGTGGCCCTCAGTAGCCTTTATCGGCAATATGGCACACCCCTCACGCAACGGTAGCAACCGACTGTCGTTATGGCGAGGCCCACATTGTTCGCGAAACCCATCTGTTCACTACAGCTTAGAATTGAAACCATGACGCAGTTTTTTACAGCGCCAATTGTAATGCCTAAGTATACTTGAGGTACTGCAGCGCCGCTTAGGGTGCCTAGAAAAGGAAAATTCAAGCGCATTCTGCCTCACGATGTCTCGATCGAGCGTTGTTTATTTATAGAAACGGAGAACTACTCAGTTCGTCAGTGCATAAAAGAGAACCTCGCAAACCTTCATAAGGAAGATACCACAAGCCTTACATATTGCACTTGAATTTTGACCCTCCAGCGGGGAATTATGATATCTTCAATATGCCCCATACTACTAATGAATGACGCTACGGCTTCTTTCTGGCTGCAGCCATACAGTCCAAAAGGCATATTTCACAAAAAAATTTGGACCGAGCAGCCTGTGTCAGTTCGCCAGATTCGATATGTATATTCCTCAAGCAACAATTACCCGCCGTGGTTGCTCAGTGGCTATTGTGTTGGGCTGCTGAGCACGAGGTTCTACAAACACAAACAGCTGTAAAAACAAACAGCTTCTACAAACAGCTGTAAGCCTCGATAAGTTTTACATCAAATTGCCGCCGCTTAATGTAAACACGTGAAGAACCGCCTAATTATAAGTAGCAATTAAAGAAGTAAGTGGTACTGGTAGAATCTAAACTGCAGTGTTAAGTCCTCGTGTTACTGCCGAGCGTTTCTGTGAAGAAATGCAAAAAGTCGATATTATACCATGAACTACTCTTCGTGAGCAAACCTGTTTTAGCGGATTCTAATCAAGGTAACTGTTGTAGAAGTCATATATAGACAGCGTTTGTGAGATACTTATTGCACCGCTGCAGGTATAGTATACATAACTGGATTCTTATATGCTATATTTTTGCGGTTGTCGATCTACAAGGGCATGAAAAACCCGCAATGGGCTGGTCTGCTCTCCTTCGGCTGGCACTGTAGCGTTGCCTTTGAGAACTGTATTGTCGTCTAAGAAATAAGCTTTTTCAATAAATTTCGGGAACGAAAACGTCGCAAAATATATTTGAGACGAACGCCATAAGTATACAAGCAGAGGGAACGAGAGTGAATCAACGAAAACACTGCAGAAGGCGCCCGGATACCACCCGAACTGCAGCAGACGACAGGCGCGAGTCCGTGCCCTGACGTCATGCGAGCGGCGCTCGGAGCGCCCCTGTAGTTAGTTTTGGGGGCTAATATCATACACGGTTTGCTTGTGCTCGTCTCTCTTCCCCCTCTCTCTTTCTCCCCTTCCACTCTCGTTCTCTTTTTATCCCCCTACTCCTTCCCTCCGTGCAGGGTAGCCAACCGGAACTACCTCTGCCTAACTCTGCCTTTCTATACATCCTCTCTTTCTCTCTCTCTCTCTGTCTCTCTCTGATAAAACGCGTTGAACGTTCTTTTGAGCACCGTCATCGTTCGACTGAATAAGTTTAGACTCCAATCCTCTAGCGAATTTTTTTCTGGGATAAAGTGACGTACGGCTCCTTACTGGATCTCATTCATGTCATTGTAACGCGGCAGCCCAGTTGCTTGTTAACTTCAAAACTACAGTAACTGTCAAACGCAATTTTCCTTAACTTCCAGGTTCAGCTTTCCTGCGAGCCACCCGCCGTGGTTGTTCAGTGGCTATGGTGCTGGGCTGCTGAGCACGAGGTCGCGGGTTCGAATCCCGGCCGCGGCGGCCGCATTTTGATGGAGGCGAAAACACCCGTGTGCACAGATTTAGGTGCGCGTTAAAGATCCGCAGGTGGTCTAAATTTCCGGAGTCCTCCACTACGGCTTGCCTCACAATCAGAAAGTGGTTTTAGCACGTAAAACCCCATTATTTAATTTTTTTTTGCGAGTCACATCTTGTTTGTCCATTTCATTTGCAATCATTAATTCAGTGCGATACTCTGCTCGTACATGTCAATACTGTAATCACGCAAAATGTACCCTATAGCCCGAATAATCTTCTCCCTGAACAATGCTCTGCAAAAATTATGTAATGCCTCCCGTTCTCCCATACTTCATGAAAGTCGTTTTCAAGATGGTGCTGCATATTTAGATCGCTCAATTAGCGATCTCGGCACCCAACTGCTGGTCAGAGTTTTCTTGGGCCACGATGGAGAGAGCTGATTGGCGCAAAACCATCATTACAGACGCTTGATTCAAGGCTATCTAAAATCATCGGTGTCGTTCTTTCGGTTCCCCTCTCCCATCCTCTCTATATGAGATCATATTATCCGATTGCGCTGGTTTGTGCTGGCATGAAAAATCTTATCCGGAATCTTTAACTCTTTTAGCCCGCGCAAGAGATTGTTTTCTGGTTCTTTCTTTAATAGGCCCCGCTACGTTACGGCACCTGGCTTCGAGGAAGGTCACCACTTTGGCGAACCAAGAGCTGGAACGAAAATACCGGGAAATGAACAACTGCAAGGTCTGTTTGTTTCGCTCCGGTTCTAAACGCGCAACACGTCGCGTCCTCTAAGGAACGCCGGAAACGAAGAGAAAAGCTTCACGCGGTGCCAATTTTACGCTCCGTATTGTTCACCTGGATATTTTACATCCGTCAATTTTTCTATTCATCGTTTTCTATTCAACGCTGCCCTGAAGATTATAACTGCTCCTTTGTCACCGCCTTTTTCCGGCACCGGGTAGCCCCGCACTTTTCCCTGTTAATTTTCGCGCGCGATTTATTTTTTAAGGCCAGTCTATCAGTGAGCTGAAGATCTTCCGAGTACACTCAGAATTCGCTTTACAGCAGAAGCATCGGGAGCCTTTTCTATTTTCTATTATTGTATCCGCGCGCTCTTCGCACCTGTTTATTAAAGATCGTACTTTCTCATAGAACTATATACTGCTGCTAATACACGAATTTGCGTTGCATGTCTCTCCTAAACGAACTATAGGCCACTGTGCATGCGGGCAGAGCTATACAGGGTGATTATTTTTAAGATGAACGAAATTTTTTTAAAATCGCCTGTGCCAAATAGCATAATTCTAGTTGTGGAGCCGTATTATAGAATAGGCGGAGATTACTAGTACGAAAAATAGAAACACATACGCAAATTAACAAAAGTTGACTAATAGCTTCCTAATTAATTAATTTACTGCATATTGCAATTTACAAATTGTAGCCAGGGAATTTGCAAGACGCATCCATTTAAACTTCCAGGATGGCACCAGTTTCGAGATATTTCTCAAAGTGTAGGGCAAAATACATGGGTGTCCCAGTTACTTTTATACTTCAATGCATAAAAGATCGTTTTGTTAAAGAAGTAAGTCCATCAACAGTGAATATTTACAGCGAATTTGATGGCGCATATCTCCAAACTGGTGTTCTTGAAATTCTTTCCAAGTGGATACGCCTGAAAATTTCGCTGGCTACAACTCGTAAATTGCTACATGCGGCGTAAAGTAATTCATTAGGAACCTAATTGGTAATATTTCGCTAATTACATGAATACGTATTTCAATTTTCCGTACATTTAATGTCGGCAATCCAGCTCAAGGACTAGAATTATGTTATCTACAACAGACGATTTTTAAAAATTCCATATAACTTAACATGATCACCTCTAAAGTGTCAAGCATTTTGTAAGCGAGGTGGTCAGTGTTGGTTTGGTACCAAGGTGTATACTGTAAACGGCATAGAGGCAGCCTGTGCAGTACTCGCACAAAATCTAACACCCGCTCCGGGCCCGCTCGCGTGAGTAGGGGTGCTATAATGTAAAACCATTCTAAACTTTTCTATTCCAATTCTGCAATCAGCCCCACGCGATTGGTTAAAAATTTTTTTGGACCACCCCCACTTCGCGCGGCTGTCACGGGACGTCACGAAAACCACGATAGCTTCCCATCTGATATGACGCGTGCGCACTGATTATGCTTGATTTTACCGAAGAAAAGCAATATAGTTATTTCTGATTCGACGCCTTTTCGCCATTAGCCTTCAGCTATTGGTCAAAGGCTTTCGGGCTGCACCCACTTCACCTGCCTGTCACGCGACGTCACCAAACCACAAAAACTTACCGCGTCAAAGTGACGTGTACCCGTTAAAGATGCATTAATATGCCGAACAAAACTGAATTTTCTTCTGAATAGCCGCAGGCTGCACCGTTCCGAAAGGAATAAAAAATGGCTGCCGCCGATCGCTCAGTCACTGGCTACTCGCACCTACCGGAAAGCATGGGTTTATTTGCGTATAATAAATCTTATTGCGTGGCCCCGTAACGTTTTCGAGCACTTTCGGCACGTTTACGACGTCGCTCTGCCAACTCTTCTTTGCTGAGGATCCATTTTAGCGTCATTCGTAAGCTTCCGTTGCATCCCGCCGCGATTTTCGACCAGCCACTGCGAGTTAAATAAAGGAAAGCGGACCAATCGCAGACGCCGGCACCACCCTCTTTGTCCAGTTATCGATTTTCAGTACAGTGGCTCGGCCCTATCGAATCTCTCTCCAGTTTAGCGTGCTCCTCGCCTCTTGTCAGCCAATTAGAAAAGACAAGCCGCTCAGGGTTGGCAATGTTATTCGTTTTCGAGCAAACAAAAGTGACCTCCTATGAAGGAGGAGAGCGTTTGATTGGTCTGTTCAGACAACCCTGCGGGCGACCGTCCGAAGCTTGCGTCGGCGGTTACGCAAATTTGACGTCGGGAGATTGGAATAAAAAGATTTTGGAATAGTTTTACGTTATAGGGCCCTAGGGCATACTTCTTTCAAATCAGACAGCACGCTTGGCAAACGGCATCTATAGGGGAAATTATAATAATACTTTAAATGATAAATTTACTGAACGCTTTGCATGTGAGAACATCTAAAGAGAAATCCGAGTTTCGCCCGAAAAGCGAAGCATCGATCGCGATAGCAAATTAGTAGGCAGCTAAACGAAGCAAGAACAGTAGTTTAGCCGTGTAAACTTGTAAACATTCGCTTACTAACTAAAGCAGGGTGTCACACGGCCGCAAGCAAACATGAACACATTTCACTCGATGACCGCGGAACTCACTGTCAAGACGCTGGCGTGAGGAAGCGCGGCAGCACCAGCCAGCGAAGCGACCTTCGTACTGACTATCGCTTCAACGCAAACTGAGCGGCGAGAACAGAGCTCACACGAAGCTATGAGCCGTCAGCGCGCCTAGACTGTGTCCGCATCGAAGATCGCTTTCAAGATAGGGCCTGCGCGGCCGCACCATGTGCAGTCGCCGCCAAAGTAGAACCCCCCTCCCCTCCCTGCGGTGCCTTGCGCGCAACTGACGACGGCGCGCTTCCTGTCCGCTTTCCTCCTTCGCGCGCGCGAGATTGAGCCGCCATCGTCGGCTCACCGTCGCACGTTTTCATGCGCACATACAGCATACGACGCGCGGCGACGATGTTATAGTCCTTTGACTTTATGCGGAACATCACGGTGGCGACGACGGCAGAAATGCGCCTGCAGTGTCGATAAAATTGCTAGCGCAATAAAATAAATAAGCGGACTTCAGTGATATCTAAGAAGCCTCACTCATTGGGCTGTGAATGCGGATGCCGCCATCTCATGAATTACTTCCTCTTTGAGATGAATGCTAAGTAATCGTTGTCCGCTGCAGTATCGCTCGTTGCGGCGTCTGAAATTCATGCACACAGGAGGCACCACTATAAGAGTCGGCATGTGGCACAAAATCTTGCGCAAATTACCGAGCGCGCGACTGTTGCAGTTAGTGCATCAGTTAGTACGTCCGGCTTCCCAATGCACGCTGGCGCAAGGAACATGAGTTTCGAATCCTAGGGATACTAGTGGACAAATATTTATTTTATGCGCTTATTTCGCTACCCTCCATGCATTTTGCCGACCTTCGTAACCAAGCCTTAAGGTCAGGGGGGATCGTGGGAGGCCGTGGCCCTGTAACAGGGAGGCCTGGCCCCTCCTGACTGTGTTAACCAGTGCACACGCACATGCACGCACATGCACGCACGCACGGCTACATACATCCGTGCATACATACATACATACATACATGCATGCATGCATGCATACATACATACATACATACATACATACATACATACATACATACATACATACATACATACATACATACATACATACATACATACATACATACATACATACATACATACATACATACATACGAGCGGCTAATGTTTGCGTGGGAGACCCCCCTCACCCTTTCGAGCAAAAGGAAACTTAAAGCACAGTTCGTGACGCAAAATTTGTTGCAGCAGCTTGTATGTTATACCTCTACTGCAGCGAAACTGTTGAATATTACGCGTTTTTGCTTTCACAGGTTCGTGTGCTACAAGTATGCCAATAAGACGACTATACCGAGGGATCTGTCTTAATTAGGGGTGGGCTAATATAGGAAATTTTGAATATGATTCGTTTATGATTCGTGAAGTTACTATTAGAAGTTGTCGAATATTCGTTTCTATCGAATACTACAAGCGATAACGGGAGTTTTTGCAGCTTGGAGATAAACCTATATATAGGGAGGCTCTTCCGACTGGTTGCATTGCAGTCGAGCCGCGGTTGACGCAGACGCAACAGTTGCTGAGCGAACGCTACGGAGGGGATCAGTTCTCCAGATTCTTCAGAAGAGTTTCCAGTCGTTCAATAAGCATGCTTCGTCTTACACAGCCTATAAATTTGCTGTCTCTATTTACGTTTTCGGTTTATTATTTCGTTCATCTCACTACGTTTGGACTCCTTTGAAACGAAGTGCGTTATTGTGGTATCACACTTAACTCCTTCAATGAACACAACTCTCCCTGTATAGTATTTGATTGAACTAGTTGATTCATAGCTAAGACGAGTTTGAACAGACGAACTAAAATAACCATAAAATCAAAAACAAAAAGAAACAAAAAGTATGCCCTTATACTCTGTGAAGAAGGATGACCAGCGAAGCTGTGAATGTGGGCCGCTTAATGGCTAACTGCTAATAACGGCCCGTTATTGCGCCATCTTCAGGATAAGCCCACGTATGGGGAGTGCTTAACTCCTGATTAACCTCCGCCGCGGCTCGGCCCGGCATCGCACTATCTTCGGGATCGGCCCACGTATGTGGAGTGCGCTCCGGTGCGAGTCTGACTGGCTTTGCGTTATCTTCGGGATCGGCCCACGTATGGTGACTGCTTTACACCTGATTCAGCTCCGACGCGGGTCACCCCAGCATTGCGCTACCTTCGGGATCGGCCCACGTATGGGGAGTGCTTAAGGCCTGCTTCACCTCCGCTGCGGGTCGGCCCGGCATCGCACTATCTTCGGGATCGGCCGAGGTATGGGGACTAGTGCTTAACGCCTGACTCACCTCCGTCGCGGGTCCGTCCGGCATCGTACTATCTTCGGTATCGACCAACCTATGGGGAGTGCTCAACGCCTGATTCACCTCCGCTGCGGGTCGGCGCGGCATCGCACTATCTTCGGGATTGGCCCACGTATGGGGAGTGCTTAACCATTACCCCCTGAACAGGTTTCAGGACTGCGCGTCACGTGATGTGACGTCAACGACGTCACTACGCACCAGCTGGGAGGGCCGCGAGCGCTTGCTGCACGCTTGCCTGGCGAGAACTGATGTCAAATACAGGTTCCTCGACCGCCAGGTTCGCACGATTTATCAGGGTAATTGTAATAACTAACACTACGAAGGGAATTATACATATTTATTGATCACAGCAAACGCTGTCTGTAAAAGTATTTATCACTACACAATGTTCGCGGCTGAAATGAATAACAGCAAGCGATATCGCGCTGTAATAAAGACACATGTTGCCTTTTATACTGTGTACCATAAAATTATAACTGACAGCCAAAAGAAGTCATTGCACTGATAAGAGACACGCCCAGTAACAATACCCGAAAATAGCCATTTGTTTATTAATGTGCGCACTAGGAGCCTCAGCCTCAGTATAATGAAAGAAAGCAGAACATAGCACACTGCAATGCCAAAGCCATGCGAAAATTTTGAACACGAAAACCATATTGCCATTTTAATTGTAGGTTAGGCAAAAATATTATTTCACTCATTTATCAGATTGAAAAATGCTACACTTCAAAGGCATCAAATACAACACATTGCATTTCAGAGCCAAAGACATGCAAGAACACCACTGTCCATTAAATGCACTGGTAGCGAAATTGTTGACTATAGTAGGATAAATAAGTTACGCTATAGAACAACTTATTGCAATGCTACAGGTATAGGCATCCACAAGAAATCCCAACGCACAAACCAAATTGCACAATATCTCTGCATGCACTCTGCACAAGAAAAGTACACACAGCCACAAGTTATCACAAATAAGTAATTCACCAACCACACCAAGAACTGTCTGAGGTTTAGTTCAATGAGAAAAAAAGAAACATATCGCATTGAAATGCCGAAAACACCACAATTTCAAATTACAAAACAACGAACTGCCGTTTAAATCTAGGCTAGAAAATATGCACGACACAAACAAAAGAAGGCTCATTGTACTGCAACAGGCAGAAGTTGGCCTAAGAAATCACATCAGAAAACTGCAATAAAATACCCGCAGTGCAATTTAACAGAATTAAATGTGCAGAGTAGAAGGTATGGAAAATTACTTTTCAAGAAAGATTTGAGCAGTTCGGTTTTTTGCCCTCTCTTCTTTTCTAATATTTATATTATCATTCCTTCGTTTGAACAAGTTGTTCAGCATTATGTTTGCTGCACAGTTTGCAACCAATGCGTCAAGGAGCTCGTAGGTGTGCCCATTTTCACATGAATCTATGTGCTTCCTTCCAATATGTCTAGAAGGGAATGTACTGTAAGCGACAGGTGGCGGGAACTACAGTGTCCCTCAGACCGAGCGCACAGGTTGTCCAAAATTTCCAGCAAGGAGCTACTTTTCGAACTGAGTCCGGTACAAGAGCGTTACCAAGGTTCTTGATCGCGGAGCCTTGATAGCAGGCAGACACTCGAAGGTTTTCGAACACCGTCAATGACGCCTTCAACCGAGGTTCACGATCGCCGATAATGTTCAAAAACATCGTGCACTTTTCTTTATGGATCACAGTCCACTTCACCGACACTGATGCCACTTGCAAACGCGCCTTGAGTTCTTCGAGGGAAGAGAAATGATCTCTCTCGTGCTCCGCTTCATGTGAAGCCAGTGACTCTTCGAGAGCACGGGCCAGTTGGGAAGCTTCTATTCGGCCCCTCTTGGCATCAGGTGCTTCTCTCGTGCTGGTACTGGTGATTAAAGGTACGAAGGACAGCCAGAAAAAACTGTAGGCACAGATCGCGGTACTGGTAGTGCAAATGTAAGAACATTTCCTATTCTTGGATCCGCGTATGAAGTCGTGCTCTCGATGCATGAAGCGTGGAAATGATCCGCACAAACCTGCAGCAATGTACAAACGTCTCGTAAACGCCCGAGAAGCCACTTACTAAAATAACTTAATGGTCTGCCCTTTGTGTAAGCGTGCTTACAGTCCGTGTGGGCACAAGAAGTCTATCTGGGCTTCGGAAGTATCACCGTAAAAAGTGCTTAACGAGTACGAGCAACTAGGAGCACACAACAGGACCATCAAGAATTCTTACCTTATTGTACGAAGTGGGCGCAAAGTCCTTCCTAGGAATGACGCCTAGCCATTTCTTGAAAGTGTTGTCGTATTTAGGGAAAGAAAACACTTGTATCCTCTTCCGCGCGTCGTAGTTGCCGGTGCACCCCGGTACACAACACTTATTTGGCATTTTAGCACCCACTGCACATCGCACACCGAAGCAAAATTGCTGCAAAACAACAAAGGGAAACGATAAACGCGGCCACACCCCTCCAAACAACCGGTCGGAGCGCTGCCAGGAGCGTGAAAGAACGAGGCTAAATTCATGTCGCTGACGCTGCGGCTTCTGGAAGTGTCAGCCTGCCGGATATGACGTCAGAATTTCTGGCGCAGGCCTGAAAGCTGTTGAGGGGGTAATGACAACGCTTGCTTCACCTTCGACGCGCGTCGGCCCGGCATCGCACTATCTTCGGGATCGGTCCACGTATGGGGACTGCTTAACGCCTTATCCACCTTCGCCCCGTGTTGTACCGGCATTGCACAATCTTCGGGATTGGCCCACGTATGAAAAATTATTGCTGTATGTCTACGGAGAAGTGATCCGGCATAACCTAGCCGTATACAGCTTCGCTGTAAGAACAAAACCTGGGAGAATGACCATGCAGGACGACGACGTGCTGGTCTGCCTTTCTTAGGCCTTTTTTTTCGGTTCAGCTGTTCAAACTTTTCTTATATGGCCCCTCGCCAGGCTACATAGAAAATTTTGGTTCTACGCTGGAAATTATTACCTGCCCTCTAGGAAGCGTTCTATACAACAATAATTTTTCAAATGCGTTCATTAATAGTTGAGATAAAAATATTTCAGGGCCGCGAACCCATGATTTTAGGATGCCAGTGTCACCGCCAACACATACACTCTCTCCACTTGCCGCCGTCTAACCTCCGCAAGCGAAACCCCTTCCCTGCGTTCTCCCATACCGGAGCTGGAGCGATCGCTTGACGCAAACGTCACGGGCCCCCCTTCTTTTCTCTCTCTCGCTTTTTTGCTGCGCGGCGCACTTCCGCTGACGGTCTCACACGCGAGGTGTTGCGTTTGTCTCATTTCGCTTAGAGCACAACTGCGCGCTGTGCACGAGAACACCTGATTAGCGGTATAAGTTAGTGCTACACGAACACTGAGGCAGACGTAAGCTGATCACAGAGTTTGATCGCGCACTGGAGCTCGGTAGAAAATGACAGTTTCTCTCTCTGCTCGCGCGACTGCACGACATAAGAAGAAGCCGACGAAACTGAAGTTCATCTCTCTTGTCACGGTACGAAGTAAAACAAAGAGACGCGGACATTTGGTTTGTAGACTTTATTATTTCTCTAAACATTAATCAGTATATTGAAGCAACAGACTAAACAAATAACTGATGTTGCCTTGAATAATTCTGGAAGTCACCTGCCACTGTGAGCGACGTCATAGCATTACCATCTACGTAGGTCCACTTGCGCATATACGTGACCACTCTGGCTGGGTGCGTGGCGCCCTCGATGCGAAGGGCAAACGGCGTTTGGTTTGAAATTTAAGCTCTTTCCGCGGCGCCTAGGGATGTAGTAGTCGGCAGGCACGATCGTTAGCGCGCATTGTATGTACTGGGTTTGTCAGTTCGAAATGGCCGGATCTGGTGAGCAGCCCTTCAACAACTCTATGTGCATCCGAATTCCTTTGTTTCAGTGGTGCAGCAGATAGGATCACATTGTTTCTCATTTACAAGTATATCGGTTGACCTCATACCGTTGTTAACGGCATTACATGCATCAATTAAATAACAAATATTCTTGCCAAGCGTACTCCAGCAGCACAACCTTGATATTACGCACGGCTTAAATAATGAAAATCTTGGGTATTCGATTCGATATTCGAAGGTCGTCTTTCTGAAGTTTAGGTATTTAAAGAACTCTGTTTTTAATGCAAAAATATCTTCTAAATATAGGATTTAACCGATGCAAGTACGTTTTGTCTATTACTCGTCCTTTCAGTAGGGTGGACACCAAGTGATTGTGGTTCGTAATATCGATGAATGATTAATCGATTAATCGGTTAAAAGTACCCCGCAAGACGATTATTCTTCATTGATGTCCATCTTTCATTTAATCGACTTATTCGATTAGGCTTGTTCGATTAATCGTTTTCGATGGTTTGACAGGAGTGGCGGGAAAATTTTGAAATCGTGCTAGAATGGCGGTGCACGAGCAGTGAGTTTGCGGGTGTGGTAGAGCGACTGTCGGTGACTGCTTTTCCAAGTCCCGAGTTATGCAGAGCCGTGCGCCTCCTGAGTTGAGTTGAGTATAGTGGTTGTAGGCTACTGCTGGGATTAGCCCTGCAGTTTCTGCCGGCAAATGCTCAACCGTAGCGGCAATTAAAACACATAATTCACATAAATCAGACACAGACCTCACAACTACAGATAGTCACTCCTAAGGTCACCATGTGAAAGCCAAATCCGTGTCCTGCAGGTAATTTAAAAGAAGGCGACAAACCTACTTCCTGCACAATTGGTTCCCGCGCGGGAAAACAATGTCCTGAAGAGAACTGTGAGGAATTCCTGTCTTCTTGAGGGACCCGAATAACACACTCCTTTCCGCGTTATACAGAGTACAGCACATAAGGTAATGTTCTATGGCGCCGCACACACCACACGTTGAACATAATGGAGACAACGTCAGGCCAGTCATACATCCACGCAGAGGTACGAGCATAGCCCGGGCGAATGCGGAGCAGTAAAGTGGCTTGGTTTCTTTTGAGACCCTTGGTCACACATGGCTTGTGAGGTGAGCTCCACAGAGAACTGAAGTGGCACGACACCGCTTCTCTGAAGAGTCTCTTGTCCTCTTGAGGTACTTTTCTCAATGGATTCCCAGACAGCGCTTTTTGGGCGAGGCTGTCCGCCATCTCGGTGCCTATGATACCTATGCGTGAGGGCACCGCACCCATTGGAAACGTATGGAGAAGCCTTTGATATGGAGATTGTGCACAGAGCATAGGGAGCTAAGACATAATGCATCAGTAGGGAACCCGTGCTCTAACCTTTGAAGGGCGGATTTCGAATCTGTAAGAATGAACACAGGTTGAGGCGTACAAAACCGTAGCTTCTTTAGAGCTGCCTCAATGGCAATGCTTTCGGCCGTTGTGGCGGACACGACTGCAGTGAAGCGAACCGACCAATCATACTTTAAAGAGAGAATGTGAAAAGCAGCTGCACTAGATCCTCCGACCTTGTCCACAGAGCCATCAATAAAAATTTGAAGATGACGTGCATATTCAGTCTCAAGATGTTCCAGTACGAGCGAACGCGTTGCCGCCAAAGGACAACTCCGCTTAGCGCGAACGTGAGGAATTTTCAACGAGCAATCGAGGCTCGCCAATGACCAAGGTGGTTTCAACCTCTTAGTTCGACCTCTAGCGTCAAGACCCAGGTAACCAAGAGTATTAAGGGCCAAGTATGCACGGGACTCAGATCTCTTTCGAAGGCTCTGTAGAAGGGCTCGCCCGGCTATCGTTTGTTTGAGGCGGCCAATTTGCATCAATAACCTTTGTAAAGTGACTAGGCTAAGAGGTCTCGATAGAGACTCATAAAGTACTGCATTGTTAGGAGCAGTCTGCGGAAAGCCAAGAGCCCTCCTTAGGTCCTTTCTCTGCAAAACCTCAAGTCGTTCCAGCTGTGATAGCGAGGGGGAAATTAAAGGGAGCTGGCACATTATTCGACTCGTCACTAGTGCATCTTGCAGCCTGATCATTGTAGAAGGGTGATTGCCCCATTGCTCACTTGCAACTCTACGGATCACATTGAGACGCGGAGATAGTCATGTCACAATAGAGTCCACAGCTCGTCGCCACTGTAGACGGTAGTAATTAATGACGCCCAAAAAGCGCCTGTGCTTCAATTGACGAAGGCAAGATTGATGAAGGTCTATCTTCAGCCGCGCATACCGTCTTCCTCTACCTGGAAACATGATGAAGTCAGATTTTTCCACCGAGAGAGTCAACCCAACACCTTGAAGGAAATCTTGAACTGAAAGTAATGCCTTTCGAGCTATCAGAGCTAAACGCTTGTGTTGGTATCCTGTTAACCAAATAAAAATGTCGTCCGCATATATCGACAAGTGGATATGACTGCAATGTTTTTGCACTTCAGCGGGAAGACGAGCCATTACAACATTAAGCAGCGTTCTGGAAAGAACACTTCACTGAGGTACACCTCGCGATACCGCCCTTTCTGTGCTTATCGTACTTCCTAACCGCACTTGAATTTTACGATCACTGATGAATGAGTGAACGGATCGCAGAAGATAGCCCTGTACGCCTATGGCCTGCAAACTATTTAGTATTGAGCTCTGAAGGATGCTGTCATAAGCCTTTGATACGTCTAGGAAAATAGCTAGTGTTGAGAGGCCGAAAGCTCTTTGATGTTCAATGTGGCTTATCAAGTCCAAGACGCTATCTTGCGCGCTCAAACCTGTGCGGAATCCAGTCATGCTTGTTGCGCCTCCCTCTCTTCCCTCACACCGCACCCGCCACCACGCCAATCGAAGCCGGAGGCATCTAATGCCCTCGCAATTCAAGGCATACTATAACCCAGTCATTGGTTGCCGTGTTACTCTCAGTCCACAAAAGACGTGGCGCAGCATTCGTGCCGGTTTGGAGCATGCATTTGACATAGCGGTTGAGGTTGTGTCCCTTCCAGCGAATCTGTGACTTCTATTCTATAATCTATTCTTGCATGCTGATTGTGTGGCTGGTTGTGTGGTCACTGAAAGAATGTTTCGCCCAAACATCCCAGCCAAATGACATTCCTTCACTCTGTAGAAAAGAGTATGTGGCTTAAAATCCCGAACCAGTTATTTACTTTTCACCTGTGAATATTGCAATTTCTTATATATTTTAGTTGAGCTTCACCTTAACCTTCCACTTTTGCTATTTTCCTTATTTCTTGCTTAACTGTACTGTATAGGAATTCTCGTGTGCTATGTATCTTGTTTATTTCTGCTCTAAGTGCTATTTTATAACAAACATAGTTTATCTTTTCAAAGGCCAGTAGTGCCAACTTTATTTAGTCTAACAAATTAAAGATTATTCGTCATCAAACTTTACACAGTTAGATTTCTAACTTGGTTTCACCTCTCAAACATTAAAATAGAGTCCTACAAAACTGGATAACATTGTTTCAACCTTTTTAATGCGTCTGGCAAAATTAATCAATTAATCGAGGAAAAACCCTGCATCGAAAGCGATTAATCGAATAAAGGTAAAATGATGAATGGTTGCTCGTTAATCGAACAAAATTAATCGGCCACCTCTACAAGTGGGAAAGGAGCTGCAGCATACCGTTTGCTAATTAACTAAAGTTCGTTACTTGTTTCAAGGTCTATGTTGCCATGGCAATATTACAGCGGGCACTGCAACAGGCTAAGCAAGTTTGCTAACTTCTAAAAGCGCCATCCGTTGTTTAAATGCTCGTCGACAAAAATTCGCCTTTTCTTTCGCTCTGATTCTGAAACAGGGGCAGCGCCGGACGCTTGTCAAGTTATTCTCGACCCCCCAGGTCATCGCTGCATATTGCGACGACCTGGGGGCCTATTTGGGACGCTGTGGAATTCCGCCATGTTGTCGAATTTGCCTTTTTTTTTCAATTGTGGTCCCACGGCTTCTCTGACTGGCTTAAAATGCAGCCATTACGACATTTAACAATATGGCAGAATCTGACAATGTCCAGTACCCGTAGTGACAAAAAACATCTTCGGTTAGAATTGTTCCTAAGAGAAAATTCCAGTCAATCTTGGTGCTGGACATGTCATTAGCGAAGGCGGCCGGCCAATGGCAAAGAGCACTTACGAAAAAAAAAAAAGGCTTTATGAATTCCGTCCCAGAATAGCACCCCGGGACCGAATTCGGACGTATCGACAGTGACTGTCGGCATAGTGGCTAAAGTGCACCGCCGAAGGTGCGACTTCGCTGTCATGTAGTGCCCACATTTTGCACTGATTGTTCAAGCCTTGCTGCGCTCAGTATTCACTGTATTCACTTTGATCACCGGAATGACAGCATTTTTTTTTATTGAGATGAATATTAGGAGAGGTTGGCGCCTTTATGGTGGCACCGGCTACTCCTTGTCACTTGGCAAAGGAAACAAGTTTGCGTAAAAAGGGAGAATAGCGACACGAAAGATGGCACTCAGTAGAACACTGGATGAATAAAAAATATACAGTCCAACAGTACATGAGTCGTAAAGTTCTGTGCATAAGTCCAGTCCATGTACGCATATATAAAGTCAGATATTTCAGAAAAGTCGGATAGTCGGAACAGTCATAACACTCAACACATGTAATGCACTGCAAGTACAGAACAGAATTTTACATATTGCATAAAAGGTGCGATCGCCTCATAAACCAATTATGAGTCACGAACAACGTTTATGTTACTCATTTAGCGCATTCGGATCATCTGACGCCTAATATTTTCCCAAAATGTTGGTCTCCTCTAAAAACTTTTTCAGAGCAACAAGCGCTCTTTTTTGAAGGCCCGCAGTTGGTGATGGGCCAAGTATTTTTTTTTAGAGTGAAAGGTCTTCTGTCTAATATCAACAAATTTGCTTGCAGTACCCTTCTTTGTGGATTCTTTGGGCTGCGATGCTTGCAGAGCAGCAAGCATGTCACGCACTATTCGTTTTACGCGCCAAACATTGTCTATATGCGGCTAGTAATTGACGATTTTTTATGCAGTTTATGCGAGCCCGTAATGGGGTTTATATAGAGCAGGCTAGGGAAGGAACGGGGGGGGGGGGAGGGGGGGGGGCTTGCATCAACTTCTGCGTGCTGACAGCTTCGAACTTGCAAATAATGTGCATACATTCATGGAAAGTGACTGCACTGAGGTAAAAGAGTTGTACTACGAAGAACGTTTTCGCGCTGTTCTTTTTTTTTTCAGAGCAGTGGACTGCCTGACTGATCGATCGACAGATACACTGAACGGTCTATGCATGTCTCAAGAGCAGGCTCGAACAACGACATTTTTTT
This sequence comes from Dermacentor albipictus, assembly GCF_038994185.2. Taxonomy (NCBI): domain Eukaryota; kingdom Metazoa; phylum Arthropoda; class Arachnida; order Ixodida; family Ixodidae; genus Dermacentor; species Dermacentor albipictus. The sequence continues at coordinate 87,079,688 of NC_091821.1, forward strand.
AAAGTAAGTTTTTAGATACGTTGTGTGTTAATATTATGAATCGCCCTGAAAGTATCCAGCCACAGAAAACCATCGTTACATACCAAGTAGAAGCACCGTAGCGCTCATCCTTTCGTCGCATGTACATGGATAATAGCATGCCGTCTTCGTTAGCTTGCCACGAGAGAGCTGTTCTGCATCGGTTGGGGTGCAAGGCATGTAACCGTCGCTATCGACGGAGACACCTTTTCTCAATAATAATTGCAAAAAAAAAAACAGAGGAAGAAGAAAGAGAAGGCGGAAGGACGCTTCGAGGAGTGACGCACCACCTTTCTTTTCGCATCGGGAAAGTGAGTGCAGGGACGCGCGTCGCATTCAATGGACCCTTGTTATGGTGGCGGAAGACTGAGTCTGTGCATACAGAGAGTTTCACTTTCTCTCTCAGCGAGAATTTGAGTAAAATGGAAAGTAAGTATTGTAATAGAGAAGTTATTATAAGTTCAAGGTGATGGCCACAGGCGAAACTTGCATGTGGTCAGAATTTTGTTTTGGTTTAAAAGAGCGGTATCTACATCGCATATATACATTTTTTTTTTTGCGATGAAGGCTTGCTCTTAAGGCATAATTCTTAGAGCGTATATGTGTATTATATGTGTGCTGTGAGGCATGTGTTGTGTATGAATTGAAGCAGTGTTTTGTGAAATCTGTTGTCATGTATCCAGCGGTCATAGCTGGTTGTCACACTGTAGCAGAGGCCGGCTTGCAGTAGGAGACGTGAGCGTTCCGATTGTAAACCCGTACATGTCCATATTAGGTGGTATGCATCTGATTCCACCGCAGGAACGGAGCAGTATGGACATGTAGCACCCAGTGGTAAATGCGACCAGTTCCACCATGAGACAACAGCCGGTGTAAGGGCCACCCGGCCCGAAGCCTCCTAAGCACAACTTCCTCCGCCTATAGTAAGGTGAAGGGGGAGGGAGCAGACACACGGTGGGATAAGAGCGCGTGTGTCCTGCCGGAGAACATTTTTACGGGCTCGCAGCGAGTTACGGGGTTGGGGTGGGAGGGGAATAGGTGGAGGATCAGGATTAGGAGGGCAGTGTGCCTGCTGGTCAGCAGCAATGTTGTGAGGGTTCGCTGAATGGCCTTGAATCCAGTGTACCTTGACGCAAGTAGCTATCTTACTATTCATAGAGTGTATTCTCTCGCAGATTTCCATCGCCTTATCAACCTTCTTGAGTTCCTGAATAGCCGCTAAAGAATCCGTGAATATATCTAGTTGCATGATGGTAGGCAGCTTAGATGTCGCATCTTGCACAGCGTCGTGGATGGCTTGAAGTTCCATTACTAGAGCGCTGGCTTCCGTAGATAAACAGCGCTGGTGGCCGGTGATGAAATTATGCGTAGTACTCAGGAATGATGTCCTTCCGCCGTCTGGGAGAATGGCAGCATCCGTATAGACTTTGCAGGTGTTAACTCATGATGCATCGACGATGTTGTGTTCGTCAATAGTACCTGTTGTATCGCTGCGTCGTAACTTCGTTGGCTTATTAGTTGCGATGCTGGTGAATTCCCAGGGAGGCATTGGATAGGGCTGATTGTCAATCCGAGAGCCGCGATGAAAATGAGCGTGCAACGCAGCGACAGCCGGAATAAGAAGCTTTTTTATTTCACGTGCTTTTTCACATGCACGAAGACAATTTTAAGAAACTTTCGGACTCTATGCCCTCCACCCTCCTCCAATATTTTTCTTTTTTTGCCTGCGACACTGGTAGGGGCGTGCGTTGGTGCTGTGAAAACTTCACTGCAAACTTGGTGTCATCTATGACTTGTAGAGAAGGGCGGGCGCATATACACATGCACATATGTATGGAAGTGTATGCGCGTGGTCATTGACTACGTAGGTAGGCGCGTTTTGTTAATCAACTGGGCTACAGGACATACACTAAGTAACTTTTACCGTTCCAATGTATGTATGGTGGGGCCCACTTCCGCACCATGTGTGTTAAGCCATGCTCGTGAACTAAGCGATCGCTTTTCTTGTTTAGAGTGCAGCTCCTAGGCGCTCGTTCCTGCGTTGCGCGTCGGCATGCCACGGCGTCCATCGGTGTCATCCCTCGGCGTAGCCGATTGAACGAGCAAAACGAAGGATGAAAGAGCGAACGCGGAGCGCAGCGGGCGATGAAATTAGGTGCGAGCAAATAGAGCGTGAGAAGGAAAGCGGAGGAAGCGGGTATGGCGAAAGCGTGAAAACAGAGGCTTAGTGCTGCGCAAGACTGGCTGTGCGACGATGATGGCTACGAGATGACGCCAGACTAGCGCGCATCGTCTGTTCACCAATGGCAGGCTGCGAGCGCGTCCAAAGATGCCATATATGGAAACAAAGCGCTGCATGAGCGGAGGTCTGTCTGCGGCGGCTGCTCTGAATCGCGCCCACACGTCAAACATGCGCTGCCTCTCGCGATCTTTCAATTCGAGAGGCAACCCCGCCACACTTCGCTCCGTCTGCAACGTGCCGCACGAGAGAGATTGTCCGCGCCAGGTAATATATCGCAAATGAATACATGTGTAAAGAATACATGCGTACGCACATGTACACACACACACACACACACACACACACACACACACACACACACACACACACACACACACACACACACACACACACACACACACACACACACACACACGCACGCACGCACACTCATGCATATGCACACGTGCGTACACACGCATACACTTTACCTATACGCTTCAGATTTGTGACGACTAGGGAGGAAATGAAAGCACACACATTATAAAGTTATCTTTTCTTGCTGACAGCTTCACTCATTGGGTCACACATGACGTCGTATTTGTGGATGGACCTCTTTTAGCTGTGTGTCTACAACAACATGCTCTTGTACACAAGGAGGGTCGTCTTCACGTTACAATATTGAAACAGGATCAGAGAAAATCAGACGCTGCTAGTCTGAAATATATATATATATATATATATATATATATATATATATATATATATATATATATATATATATATAATCCGAAAACACCCGTGTACTTAGATTTAGGTGCACGTTAAAGAACCCCCGCTGGTCGAAATTTCTGGAGTCGGCCACTACGGCGTGCCTCATAATCAGAAAGTAGTTTTGGCACTTAGAACCCCATAATTTAATTTAGTTTTTTAGGTTGGCCCACTCCAAATTTTATTTATTTATTTATTTATTTATTTATTTATGGTACCCTCAGGGTCAACAGACATTACAGAGGGGAGTGGTACAAAACACAGAAAAAATTATTTTATCTACAAGAGGCAGCACAATGTTTTTAACAATGCGATAGTAGTTATGAAGAGGCAAAATACATGTTACAAAAAATACCATATATATTCAAAGAAGCAGTCCAGTTTTTCTAGTTATACAATAATAGCTATAAAGAGGCAAACAAAAACAACATGTTACAGGGCATTGGTTAATGAAGTCACAAATTTTTGATGATCTGAAATTGTTACTACCAATTTGGGAAGGCAATTCCAATCATTTGATGTGCGTGGTATGTAGGAATGGTTCTGTTTTACACAATGGAATGCCAACTTTATGAGCATGATCCAAACGGTGCGAACCGTAATGGGGAGAAAGTATTAGTAAATCACGCAGGTAGGGATGATGATACAGTTTGTGAAAGAGGCTTAAGCGAAGCATCGCACGTCGAGAAGCAAGCGTAGGTAGATTAAGGTTAGCTTTCATTACCGTGATGCTCGCGCTACGACTGTAATTAGAGAGTATAAAACGGACGGAATTATTTTGCACCATTTCAAGCGTATGTACCAAAGTATTATAATGCGGATCCCAAACCGAAGCGGCATATTCTAACTTAGGGCGAATGAGTGTTTTATGTAGCATTATTTTGAGAGACGAAGGCGATTTTGCAAAGTTACGACGAAGATATCCGAGCATGCGATTAGCGTTGCAGACAACATGAGAGATGTGAGTATCCCAGGTTAGATTGCTACTGATGTGAACTCCGAGGTACTTATATGAAGATACGCTGTCGAGTAGTGAATTATTTAGGTGATAAGTAGGTAAACTAGTAATCTTTCTAGACACTCGCATGAATTTGCATTTTTTAATGTTTAGTTCCATAAGCCATATATTACACCACTCAAAGACTGCGTTAATGTCAGCTTGAAGAAGAGCGGTGTCATTTGAATTTGTTATTTCTCGGAAAAGTACGCAATCATCGGCAAACAAATGAACTGATGAGGAAACGCAGGATGGTAAATCGTTAATATAGATGAGGAAAAGAAGAGGACCGAGGACAGAGCCTTGCGGCACACCAGAATGGACTGTGCATTCTTCAGAATTCGCGCCGTTAGCTGAAACAAACTGAGAACGGTTAGCAAGAAAACTTTCAATCCAGATTAAAATACAGGGATCGAGCTTAAGTAGTCGTAATTTATAAATGAGCAGTTTGTGACACACTTTGTCAAAGGCTTTAGCAAAGTCAAGGAAAATGCAGTCAGCCAAGGACCTATTGTCAAGAATGGTGTTTAGTTTGTGTACAAAAAGTGTTAGTTGGGTTTCACACGAGTATGATTTGCGAAATCCATGCTGTGATGGCGCGAAAAATGAATTCGACTCCAAAAAACTAGCAAGATGAGAAGCCAAGATATGCTCTAGTATCTTACAAGGTATACTTGTGAGCGAAAAAGGTCTGTAGTTTAGAGGAGAATGCTTATTGCCTGATTTATGAATTGGAATTACCTTCCCGACTTTCCACTCGGATGGAAGAAAACCATCGTGCAATGATTGCTGGAAAATTTTAGTTAAGATTATTGATGTGTAACAAACTGTGCTTTGAAGGAATTTCACATTAATAGCATCACTACCCGGCGCAGAGGATGGTTTTAGTGACCTAATGATGCTCGCGACACCATCATAGCTGATAATGACAGGGAACATTACATCATGGTAATATGGTCGTAGGTGTGGTGGAGTGGAATTGCAAGGTAACGAGAAATGTTTTGCGAGAGAGAGAGAGAGAGAGAAGAAAGGGGAAAGGCAGGGAGGTTAACCAGAGAAAAAAAATCTGGTTGGCTACTCTACGCTGGGGAGAGAGGGGAGGGGGAGGTAAAGTGGAAACAAAGTAGAGATAAGGAAAGGAAAGGAAGGAGCATAGACACACAATCACAATCGGACACTGTCACCGAACACTGTCATCGCACAGCACACTGACACTTGGTGCACTATCAACATCTGTTCAGGCTACAGTCGCCTGTCCAGTTCTGTCGCCCTCAAGAACCGCAACAGTGCCCTCGTCGCCCTCTGCTGCGATGGCTTATGATGGCGGTATCTGAAGATGAGTTCCTCTGTGAGAGGTCTTTGGTCAAAGCGCGCTATCGCGGTTGCAAGTGATTGTCTCTGTAAAGTATATCGAGGACAGTCACAAAGAAGGTGTTGAAAAGTCTCCTCGTTACTGCAGTCCTCACACGAGGCGTCGTAGGCCCATCCAATTCGGTAAGCGAAAGACTTGGTGAAAGCCAGCCCTAGCCATAGGCGACAAAGCAGGGTAGCTTCGCGACGACAGAGCCCAGCTGGAATACAAAGGCGTAGGGAGGAGTCAAGATGGTGCAGTCGGTAGTTGTGAAAACTTCCAGCGTTCCACAAGGATAACGTGATGTGACGGCTGATCATTCGAGCGGCATCTGTCCTTGATAACGGTATCGGCTCCTCTTCGTCCCCTTGAAGAGCCGACCGAGCAGCGTTATCAGCGAGCTCGTTCCCTATGACTCCGCAGTGACTTGGAAGCCACTGAAATGTCACGTGGTGTCCTTTCTCAGTTAAGGTATGAATGAGTTCTCTAATCTCAAATACCAGTTGTTCGTGTGGTCCGCGCCGCAGGGCCGATAGCAAAGATTGCAGTGCAGCCTTGGAGTCACTGAATATTGACCACCTTCGAGGTTGTTCTTGGTTGACGAGGCGAAGTGCAGCGCGAAGGGCTGCAAGTTCCGCGGCCATCGGTGTCGTTGGGTGACATGTCTTGAAACTGATGGTGGCGGCTTTCGCTGGGAAGACCACGGCTCCAGAGGAACACTGGAGAGTTGCCGATTCATCAGTATAAATATGTACGTGTTCGGCGTACCTCTCGTGCAAAAGAAGCAGAGTTAGTTGTTTAAGAGCTGGTGATGACAGCTCAGATTTTTTCCTGATTCCTGGTACGGTGAGATGCACTGCGGGTCGAGCCAAACACCATGGAGGAATCGATGGCTTAGTTGCGGGGGTGTAGCCTGATGGGAGGCAAGTGTAATACTCCGAAATCGTAGTACAAAAAGCTGCCTGCGGCCTTTCTGATGGTAGTGTTGCCAGATGGTGGGAACAGGCACGGGCAACGTGCCTAATGTGCACTCTCAACACTTCTACCGCAATGTGTGTTTTGCAATGTTTTGCGAAAACTTCATTTAGTATTCCGGGACACTGGTTGGCCGGTATAGCGTCACCATTAACGTCACTGAGCGCTATTATATTATTGTCTTTAAAATTAACCGTGTGCCAAAATTGTTTAGGGTTAGTTTTAAGCATACGAGGTAATGTGCTGCCTAAGAAGTTATCTTTGGCATCTTTTAGAGCCTGCGCGTACTCATCGGCACTCATTTTGTAGGCAGTCCAACGAACATTGGTACGGCTTAGTTTAGCTGATTTAAACAGGCGCTTTTTTTATTAGACAAGCGTTTTAGCTGATGATTATACCATGGTTTCTTTAGATTAGAGGTGATCGTGTAAATAGGGGTATGCCTATCTGTTAATTCAATCACTTTATTAACAAAGATACTCCAGTTTGACTGAACATTACGGCATTCAAATTCACGCAAGTATTCGTCCAGAAACACTGCGAGTTCATTATTAATTGAAAGAAAGTCAGCCTTGTTATAATTTCTTGATGTCTTGATCTTTTTAATCGGTTTAGGTCGCTCGAGGCAAACTTTAAATGAAAGTAGGCAATGATCGCTGATACCTGGCGAATATGTTAGGTCGAAAATAAGATCGGGTCGGGTAGTAAAAACAAGATCAAGTGTATTGCAAACAGTTGGCCCGCCCCATATCACCCCCGAATTCAGGTTGACCCACCCCCGTAGATCACCCCCAAGTTTAGGTTGGTCCGCCCCCATATCATCCCCAAATTTAGGTTGGCGCACCCCCAATAAATCGCCCCCGAATTTAGGTTGACCCACTTCCAAATTCAAGTTGGCCTGCCCCAACCTCATGTACATTCAATGGAGGCCTATGCATTCCTATGGGAACGGTGTCACGCTTTTTCTGTTACAGACACGATTCTGCTGCCCAGTTGCTGGGGTACTCGCCAAAGAATGCTACGCATTAATGTACCCGAGACAACATTTTGGAGCAATGTAGCCTTATACTATTCTGCCATCCGATTTCGCGCTTGCAGCAACATCACCGTGTCCATTGTAAGCACCAAAAGTGCGCCCTTCCAATCCAGAATTTAGAAAAAAGTCTCACTTGCCTACTTGTGTCCTGAAGCAATCCCCGCTACATCTACTGCAGGATACGACTCCAATTCAGTCTACATTTATATAGATACATTTGTACTCTAACCAGCTCCACTGGTGCGGCGGTTATTCCGTCGATGTCAACCTGCTAGAAGTTTAAGATCAGCCATGTCATAACAATGGCAGCGTCCGAACTTGTCACCCTCCATAGCGCAGTCCTTTATGTGCAGTAATAGTCACTCAATATCTGGATATATCCTGTGAGTCAAAGGTAGCTCTGCAGTCTCTCTTGTCAGCTTTGCGGCGCGGCCCATATAGACAATTGGTATCAGAGATAAGATTACACTGCCACCAAGCGGTACCATCAACTTCATCTCAAGACCTGATAAAGCGTATCCGCGTACTACAGCTGTTTCAATGGTTCCGAGATTTCGTAATAATTATAAGCTGTAGTCCTTGCAACACAACCTACCAATTATTTTTTAGAAATACTAGCGTGTAGATAACTTAAGTTTAAAGGAGGTGAAAAGTTATTTCGTGAACATGCAGTAAGGTTTTTATATTTATTTTATTAGTATTTCGTCATATGTATACTCTTGCATTATTATGTTGCTACAAAATTCCGTCAGTACTGTATAAATCGCAGTGCTGTATGTTGCTGCTGTATGTATATGCGCATGTGCATATGAAAATATACCTACTTTCCACTTTATATTGTTAAAGTTTGTGCTGCCTTGCTTTTAAAAAAAATCTGTTCCTTGTTCCTCTATTGTCATTACATTGTCATTGTACTGTATCCTGCGTCGTCACTCACTTCATAGTATGGAAGTATGGGTTTCGTCAAGTAATTGATTCCTTTTTTACCCATAATTTCTTCCAGGAAGCTTTCTGGAAAATGAACTGAAATGAATTGACGGAGGCCACGGCATAATATTTCAGGGGCTACCCCGGTGCATTGTAATGTCACTGGCAAGGAAAGTCCCGAAAGTCTCGATTTCGTTGTCGCGCGAACGGAGGCAATGCGGCACCTCAGCAGTCTTACCCATACCATCACACTAAGAAAATGGAATACACCAGAGCTCACCAACCAGCGCCTATGCACTTTAGACCCATACATTACGTTACAACTTTTACGCGGTTTTACTCAGCGGGAAGAAACACTCCTATGTAGCGTGCGACTTGGGGTTCCTTTACGAACGCTGGCTCATTCCTATTTGGTATGGCGGACAGTGTCGACTGCAACACGTATCGCGTAATATAAGCCATAAAACATCTACGTACGAAGATGTGAGGCTTGCCCTTCGGAGAGCTTTAATGCACTTAGGTGACAGGCCTTTTATAGAAGAGATGATCTTGAGACCGTGGTCTCGTGCGCTTGCAATGTGCAAAGCCACAAAAGCGTTGCTACGCTTCTTGAGGTGCACCAGCCTGTATGATCACTTGTGATGAACTGCACGATGAACCCTTCATTGTGCGTGTTCGGGCAAGGTATGAACCTCTCCTCATCTTTGCCCTTCCTCCAGTGTAGGATAACCAACTGTGCTCAGCCTGGTTAATCTCCCTGCCTTTCCCTTATAACTTCTCTCTCGTTCTCTCTCATGTACGAGTATACCAGGACACAAAAGAGCAGCAGCATCAGTATCAGCCCAATTTATTTCCATTGCAGGACAAAGGCTGCTTCCAACAATTTCCAGTTACCATTGTCTTACTTAAGCTGACTCCATGAATATGAGCTCTATGCCTGTGAATTTCCTCATTTCATTTCGCAACCTAATTTCTCTACCTTGTTCGACTGCATTTCCTCTGTCTTGCAATGCAGTGATAGTGTACTTTTCTAATTAAAAATGGTGGTAAGGTGCCACTCATTACTCGGTAATGTCTGTCGTATGTGATAAAAACAACATTTCTTTTTCTGTAAATTTTCTTCTCGTTAACCGGGCCTCCCGTGACTGGCTGGCTTTGATAAGCGTGCTCTTGCACAAATACTAGAGGATAACTACAAATCATGAATTCTGCTTCTCTAGCCTGTCGACTGAAGATTTCCCTAAACTTCTCAATAATAATCGTCAAAACTCAGATTTTGTTGGCTAATGTCCATTATCGTTTGTTGCCATCTCCAGCTTTGCTGAACAGGACAGTGCTGTATGCCAACTGTTATATGCCAGAACTAGTTTGCTATGTACCGTCAACCTTGCTTTTGCATTGTGTTGAAAGGTCACTACGTTGATGACAATTTGTATAAATAGTTAGGTAGGGTTAATTTGGGTTTAACTGGAGAAGTTTGAAGCAGTACGCCTCCGCTTACTTCAATTCACCTACCTGAAAAACAGGAACTAATTTGGTTTAAAATAACAAAATACACAACAACAATAATAAAAAACAAGAAATAACGCTTTAGGGCGCACAGACACTCACAGTTACGAGATAAAAAAAAACTAATGAAACAAAGCAATGAAGGCGAGTCACTGCACAAAGTCGTCCCTAGTAGTTCGTGTACATGTCCGTACATATAAAAAGTATTTTACTTCACTAAAAGCTGTTCTTTGAAGGCCACTAACTGAGCATGGTTCAAGTGTTGTCCCAAGGGACAGTACTTGAACAACACTCTGGGATTTCCCAGAGCCCAAAGTTTGAAGTGCATCTGTTGCCTTTGCTGGTCGTATAATGGGCAGTCCAGCAACATGTGGGATATGTCCTCGTCCGCCACTCACACAAACATGATGCGGAGCTTGCACGGTGAATTTTATTTAAAAAAGTGTTTTGTGTATGCCACACCAAGGCGAAAGTGGCGAAACAACGTTTCGACACCTCACGGTATCTTCCCGTACACTCTGAACTGCAGCTTAGTGTCCACAGCATTCAAAATTGATCTTTTGGACTCTTCATCGACCCATGCCGCAGATGACATTTTCGATGAGAGTTTTTGTGATATGCTTCTAACTTCATTGATGGATGTTGATTTATTCTCCATGTTCATGTGCACGTTTCGCCAATTCGTCCGCTCGTTCATTTTCAGTTATGCCGGTATGACTTGGAGCTCACTGAAATGCAATTTCGTGACCACGAGTTCCCGCAACTTGTGCCTACTCAGCAAATTTTGACCATTATTTTACTGTGTGCACTTTTTGCCTGAACATTGCAAAGCAGCTCAAGTGGAGACTGTGTATCTGGGCACACTACCGACGTATCTGGAGGCTGCATGACTAGCCGCAATGGACCTTGTCGCTTCCAATATTGCGTAGGGTTCTACCAATATTGATGTGATGACATGGCAGTGCTTAAACAGGAGTTCTGTTTTAATATACGTGCAGAAAATGCACACAATGAACTATATTTTGGTACATGCAAGAGTCATATGTGTACAACCGTCTTTTGCCGGCATGTTTATTGTACATTTGAAACAGCACTAATTGTGTCGGCCATCCACAAGGTTGATGCTGCGTTTCTTACTGAATGTCCATGTTATCAGCGGTACTTTATCTTGCTCCACTGTGCTGATGGTGAAAATTCAAATGCAAAATAGCGCTCCAGCACATTAACAGTTTCTTGCTCTTTGGCGAGGGGTTTGAACCCCGAAGAACGTACCTGGGATGCTCTGTAAGGTCAATGTTTCGCCAAGGCAATGAACTGTAAAAGAAATCCCAAGATTCTGTGAACTCAGACCGTGCAATCTCAGCATGTTAGTGATTTCAAACGGTCAACCCTTCAGCTAAAATATCGAAGGAGAAATAAAACGCCAAGGAAGGACATGTTGTCCCTCATTTCTATGTGGCTAGCTTGCCTTCTATCCTCATAATAGTACTCAAGCCCAAACAAGAGCACGGGATGCGCACATTGCTGAGGTCGTGAATGGCTTCCAAGAAACAAAGCTAGATCGCAGGACATACGTCGGTAAGTGGGGACCATGACATCGGTGAGCAGGTCGTCGGTCGACAGAGGGCCTAGCCCTCTCGTTGTCTGCAGCGTCCGTAAAGCAAAGCAGATGTGTCTACTTCCCATGTTTCCTGTGAAACTCGCCATTTCAGTATTTGGGCTTCTTTGTAGCCTAGTTGCTTCCGCTTTTGGGGAAAATTTGGCCTGACGCACTGGTGCATTGATTTTTGTCTGTACACATAACTCGCGTGGAGGACGACGCCTGTCAATTTTGAAATATAGCGCAGAGTTAGAAAATGCGCAGAATATGGCTTTACAGACAACAATTTAACAGAGATAGGGGCAGGGATCTTAACAGTTCTATGATGGTCATGCAGTTCTATGTCGCACAAGGCTTGCTCACAGTTAATTTTTTTTATTACGGAGTATCCACCAAGTTTATTACTCATAATGTCAATATCGATGACACGGCGCCACTTCAGCCAGTGACGAGCGGCAATAAGGATAGGCTGGACAAATGATTTGCATGAAATCATATTCATTTAACACCGCACTTCACTAAAATAATTCAGCGCTCTACGCTGTTCTACGTCTTTTCACGTTTGTTTGAGAGCTTGTAGCAGGCAAAACAATTTTCTGCTCTACAAATATTTTTTTTCGAACTCAATGAATAAATCACCTAGGCCACGCAGGTGTACTGATTGCTTGAAGTGAAGCTTATGAGACGAAAGCGAAGCGAGCTTCATTGGCATGCACTAGCAGAAACTTGCAGATAAAGTTTTTTCAGGAACCTTTTCAGCAATATCTCCTGCTAGCGATGCCAAAGATCTTGGTTTGTGTGGTGCTAAATTTACAACAAGTTGTATCTCTGATTACAAGAACCGGTGGCGTAGTTGTATGCGCATCACTGTCCACTGCACAGGACATGATTACCTGGCTATCCGACACATGCCTTTACCACAGACGATACCCGTTTGAGCTTCTGCGTCGGACCTTGGTAGTGCCTGTGTTGCCGCGTCCTCAATGCGATTTTCGATAGTCCATCTGTGCCTCCTACTTCAGGTTACAACATCACTTCCTCCGTCGCTGCCACGTGCCATTCTCGTATTGTGTGAGCTTCGTTAATAAGGGTTTTATGTCTCGCAAGCAACATCGAGCTTCTGTCTTTCGCCCGCGAGGACGAAAGCTTCCTCATAGGGTGGCTGATGTTTCTTTCCAACGCATGGTAAAGACAAACGCAACATTTCCTTCCCTCTGTCTCCAGAAAGTAGGCTTGCTGCGTGGGGGCTGGATTACATCCTGTAGGAAACCTATTGCACAGAACGTCGTCAAGGCTGGAGTATGAACGAACGATCAGAATTCATTTTTTTCCTATCGCTTTCAGTTTCGACTCGCTGCTGCTAGGTCGTAAAGGTCGGACAAAATGATCGCAGGTGAAAACAAACAAGGAAAGACACTAGTGCTAGTAGCACTGGATAACAGCACATGAAGCGAAGGACGCCGCTTCTTACGAATTCATACGATTTTATTCCTTTTTTTCACAGCAGGGCCAGAAAAGCGTTAAAAATGTTCATTTCTGCCTTGGGCCTCGCAGGTTTTTCTTGGTCTGGCTTTTTTTTAAGTAGTTATAATGGAGACCAGTCAAGAGAGTATGAGGTAAATGATGGTGCGTCATTTTTCTTTTTTGTGTCCTTTTCGTTCAACTTCGTATTCCATCTGTTCCACAGCGTTTTTCCATGCTGGCACATTTACCTCTATATGTTTTGGTCTAACGAACGAAAGCTATATATTTTGCTAGTTGACAAGCAGCAAAAAAGAGCACAATTAAGAGAACACGAAAAGTTGTTTACCGCAAAGAGCGAAAAGCGGAGTTTTTCTTGTGATCTTTTGTGGGCTGAGGAGGTGATCTGAGCTATGGGGAATAAGATAGAAGCAAAACTGGTAAAGAATTACGTGAAAAAAAGCATGTTAGTCGTGTCACATTGGAGGATGCTGGTAATAATTCCAGGTGATAGCCTTGGAGACATCCGCCGGTATGATTTTAAAAGATTTGAATGAGTGGATGAGCGCAGAAGGGGGGGGGGGGGGGGTCAAAAATTCTACTTTATAGCCGCGCCAGACGTACGGGGCATGCATGTTGTAGGTGCAGTAATTATAGTGTGTGCCGTAGCACTGAGGTGTGCCCTGACATAAAGTTATGCTGTACCTGCGTATTCAACATTCCAGTGATTCATTCAAGCAACCTTCCAAGGCTCCACCAAAATTGGCATGGAAGTGTTTGACCCTTGAACAGAAAATCGCCGTGATCCGCAAAGTGCATAGCATGGCTCGATCAGATCAGAAATCGGGCAAGGGGCACTCTTTGGCACACCGCAATGTCAGTCATTTATGTGACCAAGCAATGTTTACTGGACCGGTTTTAGAAGTGTTTTTCAAGCAAGGGAAAACGTTTTGTTTTCTTTGGAGTGAACGTGACCGACCAAGACAAGCCGTTCTTGCTATAAGTTCGAAAGCCGCAGGCCTTACACAATGCTAAGTTTCCAAAGGATGTTATTTACAAGGTCAAGAATGGCTCATAGATAACGGCGGTGATTTCTAAAGACTACGTCACCTTTATAGGTCAAAAATTCTTGGTGGAACAGCGTAAGAAGCTTTTCGTGATCGACATTTATCCTACACACTGAATGGCTGATTATATGAATATGACCACTCTTCCATTCCTATCAACGTACGGTATTCACAAAAATTTTCATAAGCTATAACTGTTCGTAAGAGCGGCTGCCATCCAGTCGGGATGTTGGAGCAAAGGCGGCCGGCAAATGTCAAGCAGCAGTTACGAATGAAAAACCTTCTGAATTCAGCCCTTGTAGTGCAGCGCGTAGACGACTGAATCATTGAGATGACTAGGAAGTTGACTATAGACTACTAGCTGACCCGAGGCCTTCTACAAAAGATGTTCGTAGCCTACCACGAGAAGAGCTTCGACATCCGCCTGCTGGGAGTTACACATCTGCTTATTCAGCGTTGGAAGAAAGTGGACTCGGCGAAGTTTGCTAACTGCTTTACATATGGTAAAGGTACTGTCGCTTACGCATTCCGCGCCCGTTCCGCGGACAAAACCCGCAAACGTAGCTAGCTGTACAAGCGTTTACACCAGGGGGGTATTCAGTAAGTGTCCACCTAGACGACATGTCCATTTCATCTGCTGCTGAAGTTGTGATTGGCTGGGGTGGAGCATGCGTCAGAAGGAGACAGGCGCCCCAGTCAATGAGCCCTTCAGCAGCAGATGAAATGGACATGTCCTCTAGGTGGACACTTACAGAATACTCCACACCCCCTCCTCCCAGGTTCTTCATGAATACACTGAAAACGATATCGAGTCGTGCGCGCTAGCGTACGCTGACCCTGGCGCGTTCTTTTTTTCCTGTCACAGACACAGTACTGGTCGTTGTTGTATATGGCGGTGAAAATGAAGAGGACAGTGTGGCGGACGAAATAACCCCGCAAAATTTTTTTGTTGTTCTTGTTCCTACGCCTGCCTCACATCTGCCTTTTCATTATTATGTAAAAAATCTGTCGCTATTATAGCGTTGGTCTGAAGATGTCTTAAGTGTTCATCCAGTAAGTCATTGATAATTCGTGAAGGAAGAAGCTTAGCATATTCTCGGCTTCCGTGACACTAACCACGCTTCGTTTGTTTCAAAACTGAGTCAACATCGGCGGAAAGGACTCTATGAGGTGCGTGAAAACTTCAGAAGATCGACGACTGCCACCTCTGGTAGAAACGCTCTTTAAACACGACCAACATGACTGACTCGCACCCTTGTTGCAAGATAAAAGGCTGTCACATCGGCACTGTCGGGCGTTGCTCTATACAAATATGTTTTAGGAGCTCCAGCGCTGTTGCACAACATTTTACGCGTCACTGTGGCGGCTTCAGTGCCTCTCCACATTTTACAAATTGCCACTTATATCAAAATCAGTTTCCTGACCCAATGAGAGAAATAGAGAGAAATAGAAGAGAAGAAAGGCAAAAAGATTAACTAGACGCACGTCCGGTTTGATACCCTGCACTGGGGGACGGGGTATAGTGATGAAAAGACAGAGAGAGTATATAGAGATAGAGAGCACAGTTTCGGCAAAATTTGAAGGTTGCACCGTCTAAAAACGGTCGCCAAGACCTGTTGACTTGAGGTACTTTAATAACGCTTTTGTGGCATTTTGTGCCATCGATGCGTATGGCCATGATCTAAGGATTAATCCCAAAACGTTCGAGAGTCCAGCCAGTTCCATGCTGTCTGGAGAATTTCACGTTCGACGTCGTACTGGGGACAGAGACATAAGATGTTTTCAATCGTTTCTGTAGTTTCGCAAGTGTCGCGCATAGGCGTATCCCCCATTCTACAGCGTAGCACTACAAAAGCTACAAGTGCCATCAAAAGCTTCCCACTCTGAGGTGACGGTATTGTGCTGCCTCTGGCTTGGGGTGGTACTTACAAGGGCCTATTCCTGACCCAATGATTTCGTTATAGCAAGGATCTACTGGATATTGATGTCAGTGGCGTAAAAATCACGGCAACACAAAACAGAGACGTACACAGGACATCAGCGCCTATCCTGTGGCTGTACTGCGACGATGGCTACGATATGCCGCCAGAGTAGCGCGCGTCGTCTCCATGGAAACAAAGCGCTGCATGCGCGGAGGTCTGTCTGCGGCGGCTGCTGTGAATCCCACCCACGCGTCACCCACGCACTGTCTCTCGCGATCTCGCGATTAGCAAGGCAGACGCACCACGCTTCTCTCCGTTTGGAACGTGTCGTACGAAACAGATTGTGCGCGGTAGCCAATATAGCACGAAATTTAAAAGAATACACGTATAAAGGAATTTTTAAGGTAATAAAATGAAATGAAATGAAATGAAAACTCGTATAGAGCTGCGCTCAAATTTCGTATTAGGGAGTACCGTAATCGTCGGTGATTTTTTAGATTTGTTTTCTTCGATGGACTCTGCAGAAGCATGTCATAACCTTTTTCATAAATTTTTCTATTCTTTGCCTTTTGACAATCCGTGCATAAAAAGAGCCCACCGCATTGCCCGCACTAGTCACTCTAACAGTATACTCCCTACAAGCCCATACCGTGACATTTCAGCAGTTATCTTTTCTGCGCATAGCACGAGACTGGAATGGCCTGCCCACCAAAGTTGCCACTATTATCGACCAACTTGCATTTTAGCGGCTCATCGAAAACAGCCCATTGTGACACTTGTATTATCTTTGTTTGCCATTAACCACCCACTTTCTCATGTAATGTCTCAACAAGAGACCGTTGAGGAAACAAAAGAAAAAGAAATAAAGAAAGAAAGAAAGAAAGAAAGAAAGAAAGAAAGAAAGAAAGAAAGAAAGAAAGAAAGAAAGGGGAAGAAAGAGGAAAGCTTTGTTAAAATTCTCTTAAAATATATAACAAAAACAGTAGTGAAATTTCTAGCCGAGAAGCACACATTGGCCTTGATAATATCAACAGCTTTGAGCAATTTGCCGGAGAGCCGAACGTCGTTATCGTCACTCTGGATGACTGGCTGATTATAAAGAAGCCCAAAGAATATGTTTGTGTATGCTCAAGAAACTTGGCAATTTGACACGTGAAAATTGAAGGGAGTATTGTGACACATTAGGCTCGTAATCTTCCACCTCAAAGGTGTGTCTGATTAATCCGCTCTCTCAAATAACCTGTCACTCACAGTCATCTTTTTAGTGCAATTGTCCTAGTGAAGAATTCAACAGCGGATGAATTCATCGCCCTTATAACGAGGCCAACAGATGCCATGTTGTCCCAACTATTTAAATTAATCAGGATAAACTTTGAGTGGCGATTTCAACCCATCTTCAGTCTTAATCATGCCACTCTAGACTCAGAAATTGAGCTGGCTGTTCTTCAATTATCCCCGCTACGCATCACAATTCCATAGGTATGGAAGTCAGCCAGAGTCGTGCCGATACAGGAACCTGTAACACCTGCGAGCTTGTTGTCCTCGTATAGATCTGGTAGTCTGACAAACTGCACATGCATTGTGATAGAAACGATGAAACGATGGTGCAAGAGTGGTTGCAGTGTGTATTGATGCCAATGGGGTATTTCCAGAATTATTGTCTCACTTTCGACCTCGAAGAAGCATCTCAGACTCTGTACTTGACCTCTACACATCTGTAAAACATCACAAATCTTCACGAAAGATAACAATTCAGGCATTCCTTGACACCCATAGGGCTTTTGATGCCGCGACTCATGTCCACATGCTCTGCAGCATGCACGATCTGGGCATACAAAGGAAAATACTGCGCTGGATTTTAGATTATTTAAGTAGCGAAATATTTTTGGGCATAACATTCTTTGGCTAGGTGCCCGGGATAGTTTTCTGCTCCATTCCGTTCGTCCTTACGTTTCGTATCCCATAATGCCAATACCGTCATCTAGAATTTAATAGGCAAATTTCTGTGAATACACAAACTTCTGTACGCTTACCGCCACCTACTTTTAGGCGCACGAACCTCCAACGCGATATTTTGTCAGCCAGCGTAGGAGTGATGGTTAAAGGGACACTAAAGGTTAATATTAAGTTAACCTGGACTGCTGAAATACCATGCAAGAAACCTCGAAACGCTTGTTTCATGTGAAGAAGAGACTTATTTTAAGAGAAAATGCGTTGTGAAGCGTCCGCATACTTCTAGCGCAGTTCAAATCTCCCGCCCTCCAATCGAGGAGTGGTGACCTCATGGTCTCATAGTGACGTTGCGCCGTCGGTGAGTAAAACGGCGCTCGCAGACGGCGCTACGGCTTTTCTGCGCAAAACGCAAACGCGCGGCCAGTAACAGAGCCAAGACAGAGCCGACAGCAGCGTGAAAGCGGAACTACGGTGGCTAGCGGAAGGGAAAGCGCGCGACGATAAGCTGGTTCTTCATTTTATGACGCCAACTATGACGCTCGTTGCAATGGACAACCCTGACAACGACACATTGGCTCGCAATGCTGGACTCCACTTCAGCGATTTAAGCACTGATGAACGTGTCCTGCTGCTGAGGGCTCGCGCTGCCGGCGTCGTTGCGTACTACTACGACGGCAACTGTATGTCATGGCTGTACATATTCGCACATTTGAAGCTTTTTCTTCGTGAAAACCAAATGCCGCACTCAAGTCTTCGACCTGCAATTGTTCTTGCGCTTCGGAGAATGCAGGCAAGACTGACGGAACAGCGCTACGGGAAACCATTGCTTTGAAAAGCACTGACTTCAGTAAGGCGGCGTTGAACTCATAATACTCTGGACGAAAGTGCAGCGAGCACACTGTGCGATTTTTCGGCTCTTTGCAGACGCGCGGTGGCAGAGGTGCGGCACTTCACCGCTTCGAACGGAGAGGTTCACTCATTGGCACACAGTGATAAGTAACGTTGGAATTGCCGCTGCAACTGCCCTTGGCCAAGTACCACGGACCACGGCATCAGATGGACGTGGCATTCTCGCTGCTTGTTCCAAATGCAAGTTTCGCTAGCCAGCAGGACCAGCGCAGCACGATGCGATAACGAAACAACTGAAACTCCGAAGCACGCGCGGCTCAGAGTCGAGCTCAAACGAAATGTTTCTACCACCCATACTACTGAAGGGTAACGTCAAAATGTTATTTTTTTTTAATCGAGCAGAAGTAAACAAGTAGCATTTTCTTCCGTCTTATAATCTAATGAAATTATATTTTTAATGCGAGTTGTTGAGTACTAGTGACATAAATTATGACGAGGAGTGCCTTCGTCATCGGGCTAGTACCGGAATGTCGCTGGGGGTCTCAAATCGTGTCATGCATTTACCTCAATTTCTCGGTTACTAAAGCTCTGTTCGCGATTATATTATTGCGATATGATCAAGCGATGCTCAAGAAACGAGCCGCCGCGAGAACGACGACGAAGTTGGTCGGTGCGCTTGGCGCGAGCGAGTGTCGGCCTGGCTGCCTGGCTCCAGTGTAAATAGCCTGTAAATAGTGTCTTCTGTCTGTGCTTTTCCACACGCAACATTCTGCTGGAGGTGCTCGGTATTACAAGTAGTAATTCAGAGCCGTCCTGATGAAGGCTACGACGGTACAGAGTACCGTCGCGGAGGACGAAGAGGCGTAGAGTAGCATCGGCCGGAGAGTGCTCAAAACGGTCGATGAGTGCTCTGTAGGCGTCACGGCGTTGCTCGTCGGCGAAATGAAGCAGCTATGATACAGAGAATACGCAAGAAGCACTGGCAATATTAGAGGAGTCAGAGTCGTCAACAGGGTAACGCGACAAGCTGTCGCGTACGGCCACGGCCACAGACCGTGGCCGTACGTTTTTGGCCAAAGTCATCGACGACATCATGCGTGCCTGCTCAATACGGCATAAATTTACCACCTTCTACCATCCCCGAACGAACGGCCTCACTGAGCGCTTGAACGGCACCCTTACAGACATGCTATCCAAAGAAATTTCTGACGACCACCGTGACTGGGACCTGGCTCTACCTTACATTACCTTTGCATACAACTCTTCCCGTCTCAAAACTGCTGGCTTTTCCCCGTTTTACCTCTTGTATGGCCCCGAACCAACCCTACTTCTGGACACTGTGCTTCCGTCCACCACAGCTTCAACTAGCGCTTATGCCCGTGATGCAATCACCCATGCTGACTACGCTCGTCAACTTGCGCACGCTCGTCTACAAGTGTCTCAAGACAAGCAGAAGCAACGCTGCGGCCTCCGTCACCGGAATGTCCATTTTGTGCCCGGCAGCTTCGTGTTTCTTTGGTCACCTTCGCGTAAAGTTGGCGCATGTGAAAAACTCCTTTCTTTTTACACAGGCCCATATCGCGTGCTCCGCAAAGTGACCGATGTCACCTATGAAATCGTTCTAGCCACGCCCACTACGTCCTCCGCTGTGACAACCAGTGACATTGTCCACGTCGCCCGACTGAAGCCCTACAACTCTCCACGCGCCTTGGATATTTAACAGCAACGTGACGGTGCTTTTGCCGCCGGGGGGGAGGGGGGTAGTATTACGATATGCTCAAGCGATGCTCAAGAAACGAGCCGCCGCGAGAACGACGACGAAGTTGGTCGGTGCGCTTGGCGCGAGCGAGTGTCGGCCTGGCTGCCTGGCTCCAGTGTAAATAGCCTGTAAATAGCGTCTTCTGTCTGTGTCTTTCCACACGCAACAATATTGACGCCTTAGACGTTCTAGAGCATTGCTTTATCACTTTAACTTGACTTCATAGTAACCTTTAGTGTCCCTTTAATGCATATATTTGCCTAAACTTCATCCTTCTGGCTAGACATCACGTTTTTTATGTCGCACACGGAAAATACCCTCTTGAGAATGTGTGCACTGTGACACTCCGGAAGCCTCTGCGGAACATATCGACCTCGAATTTCCACAATTTGACCAACATCAGGAGACACTTCGAGGTCGTCTGAAAGCCTTTGGTAGACGTCCCTTTTCTGTGAAAAAACTGCTCGGTCCCTGATGCTGTCCTTATAAACAAAGAGAAGCTATAAAAGCCTTGTGTTATTTTCTCGTGGACAGTGATATCGTTAGTTTCTAGTAAAAGCGCAATTAAGTGACATTAATTATGCCTCGCAACAACGCCATGATGACTGATCTTGTGGTACCATTTGACATATTGTGTTCCCTGGTGCGCTTTTATCGCGCCACAAACTTCTGTGTGCTATGCTTTTAACTGATTCCTTTATTCGTGAGCAGTATAATTGTGCTTTCCATAAGTTATACGCTGCCTCTGTATTATCCTTGCTATTATCCTATTATCCTATAGATTTACAGTTTTTATCACGACCTTTGTACTCGTATATTTTTAGAGATCATGGAGTATAGAGAGTTTCAATTTGTGTGGTTGTGGTTCCACACTGCCTGCCTATCATTGAGGCAATGGGCGCTCTCCCCTCGTTCTTCTGAAATGGTTGCCCTTATGCTGAGTTTCAAACATCCACTTATGACCTTGGCATCGTCATGTCAAGCCAACTCGCCCAACTATGTGTACGAACCTCCAAAGTTCCACGAAACTGCCAACCCCTTCCGGCGGGTCGAACTGGGGGATCCGGTGGCGCGCCTTACCAAGACTACTGCCGCGACGAATAAAGCGGAATGCGACGAGGGTGACGTCACCACTCGGCCCGCCTCCTTCCTGCCGACGATGGGTCGCCAAAGGGACTTAAGGCCGAACCGGCCCAGTGTTAAGAGAGAGTCGCCACCAGCCGCTTCGTCATTCTGGTGCTCTCTTGCCGCTACTTATGTGCTCTTACCTGCGACATCTGTACATTGTATAAAGCTTTTCGTTTCCTCTTCTTCTGCTCAAAGAGTACGTCTGTCGTCCTCGCCCCCGAGTTGCAATATTGTGAAAGCTTCTTACCATTGTTTTTTATTTTTCTATTTAATTTCTTCCCTTGTATAGTTTTTAATATGCGTGTCTGTTAGCTATGATTTTGGGATAGCGGGCTCATCAGTTGCCAAACTTCCCATATTGTCACAATTAATAAGGAACAGCCATATCGGTGGAGCTGCTGGTGGTAACCAAGCCACCGGTCTAAACAGAAAGAAGGCCCCTCTACTGCTCGTTTTGAAGTAATAGTTTCTTGTTAGAACTTATAAAGTAAAATTTTAGTAGCTGGCTGTATCAATTCGCTCTGGCCCGGCTCGTATGTCATGTTTCCTGCGTCTGCTCGGTTCCGTTATCTGTCATATGCACACATATATTTAGCGTATTAAATTTCATTCATTGTCGGCTAGCAAGCGAACGCAACGTGGCAGCTCCCATGCTTGTTTATGACCGCCACAGCCGTCCTAAGCGTTACAACACGCGAATCCACTTGCGTTTATTATGCCCCGTCCTTGAGGACTGTCTTGCGGTGGCACACTGCTCATCGAGAGTAGAATATCCTTGTGGAATCGCGTGGAAAATGACGACTGGGCGCACGCACTAATTGGTCGAAGCTCGCGCTCAGGCTATGTGCCAGGAATGAAGAGAGAGTGGAGCGGGTCTGCTGTTATGGTGATGCCGATCAAGACGTCTCCGCGTTCTGTCCGTATAGTAATGTTAATACAACGTGTTTCAATAAACTTTCCACATAGATACCTGCAACAATATGTAGCATTATGTAAACATTTTAGTTCTAGAGTCATTGTGGTCTCTATCTCAGCAACCTGCCGCTATTTAAGTGAAAAGATAATTGTAGCACTGCACTATCCGTTATTTCTATCTAGCGCTCTCGTCTTTTTTCCTGCTAGATTGCAGAGTTTCAAAAGTAAATCAGAGACTTTAGCAATAGGTCACTTTCGTACACGTTTTTATTCACATCGTTTCAACACATCGCAATAAACTTAGTTACTTTATTTACACCGTCATCTTTTGTGGCGTCAAGTTGTTTTGTGCTGCCAAAACATGGCGACGACAATCGACAATGACGAGGAAAGGAGAAGGCTCGCATGAGGACGTAGCGCAGGACGACATGCACTTGAGAGCCTTCGCTCGCCTCATCGGGAGCGCGCAGGAAAACCCTCCTCATTATAACCTCAGACCTGCGAATCGATTTGAGAACGAAGGTAGTGATGAAAGATAATACAGGCGGAGAGAGAGAAACGCTTTTGTGCACACAAGGCGGCAGTCGTCCGGAATGTCGTATTCTTTCGCCACCTAATGAAGTGGCAGTGAATTTTCCTTTAAGGTGTTTTCGCGTGTCTACAGAGAACAGCGCCCGAACGACCCGGCAGCCGCTTGGCTCTCGACAGCGTCTTGCGTTGCACTGCTGGGTAATCTCGCGCCTCGATTACTAATTTATCCGGCCTTGCTAGCAGCCAGCCCGTGCCCGTCACTGGCCGGTCGCTACACAAGGCGAGTCGCCTCAGGCGGGATGGGCACCGGGCCGTGCGCTGGTTGTCTATAGAACTGTGCTACCATTGCCAAGCGGGTGACGTTACTTTCTTTATTTTCTCTGGCTGCAGCATCGAGAATGAAAAACATATTCCTGGCAAGCGTTGCGTCCTCATACTGCAGTCAAAAGATTAGTATCTCTCTCTATCTCTATGTGTGTGTGTGTGTGTTTGTGTATGTGTCGGTGTGTGTATCTGTGTGCGTCGGGGGAGAAGGGAAGAGAGAAAAAGCAAGGGAAGCGCCAACTCTCCTATGTGTTTGCAATTTCACGGCACGAACTCCACACAGCTTGGGTGGCTGCGAAATAGTAAGCGGCTTGTAAATTATTTTTCAGCGTTTTCAACCTACATTTTGCCCTGGGAACCTTGAGGTCTCGCAGAGGACTTCTCTAAAATCATTTAGTAGGGAAAAAAATTGGAATCTACAGAAGTGCTTACCTTGTGTAACTCCACAAACCATTTGTTGTTTTTGTTATATGACCTGTTTGTGTGAAATACTTGGTGATGTGAATGGATCGTGTTCTAGGTTTCACTCGCTTTTCTAGATCAGGCTGCCCATGACTGGCGTCGTTTTGTAGGCCATTAATTAGTGATCCATTGTTAGTGCTGAAGTCCCAGTATGTAGGTCGGACCGCAAGCTCACCACAAGCCAAACTGGCAACATGAAAGTTCTTTTCGATAGAGCTTTAACGTTGGGCTGTGGAGCTGAAAAGAACTCGTGCGTTGACACCGTTAACACTTTTAAGGTTCTCGAATGCGGATTCGAATCCCGGACCAGGACAAGTTCTTCCTCGCCTGGCGAAGCTTTTCTTTCCGAGAAACCAGTATGGATGTCCTCTAGTAGAGTGAATGGAAATATTTCCCTTTTATGAATTTTTCTCCACCTTGAGGGATTCCGCAGAACTGATTTGCTATTTTCAAGGTATTTGTATATGTTGCGCATCCCTGACTATATCACATGAATGTTTCGTTGCGGCTATACATTTTGCCGCAGTGAGATAATATTAGCGTTGTTTACTTTTTTCGGTAGTGAGGGTAGGTGCAATCAGAGCGTTGTAATCTTACTCTCTTCAGTGTTCTAGTTTAGCGTCCCGCTAGCTTCAACTCTGCACTGTATAGGTAAAAAGCTATTTTATTTCTTTTCTTTCATTCTGAGCCAGCTTTCATCGGGTCGGTTTCGACACTTTCAGTTTTAGTGCACATAGAGTACACAATTGGGAATTATAAGTTTACTTACACTCATGCGTGAAGAAGAATAACTGTAAGCACTTCGCTTCGATTCGAACTTTTACACCCGAACTCCCAGTTAACTATGCCTGCTTTTTCTCATTGTTCTTGCACCTCTCTACGTGAGTGCTTAAATCGTTAGTTATTGATATTTTTGAGGTAGATGTAAAAATATGTGGGATCATCGCTTTGATGCGTCTCCCATTATTTTCAATAAATAGGGCCAACTCTAGCATCGTTACAGGATACAATGGCGTGTATAAAAAAGTACATAGCAATGCGCTGCGGGTGCAACCATGCGCTGATAGTTAAAGAAAATTAAATTATTCGATGTTCTAATGTCTAAGACTAAGTTACGCTTGTTTTGCATTGCGACTACAAGCACCGTGACTTTACAAACATATGAAGTCACCATTGCCTGTTGGTAAACAGCCTTCGGTGCCTTCTGGATCCGCAAATATTAAAGTTTCTGAATGCCTCTGTTTTAACAACTCAAAACAGTGTCAGCTGCCAGCATTGTACGCTGATTCTGCTGCTCGCCACAACCGATATACTAGCCAGGGCGGTAATATTATATATATATATATATATATATATATATATATATATATTCAATTTTTTATTTTTTATGTATCTGTGTATCGCGCAGTTACCGCACTTCTTTTTTTTCTGCTGCTTTCAAGAAACACAGTCACATCACCGACAACATGACAAGACTGAAGGCGTGCAAGATGCCTTTAACACCCTGATACGCATTGGTACGTACATACTTTCTGCCGGTGTAATATAAACCTATTTTATTTTTGGCGTCGAATTAGATAAGTGCTTAAAGTTAGGTTTTCATATTTTCCTTTCATGGAGAACAGTTGTATACTACACTTAATAATAAAAGATTTCGTGTTCCTGCTTTACATCTTGCAACCCTTATGGCTTTTTTTAGTATGTTTTCATTTATAGCCATATTACTGCATTTCCTTCTTTTGTGGCATTTACGGCTCATTTATCGTCGCTACGGTACGTACAAAACTAAGCATCGGGTGTCATAACATTCAGCACTTCATCATAAAACTTGAAACGCTTCTTCGCAGATTTACGGTATATGTGTACCCGCACAAATTTCGTAAATACTCAATTGGTGTTTCGATTCACATTTCCGATAAAACTGAAAACTTTCAAATAATTACCAACCACTTGCTTTCCTCGTTCCAGTTACACCCGTATAGCTTACAATAATAGTTATCGAGTATACATATACTTCCGAAGCCAAAAGAAGGACAAGGCTACACACAAAGCGCAAACTACCGACCGTCAAAACCTGCTATATATAGCAAGTACACCGATACTTTCCCTTCAACGTAATTCTGGAATCACTATCCAATGTTTAAAAAACATGAACGTATCTAAAGACTAACTCCGTGCTTTGTTGAGTATATGCAACTGCTAAACTGTTTACTTTAATGGGAAAAAGCTTGCGTAATATTTAAGCACTGAAATTGCAGTGACTTTCTCCTTTGATTGAATCAAAACTGAAGGTTTTCGTATCAACCCTTGACCTTGGGGCCTCTTTTTGCTATATAAAATATGTGTCATGTATATTACCAGCGCAAAATAGAACTATTTGATTTGAATATATGCCCACGCTTCATCCCCACGCTTGTTCTCTAGCTCAATTACAATGTTTTGTGAATTTGTGACTCGCCTTTCACAGAAAGGTAAAATCATTCCTCTCAGGGAAGCAGGAACTCTCGTGCGCTACAAAAATTTCGAATGTGCGTCGTGATTTAAGTCGAACGCTTACGTGAACTATAGAAAGTAGCCTTGAAATTACACAACAGGCCCACATTCGTACATCAGATAGCGATGCTTAATACGGGTGTCTAGACGCACTGTGACCGAAGCGCTGTGCATCAGGCTGGCTTCATTAGGGCACTTGGTGAGCACGAAACCGCCCTTTTGGGGACAACAAGTCGAGTTAAATTGTATCGCTTTGCATTGGCACCAGCATGCATGTGAAGTTTCATCTCTATATGTTTAGATAAGTAAGTGCACGTAGAAAACAAACTTACAAAGAAATCATTCAACCATTCCACTGCTGTTCTTACCTGCCTTTCCTATGATAAATTCTCATTCTCTAAAAATCAAATATGATCACCTCCAAGGTGGATATTTCGTATTCCCGTCGCTCTTGGCATTATCATGTTGTGTTGTCGTTTCCGCTGTTTATTAAACGGTTATAACGTGGGAAACGTAGCAGGATGTTCTCGTGTGCGCTCAGGCATAGTTTATACATGCACATCCTCCATGGAGGAGGATGTACATGCACATCCTCCATGGAGGAGGATGTACATTGGAGGACGACGACGAAGTGTCCTGTGTGGAACGCTGCCTTTTCGTCTCTGAGAATTTGAAGCTACTGTGTGGGAGACGCCACTCCCTTAACTACGGCGATGGACGTGGAGTCGCCTGGAGAGGTTCCTGGTCCGTCTACGTCAACAGCGACCGCACCGCGAAAGCGGTCTAGTCGCCCGAGTGACACCGACAGCGAGGACACTGTGATCTACTCAGGGACCAGTGATGAAACCTCGGATGACAGCGATTTCGTGCCCGTAGCGAAGCACAAAGCAAAGGGAAGACTCGTCAGGACGTCCCCTTCCACAAGTAAGGCAACTGTGATCCCGACGCGAAAGCCATCAGACCTCACCATTTATATGTGCCTGTGGCTGCTAGCGACAATCTAAACCGGATCAACCGCCAAGCCACATCTGTATCGCTCGAGGCACTCGTTCCGGGTCAGATCAAAGATATAAGGATCAACGCCCGTAAGAACATCCTCGCTATAGATGTCACAAACCGCAGCGCGCTAGACATTCTAAGCAACGTTAAGGTGCTGGATAGCATTAACGTACGCTGCTATAAACAAGACCATCATGACTCTACGGCCGGCGTTGTGTATGACGTAGATAATTCCATAAGCGATGCTGACCTGCATATACTCATCAAGCCGGCGACAGAGGGAATTGCCATATTGCAAGCTCGTCGCCTGGGACGCTCGCAGTGTGTCAAGTTAACTTTCAAAGGAGACAGCCTACCGTCCCACGTCAAGGTCGGTCACTTCCGACACATTGTACGGCCTTTTGTGCCAAAGCCGCTTCAGTGCAGGAAATGTCAAAGGATAGGGCACGTTAGTGCGGTTTGCACAAACGCTGCCGTGTGCTCACGGTGCTCTGGGTCGCACAGCTCCGACGCCTGTCGTGAAGAAAACAAAAAGTGCGCCAATTGTCAGGGCTCTCACGATGCAACTTCGAAGAATTGCCCACATGTGAAAAATGAGGCGAAAGTCTTGAGGCAAATGGTCAGGGATGGTTCCTCGCACAGGGAGGCTGCCGCTAAGGTGCGACGTCGACGTTCACGTCGCCGGAGATCTAGGAAACCCACTGCTATTGCTAAGGATGCACCGCGCCCACTGACAGTCCAGAAACTTCCGCATACAACTAGCAATAGCAGCAATGACATTCCTCAGCAGAAAGTCTCCAATATCATTGCCTCAAGCGACGAGTGGCCGCCATTGCCACGGCTAGATCCACCAGCGGAGCGACAAGATGTAGTACGCTCGCCGAATCACGCTTCACCTCCTGGCAACCAAGACAACGACAAACAAGTTGTCACCATGATAAGGGCCCTTATGAACACGCTACGAGCACTACTGACTGCCATACACACTCCGGCAGCTCGAGGCGCACTTCAAATACTGGATGCCCTGTATCCGGTACTTTCCGGTCTTGAGAAGTACCATGGCTGCTCCTCTACATTCGTTCCTTAAAGAGGTCAAAGAAGCGTCTATCTTCCAATGGAATGTCAGAGGCATTAAATCGCGCATTTCGGACTTTCGTCCGTTTGTTTTTAAGAACAAATTTCCAATAATTGTCATTTGTGAGCCAAACGTTGAGAGCGCCATCCGCCTGTCAGGATATGAAGCTTTCATGTCTGCCACCTGTACCGACCGCAGCAAAGTCATCGTTTATATCAGATGCGATTTCACATATGTTTTACACCCAGTGGCACCTGATGACAACAATCAATATGTGTGTTTGACTATAAAATGCAAGAACGTCGCACTCACGCTCATAGGTGCCTACATTTCACCTTCGAGTCGATTTGACAGCTCAAGACTAGATGGAATTTTAACAGCGACACCTGGACCATGGGTTATTACCGGCGACTTCAATGCGCATCATCCGCTATGGGGAAGCTTAAAGATGGACTGTCGAGGAAGACGTGTACTATCCTTCGCGTCGGACCATGAGCTCTGCTGCCTAAATGATGGCAGTCCCACCTTTCTGCGGGGATTGACATACAGCAGCTGCCTGGACTTGACTTTTGTTTCGAGATGCCTCAGTGCCAGAGTGAAATGGTTCACGGACAACGAAACGCATGGTAGTGACCACGTTCCAACGTATGTTAAAATCGACGGCATACGCAAGTCACACTCTACTACAGTTCATCACATCGACTGGCCTAAATACACGTCGCTCATGGAGAAGAATTGCCAAGAGATCCGGGACTGTCTGCCTGGCAACATCGAGAAGCTAATTAACGCCGCTGCTCAAGAAGCCACAAGATCTTTTAGGCCTATTCCTAAATTTTCTGAATTCGAAGCAGAATTGGAGCGGCTTCGAGCAATCCGCCGTCGCGCGGAAAGAAGGTACAGGCGCACCAAGTCCATCTACGACCTAAGGGAGGCGAGACGCATACAGAAGAAGATCCAGCGTCGGATCAACTCCCTGCAGTCTCTAAGATGGAAAACCTTCTGTGATACCCTTGACCCGCATAAACCCCTGTCACATATATGGAGAACAGTGCGTGGTCTTCGAACATCACCGCAACAACGCCACCCTTTCAAATGCCTGGCTCTCTACCAAGGTCGCAGGGAGATCGACGTAGCGGACGACTTCTGTTTCAAGGTCGCTGGTCTACCGCCATCGTTCGCTACACGTGATCTCCGTGATGTTCCAATCTCGCGGGATTCTCGTATGGACAATCTGTTTTCCATCGAGGAGTTGCAGGCGGCGTTGGCAGCGTGCAGACGTTCCTCATCACCTGGGCCTGACGGGGTGACATACGCAGCTCTTGGAAACCTTGGTCACACAGCCCGGCATGCACTTCTAGACGTGTACAATAATTCATGGCGTGAAGGCGAAGTTCCAGCTGCATGGAAGTCCAGCCGCCTTGTGCCTTTGCTCAAGCCAGGTAAATCACCCCTAGACGTGGCGTCTTATCGTCCCATTGCTCTGGCCAGTTGTCTAGGCAAGGTGATGGAGAGGATGGTGCTGACGCGTCTAGAGTGGTATCTAGAACATTACAAGTTATATCCTGACGCTATGGCAGGCTTTCGACGCGGACGCTCTTCTATAGACAACGTCATAGATCTTGTCTCGTCTGTTCAGCACGAAAAAAGCCTCAGGAGACTGTCAGCGGCGATGTTCCTAGATGTTAAAGGCGCATATGACAACGTAACCCATCAAGCCATCCTGGACGCCTTGGGTGATGTCGGCCTAGGCGGCCTTGTTTTTCAGTGGATATCCAGCTTCTTGAAGGACAGGTCATTCTTTGTGCAAACAGAGGACGGTGCGTCATCACAACGCAACACCTACCGAGGCGTACCACAAGGCGGAGTCTTGAGCCCCACTCTATTTAACCTGGTGCTCATCGACCTGGTTCATACCCTTCCGGAATCCGTCCATGTGTCGATCTATGCAGACGATATATGCATTTGGTCATCAGGAGCGACGCGTCCTCAGGTGCGCGCCAGACTTCAAAAAGCGGCCACACTAACATCAGGTTATCTTCGAGCACGAGGTCTGGAGCTGTCCTGCGAGAAGTGCTCTATAGTCGCTTTCACGCGTAAAGCAATGAAACCATACGTTATCAGAATTAATGGACAGCCAATTGCCTACGAGAAGACGCACCGCTTTCTAGGAGTGATAATGGACCGAGACCTTTCCTGGAGTCCTCATATCTCCTACCTAAAAAGGAAATTAGTCATGATAACCCACGTGCTCAGATTTCTTGCGGGAAAGTCATGGGGTGCGTCTGTGAGTGCGATGCTCCAACTCTATAACGCACTGTTCCTAGGTCTCCTGCGCTATAGCTTACCTGTACTGGGTGGGACCGGCAAGACCAACCTCCGTGCCCTCCAATCTGTACAAGCTCAAGCTCTGCGAATTTGCCTTGGTCTTCCCAGATGTGCGTCCACGGCAGCAACAATAGCCATCGCGCATGACCACCCCATCAACACGTATCTTCAAGTCGACACTTTAAGGATGCATATCAGGCACTTCGCCCGACTTCCATCGCATCATCTCGCCTCCCTTCCTGCCGCTCGACCTCGTTCAGCGTTTAGCAAGATTATTGCTGCCAACCATGGAATTTTACCATCAAACTTCACGCCTGCAGCACGACCATCTCAACCGCTGTGGTGCCTCCATCCACTCCAGGCTCTTCTTGTTATTCCCGGTATCAAAAGGAAAACAGAGATGTCAACTTTTGCCCTCAGACAAACCGTGCTTTCAGTGCTACATGAACAGCACAGAGGACGCATCCATGTTTACACAGACGGTTCTGTATCCTCTAATAGTTCAGCTGGAGCAGTGGTGATTCCCACAGAGTGCGTCACCCTCAAGTTCAAGACATCTCACATTACATCATCGACGGCTGCAGAACTCACAGCTATCCGTGCTGCTCTGGAGTTCATTGCTCAGAAATCATCACATTCATGGTCCATCTTATGTGACTCAAAGGCAGCTCTTCAGTGTCTGATGTCCCCTTTAAACCATGGACCAAATGAGCAACTAGTCGTAGACATCCGACTACTCCACCATCACGCAATCAACAAGGGACACAACATCATCTACCAGTGGATACCGGGTCACTGTGGAATTTCAGGAAATGACAGTGCGGATGACGCTGCCCGGTCGGCTCATGATGGCGCCCAGATTATACCCATACCGCTGTCAAGAACAGATGCAGCAACAAGTCTTCGCTCCCTCGCCCGTGAGCTTACACAGAATCTGTGGAACACCAGTGAATTTACGAACGCACGTCTCCACAAATTGGATCCACGTCTGCAACTCCGCCTACCACCAGGGTTGCCACGAGCGGAAGCAACACTTCTGTGCCGCCTGTGGCTCGGCGTGGCATTCACGAACTCATATTCATTCCGCATTGGAATGGCCGACAGCCCTACTTGTGACACCTGCGACTGCGAGGAGACGATTGAACATCTCCTTTGTGACTGTCCCCGTTACGCAGTGCGAAGAACAGTGCTCGTGACTGCTCTCGCAAAACTGGACAATCGCCCCTTTACAGAGGAAAAAGCTCTAGGACATTGGTCCAGACGGGCTTCGGCATTCAAGGCCTTAAGGGCTTTGTTGAAGTTTTTAAGGACATGTGAATTGTGCGAGCGCCTTTGAACGTTGTAGAGCGTAGTTTCGCGTTACTGTGTGAATTTTTTTTCTTTTTATTTTTTTTTCCTTTTCTTCTTCTTTCTCCTTTTATTCCCTTTACCCCTTTCCCCAGCACAGGGTAGCCAGCCGGTACTTACACTGGCTAACCTCCCTGTCTTTCCTCTCCTTTGCCTCCTCCTCCTCCTATACATGCACAACGTGGCAACTCCGGAGGGCTAGTTGAATGCCCGTCGACCAACCTGGGGACCTCAGAAGAAATTTCTGCCAGCAAAGCGCACAACTTGTGTAAGCTGCGCGACGCAGTCGTCTGCGTCCGAGCGGCTTCTGTGCGGCCGCCCTGAACCACCGTCTGGCGCGGGCACCCAGGGACCGGTGTTCTGCACTCAGGCCATTCGCGCGGGAGAACCACGAGTCAATCGTAAATCGTATGCAGGTGTCGCGTGAGCCCGCAGTGCGGGGTTCCATCATGAAGCCCTCACTGTGCCCCACAAATGAATCACCGACTTTGTGCAAGCCAGCTTCGTCTGCATTCATGTACATGGCAGTTTCACAAGTCACACTTTCACATGCAGCCACAACAGATATGTTGAAAGTGGTATGTACAGCAGTGAGCACACGGGCAGCTCTTTACGGGTGTCGCCAAGGCAGCACACAGGCCTCTTAACAAATATCAATTAACGTGAACTATTTTTATACAATTACGCATTCGCGTTACTCCTTTCGTAACTAAGTTCACGATGACTCAATAGACGCACCAGAATGATTCATAGCTTAGCAACCTTAACATGTAGGGGAATAAGCTTGGAAGCGCAATGTTTGACAGATACGAAAGGGGAGTCCCACGTCAGGTGCTATTATTCTTCGTGGCAGGATGAGGTAATGATATGAGTATAGGAAAGAGGGTTGAGAAGCAAATGAAGACACAAATACCATGGCTTGCTAATGGAGAATTGTAACTTAAAAGTCGGAAGGTGATTCAACCTCCAGTTGAAGTGGATGAAAGACAATGGCTGAGGGAGTTGTGGGTGAGAATAGTGTGGAGTCACAGCGCCCGGCACTCTATCATGTCACCTCTCACGTGAAGGTATAGTAGGACGAGTTTCGGACTGCTTTCAGTTACCTGGTATCGGCACACATTTTTCAGGATCGGCCCACCTTTAGACTGCATTATCTTCAAGATTGGCCTACACTTCGACGTATGATGACGTATTAATTAATTATAACTAATTTGTGGGGTTTTAGATGCTAAATCTACGATCTCATTATGAGTCATGCATTGTACATGTATTGGGGAAGGGTTACAATAGCGTTTTCTGGGCTAGAAGTCCCGTGTTCGAATCCAGCCATGGGAATATATATATATATATATATATATATATATATATATATATATATATATATATATATATATATATATATATATATATATATATATATATATATATATATATATATATATATATATATATATATATATATCCGGAACATCACGGCATGCAGTGGTCCCATGAGCACATATCGTCCGACATTTTTAGACTGCACTATCTCTGGGATCGGCCCACGAACGAGGCTAGAAACATACCCAGTACGGAAAAGCGGACGTAACTCGCCAAGAAAACAGCGGTTTATGTTGGCATAAAACAACTTATTATTGACTCCTACCTCTTCTCTCTACCCTGCCCGTTCCTAAAGTTAATATTGCGGGATTTCTTGCCAATACGAACCAAGTCATCAAACAACATGTATTCTGATGAATAACGGTAGTGTAGCATGCGCTGTGATTAAGCGCAGAAAGCACTTGCGTTCGCCGGGTGTTTTTTTTTTCTTTGCTAAAATGTGGGCCATAACGGTCCTTGTACGAGTGCTTCCCACAGTAGCATGCACACAAGGTCCTGTACCTTGGGCTGTAAGCCCTACCCGTATCCCTGATGTACCGCGGCCGGTGGGCACTTGGGCAGCGTGAATATCGCAGAGCTGTCCAGGCAGTAACGACGACAAAGCACGTCTCCTGGCCGCACCCTGGGCGGCGCGCGACTACAGCCTGCAGCTGTCGCCGCGCGCGCATTCCGATCCGGCGGCGACAAAACGGCTGACCGTCGCCGCTGCTGCAGACTCGGGCACGGCGTGCGCCCAGCCGTCGATCGCTGCGGCGGCACCGCCGGTGGTCCTGGCGGGCTGCAACCGCGCCGCGCTCGCAGAGCTGGCTTCCGCTTTGCGGCTCTTGCGGTAGTCGTTCAGCGCCTTGAACAGGATCTTCTCGACGTTGATGAACGGCGTCTCGCAGGTGACGCAGCCCACGAAGGCCGCCATGTAGCAGGCCAGCAGGTGCGCAAAGTAGACGTAGACCTGCGTTTCAGGCACGGAAATGGAGCCGAGATTGCTCTGAGAGCGTTCTTTTCTATCCCGCTATTTCGACCGGCATCGACCTATAAACGTGGTCTTTTATCGAAACTGTCGCTGTGTGTGGCTTTCGTCATGATTTCAGAGCGCGGAGCCAGGAAATGATCCCACCCGAGAGATGGTGGTGTAGCAAAAACAGGCGGCTTTAACCAGGCGTTTATTTAACCTGGCGATTAAGGACCGGCTAAATCGTCCATCAAAACGTCCATCGAACCAGTCTCTCTAATGAATGCAAGAAAAAGACGCGAAGCTTCCTTGCGGACTATAATGAACCCTTACGGACACACAAGGTGTTGCAGACACGCATGTGACAGGACCTACTTCTGTAGGTTCTTAAAAAGAGCGTCTTTTTCATCAATGTAGAGGGCTATCCATGAACTTGTAAACATGTACAGATATGCCGGGTGTTTCACTGTAACCTTAGCGGAATTTTTAAAGCTCTCTTGTTGCAGGTAGCACAATCCTGCTCTTTGAGCTTGATTATCCAAATAGGCGGACATTATTTTCTCCAGAAATGGATATGCGCAAATGACTAATTAACGAAATTGCACTCATTGTCTTTAAACTAGTCATTTTATGGTGTGTATTGCATTTTACCACTAACTTAAGTCAGTAAGTTGTCAAGGCACACACACTTGGAACGAATTTTGAAGTTAACGCCAGTATTAGAACAAGCATCGTCAAGAGTTTCGGCAATATTCACTGTTGCACGTGTTACGTACTTTTATAACAAAACGTCTTCGTAAGTAGTGAAGGAGAAATTTAACTGCAACGCCAAAGACACTTCGTCCGGTATTGGAGCACATTTGACGAAACTTGTCAGCCTCAGAATTTCTGCTAAGAGGATATGCCTTGCGCACTTACCGGCTCCACTTCGTAAATTTCAATATGTACCCCAAAGTGTCTAGTTAAAATTTATTTACTAAACTTTGCTTAATTGGTCTTTTATGTATTTCGATTTCTCATGCAAGTAATGCCCACCTTTCGAGTAATTCAACTCGAGGAGCAAAATTGCGCCATCTGCCATAAGCGATTGCTGAACAAATTGTTAGGAATAAAATAAAGCACCCTATATATAAAGAGGCCTTTTCGTCACTGTTTATAGTTTTTATGTTGCTAGGCTGCAATAAGTACACACTAATGACAGTAGTACGTTTTACGAAACTTTTGTCTCTTGATTGGACGTTTTGCTCCCGCGTGCATGGTGCACTCGAGCGCACAAAACTTGCCTATGCGGCTATCAGACAGCTCTCCTCTCTCTCCTAAACATGGCACAGTGCGGCCTGCAGAAATCGAGTTATGTCTACGATGCTGGCGCTCTATTACGTGTAAGGCACGAGTTTCAGACCTTTGACTTATTGATGGGGATAAAGCATTACTGAAATCTGGATGGGCTCGTCGGCCGACTTGTAGCAACGGGGTCGGGAAAGCGGGAGACATCGACAGGGCCAGCGATCAATAAACGCTTCCCTGCACGATTACGCCATGCGGAGAATGCCAGATTCCGCAGCAAAGGGGTAACAGCGCTCGCAGAACGCTGTCGGCCTTCATCGAGGGATGAGTTGATTGCTCTAACCTGGTCCTAGTGCTTTCGTATGGCGGCTGCAAACATGGGGCACTCGGCAAGTTGACAGGCTGTCACTTTTGCGCCGTTAATATTATCTTAGGAACCGATATTTCTCGCCGGAATTCAAGCATCAGAGCTCTAGCTGTATTTTGAAGAGAGAGAGAGAGAGAAGGGAAGACGGAAAGGCAGGGAGGTTAACCTTGTATTTTGAAAACGCGCAAGCAGCTGCATGACGTCAACAACTCCATAATGTGTTCGTGGACGTTTTCTTTTCTGCAAAAAGTCATTGTACATTAGTGGAGCAACGCTTTCGCAAATATTGGCGTTCTTCTTTTTTTGGAAGGGAGAAGTGGGGAAACCACAAGTTTGCTCTGCGCTCTATTTTTGCCAGTCACGTAATGTGCAAAACCATGCAGTCATTATTATATTTTTCTTAATAATTAGACACGATTTCTCGTGGTTTACGTGCGACTAGAATTATTAATGTGTTCAGGGCATTTTTTGATAAATAACGTACCTATTGTTTCATCTCAAGATCTTGTTGAAGTGACACATATTCATTAAACTTATAATTTTAGTGTCTTGTTTAGACTCCATGCGCGGCGGTTGGAAGTCGTAAGAACATGTCCGGATTTTCGATCACTGACTATGTGGAAAATGCTGTTTCTCTTTTTGGTGCCATTGCGGGTTTTCGTTTTATTTGCTGAAAATTGCTGCGCCGTGATTGATAGCGAACTGCTTCGTCGTTCCATTCATTCAAACATCAATTTAGAAGTTGTGGAGATGTTGGGCGAAATATTTGTTGCCGGCATTTGCAATACTACAATCAATCAATCAATCAATCAATCAATCAATCAATCAATCAATCAATCAATCAATCAATCAATCAATCAATCAATCAATCAATCAATCAATCAATCAATCACGCTTGATTGCTTAGATGATTTATACGTATATGAGTTTCAATCGCGGGCTTACAATTCCTTCTCTATAAAGAATATATCACGTCTATTCAAAGAGCAAGGAACGAAAAAGAAAAGAAAGCACCTATGGCAATCACACTTTTCCTTGGAAGTAAACGAGAAGAAAGGGGGTTAACCGAGGGGCCCGAATTTTTTTAATAGTCAAGCCAACAAACACTGGCAGTGTTTGTTGGCTTCTTATGATATGACTATTAAAAAATATCGGGCCCCTCGGTTAACCCCCTTTCTTCTCGTTTATTACGTAACGAGGGTCTCGAATCCGGCAACTTCGATGACTTCAGGTAGCATATGTGGGTTTATTGACCAGTTGCCTTTGCCCAAAAAGATCGCGTTCTCGTGACGCCTGCGGCAAAAAGGACGTTCCACGTCCGCCGCCAAGGTCTGTGAGTGCTGGCGCTGGCTAACACTCCGAGGGTTCTACTAGAACACATTAATACCCAAGAAAGTGGATGGAAAAACGGCGCCGCGGTAGCTCAATTGATACAGCATCGCACGCGAAATGCGAAGGTTGTAGGTTCGGTTTCCAAGGATTTTTTTTGGAAGTGCCTTTCAAGCATAACACCGAACTAAATAAGGACGAGCACAAATTAAGACGAAAGCGGCACAGTGAAAGGACGAGGCAGGCTTTCACATCACCGCGTTTCTGCGTTGTCGTTATCTTAACTTGAGAGTATTGTTACTTGAAGCGAGCTGTAGCTGTTACTCGAAGCCCGTTTTGTGACGACACTTTTCCCGTAAACCCATACTCTGGAATGTTCCGCGCTATAAATTTGCGTTCTCACAAAACTTAACGCATTAGATATTGCGTTTATCACGCCAGCCAATCTTATGTAGTTTTGTTATACACCATGTATTGCAGATCGCATGTGACATTTGTGAGCCAGAGTAAACAATAGCCAACAGCTAATCGAAGCCACTTTGATATACTAAACGTGCAGCCTGTTCATAATACTTTAAGCTTCCACCGGCCATGCAGAGAATCGAAGAAATTCTTTCATGCAGGAAAACAAAATAATATCACAGATGCCTCAGAGAAAATAGCGCTTTCTTTGCGACTCACGGTTGCCCTGTCTGTTCGTTCTGTTCCACGGGATTCCAGCGGCTTCGGGCCGTTTGAGCAGCTTGCACAATCTATAGGCTGACGTAGAAAAAGCAGTTCAGATGCATGGCCTCAAGGATTGGCGATGCACAGCTAGCAGATCCCTTAATACTCCGCTACGGCTCTCAGAGGCCACAGCCTGCGTACTGACTTTGACGCATCGGATGAAGCTGCTTTAATTTTCGTAAGAGAACATACACCGCGGAGCTCACATTTCATTGAAACTTCGACTAGCTCAGCGGGGGAAATTTGTCGCGTTTTCAATGACTGATAAAGAATGCGTGGAAAAAGAATTGGCCCGCGTGGACACTTCACACACGCACTTTGAAAGGAGCACTGTCATGGTATCTCTTACTTTTCCTTTTATATTTTTTTCGGTATATAAGGGTCCGAACTTTCTATACCGCAGAAATAAATACTGGCAAGCGTCAAAGAGTGCTAAATAACTTACTTCAACACTTCTTTCTGTGAGCCAGTCGCCAAATCCACAAAGATTGTCGGTCGTAAGTGCTTATTTTTTCATTGGCCGGCCACCTTCGGTAATAACATCCCAAACGTAACGATAAGCTGGAATCTTCTCTTACCAACAATTTTAGCGCAAGGATGTGGTGTTACAACAGGCGGAGTCAGCCTGGCGTACTTGGCCGACCATTGTTCCGTCTGAGCGTATCTTACATTATATTAGCACGTGAAGCTAGAAAACAGACACCAAGGATAGCATAGGGGAAATTATGTGCTTCTTCATTCAATTAAAGAAATTATAAATTAATGGAAATGAAAGTGGATGAAAAAACAACTGACCGCACTTGGGGCACGAACTCACGTCTTCGCGTTGCGCGTGCGATGCTCTTAACAACTGAGCTAACGCGGCGCCGCTTTCCCGTTCACTTTCTGAGGTATTAATGCTTATCTGCTAGATCTAAACCTGGGAGTATTAATCAGCGCCACACCTCACGGCCTTGACGGCGCATGTGTAACATCCTTTCCTTTGTTTTTCTTTTACAGGCGTCACGTAAACGTGATCCTTTTTGGTGAAGGCAACTAGTTAATAAATCCACACATGCTACCTGAAGGCATCAATGCTGCCGAATCCGAGGTCTCGCTATCTAATTAATGAGAAGAAAGGAAACCAAGACTCTATCTTTATTAGCCATATCATGAGAAGCCAACAAGGATAGCATAGGGGAAATTAAATGTGCTTCTTTATTCAATTAAAGAAATCATAAATTAATGGAAATGAAAGTGGATGAAAAAACAACTCGCCGCACTAGGGTCACGAACCCACCAACCACATAATGCTGTCCCCGTAATGCGAAGACGTCCGTTCGTGCCCCACCTGCGGCCAGTTGTCATCCACTTTGATTTCCATTGATGTATCATTTCTTTAAGTGAATTAATAAGTACGTACATGTAATTCCCTCTATGCTGTGCTCGGTGTTTTTGTTTGTTGCCTGCTCATGATATGGCTAATAAAAACTGGGCCCTGGGTTTCCTTTCTTCTTGTTCACTATATGAACATGGGTTTTAATCCAAATGTTCATCAACTTGGTGTCTGAGTAAAAGGCAAACAGGCGTAGAGCTCCTTTTGCTTATTACTCCCGAACCCTTCCGAGCACTTCGTCTTGAAAGTTTTTATGAATTCGGGCCCAGTTTCGGTTTTCGCACGAAGTAGGTGGATACACCATGACATCATGAAACACTGGCTCGACCCGTTCTTGCTAATACCGGGTATGCCACACACAGTCGTAGCTTCAAGAAACCCGCGCAGATCACTCGTTTATTTTTTTACGAGCCACATCATCGTACCTAGCCTTATTGCTGCCCAACGTCAACACGTTCCTTCTTGGCAGACACCACCACATAATGCCACAGTCTCTCGGTATAGCGGCCGGGTACCCTGTGTTAACATTGTGCGATGTGCTGCACGTGATCAGGGCACCGATCCGCCATCTTCCCATTCTTGCGTTAGCGAATTTTGCTGCGTGTCACGACGTCACGATAATGTCAATGACATCAAATTCAGCGTCTCTTGGCCTACTTTACTATCAAATTAATATATCTTATGAGTGTTATCCAACTTTCATACTTGCCAAGTATCTTCCTTTTTTCCATGCGAGAAGCATTTGATAGAGTTTCTACAACGTCTGTCGGTATTGCCTTAAGAGTACGGCTAACGAAGCACGAGCGTAGCGGTAAGAGGCTTATGGGGACAGCGTAGTAAGACGGCGGCAAATTACCAAACAAGAAAGGTATAGCGCTTGAGGCGCTGCCGCGACCACGCGTCTTGCGACGGAGGAGGAGGAAAAAAACTTTATTCTCGTCCTGTACAAGGTGTTGCCACCTGCCTGGCTAGTCCCATGTTGGAACGGGAAGGTCAAGCCTCCTAGCCCTATCACGGGCGTACTGGAAAGCCAGGACTTGAGGGATGTGATCGTGTGATTTAATCATTCCTGAAGACCGATTCCGGGAAATGCCAGGGCCGAGCGACCCGCACTCAAAGAGCATATGTTAAAGCGTGCATACTGCGGCGAGCGCAGCCTTGATTTACGCACCACCATAAATTGGGTGACGTAGATGGCGTTCATGGTGTGCGCCGCGTACATGAACATCAGCGGCGGGTGCAGCAGGTAAACCATGAAGGTCATCTTGCTCAGGGGCACGAACGCCTTCCACGACAGCAGCGTGTCCACGAATCCTGCGAGTAGCGATCGGCATAGATATTTTGGCGGCCACAGGAACGCGGAAAAACAAGAGCGCGCTGGTCTGTCGTCGCAGCTTTGTCCCTTCGTTTATTCGCTCATTTGTTTGTTTGCGCTCTGCTGCGCCACAGTGACGGCGCAAGGACAAAAACAAGATATGAGAGAAGCGCTCACTCGACGGCCGAAGCCGGAACTGTTATTCTTGAACGATTAGAATACAAATGAAACCAGCTGGGCGCTTGGCAAAACATCTGCGCTCGCGAACGAATATTTGCTGGCCAATGTTGCCGCGAGGGAGACTTTTTCTGTTCTCATCCTCGGTATATTCTGGCTGAAATAAAGTGGTATGGCCTGCTTGCGCGTGCTCGATCGATGCAATGCATTGAAGTAATTCCACGTTAATTGAGGAGCTGCGCTAGAAGAAATTTTTATTTTTTTGCTGATTACCGTGGTCTCCATACTTTTGCTTGTTGGTGTACTTTTTGTTTGGCGACTTCGCGAAAGATTGAAAAAAGAAAAAGAAACCAAGTATTGCTACAGAAATTCCGAGAATTGTCTACTATGTGTAGGCATTCTTTTACTCGGCTGCTACTTCGCTTTTGCTTACTTATTTGCACCCGCCGTGGTTGCCATAGTGGCTATGGTGTTGGGCTGCTAAGCACGAAGTCGCGGGATCGGATCCCGGCCACGGCGGCCGCATTACTATGGGGGCGACAACACCCGTGTATTTAGATTTAGGTGCACGTTAACGAAACCCAGGTGGTCAAAATTAATCCGGAGTATGCCAAGCACGTCCCAGTTACATGTGGCCTCAACCGTACGTGCTGATTGGCACATGATGACGATACTACGTATCACTCAACATTTCTCATTCGTAAAACAAAATGAGGCCCAGCTCTGTGCCCTAGCAGCGCTACAAGCTAATTTCTTAGGGAACTTGCATCGCACGTTTTTAATAAAGCAAACTACAAGCCTATGCTTTTATCAATAAATTGAAGATGCTTTGTCGCTTTATTGCTCCTTTTTTACTTTTATATACGTGTTCATAGGCAGAGCTGAAGACACACGCACACGAAAACGGTGCTCGCTGTCGGTAAGAGCGTCTCCAAAGCTGGGGAATATATTTTACACATTGAAGATGTTTGACTCGGATACAATACGCTTCAGAGAGAGAGAGAGAGAGAGAGGATCATATTTAAATGTTGATCGAGGCCTACTTGGGGAAGTGGATACGGCGAAGAGATATCGCGCTAAGTATGGGGTCACTGTGGAAGCTTCACATGGGTCCGGTCACAGGCTAACGTGAAACACACTTTACTCGCTACAGTTCGCCACATCCTCAGCAGGCTGCACCAAAACGAATGAACTCGACAAAGAAGTTTCGCTAAAAACCACTACGATAACGTGACGATGGTACCTTATGCTTAGGGTTCAGCGTTTTCGGATTAATTCGATGAAGTTCGAAAAAACTCGCCGGAGAAAAAAAAAGGAGGGGCGATTCAGATTTATTCGAAAAACTCTGAATTTCGGTTATCCGACTGCGATCACGAGTCCATGCTTTGACGACAGTTGCGGGAAAGAGGGAAAATGTGGAGACAATTGTCGAGACAACAAACGCCTCGCACAACCAGTTTATCAAGCTAAGGTTCGTACAAAAAAGATCGTACGAAGTGCTCACAATAATAAAGGAACTAGAACCTGAGTATGCCCTTTAGCATGACGTGTACCGT
This sequence comes from Dermacentor albipictus, assembly GCF_038994185.2. Classification (NCBI taxonomy): domain Eukaryota; kingdom Metazoa; phylum Arthropoda; class Arachnida; order Ixodida; family Ixodidae; genus Dermacentor; species Dermacentor albipictus. The sequence continues at coordinate 87,122,164 of NC_091821.1, forward strand.
CTCCTTGCCGAACGCATGTAGGCATTGCTAAGTCGATGGAATGACGCGTTTTCTGCATACTTTGTCGCCGACGCCAACTGCATGCTCGAAATCGTAGACGAGAAGTCCGGCGAAGTCATTATTCACAGCTATAGAGAATGCTGTGTTACTGGTTTAGGATAGTGGAACCGTACCGTGTGGCGAAGTATTCTTCACGTCCTGTAGCACACTAGCGAGTCATTCTGGTACCGTGCTGAGATCGTGAAAAGAGACCTGAAGGAGGAACTGCACGAGGAACTGCACAAAGACGCTACCTTGCTGGAAATGGAGTTTTCAGAACTTGTTATTGAAGAAATCATTAAGTCTCTAGTCTTCTGAAGGACGTATGCATGAAACTGACCCATCCTTTCACGTGCTGTGCACCATCTACCAGTTTTTCCTGTATTCAGTGCGAAGGATGAAAGGGCATTCTCGATGTCGCATCCCGTAAGCCAGAAGTTACACGCCGCAATAGCTGATTCAAACATTTGTTAGTAGGCATGCGTATATTACGGTAAGTTGGAACCATGATACACACTTCTGCTAGTGTAAATGTTGACTGTAAATGAAAATGTTTCTGTGGCTACATTGCCATTTTTTTTTTTGCAATCAAGGCTATTTTTAACATATATGGGGAAGCTGAAAGGCCAATAACGCTAATAATGGCGGGAAAGTCCGTGATTTTAGCGTGTTGTAAAGGATACTTGCGGGAAAAAAAAAGAACCAACTCCGACAAGTACCTTTCACATTTTTACCAAAGATAAAGTCCGAAGACTCGGAACCCTATGCAAGTAAGCTCTCAGTAGCATTTTCCTCCCGAAGAACGGCTTCTAAATGGTGTTTTGAGGAAAACTGCGAAGTCGCTACTTCCAAGAAGCTTTCACCCACCCCGGTGAGGTCGTTGCTGCTAATTATCATGTGTTTCTGCTACGACTGACTCAGAATATTAAACGTAGGGGGTTCGAGATAAAATAATAATTTTTATTGACCAAGCTCCGTACAGCAGTGACGGGCGTCAGAACCAGTTCGACGATTGATAATGCGGATATAAATTAACCGAATTTCACTAATTAAGCTGTAAATAATTAACATTGATGGGACATGTTGCAATTGGTGCATCTCTGTTAAAGAACTGGAGCTCGTCGAAATTAATCCGGACTCCCCCACTATGCGGCATCCCTCAGAATCGTATCGTGCTTTTGGCACGCAAAACCCGAGAATCAAATCGTATTTGTCCTGAGCGTTCGCTCAGGAACTGATGCCTCTGCGCAACAATCGCGGCTCTCATGCAGCAAGATAATTCACAACAGACATCACTCGCTTCGGTCTCTCTTCCTCGAGAACCCGAACCGTTGTTGGCGGCCCCGAACATTCGAACGGAAACGAATATTCGACAATTTCGGATGGTAAATTATCGGATCGAATACAAATCGGGTAGCAAGGATTATTAGATTCGTATTCGAAGTCTCCAATATTGCGCGCCTCTAATATTAACTGAAATAAACAATGTATTTTGATGCAGATTTTCAGATTTATTTTGCGAGGCTGATGCAAGATACATAGCCTCTGGTAAGCTTTGAGTGCTGCGTGACTTCCATTTTGCAATTAGAACATTCCCACTGATGCCACTAATTGAAAAGTTAATTCGCTTTGTTTCGCTAATAAATAATCGCTTCGGCGTTAATTGCGCGAATTCTGATCTCCGCCACTGCTGTGATACTGGGTAAGTAAACCTATAATTTTGTCGAGATCCTCCTGTGCTTAACTATATGAGTCAGTCCAGGCACGTACGCAGGATTTTATTTCGGGGTGGGGGGGGGGGGGGGGGGGGGTCAACCCAAGGCAACTTTTCTATGCAACTGAGGGGGAGGGTACTTCTTCTAGTACAAATGGGAATAATGCCCACCATTCGCCATTAAGACGCGGAAACCCGCAAAAGAGAATTGAAATAACGTGTATCTCACAGGTACGCCTGTGAGATACACCTCCTCTTTACTTGGCAAACAAAGAACCACATCAAATGGACTCGCACATGAAAGATGCGCAGGAAGAACTTTGCCAAGAACAAGTTAGCGAGCGATAGTTCAAAATAAAGATTTCTAGTAGCGCTTTTTGAATTCGCTCTGGGAGAATTATAGAGAAATGTATATTTGCGGAACAATCACAGTTCTTTTGGATCCCTCGTTTACTGCTCTACCAAGTGCCAAAACCGACTCGTGTTGTTATTTGGGAAGTTGCATAACGATGCGTGGTCACCAGTCCCGTACAACCGCGTAGAGCGCAGAACACTGCGGTTCTAGACGTACTGCGCCCACCAAGAAAGGTTAGAAAAACACCCCCAATAGCACAGCAGGGAAGTAGCTTCATCAGGCGGCTCGACTGATAACTGTAGAAACGTCATTAAAAACACACGGAATTATTCTCCACATCCGGCGGCGTTTTCACTACTTCCTTTTTAAATAAAAAGATGTTGATCCATAACTATTTTCACAAACAATTTTCGCTTTCCCTCCCTGTTTGGCTGCTGCCTTGGCTTTCTTCCTTAGCAGATCGGTTAATTTCTCATCTCCTTGAAACTCTTGTTTCCAGTTGCCAATTTTGCACGAAAATTGCTGTGCGATTAGAAAAAAAACAAGACGAGGTAATGGAGGACAGTCATATTGCTTATGGGTTCAACGATTATTGCAGGGTCTGATGATGGACGCTGTCTCGCATTATTTTATTTTCGATATACCCATTACCCATATCGCGGGTATATGGTTCAGAGGATCTGCAAGCGTCGCGGCGAGCCGTCACTCGAGGAAATAATGAAGCAAAAGGAAAAGTTAAACGCAACTGGCGTTCTCTCCGGCCACAACTCGTTCCACGAGAATACAGACCAGCTGACTATGAACCGAATCCATTGCCTGGCCCCTGGATCGGTCTAAACAAAGAAGGTTGAACTAATGAAGCAACAGCGATGCGCGTGATCGTTGAATAGATGGTCTCATAAAAATTGTGTTGGGCATTATAAATAAAATAAAATATAATAATTAAAACAATAAATTACTCCTTGCCTCCTGCAATAGATGGTGACAACTGAATTCATCTTGAGGTAATCGCGCGGGCACCGAATCGATGAGAAAACTGGCCTCCATACCCCAGGAGATGCCGATAACTACCGCCATCCAAAAAGAGTTAAAAACGTGACAACCATTCCACTCTGTGAAGACGGAATGGCAGCGAAAGCTGACGACAGTCAAAGCTCTCAAACGAAAAGCGAAGTGTTTCACCTCCGCTGTGGGTCGGCCGGAAGATAGTGCAATATTGGGCCGACCAGCAGCGGAGGTGAAGCAGGCGTTAAGCACCCCCCATACGTGGGCCGCCCCCTGTTAGATACGGGACCGTTTCCTGAACCTACTTCGAGTTCACCAGACCACATAAAATCGCGTCACAGCTAATTAAGGAGCGCAGAAGCACATCTACCCCGTTCCCGAGGCGCCGCACGTCCAAACAAGTTGGCGTCCCCCTCTTCGTGCGCCGCAGGTGGAGCTATTCACTGCTTGAAAAGGGAAGCATCCTGTTTGATCAACGAGAAAATCAAGACAAAAGGGTCCCAATGGCTGTCAAATATAAGCAATAAAAAAGATAAACAGGCAGCTAGGAAATTCTGGCAACATCTGAACTCCTTGGGTAATAGGACAAGCCTAGAGCAGAGGTATATAGTAACAGTTCAAGGTACTCGGTTAGAAGGAGAGGGGGCAATGGAGCATATAGGAACCATGATGAGGGAAAAATTTACAAAACAGACAAATGGTACATGCAGTATGTCGGAGAGGGATAGCCCGGTCAACCCACTGCTTTCGCTTGGACAAAAAGAGTGGGAAAGGGCGGAGAAGAGGGTACCAAGTAGCACATCGGCAGGCCCCGATGGTATTCCAATTATGTTAATAAAGAAATTGGGCCCGAAATCTAAGAAAACATTGAGGGAGGGGGTGAGCAAAATGCTAGTGGATGGTAAAGTACCTGACGAATGGAGGCTAAGTAGGATGACAATGATATATAAGGGAAAGGGGGACAAAGCTGACATAAATAACTACCGGCCTATAACAGTGACGTCAGTGGTTTACAGGGTGGTTATGCAGATTATAAAGGACAGACTGCAGGCATGGGTAGAGAACGAGGGGATACTTGGAGAGCTACAAAATGGGTTCCGGAAGCATAGGAGGCTGGAAGACAATCTGTTCTCGCTAACACAGTGCATTGAAATAGCTGAAAAGGAACACAGACCCCTATGGCTGGCTTTTTTGGACATCAAGGGAGCCTATGACAGTGTACTTCAAGAGGGCTTGTGGGGCATTCTGGAAACTTTAGGAGTGCAAGATGGAGTAACCAATTTCTTAAAAGATATCTATAAAGGTAACCGGGTGATTATACAATGGGAAAAGCAGGTTTCGGAGCCTGTAATGATTCGGCGGGGGCTTAGGCAGGGGTGCCCATTGTCGCCTCTGATGTTTATGCTGTACCTACAAGGCCTAGAGGCCAAAATACAGCAAAGCGGACTCGGCTTCAACCTATCATTTCTCAAGCAAGGAAAATTGATTGAACAGTCATTACCAGGACTGATGTACGCGGATGATATTGTATTAATGGCTGACAATGCAGAAGATCTGCAGGAATTAATGGACATATGTGGTACAGAAGGAGACAGATTAGGCTTGAAGTTTAGCAAAGAAAAATCAGCAGTCATGATTTTTAATGATAACAGTTGCGGCGAGCATAAGATACAGGAGGCCACGCTGGAGATAGTCGATAAATACAAGTACCTTGGGGTGTGGATAAATAATGGCATTGAGTATCTGACAGAGTACGAAAAATATCTAACGACCAAAGGTAACAGAAGTGCAGCGATTATGAAGAGTAGGGCACTGTGGAACTACAATAGGTACGAGGTAGTACGAGGGATATGGAAGGGGGTAATGGTACCAGGCCTGACTTTTGCCAATGCGGTTCTATGTATTAGAACAGAGACCCGGCAACAGTTGGAAATTAGGCAACGTGGGGTGGGTAGGCTCGCTCTGGGAGCACATGGCAAGACACCAAATCTTGGAGTGCAGGGGGATCTGGGATGGTCTTCTTTCGAGGGCAGAGAGGCTAGTAGCAAGATAGCCTTTGAGGAGCGATTGAGAAAAATGGGGGAAATTCGGTGGGCTAGGAAGGTTTTCAGTTACTTATACACGAGGAATGTTGACACGAGGTGGAGGAAGCGAACTAGAAAATTGACAAGCAAATACTTGGGCAGTAGCGGGGGAACAAGTAAGGAATCATCTGTCAAGAAAAAGGTTAAGGAGGCAGAGAGGGGTATGTGGAGTACAGAGATGCAAACCAAATCGGCATTGGAGACATACAGGACGTTTAAGCAGGAAATAGCCAAAGAAAATATTTACGATAACTCTAAGGGAAGCTCATTGTTGTTCGAAGCCAGGACAGGTGTACTGAGGACAAAAACGTACCGAGCCAGATACCAGGAGATAGATTTGGTATGCGAGGCGTGTAGAGAGGAGGAGGAAACGGCGGAACACCTGATACTTGCTTGTAAACAACTTCACCCTGCAGTTGAATCTAACGGGGAACTATTCAAAGCCTTGGGTTTTAAAGACAGTGAAAGTAGAATAGACTTTGAACAGGTAGAAATAACTAAACGGAGGCTATCTGATTGGTGGACAATATCAACGCAGAAGTAAAGGAGTAAATACATAGGTATGCATGCATATAGAACGATTAAAGGCTAGGTGGCGCGCGTCGCCGCCGCCCGATTCAAAGGGTTGAGCCACAATCATCCATCCTCTTCCCGAAAGTGTAGCGGGAGGCTGGCACGGTTCCAGGTAACGCAGGTCTCGAGCAAAGCTGCTTTGCAGCACTGAAACGTCGCCCCCATCCGCCTATTGTGACGGCGCTTGCAAGCCGGGAAGGCAATACCGCAGAGAGAAGTAAGCCCTCGGACAATCGGGGCCCAAGGAGCGACCCTCGGCACCGGGTGTGACACAACCGCACGGGCGCCTACCACTGGCCGAAAATGACGACACCCGAGCGGGCTCGCCGATTGGCCGAACGTGACGTGACTTCGAGACACCGAAGGGCTTAAAAGCCAGAGACCGGGAGCAGCAAGGGAACATTCCTAGAGCATTCCTTCTTTCATCTCTTTCGAGCTTCTTGCCACGGGTCGCAGCGTCCGAGTTGCTGCCGGCCCGTAATGACTTTATGACTGTTAATTTCTTTGTACTCTCACTGTAAATAATGTGAACAAACCTCCAGTTTTTCATCTCAAAGTGCTCCTCAACCTCGGCCGATTCCCGCACCCAACGGCAAGGTCCAAAAATCTGGGGACAGCAATTGGGATTGTCCTCCAGATCCAACACCCCGAAGATAGTCCAACACCGGGCCGACCCTCGGCTAAGGTGAAGCAGGCATTAAGTACTCCCCGTACGTATATATATAGGCGGATCCCGAAGATATTGCAATACCGGGTCCACCCGCGGCGGAGGTGAAGTAGGCGTTAAGCACTCTCCATACGTGGGTCCATGCACGCCGAAAGTAGTGCGATGCCGGGCCGACCCGCGGTGAAGGTGAAGTAGGCATCAAGAACTCCCCATACGTAGGCCAATCTCGAAGATATTGCAATACCGGGCCCACCCGCGGCGGAGGTGAAGCAGGCGTTGAGCCCTCCCCATACCTAGGTCCATCGCGAAGGTAGTGCAATGCCGGGCCGACCCGCGATGGAGGTGAAGCAGGCGTTAAGCGCTCTCCATACGTGGGTCCATTCCGAAGGTAGTGCGATGCCGGGCCAAAACGCGGTGGAGGTGAAGCAGGCGTTGAGCGCTCCCCATACGTGGGTCCATCCCGAAGATTCTAAAGGGCGCGTTATAGGTTCCCGAGTCCACAGGGGTATTTGCCATTGATCTTGCACCCTTTTTGTACTATCACCAGGACGAACCACACGAGTTTTTCTGTTAACGGAGCCGAAAAAAAACTACGGAAGTTAGTCATTCACTGCTTTCGCTGTAAAATGCAGCAAAATGTTGACTGCTGTGTAGATTGATTTGTCGGCGCTTTAGGAATGTGTGTGAGGAGGGGTGGCGTGGGGCGAAGAGGGGGGGGGGGGCTATGCCGCTTAATCTCGGGGGGGGGGGGGGAACCGCCCCCCCCCCCGGGTACGTGCCTGAGCCAATTATCAGAGAAACATACTATAATGAAACGACATGTAGTGGGGAGTAACCATTCTCACCGTGATGCACGGTGACAGTATTTTTTTTTCTTTTTTTGTGATAGCAATAATGTACGGACGCTCTAGGTGAGTTCGCGGCGTCGGCGCCACCGCTGCCGCCTTGCTGTCACAGCATAGATGGCGCATGAACGGCCCGTGCGGAGAAAGTTGGAAGGTTTTTTTAGACGCGAAACGCGGCTATGAATTTGGTTCCAAAAACGACGAAGCCAAGTGGACGCAACGTCGCGTTCAATTGGCTCTGCAGCTGAGCCGGGCCAGTGTTCCGCCTTCTGCTTCTGGCATGAACGTTGTGCGTACAAACACCACTGTTCTTGCTGAGCAGCTTCGTGCATACCGCGCCGTGGTGCATACCATGTTGATAGCGGTGCGAGACAGTAAGCTTTAAGGCACGAACGCACACGGTTTTCTTTCGGCACTCGTCAGTTCGTTTTTTTTTTTTTTCATCCACATCATCCTAATTAGGCCTGCGAAATTCCCTTCACAGTGGTCTGCAGTTACCTCCTTCCTGCGTGAACCGAATCAACCCAGTACCCGCGAACTTTCAAGCCTATGGACGACCGCACGCCAAGTTTCATCCTAGACGCCAGCGCTCGTTTCTCCCCTGGCGGAGCGATTTCATCTCCAACGGGTGTAGGTTTCCGTCGCCGCTTCCCTTCGCGGTCGCGCCCGCGTTCAGTTCGCGCTGCGCGCGAAACGTCTCGTTTGCGACGGCGCCTCTTCGGATGACCGGAAATTATTATTGTGTTGTTAGCTGTCACGACAGCAATGTAAACATGAAAAGGTTGATGCCACCAGTGAAATTCTGCCGATTCACAAGAAAATGGTGCGAAAGAAGCAGACGACAGACATGCGCCGAGCGAAGTAAACAACTGGCAAACGAAGCGAGCTCGTTCATTGATCACTCCTGAGTGTATGACGGTTTCTATATGTAACCCACGTGAATTTAATAATTACTCGGTACATAATCCTTTTATTCATATAAAAACTAAGTTCAACGAGTGCTTGTCCTGTCTTCTTTCTTGTGTTTCGTTAGTGTGTGCGCTGCCCAAGAATGGAAACCACGTCAGTTGTATGCGTTAGCAGTGGCCGAAGTTCACGCGTGCCGAGAAATTGAATATGTGCATGATGCATTGAACATGACCGGAGTTCATTCCCGCTTCACCACTGCACCGATCGATCGGGTTACTGGACGATACACACCCGCGTCTTGGTCGCGCCGGCATTGCTGAAGCATGAATGATTACTAATACTTTCAACTTCCGTCTCCTGAGTACTGTTAAAAAATGGCCGAGCTGTCTACATTGCTGCCTCTATTCCATATTGTAGGGGACGTACTAGTTAAAGTTGTGTGCGCATGTCGTACTTGTGCTATGCAGCGATATATCTTGTTTATTTCCGCACAGTGTCGATAGAAGTCCGTTGTCGCCATCAGAGACAACACGGATTTGTAGCAAACATAATCTGAGAAACTGCAAAAATGACTTTAGCTCGTAGGTGCCGTATGCATGTGCCGCATCGTATGTGCTGACGATTTTTCCGGCGGCACATACGATGTCGTTTCCAATTACCTGCTCAGCGTCACTTACATGGTTAAGCAGACGCTGCCCTTTCGCCGCATTGCAGCCATAAAAATAATCGTCAAGCGTACCGATCTTCTTAAAGGCAAATATAGCGTGTGCAGTTTGTTTCACACTAAGGGCAAAACTCGGAACGCATTGCATCGCGATGCGGCAAGCAATGGAGTCGTGCGACGGCAGCAGCTCGAGCAGGCGCACACGCTTGAGGGGCGGTGTCGTGATCTGCGTCGTCTGCTACGGCGGCGCGCGCTGGCCGCATTTTCGGGAAGCGTGGTACTGTCAGGGGCAGTGCACCGATTTCATCGGTACTGCGGGAACTGAGCTGATATTCTTTACTAAACGTTGTGCGTCGCCAAACTCTGATCCTTCATTGGTGATAATGGAGTTCCACAAACTTCTTTTGACAACATGGTTCATTTGTTCTTTCGAAAGGCCGGAGTACTGAGCGTGTGCACGTATATTTCTTCACTGTGTGTGCTACCGTAATGAGCAGCGACAAAACGCACCAAGATGTGCGCGCAACGTGCTCAGTCTTTGTTTGACTCGAAAGGAAAACAAAGCCCTCAACAATGGGTGTCGAACACGATGAAACAATCGGACACGATTAAATGAAAGTTTTAGGTTCAGACAATGAGCTGGAAGTGATTTTTCTCGACAATCATTCGCTACGCCAGACAGACCTTGCCCGCTGGTGGGGAATTGGACACGTCACGCTCGGAACTTCAGTTAGTATCTCGTCATGTCCCCAGCGGCAGCGGTGACAGCGCTCATCCTGGAAGGCAGTGAAGTGTAGAATGACTTGATCAGGGATGTGTTCATTCGCAGCACGTCTCAGTTGCTGACGATGGTGGATCGAAGCCTATCCTCGGGCGACTGATAGAGGGGATGGTGCGCCAGCGATACTTTCAACGAGCCCCAGACATTTTACATGATGTTGGCGCCCGGGGATTGAGGCGGCCGCTCCAAGAGAGTAACTGCGCGCTCTTCTAGCAGTTCTTGCACAGTACGAGCAGTGTGGATCGGCGTCCTATCGCGATAGAATATATAGTCGCCTTCCAGAAACGGGCCGTGAAGAATGTATGGAATCAGTACGTCGTCTATGACTGCCCTGCAGCGATGAACTTACATTCGAGGCGTATCAGTGGGCGTCGCGCAACGCTTAGCAAAGAATACCGGCTCATTTCACGCAGTAACGATGTGATCGGCGCCCTGCACCTTACAGTGGAACGCTTCCCGACAATGCGGCCAGCGCGCGCCGCCTTAGCAGAAGACGCCGTTCAAGATCCCGCCCTTCGAGCATCTGCGCGAGCTGCTGACGCCGCCCGACTCAAGCGCTCGCCGCATCGCGATGCAATGCGCTTCGAGTTTTCCCCTAAATGTGAAACAGACTGTACACCGCCCTTCGAAGGAAATGCCCACGCGCACACACGTAGGCACACACCGCGCGCGGCACGAAACGTGCCCAAACACGCGCAGTGCAGGAGGCAATCAAGGCGGCGCGAACGAGAGATGGGAGAGGGGTACCACCCGCTAATAGAATTTTGCTTCGCATGCGGCGCTCTCAACGCCGGCGCAGCAGCGCCGCTCTCGGTGCCGTTCTTGTCCATTAGGGTAGAAGCTTGGACGAGTTGGTCGTGGTTCCTAACGGCGCTGTCTGCGCCGTGTAATCTTCAGCCATCCGCTGTTTGAGTGCGCATACATCACTTGTTAACGCTTTCCTTCCTCCTTTCATTTTCCTTCCCCAATGTAGGGTAGCAAACCAGGTGCAACGTGGCTAACCTCCTCGTCTTTTTTTCTATGTCTCTCTCTCATCGGAGTTCAAAAGAGCATCGGTTCTTTGTTCTGCGTACATCACGACTTTCCCAGTTCAACTTCTTTCTCTTAATATCTAGCGCGTTATCAGCGACTCACATGTGATCGTTACTCAACACTGCTGTCTCTCTTTATCTCAACGTCACACCTCTAATTTTCCTTACCATCGTTCGTTTCGCCATCCTTACTTTCCATTCAAGTTTCATTGTCAGCCCCGAAGTTCCGGAGCCCTAGGTTAGTACTTGCAGGCTATCGGGATTTTCTTTTCGATGATATATGGATAACCGGTGGTTCACAACTCGGGAGTGTCTGGCAAATATAGTCCAATTCATTGTTAGTCTCCTGCGGATTTTATTCTCGTGATATATTTGGTGCAAGAATTATGCGACATTCAATGACTTGAATTACACCTTGCAATAAAAATACTGCAAATTTAATTGAAATAATTGCAGCGATGGCCTGCCGAGTATTGGCTTGAACTAGAGCTTCCATATAATGTGTTGTCGAGTATAGCTGCAGGTCCAATGTTCGCTCACTGGAGAGTTTACAGAGCAGCAGGCACCATGAACGTTCTCAGCATTTCTTCGAAGTGCTTCAACTTCTGCAACAAGCATTGTGCTTGCCAGATATCATCCAATCACAACATAACTGTCTCAGGTCACACATTTTGTAATCTTTCCCGCGGTTTTGATCACTACCTGGCCCTCTTGCTCTCACATTGAGCTCAAGCTACATTTTGTGAGGTTATCGTCCCTCATCATGGCTGTCTTCCATCAAGATATGCCCCAGCAGAAGCAAAACCTTCATCCCCTTTTGGTGTCTGCAACAGCTCCAGTTGCACGTTTTTATTCCGCGGACACCGAAGAAGGCCGATCACCAAGACCTAAGATTTATACAGAAAACAGGCAACACTGTCATTACTGAATGTGACATATGGGCACAGAATACACATATATACAGATGGGTCAGTCTCGTCCATAACAGGTACCGCTATCATTCTGGCTACTCTAACCTCAGTTTAAGCTGTCCCATACAATGGCGTCAACGACAACGAAGCTTGCTGCCCTGCGTGCTGCTATAAAACACGTCCTACAATAGCCCTACCTCGCAATATGTCCTGCCTCCAAAGAAGGTCATATTTTGCGACTCTATGGCAGCCCCTCAAAGTGTACAATTTGCCCTGTACCACAGTACTCACCCAAGTACCTGATTTTAAGGACATGCATAATGTTTCAATGCCTGCCAGGACATACCGGTATTGCTGGTGACAAACCGACAAGGCTGCCCGATTCGCAAATAAGGAATCCCGAGCGGTTCCGATCTTCTATCGAGAACCGATGCTGCCAGAAAACTTTATGTCCTGGCTCAACTATAATGTTCTCTTATTGGTCGTTTCCTCGACTTTGGAAGTGTCGTCAACATAAACTGTATCGTCTTCAAACCGGAAATTGCCATCACGAATTTCCAGCTGAGATGCGGAATAGTTAAGCCACCTTTAGCTCCGGGCGGTATTTACAAAAGCTTATCCTGGTTCCCCATTAGAATGGGTGACACACCTATATGCGTAACTCTAGCAGGACCGAATATACTACTCAAGGCTTCCTGTGTTTTCGCTACCGTTACGACGGCCAGCGCTGCCCCTCTCAGTACCGGATTAAACAGTCTAGACTCAAGACCACGTTCAGAGGCAAATATCCTTGAACCATGGCGGTTTGTCTTTAGCGCGGACTGCAACAAAAGCGTTACTTCCAGTCAACAACTCTCTGTGACTTCTTATGGATTTGCTGTGTGCTTTATCGGGGGCATGTATCTATACTGCTATTTCTCTCACTTATTTCTCTCATTTCGTCCCTTTATCTCCTTTTTACAGTGCAGGCTAGGAAACCGGACATGCGTCTGTTATGCTCCCTACCTTTCCTTGCTTCTATATCTTCCTAATATGACAAAAAAACACTTCGAAATCCTGCCGCACGCTCCAACTTCGCACTGCTCGTGAAACGAGGGCTGAAGTATAGCAAGGCTGTGAAGCTGCGCTCAGGTGTCGCGCACAGTGAATCACCTCCGTGGCCGGAGACGCAGGCGAAGGTGACCCAGGCGACGCACAATGTCCAGGCGGGGCGGCTGGTGGCACCGTATAACACGCTGAGCAAAGGTCCTGGCGGTGAATAGGCGTTCCAGTCGTAAACGCCGTACACGAGGGTCAGTCCCGTGGTCACCGATGACAGCCAGCCCACCAGCTGTATCCGCTGCGAGTACATCCCCGATAGGTGGCCACTGTTAGGATCTTATTGCCCACGTCGTGATGCTTTGCTCCGCGGCAACCTTATGGCCATGCACGCAGCAGCTGGATCGCCCTATAGAGGTCAATCTTTTACTGTAGGACTTTATTCTAACCATCGCCCAAATACACGTTTCATTCAATCATTGATGTAGTGGTCTCCGAGCGAGGTGGTATGTTTCCTTTGTCGAGTGACCATACAATGCGTGACCACATGTGTCTAGACCGCATTCAGCTGAATATCGCTATACTTGTTCGAACTGAAACTTGAGGGAATTGCCTCTGTGTAATCTCTGCAATGTGTGTCATGTTTTATGCAGCTGCAAGCGATTTGCGGCTACTAAAGTACTCCAAGATCCACTTTATGATAGCGTGGGAGGTCCCTTATGTTGCACCACGTACTTGGACTTTGAGCAGCTGTGGTAGTGCTTCGCGTGCAGCGAAAGGGGTCTTAGTCTTCCTCTGGGACACGGGCCTTAACCAGACACTCTAGTTGCCTGTTACCGTGCGTTCCTTTAGTACATTGTGGGCCTGTATGTATACATATCATATGTACGAATGCCTCATTTGATCCATTACCCGTGTCATCTGGAGTATAGCATGCTAGGCGTATTGGCAGGCAAAAATCTCTAAGCAGTATCGATTATAACATGTGTCTCGTATCGTTGAATTATTATGGGTGAAACGAAAAAAAATGCAAAAACACTGCATAGAGAAATATGTAAAGTGTACAAAGTTCTGAGCCACTTCTGGCCGAAGACACTTAGAATCAGCTCTTGTACACATGCAGCGCCACTTACCCTGCTAATCTTGATCTGTCTGTACTTGTAGATGAGGTATCCGAGAAACAGGCCGACGGCGAAAGATGGAAAATGCGTGTACGGACGAAATGCGATGTCGTTCAGGAATGCGTTCAGGTTTCTGCAGAGAAACAAGTCGAAACGACCCACAACATGACTCTAGGTGTCATGTTATGTTTGGCACTAGGAGTTGTCCCGGGGTTAAGCTTATCACCTAGCTGTGCCAAAGGCCTACACGGACGACGAGCCTGGTTTCTCGCAAGATTTGTATCTGTAAACAAATGGTTCGTTGTCATCCTCAGGTAACCACGACTTTCTTTTCCCTTTAACGACGAAGTGTACCTTGGAGGAGGCGAATCACAAGAAGAAAGCCATAGTTTCCGTTCATGATTCTCCTTTGAAACATTGTGGACTTTCACAATAGTTGTTTTGTGCAAACTGACCATGAAGCAATGAAAGAAAACAGGAAATGGTTTCAGAAGGTAATCTTGAAGCCTAATCATAACAAATAAAAAAAGGCAAGTTAACAGAGGTTGACATAAAAGAAAGACAAGGTCTTCCGGGGCGCAATGGTGTACAATAGGGTTTGTTTTCGCATGTTTGTCATTTAGAAGGGAATAGAGGTTCCCCCACAAGACCTTGTCTTTCCTTATTCGATGTCAACCTCTGTTGAGGCGCCTCAACGTCACCTAGGTCACGTTACCCTGCTTAGGGCCATCTTACTCTTATATGGAGCACATTGCTTAACCTTTATTTTTCTTTAATTTCTTTCTTTCTAGACTGCACTACCTTCGTGGTGGACCCGCATTTTTCGGTGGGTAAAGTTACACTTTCGGTTCCGGGTTTAGACGTGCACAGTTTGGACGAGCGCATCTGGGTTTTATTTCAGCCTTTCTGGCTAATTATGCATTATTACTGCTCCGCACATATCTCTACGCTAACTTTGTGCGCCTCTTCTGTTCCGAGCTTCATTTTGACGCCCTTTTTGTTGTCCTAAGGGCGCTAAAAGACCTTAGATCGCGTAATTTACGAGACAAAAGTGGTTAGGTAACCACGAACCTCAAATTTATCTGAACTCGCCAAAGAAGGAATTATGGCGAAAGCGCCGAAACACGCGATGACAAGCGGTCATTTCTAGTCGCCCCGCGAGGTTGCGCTGAGGTTCTCGCCTGCGTGCGCCTGTTTGTCTGCGGCGCGGCGCGCGGCTGATAGGCGTTTGCCGTTCGTCGGTGGACCGACAGTTTACCTTCGACGGAACGAACGTGGCCGCGGACTTTGTGGCTGTGTTAGCGGAGTTGGGTCGGTGTTCTGTACAAGTCTACGAACGTGGGCAGTGCTACGAATGGCTACAAGCTTATCACCGAGCAGCCTAAGGGAGGCGTCTGCAGTGCGTCGTTGGGGCGTGGAACCGGCACGGCAACGACGATGCCGCTCACGCTGTTCTTACTGTTTTTCCAGGTTAGTGACACAAAACTGTCTCCTTTCGCTTCGGTCTTTGTTTTGCCGGTTCCACCCCAAAGAGTGTCCTGTGTAGAAAAATGCTGCAAACTCAGGCGACAGCTGAAATGCCGTTTCCGTCTTTTGCGACGTTACGCGTTCCACTTTCTTTTGCTCTCCTTGTACGGAGACGTCGAAATTAACCCGGGACCCACAATTCAGGAAAAACCGCACCTCCTGCTTCACGGTCAGGAAGACACTGAGACGAAACTTACGGCTATGGAAGTAGCACAGACAGAAAATAAGCTTGCCATAGATGACCTTAGCGGACGCATTACATCACTGGAAGCAAAGTTATCAAACTTTGATCAGCTTTGCGCAACCGCCAGTGAGTGCAAGAACCAATGTGACCGCCAGCGTCGATTGATCAAGTCGTTGTGGTCATTGTAGGAAAAAGTCTACAATCTGGAAAGCCAGAGTCGGCGTTGCAATTTGGTTTTCCATGGCGTCAATGACAGCGATAATCCTGAAAAAAAGTGCAGATTCTGAGCACAAAATTCTTGAACTGTGTGAGTATAAGTTGGGCTTACGTAACCTGTCAATTGGGCGTGCCCACCACCTTGGAAGGTTTCAGAGTGGTAAAAATCGTCCTCTGATAGCAAGTTTTACTCGTTTTGTCTCACACAAAGAAAAAAATAGTAATATTATAGAACGCCAGAAAGTTGAAAAATAGCCAGTTTGCTATATCTGAAGATTTTCCGGTGTAGTACGCAGGAAAATAAAACAGCTGTGGGATTTTGCGAAATCTCGTAGGAAGGATGGCGATGAACTTAGCCTTCGGTACGATACTTTATTGTTCAATGGCCCGAAATATGTCTATATTGCTGAGTTAAGCCAAGCCGTTTCCCAGAAGTGACCACGTCGATCTAACAATGACAATGTTTCTTTCCTCGTCATAAACGGTCGTGGTATCAAGAATAAAGTTGGCGAAGTTAGCCCGCTGGTTGACTTGGTTAAGCCCTCCATAATGTTAGGTACAGAGTCCTGGCTAAGTGATGACACTGCTGATAATGAGGTATTTCCGCACAGTTGCACGTGTTACAGAAAAGATCGAAATTCTCGAGGTGGCTGAGTTGTTATATCGGTAGAACGAAGTATTTCATCTGTCCAGCTGCCCGTTCCTATCAGAGAATGTGACGCTATGCTGTGTGAGTTGACTCTTTCCAACTAATGTGCCTTGACTATATTTAGTTTTTTATAGACCACCTTATTCCTCCTTTGATACATTATGTCAGTTGAGATCCGCAGTTGAATTGGTACGGACGGACAACCTGGTTATTCGCGGAGATTTCAATCTCCCAAATGCTGTGTGGAACCATCAGGGCTCACTCATTACAAGGGAAAGTTGTTTGTGTCAGGAAATGATGAACATTGTTGATTTGTTAGCACTATCTCAAATAGTGTCTGAACCAGTTAAAGGAAATCATGTTCTGGATCCTATTTTCACAAACCAACCTCAATTCGTAATTTTTACGCTTGTCGTTGCTGGAATTAGTGACCACAGCGCTGTTTTATCTTAAATAGAAATTACACATGTGAAAACTGCGCACAGTGTGGCGAGACATGTGTATAACTATTCGGAAGCTCTGATTGATAAAATAAATTAGGGTTCGGATGGGTATTATGTTTTTGCAACAGAAGCTGAATATAAAAATACAGATGAATTATGGATTTGCCTCAAAAACAAGATTCTAGAGCTTCGGCAGCGTTTTATGCTGTGTAGTGTGCTAAATGAAAGACAAAGTAGAAGTGAGCCTTGGTTTTTGAAAGTGTTGCGCAGCCTTGCACAAAAAAGGGAAAGTTTTTATCATAATTTTCTCCAAGTGCCGTCAAGTGATAACAGGAAGAAGCTGAAAGAAATTACATCAGAAATGAAGAACGCAATTCCTGTAGCCAAGTATGCTTTTAGTGCATCTATCTAGTTGAGAATCAAAGATGAGCCCACGCAATTTTGGAAGCACGTGAAAAGAGATGGAAAATAGGCAACATCTATTCCGTTACTAGTCTCTAGAAACGGCGTCGTTTCTCACGCAAAAGTTAAAGCGGAATGCTTTAATCAGTATTTTTCTTCCCTGTTTTCTGCTGTGATGCCGAGCAACGATGACCACAGAAGTACCCCACGAGAACTGATAGCCGCGATGGGCGATATGGATGATGTCGTTATCAGCACACGTGGCATAGAACTGTTGCTTTTGAAATTGAATGCTGCTAAAGGAGGAGTACCTGATGGTTTAGCTAAAAAACGTTTTTAAAATTTGTGCCCGATCTATAGCTCCTTTTTTGAAAATATTATTTGAAAATCACTGGCAGAAGCTTCCCTTCACAATGATTGGAAGATTGGTGCAGTGGTTACAGTTCATAAATCTGGTCCGGAAAGTGGCGTAGTTAATTATCCTCCGATTTCTTTAACGCGTGCTGCGTGCAAAGTTTTAGGGCACGTTGTATTCAGGTATTGTAGCACATATGAATCGGTATTCTCTGTTTAATTCCTCTCAACATGGCTACAGAAAGAATTGTTTTGTGTAAGACAAATGCTTTAATTCACTCATGATCGATATTGCCGGTGCTATGGACGAACGATTTTCTATATATTGAATATTTTTAGATTTCACGAAGGCGTTCAACACTGTATCCTATTCTTTGTTAATTGAGAAACTTACTACCTACAATATTAATAAATAAGTTATTGCATGGATTGCTTAATACTTAAGACTGCGCAAGCAGTACGTAGTTTTGAATGGTGCTGAGTCATCAAGAAGAGACGTTACTTCTGGCGTCCCTCAGGGCTTAGTCCTGGGTCTACTTTTTTTTTATTTGTCAATGATATCTGTGGAAGAGTCCTGTCACATTTGTGATTGTACTGTGATGATTGCGTTTTGTACAAGCCTATTAGTTGTGAATATGAAGCCGCATTTTACAGTTTGATCTCAGCCGCATTGCTCAGTGGTGTTGTAAATGGAACATGAGTTTGAATCCAGCTAAGACAGCTTTGATGTAATTTAGACAAAAAACTAAAACATGTTTGGTTTAGTATACCTTAGATAATATTGCATTATCCCGGGTGTCTGTACATAAATAATAGTTTATTTTACCCCTGACCTAAATTCCATCGCCACATTGATCATGTAATCGCGCGTGCAGGCAGCCATTAGGGTTTCTATGGCACAACGCTAAATATTTCAGTATGGCTACTAAATACCCACTGTTCAACACGTTCGTCAGGTCTGTCTTATACTATGTATGCGACGTATGGGACCCACAGGTGATTGGTGACAAGGAACGCCTTGAAAGAGTACAAAAGTTAGCTACAATATTTGTTACTGAAAATGATAAATTATTCTTTGCTACACAAGCAAAGAATAATTTACAATTGTAGTCTCTTGAAAATCGCAAGAGAGAACTTCGTTTGAAACTGTTTCATCGTATCTTTCACACAACAGTTGGTACTGACAAGCAACAGTGCACACTTGAAACCTTATTTTGTATCAGCTCGGGGCGACAACACCCATAAAGTACGATAATTGTTTTGCAACACAGAGCTATTCAGGATGTCTTTTTTCCCTAGAACAGTATGGGAGTGGAGTATACTATCGTCGTCAGTAGTTGATGTATTATCGAATGACAAATTTTATGTTTTGTTGGATTGATGCGACTTTACTTATGTTTCTCTTTTTTCTGCATGCGAATAGTTTCTGTAATTAGTTGATGATTATGCTTACTTTTCGTACTATATTGTTTATTTCTAAGTCATATTGCATGAATGTGCTTGATATTCTGTATTTACCCCTACTGTAATGTCTGTAAAGGTGCTGTGGGCCGGTATTGCATAATAAACAATATCACAGAGAAAGCTATTTCGCGGTTTGGTTGGTTATGGTGCTTGTTAGAAAATGTAGTTTGTTATTCAACAAATACAGAAGACTGCAACTATAAGTGCAATTGTGGGGAGCCGTAGATTGCCGAATCCTGCATGTACCATCAGCACAGATGCGCAAATGAATGTAATAAAAACTCGTACTTCAAATTCCGTTGTGTCATGCACTTCTATGCGTTTTTTGCCACGCTACGTAGCAAATGATGTACACTTTAACGTTGGCTTCGGAGGCTGATAGTACACACATTTGCCTGCCTTCCAGGTTATTCACGCGCTCTGCATATTGCTAAAACTAAACGAAGCGTCTCCGCAACACTAAGTGGCTTTGAATGTCATCGCAATATTTAATTTGCTTCGTACTTGCTACTCGCGATAGGAAAACGCCGAAAGTGTAACACGGTGTCCTTTGTACGGCTATACGTATTATGTTTAAATCACCCTTACGGAGCAATTAAAATAAACGTCGCAGTTTCGTCGGAAAGGCGAAGCATCGATTGCGACAGCAAATTATTAAGCAGCTATACGAAGTAGGAATAGTAGTTTTATCGCCCGCAAAAACTTGCAAACATTCGCTTACTAACTAAATTAACAAACAGGGTGTCACACGCGCACAGACAAAAATGAATACATCTCGCTCGATGACCGCGGACACTCGCTGTCAAAACGCTGGTGTGAGTAAGAGCCACAGCAGCAACGAGCGAAGTGACCTTTGTGCTGCCTGTGCTTTAACGCGAACTAAGCGGCGAGAATACAGCGCACGCAAAGATATCAGCCCTCGGCGAGCTTAGACCTACTGCCCATCGCAGATAATTTACTCAGGACCTCATACTTCACGGGCATATTCAGGGATTCAGGGCACGAATTTACAGATATTTTCGCTCGTAAGTGCTATTTGCTATTGGCCTGCCGCCTTGGGCAATAGTGCCTCTTGCTACATGATAGTCTAGATTTTGCTGTTAGGAACAATTCTAGCTGAAGAGCGTTTTGTGAATACGGGCCCGAGATCACTTGTTTGTCAGCTTCAGTGTTTTGCACGATACCAAATTTCACTTACGTGTCTGGCATACCAACAATTCTGCTTAAGCTGTTTTCTGCGAAATCTCATATATAGTCAGACTAGCTCATGCGCGAAGAAAAAAATACAGTACGTGAATGAAGGCTTACTCATCGTCCGGTATAGAAAATAGTGCGACTGGACCGTAGTCGTAGGTATACGTGACCAGGCCTGTTACGACCATGCTGGCGACGGCGAAGGCACCTATGAGACCCAGGCCAAGGGCTGGCCGCCTGCATCATGAGTAGACGACTAAGTTTTCATGCGTGATGCACCCCAGCGATGGCAAAACGCAGAACTTACCTGTAAAGCGTGATAAAGAAGATTGGGGCAATGATGAAGTATTGCATGTCACAGGACAGATACCAGCCATGTGGAAGGCACTGAAACGCGCAAGCAGAAAAAATCGGGCAGTGCGAAGGATGAGTGAGAACGCGGCCTTACAACCGCTATAGTGGCTTGAACACTTGTCCTGCATGGCGAATCGCTCTCGCGCATGTCCTTTAACCACAAATCACTTAATACGATTCAACTTCGGCTCGTATGCAGTTTTAACACAATAGCGTTTTGTAAGTGGTGGGCAAGTAACTGGCCCTGCGCACTCGACGAGTGTGTATGGAAAGCATTGACACTAAATGCAATATTAAATATAATAAAAAGTATACAGTTTGAGGCAGCGCTCTTGCGACAACGGCATATAATCAAAAAGAAAAAAAAACTACATTCCTTTTATTGCAAGACGAAAATGTCTCAGACAATATCCAGCAGACATAGATGAGAAGAAACAGGGGAAGCGTACCTGAATTCTGTTTCATCTAGTTTTCTGGAGGTGCAAGAAGTTGCACGAATATTTTTTAAAGCAAGTCCGTTTCAAGTTTTTAGAGACACTGATTCAGACCGGGAAAGAGCAATTAGTGTGTTTCCCTGTCACCCTCTTGTGACGGCGCATAGGCCCGCGTGTGCGCGAGAAAGCAAGCCTGCAGAGCACGGTTCTTAACTTACAGTATCCACAGCGATAGCTACGAGCAGGTACTTCTTGTGACACTCAATTATGCTTACAACTTCTTGGGTCTTCATCCAGGAACTTATGTAAATGACGTTGGTCCACCAGTAGCGCTTGCACCCTTCTGCGAAACGGTCTACGGTCTCATGCCAGATCGGACCGTTCATCCAGGGTGGGCCAAGAATCAGCGTGAGAGACACCATCAGGAATGGCGGCGTCAGCCTGTAGCGAAAGAAACAAAGCGTTCATCGCCTGTTGAACTCGCTGTGCGCCACTCCTGCACTTTCTGGCCGCTTTTCTGTTGCACTTGCTAGCTGCAAATCTTCTCTGAGGTAATTATATTGCCACTCTGAGCTATAAGCTCGTTTTTTTTTTTCAATAGTACCTCCGCGAGTGAGTACAAGGTGTCCCTTTTATTGCATTGTTTTGGTGCATGAAATAGGGTAGGCGATGACTTTCTCGTTCCCCTGAAACCTGCGTTTGAAAGCATTGTTGCAAAACTTTACTCGCGATGGTCGTTCACATACACGCTCACGCAATACTCACGATTGCCTCACAATCCTTCCTGTAGAAAACCTAGTAATGACAAGGAGGAATTTTTTCCTCTCCCCCTCTTTGGAACGTATTGTGTGGAAGAGGGCGCCATGTATTGCGTGGTAATCGGTGAAAACGCCATTTCTACTCAAGTTCGACAACTGCCTCAATTATTTACTTAAACAGGCACGACGACTTTCTCAATCGGCAGCTAGCGAAAACTCTGTGCCTGCAACAGCTTCTGTTTCCCGAAGACTCAGTTATAGCCCGCAAAGAAACTTCGTCTCCTTGTCGCATTCTTAAGTGAGACTGGTCTGATGGACATGTGGTGGAACACCACAGTGATACTATAAGAGACGCTGGGACGGAGCCATCGCTGGCCTTGATCGCCAGGCTAAACCTGCCTGTTGCTACAACTCACCACCACCTCCACCACCACCGGTGACAGCGCTGCTTCGCGTTGCCTCTAGACTCTGTAGTATCACGAACCAGCCAACACGCGCAACTTCGTTCGTAATCCTTTTAAGAACTCTGTATGTCGTCGGCGGCCCGCATGCATTGACACTATGTTCGCTTTACTACAACTTGCTGGCCAGCGCCTGTTCCGCTCTAGCCCTACAATTTGCTTTATGAATGCGCGCCCTGCGGCCGAATTAGCAGCTTCCGATCGCGAATATTGTGACCTTAGTCATGGGTATTTTATTGCACTGTACTTGCCTCTGCGTTCTTTTTTTTTTCTTGTCTAATTCAAACGTCGTCGTTTTATACGGCTGTTGCACCACTGCGCCTTGCAGTGCAGCGTAGGCATGGTAGCGAGGCGTGGCTGTGCGTGAGTTTCGTCGCAAATGTTTGTCTCGCTTTTGTATAGCAGCGTTACACAGCACGCAACAGCATGGCACGTCCTTTCTGTCACCCACATGAGCCGATTCTGAAAGCGGTGCACTATGTAACTTGGTCGATATCTAAGGTGGTTCAATGCCACAAAAGGCGCTAGCTACCGTGCTCACAGTTATATGACCGAATTGTTGCTATTCAACGTGACGCACGTGCCAATTATCAAAGCGGTGGCTTGCCCATCGGAAGGAGGAGCAAGGCTGTTGTTCCCTCGTGTCATGTCACTTGTCTACTGTGTTTACGGATTCCGGTGGAAATCCCGCCATCGGAGACATAATTAATTTTTGTTTTAACGGCAGCTTGTGTTAACCAATTACAGTGCAGCACGCTCCCACGCAGATGTTTTCCCGGCCCCAGGCAATGCCGCGCCTTTCGTTTCACCCTTATCCACGCTTCTCCCGTGCTAGCGGTGAGGCTCTTCGCGGGGCCTATGCACCGAGTGTGAGTGAATGAAAAACTTTATCAGATCTAGATTCGCTGGTCTTCTGCGGTCTTCAGATGGAATCGTCCATCTTCTAGCGCAACGGTCGGTTGCCCTTAGTCCAGGGCTCCGCTGGATGCTGCTGCCAGTTGTGCTCGCCGAATCAGACCTTCTTGGTCGACCTGGCGATCGCTGGAGAGCACTCCCTCCCATTGCTCCGCACTCGGGTTTGGTATAACGGGTACCACGTCTATCTTCTGGCATGCCCACGTTATGTAATACAGCGTGGGTGTTTCGTGGCACCAGCGGCATTTGTCATTGTATTGTATGGGATAAATTTTGCTGAGTACGTTTAGGTTCGGGTACGAGCCCGTTTGTAGCTGCCTCCACGCGACAGAGTCCTCTCTGCTAAGGGTGTCGTGCGGTGGTGGATACCGCTTTCTGCAGCCCTTGTAGTAATTTAGTATCACCGAATAGTCTTGGGGTACAGGTTCGGTCTCCTCGAGGTCGCCTACGTTGGATGCTCGGGAATAAGTGTGCCCTCGAGCTATCCTGTCCGCCTCCTGGTTCCCTGCCACTCCCGTGTGTCCCGGCGTCCATATTATCTTATGCCTAATTGGTTCTTCTTTTGTTTGTCGTTGTGTTATGTGGTCTCTGGAGCGGAGTATGCGGAGCGCTCCGTGCCCTATTCTGCCGCGTAGGTAGTTGCGGCACGCTGTTTGCGAGTCTGTAAGGATTGTTAGAGACCGTTTAGACCGATATCCCTCCGCTGCCGCTAGAGCCACGGCCGCTTCTTCAGCCTCGACTATCGTACAGCCTTGTAGTGATGCGCTGGTGATCTCGCGTAGGTTCGAATCAATCACCGTTGCTACCGCGCTGCTGTTGCTCTGCCCCGCTGCTCTGGCGTATGTGGCTGCGTCCACATATACCGTCGTTTCTTGGGGTGCTAGTGTCTTTTGTAGATATTCAGCCCTCGCTTCTCTGCGTGCTTTGTGTAGGTTGGGATCCATGTTCCGGGGTATGGGTGCTACTTTTAGTGTGTTGCGATACTCGTCCGGAATTGTTTCGGTCCTCTGTATCTCTTGAAGTTGATCGGCGCAGCCTAGTTTCTTCAGGAGCTCCATGCCAGATGGGGTCTGCTGTAGTCTGCGTTGTTGGGAGACTAGTTGCGCCTCTTTCAATTCATCGAAGGTGTTGTGTAGTCCTGAGGCTAGGAGCTTTTCGGTTGAGGTGTTGTGAGGAAGGTGGAGTGCGGTTTTGTAGGCTTTGCGTAGAATCGCGTCCGCCTGTTGTACATCACTCTTGATGGGATTGTAGTATGGGAGGCTGTATGCCACTCGGATGACGACCAAGCTTCTGACCAGCTTGAGTGTGTCCTCCTCTCGCATGCCGTGGCGTCTGTGTGAGATGCGCGTGATCATGCGGGCCACTTGTAGGGTGGATGCCTTGAGTACGTCGAGGGTGTGGGTGCAGCGTTGGTTTGATTGTATCCACATCCCCAGGATTCTGATGAGCGTCTTTTCCAGTATCGGCTTGCCCTCGAGGTAGACGTTGAGCTTTAACTCGTCGCTGGTGGGAACTGTGCGGTTTTGCTTTCCTCTCCAAACTCTCAGGAGCTCGGACTTCTCAGTGGAGCAGGCTAGCCCTCTTGCTCTGACGTAGTCCTCTACATAGGTGGCTGCCTCTTGTAACTTCTCTTCTTTCTGTTTGAGCGAGCCTGTGTTAACCCAGGTGGTGATGTCGTCGGCATACATGGCATGGTGTATGCCATTGATTTCTTTTAACTGTTTTGCCAAGCCAATCATTGCTATGTTGAAAAGCGTGGGGGAGATGACCGACCCTTGAGGCGTCCCTTTGTTTGGAGTAAGGAACTTCTCTGATCGGAGCCCTCCGAGGCCAATCGCTGCCGTACTGTTTGAAAGGAAGGCTTTGACGTAGCCGTAGACTCTCCTCCCGCAGTTCAGGTCATTCATGCCCGTGAGGATAGCTTCGCGGCTTACATTGTCAAAAGCCCCCTTGATATCCAATGCCATTACTATATTCTCCCCGCTCCTGGGGACGTTCCCGAGTACTTCTTCTTTGATTTGAAGCAGTACGTCTTGGGTCGATAATTTTGCTCTGAATCCAAACATGTTGTAGGGATACAGTTCGCTGTCCTCCATGTACTGTTGTAGTCTCAGCGTCACCACTCGTTCGTACAGTTTTCCCAGGCACGATGTGAGCGAGATCGGTCTGAGGTTCTCAATTTGCAGTTTCTTGCCCGGTTTAGGAATCATCACTACCTCCGCATGCTTCCACTCCTCGGGAACGGTCTCAGCTTCCCAGTGTTTGTTGAGAAAGTCGGTGAATTCTGCGACTAACTCTTCACTGAGGTTGCGGATGAGTGCGGTATTTATCTTGTCTGCACCCACGGCCGTGTTTCTGGTTGTGCTTCGAATCGCTGCGTAGACCTCTTCTCGCGTGATGGGTCTGTCCAGGTTAACGTTTTCTCTTCCTTGGTAGCGATCTGCGTAAGCTGCTGGGTTCGTGTCCCCGAAGCATTTAACGCGTACCTTCTCCAGGAGTTCCGAGTTTGGTCCCTCGAACTGGTGGATGAACCGGTAGATGGTTTTGTTGTTTTCTGTCTTGGTCTTGGTCGGATCTATGAGAGCCTTGAGGATATGCCACGTCCTCGTTGTGTTCAAAGTTCCGTTGAGGGAGTCGCTGAATTGCTGCCAATTTTGCCTTGCCAATTGCGCCGCGTACTCCTCTGCTTTCGCTGTGACTTCTGCGATCTTTATCTTTAGCTTCCTGTTGTATTTTTGTTTCTTCCACCTCTTCGTGAGCCCGCGTCTAGCTTCCCACAGCTTGAGCAGTCTGGCGTCTACCTCGGGCGTCTGCGTCGTTCGCGCGATTTCTTTGGTGTACTTGCGCTGTTTTTCAATGAGCATTTTCCCCCACTCTTTTATCGATTGGATCCCGTTCTCGGCGAGATTCCTATCGCATGCCTCTCGAAAAGCGCTCCAGTCCGTAATTTTTGTCGATCCCAGCTGACGCCTTAGCCTGTCCGAAGTTATTTGCGTTTTGAGTATGTAGTGGTCACTACCCAGGTTCTCTAACAGGTTCTCCCACACTGCTTGTTCCGCTCCTCGTATGAACGTGAGGTCGGGGCAGGTGTCGGTACTAACGCTCTTTCCGATTCTGGTTGGAGTGTCAGGGTCTGTGAGGAGGTTGCAGTCGGTATTCTCTGCTGCCTCCGCTAGCGTTTTGCCTTTTGGGTTTGCTGTTTGGTATCCCCAGCTTTTGTCCATGGCGTTAGTCTCCTAGGATGATTAGCGTGCTGTCTTTCGCTAGTTTGCGTGCGCCATGGAAAAGCTCGCAGAATTTTGCCTTCCTCTGTTTCGGGGGGCTGTATGCATTTACAATAAATATAGTGCCCCTCTTTCTTTTCTTCTTTGGTATAATTTCTACAGTCACGTGCTCTACGTCGGTGTCGGCTATCCTGTCGTGGCTTATGGCCGTGAGTGCCTTGCTGACTAGGGTTGCCGTTCTTCCTTTCTCTTGAGTCTCGTAACACGTGTATCCTGCGAGTGTTGGTGTCGTGCCCTTCTCTTGAAGCGATATGATGTCGGGCGGTGTTTGTTGTGTGTGAATGTATTGTTGGAGGAGGCCCTGATTCTTACGGTAGCCTCTGCAGTTCCATTGCCATATACCTAAGGTTTCTTGCTTCCTTAAAGTTGTACTGGCCATGTTTAAGCTTCGGTGTTGTGTCACTTTAAAGTGTCACTTTAAAAAAGGTTACATAAAATACGGAGCTGAAAAAAAAATGTAGATTCTATGTTTGCAATGATCTATGTATGTGTAACCATATCACACAAGCATGGGACAAGAACTTGAACAGATGAAGTATTAATTGATAACTCATTCAGGTAGCGTACAATGATGGTTATTTGCGACACATGACAATCAACAGCATCACGTTGACTTAGCCCCTCGCAGGTTGCGCACGTTTATCTTTTAGCTTTGCCAATTGGAAGAAAAGGACGCGGCGGCGGGGAGGGGGGGGGGGGGGGGTAGGTACGGTAGCTTACTTGGAGGTACCATGCATAAGTGTGAAATATTTACCTGATGTAGCGATGTATGTAGTACATCAAAAAGTCAAATCTGCCTTTGTCTTGTTGAATCTTTCCGTAGCAAACGAACATGAGAAGCAGTCCACTGGAAGAAAATGCGAACATGTTTGAATGTATAATTAGTTACTTCTCATTTGTTTCCAACCTGCATACGTTCAGAAGATTATAAGATATAGAAAAAATATTGGATTGCCGTTCGTGTAAACCTTTTTTAAGACAGCATGGTTGTTGTATGTAGCACCTAGGAAAACGAATCGAATGATTTCATAACGAAAAACAAGTTAAGTTCTTTAAGTGTGCCCTTAATTAACATCAAACCATTATAATAGCTCCTCGCAATATTAAACGGTTCTAAAACTGTGTCGTTCAATAATATAATAACAAAGGACCTATTTTTTCGCGTCAAACTCTGATGTGATAAGAAGGCCAATGTGGCCATTCGTTAATTGTATTCTGTGCTCTAATTACTAAATATTACATGGTATTTGATTGAGTTTTACATGTACAGTCACATTCGAGCTAACCATAGGAGGTGTTATTAGTTTTTACCTTAGTAGAAAGAAGGTGTCCACGGACAGCGAGGCGTTTAGGACCACTTGGAAGGCGACGTCTTTTCCCAAGTCTTTGGCCCGGATAGCTCCTGCTGCAAAATTTGTGTTTGCCTGTACTGCCAAGAGGCGAGCGAAGAACTCCGGGTGCAGTAAGAGAAGTGAAATGAATAGTTTGCCTCAGAATGTCGAACCGAAACTCTTATCGGTTCGGTTCAGGTTACCATGTTTGAACGTTTCGGTTTGGTACGGGTTTAGCTCTTGAACAAAAAAAAAGGAATAATAATGGTTCAAACCTATATAAAGTTTAAACCGATTACTAGTAAGGTAGTAAATGATAAAAGGCGGCAAAATATCCACGCAAAAGAAGCAACATTTACGTACCTATGTGCAAAGTGATCAGATTAATGTGCTAGAAATATCAAAGTGTCTATCGAGTTTTTTTTTCACATTTTAGCATTTGTGGATAAAGCCTATTATTGTTTTTAATTGGAAAACATATTTTATCGCCTTCTACAGACACGCGATTTTGAATTTCCAGCTTCGTTGTTTCAGCTGTTTCAGCTATTACAGCTTCACCATTTTCAGTTTCGTTTCTCTAGGGGGACAAAAAATTTCACAGATTACAGCTATGAAATAACTCAGTAATCGAACTCTTCCAATTAACACTACAATTACGTCATTCTTACCCACAACTAATGCAACTTCAAGCCAATCATTCTGTGAAGCTACCCAGTTTGATATGACATTATTGGCCTCGTGCTCCAAAACTTGATAGGCCAGCGCTGCCGTCGGCATGAAGTTCTTTTAGCGTCACGTGACAATGCCTCGCCCCATCCGTCGCAGCGGGAGCAAGCCGGAAATAAATGTGCCATAAAACCGGCCTTGTTGCTGTCTCT
Source organism: Dermacentor albipictus (assembly GCF_038994185.2). Lineage (NCBI taxonomy): Eukaryota > Metazoa > Arthropoda > Arachnida > Ixodida > Ixodidae > Dermacentor > Dermacentor albipictus. The sequence goes on from NC_091821.1 coordinate 87,150,749, forward strand.
TTGCTTCTTAGTGCCATTAATTACAGCTAGGTCGTTTGCCTATAGAGGAACTTGTCTGTGGAGTGGTCGTGGTTTACTGCATGTTTTACTGTTCGGTGTCGCGACATCGGACGTATGGCACGCATATGTTCCATGCATGATGTAATCATCATCACCGGCAGCCTCTTTCATGTCCACTACAGGATGACGGCCTCTTATAGACGTATCCAGTTGTCCTTGTATTCTGTCAGCCCAATGCGTCCTGTGCCTGCAAATATCCAAACCTTGACAAACCACCTCATCGTCTGCCGTATATTCGCTGATGTTTCCCTACCCTTGGCACCCGTTCGGCAAGTCTAATTCAGCGGCGATTATTGCTCTACCGCATTCAGTTACCTGCCCAACCTCTTAATCTTCCGCTTAATCTCAGCATATAATATCAGACACACCTGTTTGATCTTTAATCAGTAGTACCCTTTTCCAGTCTCTTAACGTCGCACCAATAATTTTCCGTTACATCGCTTGCTGCACGGCCTTTAACTGTCAAGTTTCTTTGTAATCCTTCAAATTTCAGCCCCGAAGGTTAGTATTGTGAATATACAGATAGTATTCTTTTCTTTTAAGAGGAAGCTTTATCACCGGGCCAACTGCGATTTCGCTATTCAAATGTATGTAAAACTCAGAAATGCTTTTATGAGAGAACCGCCGGACCGATCTGAAAAAAAAATACTATTGAATATGACAAAGTAAGTGAAATTCTAGTGGCATTAGGAAGCATAATTTTAATTGTGAACCTCTATTTTTTTTAGAAAACTTGCCTGAAATCGGAGTGTACTAATATATATTAGCATGATGTTTACAAATCTAACATAGGACCAAAATCAGACATCGCAGTTCTGTGAACTTAAGGCTCTTAGAACGTCTAGAACGATCAAATTTAATATACTCATTTGTATCTTACGTGAAACTGTTACAATGTTTACAAGGGTTTTGCAAATTGTCCTACTCACAAATTAGTGGTATGTTTCAAAGCAATGTATAATTCATCATTAATTTCCGCTTTAGATATGTTACTAGGTGCAGTTTACAAAATCGGGATATTTTTGTTGAATTAATGAATTAATGTGTTTTGTTTAGTGGCGCAAGGGCGAGGTATGACTAAAGAGCGCCATGCCAGTATTTCTGTTGCTGAGTTGTGCACTTCACACTTGCGTTTTCTTTTTTTTTTCAATTTCGCGATATTCAAGAAATTGTAAACACAATGGAGACCTAAATGAAAAATTCACTTCCTTCAGTCCATAGACTTTAGCTTTCACTTTTAAATGCCATAAATATCATCAAAACTGGTGCAGTGGTTGCCGAGAAAAAATATTTCGCTGTTCCCGTAATTTAGAAAGGAGCTCCCGAGCTAAAGCTTCCTCTTAAATGATCACGGTATACCGCCATTCATGGCTTCGGAAGTTCAGAGTGCCTTCTGTACACGCTCTAACAGATCTTTATTAGTTGGGAGGCTTTCTTCTCATGATCCGGGTTTCCTGCGAGTACTTCGACCGTGTAAATGTTCTCCTGCACAATTTGAAGAACCTGACACACAATCACGAGCCCTTATTCTTTCATCAAACTATAGTGAACATTACCTTTTTTTGCCTATTAATCTTCAAGCCTGTCCTTACACTGGTTCAAGTCCTGAAACATTTGCATCAGCAACGTTGCTGAAGACAGCAATGTCACTTGCAAACAGCAAGGCTTTGAGATGTTCTTTATTCATCTTTATAAGTTACCTCTGATCCTCGCCAATATAGCATTTTGAGTATACATATTTTTCAAGTATTCAGTAAGCCCGGTGTAAGCTTTCCCACAATACTCAAAAGACAGAGTGGAGATAATTTTGCCGATTTGAGCAGGTAAATAACCCAGCACCACCATTCGAGCAATCTCTCCCGCGAAGAACAACCGTATGTACAAATTAGAGTTAGAGATGCTATATTATCAGACGAAGTGTAGTGTAACACATGTTTCAAACTTGGCACGCATTACACGGCTAACGGGATGTTTGGTACGTTAACAAAAGTTGGTTGACGCCCTCAGAGCGGTCTCTCGTTCTTCTAAAACCACCTAAAGATTGCCTCCCGGAGACGGCAACAAATTGGTCCATGCCTCTTCGGTATTAACGCAGGCTACGCAATATTCGTGGTATCTGAAATAAAAATGTGCGTAATGAACGAAAAACAACGGCTGCATTCGTTCGCCAGTGTAACGTGTTGTATTTGGCACGTCCCTGGTCGATATCGGCCGAGAAAGCTCTTGCAGCATATAGAAATCTGTAATTTTTTTTGTCGACATAAAGCTTCCGTCAGACTTTGGCGCTTTGAACATCGCACGTTACAAGTTGAAATTCAAGGTCATGATCTCTGCTATGCATTAAATTGTGCGCAATACATGCCCAACCTTTTAACTGCAAATAACGGCTCACTGGACAGCAAGCCACCTAAATAGCTTTTTTTAAAACTTACAAATGTCCTAAAAGCATGGTTGTGTCTGCGAAAGATGGAATCGTGTGCCCGCTGCGCAAACACGTATTCCTATTTACAGATATCTGCTGCGGTAGTCTATGCATTTATATATTTTTGTTTATATTAGCCTCAGAGCCACATGGCTTTATTTAGGGAGTCGTTGTGAAAGCAACCGAATAAACAAGTGAGTTCCAGTGATAGGTAGCATAGAGATGTATCCCGATTGTACCATTTTAATTCTAACTTTTTCAAGAAAAAGTGTTATCGGGGATGGCTATGACACTTGGAGAAATGTGGTTCCATTCAGTGAAAAATAGGGGACATAAATAATTGCAATAATAAATAAAAATAAGTCGCAATCTTCCCCGAGAAGCAAATCATTGATAGCGATAAGAAATATTACACAACTGCACGAATTAAGGTCCGTAGTTCCATGGGCAGTATAAATTGTACTAAAAAATTGCTTACTAATTAAATAAGCATGGGGTCACGCGCGTACAGTGAACCGACCCTGGGTGTTCAATACTGCAGTCAGGCTCTGCTCGAAGTGACCGGGCTGACGCCACACTTCTATTACACGGTAGTGGGGAGAGTCTTCAAATTATCTTTCTCTGCTGTTCAAGGATATTTTTTTTTACTATTCGATAAAACACTACGCGACGCTTCGGTCCTATAAATGGCTGCTGATTACCATTCCAGCAGCGTGCGTTGACGTTCTTTAGCATGGAGATGTCGCACTCAATTGCAAAGCCTGGTAACGTAAGTGAACATCTCTTACGCAGAGAAGTGAAGTCGCGGGATATTTCAAGAAGAACACAGTTCTTAAGCTTTCCTCTGAAAAAATTAGTGCGCTTGGTAGCAGATGCCTTTTCATATTTTCACACTGGCTAATAGAATGCTCAGACTAGCCTCAAATATAAGCAGGCGAAACAAGCCACTTTCCGTGGAGCGTTCAGAACTGCCAGCCAAATCAGTTCGGAACGATTCCTTTGCTTTGGCCAACACTGCTGTGAGCCGATGGCTGAACCGATCGCTTTGCTCTGGTTCAGGTTGAGCTACAATATGGCAGCACATATTTGGTATGGGTATAGTTCCGGTTCCGCGTGAGTAAGTGGTGTAGTTTTTGTCAGCGTTGAACACCCTTGTTGGCATCGAGAAATTCTACTGGGTGCTTCATGCGGAGCCTGCGGAGTTCGAGCACGTGACCGGAAACTAGAATCTTGGAACTTTAAAAAGGGTGAAATACCAAAAACGTCCGTGCAAAAAGTACACAAAGTCTCGGAGCTTTCTACAATGCAGCATTCCCGATGTTGTATGTGGCTTTCTCACGGAAGATTTGGCCTCGTAGGACACCTTTATTTCCGTCATATATTTTGAGCTGTGTAACTGCCTCCTTAATTAAAATTTTCCATTGTGATATTGCTTATGTGGAAATCAGCATTTAGGTGTGAAATTGAAGTAAAAAAATTGATTCATTTGTGCACTTTTTCACTGCTCCAGGCTGAGAAACGTCATGTAACGTAGTTTACTGAACATGACAAATGTACCATCTTGTCGGAGACGTATCTTTCGTACGGGCAAAAATAGAAAAAAAATTGTTTGAGCTAATTATACGTGCAGTAATGTTAATAGGTCAGCCACGTTTCGGCCATCTGAGGCTCATGCATTTATGGAGGCCCAAAAGTCACGAGGGAATTTTTTAGCAAGCCATAGTTCAATCAACCGTCACAACGTTAATAGTTAATCCTACTAGGTGAACAAGAGCACACCATGAGAACCTCGAATTGCTCCTCTTAACCACAACAGATTTCGCAATGAATGAACTTGATCTGAATATGCCGTTAGTGCCGACTAATAGCTTGGCATCGATGTGACGCAAGTTGGTTCCTGCGAGTGAGCATTGTACCTGTAAGCCACAAAATGAGCTTTGAATGAACCCGATCGTTTTATCCGCAAGCAACGGCGAGGCTGTGTGTATAAGGGTAAAATAACGAACTAATGACATCTAATTCGCTTATAAAAAGTTTAAATATCGGAACAGCACATGCGAATACATAGCGCAGTAAGAGACGCAGGTACATATAGAAACTGGTGTCGACCACGTTTAGGTTATACACTAAAACAAATCTCAGAGATGTATCGATGACGTCTTCAATGATGATAGTGTACATCCCCGGGTGATTAGTGTTCAAACGCATTAAGCAGGCAGAGTGCTCAGGAAGAAGTTACTGTCGTCGTTACTGAGCGCTCGCGACATCGTCCGCTTGTCAAAGGTCCGAGATGAAAGCAAGCCATTAGTCAGTCTGCGTGATTGGAAGTGAGGCTGAGCAAGGGTTACCATGTCTTTCACCACTGAAAACGAAACGCTTCTGCAGACCACGACATTGTAAAAATGTTACATAGCGATAGACGGAGCTGGAGAGAAAATATTTCAGGTTATTTGGGTACCCTGCAAAAGACAATACAATCAGCGGTGAAGTCAGTTAAGTTTCGCAGTCAACTGAAGACCCCTACAGTATCTTCCGTGTGTAGTACATCTGCAGCCAATAAAGCTTTACCGTTTTGGAAAAGGAAGCTGTCCTCTGAGACTCATCAAATTTAAAACTTGTCTAAATTCGAACAAGCAGTGAGCACAGTGTCCTATTTTCTTATCAAGGCTTCATGAATATGAAGCGGATGTACTCCGCTTATATACTCCGCAAAGAGCTCGACCGGTCACCTGCACATCAATTCTGTGCCGCTTTAATCAGCTTTTATGGCACTCTCACATCCAAGAAAAGAGGCAAATGTTGGCCGTCATCTTTAGCGATGCATCCGAAATTACAGTGGCTCGAAAGAAAGACTGCGAAAAAAAAACGAGAAATAATGACGGAGAATAGTGTTCAGTCCTTCCCGTTTCAGTCTTTCACAACGCGAGTGCCTCAGTACACCTTAATTAATTTTGTTTTGTTTTTTTCAGGTGAGATAGGGTGAGCCAACATCCAGACCTAACATATCGAAGCGTACTGGCTCCGTCACCATATTTTAGAGCAAGGCAACGGCCATGCAAAACTAGTGAGAATAGCTTACAGACTATCGAGTTGTTGCGGCTGAAGTATACGTGACCAAGCATCACCCAGAGCATGCTGATGAATCGTATCCCGTGAAGGCATCTAAGGCTCCGGTCATTGGTTTTCGTCGACAGCACTTTCCGACCATTGGAGTATGCGGAAAACGCCTCCAATAGCTGCCGAGGAATGCCTGCAAAAGAACAAAGGTTGCGTACTTCAACGCACTGCTTTGCCAGGCCTTCTGCGAAATGCGCGTCTATATATATATATATATATATATATATATATATATATATATATATATATATATATATATAATTTCGTCCACTTTCATTTCCCCCTTTATTTTTTTCTACATATCAAGTTCAACCGCAGCTACTTCCCCCGATGCTTTCCTTGGCTTCATTGTCTGTTCGTTTTATATGATGATGACTTACAAAAATCGACCTCCTTGGTTTTCTTCCTCCTCTCTTGTTTATTGATAGCGAGGGTCTCGAATCTGGCAGACTTCATGTCGTTAGGTAGCCTACGAGGGATTATTAGCCACGTGTTTGCTCTCCTAAGTTCATGTGTTACGTGACGCCGTCGAGCAAAAAAAAAATGGCTGTGGCTTAGGTAAGGTTAAGCCCAGGATGCGAAGCATACTAGCCTTTATTTTAGTTGTTGAACCACTGTTTAGCCTGGTGAACTGCTGTTGCTTGGCTATATTTGGTTCGGCTAGACGAAGAAACAACTCATGCATTACTGCTTCGCCTTCAAGAGTGGAACGCGACAGCGTTCCCGTCGACCCGCCAAGGGGTGTAAGACAATGGGCTACAGGGCAGCGACTACGCGCCCCGCATTGGACGCCGTGAGCATCGAGCAAAGCAGCGTTCGGCGCGGCAACGAAATGTGCGCCTGAGCAAGAGACGCACGCCTTAGAAACAGCTCGTTTCTAAGGCAACACCGCATTCACTAGAGGCGCTTTTGTACCGCTTTGAAGCATCGTACTCGTGGCTCAGTGGTAGCGTCTCCGTCCCACACTCCGGAGACCCTGGTTCGATTCCCACCCAGGCCGTCTTGCAAGAGTTGAGCCAAAGCCACTTCTCCTCTGTCGTGACGTCACGGTGTCACGTGGTTTCAAGGCGACACCGCCGCGCCTGAGGAGCTGGGTTGAGCTCTCGTAATATGCTTCGCATAAAAAAAAGGATGGTCTACATCCGCCAACCATGACTCTGAGTGGCGCTCGCTAACACTCCCTCGGCTAAATCTAGTAAGCATCAATACTCAAGTTAGTGGACGGATTGATGGCCGTCGCCGTAGCACAATTGGCATTGCAACGAGCGCATCATGCGACGGTTATGCGTTCGGCTTCTGCCGGCAGCAAAATATATTTTCGTCCACATTCATGTCCCCCCCCCCTTTTTTTCCTTTGTTATTTTCTGCATTTTAATTTCAGCCACAACTAATTCTCCCTATGCTTCTTTGGCTTCATTGTCTGTTGGCTTTATATGGTTATATACATATACAAAAAAATCACAGTCCCGCTTTCTTTACGCGTGACTCTTAATTTGGCATGCTGTGCTGCCTGAGGCAAGCTGTGCTGCCTGAACAGACCAAAAGCTCATGATGATATTTGACTGCACTTACTTTTCTCCGGCTCCTTCAGTGGCTCTGGCGTACGTGTTATGACTCTTCTCACTTTGGGTATAGTTTCAAGCAACGTGCCAGCGATGACAATAAGGATACCGCCGCCGAAAATTGCCCTGTGAAAATACCAAATGACGTCCTGCATGCTACAACACGGTGCATGGAATAAGCGTGCTCTCAGTAATGAAGGCACCAGAGGTTCAGTTCGTGACAGTGAAATTCTCTAGCTGTGAGGTGTGTTGCGCTCTCAAAGTGTCCTTCTATTACCCATCACAAGGACAGCAATTCTGAACATGACTCGCAAAAATGAATAATTTTGTTGTTGTTAGAGCGTCACAGCTGTGGTGTACGGAGTGGTGTCATTTCGGGTAAATTCAACCCAAATGGACTAAACTTGTGAGCATAATTTAATATTTGTCAGCGATGTGGCCGCACCTGCTTAATTATGTGCTACACAGCGGATGAGATTGATTGAAAAGGCCTTCTAGTGATATAGTTAATGGTTTTGTGCGCCAAATTATGCTTAGAGGCATCTCATAGCTGATGTTTAGGTAGACCAGTTGCTGGAACTTCACTGCGCAGGCATGTCTTCAGAGCAACACAGGCGCCTGCAGCACATATGGGAGTGGCAATGAACAATACAAATAAAACTATGCACAATATCTCTAGTTTCTAGGGCCACGAGCATCGGGTGACACTCTTGTTTCTTGAGCAGCACTCCCGACTCACCTCCTGAGCCGACCGGGCACGAAATTCAAAGTAAATCAGAAAAAGAAATTCAGAAAAAGCTAGTACGCACAAAACTCATGGATTTCCTTATTGATATGATATCAGAGCATAAGATTAGTTACAAGTTGAGTTACTGAAGTGTCTGTAATAATTAGAATTAATTAGAAGTCACTGAGACGACCGGGCATGAAATTCAAAATAAATCAGAAAATATAGTAGAGTACAAAATTCATGGATTTTGTTTTACATATGATATCAGAGCATAAGTTTAGTTACAAGTGGAGTTATTGAAGTGTCTGGAATAATTAGAATTAATTATAAATCTCTGATTACCACACACCAAAGCACTGAATCGTACACTTTAGAGACCAGCCCTGTGAGCACGACTTTAGCGATCTGATGACATCAGCTTCCACACTTGTGTAAGCTGATTTCATCAGAAAACTTGGTAGTATTTGCGTTAGTGCCCCCTCTATCGCGCTGACCCCTGGTGAAGTCACGTATCTAAACAAATAGAAATCGTAATGTTTTTTTTTTATTTTTATATTCTTCTGGTGACCATGCTCTTAGTTCAGTGACTTGCTGTTCGAACACCCCATGTGACTGCCTTTCATTTTCTGCGCATGCCCTTTCTTGTATATACACACACGATGTGGCAACGCAATTAAATATTGTTGGAAGTCAGCGCTGTGTATGTCGTCTTCGCAGTCCTTGTCCTTCGCGCTGTACGTTATTTTTGCTCATAATCAGATCGTGGTTTTGGCACGTAAAACGCCACAATTCAATTTAAAGAAGCCACAGGTTACTAGTAACGCCATAATTTGTAGGGCGTCATCGCATACGCTGTTTCATTTCGTCTCATCTCGTGCACCATCGAGCGAACTCGATTTAACCGGCGTAGTTTACAATTCACGCCTGAACCATTTCCCCCATAAGCCAGTCACAGATTTCCTCCTCCTTCGACACTACCGCTCCATATGAACGAAAAGTTTCCGCTGCCTGTACTTCGGCAACTCGAGCACCTGTTACATATCACCGAATCCACCCATCTGCCATTGACCTCTCAGCTTTAGCGATGGTGCGCCGTGCAAGTTAGTTTCTTTCCTTATTGTGTCTACATTGTCTTTCTTGTCTGCCGGGCAGACCACCATTGAATGGGAAATTTGCGTGCACAAGTGCAGGGAGGCAGAGCATTCTGGTACTCAAAAAAGAAAAAAGAAAGAAGGAAAAATGAAAACTTTGGCGAATTGCAGAAACAGAGCAGAAAAAAAAAAGAAAAGCGCGCGGTAGTGGTCTCACAGGATGGCGACGTAGTAATCGGGAAGTACGACTTTCTGCTTCACTTCGCACCAGGGAACTGTCACGTTGGTCTTCATCTGCTTCCCGACTGAAACAAACAAGAAGCACGGAAGAGTGAGAGCGGCGGAAGCGTCGCGGCCGCCGACGGTCGGCGTTCCGCCCCGAGGGATGCGCGCGCGTGAACACAGTACGAACGAGGAACAAGCGCGGTATACGCACAGTAGCCGCCGAGACTCCGGACGTCGGCGAGACTGCAGGTGGAGGGGACGCAGATGCCGATGCGAAACTTGAGGAAGTACATGTAGGCCAGCGAAGTGTCCAGCTCGAGCGTCTGGAACGGGCAAGTGAGCAGGTGGCCATTGTGAATTTCGCCGGCGTGTCGCCGCTTAATGCGTGTCGACGATTGTTGCGGCAGTCGTCTCAGGAACACTAAGCGCAGGGTGTCACGGGTTTTCTAATAACCTTTTGATTCCGAACGTGCGCACATTTAGCTGCGCGAATTTCCCTCTCGGGACCTTTGCAGTGGCCGAACATTTTATGGAAGAAGACGAGGAGGCCAACTCGAGCAGCTGTTAAAAAGACAACAAGTCAACAACAACAACGAGACCAGCGAGTTGTTATGTCACGTTATAATTGCAGGGAGCAATGTCAGTTCAAAAGAGTTCCTGCAATAATGTTTCTTTCCGGAGCATGTCATTCTGTCATGCCGGAACTAAATGTGGACAAGCATACGAAATACAGATGCATCAGTTCGCGTGTTGATGTTCACTTGTCTGCGAATTGACGTATTTCACGTTCGGACGGATAGTGCCGAGGCGACAACATACTCTAACATGAGTAATGCCCGATTGTTTTGTCGCCCGTTCGCCTCATAATTAGGTTAACACACGTTCACTCTCAATGAGCAATATAACCGAAAACCACTGAAATACGTGAGGCTCGCTGGCTCTTTTTGCGTGAGATTGGAAGGAAGCCAATGGGGCTCGTTGGTTTCGGTGGTGTTTGGTTTCAATTGTCAATAAAATGGCCGCATGACAGTGGTATAAAATGGAATTCGCATATTGAAGTGTGCTGCTTTATTCGCGTTTAATTCCAGATCGACTCGTGTTTTTATGAGTATACAATAAAAGAAAAAAAGAAGAAAAAGGCTTTCGAACGGAATTACTTCTGACGGGCCCTTGACACCTAATTTCAGCAATTTTGCCGCGCGAGCCAGCCGCATAGCTACTACTGAAACATCCACGGTCCATTCCTAAATTACCGTTTCGACAGGTGACCTTTCGATTACGCCTGAATGTTCTAGGACCGCATACACAAAAATGTTCTTATGCTAAAATTGTTCGTAAGAGCAGGTGCCAGTCAATCGTGATGTTGAACATATAATTAGCGGATGTGGTGGGCAAATGACAACTAACACATAAGAACGAAAAGCGCCTTGTGAATTCGGCCCCTAGGTCCGCATCGTGGTTTCGACGCACATGTATCTACTGCGGTTACAAAATATTTTACTATGTTCCTCGCTTGTTTTCGCGAACAGTTCACAAAGTTTCGTTTTATAAGACTAATGACCCTCATCTTTAAAAGCACATATTATTCATCAAGAGTGTGGCATTTAGCGTAATTTTGCTATAACAGCCGTAATTAATTTAGCAACGCTCTTATGCGAAAGCGATTCCTCATTGGTCAGCGTTCGTGCGACAGCCAATTACTATAGCAACCGGCGTGAGAAGACGAACGCTGCAGCGATGCCCACTCTCGAACGACATTTACGCGAGAGAAGTGCTGTGAAAATGGGCCCTGATGGGTTCCAAGGATGTAATGTTGTGAATAATACACTTATTAAAAGTGTTACGAAACTCTTTCCCGGGGCATGATAAGACATCACCGTTATAGACATAACATAAACTGTCTTCGTATAACGTTATTTACAGTGGTGAATTCAGAATATGGTCACTTGCTATCAAGCTGGTGCATATTTTCTCGTTTTTCTTTTACTTCAGTTTTTCTACGTTTCACTCTTGTTGCGTTTTTCCACCTTTCTATTTACGTTGCTGCGTATTATGCGGAAGTGACATCGCCATTTTACCTCTACCTCTACGCTACCTCTTAGGCACGTGCCAGATATTATTATCACAACAGTGACATCAAATATTTCGCCTGTCATTTCCCGCGGAAGTCTCACGATTCGCGAAGCGCATTGCGCTGTTAGCGCTGCCGCCCGAGCTCGAGGATCTCCCCCTCTCTTCTTTCCACACACATATATATATATATATATATATATATATATATATATATATATATCATCATCATCGGCCTGGTTACGCCCACTGCAGGGCAAAGGCCTCTCCCATATTTCTCCAACAACCCGGTCATGTACTAATTGTGGCCATGCCGTCCCTGCAAACTTCTTAATCATATATATATATATATATATATATATATATATATATATATATATGTGTGTGTATATATAATGTTACACACGAGGTGTTTTAATGCAGAGCCAGATGAATCTGGTTGATAGGCGCGGTTGTTGAAGAGCGGTCTCGCGGCAGCTTGGCTCACGTCGTTCTCTTCTTTCTTTCATCTGGTTGTTTGCGCGGCAGGCGTGGTTCATGACAGCTTGTGACATTTCCCCGCTGGCAGACGAAGCCCGCCGGGCGAGTCAGTCATCTCGCGGATTGTAACGCCTCAGACGCGCGACGTGTGTCACTTCAGCCTTGGCCGAGCGTCGTCCACTGCTCGTGAGACGCGCAATGCGGTAGTTTACATCGCTGAGGCGCTCCAGAATAACGTAAGGGCCGACGTAGTGGGCGAGAAACTTCTGGCACAAGCCACGCTTCCGCAACGGCGTCCAGAGCCACACAAGGTCACCAGGATCGAAGTAAACGTGGCGGTGACGCCCGTCATAGCGTATCTTGGACCGGTCCTGCGATGCTATGGTGCGTAGCCTAGCGAGGCGTCGCGCTTCTTCTGCTCGACATAGGAGCTCATCAATTGATTCGTTGTCATGAGCGAAGTAGGGAAATATTGTGTCGAGGGTGTAGCGCGGCGGACGAGCATACAGAAGGAAAAATGGTGAGTAACCAGTGGTCTCGTGTCTCGCGGTATTGAAGGCATAGGTAATGAAAGGCAAGATACTGTCCCAATTCTTGTGTGCTGAATCGACGTACATGGACAGCATGTTGGCAAGCGTTCTGTTTGTGCGCTCGACCAGACCATTAGTTTGTGGATGGTAGGGCGTAGAATGGCGGAAGCTACATGAACACAGACGAAGGGTTTCTTCAACCACGTCCGCGGTAAACTGTCGCCCACGATCGCTGATTACTATGCGAGGAGGTCCATGTCGGAGTATAATGTTAGCCAGCAAGAAGATAGAAACTTCTGTAGCTGTGGCCGATGGCAATGCGGCGGTCTCACAATAGCGGGTAAGGTGATCTACGCAAACGATAACCCAACGATTACCCTTGGAGGATCGCGGGAAAGGGCCCAGAAGATCTATACCAACTTGCTCAAAGGGGACGCTAGAAGGGGGAACTGGTTGAAGCAGGCCATGTGGCGCTTGTGGCGGACGCTTGTAGCGCTGGCATTTAGAGCAGCTGGCGACGTACCGTTCGATATCTTTCCGCATCTTAGGCCAGTAAAAACGTTCTTGAGCCCGGTAGAGTGTCCGTGTGGAACCAAGATGACCGGAAGTTGGGTCATCGTGCATGGCGTGTAATACTTGGTGGCGAAGGTTCGTGGGGACAACTAAAAGGTAGCGTGCACCGGTGGTCGAGTAGCTCTTCTTATACAGCGCGCCACCATCCCGTAGGCGAAAGCGACTGCCCGCAGGTGACTCCTGTGCTGCCGCGAAGAGCGGTTGTAAGCTCTCGTCCTTGTGCTGCTCGGATATGACGGTACCCATATCCGGAAATTCCGGGGACACAAAAGCGATGTACTCATCAAAATTGTCCGCATCACATTCAGTTGTTTCAAGTGGCATCCGAGAGAGACAATCAGCGTCAGCATGCCGCCGACCACTTTTGTAGCAAATAACGAAATCGTATTCCTGTAGACGGAGGGCCCAGCGCGCTAGTCGTCCTGAGGGATCCCGCAGATTCACAAGCCAGCATAGCGAATGATGATCTGTTACGACAGTGAAGGGGTGCCCATAGAGATACGAACGAAACCGTTGCACGGCGAAAATGACCGCCAGACACTCTTGTTCGGTGACTGTGTAGTTGCGCTCGGAGCGGCTCAAGGACCGGCTAGCGTAAGAGATCACGTGCTCTCGGTCGCCAACACGCTGAACTAGCACAGCACCGATGCCTACGCCACTGGCATCGGTGTGAATCTCAGTTGGTGATGAAGGATCAAAGTGGCGAAGAATTGGTTGGGATGTCAACAGGAACTTGAGCTGGCGAAATGATGAGTCGCAATCTGCAGTCCATTCAAAGGGAACGCCTTTTTGGAGAAGGCGTGTAAGGGGATGAGCCATGTCAGCAAACCGGGGAATGAAGCGGCGAAAATAGGAGCACAAGCCCAAGAAACTTCTTAACTGCTTGACAGAGTTGGGTACTCTAAATGCTTCTACGGCCGCAGTCTTTTGCGGATCTGGTCGGATGCCTTCTTTAGCGACCAGATGGCCTAGCACAAGAGTTTGCCGTTCCCCAAAACGGCATTTTTTTTAATTGAGCACAAGACCCGCTTTCTCCAAGCAGTTCAAGACCAAATCCAAACGTTTGTTGTGCTCACTAAACGTTCGCCCGAAGATCACAACATCGTCTAAGTAGCACATGCAAACTTCCCATTTTAAGCCGCGTAATATCGTGTCCATGAACCTTTCGAACGTTGCGGGCGCGTTACACAACCCGAAAGGCATCACGTTAAACTCGAATAGTCCGTCGGGTGTTACAAATGCTGTCTTTTCTCTGTCGTCCTTGTGTATAGGAATTTGCCAGTAACCTGACCGTAAATCGATTGAGGAAAAGTAAGATGCCGCAAAGAGACAGTCGATGGCGTCGTCAATTCGGGGGAGCGGATATACATCTTTCTTAGTAACAGCGTTTAGGCGACGGTAATCAACACAGAACCGCCACGTACCGTCTTTCTTCTTCACCAATATTACGGGGGCTGCCCAAGGACTAGATGATTCTCGAATGACGCCTTTGCATAGCATTTCTTGGACCTGATCACTGATTATCTTGCGTTCTGATGGGGATACACGATAGGGTTTTTGTCGGACTGGCTGGGCGGCTCCTGTGTTGATGCGGTGACGAGTTCTGGACGCAGGAATTGATGGCGGTCCATTGTGCTGCGCAAAGTCGAATACCGAGGTATGTTTCGTAAGCAGGGCCATCAAAACTTGACGCTCATTATCGCTGAGTGACTTATCAATCATGGAAAGTATCTTCGAGCTCCCGGAGCTCGAGACACTGGTTGCTCCTTCATCGGGGAGTTCCGCAAGTACTGCCACCGATACGGGAGAGTCTGTCGGAAACGTGGCAATCTTTAGGCCTTGAGGTAGCACTGCCGCTTCAGTGGAACAGTTTAGCGCCCACAGCCCCGCGCATCCATTGGTCACTGAGACCACGCAGTGCGGAACTAATACGTTTTTCTTGAGGCAGTTCCGATGTACAGGTTCCACTGCAGCATCGAACGAGATAGGAGTCGGAGATGAACAGGCGACGGCAACACGCATCGCGGATAAGGCGGGCACAACTGTATCCTCAGACACGCACAGCACACTCTCCGGGCAAGCTTCACCTTCAAAGAGCACAGGTGAAACACTGGTGTCGACACTGAGTTCTCCCGTCCGGCAATCAACATTCGCACCACACAACTGCAAAAAGTCAATCCCCAGAATCACGTCATGCGAGGAGCGAGGAAGAACAGTAAACTCTGCATTAAAAAGTTTCCCACCCAAAGACACATCCACGTTACACACACCAACCGGGTATAATGCTTCACCACTGACTCCACGGAAACTTGTGCACTGGTCCCAACGAAACATAACCTTGCGTCCCAGAAGGCCTTTAAACACCACACTCATGACCGAGACAGTTGCTCCCGTGTCGACTAGAGCCATTGTGGAGACCCCATCAATCAGTACATGAACCTTATTCTTTAGCATATATATATATATATATATATATATATATATATATATATATATATATATATATATATATATATATATATACACAGGTGACGCGTAGTCGTTCATCAGCACTACTCTAACCAGCGCACCATTGCGATGCGCCGAAACGTGGCTTCGTCGTCCCACTTCCCTCGTACCGTCCGCAAGGTGCAGCTCAAGGAAGGCCGCCTTGTTCTTGAGACCGTAGCAGCGGATGAATAAATAATGAAGCAAGCAACAGTGCAGTGATTTCGTGGTTAGCTGGCCGCTCTCCATGCTCACATCTTTCTCTATTTCGATATTTCTTCATTTCTGTGTTTCTTTCTTTTTTTTCTGTCTGTAGGTACGACGATATCCCGAGAAGAAAGGTGCGTGCGCGCTTGAAACTTCTCGACACACCACAGACTCGGCGCGGCGCGGTCATACCTCAGACCGCCTCTCACGCGCCAAGTTTCGCTGCAGTGCCCCTTTTCCTTCGAGTATTTATGCATAAGAAGAAGGAAAGAAAAAACACACGCACAATTCGCCCGGTTCAGTGACCGTCGCCTACACAACAAACCGCCATCGTAGGAGCACGATTCCCTTACCGACCCGTCTTTTTTATTTTTTCGCTTCGCACGTCCTTCGCGATGGATATACGCACTGTGAGGCGCGCGCTTCAAACGGCGCATCACTTGGGCGCGACTGGAAGGTCGCTGCACTGGCGGCCATTTTGTATGTAAGGCGCTGCTGCGACTATTAAAGGCATGCACGCGCCAAGCACCTGTGATTACCGACCGTAATTGCTTTGGAACCTCCAGACATTTAACGTGACTGTAATTCAAAATTTTATCCTTGTTATGGAAACGCTTCACTGCGTTAGGAATTAGGCGGATACATTGGCGTTGCCCGACGCACATTTTCTCCCTCTTTGTGTCCCTCATGGTTCACGTAATTTACATGAAAACTATACAGCCACAATCTACCGACACATGTGCGAGTACAGTGCAGTTAGCTTTTACACCTGTCTACGCGCCTGGTACCTGACATCTGTCTAGCGCTGCAACTTTTTTATCGTGGAAAACTCGCAGCGCGCACTATAAAAAATTTGTCAAACAAGCTAGATTTCAAATTAAGGAAACTGTGCTCGCATACTGCTAAGACGCTAACATCGTTCTGCAGCGGGCTGCCAGACAGTCATCCATTTTAATTAGGTTACATAAAAGAGCGACAAAAATTGAGAACACTCCACATTCCACTGAATAATCACGAGGTGTGAGAAACATAGCAGGGGCAAGGTGGGGGGGGGGGATCTTTTACCATCTTAGCGATGAATTTCCTCTTACTAGCGAGGCCATTTCTGGCCTTGGACATTTACCAAGTGCAAAATTACGAACAATGGGACCGAAAACATGGGAACTGCTACTGAGAGGGATTATTCCCATAACCTAGGGATGCACCTGAAGAGAAATAAGAGAGCCTTGACATCGAAGGCGTGTTTCAGCACTCACGCAGGCTTAAAGGCGTGCCGGCTTTCGGTGTCACATAGCCACTTACGCTGCAGCTTGAGGAATTGGCTGAAGTCGCCACAAGTGGGCCGTGAGGCCTGTGGGACCATGTAGACCTCATGAATGACATCGCATAAGTCATGTCACGAATGAGGCCGGAATATGAGTGACTTAAATCATAAATATAATTTGCAAAACACTGCAATAGAGGGTTTTTGACGTGGAAAATTTTGCGCAGTTCTTTTTAATTATTAACTGCTTAAACACAGTTCATAATTAAAAAGAACTACGCAACATTGTCAGACGTTCATGCTTCTAGGTGGCACCGACTATATTAGATTAAAAATCATTCAGCAGATCCAACGTGCCCTGTTGGAATCTATATACAGCGAAGCTTTCCGTAAATCCATATGGAGTGGTGAAACACGTGTTTGTGTTTATTCAATGTGAGTGCAAAGTGAAACCAAACGCATCATTCATGTTGGCGAAGAATGCAATGCACCTTTGAACGCAAACAGCATTATAGGGGTTGAAAGAGACAAGCTGACTTTCTGCACCGTTCGTTTGGGCTACCCAAACTCTCCTTGGAGGCGCAGATGCGACCGTCCACGCGGTTGCCAAGCAGCTCAACGCATGCGCAGCGTGAAGTCATCGCCCTCTCATTGTGGCCCACTCTCCCTCTCCACCAGCGGCCAACGAGCCGGATCAACACCTCCTAGACAATCAACACCTCTCTAGAGGGTGTTGGCCGGATGCGCAGGCCGGCTTCCCTCCTCTACCTTCCACTGCTGCGGGCGAAGTAGTGGGAGCCATCGCTCCAAGATGGCGCGCCGGACCACAGCCAAGTGCGAGTCATTCGGCGAGAACGCACAAGCAGCAGCAGCAGCAGGCAGCCACGTTTCACAAGAGAGGCACAGGGGGATTCGCAAAGAAAGCTTAGCTTGAAAAGTATCTTCGCTTTGGCGTCTCCACGTGTTTGGTGGTGACTTTGGACACACACACCACCCGGCAGGGAGCCGCCATTGATAATGGAATAAGCAGCTGTTCGCTCCTACCAATTGTCCTTGCGAGACATCAGCACTTGCATTACACCAGTTAATTAGCCCATTTGGACAAAATGTTTTGAAATATTTACATCGTGTAATGGCGTTAGTATATGTTTGATTATGTAATAAATAACATGTCACTCACAAAATCCTAGGGGCGATGACAAACTCCCTGATCAAGTATTCTGCGGATTCAGCAAATTGTTTAGAGACTGCAATGCTAAGGAAGCCACCAAAGCCCCCCCCCCCCCAAAAAAAAAGTTGAATCAATTCGCGAGTCCTTAAGTCTCAAGTCATGATATTATTCTATATCGAAAAAGAAAAGGCTAAGAGAGACGAACACGACTGGATCACACGCTGACTGATAACTTGCGATAAGCGACCCCTAATTGTTCACAATGAAGTGACAATAATAAATTGTCAGTTCCTAGTCATCGTGTCGTCCAGTCGTTTTTGTTTTTCCTTTAGAGTGCAGCTCTTAGGCGCCCGTCCTTGCGGCGAGCCTCAGCGTTGGCGCTATCACTCGTAACCGAGCGAACGAGCACAGTGCAGGATGAGAGCGAACGCGGAGCGCAGCGGGAGATGAAAGACGGCGATAGCGAAGAGAGCGCGAGGAGGAAAGCGAGGAAGAGGGTGCAGCGGTACCATGAGGCGGAAAGCGGAGGAGGAGGGCATGGCGAAAGCGTGAGAAGAAAAGCGCAGTGCCGCGCAAGCTGGGCTTTGTGGCGACTATGGCTACGAGACGGTGCCAGAGTAGCGTGCGTCGTCTGTGTGAAAACGAAGCGCTGCATGAGCGGAGGTCTGTCTGCGGCGGTTGCTGTGAATCGCGCCCACGCGTAACCCATGCGCTGCTGCCTCTCGTGATTTCCAGGTTAGCGAGGCAGACGCGCCACATTTCGCTCATTTTGCAACGTGCCGCACGAGACAGCTTGTCAGTGCCAGCCAGTATATCGCGAACTAAGATCACGTACAGAGCCGCGCTCAAATTTCGCATTAGGAGGTATCGTAACTGTCGGTGAATTTTGTAAAAGTAATGAGTTATTACTTTTGTGCGTTCTTTCGACTCTTGAAGTGTCTGTCCTTTTTGGCTTCTAGCGCGAAGTGAAACACAGACACAGAAAGGAGTCCCTACACACAGAACACAGACACACAGACACAGAAACACAGACACAGAAAGGAGTCCCTGTCCCTACGCTGTGCCAATAAAAAGCAAACAAACAAAGAGCACCTACCATCATCATCATGGCGATATGGCAACGATAAAAAAACAGATGCCAATTATCTCAGAAATTTATTCGGCAAAATCTGCCCAACTTTCAGCAGCAGCACATCATAAACATCAATGCAGCCTACTATGCAGTAGACTGCAGTAATGACACATTGGTGATGACACTGACATCAAGACGTTATGTCCCGAAAGCAACATCGCATGCCTAGTGTACTTTCACGAGTTGCTTATTTAGTTTTCGTTGGTGGAGCGACCTTTGAAAAGGTCGGTCCGTTTACCTTCTATGATCTTGTTGCACTGTGACGCGAACCACAATGCCTGCCCGTTGAACCATTGCGTACTTTTAGTGCTCGCGCTTAAACGATGATGTTGTAGCAAACGCTTCGAATGATTATGTGTTTTGTTGTAACCATGGCATTAACCTTGAGCTGAGGTGGACCGTCGACTCTAAGATCATCCTTCCTCGTTTGTCTTTTGGTAATACCGCTCTCATTTCCCTCTTTCTGCATGCTGACCTTGCTGATCAGCCGCTTTGTGTCCCGGACTTCCGTGAGAATTCTGCTCTCAGTGCTTGACACCAAGGGCATTCCTGTGGTTGGCCAATATCAAATGAGCCATCAGTGGCTTTCCATCTATGCCACCAGCCTGGCCAAGCAGAAGCCCGTTGACCAACGTGAGCTGCTGAGGAAGGCTATGAAATGCCTAGTTATTGATGCAGAAGCGGAAACATGAGAATGAAGCTTCTCTGTTTTCCCCCTTATCTTAAGCAGAGGCGGACTGCGGAAACACTGTAACAGTATCGATGCAATACAATCGGAAACACATGAAATGTAGCGCTGTGACGGCATTGAAGGCTGACAAGCAACAGATCGGGAAGTGGCATTCACGCTAAGAGATAGGGTGTCTACCAGCTCCCTTCCTTACCTAACGACCACCTATGGACACTACTGCTCGTCTTGATTTCAGGCCAACCGTCCCTGTGTTTTCGTTGAAGTTAAGTAGGACGGTATGAGACGACAATAAAGTAACTGTGTACCATTATCTAGGCGTGACGCTCCTATGGACACAATAAAGAATAAAGGACACCACGACGCACGAAGTGTCGCCGGTCGAAGCCCCGCCTGGAGGCATGTGTCCAGACAAACGCGAATAAGTTGCATATAATCGCCAACCTGTGGTGATGGCGCTGCCACTGACAATCTTGTGAACATTAGTGAGGTGGTAAATACCTCTGGTGCGACGCCAGATCTGGATCACCGGCATAAAATAATAAGTTCCGTGTCAGTTGCGGGCCTGCCGGACGAACAATAGCCTGAGGTGCTTGTTGCAGTCAAAGGCGGTGTACTCTCTGAGATATGGGGCGAATCACATCCGTTTTGCGATCGCCCTAAAACGGCTGAATATGCGATGTTGACCGAAGCATCTAAGAAACGACTAGTGTCTGCTGACGTAGGAGCCCCAGATGTTAAAGGTAGCGAAGGTAAAAAAATGCTCTCCGTGAAATTTAAAAAGGCCGCTAGAGGGCCATGGAGAACAGACGTGCTTCACGTGGGCTCCCGCTTCTCGTGCCTCTCAACCAGGATCACGGACAGCAACCAACCTAATTTTGCCACCTGCATAACCGGCAAGACGAGAGGAATCGGAGAGAAAAGTATATAACAGCTGTGTCTTACCAGTACTCACGTACTGGGCAGAAACCTGGAGGCTTACGAGAAGGGTTCTACTGAAATTGAGAACGACGCAACGAGCTATGGAAAGAAGAATGATAGGTGTAATGTTAAGGGATAAGAAAAGAGCAGATTGGGTGAGGGAACAAACGAAAGGTAATGATATCTTAGTTGAAATCAGGAAAAAGAAATCGGCATGGGCAGGACATGTAATGAGGAGGGAAGATAACCGATGGTCATTAAGGGTTACGGACTGGATTCCAAGGGAAGGCAAGTGTAGCAGCGGGCGGCAGAAAGTTAGGTGGGCGGATGAGATTAAGAAGTTTGCAGGGACAACATGGCCACAATTAGTACATGACCGGGGCAGTTGAAGTATGGGAGAGGCCTTTGCCTTGCAGTGGGTGTAACCAGGCTGATTATGATGATGATAATGATGAACCACCATCAAGTGCGTGCCTTATTTACTGATTTCTGCAACGGCCGCAGAGCCGCCTGGCTAAGCCCAACGCCGAACAAGCTGCTGCAACCCCGTGGCGCGTGGCGCGTGCTCACGCCGCTCGAGCGTATCTGTGAGCACAGCACGGCCGGGCGCCCGCCCACGTGGTGACTAAGAGCTTTCGAGATGAACCAAGCAGAAATAGAAGCAATGGAAATACCAGTAGAACAGCTGGAAGATACAAACACAATGCAGATAGACCCGACTGAAGCAAACAACGCAGAAACTGTCTGGAATTATGACGCAAGCGGCGGAAGAACTATTGAACGAGAGAGCATCCGGATTACGAGGGGCAGAAAAGGCAAGAAGGACGCAGAGAATCAAACGACACAAGAAAGCAACCCAGCCAAGCAACAATCGACAAGAAAGTCACCACCACCGTAACAGCGAAAGCCCCGAATGCCGCCTCTACCAGCCGACGACTATAAGGTCGTATTCCGCCCACAAACAGGCCTCGAGCTTGCAAAGTGGAACAATGTCGCCATTATGCACGCCATCGGAAGAGCCAGTGGTTTCTCGCAGCAAGACTTCGGCGAAAAAAAGTGTGCGTTCAAGTGCAGGAAATCGAGAACCTGATTATCGCAAGCGCGGCCAACTGGGAATACGCGAAGAAACTCGAAAATATCAGCAAAATACAAATTGGTGGCACTTTCTTCGCTGTAAAAGGCAACACGAGAATCCCGGACGATGTATCCAGAGGCGTAATAAGCGGACACTTGCCCGGCACGAGTTAAGAAGAACTCAAGGCAAGTCTTCGCGCACCCGCAAGGTACACGGTCCTCCACGCTCGTATGCTCGGGAAATCGTCCACGGCCGTGATCTTTTTTCCAAGGACCGCACGTTCCTTATTACGTCCGCTTCCAGAGTCTCGACTTTTGATGCCGACCCTACCGCAAGTCGGTGCAGGACCTGTGGCAAGACGGGACAGGATGTATGCCCTAGATCTTTGCCAGCCTTCTGCTATAAATGTGACAAAACCCATCAACTACCCGACCACGAGTGCAAACCCGCAAGTAAATTATGTGGAGGAGGGCATGAGACTGCAAGCAAAGGTTGCAAGTAAAGACTGAAACCCAACCCGCCGCCATTCAACATACAACAGCAACGCATGGACAGGCTCAAAGTGAGAGACAGTCGCTGGAGCTCAGGTGCCGAAGAATTCCCGGAATAAGGAAGCTCAAGCATCAGCTTGAGCAGCAGTGATAGCAGCACCCCAAAACGAAGTAGATCTAGATCTATACTCCGATCGCCCTCCCGATCACGCTCACGCTCGCACTCGCCCAAACGCGTGAGCACTCGGATGTGGTAAGTGGATCGAGTGGACCGAGAACCACGAGCAGCTCCAAATTCTTGACAGCCGAAACTGCGGCCCTTCCGGCACTCGAAAATAGCGTACAAATTCAACAAAACACGTTGCATAATCAAATCAGTCAACTACAAAGCCAACAGGCACTCATCGACAAGCTGATCCAATGCCAACAGAAACAACAAGACAACATAAACAGGCTTCTATAGAAGTGCGAGGAGCAAAGGGATCTCATTGACAAGCTGCAGCAGAGATGTACGAAAGTCCAAGAGAACATTGCACAGCCGCGACCCTCACTTCCCAACACAGATGTGGAATCCGTAGTTGGCGCAAGATTCCGAATTCTCCAAGAAACTCTCATGAAAAGCACCCATGCCACAATTGAAAAAATTCTCCAGGCAGCAATAGCAAATTTCGCCGCAAGTATAGCCGATAAGATTACCACGCTAGACGCCAAGGTCGATGGACTTGCAGCGCAGCAAAACAATTTCATAGCCCACGTGACGAAGGCCTACGTAACAAAGCAGCACCTCAACACGTCACTAAATGACATTAAGTCCGACAGAAAGCGGGCGTGAGCACCCCCCCCCCTCCCCCATGCGGCCGAAGTACTTCTCGTTCAGTTTCGCCTACCCGCGAGCGCCCGCAGGGAACGGAATCAACCGAAGATGGCGGTCCCTAATCACAGGACTACAAATGCGCTCTTGACTCTCCGCATATGGCAGGGGAACTGTCGTTCCTATCGACCGCAGGACGCTACCTTACAAGAATTTGTCAAACAACACCCACCCGACCTCATAGCGCTGCAAGAAACAAATACAGAAAACGTCCGGCTACAAGGGTAAAACGCCCACCCACAAACAAAACACACAGCAATTCTCGCTAAGACTCTCACTGTCAGGAATTGGAACCCATCAACACACCTATCGAACACACCTTAATAGAAATCATACCGGAGGGGAAATCGCTCAAGAGCGCCTTTGTAGTGAGTGGGTACCGCCCTCCCAGAGACCACCTTTCAGACTTCGACCACCTTGTTCGAGAAATTAAGAAACGCACCGATGGTCATTAAGTCGTTATAGTACGGGACTTCAACGCCCCACGCACGGCCTGTGAATACCAAACCACCACGAAGAAAGGAGCCCGAGTACACGACACACTGCACAACAGCACAGACTCACCATGTGGAATGACCCACTCCAAACAACGATAGGCAGTAGTGTCTCCAGAGACACCAACCCGGATCTCACCTTCACTCTAAACGTGCCCACGGCAGAATGGAGCTGAATCCCAGAAAACATGGGCAGCTGTCACCACATCCTCCAACTAACCGTGGCTCACACTCGTGAGCCCGCTAGGGTTGGAACGGCCTGGGTAACGGAGTAGAAGTCATTGAGAGACGTGCTAAATGTCGAGACCACCATCGAGAACACAGATGACTGGTTGAAGAAAGTCCTCGACACGGCAGAACGCCACACCAAAAGAATACAACTGAATGAAGTAGTGCCAGCCGTTGACACGCACCTCCTCCACCTCTGGGGGGCCAGAAGAGCACTCCTCGAGACGAAAGAGACAGAGACTAAACAAGTAATTAAAGAAGTGAATTACCCTGTTCACCGAGCAAGCTCAGGCATACGCGGAGAAATTAGGAAGATAGAAGTGGCACGCATTTTGCGACAACCTCCAGGGAACCCTGAGCACAAAGACGACGTGGCATCTCCTGCGCGCCCTTCTCGACAACGGCGCTACGAAGACATATCAGCGACAGCACATTTGTAGGCACGTGCACAACACGCCGGATCGGAAGAGAACCCCCTTCGAGAAATTCAGAGGAAGCTGTGTGGCGACCCACCCGTTAACAATGGCACGTGACGAAGTCTGCGGTGGGAAACCAAACCACGAACTTGACCAACCCTTTACACTATCGACGCTATCGAGCACTATCGACGCTCACCAGAAACACCAGCCCGGGAAAAGATTGGATCATCAACAAGCATCTCCGGAACCTTCCGCAGCAGGCTACCGTAGCCCCACTCCAGTACTTCAATGCTTGCTGGGAGAAAAGAAAGCTACCGGCTGCCTGGAAGCACTCGGCGATCACCATGATCCCCGAAACAAATAAACACCTCAGCATCGAGAACTGCCGCCCAATTTCCCTTACCTCGTGCATAGGGAAACTTTTCAAGCATATGATACACAACCGGGTAACCTCATACCTCGAAGACAACGGATATCTTTCACACACTATGTTCGGTTTCAGGCAGAACCTGTCAACGCAAGATGTCTTCCTTCTACTCAAGGAAGACCTCATCGACCACCTGAGCACCAGAAGCAAATCATCGATTTTAGCCATCGACTTAAAGGGAGCTTTTGAAGTCAACCACGTAGCTATCCTCTGCAACCTCGAAGATCGGGGCTGCGGGTCTCGGACATACGACTATGTCAGGAATTTCCTCACTGACCACACGGCCACAGTCGGAATATACAACCTGTACAGCGACAGCTTCTGACTACCGAGCAAAGGCACCCCGCAGGGTTCGGTCATATCGCCGTTGCTCTTCAACGTCGCCATGATTAAACTACGACACCAGACCTACGACAACTACGACACTACGATACCAGACCTACGACACGCTTTTTGCGCAGATATCACGTTATGGACCAGAGCCTCAAACATCGGAACGCAGGAAACACGCCTACAGAAACAGTAGATAGCATCGAGAGCTACTTGCAAAAATGCGGCCTCCGCTGTGCTCCTGAGAAGTCGGAACACCTCGTCCTCAAGAGAAGAACGAGAGGCAGACCACCCGGCTACAATGAACCCAATCCCAACGATACCCTCAATGGAACGCCCATCTCAAAAGTGGAAACCCTAGGAGTTCTAGGGCTCCACATCCACAAAGACGGGTCCAGGGCGGCCGCCCTTCCGCGACTGCAGCGAACTCTATCACAGCTCACGCATCTCGTAAGAGAGCTGCATGCCATAGAAGCGAACTTAAAGAACAAGACACGCTACGCGCGGTGCAAGCACTTCTCACCAGTCGAATAGCATACGGCACGCCCAACCTCGCGCTGAAGAATGCAGAAGTAGAAAAAATTTAACGTTGAAATACGCAAAGCCATCAAAATCGCCCTGGGCCTACCATCCGCGGCTTCGACTACGAGTCTTCTCAAGATGGGCGCACAAAACACCGGGCAAGAACTAGCTGAAGCTCATAAAGCCAGTCAATTAGAACGACTGAAGCTCACACCCACCGGAAGATCAGTGCTGCAACGGCTGAACTGCGGTGAAACCTTTATAGCCACCACGGACCGAAAAGAAAATTCCTCCGAACATCCGCGAATTCCTGTGCATAGCACCAATTCCACGCAAAATGCACCCCACGTACCACAATGAAAGAAAACAAGCCCGAGTGGATGCCCTATGGCGAAAACACATGCAAGATCCGGACGCCAAATACACCGACGCAGCCAAATACCCGCAAAGAAACGCTTACGCCCTGAGCGTCGTAGATTTTCAGGGCAGAGAGCTAGCGTCTGCTACAGTCCGCGCACAAAGTCCTGAGACTGCAGAAGAAGCGTCGATCGCCCTAGCAACTACCACGTGCATGGACGCAGTTGTCTCCTTTCCGATTCTGAAGCAGCTGTCAGGAACTACGCTAAGGGTCACGTGTCGATAGAAGCACTAAAGATATTAAAGCACCGCAGCACTCCGATCTCCTACACCTGTGTGACATGGGTTCCCAGGCACGACGAGCTAGATGAGAACGAAGCGGCATACGCTGCGGCCCGAAGTCACACCTGCCGGGCAAACCTTTCCTACGCTCGATATGCCCTGTCTGTGTCAGCGGGGGCAGAGACCATACCCATCACCTACTCAGCGATCCTTCAACATCACATGCTGGAACGCAAGGTGTACCCACGACCTCACCCAAAGTTCAACAAAGAAGAAAGTACCACACTCAGAAAACTACAGAGTAACACTTACACTCACAGAATACTCATGTGCAGACTCTACCCAACGCTACAAGTATACCACTGCCCAATGTGTGGCGTACCGGGCCCATTGGCGCACCTGATCCTCGAGTGTCCATGGCATCTAGACACAGACGCATCGCTTCACCGAAAAACTGTAATGCCCGACAAGAAAGCGAAGACCTCAACGAAACGTCGGAGGCCAAGCTCGCCTAGGAGGACCTGGAACAGCAACGACGCCTCATCGCCAGGGCCGAGGAGGCAGCGAAGGCCAGAGGGCTCCTGGAATGAAGAGACCTTCCACCTAGAGTGGAACCGGGGATTATCCCGGGATACTGTTTCAAAAATAAATGTTTATTTCTCCTCCTCCTCGTGAAATTTTGCAGTCTGGCACAGCGCTTCAACAGAGAAGGACATAGGAAGCAAAGGTATATAGCAGTGACTGGCGAGCACTACGTGAGTACAGCGCAGCCATTGGATGCGTCCTTCCATCTAGACTTGACTGTGGCTTACGTACTAAGCGATGGCAGGGTGACCTGCTCCATTTGTTGGACACGTATAGATTTTGCGATCAGTATCAACCGTTGAAAGTATCTCTCTAACTACTCAAAGTATGGTTCGTTCAAAAGTGTTAATTTGAGAGCATAATCTTTGAACGGGCCGCCCAATCGAGGCCACTGGCGCTGGCTCAACAGCTGACGCTCGGCGCGGAGCACAGAGTCACCGAAAGAGGTGCACGAAGGCTGCGGAAACTTTTCACAGGAACTGGAAAGGCGTCTTGACGAGACCTAATGGCCTCTTTGTTTACCTCGGAGGACCCTGCTTTCCTGGAATTCAGGTTGTGATCTGCAAGGTCGCGCTAGCCTTACGGAGTTTGCTTTCGTCTCAATTAACTTATTTCAGCCCCTCAGCAGTTGCGATATTATAGCTGATATTCCGCTATATGGTCTCAGAAAAAAAAAATTTCGTATAAAGTTAGGAACAGCCAAAAAGAGTTGCCAAGTTCCTTTTTACTATGGTCTTCATAGCACAAGAGACATTATTCAGCTGCTAGTAAAGGCAGCTAACAGGTCCAAGCTATATTGTCTTATTACGTAAGGCGTTGTTGTTATGCCACGTTATTCCATTGATGACGTTGTGTTAGCAGATCTGTGCCGTTTCCTGAGCATGACATTGCAGACAATTGATTTTAAAAATAAAGTACACAACATTACGCATTTGTGCGAAACACCTAACGCACTCACTGTATTAACTGGTGTGTTTGAAATGACGGCTATAAATAGAGATAAGCGGCACAAGCACCGTACTGAGATGGGACTTTGCTGTGCTAGTTGTGATAGTTATTAACGAGATGAAAGGGGGTTAACCAAGGGACCTGATTTTTATTAGTCATATTATAAGAAGCCAACAAACACTGACACGAAGGACAACATAGGGGAAATTACTTGTGCTTAATAAATGAAACGAAGAATTGATAAGTTAATGGAAATGAAAGTGGATGAAAAAACAATTTGCCGCAGGTGGGGAACGATCCACAACCTTCGCATTTCGCGTGCGACGCTCTACAAATTGAGCTACCGCGGCGCCGTTTCCCCATCCACATTCTTGTATTTATGTTTCCTAGTAGAACCTTGGGAGTGTTAGCCAGCGCCACCACTCACAGACCTTGACGGCGAATGTGGAATATCCTTTCTGCCGCAGGCGTCACTAGAACGTGATCTTTTTTGGGCGAAGGCAACCGGTCAATAAACACACACATGGTACCTGAAGGCGTCAATGTTGCCGGATTCGAGACCCTCGTTATGTAATAAACGAGAAGAAAGGGGGTTATCAGAGGGGCCCGATTTTTATCAGTCCTATGATAAGAAACCAACAAACACTGACACCAAGGACAACATAGGGGAAATTACTTGTGCTTAAACTGGTCGGATCAAAGAGAGAGAAAGAGAGAAAGAGCCTTGAGTTTCGAAGACGTTCTCCAAAGAGAGAGGGCGAATAAACTTGTATTCTGAGCAAGCGCAGCCTGCACCCTAGGTGGGCGGTCTCCTTATTCAGGGTCCGTGGGCTATGGCCGTCTCCCGTGCCCGTTCAGTGAGGCTGCGTTGTGTCTTAAGGTCTGGGACTGATGGCTTGGCCTCCCACTGCTCTTCGCTTGGTGTTTGGGTGTCTACGGTGCCATGTTTTCGAACACATCCCCATACCGTATGGCATAGGGTGTCTGGGACATCACAGTATGTGCAGATGTATGAATGCTCAGTAGGTGAGATTCGGGGCAGTGAGATACCGTGGACGTAGCTGTTGGTTTGCGATTTCCTTAGGGTTACTGCCTCTTCCCTAGTTAGGCTGGGGTGAGGTGGCGGGCAAGTTCTTCTGTCTAGCCTGCAGTGTTGCAGAATATCGGTGTATTTTGGGGGAACTTCATCTTTCCTCCTTTGCACGTCATGTGAGAAAGCCC
This sequence comes from Dermacentor albipictus, assembly GCF_038994185.2. Taxonomy (NCBI): domain Eukaryota; kingdom Metazoa; phylum Arthropoda; class Arachnida; order Ixodida; family Ixodidae; genus Dermacentor; species Dermacentor albipictus. Next base: position 87,179,729 of record NC_091821.1, read on the forward strand.
GGTCAACGTGAGCTCGAGCGGAGGCGTCGGCTGCCTCATTCCTCAGCAGGGACTCGTGTCCCGGAGTCCGAACGATGTATGCGTGTTTTTAGAAGGCCCAAATTTTTTTTGAAATTCCCACCATTGACCTAAATTACTCGATGAGGCGGCCATTAGGTAGACACATAATCATAATGTATCATTAAAGAAATAACACAATTACGCTAAATTATGTTTTATTTATTACATTACGGCCCATATATATATCTACGAGTTATAGCCGGTAAGTGCAGAATGACAGCAGTCCGGAGACATGCACTATCAAAGTCGTCCTAGAAATACACTGTTTTTCCACTTACATTTTTAACAAACCACTCTTTTATGCACTAAATCACAAAAGTAACTAGAACGCCCATGTATTCCGTTCCACACTTTGGTAAATGACATCTCGAAACTGGTGTCATCCTGGAAATTTATTTCAAGTGTATACGTCTTGAAAACTCACCGGCTACAGTTCACGAATAGCAAAATGTGTATTAATTAACTATTTAACAAGGTAAATAATGTATTTTAGTTAATTAGGTGAATATGGGCTTAGATTTCTCGTGCTAATAATGTTCACCTCTTCTAATAATCCAGGTCAGCGACAAGAATTATGCTATCTGGCACAGGCAGTTTTTAAAAGTTGTGTAAAGTTTGTTGTTGTAGATTTTGTTTAAATGCTAGCTGCCATTCTCTTTGCCCTTGCTGTCGACAACGCTGATAGCTAAGCTGGAGTTACAGAATATTTCGCTGCATCTGTGTATTGTCTGTCCGTATTTTGCTGTTAGGTTTTTTCGGATAGTCTCTATTAATCTGGCTTAAGCCAGAATTAATAAAGTAAATAAAGTAAATTTACTTTTTCCTTCATGGGGGGTTCGGTGCATATTTTTTTGGAATGGGGGCTACAGAGGTGTACCTACAAGTTGTCCCTGGAATTATGCTTTTTTTCGTCGCTCAGTTGCATAACTTCAGTATAGCCTAATCTTCTGAGTATTAGCCTACCTGTTTCAGTAAGTTTGAGACGTTCGAGTTTGTTAACTTTGTGGGCTTCGACTAGCTCGTCCAAGGTGTTGTGGAGACTTAAGCGGAGGGGTCGGATCAAAGGACAGGGAGAATTATACAGAACCAACGCACTTTATCGGAATCCATGTGAAGCGAAGCATGCCTGAAGCGGTTAAGTGCTGTAACACTGTTGATCTGCTGTAAAGCGTTTAGCCGCACAGCACTTACGTGCCTGGCCGGCAAATCAGCAAAATGCGGAAACCTCCGTCACGCTATCCACGTGATATATATATATATATATATATATATATATATATATATATATATATACACCGTACTTGCACGTAAATAACGCGAATAGAACGCGTGGGTGACTGTGGGTCTAGAAAAAAGAAAACGGAAATATTTTTTTCATCCAAGAACGACAAATAGATGCGGAGATCTGAAAGGGAAGAAGTGAAAGACGACAAGTGTGCATTTTTGCTGTTCGTAGCTGACTTCAACCGCTAAATAAACCTTTTCCCGCACTAGTAGCAATGTATTGTACCATTATAACGCAAAGGAACGTCGCAAATAAAACAGGAAATTGCGCATAAAAGCAAATGCCCACACAGCGCTTTCCTTCATCGTTACTGCGAACTGCCGTCGCAATATACAGTGAAAGGACGATTGCGTGCCAAATTTTCTCGTTGTCACAGCTGACGCCTTTGTCACTGTCGGCAATAACGGCGTCGTCCTTCATGCCACCAATGTTACTGGACAGTTCGCACCTAAATATGGCACGAGGCGCGTTCTTAGGGCGCAGATTTCGAAAAAACAAAAACTTCTGTTATATGTGTACAAATACGCTAATTTAAAAGAAACATAAGCCCCCTTTTCGTAAACAACTTGAGATCATTGTAGAATGTATTGTCAAGTGCTCTGTATTGTCACCTTATATTGTCATGGCGCAGTCTATGGGTTGCCGAACACTCCGCGAAAGCGTTTATGGGTTTTCTGGACGTGTCCACGCTTAAGCAACGAGGAAGACCGAGTGCCGGATGCTCGCCGAGTGTTTTTACGTCTAGCTTCGCTGAGTCGTTCAGTTGCAGCTGTAGGTACGGTGAATATGGGAAGTATTTGTGAAGAGTACTTAGTGCAAGCTAGTCGTAGCTTAGTGAAACCTATAAGAATCCAACAGATAATGAAGCCAAGGAAAGCGTAGGGGAAATTATTTGTTGTTTTAATTGAAATGTAGAAATTATAAGGTAATAACCATATTATTCCTACTTTTTTACATCATTTCTGCCTAATGACCTTCATTATCATCTTTATATTTGTTAAAAAAGGAACAAATAATTACCTCTTTGTTTTCCTTGGCTTCATTTTTTGTTGGCTTCGTATGGTTACGGCTAAGAAAAATCGGGCCCCTTGGTTTTTCTCGTTTCGTTGGAACTTACACATATGAAACATTTGAAACGCTTGGGCGGAAAAAGAAACAGCTTAGAAAACAACAAATACAACAGGACAGGAACGATGCTTCCTGTCGTCTCCTGTTTTCTTCTGGGGTGTTTCTTTTTACGTGCAAGCGCTGGGAATGTCTCAAATATTCGGCGAATGTTCAGGTAAGACACAGCCAGCGGGAAAAAACTTCGCTCAGTTGCCGAGATTGCCACCGCATCGCCGAACTCATATTAGGAACTTGCAGTATATAGGCGTTATGCGAGCACCAATCATTCAGATGTATAGAACATTCCGTCAATCTGCAGGATGTTTTACACGAAAGACTCGCGTCGCAAAGGCATTCTGGCACCGTGTCCCGAAGTGATCTACAAAATGCCAGTTGCCAGAGGCAAAGGACAATGGTTAGATTTCAGGAGTGGCGCGTTCTGTTATTTTTTACGCCATCCAAATTAATTTTGTACTATGTGTGCACGAGATCGCGAACGTTGGTGGTCGCTTACAAAGATTCATGGGTTCGCGTAAAATGCACACCCAAATTTTAAGAACGCCGCCAGGAACAGCCACAGCAAGATTAACATGTGGAAACGTTTATCAACATCCTAAAAACAGCTCGGCTCAACACACCTCATTGTCCAAGAGCCAATCGTAGAAGGGTAATAAAAAAGCTCCTCTGCAGTCCGCGGTGCTTCAGTCATTGCTCATAATGAGGAAGTCACACAGTTTTGGTAAGACGAAGATGGGTAGTATAAAAGTGGCCGATCAGCACAAAACTTACTCGAACTATTGAGTACTGACCCTTTTTCAGCCTATAAAGATATCAGTACGGAACAGCTGTGCCTTTTGATAATCGTCTTGTGCTTAATCGACAAAGTTTTTTTTGTTCGTAAGTGCTGTTTTATATTGGCTGGCAGCTTTCGTTAATCATAGTATATCCAACGTGACGATTGGCTGGCATCTGTTCTCACAAACAGTTTTAGTTTAGCGTCAGAGCTTTCTCGTAAAAACGGGCCCTGTTTATTTCGGAATAAAGCTATCTCCAAACATTCCTTGACTTCATAGAAAACACAGGTCGATATATAGCACATGTGTAAATCATTCCACATGGCAAGCCCTCCCCCCCTCCCCGTCCTTTTCTCAAAACCTTTAAACCAATCTGCCCAGCTAGAAGTGAGACCAAAACTCTTTTAGTTACCAGGGGCCGATTTTCACAAATCTCTTCGTCCGTCAGTGCTATTTGCGACTGGCCGGGCGCTTTCGCTAATAATATGTCCAGCATCAGGATTAGCTAGAATTTGCTCTTACGAACAATTCAATCGTAAGAGATTTTTGTGAATGCGCAGCCCAGTGTGGTTTCCTCACATCGCCGGCGTTTCTACGGCGCCCTCTGAAGGAAAACAATAAGAAGAAAAAATAAAAACAAACGGGTGGAATAAAGAATAATTAGAGTGCTTGCCTTGAGAATGGGCAGAACTTGGGAGATATTCCGGAACATGTGCTGTGGGTTGTACTTTTTGGGCTTGGGCGGCAGGAACGGCTTGATGTCCAGGGCACAGTACTGGCCACGGAAGTACTCGCGTTCCTGGCCGTCGTCCCGGGCCACGATGTTGACGCACTCGTTGTACGATCCCATGGCCACCAGCGTCCCTTCAAGCACCCCATCCGGGATCTTGCCGGACGAGTCCAACACTGCGAAGACAGTTGCATTATGTTTCGTCACCCATGTGGTAGGGCACAAACAAAAGACACTGTACGTACAAAGCGTACGTACAGTGTCCTGCTACTTTTTAACTGACCGGTTGAAAAGTGAGTGTTCTCATAATACTTCTGCATTCGCAGCGTTGCGAGCTTTCGCGCAAAATACACTAGAAGTGGTAGATAGCACCATCGCACTGCATTCACGGCACACTTAGCGTACGATCGCCCTCAATACACGCCCTCCTGAAGCAGGTTGACGGTCACCAGGGTCCCCACGGGATATGAGAAACGAAGGATCCGACGCCCTAGCTCTCGGTTTTGTAACACCGAGCAGCCCCGTTAAGTGGCCAGAGTATTTCTGTGCCAGTGTTATAGGCAGGGAGCCTTCATACACACCCGCTCAAAGCGCTGTTCTGATGTGGTTACATCTCAAAACATTCTGCTGCAATATTCCGCCAAACTGGTCAAACCGCTATTTTGATTCTCTGTTCGGCTAGAAGGCGCATTAAATTGCTACCTGTTTCGTTATACACTGACATATGCATCAATAACGGCACACGATTAATCAAATTTCTTTAGTTATATTGCAATGTGCACAGGGAAGCTGCATATGCCTTCAATATGTATGTAGCCTTTTTCTTTTATTTGAACCCATAAATTTATTTCTTTACATTTGCATGTCGCACGAAATACTTAATGCAACGAGTTGCACAGCAAGGTGGCACGCGATGGGTATAGCATCGTCTCACCTCCAGAACATGAAATATATGGAGTACTGCTTTTGCTGTCGAACTTGCATGTAAAATAAATGTTTTTCGCGGTCTTCGGTAACGAGGAATGTCCAATTTGTCTATTTAGCTATACGGTCAACGTGTGTAAGTTTGCACATGCTGTATTTTTTGTGGCTGCGTGCAAAGCTCATTCAAGAGAGAAAGATGGGCATATAAGGAAGGCAGCGATGTTAATCAGTCAAGAGTTGGTTACCCTCCGCTGGGGAAGCTTATTCAAAAAATGTGGTTACTATCACGGGACCAACGATCTGAGTCATGGTCTCGGTGACGTCTTGGCGGAATACCATTTTGAGTCTCAGAAATCGCCAAACTTAGCTTAAAGTTTCGCACAGTATTTAGCTGGCGGTGGCATGTGTTCCCGTTCAAAGGCTGATACCACCATATAAAAAAAGGCGTAGGCGCGCATATACATAGTGTTAGATGAAACATAGCGCCCTCTCCATAAAAATACAAGCGTATGAAAGAGTTTAAGCAGTCTATCTATTAAGGCGCAGTCGACTGCAACCTTAATCCCACTCGATCCGTTACTAAGCATCGCTCTTCTCAGTAGGTATGCCGGTAATGGAGCGTGTACCCTCATTTTGATATGACGGCTTTACATTCTTGCCTTTTTCTTCTTGCAGTACACATGTTATGTGTTATGTAGCGTCCTCTGAGTTTCGGTAAATATTGTAACTTTATTGTATAGACATTTCAGTGAGAAATTTCTTTTAAAAATAAAGCAGTCTATCCAACATCAGATATGTCAGCGCCCAATATCAGTACCATCGCAATCAATTGAGGGAACCAACAACGATAAGTTTCTCTTACGATACCAACTCTACACACAAGCACATACAAGAGAAGACATAGTCCTCATCCGTCGGGCACAGACAGACACTACCAAACGACACCACACAATATGACTGAGGACAGACTAGCCCGCGAGGTATGTGGTATTACCCCAATTACTGGGAATGCTGCGGATACTCTATTTTCTCGCATTTATAAATTTCGACAACAGGCTGCGCTCCTTGTCCTACACCTGCAGCGATCCAGCTCATCCACAGATGAACTGGATCACCCCATCGCAGGAGCTTCGCTCGACACTGCGATTAGTGCTGGTGGATAGCATCAAGGGATCTAGTCAGCTAGGCAAAAAACACCAGTTCTATAGACACCTTTATACATTGACCACTCGGACGAAGATTCGTTGAAAAATGCGCAGTTTCTTCCTCTGTTTTCATATTCAAACAGTGAGTGGTAACTTTGCCGCGTTCCAACACCGAGTGTTAAGATGACTGAACGTCGGAGAAAAACAGCAGTACGCCTTGGTACAAAGGCTGTGCGCCAGCTGGATTGCGTCGCACGATTGCAAAGTCGCGCGAACACGCCGGCACTGTCCTGTAGCGCTCGTAAGTTCGACTGTTCGCACAAAATTCTAGTGCAAACGACATTTGTGATCAGTGACAACGTCTAAGTGAGCCAAAATGTTAGCGTCGTGAACTTACGAAGGCTCTTGCGCCATCCATGCATTTCTCACTACGGCTTATGGCGACAGCGCACTGTGTTGAAAAACAAAATACTCCAGTGGCTCTTTGACACTCGTCACGTATGCAGACAATACAAGAAATGCCAACCACTCTTGTTAGCCCCTTACCGCATCGTTTATCATGTATGACACGCATAGAACGGCTAGAACAACTACCTATATATAACATAATCTAAATAAAAGAAAACCCTACGTATTAATCGGGAATCTGTGCCCTCTGTATAGCAATGAAATACGTAGTGACTTTAGCAGAGGAAATAATTTCTTACATTTATCCGTTAAAGTAAATGTATGGCCGCAGCTCGTCACCCAAGGTACAAAGAGTTCAATAATCAACAGGTCAATTTCACGATTTTACACTTGAAGTCAGTGCACAGGAAATATCAGGGTGTTTATTTACTGTTTATTAGGCTACTGTCATGTGTTGGTCTATAACTACATTCTGGTTGGTCCGTGAGGCAAGCATTAATTGCTGTATCATATATATAATGCACATCATATATTAGAAGAGCAACGATGAAAGAAAGATCTGGCCTGGATATTGAAGCTGTCAATAAGTCATTCATGGATGACGTCATCAGAAAAACTTCTACTAGCTGCGTCTGTGAGGAATACATTCCAATTTTAAAGCAATGTGTCAAGCTGTTTCAATAGTTCTGAAATTTTGCGAGCTTTCTGCAATTAAAATATATTTGTTCATGGCCACAAAATAAACCCGTAGCTGCATGGCATATACTATCATATATCTTATGCGACATTTTGGCTCATAAAATTGCAACCAAGCGTTTCTTCAGAAAAGTAATATTGGTTTAGGCATATCTGGCCTAAACGAAGCCTTGCCAGCTTTTTACAAGAAAAAAAAATATGCGTAAGGGGGTTAAAGAACCCTCTGCTTTCCCAAGCTGCAAGAAATTCCACAATCTTTAAGGAAGCCCTCCGGGTGGACGCGCTCAGCCCATTTCCTGGCTCATAATTACCGCTTATTTTTGCGCTTCCTCAACTGATCCGTCTTCTGCCTGACATCTTTCGGAAAGCACGCAACCTGTTTTCTCCTCGTTGCACCTCACAGCCACCGCGCCCGGGTTTCCATGGCTCCGAGAGGCGCTCCTCTGATAGCGTGAACCTCGGCGTGGCAGTATAGGTGTTAACGAACCCGACGAAAGGCCACATTCAGCACATTTTCCAGCTGATAACTGCCGTTCGCCGTAAAGCTAAATTATGGTCTACCACCTTGCTTGGCCTTGCGTCTTCACTGCACATCATGACGAGATGCCGCGAAGGCGCCGTATACACAGCAATGCTGGGGCGACGGACGCAAGAGTCGCGAGCGGCGGTGCGGCGGCAAGATCACCTGGGTTCAACACGAGGGTTGTGCTCCACAGCGGACTGTTGCGAATGGACGGACGAACTAAGAAACGGACACTTTGAGCCCATTTCTTAGGTCGCAAATGCTGCTCATTTTATTATTGCAGTAAAAAAAAAAAATAACAGGAATGGGCAGTTACGCCCTCTCTTTCTGTTCTCAGCCGCTCCTTATTATTAGACACGCTAAAATGTCGACCAAACGACTACCAAACTAACGAGAAAAAAGTGTGAGGAGGCTCGCTACATAACACAGCTGAAACGTAGATGCAGTGGGTATTTGTTAGATGGAAGAATTGTCTTCAACGTCGCTGGGCTTGGCATGCGCCACAACTTTTCTGTGCTAGTGAGTGGATCCTTGTTGCCAAGGATTCTATTGCGTAAAGTCCTTTCCTGAATTCGCCGGTCTTTAGTCTTTCGCAAAAATTGTTTTCGTGAGGGAGATATTGTTTACGGGAAAGGCAGATAGGAAGAAAAGCTCATATAAGTGCATACGCATTATAACTGCAGCGCAGCACTCGACCGAAACAGCGAAAGTATAGCTGCTTGGGTAACTCAGCATGGGCAGCCGAAACCGAGGGGTCGCTTTTAGGCGGGAACTACGGTACGGGAAAAATATGGATGACCAAATACCTTCCGTTTGTAAATCCGTTGTTCCTGCTCTTCGAGTTGTCGGTTAATTCTGCCTAGCGCTGCCATCTTCTAGCCTCCTGGTTAACTCAAATGGTAGTGTCCGCCTTGGAAAGGCGTTGGCCCCGGTTTGGACTCCCAGCAACGGACGAATTTTTCTTCCTTTCTGAGAAAACATGTGGATTTCCTTCGTAGCTTCATGAAACTTCCGGACTGATGACGATTTTGCTCCCTTTCGTGCGCAAGAAAGTTGCATGTGCAACATAGTAGATAGCCTTTAGGTTTATAATAAGATATTAGCAGCTACAGTTGGTCTGGGATGATACCGATGACTGAGTTGGCACCCTTCACGAGTTCTACCGTATACCAGTGTTTGACCAAGCAAGCGATGACGATGCCCTGACTTCCCGGCTGGCCTGTCTTGAAGCTTATCTGCACGTGTTCGCCTGCACGAGTCATGCAATGAGTTGGAGGTTCACAGCAACCTTCTGAGAGCCACTAGTAGCCAACTGCCTCTTCTCCGCCACTTACGGCAAAAAAATAGCCATAAAAGAAAGAAACGAAAGGAAAAAAATACGTGGTCGCTGCAGTTGCCAACCAGTGCGGAAATTTTTTTCGTATATGGCAGCATTGAGATGACGCTGTTCGATAAGTGGGCTTATTAAGGTAGACTCATACGATTCAGATATTCCCAGTGCCCTCATCCACGCAGAAAAATGGGCGAAATAACAGAAATTGTTCAAGTCTCAAACAAGCAGAGAGACAACGTACAATAGCGACGTGGAAAAGAAAAATGCTAGCATCGACGAAAATGAAAATCGAAAGATGGCGGCGGTTGCGTGGCAAATCAGCGTTGTACAGCACGTGCAGATTACCCTATCGCAGAACCAAGGCTCAAGGTGATGGTATCCTTTTGCTTTCAGGGTTGCCATTATCTGATCTGGTCTGTTTTTGTTGATCTTGATCTGAAGACCGGTTGACTCCATACCTGTCTGGGCGCTGCGCCACCCTTCTTTCCCGACTAGCTTCGCGCTGGCAGAGGCAGTGGAAGGTGCGCGCGAAAGCATTGAGTCCTAATCTGAGAGACAAATCAGCAGACGCAGGACCCGCGCTTCCATCTTGCCGCCGGATCTGCCCTTGGGTCGCACGAGACGCCAGAGGTAACTTGTAGGCCACCCGAACGGCACGTAATATTTATTTAAAGACGCGAAGGATTCGCCATACGTAACGACGGCGTCTGATGTCCCTACGGCTCTCGTCTCGTATTTATTTTCCTCGGCTTCAGCCTAGCGATACACCATCTTTTCCTTTCAGTGGTCCGAAAGGGCTACTACGCAAATGTATACGCTAGTAGTTTGCTTTTACTATAAAAATCACGCCCTCACGCTTAGTCCAACCGCCACTTTATGCTTCGTGGTTCGTTTGTGCAGGCGTCAGTGGGCCTGTTATCGAGATTCAATAGCTAATTACGTGTTACCTCTGAGAATGCTTTCTGGTTCTTAATCACGGCTATAAGGCTTATTCGTGTCATGCACGACGAAACAAGCGAGTCGTGCGCTTTCACGCTCAACACGGAGAGAAAGTACGAATGCCCAGAGACTCCGGTGCTCCCTTCTCACAGTCACTTGCGTCTCGACAACACGATCCACAAAATGTTGCGTCAGAAGCAACACCGACCGGGGGCCCGTGCGGGCTTTCATGACAGTACCTACGTTCCAGTAAGTGCCTCTCCCATAGTGACGAAAGTATTGCACGTGCTATGTCATGCAATCATTAGTATTCGCACTCGGTTCAGGGACGTATAGTACAAATGCGTCAACGCGCTGACAAGTTGACTATAGGCATAACATGTAATGCACTTCGTTGGAAAAGTTTCACGTTCTCATAACAAAACTAAATAGCACGCCCGAATTCGCATTTGGAACCAGTATGTACAATAGGGGCTAATAGCATGCGAAGTCCCCATTAGATAACTCCGATTATGCGTATGCCATTCTGGACACAACGAATGTGTGCAGGCTCGAAAAGCCCAGAACAGAAAAATTGAACAGTGTTGGCAAAATTCTGAGATTTCTGGCTGGAGCACGATGGGGAAGCTCCACGGATAACTAGTTGAAGCTTCATATCACTTTAGTAATAAGATATTTAGAATAGTCAGTCATCCGAGGATACTCAATGGCGTGCCACGCTCCGTTGTAAAGTTGCATTTTTTTGTGGCAAGAAGCCTTGGAGTTTGTCTTGGAGTTCCTAAGGTGACGTCAAGCACACTGGTCATCGCATAAGCGCGAGAGCATCCAGGCGCCGGCGATATGTTGCCTGCCGGCGCGGATCGGTCGGGACGAGAACAGAGACATGGTTGAACGTGAAGAGTGCGCGAAGCACAGGTTTCTTCACAGAAACCTGCGTTTAGCGAAAAGGTGTACAGCAGTGGCTGAATTCGCGACCACTAGTAAAATAATTTGGTGAAAGGTATAGTGAACATCAAGAAGGAAACAAGCCGACTTTGATCGCTTCCGCGCCATTGCCTTTTGCAATGGATCGTAGAGTTGACAAAGCAGCATGGAGCCTTAGGACCGGTTTGTGATTCGGCAAACATGCTTCAGTATATTATTCTTGCTTGTAGGCGGCGACAATTGCTTCTATTTTTTTTTTCATTTGTCAAGATGCCTGAATTCACCGTGGTTGGATTGAATTGAATTCTGGGGTTTTATGTGCCAAAAGCACAATTTGATTATGAGGCACATCGTAGTGGGGGACTCTAGATTAATTTTGACCACCAGGAGATCTTTAACGTGCCTCCAATGCATAGAACACAGACGTTTTCGCATTGCGCCCCCATCGAAATGCGGCCGCCGCGGCGGGTAAGACAACATGGTAGAAGCTTGATAAAATAAGCACCCGCACTCTCCACTACGGAGCAGGCGACGCAAACGTTCATCAAACTCTTCTTTTACGATGCACCACACCGTTGGCTCCATGCGTCGCTGAAATTAACATGCAGGGGCGGTGCCAAAGAGACGATTTAATAACACGTCCATCTGTTAAAGCAGATGTCGGTGTTGGGTTTGGTCCTTTCTCATATTTCCCGTGGTTTCGCACAAAGGTTACGCCATGACCGTCTACAGTTCCGCAATGGCTCAACAACTGTTGAAATAGTGATTACTGCGTGAATTTTTATTGAACTTCGTCATGGTCGTCGATGTTAACGTGTTCTGCTGCTTCTTCTATTATTTACTAATGTGCACTTTTGCTCGGTCTGCATGCACCAATCATTTGCAGCAGTTGTTTAATACGCAGAGCTCATTGCAGTCATCGTGCAATTTTCAGTGCATTGGTTAAGTAGCTATTGTTTCGCTTGCATGTGTCGGTAAATTTGAAGAATTGTAACAGCCACTTTCGGGATTCATAAATATTGGCATTCCATTTTCGCTTTTGTTTTTGCGCAGGCCTCGGTGCATTTTGCTACACGCGTGTGATATTTGATTGTTTGAACGAGGCGCCTGGGCACCATCACTCGAAAAAAAGAGGAGGAAGAACGAACTGGGCTCGCGCTGTGAATCTAACCGGTCAGCGCTGCAACCGCTGTTAATATAACCTGCAAATAGTTGCTCGTCTTACTGACTCGTGCTTCGCGTAACATTGTGGTGGAGGGTGCCGTTCCCCGTCCTCGCCACGGAGCTCCGCGGCGGCCGCACCGTCCTGCTTTCCGCCATGGCTCCCGGTGACGACACCTCGTCTCCTACATGCGACCCCGACAGCAACGTACGTTACGGCTACCGATCCCCGCGATCCTGGCATATTCTCCGGCCAAGATAATGTCGACTTTGAGGACTGGTTCAACCTGTATGAGCGTGTTAGCAAAAACAACCGCTGGCACTCTACCATTGTGCTAGCCAATGTCCTATTCTACTTGGGCGGAACTCCTCGTGTCTGGTTCCGGACATACGAGGACGAGATCTCTAGCTGGGATGCTTTCAAGGAGAAGCTCGTCGACCTTTTTGAAATCCCACCGGTCGGCAGCTGGCTGCTAGAAAAGAGCTTGCTACCCGAGTTCGGTCTTCTACTGAAGCGTATGTCTCGTACATACAAGACGTGCTCGCTCTTTGCCGGAAAGTCGACGAGAAAATGGCCGAGGTCGACAAAGTCTGCCACGTACTTAATGGGATCGCGGACGACGCCTTCAACTTGGTCTTCGACAATGTGTTCACCATCGGCGTCATTGTCAAGGAGTGCCGCCGCTTTGAGCTCTCCAAAAGCCACCGCGTCATTCCACAGTTCTCTCGGCTCTCTAACACGGCTGGGACGTCGTCTTGCGTTGACCTTACCGCTTCACCACCTTTTAATGAGCACGTCACACGTATTGCTCGCCGCGAACTCGAGGCTACAAGTCCTGCGCCGTTCCATTCACGCCCACTTGATCCCACCATTGACCAACCAGCCCCAGCGATTTCCCTCATTCAGGCAGTTGCACGGCAAGAATCTGCAAACCTAGGTTTTCCTGCTGCCTGCTCCGTCTCCCGACCTGACGCCCGACCGGCGCCGACTGCTCCGCCTCACGGCGATCTGTATTCCCCTCCCAGACGCCGCAACCATGTCGAGTGGAGAACACTGGACGACAAGCCCATTTACTTCCGTTGCCTCCGCATCGGCCACCTCGCTCGCTACTGCCGCACCTCCTGGACGTCACCGTATTCGAGCTCCTTTTCCCCGTCTCCTCGTCCATATGCCTACCCGCGCCGTTACTTGTCTCGCCGTATGCCTCCTACCTCTGACGTATCCGTCGATGTCAGTCGTCCTGCTCGCTCGCGGTCACATGAGCGCCGTCGGTCCCCGTCGCCCCAACCACGCCGCTATTCGTCGCCTACCAATTATGGACCATCCCGGACGGAAAACTAGATCATGCAGCTCCAAGAAGCAATGTGGTGCAGCAATATGGCGACGTCGGAAAGAGATGCAGATTAGATCGTCACCGTTTCATCTCCACCATTTTTTTACATTATTTTTTTTATTTTTTCCTCTTGCGTTTTTTTTTTTTTAGATGACCATGTTTTGGAAGATCCCTTCAGTAAGAAGTTTGCTCAGTTGTGGTGGCGCTCATAATCGCATCGCCATCCTGATCGTCATCGATACCTCATCACCACAGCCACAAAATCGGGCGGAGCTCGAGTTTCGGCTACAAGATATATGCAGCCTCTTAGAGTGCGCTGGTTATATTTTCAATGCGACAGCATTCGTTATTAGTGCCATTGGACGGGTTTTATCTGCGGCCAATACTTTCGAAGGCAATGAGAGGAAATGCGCGTATTGCCCATCTGCCAGTGACACACACGCAAAGAAAGAAAGAAAGAAAGAAAGAAAGAAAGAAAGAAAGAAAGAAAGAAAGAAAGAAAGAAAGAAAGAAAGAAAGAAAGAAAGAAAGAAAAAGAAAGAAAGAAAGGAAGCATCTGCCAACTTCTTAACTTCAAAGTGGTACTCGTCGGTTTTGAAATGGACAATCGCGGTGATGCGTCTTCAGTCTCCGATAGTGAGGTGTAATTAATCAATGTTTTTCAAATCAGTTTTGCCTCAATTTAGTAATTAAGCGGCGCGGGCATGGGCGGCAAGCGTATCGGTTGCTGTGCGTATTTTGCTATATCACGAAGTACATTTCTGACGTATCTCACGCAGAAATTCGTCGATGCCGAAAGCCAGCGATCAGAGGAGATGACGTGTGTTGAGGCTGCCGTGGCGAACGCGCGCCGTAGCGCGCTCTACTCAAACGCGTTTCTTTCCCTTTTATATATATATATATATATATATATATATATATATATATATATATATATATATATATATATACAGCGTACATTAATACCAGGATTAACAGATAGAACGACACACACTACCACCACCAGCAGTGAACTCGCAACTGAAGGGATTTAGGACGCATTCATTCACGCATATATAAAGGAGCACGTATATACACGTGACATGAGTTGCCGCAACCGTCTGATTCAGTTAAGGTTAAGAAACTAAGTTCTGCCGAGGCAGCATTTCTTTGTCATGCAAACCTGTGAAGTTCGGCTAACAGAGATTTCATTTTCATTGCAAATATGACAATATGATATGCTTCGACAACTTCGTGTGTGTCGTTCTGTCTGTCCGTCCTGGTTTTAATGTGCGCCGTTTTACATCAAAATGAAGCGTTACCAACTCGCTTAAGTCGCCCTTTTATTGGCTTTCTTTCGTTGCTAGTACTGAAAAAAAAAAGAAACTGCAACGCGGCATACCACAAATTCTCTCGACATTTTATCGTTGGCCCCTTCCTACCAGTCCACAGCGTATCTGGTGGTCCGTAGTTCTAGCCGGATTTGTCAAAGTTCAACGAACGCTGGCACGCGACTTATGGTGAAGGTGAAGTTGGGCGCCCACCTGCATTTTAGATGCATGTCAGATTTTCCTACCATGTATCGTTGTTCGCTTTACGGATTTCCACAGAACCCAGTTGATTAGATAGGAACTTTATCTTGGTGTCCCTTACCTCTAATTCGTCAAACATGCCGAACCCGGGGTTTTGTATGAGCGTGCGTGCGTGGTGCTTGAAGAATGAAGGGAAGCAATGGGCTCCATTTCTTGTTCCTAACAACCATGAGAAATTAACACAGATTGAGGCCAACGAAGGCATAGGGGAAATTAACTGTGTTTGTTTAATTGAAAAGTAGAGATAATAGAGAAAAAAACTAAATAAAGTGTAAGACAGTTTGCCGCTGAGTGGGAGTCCAACTCCCAACCTCCGCATGATGCGCGCGGCGGCCTTGGCCCGTCCACCTTCTTGGGATTTCTGTATTTATTACGCCATTATGGCCGTGAGTATCAATGGCTAACACTCCAGCCCAGGGCTAGGTTTAGTACGCATGCACAAATATGCGAGAAAGTGGACCGCACGACGGCCACTGGCTCGGCTAGAACATCGCACACGCAGTGCAGAGTTTGCGGGTTCGGCGCCTACCGGCAGCAAGTTTTCTTCCACTTTTATTTCACGTTTCTTTTCCTTTTCTTTTTTACATTTCAAATAAATAGGCGCAGTTTTTTTTTTACCCATATGCCTTCCTCTGCTTGGCTGTCTGTTTTGACTTCTTATGGTTGTGTGTGTTTCTTATTCCCAAGTAGAACGAGTTCAGTGAATGTGGCAAACAGTTTTGTTTTTCTTTCGTACATTTGTGTGAAGAGACGGGAACGTCTGTACATTGCCATTTATTTTTTACATCTACGACTTTGGTAGTGCATTATGCCATTAACATTGCACAGCATAAATTTACTGCTTGCGATGCTTGCTGATAGTGTTCTGGTACAGCTCGCAAAAGTTGCTTGACGACGGAGTCATTCAAAATATGTGTATATTTTTGCAAGGAACGCTCGAATTTCAAGGTGAAGAATACTGCTCCTAAAATGCGAGGCCCGGTTTTGTAATGAAGCTTGTTCAGTATGCCGGTCGCATTTGAACTTGACGCTTCAGTGTACGCAGCGTGCGTACCTTTAATGGACAACAGCAGAGATAATAAATATGGTCAATTGCTGAAAGGACGCCATCATCCATGATGGATTATCCTAGGCGGTAACTGACGATTAAGTCTCAAAAAAGCACTTGGAAAGCATTCTCAGGGTGACACCAGTTTCGAGATATCAATTCCCGAACTTTGTGTAGAAATGTATTGGCGTTCCAGTTACTTTTGTGCTTCAATGCATAAAAAGACGTTTTGTTAAGAACGTAAGTGGAACGACAGTGCATTTTTGCCTGAGTTTGATGGCGCATATCTCCAAATTGGCGTCATTCTGGAAATTAATTCCAAGTAGGTACGCCTTGCAAACTCACCGGCTACAATTCCTCAATTGTAATATGCGCCGTAAAGTAATTCAGAAGATAAAATTAGTGAATTCTTGTTAATTAGTTGAATAAGCATTTCGAGTTCTCGTGCGAGTAACGTTCGCCTCTATGAATAATCCAGCTCAAGGACTAGAACTATGTTATCTGCAACAGGCTATCTTCTTTAAATTTAATAAAACTTAGAAACAATCACCCTGTATTTAGAGACAGTGAAATGGGATCGCGATAGTTTACGATCATCCAATTTACAAAATAATTAATGACGATTTCGGCAGCCTGCCTCCTGTACTACTTTGAATTAACGCTATAGCTTGTACTTTCAGGCCACTTTATAATAGCATACCAGGCAGAAGTAAGATTCGATCTTGCTTCTGCTTGGTATACTGCATTAATCTACATCAATTGGTATCTGCATTGCTATCTACACTGTAACCTGTAATTGTTCCGTGTTCATGATGTGTTGAAATTGCTGTAATCTGTGCTTTATTGTGTTTAGTTTGGAAAGAGGACCTATTGCAGTCTTACTTCGGGACCGCCTTCTGTATATTAACGTCCTGTATAGTTTTTCTAATCATCACAATAAAACCGATTCTGATCCTGGTCGACATCCTGAGCCTCCCGAAGAAAATAAGAAAAGGTGAGACAACAGCGGTTGACACCGAAGACATGCGAAGTCTTTTTTGGGCGTATTAGTCTACCATGTGGTTTGATGTTTAAACTGCCCTAACTTCGGGATCGGCCCACATGTTTCGTTGAGTGAAGCCGCTCCTCCGATTCTGGCTTTAGACGCGCGCCGCTTGAGCGAGCGCATCTGGTTTTCATTTCGTCCTTTTTGCGCTAATTTCGCATTATTACTGCTCCGTACAAATCTCTGCGCTAACTTTGTACGTCTTTTTCGTTCCAAGCTTCATTTTGACGCCTTTTTCGTTGTCCTACGTGCATTGGAAGGCCTCAAATCGTCTAATTTGACGAAACAAAAGAGCCCACGAAACCCACGAAACCCAAATCGATCGCGAATTTCAAAAAAAGACCTTCAAAAACATAAATCGCAGATTCTCTCCAAGTGCGAAGCAGCGACAATGGTAACGTGCGCGTTTGTTGGTACTGTCATAGCCTATGTGGAGCATATCCGAAATTGAGGATTGGCCAAGAATCGAATGGTGTCGCAGACTTGCCGTTTTGAATATTATTATTTCATTCCGTTCACTTCATTTCATGGATCAAGTCTGTTTAGAGTAGCGTGCTCGTGAATATTGTACTGAGTGCCACACAGACTCTTTTGCACATGTACCTGATTGCTTTAGGGCGATGACTGTGCAAGTTGTGTGGCTCGGACTGATGCTTCATCCCGGCAGATTCCCTGCCTTTATCGACGCTTTGCGGTTTCCTTCCGCATACGTCGTAAATCTCGCGCGTTCTCTAAGAGTACGCGCTGTTACGAAGTCGCACATGCGTGCCCAACGAGGGTACTTCAGCTGGTAGCGTGCAGACACGTCGTGATCGGGTATTGGCGCCTCAAGCAACTTTTGAAAAGGGGACGAGAAGCTTATGCAAAGTTCTATTTGCGTACTTACAGACGTTGGCAGGACTTCCTTAACAATGGGACGTACACAGCTTTAAATGCACTTCGCTGGACGTTTTTCGCTGGTCTATACTCGCAATCTTTTCTTCATTAGTTGCAACCGGAGCGAAGTAAGGAGGGAGATGGAGCAATAATGTTCGTCACACACGTAAATTTGCGTTCCTTTCCTGTGAGAACAAGATGGGAAAGAGCAGGTCCAGCCGTCCTTGTGGCCTCTCAGGCAAGGGTTAATTTGCGTCGGTTGTTAGACCTTGCCCCACTTACAGTCGACGAATGCGGGGAAGCAATCACCTCTCTTAGCAAAGCCGCCGCGTGCTATCAAGGAGGTCAATGTTCCGACACAACAAATTGTAGCAGAAACGTTAAGCATATTATCTGATGACTTTAAAGTGTGTTTTAATCTTTGTTACCGCTAAGGTATACCTCTCAACAGCTGTGGTGGTTCTCAAGTAAACTCTATATTTACCGATACCGGTGTACTTACCGATATTAGGGTATATTGAGTCTCTATACTTGCCAGAAAACCTCTCTAAGCCCATTCTACAGTTAAAGGGTCGTTGACGGTAGCCCTCTAACTTGAGCTTAATATCATGAATATATTGGTTTAACAACGTCTGTTCTCTGCTGGGCACCACACATTCACCAGTCCTACTTGCTGCGCATTACAAAAGCCATTGTTTCTTGAAAGGTATCCATGACTAGCACCCACTAACCATGTCTGTCTATTTATTTATTTATTTATTTATTTATTT
The DNA here is from genome assembly GCF_038994185.2 of Dermacentor albipictus. Lineage (NCBI taxonomy): Eukaryota > Metazoa > Arthropoda > Arachnida > Ixodida > Ixodidae > Dermacentor > Dermacentor albipictus. Next base: position 87,198,402 of record NC_091821.1, read on the forward strand.
ATTTATTTATTTATTTATTTATTTGTTTATTCAAATTTTAACAACAAATTATGGCGCACATACATTTGTGAGACCTGTCTGTGAGTGTATTAACGTGATATGGTTGCCATACTTTAATATTAACGCAGCAAGCTAGCTCATACCGACCACCTGTCTTTGTGTAAATAAGTCCAACCTCTCTCTCTCACACGTACACGCAACTGGAAAACGTTCAAAAAAGGCCATTAGAGTTATTCACAAATAACCTGGATGTGGAGATTCACCTACTCACTTCATAGCGCAGTCGGGAATTGAAATATTCGCACTTTGAGCAAAGCAAGCTACCCTAAAATTTTATATGAAACACTCAACAGATTCAATATACATGCCTCATCAACACGTTATATTTTAGAGATCTCGCGTAGCAAGCCACAGACAACTTTATACACTAAATGAGTCTGCGTTACAACAGTAGCTCCTAATATTTACTCTTCCTTAAGGTAGTTCGCGAATGGAACTGCCTGGACGCTGAAAAAAGAAAAACACTAGTACAACATGGTTTTCCTAAGTTAGTAGAAGACTTTGATTCGCGATGTAGTTCTCCATTTATGTTGAGGGCGATTCTGATTTCTTGCTTCATATATAGCCCGATTTATGTTCTTTTGATGTATGCATATGTACGTAATTGCTTGAGCATTGTTAAATTCTGTACTTACATGTATTGAGGAGCGCTTATTTGTTCTTTAGCAAACGTATCTTCATTGTGCGAACGGAATTACTTTTTCTGTGCATTTATGCAAATCTAGTAATAAGTACCATTTGTCAAAGTTCATCAGTCAACCTTGGTTTGGAAAGGTTCTCTTCGGACCTAGGACAGACTCTTGTTGTCGGCGCGGTATTCTACAGTCTATCATCACATTTTTACACAAGAGTAGCCTGAATTTGAGACTTCGAAGAGTTTTCGTTGTTCAAGTTCATTAAAACCACCATTTAGTCCCCCTCCTCAACACTTTTCTCTCTTCATCTTTTTATTCACCGCACCCAACGCTGGGTAGCAGGTCCAAATTGTGATTCAGGACGACCTTTCGTGTGCTGAGACATGTTAATATTTCATATTTTGCATCTGTTTGTGCAATGTGTGAACGCGGGCTTTTTTTTTTTTTTTTACGCGACGCAGTGGTTCGGCAGTTGGCGGTGTGCTGTTGATAACAAGGTCGCGGGTTTGATATGCGGCCTCAGTCACCGCATATCGATGGGGAGCGAAATGCAAAAACGCTTGTGTACGTGTACTTAGATTCAGGCGCGCGTCAAAAATCAGTGCCCTTCCACTCTGTGAAGAATTAAGAATGACCAGCGAAGCTGTATATGTGGGCTCCTCAATGGCGAACTGCACCTCCGCTGCGGGTCGGCCCGGCATTGTACAATCTTCGGGATCGGCCCACGTACGGGGAGTGCTGAACGCCTGCTGCACCTCCGCCGCGGGTCGGCCCTGCATTGCACTATGTTCGGGACAATGCGAAGCACTTAGCGCTCCCCGCATACATTTCCCTGTAAAGCTTAAATCACGGATACAGTCGGGCGTTGCCAGCGTGCCTGGCAATGCCCGGCGAAGTCGGGTAGGTTACGCCGGCGACTCCAGGATCGCCGAAAAATTGCACCCTGTATATTACGGCGCATTCACCGTGGCCCGCAACACCACGGCGATCAACTGTTGCGGCAGCGCATGCGCACAAGGGCGCGGCGAGTGAGCGCTTTTTCGTTTGGCAAAGGCGCAACCTCAGCGCAATCTCTCCATTGCACACGAACCAAGGTCAATTCACATTGTCGCGAACGCGAGGCTGAAATACGGTTGCAAACCAATGAGTAGCGACATCAATTACGGCCGTGCGATTTAAGCGCGACTACATATAGCGGTGCAAAACACTAGTTGATGAAAATTATGCATCCAATACGTCACCAATTAAAACATTTGGAAACGTACAGACAATGCCATTAGAATAGAAAAATGTGAAGTCACAGGCTGTTTTCTTTCATCCACGAATAATTGTGGGTACTAAACTGTGCAGCCTTGCTTAAATTTGCTCGTGGCGATGCGTGCTGAGAAATGCCGAGATTGTATTACTCTATTTAGCACTGTATATGTCGTCAAAACTCTCTTAAGCCTATAGCCATAAAAGTTAATGGCAATATATATGGTATAACCTTATAAGATTTGATCAGTAGCTTTCTTTTTTAACTGCCTTTTCACTAACTATTAAGTTTTTGTATGTATTCAGTAATACAAGAAACTACTGGTGGCATGCGTCCTGTGTTATTGCAGATTAAAGTGTGGTTTTTGTGAATTATTTCAATGTAATGTTGACATTATCTTAACCTTAACACCAAAATACCAGATGTGTGTGGGTACTACGGACACATGCATATGGTAGTCAGTTCAAAATCTGGGTGAACCATTCCTATGAATTCATGGAAAACTCTCAAGGCTCACCAGTGTAATGTTTGCCGTTATAGATTGAGGTCTACATACACAGATGGGTGCATCCAGGTTACATTGTGACCGGATGTTGTGGCCAATATTCTCACGTACGCTTCATTTATATTGTCGTGTGCTTTGTATATGCGATGTGATGTTAGCTGGCGCGATAGACGACTTGGCGCAAAAAGTCTCGAACGACAAACTCTTTTTTTTTTTTTCCACCGAGTAGTTGGCCTCGGGAAATGTAGATGGAGCTGCCGTGCCTCAACCAGCGGTCCCTCCACATGGGTGGCGGCAATGGAAAAGAAACCTGCCATGAGTAACTACTTAAAAGAAAAAAAACGAAATCAGGAAAGAAACAATTTATGATAACTCAAAGGGAAGCTCATTACTTTTCAAAGCGAGATCGGGATGCCTTAGAACACGCACCTATAAAGCGAGATATAAGAAGGAAGAAGAAGCATATGCTTGCTGCGGTAAAGCTAGGGTAAAGCTAGGTAAAGCATGTTTTATTAGAATATGGAGACGTCTACCCAGCGGTCAGGCACCACTGGCCTCCTTGAAGCCCTTGGGTTCAGCGAGTGCAGTGGAAAAGTAAACATGTCCGCAATAGGGATTAGTAAGAGGTGATTGGAGGATTGGTGGAATAAAAGTAGGGAAACGACAAAAAAAGGAGACGTACAAAAGCACAGTTCGCAATAGGTGATTTGGTTGTGGGAGTTCGTAGTGTTTTTTTTTATTATTGTTTAACCTAGGTAGGACATTAGGCACTATAATAGCAAGAGCTTGGTGGCGCAACCCACCGCTCCGTCCCAAAGGGGGCGCTCATAACATCCATCCATCCATCCAAGCCGCCATTGCAGGACGTATGGGTTTCTGTGGTAGCTTCGGTACCATGTGGACATATAACTTGCAGAAACTGTAGGCCAGCCATCCAAACTAGCGCGCGATGCACTCTGGTATAGTGGCCCGGGCGTGATATAGGCCGTGCTCTATTCCCGCGCTGGCCATGCTAACGCGCGCCCAATGACGGCAGTCACGCTGATAGCGCGGTGATGCTAGGCTGTAGAGGCGTCCACTTTGCGCCGGCGTAGTGCGACATCGCCGTGCGTGACGCTCGCCCGCTTTACGCCGGTCTGTATCCGCGCCTCTTGTGTGCAAGCAGCCGCTGCGACGGCAGCTTGCGACGTGGCCAGTCACGTCACTAGCCTGTCATATATATATATATATATATATATATATATATATATATATATATATATATATATATATATATATATATATATATATATATATATATATATATATATATATATATATATGAGAACCAGCCTAGCAACTTATTTGCGGCAGCTATGGGTTGGCAACACATAGTTAGGACTCCCGAGGAGCAACGTGAATACGAGGAGCGGCAAAGGGAAAAGAAATGGCAATACGAGCAGCGGCGGCGTGCTGCCAAAATTTCCAATACTTTCATTACTACCATTACTCTAAATTACCTTTACTACCATTACCTTAAAGAAATAAAGCATTGCGTACCCCTCCTCAACAGTTGTAGTGGCGGCTTTCAACAGCTTCGCTAGACATCCACTTTCGCAGGGCCGAGATGGGCAGTCATTTTTTTTTTTTAACAATACAGTTCTTTTATAAAAAACTATGACTGTGAGACACCTGTACGTCGTCTTCGCATACGACCTCTACGGCACGGCGGAAATATTTTGCCGCCGCTTATGTTACTCTGAAAAGACTAGTTAACAACAAAAATTCGGTGCCCTTCCACTCCGTGGAGGTGGATGACCAACGAAGCTGTTAAGTGCACGACACATAGGAGACCCAGAATATTGAGCAAAGGTACGGACGTATTTATTGTGCTAATCTGTGGTCGTCATGGCGATATAGGTACGCACACACATTCACGTATCACCTCTGTTATTAGATGTGTCCGTCATGTAAGACAACGAATGGCTCATGCCCCCTTAACCAATGGCTCATACCGCCGTAAACGCGGCCTCCCCATTACGACAACAGAAGGGAAGTGAAATTCTACGCTGGAAGGAAGAGCGGCAACGGAGCCAGCTGTGGAAGAAGGCGACGACGACTAACGCGCGAGAAGTGGCAGTAGCGTGTTCGCGTGGTTGGCCCCGAGAATTCTTTAACAGTCCTTTTTGAAAAAAGTTGTACAAAACATTTTTTTCAAAAACATCTGTTCTAGCCCTTGTGCATCGGACCTCTTCGGTTCCCACGTGTGACAAGGATATAGTTCAACGGCGCATTAGAAGTTACCGAGCCCACAGGGGTATGTGCCATTGAGCTTGGACCCTTTCTGCGCTTTCACCAGGATCGGCCCACATGATGATTTGTTTTTGTCACCATCTCGGGGGAGGGGGGGGCACACATTTTTTTCCAGATCCTTCGCTGTAAAAATATCAGTTAACCTATTTATTCGTGCCTTAGGGGCAGTTGTCTAAATGGCGAATTTGAAGGCAGTCACATTTTAATGCACCCTCATTCTTTAGCGATCTTGAAAATCGCACCTAAATCGAGATATTTATCATCGAATTTGAACGGCAAATCCAGACAATATCGAAATCAAGCGCAGCGGGGGGGCAGAAAATACCGCCCCGCTGTCATACCAGACCGAAACCCCCCTGGACAAGTGCGAGGAAGTTTGAAACTGATCGTCTCGGCCAGTCGCGGCACCTACGATTACGGCACGCTTTGCCTGGAAAGCATGTGCTGGCAAGTATGTGCATGCTATCGATCAAACTTCGCCCCACACTTGTTTACGGAGCGTTGCCGTCTGGCGAGCAGCGGGACACGCTCAGTCTTGATATGGGCTCGATTGACCTTCGGAATTCGATATGAGTATACTGAATTAAGTGCGATTCTCCCGATTAAAAAAAAGGGGGATGCGCCATAAATTGTGAAGCCCTACAAGTTTTCCATGCGAACAAATGCCTTCAAGGTAACAATAAAAAAGTTAATTACCAACCAAATTTTTGTTCATTAGCTTTTACAGCGAAAGCTGTATGTAACTAACCTTCCGTGGTTTTTTCGGCGTCCGGCAACAGAAACGGACTTAGCGATATATAACAAACCCGTTCAGAATGGGTTTCATTGTTTGCTTTGTGTGTGATCACGTACGGGTGCAGTGCGGCGGCGCAGATGTCAAAATGCGGAACAGATTAGAACGCTCACCGTGAAAAATAGCCTGACGTCAAGGTTATCGCAGTATATAAGCAGAGAAGTATAGGAGCTAAAAACAGCTGCGTTATCCACGGGGCGGACACGTATAGTTCGTACACCCGAAGAACAACATGCCTACTAGGAGCGCCGGAGGTAACAGCAACAAGAACGTAAACAGCGTCGGCGCGAAACGACCACCGACGAAGAACGTTCCCGTGATGCTGAACGAACAAATGACAACCATTCCACTCTGTGAAGATGGACTGGCAGCGAAAGCACTTTGCTTTTCGTTTGAGAGCTTTGACTGTCGTCAGCTTTCGCTGCCGTTTCATCTTCACCGAGTGGATTGGGTGTCATTTCTTCAGAGTAACTTAAGCAGCGGCAGCGTATTTCCGCCTCGCCGTAAAGCTCGCATGCCAAGATGACAGGCGTCTCACGGTCATAGCTTTTGGTGCGAAAGCGTAAATTGAGCGAAAGAGCCGGCGTCTGTCATCTGGAGCAGCGAAATGGCACCTGAATTCCCCTTGGCTGCGACGCCACGTCACGAGCGCGCCTCGACGTAAGAGAGAGGGTGAAAGGCAACACCTGCTGCCCTGATAGCGCGCCAGGCGTCGCGTGATGGGAGAGGGCACAGCCGCGACGCTACGTCACCCTCGCTCTCTTAAGCCTGTGTTATCCGCGCGTTCCTTGTCTACGCAAGCTCTCGCCTGAGTTCTAACTGCGCCGCGGTGAGGCCAAATCAGATCGAGCTAAGCGTCTCAGCGCGCTCATTCGCTCGCGAGGAGTTCATGACTCGGAGGATCACTCGGCGGCGCTTAATTGAACATTAATGCTTTCGCATTCACAACTCATAAAAACTGCTTAGGTGTCCTTGGATTTTTTTTAAAATCTGTATTGTCAACAAAAACAACAAAAAAAGACCTGTACAGGCACTTCACTAGAAGTAGCACAGGGGTTGCCTTTTGTTTATTTTTAGGCATGTAAATGCTTTTAGCTGCCGTTGTCCGCGTCCTTCAAGTGACCTTGAGCCAAAAGCCAGAGCCGTTATCCGCACATCGTTGTGAGAACAAAACGAGATCACCTGGGCAATCACTTAAAACTTAAAAAATGCCGTCTCTGGCCGCCAACCCTTTCTACAGGACCGCATTACATACGCTAGTTACTGCCCAATCAAGTTACAAAAAATATTGCTTCTGAGTTCTTCCTAATGTTTGTTCACAATATCACTCCAGCTGTAACTTCTAGTATACTGAGGAGCGCCACGTCCCAATTCCTCTTTCTAGAACTGACGCGGCACGGAAGCTCCGCCTACTTGCTCGGCAGTGCACCGCGTCGCAATGGAATGAGCCACATTTAAGAAATCCGCGACTGTACTCACTTGATCCAACATTAAGTCTTCGAGCGCCATCACAGCTTCGCCGTAGAGACGCTACGCTTTTATATCGACTTTGGTTGGGCGTTGCCTTTACTAAAGCCTATGCCTTCCGCATAGGGATGACCGACACCCCAACCTGTGACCACTGCGGCCATGAAGAATCAATTGGCCATATTTTGTGCACCTGCCCGCAGTACAGTCCACAGAGGGCATGCCTTAGCCACGAACTTGACCAACTGGACGACCAACCGCTGTCCGAAAAAAGAATTCTGCAACATCGAAAGGATCTACCGTCACAGAAGAAGGCCGTGCAAGCGCTTTTGCGCTTCTTGCGATCTACCAGCCTGTGTGAACGACTTTAACTGGAACGCCTTTTGTGTGTGTGTCTCCATGCGTGCGCGTTCGTTTTTTTTTTGCCTTTTCCTCTCTGTCATCTTTCTAACCCCTATCCCCCATCCCCAGTGTAGGGTAGCAAACCGGAGACTCATATCTGGTTAACCTCCCTGCCTTTCCTCTTCATTCTCTCTCTCTCTCTCTCTCTCTCTCTAGTACGCTGAAGTTTTATTTGTCATTTCCAATAGGGATGTTCAAACGGCAGATACAGGTCACCATACACTTCTTTGTAATCTTTTGGCGCTGAGACAGGATTGCCTATGCTCTTTTGAACGCCAGCGATTCGCGAGTTCCGCGGCGCGGGTTTTGCGTCACCTCGAGAGATGGCGCCACACTGCGTGACGCCTCCTTCAGGCGCTTTTCTTCTATCTGGGCAGTGCGCTCCGTCTCCCTGGCTTCTTTCGCTGCCTGTTGTACAGCCTTCAGATGGTTTTTTTCTTCTAGCTGAGCCGCGTCCATGTGGACAAGTGCACAGTATGGCGCGGTGCGGTGTGATCTGGTGGGGTGTGCCGTTGCGAACATACACTACACCTATTTTAATATGGTGGCTAATATCATCTCCAACCAATCTGCTTTGCGGGTTGTCATTTCGTGCTTACATCTACTCTCGATTACGGGAGAGCCAGCAATTTTTCTTAACAAACGTTTCTTTTTTCTCTATCTCTCCCAGGAAGTGTGGTAGCGAAATGAAAATGGGGAGTACTTAAAATAAATAAATGTGGTATATATGATGTCGTTTAGGCACGATGTTACCACGGACACCTACGACTATATACGACTCTGCACATGCATGAGCTCACAGCAACTGTCACTGTACGAGGGAAACAAACATGTCACAGCTCCCATAAGAGGGTGTCAGAAACGTAGAGTGAGAGATAAGAAAGCAGGCAGGGATGTTAAACACAGAGATACCAAAAAACGCAGCGAACAGGCTGCATGACCACCGGCCGCGCACGCAGGAAATATAAGCGGAACTGCATAGCTCATGCTAGCGGCCCGGCCACAGAACGCAGGACGAGTATCGGTAGTGAAACGCGTGCATAATCGTGCCCCCGTGCCCGTCGAGACCATCTACTTGATGTTGGTGCCCCTACGCAAGCACTCTAAGCGCAGGTAAAAAGGGCGCTCGCCTATAGATGATCAAACGAAGAAACAGCGAGCGAGTGACACGCCATGGCAAGTGCACGTCGTCCCCCTGCGAGCCGTGCACGCGCGTCTACACATGCACAGCGCACTGATAGCGCGCGGGTCCGAAACGCGCAGGGTACGCGTAGCACAATTCGCAGACAATAGTGACCCCATTCAGGACCAAAATAGGCGGCCGATTCAACGCGAGTCAGGGTCGCCGTGGCGCTTCATCCGCGCTGCGGCAGAGCGTGAGGGAGGCGCGCCACGGCTGTGCGAGCTTGACTTTCCCGCCGTCCAAAGGCCAGCGGCTGTTTATGGAATAATGAGCCCTGCGGGACCGCGCGCCCTTTCTCCAAGAATACGGCCCCCGTTTCTGTTGCACATGCATACCGTGGCCGGGAGAGATCGGGCGACCGTTCTTTTCTTCACTCTTCCTTCGGCTGCCGTGCACTTCTTACAGACGTAGCCTCTCTGAAAGAGGTGGAGTGGTTGCGTGTTTCGCGATGCACCGCATAGGAGCGCGGGCGCATTCCTTGCAAATTCTGGGTTCTGCTTCTGGTTTCGAAGTATATACCGTTGCGGTACGTTGTATATGTTTTCGCGATCAAGACCGGAGCGGCAGCGTCTGTTTTGTGCCGTCGAGACCTATTCCCCCTACTCCCTCTCCTCTCTCTATTATGCATGGCATTCCTCTGTTCTCATTCTTGGGCTGTCCAGAACAGAAGTGCACTGAACGCGAACACAGCAACGCGCTCTGTATAAGCCCCTCCAATTTGTTGGCAACATTTCAGTCTACTACAGATAAGAAATGAGGGTAAATAAATTTGGGCCTCCGTGCACGCCGCAATTGACACTGCAGCGTTTGCGCTTTCAGTGAAAGCGTTTGTCCGCGCGGGGTGGTTGCCCTCCGATTCTAGCAAACGCTAGCAGGAAGTGATGGTACAAATGGGGAACGACGGCGATGACTATACATGCAAGACAATGGCGTAAAGAAGCAAAAAACGAAGGACTGACCTTACGAGACCCTCATCCTGTGGTCACTTTTTGAATTAGTATTATTGTCTATTTGCGCCCGTTTTCTATAATGCGCTGTAGTTGGCATAAACTGAGGGAGGCGTCATTTGAAGACAAAGACGGCGTCAGCGATTTGTCGAGGAAGTACTATCATGGAAGTGCAACGAATATATATGTCATAGCCAACTCGCGACGCAGGTCAATAAACCCGATGACAATGATAGGTACAGGAGCTATAGGCGATGGTTACTGGGGTCTTGGAGTCGGATATGTCGACGCCGTCTTTTTCGAACGCGAGGATATTGACCTTGTCGATGAGTACACTGCGACGAGGAGGGGCGAACCGTCAAGGGGCAATTCGCAGCAACATCCAGCGACCGTGCGAAAAAGGATTGCGATAACGGCAACATTAAGTGAAGTTACCGATTTGCGAGCAACGTCAAAAAGTACGGTCCACATTAGGCCGTAAGTTTAGCGCACGCATTGCGTGGCGTAAAAGAGACGCGCTGGCGACGCTCGGAAGTCACGACCAAAGTCTCGTTGTTTGTTCATGCCTCAGTCAAGACGTTGGTGCCGTCTCTTTCTTTCTTTGTAAGAGAGCACGGCCAGAAATGTTTGCAGTAATGGAGATTCTGTACGGAGGAAAACTCTAGAATATTTGTGAAAGCTCGTTGTCGGCATACGTCAAGAGCAGCGTAAGGTTTCAAGAGCGAAAACCTAGAGGCCCGCAAGGATTTTCAAACGCAATGTTTGAAAATCGCGTTAGTCTGCAAGTTTACATGAAGACCGTTAGAAGCCGGCGCCCGTCTGCTCTGTCGATTTGGTTTATTGAAAATTTGATAAATTATTACGGGCTTTAGGATTTCACCACACACTCTTGAGAACAGTCGCCAGTATCTAAGCGAGACGCACAAGCGACCGCTCGGGTTGAGGTTAGTTACTACACGATCGGCCGCATCGACGGCCTCATGGCCGAATCAGAGTGATTTTGACGATAGCGCATTCACCTAGACGGAGGCTCGTTTGATGGCAAGTACCGTAGAGCACTGGCGAAGTTGGATCAGCGATATTCTCGTGGCGGCAGCGTGATAGTTGGTGTAGCCGTACGACTCGGTATACCCTGAATTCGCGTTTCTTGGTCGCCATCGCTATAGACGACCGTATAGTATTCGCTTCATGGGCGCCGCCATCTTGGGCTGTTACACAAACGATTTCTGTGTTTTATTAGAAGTAAAGTGATGTAACATAGTCTTGAAACGCTGGACGCATTTATACAACTATTTTCATGCTTGCGAATCGACTATAGTAAAGTAAACTTCGTCGTTAAAGACAGCAAACATTAACAGCCGAAGATGACGGCGCCTGAACGTTTCCGTAGAATAGTCTATAGCGCGGAGTTAAGGCTTTGTAGGCCTTATTGTCATTTAGAATGTTTTGGCACAAGCGTATTCGTTGGTCGCAGCGTCAAAGTACACGTGTTCCGAGTTCGCAGGCGTGCAGATTATGAGTTATTCATGTCTCCGCACGAAAGTTGCGTGTCATTCAGGGTATTTCATTTGTATCCTATATTGTGCGGTATCGGCGTGCTGCTGACGGTGTGGATCTCATTTATGGTGCCATGGTTGTCGGCAGTGAAAGAAGGTCGTCATGTGGCGAGAATAAGAAAGGAGCGCTCTGCCTTCCAGTGTTTGTCGCAAGCGTGCACTGCGGCCTTCCTGCATCGCGGCGATCATGCCTTCAAGGATGTGGAGCAGCGCGTATAGTTCTGTTCCTAAACATTCGTGTGCTTTTGCAGCCCTGTTATTACGCGAAGCGCGGCGTTCTGCAGTGTCTGAAACCGCTTAGCTTGCGTGCGAGTAAAGGCGAATGTCCGGCCGCCCTACAAAGCTCGGGAAGTGAATAAGAATAGCGATGTGGGCGAGTTGGTTTAGATCCACGTTGTAAAATTTCTTCAGCGCAAAGCCCTGAAATGCGAAAAAAAAGAACAAGAACGGACGAAGGAAGAAGGATTGCAAGAGGACAACAAGAGCGCTGACTACCAACTGAACTGAATAATGAGCGCCACAAAAATACTCACGGGACGCAATGTAGAAAGCTCCGAGTTCGGCTTGCGCCCGAGTTTCACCATAGTTTGTACCTGTAGTGAGCGAACGAAAAAATCGCGGAAGCCTCCAAAACGACAGTAAATAAAGCGTCCGGAACAAAACCGCGTATGCCTGAACCAGGGCAACCTGCGCATGCCTGTTGTTCGTTGTACATATAACAGATGCGAAGATCGTTCCAACTTCGAGTTGCGCTCAATGTCAGCAATGCAGCATAGCAGCGTGGCTGTCCCAATCGCTGTACTCTTGGAAGCCGTTTTCCCCACGTTTTAAAGCCGCATACTTTGTTTCCCGAATATTTTTCTTTCCTCCACTGTGGACGGGGATTTCCGTTGTCGAAGGCAATGAGTGCACACTTGGCTCCATTCTCGCGCATACCCTCTCGTTTCATTCGCTCATAACCAAGGTGTACGCAGACTACCAACTCAGTTTAACGAACGCCTCGTGCCAAAATGCGCATACGAGAAAAAGGAGAACAGAAGTCCGATATTTGTTAGTCACAACCACATAGAGCCAGATAATGAAGCCAAGAAAAGCACGGGGGAAATTATCTGTTCTTTCAATTGAAATGTAGAAATGATAAGTTAAAGGGAAATGAAAGTGGACGAAAGTATTATGACAGAAGGCATCTCGCGATGACTGTCGACGGTATGGCTATTAGTGTTCAAGCATTGAAGCGACACAACGTATTGCTAAGTCACGTTTATTTATTATCTCTAGTGACCATTCTGAGACTTTATTGTTATATGGTACTTATGAGATGTTGTCGCCTTTAGTTGGCACCGGCTACTGCTTTTCACGTAGAGCTTTTTTTTATGGTTATCTTAAACGCATTAAAACTAAAAGTCAACTCCAAATCATAATAACACAAAGTCCAGTCACATATGACTTTCGTTGCTTCGGCTACATGCGACATACACCGTCTCCGGTATCGGCCCGCTTTGCCTACGGCACTCGCTTGTCAAGATCGCCGCCGACGACGAAGTGGCGACGATGGAATGACGAGGAAGCAAAGACATCGATGGAACGACAAAGTCGGTAGGACGACGGCGGCATAGACAACGAATAGATGACGATGGTACAACGACCACAGCGGGACGACGAGGACAATGGGATGAAGACGATCGCGTGACGACGACCGTATGACGAAAACCGGATGACGAAGGTCGATCACGACGATGGTACGACCACGTGACCACGACTGTATGAGAACGGCTGCATGGCAGCGCCTGTCTGACGACTTCCCGATGACGACGAAGACATAACAACGGCGGCTTATTCACAATTTACAGCATGGTTACAGTGGAATGAAGGCGAAGAAATGACGCCGATGGAACCATGGAGATGGTATGACGAGGACGGCTTGACCACATTGCGACGAAGTTTCTGAAGTTATGACGATGCTGAAACGACAGCCTGACCACGAGGACATGGCGGCAATGTTATGACAACAACGGCAGTCAGATGACGAAGTTATAATGACGACGATGGAGTAATCACGGTGGCCTCACAACGCTGACGTGGCGTGGTATGACAATAGGGTGACGATGAGTGTATGGCGACGATGGCGTAACGACGGCGGCATGACGCAAGTCCGTTGACGGAGCTGGAGTGGCGATGATGGAATGACCACCACGTCTTCACGACGACGATAGGTCAACGAATGCATGACGAGCGCGTGACGATGATGACATGACGAGAGTCGGATGGTAAAGCTGGAATGACGACGATGCAACGGCCACGGTTGTATCACGACCACGAGCCCGTGCAATTTTTGGACGTAAGGCCTCGTCAGCGGATCCCAATGGCAGCCAAACCAGCATTTTTCTATGAGGAGCCTGAAGTTCACTTTCTTGTCTTCCGACCGCGGTCGACGCCTTTTTGACATAGCACATCGAAATAACCTGTCAATTCGTAACGACGGGCAGCCAACCTTCTTGAAGAATGACCGATCCAACGCATTCGACGTCACCATGTTCCTCGAGCACCTCATGTCTACGGCGACCTGGTTCGCAGACATGGGAAGTCATGGCAGTGACCACGTACCAACCTACATCTCTTTGAGTTGTCCTACACGGTACAAACAACGAGGGGCGGTTAGTTGCACTAACTGGGATCTATGCAGCGGTACAATCGATGATTCAAACCCACCTGAATTGACGTACGAGGAGTTTGTTGGTGCGCTAAATCGAGCAAAACAAAGCAGCGCTAAACATCTGAAACCACATCGGACTCATTCAACGGCCGACGTTAAGTATGAGAGGCTCCAGGCAATGCGCCATAGATCTGAGAGACGTGATCGTAAGACATTGTTTGTAGATGACATTTGCGGTGCTAAGCGAATGCAGACATATCCAATGTAACCTGCAAAAGCTAAACAGAAGGCAATTGTGGACTTGTTGTTCCTAACTTGACCCTAGAAAACCACTTCCAAGAATATGGAGCATTGTGCGCGGCCTGAAAACCCCGCCGACTCAACTGCATCCATTCAATTCTATTGCACTATCCCGCAACGGCAACAAGTTGGACGTGGCGGAGATTTTCTGCTCCGAAACCCCTGCTGCAGTGTCACTCGCAACTTCGCCCCGAGCAGCACAGGAGGCTTCAGCGGCAAGTCGAACCTTTTGCGATCAGGGAGCTAGTTGGCGCGTTGGCGTTTGTGAAAAAGGCGTCACCTACTGGTCCTGACTGGGTCAGCTACGCCGAGTTGACACATTTAGGCGACAAGACAAAAATGCGCCTACTTACTATAGTCAATGCCAGCCGAAAGAGTGGCCGTCTTGAACCTTGCTGGAAACGAGCTCGTGTTATCCCTGTCCTCAAGCCTGTCCACGTCTCCAACAAGCCTAAACTACTATCGTCCGATTGCTCTTAGTTGCATTAGAAAGTTCATGTAGAAGATGATACTGACGCAACTGGACTGGTTGCTGATGAACATAAATGTCTACCCTCCGCAGCAGCATAGACAACGTGATCAGATTTCTCAACTGCGTAAAACTCAACAAAGCTGCACGCAACATCACTATTGGCTTATTCCTCTACATCAAGGGAGAATTCGATAACGTGATTCACGAGGCTATTTTATACGCTCTGAAGTTCGTTGGAGTTGGTCGTATGAACCACTGGATCTCAGACTACCTGACTGATTGGTCAATCTACATGTCCACAAGAGAAGGTGACATAGCTCCGCACGCAGTGCATCGAGGAGTTCTCGTTTATTAAACTGGAGGAGTGCATTCCCACTTCGGTTGAAATCTCTTTATATGCAGGTGACATCTGCATATGGAGCTGTGATCGCAACAGACGTGTCCTACGAGCAAGATTGCAGAAAGCTATCAATTGTAATGAAAAATTTCTGTGCACGAGGTCTAACGATGCCACCAGAAGAGTGTGCCGCCATTGCTTTCACTAGGGGTGATGTCTCGCGCTACACGTTAAAGATTGCACACTCTCCCGTTCGGTATGCGTCAGGTCACAAGTTTTGGGGCGTAACAACCGACAGACTAATGACGTAGGCAAGGCATATTCGAATACTAAAAGAAAAAAAATTGGGTCATACACGAGCATCTTCCGTATGCTATCAAGCAACACTGGGGGCTGCTCCGTAGCTTCTCTGATACGCATGTATACGGTTCTCTATGAAGGTCTCCTACGGTAGAGCCTTCTTGTGCTATAGGACATTCCCCAAACCAACATAAAAGCGCTCACTGCAGTGGTGCGCAAGCAGAAGTCCTGAGGGTGTGCCTCGCCCTACCGAAAAACATATAAAGTGTAGTAACACTTGCAGAAAGCAGACGCCTATCGGTTCCAGTGCTTCTGCAGCAGGAGTTTCTTCGAGCACTTACAAAACCAAGCAATACGTATTATCACTAACAATGAGTTTTTTCACGAGTGCTACTCTATTACTTCGTGAAAATAACATCCTTGTTGTAACGAACTTGTTCAACTATCATCTAATAATTATGTTTTATAAATTACTTACTAAACAGCTATCATACCAATTCATCGATTCCAGCCAATAACAATAATACCAGGTTTGCGCATAACTTGAATTTTCTACTACCTGTGGTTCATTATAACTATGGAAAAATGACATCATCATTCGCTGCTATATAACTGTGGAATGGTTTACCCGTCAGCATTAAATCTTCATCCTTTCATACATTTAGTCATGCCGTTAAGCGGTTTTATATGTGTAACTAAGTTTACGTCATTCATTACACTATATTTGCCAATTGTGTGTATTGACAGTTTCTTTGTTTTGCACTGTAGGCTTGTATACATACAATTTGTTTTCATTGATGTTATTTTTCTATGTTTTATTTTCGCAATTGTGTGTGTTTCTTTTAGTTAGCTTGCTCTTCTTGAATACATCTCTACATTATTATTATTACCCGAGGGTCCCGTTGCAGTCTTTGACTTTGGGACCCTCGTCTGTATATTGTCTCTTACCAATTCATTGTACTTAAAGAATAATAAACTGAACTGAATTGAGTACACATGCGCTTTGCCGCCAGAGTGCCAGGTCACCCGCTTGCTTCACGCGGCAGTCTTGTGATGCGGAGATTCGCAACAACTGCAGACAGAAGAAAACTCCCATTTGGATTCTTTAAGCAATTTAATTAGGTAAGATTTAATAATGAACTTTTTCGTCATTAAAATTATGCCGTAAAGGCACGTTTCTGGGCGAAACCGAAGCTGAGCTCGTCAGAAGCGCTCGTAACCACGCCTTCACGTCATTGGTAGATGACAGTGCATTCATGTGTCTTTGAATCGAGGGTCTGTTTTTAAATCCAATGGCGTCTACATGCCGCATGCTCTTCTTGCTTTTGTTGCGCGTCGTGGCTTTTCTTATGTGACGTAATCTTAAGGCGTGGTTATGCGCGCTCTTGACGCACTCGATTTCCGTTTCGCGATGTAATATATTCGGCCCAGATGAGGAGGAAAGAAACACATTTATTGAGGAAAAAAGGTCGAGCAGGTGTCTTTCTGCTAGTGCGGGGAGGCGCCCTCAGTCCAGAGCTCCTGCGGCTTTTGCTGTCTTTCGAGCCAGAATGCTTTAAAAGTTTTGATCAATTTTATAAGCCGACTTCTTATGAGCTCATCATTAGCTGTAAGCGTCCAACTGGCAGTGGTGGCTTATTTTTTAAAAATTAAATGGCTGATTAGTGAATTTGACATAATTTTGCTACTAAAGAATCTAGCCGGCAGTTTTATTATGACTGTCCTTTTTTGCGAATCTTCTCCGGATAAGAAGTATTATTATTGTGCCTCGAATTCCCTATTTTGAATAGTTAGAGACAGTCGTCGCTGAAACACCCGGCACAGACCGGGAAAGTAGACGTAGACCTTACTTGCATTCTTTTTTTTTTACACATAAATATAGTACATATAGCAGTGTTGTTTTACAACCACGTGTATACAGTTCGCTTTTTAATAGCGTACACGATTTTCCTTCAGAGAAAGTCTTTTTATAGCAGCCGTTGCAGCAGACTGGATGTTCTTCAACGCGGATGATTGCCAATACCAACTGATAGCACTGCTATCCCGAGCGCGTGCATGGGTGCGCTCCATTGATATTTTTTCCCATTTCGCGTGATTTCTCGGTTTTGCCGAAAAAAGCATGCGCGATGTGTACGATCCTGGAAACATCTAATTTTGACGTTCCTTTGACGATCCTGTGCAACCGCATAATTGACATCTTGACTGCTAGAATTCCATTTAGAAAGTTTTTTTTTTAATTTATAATTGGATATCAGGGGCTACAAAAAATTACTGGCGGTTGCTGAGCAGGGCTCTAAACAACATGCTCTTGGTGTTATTCGTGTATAATGGACTGTGTTTTTTTTTTTTAACTCGGTGCATGATAATCTGGACATCCTGTATGCGCACTGTGAATCTCCATGCGCACTGTGAATCTCCATGGATTACGTATAGTCTCTTTCGTTTTCGGGTTTTCTATTTGTTATGAATTCGGGGAGTAATAATCGAGTGTTATTTTTTAATGAGAGAAAACGGAAAGCAATCGGGAGCTTGGCGGTGGCATCGGGCCCAAAGTTCGGGATTTTCCTGGTAACTTTCACAATTAACGCAGGCAATGGTCACGAACGTTTGGGCAGAAACGTTTATTAAAAAAAAAACTAAAAAAGTGAAACGTACATTATCATTAGCATTTATCTGTCCATCCGAGACCTGTCGGGCCCTTGAACGTACCTGGGAAAACATCTTACCAGCGTTACAGCTACCGTTCGCAATGCAAAGCAACGTCAGCGCTGCGTTCACTTCCCAGCGCATTACCGGCATTACCGCTGTTTACATGTACGTGACGTGCGGAAAAATGCGATTCAATGCGCCATTGCCGCATTCATGCAAACGTGGCATTCCTTACTGCGCTTTTCGCACTTGGTAAGCGGTTAGAGGGACGCTCCGCCCGCGTTATCAGTGGAATCAGCCGGCCGTGAACGGTGGATGATAAGAGTAGCATAGAATCGAGCGCACGACATCGCTACAAAACCGCGGGTTCAATGCAAAAACGTCCGTGCACCGCGCACTCGCACGGTGCACGGGCGTTTTTTGCCCCAGAGGGCGTTTTGACCCAGGGAATCTAAATTAATCCGGAGTCCACCACTACGGTGTGCCTAATAATCATATCGTGGCTTTGGCGCGTAAAACCGAGAAACTTTTTTTTCTTTTTTTTTTACAATATCGCGGGCCAGGAAACGTCTCACTCAATGTAAACTTGTGGTGCTCCAACATGCGGATCTCACGTATGACGACGATGTAACGACGACAACAATATGGCGACACAGCAATGACGATGAAAGACGCACTGCGAAGGCATGTCAACAATGGCATGACGACAACGTAATGATGACGACAGCGTGACGATGCCGGATTGACGACAACAGTACGATGTCGACTGCATGGTGGCCACAACATGTTTCCGGCGGCATCATGTCGACGGCATAATGACAACGGAGTGACAACGACGCAATGACGACGACGGCGTAATGACGAAGGCATTACGATGATAGAATAACGACGATGGATTGACAACGATGACATAATGACAAAGGCAGGACGACGATGGAACAGCAACGATAAATAGACGACGACTACATGACAACGTCGCCACACCCATGACGACATAATGACGCAGCATGACAACACAATCACGACAACATATTGACGACAATGGCACAAGGACGACGAAATGACGACGATGGCACAGTGATGAAGGCATGACGACCATGGAACGAGGACACCAGAGTGACGACGACGGAACGATGACAGCGTGACAACGAAGTTTAATGACAACAGAATGACGACGACGGAATAGTGACGAAAGCGTGACGATGACGCAATGACGACGGCCTAACGACAAGGGAATGACGACGCAAGAGAAACGATGACGATGGGTTGGCAACGAGGGAATAACGACGATGAAATGAAGGCGACGAAATGACGATTCACTAGCGACGACAACATAATGGCGAAGGCATGACGACGTTGGAATGACAACGGATGTTTGACGACAACTGCATGACTACACAATTGTGACGACCGAGTGACGGCGACGTAACGATGACGACGGCATGGCAACAAAGGAAGGAATACGATGGAATGACGACGAGATAAAGAAGGCGACGAAACGACGACAGCAGAATGACGACGACGTGGCGACCAAAGCGTCTTTGTGTTGAAGCTCACGTCTGGCGCTTATTTAGATCACTTGCTGCCCCGGTAGCCTCCATTAGAACTATATACACGGTACTGGTTTGCATTCTACCTTGAAATGGTCAAATGTGCGAGACAGCAGCCAGCAGCCGGCCAGCCACCGCAAGCGGGAGAGAAGAGGCAAAGAAAGCTTCACTTTAAGCGGCGTATATCATCTGATTGGGCAGGCGACTAGACGTTCGTACCGAAACAACGACACACTTGAAGTATAGACGCAGCAGCAGTGTGCGCCCTTTTCGCCCACTGCGCTTCGCCCTCTCGTTTAATTTTATGAACGTAACACGCATTTCGCCCACCTCCTCCCCCTGTATTGCAAAAAGTACGTTCCTAATTATCGGCCTGACATTCTGTGTACGTAGCTATCCCTATAGGCGCTTCCTGTAACACGCGAAATTCGACCGCGACAGGTGCACCCGCCCGCAAGCACGTCCGCCGCGCGCGACCTCGCCAGCGGCCGGCTGGCCTCGCGCCGCCTCTTGGATGTAATCGGGAGACCTCTACGCGAAAACTCGTCCGCACTGAATCCGGCTCTTTGGCGGAGGTCTGAGTGACGTCGGTGCTATCGCGCTGTCATCTCGATCCCCGCCGATGGCGTCAAACGCCCGGCCGTACGTTTGCCGAGAATAGAGGCAATTCGACGTGGAGGGACTCCATCTCCGCCATCTTTTTATTTTTGGTTCGGTTTTTCTCTCCAGTTTCTGCCTCTTTGTTTTCTCTCTCTTTCTCTCGCACCGAACTTACTATTGACCTGCAGCTATCTTATAGTGCCGGATTCGCCTGAGCGACTGCTGTTCATGCCTGAAGCTTTGTCAACTCAGGTCGCCTATCTGCTGCGCACGCGCCCTCTCCGGTAGCTTACATCGAGCAGTCAGGGTATGCCTCGCGTTCGTCACGCTAACGCAGTCCTTTAGCAACAATTTGCTGAGAAGTTCTGAAGGAGACGATGACGAGCGAACAGGATACTCATTTCTATGTTCTTTCCGTACAGGCGTCGTCGACTTCCTCATGTGAGATACTTTTTGTGGCCAGGAATTATGATGCGATCAGAATTGTCCCACTCACTCTTCGCCTCTGTAGACATATTCTACACTATTTTGTGGCTTCTACGCTTCTTTCCTGTAGTTATTTTCTTAATTGTTCGTTTTGATTTGATTTCAAATGGCCAGGATCGTAATGGCTGGAGTTCTTAGGATGCGGCGGGAGCTCCTGTGGTACAGTATACAATTATACGATCAACGGTGTGGTATGTAAAATATGTAAAAAAAGATCACCACCCAAGCACTCCGTACAGATGGTTGACCAGCGAAGCTGAAACGTGCGGCCCCGGTGTTTATCAATGGGTTAATCCCGACGGTTCATTAAACGACGGCTTGGTAGGGTGCCGGATCCTCGGTACGCAGTTGCTGCTTGCGCTCGGCTGTACGAGCCTGTTCTTGTGCCCGGGCTGCAGCATCGGCATGGCGTAGATGTGCTCATTCCCGGTTCTGCGGCGTTGCTGATCGAAAGCTGCCTGGTCCTAAGGACTAGGTATGACGCGTGGCTTACCCATTTCGGAGCCGGAGAAAAACTGCTGCGCGCGCGCTTGGCTGCGACAGAAAGCAACGCTCACTACTGGCGCAGCAAAATCGCGCACCTCTCTTTTTTTTTTCCCGCGCATGCGCATGGGGTTGCGCCGGAGGAGTCTTCAGCGCACAGGTAACAGACTGACGGACGGACGAATCGGCTATCTATATACAGCTTCGCTGAAAAAAGAAAAGCCTTCCTTATGTCACTTTGTCTTGAGGGATTTGTGTGTGTGTGTGGTTTTTTTTGTGGCGCAAGGGCCAGGTTTGGCCAAAGAGCGCCATGACAAGTTGTAATGTTGATGATGTATTATGGAAGATGTGACTTGGCTGTAAAGTGGCCTAAAAATATTCGCTGTAGAGTGCGTAAAATTAACTTGTTATAAAATTATGGCGATGACAGATGACGAATACTATGAACACTAAAATCCATCGTGAAAGAATGATGCAGAATAGAAAATATATGAGATGGTAAAAATGCCTGGAGCACTGTTGCCTCACCAGAGCCCTTCAAACACAAGGGCCTAGAGGCACGTGCTACACGAAAGAAATATCGCAGCGCCATCCTCTGAAGAGAGAAGACGCTACGAACATGTTGGGCTAACAACATGCAACACAACATCTTTCAGATAACTTAGGACTGCGTTAGTGTCGAAGAGCGGTTCTGGGCCGAGTAACATTACAGGATGAAGGGGAATATGCTGCCGGTATGCTAACGGAAAATGTTTCTTTCTGTCAGATTCGGCTTTCCGACACTCCAGGAGGACATGGAGGACGGTCAGCCTCTCCCCGCATCTACCGCAAGTTGGAGGCTCGTTTCCCGTGAGTAAGAAGTTATGTGTTCCAAAAGTGTGTCCTATTCTAAGACGGCAGAATAGGACATCTGTCCTGCGGGATTTTGTTACAGGAGGCCAGAAACCTAATTGTGGCTTTATCACGTGCAGTTTGTTATTTACTTCTGCGTCCCACTTACGTTGCCAGTGGTTTCGCAGTTTCCTTCTTAAAAAAGGCTTCAGGTCCGTGACAGGCACCGAAGCAGTAGGACTGACTGTATGCAATGAAATTGATGTGGCCATCTGGTCTGCTAGAACGTTACCCTCGATGCCCCTATGTCCAGGCACCCAGCATATAATGACATGCTGGTTAGACATATACGCTCTACAGAGGACGGAATAGAGCTCAGTAATTACGGGGTTTCTGTGTTTACAGTGCGACTTCAAGGCTTTTACGACGCTTAAGGAGTCTGTAAATAAAATTGTTTTTTGAATATTTGATTTTCTGATATGTTTCACAGCCGACAATAGTGCATGGGCCTCAGCCGTAAATATGCTTGTTTCAGGGTGCAGTACACCGGATTCCGAGAAGGATGGGCCAATGGCTGCGTATGACACCCCGGCATGCGACTTAGAAGCGTCTGTATAAAACTCTGTGCACGAGTACTTGTACTGGAGCTCCAAGAAGTGCATTTTGATATGTGTCTCTGACGCATGTTTAGTGACCTGTACAAAGGATGTGTCACATTCTATCAGCTGCCACTCCCAGGGTGGTACTAGCTTAGCTGGAGGCATTAGGCGTTGGTCGAGAACTGGGACATCCATTTCCGTGCTAAGTTCTCTTGCACGCAGTGAGAAAGGAAGTCTCACAGAGGGTCTGTTATGAAAAAGTGTTTCACATGTCAAGTCGTTAACGGTTGTGAAACACGGATGTTCCTTATTAGAGCGCACTTTCAGAAAATAGTTGAAGCTGATGTAAGTTCTCCGAAAATGGAGTGACCACTCATCGGACTCAACATACAGACTTTCAACAGGGCTTGTTCTAAATGCCCCAGTGGCCAGACGGATTCCCAGATGGTGCACGGGGTCTAACATCTTTAGCGCGCTCGGGGCGGCAGAGTGATACACTGCGGCTCCATAGTCTATTCGCGACCGAACTAGGCTCCTGTAAAGATTCAACAGGCACTTCCTGTCGCTACCCCATGTTGTGTGGGATAGGATCTTAAGTAGGTTCATTGTTTTTAGACATTTTTCTTTAAGATGTTTTATGTGAGGAATGAAAGTGAGCCTAGAGTCAAGAATGACACCAAGGAATTTGTGTTCTTTGCTGACAGGAATTTGTTGTCCGCCCAGTTCTACACAAGGATCTGGGAGCAGGCCTCTCTTTCTTGTGAAGAGAACACAAGAACTTTTATGGGGGTTGACCTTAAATCCGTTTTCGTCTGCCCACTTGGAAACCTTGTTCAAGCCCTGCTGTACCTGTCTTTCGCATACTGTGAAGTTGCAGGATTTGAAGCCTATTTGTATATCGTCTACGTATACGGAGTAAAAAATGGCAGGTGGTAGTGAAGCACGTAGCGTGTTCATCTTGACGATAAAGAGAGTGCAGCTGAGCACGCCTCCCTGGGGTACACCAGTTTCCTGCGTAAAGGGACGTGAGAGTTCATTGCCGACTTTTACCCGGAAGGTACGGTTTGACAAATAGCTTTCAATTGTGTTCAGCATATTTCCACGGATGCCAATTTCCGACAGGTCTCGCAAGATCCCGTGACGCCATGCCGTGTCATATGCCTTCTCCATATCGAGGAATATTGATAGAAAAAACTGTTTATGTATATAGGCATCACGGATATTTCCTTCCATGCGCACAAGATGATCGGTTGTGGACCGCCCTTCTCGGAATCCACACTGATAAGGATCGAGTATATTGTTGAGCTCAAGGAAATGTATAAGTCTGCGATTTATCATTTTTTCAAAAAGCTTACACAGACAATTAGTTAGAGCTATCGGACGGTAACTAGCCGCCAAGGTAGGGTCTTTTCCCTGCTTTAGGACAGGAACCACAATCGCTTCTTTCCATGTGGATGGGAGGTATCCCGAAGCCCAAATAGTATTGTATAGTGTAAGAAGTGTAACTTGTGCGTCAGTATGTAGGTGCCTGATCATGTCATACATGACTCTGTCTGGTCCCGGTGCAGTGCTTTTACATGTGTTCAAGGCAGCTCTCAACTCGGCAATACCGAAAGGCTGGTTATACTGTTCATTCTGCCTGGATTTCCGTATGATTGGCTGACGTTCTATTATTTCTTTATGTTTAAGAAAGGACTGGGAATAATTGATTGAGCTTGACACACGCTCAAAGTGCTCCCCAAGTGAATCTGCCTGGTCTTGCAGGGTTTCACCTTGTGTGTTTACTAAAGGGAGGGAGTATGTTTGTCGCCCTCTTATTCTACTAACCCTGTTCCAGACTTTGGCCTCATCTGTATACGAGTTGATACCTGTTAAAAAGTTCTGCCAGCTCTCTCTTCTGGCCTGTCGGCGGGTTCGCCTGCCTTGGGATTTTACTTTTTTAAAATTGATAAGATTCTCCGCAGTGGGGGAGGCGCGTAGCAACCCCCACGCTTTATTTTGTTTCTTACGAGCGATCCTACAATCATCGTTCCACCAGGGGACACGCCGTTTGCCTACCAATCCATTTACTTGTGATATACATTTAGTTGCGGCATCTATGATGAAGGCTGTAAAGTACTCCACAGCTGCATCGATTTCTAAAGAAGACATATCAGCCAGCGAGATGTTAGTAAGTGTTCGGAATTTCTCCCAGTCGGCTGTATGTATCTTCCACCTAGGGGCTTGTGGAGGAAATTCATTTTCTTTAGATGTTCTTAGCAGTACGGGGAAGTGATCACTCCCGTAAGGATTACTTCCCATTCGAGTTCGGGCAGTATAGACGCGGAAACTATACTAAGATCTATTGACGAAAAGGTTCTGTTTGCAAGAGAGTAATATGTGGGTTCTTTCTTATTAAGAAGGCACGCTCCAGAAGAAAAAAGGAACTGCTCAACGAGACGACCTCGCGCATCAATACGAGAGTCTCCCCACAAGCTGCTGTGTGCATTGAAATCGCCAAGAACAAGATAAGGTTCTGGCAATTGATCTATCAAGGACTGAAATTCATGTTTGTTTAGTTGGTAATGCGGGGGTACGTAAATCGAACAAATAGTGATGAGTTTGTTCAGCAGGACAACTCGAACCGCTACTGCTTCGAGGGCCGTTCGTAGCTGTAAACATTGACACGCTATGCTTTTTTGAATTACAATGGCAACACCGCCAGATGATGCCATAGCATCATCGCGATCTTTGCGGAAAGTAATGTGCTGTCGAAGAAAATTAGTGTGTTTTGGTTTTAAGTGTGTTTCCTGTAGACACAGCACTTTTGGATTGTGTTTTTGAATGAGCTCTTGCACGTCATCAAGGTTTCTGAGAAGACCTCTGACGTTCCATTGAATTATTTGTGTATCCATATTGGGTGATAATATGTGCTGTGTGTACAGAAACAGAAGTAGTGTTTATGGAAATTACTGTGATTAAATTACAGAGCCCTTTCGAGGCCCTGTAACGGGAGTTTTGCCCTTTCTGGAGCGTTCGAGTGAACCTCGCCGCTCCTTAGGCGCTTGGCGCCCCTGGAGGATAGGTGTAGTGTCCATTGCCTCTTGTGAGGCGCCGGACACCTGCTCTTGCGAGCGAGAAGTCACCAGGGAGAGTCTCGCCTTGGAGGGCAAGACCCCTGCGCCCACCAGCCCGGAGGTCGATGGGGTTCCCTGGGGGATTTGGCTGCGCCGGCCGTTGCCAGCGCTGGAAGGGACCTGGGAGGTTGAGGCAGCCTCGGCTGCACCCACCTTCGGGGTCGATGATCCCTTCTCCTCGGTTGACGGAGCAGCGCTAGCTGCAACCGCCGCGGGGGCAGATGGCGTAACTGCCAACTCACTGCTTGAGGGTCGGACAGCCGCCGGAGGCCGTTGTGACGCTGCCCCCTGACGCGCCACATCGGCAAAGGTTTTCTTGGGCAGGTATGATACCCGCCTTCGTGCCTCTTTGAACGAAATATTGTCTTTTACTTTTATAGTTACAATTTCTTTTTCCTTTTTCCATGAGGGGCACGACCGCGAGTACGCGGCGTGATCCCCGTCACAGTTTACACAGTGGAGAGAGTTATTACATGCTTCAGTGGCGTGTTCAAGGGCACTACATTTCGCACATGTTTGGCGGCCTCGGCAGCTCTGCGAGCTGTGGCCGAAACGCTGGCATTTGAAACACCTTAGGGGGTTCGGTACATATGGTCTGACACGGAGCTTGATGTACCCGGCCTCTACAGACTCGGGCAGAATACTTGAACCGAATGTGAGTATTAGGTGCTTCGTTTGAATTTCTTCACCATCCCTTCTGATCTTAATTCTTCTGACATTGACAACGTTCTGCTCACTGAAGCCCTCCAAGAGCTCAGCTTCTGTCAGCTGGAGCAAATCGTCATCAGACACAACGCCGCGGGTGGTGTTCAGAGTGCGGTGAGGAGTTACTGTCAATGGAACATCCCCAAATGACACTAGACTGGGCAACTTTTCGTATTGTTTCTGGTCATGTAGTTCTAACAGGAGATCGCCACTTGCCAGCCTTGATACCTTGTAGCCTGGACCAAGGACATCAGTTAAGGACTTGGAAACTAGAAAAGGGGAGATATTTCGTACTTGCTTATCGGATTTTTCAGAGTGGATGACATGATACCGTGGGAAGTTGGGTCTTTCACGACCAAAGAACTTGAACACATCTTCGGTGCGCCCTCTTTTGTGAGGGCGATCAAGGAGGGGAGGGAAGGAACTAGCCATAGAATAATGTAATTTTCGGCGATAACGCCAACCACCCACCGTGGAGCCCTACAAGGGGACGTTACAGGGACTGTAAAAACAGGTCCTGCAAACGCCAGCTGTACGTTATCACTATAACCAAATATGAGATAACCTAGGTTGGTTATTCACACAAGGTTAACCCTTGCTGCCTGGAAAAATTGGAAGTAAACGGAAGCTAGGAGAAGACAGGAAAGATGAAAAGTGAGAGAAAGACGAAGACTAGAGGAAGAGAGAGACAGGAAAAGGCAACTACCGATTTCCCCCGGGTGGGTCAGTCCGGGGGTGCCGTCTACGTGAAGCAGAGGCCAAAGAGGTGTGTTGCCGCCGCCGGGGGGCCGTAAAGGTCCAAACACCCGGCATTGGCTCAACCTCCAGGATCCCCTTTTCCCCGGACACGGCTATGCCGCGCACGGCTACACGCGGGAGGGTC
The DNA here is from genome assembly GCF_038994185.2 of Dermacentor albipictus. Classification (NCBI taxonomy): domain Eukaryota; kingdom Metazoa; phylum Arthropoda; class Arachnida; order Ixodida; family Ixodidae; genus Dermacentor; species Dermacentor albipictus. Next base: position 87,225,461 of record NC_091821.1, read on the forward strand.
CAACCCTCATGTGCTCGGGTCCGTGGTGTCGCAACGCACCAAACGCCTGCTGACGCAGACGCCCCTGCGGGGGAGGGATTTGTCCATCTCTTTCAAAATATGGCATTTGGGGAGAGAACAAAAACGCGTTATCTGTTCAGCAAAAATAACGTTAACCATCATTAAATATAGTTTATTTATATTCACTTAGCTCTTTCAGATACTACAGAGAGTGATCCTCACCTAATCCCTCCCCTTTGTATGTAATTCCGCCCAATCCTGACGGCCGCCCTGACGGGTCATCCAAACCGCCTTATGGGAGTAACAGAGCCGCATTCGAACGGAGCTTGTGGGAACGCCGCAGGCCCTCTTGACGAACGACGACTGCGTCCCGTGGCCGTTACACATGCACCCTTTGCATGAGACGAGAAACCGGGCGGAACCACGCGGGTCACGCAATGTGCGCAGCCACCAGGAAGCGGATTCCGCCCATGCAGCCCCCGACGCGTGTACCGAGATAGGAAGCCGCCGCTCGGCGAGCGATGGAGAGCAGGCTGCTCGCTGCGCATCCTCGCTCGTGCACGCCTGCACGCGCCCCACAGCGCACCTCATCGGGAACCACTCAAGGCGGGTAGACTTGTGCCAGGAAATAAAGTGGGACAACTCGTTGTCACAGTCTATTCCGCCGATTCGGCATCTTTGAGCTGAACGCTTATGGCTCGTTATTTAATCACCCCGCGATGCGCACAAGGGGACGAGAGCGTCGCGTGCCCTGCGCTGAAGGTAAAAATGACAACCACATGGAACGCCTTACGGCAGATTTTCGGCACGGCGTCGGCCGCATTTGTTGCACGTCGCACAGAGCCCATGCTTATAATCAGGGCTGAAATGTTTTCCGTGTGAGTGGCGCAAGTCACACAGAACTCTCTTCAACCGTGATTACAGTACGAAAAGCGCGCAGCGTCAGACCCGGCGAGACACCGCGCCGAAAGCATGTGCCAGAAATACGTCCCTTGAGGTTATAACGAGAAGAAAGGGGGGTTAACCGTGGGGCCCGATTTTTATTAGTCATATCATAAGAAACCAACAAACACTGACACCAAGGACAACAAGGGGAAATTACTTGTGCTTAATAAATGAAATAAAGAAACGATAAACTAATGGCAATTAAAGTGGATGAAAAAACAACTTGCCGCAGGTGGGAACCGAACCCACAACCTTCGCAAGTTGTTTTTTCATCCACTTTAATTTCCATTAGTTTATCGTTTTTTTTATTTCATTTATTAAGCACAAGTAATTTCCCCTATGTTGTCCTTGGTGTCAGTGTTTGTTGGCTTCTTATGATATGTCCGTTGAGGTTACCACTTAAGCACGCGCTTTCCAAGCAGTACTTAAGGTGGTGTACAGTTACCTCGGATAGGGTGTCAATATGCGCTCACTAGGAGGAGCGCCTTAGGGCACCCAAACCTCGGACCTCTCCATCGCGCGAAAGCTCCCTGGACGTCGTCATATTTCCCGTTGGACTGTTGTGAGCTGTGAGCGAGCTCTAGAACGCCCGTACAAGCGTGGCGGCAAGTTGGAACACACGCATGAAAGTGCACACGCCTCTGCTGCGGGAGGGCGTGAGTTCAGAACCACGCTGCCGCCGGTTATCCATCGGTTATCCGAATGGGAAGAGGCGTCCACCGGCCCGACACTCCGCTTTCTTTAGGAGTGAACTGTCCTGGGGAAGGAGCCAGCGCCGTGCTGTATCTCGCCGAATCATCTGGGCACAACAAAATTCATTTAAAAGAACGGTATGGGCTGCTCCCATGGAGTACCAAAGCAACTATTAGGTATGGACGCCCTCGGGTAGGGGAGGGACGCCCGTTTCGAAGCGTCGAGATGCCATAATGACCGAACACCTGGCCGGGAGCGCGCTTTACCAATCGCTAGCCGGTGGAAGCTCTAGTCTGCCTCCAACAAGGCCGTCTATGATTGGAACACCCACACACAAATAAAAAAATAATTAGAAATACATTGTGCAGATCTCACGCACTGTGGAAATCTGTTTTGCGAAGCATTTCGCAGGTAGAAGACTATCCAGCATTGCTTGGAGTTCAGCACAACGATACCACATGTACCAACGTTTTCCTGCAAATAGACTAGCAGTGCGTGTGATTCGCGAGCGTACATGTGACGACAGCAGCACGACAACCACGTTGCAGACGATCGTATATCGCCAATGGCATGATTTGTGCGCCGGCCGTTCCATTTTAAATCGAAGACGCCATCTGCATTACGGGGAAGAAATGTTAAATACCCGCCGTGGTAGCTCAGTGGCTATTGTGTTGGGCTGCTGAGCACGAGGTCGCGGGATAGAATCCTGGCCACGGCGGCCGCATTTCTATGGAGGCGAATTGCGAAAACACCCGTGCAGTTAGATTTAGGTGCACGTTAAAGAACCCCAGGTTGTCAAAATTTCCGTAGCCCCCCACTACGGCGTGCCTCATAATCAGAAAGTGGTTTTGGCACGTAAAACCCCATAAGTTAAGAAACATTCACTTGATTAACTTGGGCAATCCGGAAGTATGTACAACGTCGCACATTTTTGACGTAGCGCAAGCTGCTACGTATACGGGGAAAGTATTGGACAAAATGGGCCGGTTCCGGAGATTGTGCAGTCGAACACGGTCGTCTCAAAGCGCCAGTTTTCAAGAGGGAAGGAGAAGACAGCGTGGTCCGGGGTGCGCGCGCCGAGTGTTTCGAAAAGCTGGCTGAATTTGTAACGAAGGAAGCAAGCGTGAGATCGTGACCTAATACAATAACGAAAAAAAAAAAGCGATCGTGGCCTAATGGTTAGCGCACCCAGTTGTGCTCGACGGTAGAATGTTCGATTCCGAAATTAGTCTCCCATTATGTTGTTTTTCTTAAAGTGAGGCGAGACAGGAACCTCCCTACCGCAAAGGGCGAAGAATGAGGCCAATGACTGCTTCGAAATAAAAATAAAACACGGGTGTGTTCGAGCCGTTCAACTGCTCATTTCAACGCAAGCATTTCAGCAACGTTTTCATCGCATGCCAAGATCGACGGCTCCGAAAGCTACAGCCGCACGCACGCGAATTTCGGAACTTAGATTGGAATACTGTATACCACTGGTGGTAGCCATCGAAAACCCCATAGCCTGCAACGTGTGATGCTCTAAGCTCTATCCTTACGCTTTCCTATTCCGTTGTACTTGGTCCAGAAGAACGAAGGTTGGCTTTCGGCAAACACTTAACTGGAACGGCGATGCACTTCATAGCAGATTTTAACGTCAAATATCTCGAAAGTGGTGTATAGTCCCAGTATTTCTGCCATGCAGACATGATTTTCACAACTGCAAGTGGCGCTATAGTAGGATACAACTTTAACAAAAAAACAGCAGTTGGCAACCAAGGCACACGGACCGCGCGGTGTTGTGTTACTCCTCTAGCCAATCACAGAAGCAAACAAAGTCGTCGTCATTCGACGTTTTCAAAATGGCGTCGAGCATGGCACCTCCGTAGCGTCTGCTGTTCTTGAAGAGTCTTTTCGTCGGTGGAAGCGATGAGGTGTGCAACAGACATGGACAAAGTGTCTGGAGTCTGAGCACTTCACTCTTCAAAAGTCGTCGGTGCAGTTCATTTCATTGCTGAGCCCGTTTTACTCGTGAAACTTCACTGCCAACTGAAGTGAAACTTGACAGTAAATAGTTGCAGCGAAGCAAGTGTTTTATTTCAGTTCCATGAACAATTCGGTTTTCGCCGTTCCCCTGTAATAGACGAGTGAAAACGCATAAAATTACGAGCTTATAACTTTACTTTTGTGGTTACCACCTTATTTAGGTAACAGGAAAAGTTTGAACTACGAACGATTTGGAGCCTCGCGGAGTAACAGTGGCTGGCGGCTATGAGGGAGTGGTCGGGGCTTTACTGCAGACTTAAGCTGAATCCGATTATAGCAACAGAACAATGACGACGGGAGCCAGCCAGCCATGACGTAGGCGTGTACTTGGGGAAAAACGCGGTACAAATATAAGAAATGTCTGTACAACAACGTCAACTTATTGCACCAGCCTTTTACTTTCAAAAGTGGTCGAAAAGGACAAAATGTAGGTGGTTAACCACAGTTACCCTCACTCTTGTGAAAGCAGAACGATGGGCGGCTTTCACAATTTGCGAGGCGGGCTATCGACATCGCTCTCGCTTCTCAGCGTTGCTCTTACTTTTCTAAAGGCTGCTCAGATCGAAAAATTCTGCTTACTAAATACCCACGTACTTTTGGAAGTGACCGTCGCAGATGTAAGCACTACCGAGGGTGAGCTTTGCGTTGCGCCATAAAAAACTAGATCCTCAAAAATCGGTTGTCAGTCCCTTTAAGATCACTTTATTCTTTTCTGAAACATATCATATAAAAAATAAACGCGAGTGGGACCACTCAGTCCCCTGATTTAGAAGTCTATAATGCGAATTCCATGAATTCTGAGGGCAATGCTCACATATACCTCCCTTACACACAAATTATTTTTGGCGCGTAACCAAAAGCCTCCTGTTTCCTTCTCAGTGGAAGGCTTTGTTCGTATAAGTGACCAGCGCACCACCAGGATGCAGATCAGGAACGATCTTCACGTTCACCTAAGCCTTCGCAACGCGGATGTCGAATCAAGAGCTATAGGTGACGCAACGAATACAATGGCGCGAGTCGACTAGTCTGCCGACTGAAGCTCAGCCGAGTTCGGCCCCAAGTGAAAAGGCGCGCCCGGTTCAGCTTTGCCGCCGCCACGCTCCGCGGGGCATGGTTTACTGCTGAAGGAAAAAAAAGCACCGCCGCCGCACTGTCGGGGTCTTCCCGATTTCGGCTGGAGCCGATCTCTGGTCGCGATAACGAGCTGCGTTCGCTTACGTAGTGCGGGCAAGGTGTATGGTGCCTCGACGATTGGGGACAGTGGCTGGCCACGACCGCCTCGATTAAATGGAATTCCGTCGCCCGAGGGTCTGCGCACGGCGACGGAAAAGGAAGAGCGCCGCCATTCTGCGCCCCTTTCTCCTCGTTGCGCTTCGTCCTCACTTCTTTTTCAGTCCGCCCAGACCGTCGTCCGCACCCACGTGGCGCGCCGGCGACACTATTCCGGGCGAGGACGCCGCGCGACCGCGCCGAGCCTCCGAAGATGAGGAGAATGTGTTCTCGGAAGGAGAGTTTTTGCTGAACTGTGGGAATAGCGATCAGTCGGCACTGCGAGGAAAGATACTGGCAGCCCGCCCGGCAGCCTCCGCGCTGCCACTGAAATTTCGACTCCGCGTGTGTCTCACCTATAGCTGCTTCCTTCTTTCTTTCCTCGCACGACTTGGCCGCACCGATGCGAGGGCATTCATTAACAGAGCACGTCCGGACCCCGCGCGCTCGCACGGCACTGCATCCGCATGACCCCGACGGCGACCGACAACCTCGAGACGACGGCCCTTTCTTCTCGGCTCCAGGTTATCCCTAGTCCGTCCGGAAAACTCGGCTTTCGCCCGCATTCGCGCACCACGCTTTTGGTGTGCTCCAACCGATCCGGCAACATGGCGAGGCGCGCATGCGCTTGCCCGACGCTCGCGGGTTCCTGACCCACGCCGAAAATATGCGGACCGTCATTCGCCGCCGTCAGGTGCGTACGCCAGAAGCTACAGAGGATTGGGGCAGTGCACACGTTTAACGCAACGTGCAGCAACACCGTTCACACAGTCACACCGACATAGAGAAAAATGCAGGAAAGTATGCGAAACGAAATATGCTCGCAGCTTGCTTCGCTGTCAAATTAGTCGTGCAGTCTGAATGGCTCAATTTGTCATAGACAAAACGTTGTTCATATCACAAGCTTTTAACTGTGCGTATGCAGCAACGCCCTTATATACCGAAATCATCGGTGCAGCCTGCAAGGTTCGTTATAAAGTAGATGGGCAAATATTCCAAATACCTCTAAAAGCATACGTGGCAATTTTTTTTTTCTGATTGTTACTGGAAAAGTGACAATTGTTTTGCTTAGTAGTGAAAACTGAGACAAAAAAGGTGAAAGTACTGCATATGTTAAAGGTCAGGGGTCAGCATGCAGTACCTATCGTACGCCGAAGGTCTGGAAAGACTGTTCACCGCCACTGTGATCAAATTTGCGGAGAATAGCAAGTTTCCAAGAAACATTCAATTTAGTACGACCATATAATTACACTGCTAAGGTCACAGAAACTGTCTGCACGAGAGCCAAACGCTTTCGCATGGACTACGGCAGTGCCATGCCTGAGTCACACGCTCACACAACCACGCAGTATCGCAGAAATTTGGACAGGCCTATACTCACCGCAATATATTGCTGCACTTGGGACTGCGCGTGCTGCAGATGAGTCATAGAAACGCCACACAGCTACCAAACAAGGTTATTTCTGTCGCAGCGTTTGTGCGTTTCTCGCACCCGGCAGTGGGAAAAGCAGGTATATGCAGAAAACATGGCATCTGCGATCTTTCCACAACTGTTCTCCTGGTTCGGGTGGAGTAAGTTGCCTTTACGTCTTGAAAAGTCAAGTCCGTGACTCACAAACATCTGTCGCAAGAATGACGAACTTCGGATAAAGCGATAGTTCGAATAAAGCATCTGCTAAGTCAACCTGAGTGGTACGTGTTGCTTTGCTGATGTTCTGCACAGTATGCCAAAAGATCAACACAAATTATTGCGCGAACTACGAGAGCAGATCACAGTCACTTTTAATTTTGCGTAAACTGGGGTCTTCTTCGCAACTGCGAAACGTTCACAGATAACGTATTTAGTATGTTTATCTCCAATCGCATGGCCCCCAATCCAATATTATTTTATTACTCAATTTAACAGCCGCTCTAATGTTTTCAAGTGTCTGCTGCAATTAAACGAGTAGTATACACCTAAGGCTTGCTTATCATGACGCAAAGGGGGACAAAAGAAAAATGAAAGAGAAAAAGCATAATGTTCTAACAAAAAGAAAAGTACCGGCTTAAAGAATCTGGCGTATACGAGAGAATGTCTCAGTATGACGCAATAACCACTAGTTTCATCACGGAGTATTTATGTCTGACTAGTATAACTTTTTTGTAATATGATTCTCCTTACTTGAGGAGCCGATATATTATAGCGAAAATAAATTTGAAGAAAAAGAAGAGAAATACGGCTGCGACAAAGCACATATTGAGAATAACAGCAGTTCATTCTACCACGGAAATGTGTGAGACTAATATTATGGTTGGGCTACGTTCGACCTGTGACATGCATGAAAACAACAGCACCAACTTGAAGAGAGAAGGAGTCGCTTTCCATATCGCGCATGTGTTCGGACGTTGCTAAAGGCTTCCGCAGTACGTTAACTTTATTTAAAATTGTTTATGCTAATCTTGCCCCCCCCCCGGCCTTTCACCATTTTTTTTCTTAGGTCTGTAGGCATTTAAGTTCCTACTTTTTTCCTTTCTCTCTAAACTTATCTCCGCTTCTAAGATAAAATTTGTGCATCAGCGTAGCTGTCGCACGGTTCCATCCATATCACTGTGCTGACAGATAACGTAAAGCGAATCTCAGTTGGCGTGGGAAAACGCATCAGTTAGTTTAGTCAGCCCCTCTTCATTTTTCTCCTACCGTCCATCTATGACCCATCGCGAAAGCTATGCGTGATCACACCGAGGAACACGTGCACGACCAACGCCATTATGCACAATATTGGCGTTCCAGAATTCTGCATTTCATTCACTAAACCACGCTTTACTTATGGTAAGTGGGAAAACGAGAAAAACAAAAAGAACCGACGAACACGCAGCTGTGCCCGTCAGTCCTTGTTTGTAACCTCAATCTGAAGAGAACACTCAAAACATTCATCACTGAGCTGAAAGGTCACCCCTATACTATCTATGTACAAATTCTAACCAACCCTGCTTGACATTAACAACATGCATAAATAGTAAAACAAAAAAAAGCAGAGGTCCAAAACGAATGGCACAAGAAAGCTTCATTCGCTGTGTATTCGCTGTTCGTTCTCTCTTTTAATGCTCTTCTCACTCGTGTTCGTTATTGAAGAAATCGATAAAAGCGTGAGCAGACTGGAAAAATGATTTTTTGTCGTTTTTTCCCCTTTTAATGTAGGCAAAGTGGGCCACGGTGTGTAGATATATAATTCCTAACGTTTCTTATTTTTGCATGGCGTATATGTTAAACTCAAATGTCTTAAAGGGAAAAGTTGCGCGACAGACCGTGGAATAAAAGCTTACTTGCTACTGAAGAATAAACGCCTAGTAAAAACGTTTCACTATTTCAAGCATTGCATAAAAAAGCGGCCAGCGTCAAACACAGACGTGAAAAAGAAATGGCTGCAACAAGTGTGGCGGCTAGCATCTGTTGGGAACTCAAGTTCTCTTTCGCGCCATTTTTTCCATCACTTTTTCCAAGCAAGTACGGGCTGTGTTTAACACGCATGAAATCCTGCCCGAGTTACGCGTACCAGAAAATACGTAAGAAAAGTGTAAGAATGCCTGTTTATTTTTCTTTCTGTTTTTCTGAGGCATAAAATGGACGGACGTAGCTTTACGACAAAAATCAATGTGACGCACAGCTACATCGCCTCGGAGCACTGAAGGAAAGGCTGAACGAGCGAAAGTAAGAAACAGATAACTAACGCTCTGCGGCACTGGCGAAGAACCGAACACTGGCCGCGTACTCACTCTTTAGCGCCCATGCCTTGAGATCCTTGACGCCCATCATGTTCTTGAAGTAGGCCATTTGGCAGTCACTCGAGATGCCGGACTCGTGTCCCATGCGGATCATGACAGGCAGGATCCTCTTGAGTGCTTCGGCCACCATTTTGCGGCCATCGGCCTCCTGAGCCCGGACCGCTTGCACGAAACGGTCGTAGTCAGACGTCGTGGTCGGCAGCGGTGCCGTCGTCGTCGCCGCCGACCCCTCCGCGTCTTCGGCGTCCTCGGTCGGCCCGGGCCACGCATCCGGGGCCGAAGTCGCCGACTCCATCGCCGAAACGCCGAGGCCTTCGATGCACAGCAGGATGGCTAGGAGCAGCGCAATCCCCGTCATGGTGACAAGTTACTACTACTTCACTAATGAACTACGGCGGCGCTACCAAGGCCTCTTAACGACTATCGCGACTGTGACGTAGACATCAGCGCGCGGCAAGCTACTTTGCCGAGTTTTTGGACGAAGCACAGAGGTAACGCTGCAGGTGCTGCTACTATGAAGGCTCCCTGCCTAGTCGCGCGAACGTTTCTCGTCAGTCGCTCTGAGTAGCTCCGGAAAGAGGAGCGGAGGGCGGTCAATTTCTCTGCCCGCGATCCGTTGAAGCGCGCTTGAATCTGAGTTGTGAGAGTTGATGCTGTTGGAAGGAACGGAGCCTTTAACGGTCCCTCGAATTGTGGCTTTTCGCTTCTTGTCATAGGTCGCCGGGGCGGTGGAGCGAGGGTCGTCTACGAGGAAGGCCTCTCCACTGCTCTCCTTTCCTTTCTCCATCAGCCAGGCGTTTGTTTCTCAGGGAGAGCCATTGGCCTGCGACGCTGTTTTGGAAGCCGGGAAACACCGCGTGTCTTGTTTGTGTTTTGTTGGGAGAGAGAAGCGAAAAAAAATGTGTCAGGGGAAGGGCGAATCGGAGCGTCCGCAGCGCGCCGGCCGGCGGCTCGGCCGGGCTCCTTCCAGTGACGGGACTCTTTATGGACGCTGTGCCCCGGTCCAATGCCAGTTCGTTGCTGGCTGCACGAGGAAGAGTGGGTCAGGCAAATACCCCTTCTATGCACGCTCGCTCCGCATCACGAGGACCAGCTGCCGAGCATGCCACCGGGCGGCACGCCAGGCCGCTGGGTTCCGTCGCAGTGCGAGGAAAACGCGGTGCTCCTGAGAAAGTGGCGAGCGTGCTCGTGTGAAAATCTATTGGTCATGTGTAGAAAGTCACGCGGTTCCTTTTATGGGCGCGAGTGTGGCCTTCCTGCACAACCTCTAGCAACGTTTGGGAAGCGGAACTAAGAGGCTGCTGGCTTAATTCCGGGATCGACATTTTCGTCTTCATTGTGTGGTTGAATTTTGTTGTTTTATTCGCGGATAATTACGTCGGCGCGTGTTGGCGTGCAGCAGAGGTAGCACAACGGGCCTCTAATCTGAAGGTCGTAAGTTCGAATCCTCACCCAGTTCCCTACAGTATTCAGGCTTGGAGTGGTGCCCGACACCGGCAATATATATATTCTGAGAGCCAGTGGGGCTATACTAGTCCAGGTGCAACCAAATTACATCATCATCATCGTCATCATCATCATCAGCCTGGTTGCGCCCACTGCAGGGCAAAGGCCTCTCCCATGCTTCTGCAACAACCCCGGTCATGTACTAATTGTGGCCATGCCGTTCCTGCAAACTTCTTAATCTCATCCGCCCACCTAACTTTCTGCCGCCCCCTGCTACGCTTCCCTTCCCTTGGGATCCAGTCCGTAACCCTTAATGACCATCGGTTATCTTCCCTCCTTATTACATGTCCTGCCCATGCCCATTTCTTTTTCTTGATTTCAACTAAGATGTCATTAACTCGCGTTTGTTCCCTCACCCAATCTGCTCTTTTCTTATCCCTTAACGTTACACCTATCATTCTTCTTTCCATAGCTCGTTGTGTCGTCCTCAATTTGAGTAGAACCCTTTTCGTAAGCCTCCAGGTTTCTGCCCCGTAGGTGAGTATTGGTAAGACACAGCTATTATATACTTTTCTCTTGAGGGATAATGGCAACCTGCTGTTCATGACTTGGGAATGCCTGCCAAACGCACCCCAGCCCATTCTTATTCTTCTGATTATTTCCGTCTCATGATCCGGATCTGCCGTCACTACCTGCCCTAAGTAGATGTATTCCCTTACGACTTCCAGTGCCTCACTGCCTATTGTAAATTGCTGTTCTCTCCCGAGACTGTTAAGCATTACTTTAGTTTTCTGCAGATTAATTTTTAGACCCACTCTTCTGCTTTGCCTCTCCAGGTCAGTGAGCATGCATTGCAATTGGTCCCCTGAGTTACTAAGCAAGGCAATATCATCAGCGAATCGCAAGTTACTAAGATATTCTCCATTAACTTTTATCCCCAATTCTTCGCAATCCAGGTCTCTGAATACCTCCTGTAAACACGCTGTGAATAGCATTGGAGAGATCGTATCTCCCTGCCTGACGCCTTTCTTAATTGGGATTTTGTTGCTTGCTTTGTGGAGGACTACGGTGGCTGTGGAGCCGCTATAGATATCTTCCAGTATTTTTACATATGGCTCATCTACACCCTGATTCCGTAATGCCGCCATGACTGCTGAGGTTTCGACTGAATCAAACGCTTTCTCGTAATCAATGAAAGCTATATATAAGGGTTGGTTATATTCTGCACATTTCGCTATCACTTGATTGATAGTGTGAATATGGTCTATTGTTGAGTAGCCTTTACGGAATCCTGCCTGGTCCTTTGGTTGACAGAAATCTAAGGTGTTCCTGATTCTATTTGCAATTACCTTAGTAAATACTTTGTAGGCAACGGACAGTAAGCTGATCGGTCTATAATTTTTCAAGTCTTTGGCGTCCCCTTTCTTATGGATTAGGATTATGTTAGCGTTCTTCCATGATTCCGGTACGCTCGAGGTCATGAGGCATTGCGTATACAGGGTGGCCAGTTTCTCTAGAACAATCTGTCCACCATCCTTCAACAAATCTGCTGTTACCTGATCCTCCCCAGCTGCCTTCCCCCTTTGCATATTTCCTAAGGCTTTCTTTACTTCTTCCGGCGTTACCTTCGGGATTTCGAATTCCTCTAGACTATTTTCTCTTCCATTGTCGTCGTGGGTGCCACTGGTACTGTATAAATCTCTGTAAAACTCCTCAGCCACTTGAACTATCTCATCCATATTAGTAATGATATTGCCGGCTTTGTCTCTTAACGCATACATCTGATTCTTGCCAATTCTTAGTTTCTTCTTCAATGTTTTTAGGCTTCCTCCGTTCCTGAGAGCATGTTCAATTCTATCCATATTATACTTTCTTATGTCAGCTGTCTTGCGCTTGTTGATTAACTTCGAAAGTTCTGCCAGTTCTATTCTAGCTGTAGGGTTAGATGCTTTCATACATTGGCGTTTCTTGATCAGATCTTTCGTCTCCTGCGATAGTTTGCTGGTATCCTGCCTAACGGAGTTACCACCGACTTCCATTGCACACTCCTTAATGATGCCCACAAGATTGTCGTTCATTGCTTCAACACTAAAGTCCTCTTCCTGAGTTAAAGCTGAATACCTGTTCTGTAGCTTGATCTGGAATTCTTCTATTTTCCCTCTTACCGCTAACTCATTAATCGGCTTCTTATGTACCAGTTTCTTCCGTTCCCTCCTCAGGTCTAGGCTAATTCGAGTTCTTACCATCCTGTGGTCACTGCAGCGCACCTTGCCGAGCACGTCCACATCTTGTATGATGCCGGGGTTAGCGCAGAGTATGAAGTCTATTTCATTTCTAGTCTCGCCGTTCGGGCTCCTCCACGTCCACTTTCGGCTATCCCGCTTGCGGAAGAAGGTATTCATTATCCTCATATTATTTTGTTCCGCAAACTCTACTAATAACTCTCCCCTGCTATTCCTAGTGCCTATGCCATATTCGCCCACTGCCTTGTCTCCAGCCTGCTTCTTGCCTACCTTGGCATTAAAGTCGCCCATTAGTATAGTGTATTTGGTTCTCACTCTACCCATCGCCGATTCCACGTCTTCATAGAAGCTTTCGACTTCCTGGTTATCATGATTGGATGTACGGGCGTAGACCTGTACAATCTTCATTTTGTACCTCTTGTTAAGTTTCACAACAAGACCTGCCACTCTCTCGTTAATGCTATAGAATTCCTGTATGTTACCAGCTGTATTCTTATTAACCAGGAATCCGACTCCTAGTTCTCTTCTCTCCGCTAAGCCCCGGTGGCACAGGACGTGCCCACTATTTAGCACTGTATATGCTTCTTTTGGCCTCCTAACTTCACTGAGCCCTATTATATCCCATTTACTGCCCTCTAATTCCTCCAATAGCACTGCTAGACTCGCCTCACTAGATAACGTTCTAGCGTTAAACGTTGCCAGGTTCATATTCCAATGGCGGCCTGTCCGGAGCCGCGCTCCTATGAACACAACCAAATTACGGCGGCCCACTAACCTTTAACAAGGACTCCCTCACCAGAACAGGAATTGGCCTCCCTGGTGCAGTATTCGGCCACTAGCTCCCTCCTGCAATCAACACATACCCTTCAGTTCCCAGCGGCTCAAGGCAGCGATCAGACCTGCCACGCGGCAGAAGGTGCTAACAATCTCTGTATCCTTGCAGGCTGCCACTGGGCACTGGACCTGGCCGCGTGCAGGCACGCGAACCCTCTAGTGTGGGGCTAGCTTAGCAGGACTCCTTGAGGAATTATCAAGCATTGCCTGGGATATTATTGGCCTTAGTGGGGTTAGAAGAACTGTTGAGGCTTATACAGTGCTGACTAACGACCACGTCCCTTGCTACAGATGTCCGCTAGATAAGACAGGGTAGGATCTCTCATTCATAAGAACATAGCGGGCAAAATTGATAGACTCAACAGCTTTAATGAGAGGGTAGCAGTAGTCGTAATAAAACTTAATAGGAGGTATAGATTAAAAGTAGTACAAGCCTACGCTCCAACCTCCAGTCGTGATGATGAAAAAATATAACAGAATTAATTATGAAGATGATGAATTAGCAATGAGCAAGGTGCAAACTTAGTATACCGTAGTCATAGGTGACTTTAATGCATAAGTGGGGGAAAAGCCGGCTGGTGAACATGCAATTGGCAACAATGGCGTGGATTCTAGGAACGCTAGAGAAGAGATGTTAGGTAGAACTTGCGGAAAGGAATAAGCTGCGAATAAGAATCACCTTCTTCAGGAAGTGTTGGAACAAAAAGCGTATACTGCAGGATGCAGTAGTGTTAGGTAGGGTAAAGTGCAGTGATCATCGGTTAGTGAGGGCTAGGATTCTCCTCAATTTTAAGGAAGGAAGCGTAAAATCAGTCAAAAGACGCCAACCTGCACGCAGTAAGGGCAAAATCAGAGGAATTCAGGCTGGTGCTCGCAGACAAATATGCAACTTTAGAACAGGAAGATGAAAATAACACAGGTAATGAATGAAACCGTAACTAGGCTGTTTTCAGAAGCAGCATTTGAAGTGGGAGGTAAGGAGCAGAGACAACCAGCAGGTAAGCTTTCCCAAGTAACAAAGGAGCTGATAAAGAAACTACAAAGCATGAAAGTGTACAACTCAAGAGCTTAGATAGAATTAGCTGAACTGTCAAAATTGATCAAAAAAAAAAGCGGGTATTCGAAATCATAGTGGGAAAGATTGAGGAAGCAGTAAAATATGGCTCCAGCGTATGACATATAGGCAAACGATGTAGTACGTGTTCTGCTTCCGTATAGAGAACCAGCTCTGGCAAGGAGGCGTTGCGGCAGTTTGTGTGCGCAGCTGACATATGCTGACACCATCCGATAGGGACGCCGCGAAATATGGTACGACATTTTGGATCATAAAAGGCGCATGCCTGTAACAACGTTTGTTGTATGGCCAGAGCCAAGCTCTGGCCATACCCATGCGCGTTGGAGAGGGGCATGAGCTCACACGATCTAGCACGTCAGTTTCCAGTCAAGCCAGAATATGAATACATGTACTTCAATATGAGCGGGAAAAATCTTGACTGGAAATGGCAACATGTGCTACTGAAAACTGTTTCCAGCACTCGCTAGGCTGTGTGTTAAGGCGCTGCTGTTGGTACGCGAAGTTTCAGCGCTGGTTGCCCATTCGTACCGTGTTTAAATGTCGCAATATTGTCACTTTGTAGTGACGGTGAATAAAAAGAGGGCCAAAAGCGCTATTCAAAGAACTTACTCTTTATTGGACGAACTTGTGACCAGCAAAAGCCAGTAGCTAGCGCTGAAGCACAACGATAGCGGCGAGCACAGTCGTCAGGAAATGGGATCTACTTGTCGGGTACCCGACTCTTATTATATACATTCCAGCGCAATCGGTGGTGCTCGCAACGTCCTATATAGTGAACACCACTATTCGCGTCGCGCGTGCAAAAGCGGTCCCTGGAAAAAGGATAAACAATGTACGCTTGTCAATATATATATATATATATATATATATATATATATATATATATATATATATATATATATATATATATATATATATATAGAACTTGAGTGGTGCTACAAGGTAAACAGAACAAGTATTTAATTTCAACAGTTTCGATCGGAGGACCGATCTTCATCAAGGTTTACAAAAAATGGCAGTTCGGCCCTGGTAGTGAAGACACCAGACCGGGTGCGCGGTCGTTCTCAGATACATCAAACCGAGAGGGACAGTTGTGACAGTGATTGCTTTTCGGCGCTTTGGCAGATTTACAGCTGCCTTTGGCAACTATATATATATATATATATATATATATATATATATATATATATATATATATATATATATATATATATATATATATATATATATATATATATAATAAGTGCCTTAGTAAGCGACTTAGTAAGCGCTTTTTGCGGTCGCTATTGTTCCTTTCACGGCGTGCAACAGAAGATACACACTTATAGGCTGCGCATAGCAGATGCCACAGCGGAGTCGTTGACATCACATCACCGCTAATGGTGGATTTCCTTGACTCTCTTGTTGAACGACCTTCTGTTTCTTGTGCAATGTAACAGGGCCGGAGTATTTTTGGTACGGATTCCGTTTACCTGCGGTTCCCCAAGAGATCGCTTCAATTCAACCGAACTGTGTAATCATTTTATGCCTATGATCTGCCAACTAAAGCCGCGGTGACCACGCTTTGTGATTATCCAGCATGCAGTTCCATAAAACTCCCTTGAATGCATTTAAGGTAGTTTCGTTTAACCAGAGTCAACTGTATTTAATATTGTCTCGTGGCGTTTGCTAATAGGTCTAAGGTCATCCTAAACTTTAGTCCGTGAGTTGTATATTTCTCTCCCTCACATCGCAGATGCCCACGCATGCCGTAATTACATTGTAATATTTGCACCTGGGGAGAAAGAAGCGAGTTTATGATTGTTGCGTTTATTAGGGGCGATGGCATAACGCCGCATTTCGACGACCTCGTAAACACTCTTTCATACAAGGCAAACACAATGTTTCCCTTAACAATTTGAGCTTTCAAGTTCTATTTCTATAGGTTACAAAAATACAAAGGAAGGTCATTCATGGCATTGTGGGACAACCTTTACAAGCTCCACTTTTAGATGAAACGAAGCAGGAGCACCCAGGACCAAGGCCAACTTGGAATACCAGTGTATAACGTAAAGACGAGGACACGAGAAGTGCACGAGAACGCAGACACGGCGCTAACTTCCAACAACAACCTTTATTTCCAGGTAGCACGCCGTACCTGTACCAGGGTCCTTAAAAGTATTGAAAAACCGAGCTCATACCTTCTCCCTTGCGCGTCAAAGAACACGTTTGTAAATAAACGCTTGCAAAAAAAAAAAGCACTCGGTAGTTTCACTCGAAGAGCGGAGCAATGAAGGTGATAACAAGGTTTTGAAACGCGCTTGAACTCTTACACGTTGGCGCGGCTCAACAGGCAAGGCAACTGCCGCTGGGCAGAAGCAACAGCGCCCCGCGGCAGCTAGCAAGCATCTCAAAACGCTTGCGCACCTCGGCGGTGCACGATATATGAGACTAGCGGGAAAGTTTCGACGTTAGACAGCGCTGAGTGAAACATTAGATAACAGGACGTTTACCGTCTGTTCCGCTCACGCCATTACATACACGCAGTAGCTCAGCAAGAACGTTAGTGCGCTTACATACATGTATATGCGCGCACACTACGAGCGTGCCAGCAGCGGAAAGCAGAACGCTGCTCTGCATGGCGCCACCACCGATGCCGATTGAGCGGCGGAGTGTCGACGGTGCGCTCACTTCTCTTCAGTGTTTATGTCTAGCCAAATGCACTCTGCGACTCTGGAGTCCGCGCATGCGCCGTCGAAAGCGGAACAGCACGACGGCGACTCGAGCGTCCACATGATTTCTATGGCATTAAAGAAACAAATTAAGGTGCTGACATTCATATAGTTTAATTTGAGCTCGTGCGTAGGAATTCCAATTCTTTTGAAAACTCCAGGGAAGGATGCTAACACACGCTTCACCAACCCTGGGATTCCACTGAGCTTCTATAACCTGACGAGTCATCTCCTACCCATTTCGGCCCAAAATAACAGTATCCTCAAGACAGCGGCGGCAGCCATATTTCAAGCAAATTAAGGTTTTCTTTTTTTTTTTTTTGTCCATCTGCTGTCTTTTTTACCCCTACCTTCATTGTTTCTGTGCTCACGTAGCTTTCGCTTACACATCTACTCGTTTCGTTTACGTAGCTTTTTCGTCTACTTAATGTAATGATATATATATGAAGTATGTACTGCCTTCGACAATTCTCTTATAGTGCTCTTCTTCACACTTTTGCGACTTTTCCTGGTTTTGTTGTCTTACGCAGACTATAGCTAGCTTATTCAGCGCAGAAAAGGCGACACGGATGTCTGCCCGCTGTGTTATGTTCTTTCGGTTGTGCGAAAGGCGGTGCATATAAGGGACAACAGTAACCATTTTCTCAACGATGTTGTTGGAAGTTAACGCCGTGTCTGTGTGTCCACATCTTTTATTTATTTGTACTTACTGCATCCCAATTTGGGCCATAGCAGGAGTTGGTTACAAAATAATAAAACAATGAGTTGTACACACTATTACAAGTTGGGAAGCCGTGCTTAGGCCTTTTCTAACACCATGTTGGGACATAGATCGGGTGCTGTTACATTCATGAAATTCTGATATGTGTTTAGAGACAATATTCTGTAGCAACTTGCATTGAGGAGTTAATAAAACTGGTCTCGAATTTGTTAAAGTATACTTATCACCAGATTTGTATGAGAGAACCTTAGCGACCTTCCATGAATTTCGGACTGCACATGTGGACAGAGATTTTTTTTAAAGATTGTCGTAAGGTATTTGCAAGTCCATAATGAATAACGTAAAAGAACCGAGTTTGGAATGTCATCTGGGCCTGGATTTTTTTTAGGCCTAGGTTTAGAATAAAGTTTAGGACACGTACCTTCCTCATTTACTACAATATCATCTATTTAAAAGTTTGATTCAATATCAGGAGGTGGAATCTCGAAGTGATCTGCAGTAAAAATCGTTGTAAAGTATCCAATAAATGCTTTTGAAATTTCTAAGGAATCACTGATAGTTGAACCAATAAATGTAAATGAATTCAACAAAGCACCAGGGGGCAAAATTGCGGACCAAAGCTTTCTCGGATGAGTTTGAAGTAATTTTGACAACTTTCATCTGTAGTTGTAATCCCGAGCTGCATTGGTTTTAACTCATAATTCCCCCTTGAGATATTGAGATTGTCGGGTTTCATTTGGCTTTGCACAGCGTCTCGTAACACGACAAGAGAAGTGCGGGAGGTCATGGGTTATCCGGGTAGCCGAAGGTTTTTCTTTTGTTTTCAGCGGTACAAAGCAATAAATGCATGTTTTTACTGTATTCTCGAAGAAAGTAACGAAGTCATTAACGTTAGATGAGAGGATACGTTCTTCAAATACAGAAAAAGAATCAGCTATATGATCAATGATGGACACATCATCAGAGCGGGCAAAATCAGAAAATGTTAACTATAGGAAATGTGTTTTCGGAACGTTTATCCGAACAGACACAAAAAGAGCTTTGTGATCAGATTAAGTGTACTTAAGCTATGTGTCTAATACACCTGTCAAGCGGGCAAGTTAAGTGCACTTACGGAGAGTGCACTCGGTTTTAAATGCACTTTCCCAAATCTAAACGTCGCAAGCTGAGTGTACTCGCAGAAGAGTGCACGGAGCGCACTTTGCTGGTCGAATACGTAGCCTCGCCGCCAGCGGTTTCAACGGTACAAAATGTAATGCTTAGAAAAAGGACACAGAAGTTAACTCCAGCTGTTGAGCAGCTTTTAACAAAATAATCAGAGCATAACTCGCAGATATTCTGTTCTAGCATGATCAAATGCCGCCTCGTCGCACGCCATCTTGTTCTGGATTGGCTAGGCATTCGTCTTGGCCGGCCGTGACTTGCAACACTCTTATGATAAAAATGCTTTCGTTTTTTGTTGAGTAAATATAAATTACGACACGAAAAAAAAGCAATCGCTTTTTACAAGATTTTTTTTAATCTACCTCTTCAAAAAAACATGGTTTTAGTCTGTCGCCATCTTTTTTACTGCGAGTACACACTGCTTTCCCGTTTAGCACCGCGTAGCCTAAAGTGTCACTCAAGGTCCCGAAGTGCACTTAACTTGCCTGCTTGAGAGGGGTATAAGTGAAGAACCTGAAGGGTGGCAAACAGTACCAATATACAGGGCGTTTCTGTGAACACTTTCAGAATAAATAAAAAATGGCCTGTGGCACATAGCACGATTCTAGTCCATTAGCTGGTCTACTGGAAGAGGCGGACTTTACTTGCACAAAAAAGTGAAATGCATAATGAAATAATTAACAAAAATCAACTAATTAGGGTCTGACTAATCACCCTATGGCATATATTGCAATCTACAAGTTCTAGCGGGTGAGACTGCAAGGTATATTCAGTTGAAAATAATTATGTAGATGACACCATTTACGGGATATGCACTGTCAAACTTGCGGTAAAAATGCACTGTGGTTCCACTTACTTTCTTAACAAAACGTCACTTTGTGCACTGAAGCACAAAAGTAACTGGAACGCCAATGCATTTATCTGCAAAGTTCGGGAATTAATATGTCGAAACCGGTGTCATCCGCCTGGTGGATCCGCCTTGCGAATTCCTCGGCTAGAATTTGTAATTGCAATGTATGGAACAAGTTGCTAAAAACATTATTAGTGATTTTTGTTAATTAATCGATTATAGATTTGATTTATTTTAAGTAATGTCCGCCTCATTGAGTACACCTGCCCATAATCTAGAATTGTGCTGCCACGGGCAATTTTTTTTTTAATTTTGAAAGTGTTTGCTGAAGCATCCGGCATATATTTATACTACTCCCATGGTGCATTGCATCACACCTTCCACACGGTGCGCACGTGTAAACGATGCGCTAGGAAGCGAGCGCAGCGCTGGCGTTGTTCTGCATTGTGAACAATAGACATGGTGTTGAGAGGACGCTATCTCAACTAAGGTACGTTCAGAGAAGCGTGGCAGATTAAGATTGTTGGCATTTCGTAAATTTGGTTGCAAGGGGGGATAGAGCGAAGCAGCAAAACAGGTGGACCAGGACGAGAGGCCCGACAGGTCTAGGACGGGGAGTGAAATGCTCATAATGCGCATCGTCATATATACGCCAACAAGGGCCTTTTAAGAACAGGTAAAGCATCACACCTCTTAAGAAGCATGCCCGTGCGCACTACTGTTTGGGCATGTCGGTTTCCTCCTTTAATAAAATGAGTTAGGAGAACAAAGTGAACAAAGGATCGCCAAGAACGTTTCTACTTGTTTTTGTTTCGCCAAATTATACCTACGTATTCATGGCAAAATGTGGCACATTTGGAAGCAGTCACATTCTAATGCGTCCCCGCATTTTTTGCCTAGAAAATCGCACCACATTCGAGATATTCATCATCGAATTTCAACGCTTCTATCCAGCCAATATAGAAACCGACCGCGTAGGGAGCGCAGAAGAAATGGCCCCGCTATGATATCAGACGGAAACGCCCCAGGCGTCAACCTCTGCCGCTTCGTGCCGCAATATTATGTTTCTAAAGTTTTATGGAATCTTTAAAAGTAGCCTGTTGCAGATGACACAATTCTAGTCCTTGAGTCGGATTATTCAGAGAGGCGGACATCCCTTGCACGAGCAATTGTAACGCATATTCAACTAATTAACAA
Organism: Dermacentor albipictus; assembly: GCF_038994185.2. Lineage (NCBI taxonomy): Eukaryota > Metazoa > Arthropoda > Arachnida > Ixodida > Ixodidae > Dermacentor > Dermacentor albipictus. Next base: position 87,246,396 of record NC_091821.1, read on the forward strand.
AATTAACTAATAATATTTTTTATTATTTACTTTACGGCTATTATTGCAATGCACGAATTGTTGCCGTGAGTTCGCAAGGCGTATCCACTTCGAACAAATTTGCTGAGTGACACAAGTTTGGAGTTATGCGCCATGAAAGTTGCCGTAAAAATGCACTGTTCCACTTACCCGTTTAACAAAACGCTCTTTTATGCATTGAAGCACAAAAGTAACTGGAATGCCCATGTACTTCGTGTCACACTTTGAGAAATAGAATCTCGAAACTGCTGTCATCTTGGAAATTCATTTCAAGTGGATAGGTCATGCAAACTCACCGGCTACAATTCGTAAATTGCAATATGTGCCACGGAGTAATTAGGAAGTTAATTAGCGCAAATTGGTTAGTTAGCAGGACATGTGTTTCGATTTCTTGTGCTTGTAATGTCCGCCTTTTTGAGTAATCCAGATCAAAGACAACAATTATGCTATCTGTCACAGGTGTTTTTTTTTAATTTCTTGGAACTTAAAATGATCACCCATATATATATATATATATATATATATATATATATATATATATATATATATATATATATGGGTGATAGAATCCACCGTCTTGGGCGAAAACAAACGACTGATAATCCCAAGCACAGACCTGTCATTTTGAAATTATTTGACTACCGGGATAAAGCTACCATACTTAGCAATTGCAGAAAGCTAAAAGGAACTGAATATTCAATTAGTGAGGATTATTCGCCTGCAGTAAGACAAATTAGAAAGAAGCTATGGGAAAGAACGAAAGTACATCGAGACCAGAAAGAGAAAGTTTTTTTGTCCTACGATAAAGTCAAAATAAATAATCGCCTGTACGCCTGGGATGATCAAGCGAAAGACATAGTGGAAGTTGCAAAAAACGAAAGCATGCACAACGGTCCAGCCACGCGAACTCGAAACCGCCGTCGACCCTAGTTGTTCTCAATGTTAATGCGCGCAGCCTCTTGAACAAAATCGAACAGCTAGAGGCGATTCTGATCGCTCTTGAACCTGACATTATCTGTGTGACTGAGACATGGCTGCACGCTGACATCGCAAACCATGAAGTAGCCCCTCCGGGCTACTCCATTGTCCGAAAAGACCGAACAACTAGAGGTGGTGGTGTTGCTTTGCTCATTAGCCAAGGCATAAATTACTCAGTGATGCCAGATGTCCCTGGTGTGGAGGCGGTCTGGTGTAGAATTCAGCTGGGCCAGACCCACGTCTATGCTGGCGCCGTCTACAGACCACCCCAAGCCGAAATCTCGTATCTCGAGCAGCTTCTAGAGTACATGTATCAACACATGCTGGGGAACGCCATAATAATGGGAGGAGATTTTAATCTTCCAGAGATTAACTGGGAGTCGCTGAGCCCATCCAATGTAACAAATAACACCTTGCTGAGCTTTCTGTTTACCTTCAACCTGACCCAAATAGTATCCAAGCCCACCCGTGTCCAGGGCACTTCAAGCTCAATTTTAGACCTTATTTTCATAAGCGATTTCTTTTCCAAAGAAGATAACAAAGTCGAAATTCTTGAAGGACTATCGGATCATCACATGGTTTTTTGCACATTCACCATTCCAAACCAAATCCGCCAACGTAACACTAGAAAGCGCCTGTACGCATTTAACAAAGCAGACGATGACGCCATTATGACCTACCTTGCACACGAGTACTACGACTTTAACGAGCTAATCTCAAAGGGCTCGGCCAACATCGACGAAATTTGGTTGCTGTTCAAAACACATGTTATGCACTGCTTAAGGCAATTTGTCCCACAAATACAAAAGAACACCAATAAGCACAACCCATGGATTACACGTGACGTAATTCATTTCAAACGTAGAATAAAAAGGTTGCGGAAATCTAACAAATTATGCCCAGTTCCAGACTTCTGCCAAAAAATAAACTCGTTAAACAGACTACTAAAGGAAGCAACAAAAGTAGGAAAACAGCGCTTCTGCAGTACAACACTTAGCAACTTTATCAAAGACTCACCCCAAAAATTCTGGCGTTATGTCAGGCAAAACGATAACCGTACAAAACCGTTATCGCCGACAGAAGAAAAGAAACAAGCGGAAGCGTTTAACACATTCTTCCATTCTGTATTTACCCCCGACAACGGCATTACGCATGCTTACAGGCCAGAAAATATAAAGCACAACGAAACACTAAGCGCTCCAGAACTGAAGCAGGCGTGTTCGCACTATTATTAAATTTAGATGATAAAAAGTGCAACGGTCCTGACGGAATCCCGAACTGTTTCCTGAAACGTTATGCCGAGCCTGTAAGCAAATACTTATGCCTTATTTACAATAAGTCAATCTCTGAACAATGTATCCCAGCAGAATGGAAAATTGCTAAAATTGTGCCCGTCTACAAATCGGGCAATATTTCTTGTCAGTCAAACTATAGGCCTATTTCTCTCACATGTACATGCTGCAAAATCTTGGAACATATTATCTTAAAATCCGTTAAACAGTTCATTGAGGCAAACAATGTCCTCCATCCATGCCAACATGGCTTCAGGACTGGTCTGTCTACCATTACCCAACTCGTTGAGATATTACACGATTTCGCCAAAGCAATTAACGACCAGACACAAATAGATGTTATTTACCTAGACTTCTCAAAGGCCTTTGATCGTGTCTGCCATGCTAAACTACTCTTAAAGCTTAAACATATACTAGGAGATGGGCCAATTTTTCGTTGGATTAGCAATTACTTATCTGACCGCCGCCAGTTTGTTCAGTTAGGCTCCCACGCTTCTGAAACTGTACCAGTACTTTCTGGTGTACCCCAGGGTTCCGTTTTGGCCCCTATCCTGTTTCTTTTGTTCATAAATGACATAACTAATCAGATTGAATCCAAAATTAGGCTATTTGCAGACGATTGCGTCCTCTATAGAGAAGTACTAAACCGGCAAGACCAAATTAGTCTTAACAAGGATTTTTCTCTGATAGTGCAATGGTGTGAAGACTGGCAAATGGCCATCAACTTCGATAAAACAGTTTCAATGTCAGTAACAAAAAAGAAATCCAAGCTTACTTTTTCATATGGCTGTGATAATACTATACTTAACACTGTCACTCAGTACAAGTACTTGGGCGTTATCATATCATCAGACTTAGGATGGTCGGCTCATGTAGAGTACGTAGCAAGCAAAGCGATGCGAAAGCTTATGTTCTTAAAACGGGCCCTGCGATACTCTACGAAGGAGGCTAAGCTCTTGGCCTATGTTACAATCATACGTCCTATCTTAGAATATGCGAACGTGGCGTGGTTTCCCTTTGCCCAAAATCAAATCGCCACTCTTGAGGCTGTCCAGCGAAAAGCCGCGCGGTTTATCTGTAACCGATTTCGGCGCACCGACTCGCCTACTCAGATGCTATACGAAATCGGCCTTCACACACTAAGCAGTCGTGCGATGCTGTACCGACTCAAATTTTTGTATCTCATCCTGCATAATAAGGTACATGTGGATTCTAACACCTATATTTCCTATAACACATCCAGAGAAACCCGTCACAAGCATCACCTAACACTCCAAGAATATTCTTGCACTAACAATACATTCCGCTTCTCGTTCTTCCCGCGAGCAGTTCGCGATTGGAATGCTTTAGCCCAGACATTGGTCGATCAGCCTACTGTTGACAAATTTGTTGAAATAGTTGGCGCAACAGTATTGTCAATCACTATCTAAATGATATGTTATCATTGTCTTTATCATTGTATTGTCAAATGTTTTTGGAAATGTGTGATGTGAAATGATGTATGATGCTATCAATTGTATAACCATATGCTTATCCTTCTTTTGTCTCTTGCAAAATATCATATGACATTGAAACAAGCTCTTTGTGCGTTATGTTTTTGCCATATTATTGCTCTTAACATAGGTCCATGAAACTCTACTCTTGCCAAGTGCCCTTTTGTATTCTTATGTATATGCCTGTACTACTATGTCTACAGACCCTTCTAACCCACTCCTGTAAAAATCCCTGATGGGATTGACAGTATCACAAAATAAATAAATAAAATATATATATATATATATATATATATATATATATATATATATATATATATATAGACGAGAAGAAAGGGGGTTAACCGAGGGACCCGATATTTATTAGTCATATAATGAGAAGCCAACAAACACTGACACCAAGTACAACATAGGGGAAATTGCATGTGCTTAATAAATGAAATAAAGTAATGATTAATTAATGGAAATTAAAGTGGATGAAAAAACAACTTGCCGCAGGTGGGAACCGAACCCACAACCTTCGCATGTCGCGTGCGATGCTCTACCAATTGAGCTACCGCGGCGGCGTTTCCCCATCCACTTTCTTGGGTATTTATGTGTACTAGTAGAACCCTGGGAGTGTGTGTGTGTGGTTGTGGGTTCGGTTCCCACCTGCGGCAAGTTGTTTTTTCATCCACTTTAATTTCCATTAGTTAATCATTACTTTATTTCATTTATTAAGCACATGCAATTTCCCCTATGTTGTACTTGGTGTCAGTGTTTGTTGGCTTCTCATTATATGATATATATATATATATATATATATATATATATATATATATATATATATATATATATATGTGTGTGTGTGTGTGTGTGTGTGTGTGTGTGTGTGTGTGTGTGTGTGTGTGTGTGTGTGTGTGTGTGTGTGTGTGTGTGTGTGTGTGTGTGTGTGTGTGTGTGTGTGTGTGTGTGTGTGTGTGTGTGTGTTTCAGCGAACACTTTCACAAATTCTTAGAGTCTGCCTGTGGCAGACATCATAATTCTAGTTCATGAAGTGGCTTACTCGACGCGGCGGACACTACTTGTACAAGAACATTGAAATGCATAATCAACAAATTAACAGAAATGCACAAATTAATTTTTAAATAATTACTTTGGGGGCCATATTGCAAATTACAAATTCTAGCCCTGGAGTTTGCAAGGCGGATCCACCTGGAACGAATTCTCAATATGACACCAGTTTCGATAGATTAATTCCCAAACTTTGCGAAAAAATGCATTGGCTTTTCAGTTGCTTTTGTGCTTGAATACGTAAACGATGTTTTTTTAAAGAAAGCAATTGGAACGCAAATGCATTTCTGAGCAAAGTTCGGTAATTATTATCTCGAAAATGTCGTCATTCTGCGAATTCGTTCCCAGTGGATCCGCCTTGCGAACTCCAGGGCTAGAATTTCTGATTTGCAATATGGGCAAAATAAGGTAATTAGGTAAAACTTAATTTTGATATTGTTTCTAAGCAGTCGATTATGCATTTCAATATTTTGTGCAAGTGATATCCGCCTCTTCGAGTAGACCAGGTTATGAACTAGAATTGTGCCATCTGCCACAGGCATCCTTTAAACATTTTTTTAAGTGTTCCCTGAAACACATATATATATATATATATATATGTACACAAGGGGGGGGGGGGGGTCCTGTCATCTTTACACGATGGGTTTACACATCTTGAGGAGGAAAGGTTGTGAAGGGCTGAAACGCCGGATGAGGGCGAACAGTGGTCTCGCTATGCTTCGATGCGACCGCTGCAGTTATGGCCATGACGCAGCGTGCGGGGAGCCATCGTCCTCGCTAGCATGCCTGTGGGCGCGCAGCAACGGTAGACACCATGCTGCGACGTCTCTCTCTTTAAAGAAATCACGTATGTTTATCAATGTATTTTATAGCAGGTCATGGATACATCGTGCTCCGTCGTCTCTGTCTGTACATATCCTTGGGGTAGTGAAAATGTGCTTACTTCATAATCGTACATGCAGCAATATAGGTATATGCGCATCTAATGTCCAAATCGCTTGCTGAGATCATAATCTTGGCTGGCTTCGTGTCTGAAAGTTTTCGACAGAAACCTGACGTCCGTCGAGACTATTGAAGCAGAAGTACAGAAAAAAGAAATTCATTCCGCATTTACTCAGCAGCGTAATTCTATCCACGGACTGGGCGCCCGTGCTGACCACCAAGTCATCGCAAAATACTTGTGGCTGTGCTTTGTTAATGGAGTGAAACGTCATTTCATTATATCCATCTGGAGTAGGATGTATGCTATAGGCATGCTGCCAAGCAAACTTCTCCGGGATACCTGTTAAAGTACTCTCCCTGTTTGACAGGCAACACAGCCTATATCCATAAGCGCGTTACTCCCAGTGAAAAGTATCAAGCATACTCGCACAGTGTGAATCGCCTATACATACTTTCTGCGAAAAAGATTTTGACGAGCTGCAGCAAAAGTGGCATAACTTTGGCCTGTTTCACATGCCCATAACAATACCTGTAAAGTGAGCATGTAAACTAAGGCGACACTGTCCGCCGCCTACTGCCCGACGCCGTTGCCTATACTTAGCGTACACCTTTCCATTGTTTGCTCGAGAGTCGAGGCGCTCGCTTCTTCCTGAACTGCTTGTAACAAATGTGCGGAACTTGTGCTCCCGTTCACCTCAAGCTTGCGAGCACACGCCCGTAACATTCTTGCTTTTACTAGGGCGCCGTATACTACAGGTGTTCTCGAAGAAGTGCAGAGATGCTAACTTGTTTGACAGCGAGCGTTCCTATTTATATAGCTCTACACGTGGACTTACAAACGATTATTCTCTGTGCCCTTAGTTTTTTCTTCCCCATCGATAGGCAAAATTTATCTTTTTAATGACGCACGCGCGTGACGGTGGGCGTCAGAAGAGTGATGTTCTGCAGGGCCTTTCTCGGCCGCATGTGGGCTGAGGAGAGGCGCGAACATCTTTTGACCAACCCCGCAGAGGCAGGCCTCTCCCGCGGCTGCAGTGGAAATCGCGCCGACATCTTGAAGCGCTCCGCTCTCCACATGCGTGGCGAAGGCATGTCTCGCTTCTTGGCCCCCCACGGTAGCCGCACGCTCTAGCTTGCCACCGTCTTCTTCAGGAGAGGAAGGCTCGGCCGATTCCCGTTTCTCGATCGCTCTGTACGCGCGTTCCGTCACGTCCTCGAACCGCTTTGCGCTTGTTCCGCGTGCTGTATGCGCACGTTTTCATGTGCATATCCGCGTGTGTATACCAAACGGGCGAGCGGCACGGCTGGCGGGGCGCGTTGTGTGCGCTGCGCTCTTTTTTGGGGAACGCCGGCGGCTTTCGCGAATCACAGCACGCCCACTCCTCGCGCCGTGTGGCCAACGTGGTGGGCACACCTTTCCAGAAGCAACCCGGCACGCGCCGTCATATTGTGCGCGGGGCTTTTGCAAGTACACGTGTTTACGATGCATGAATTCCAAGGAGCGCACGTCGGATGACATTACTCAGAAGGGGGACTTGTAACATTACGAAAGCTGCGCAGGCCTATATAGTTAAACAACTACACGCGAGCTGCGTTAGTGTTAACGAAAGCCTAAATCTCTTTTTCTCTCTCTGTTTACGAGTACGATGGGAAATGCGTAGGCTTCCTTCTAATAAAGGATGCTCACTGCACATTGCCGTGTAATGCGCGTTGTACTACTGTAGGCAGTTCGAAAATACAACTCAGGCAGCAGTGCGAGCTTTCTTCGCGTTCTCGCAACAGTCGAAAGGGCGTGTGCTTTTTTACTCAGCAAGGGAGTACGCGTAGCAAAATGGTACGACTTGTAAATGATCAGGAGATGGCTTGTAAATGAGACAGAGTTGTCGCAAAGGAATCGCACGACTATACTTCTAAGCCCCAACCGCATCGATGCTCAAGTATTCGGTAATGAATGATGCTGCAGTGAATAAGCACACGCTATGGCGAAAATGACCAATTCTTTTTGGTATAGAAATGGAATTTGGGCTAGTTGGTTCTGATTCATCGTGCTGTATCGGGCGCCAAACAAAACACAAGAGAAGCGCATGGACGACGGCGCCGTTGTCCGTTCCCTTCTCGTGCGCTGTTTCTTTTCTTCTTTTTTCGCTCATTACGCTAGCGTGAGTCCCTATCATTTTTTTTTTTTTATGCTGACGACGAGTAACTGCGAGGTCGAACGTCTTTGAAGAAGGAAAAGAACAAAAAAGACCGCGTCCAACGAGGTGGCAAAGGAGCAAGAATAGTGCTCGGCGCGAGACACGAAGCAGGTACGCACATTAAAGGCCGCGAGACCTTTGCGCGGATTCACTGCTCTGGCATGCGGTGCTCACAGCGCTACCTTTCCTCTGGCCCATTTCCCATTAATCCAGGGGCTCGGAGGCTTTTGCCCCTGGACCGAAGACCTGCAGTGATGTTAGCTAGCAGTGTTTCCGTGATTACACGATCAAGTAGCGCCTGTTTCTGCGACGACTATCTAAGACTAATTAAAATAGGGAAATGAAGACCAAATTATAGTTTTCTCATAATTCTCTATTAATAACTATCAACTTATCTTGAATGCCCGATTTTAATGGCCTGAGATGGTTGTCGCAGGAAGACGCGCGGCATACCTCGAGCATATCGGGCTAGACGGAACGACGCACGGCGTGCTCATAGCTTGCAGTGAGACCAGTTTCCTTCGAAAGTGCTAAAGAGTATTCGCTTGAGTCCCTGTGTACCTTGTATTACCCAATTCCTCATTTACAACCTCTACCGGTGCCTGAGCGGTCATGCTATCATAAAGCATTCTGCACAGATCACTCGTTTGAGGGCCCGACTACTGCCGCCGTTGCCGCATTTCGATGGGGCCGGAATATAACAATTTCGATGCCACTAGTATTTCGGCACTTGCTAAAACCCCAGGTGGGCGAAATCAGCCCCACTAGAACGTCTGTCGTGTAATGTGTGTCGCTTCGAGGCACAAACTTTCACCAATTAACTTTCCCTGCACCAACCGTCTTTTCCTATCTCGCTCCAAACCAAGCCACAACTAATTTTCGGGTATGCGCCAACATACCTTGCCTACTTTTTTCGTCCTAAGTTGCTTGTCCTTGCTAGTCCTGAGATCAGCATAGGAATTCCTGTTAATTAGGGGCCACTTCTATCCAGCGCATGCACTGAAAAAGCTCACTAAATAAAGTATTTCATTTATTCCTATATAAGTCTCGTCCAAAGTTGACGGACCCGCAGTGTCACTCGGAACGTACTGCAAAGCACATACAATTGCAGTTACGCACGTGTTTGCTTTACCCAAGACAGTGTATACTCTCTATTATCACATGATTGAGAGCTCGTCATTTCTGTATAGCAGATACAAGGGCGCCGATACAAAGACGCCGATTCAAAGAGCACGTATACACTCGCGCAACTAAGTTGCGGGGTGCGTTCGTTGCCGAACACCAACTGTTACACGTGTTTGAGACCTACCTGCTTGAGAGCTTTGGGAGAAGTCTCAAGGCTTAGATGCTGCGGTGCAGCGCTCGGGAAGGACAGCCCTCCTCTTATTTCGCCCTGCGGCGGCGGTGGGAGAGGAGGATGACAGTTGCCTTCCGCGCCGACGAATCGGCTCATATGTATAGTGACCTATGCTACCGTTACACAGATGTGTTCGTTGATGGCTCCATTCTCCATGGAAGTAAAAGCAATGAAACCACAAACAAACGCTACCTAAATATCATCAGTGCAACAAATACTGGTACGCCTTCGATCACATCATTCCTTTAATAAAGCGAATAGCTCTGCGGACGCGTTCGGTTATTCGCTTACACCGAGAATCATCCTCTGTGGTTTCTACACGTTCTTTTTTTTAACTTTCTCTCGCGTCGTTCTTTTGGGCTTATTTTTACACGCTGTACGCAACGCCGCCCGCTGTATACCTCAGCATGCAGTGTGTATCAGGTGCGCTCTTTATACGTATACACTGCTGTCATGACCAAGTCGAGAGATAAAGAAGAAAATGTACAAGCATATACTGAATACTTTTTCGTTTATATAGCAATAACAGGTCATTTTATTCTTCTTATTCTTTACGTTTGCTCCTGCGTCACTTCCCACTAAATAACGGCCGTCTGCATGCATCCTTCGCATAGTCCTCTCCGTTCCAGCATAACATACTCGCTACGTTGTGCTCCACCTAAGGAACACCGCAAAAGCCAGTGAGAAAGAAATTTACGCCGAGCACTCTCTTATTTCACTGCAGAATTGTATTCAGGTGCTGGTTGTGGTGCAAACACCGGTACGCAAAACAAAACAGCGCAAGCAACTGGACGTCCTGTCGTTTGCGTTGTTTCCTTTTACGTTAAATCCAGGGGCGCTATTAGCCCCGAGAACTAACTACAGGGGCGCTGCGAGCACCGTTCGCGTGACGTCAGGGCAAGGACTCGCGCCTGTCGTCTGCTACAGTTCGGGCGGTGTCCGGGCGCTTTCGGCGGTGTTTTCGTTTGCGCGCCCTCGTTCTCTTTGCTTGTATACGTATGGCGGTGGTCTCAAATATATTTTTACGACGTCTTCAGTCGCGAAAATTTATTCAAAGAGCTTATTTCTTTGACGACAATACAGCTCTCGAAGGCAACGCTACAGTGCCAGCCGAAGGAGCGCAGACCAGCCCATTGCGGGTTTTTCAATCGACAACCGCAAAAATATAGAAAATAAGAATCCAGTTATGATACCATACCTGCCGCGGTGCAACAAGTATATCACAGACGCTGTGTATATATGACTTCTACAACAGTTACAATCCGCTAAAACTGGTTTGCTCACGACGAGTAGTTCATGGTGTAATATCGAATTTTTGCGTTTCTTCACAGAAATGCTCGGCGGTAACACGAGGACTTTACTAATACTGCAGTTAGGTTCTACAAGTACAACTTGCTTCTTTGACTGCTTCTGAAAATTAGGCGGTTCTTCACGTGTTTATATTAAGCGGCGGCAATTTGAAGTAAAGCTAATGAAGGCTTACGTCTATTTACAGAATATAATATGGAATGTACCAATATATATTCCCTTTTCTGTGCTACACGTTCAACTCACTTGAGAAATCTACTGGTGCTTGTTGCTTGAGGAATATACATGACGACTTTGTTTGGCGAACTGACACAGGCTACTCGGCCTAAATGTTTTAGTGAAATATGCCTGTTGGACCGCATGCTGCAGCCAGAAAGAAGTCGAAGCGTCAATCATTAGTAGTATGCGACATATTGAAGATATAATTCCCCTGTGGAGGGTCAAAAATCAAGTGAATATATATGTAAGTCTTGTGGTGTTTTCTTTATGAATGTTTGTGATTGGATTGGAGCAAACTTTATTTTGCCTGCAGTTGCGAGGTTCTCTTTTATGTACCGACGAAGCTAATAGTTCTCCGTTTGCACAATTAAACAACACTGGATCGAGACATGGTGAGACAGAAAGTGCTTGAATTTTGCTTTTCTGGGCAATCTAAGCTGCGCTGTAGTAGCTCGAGAATATTTTAGCCATTCCAATTGGAGCTGTAAGAAAATGCTTTATGGTTTCAATTCGAAATTGCAGTGAACCGATGGGTTTCACGAACAAAGCGTGCCTCGCCATACCGACAGTCGGTTGCTACCGTTGCGTGATGGGTGCGCCATATTATCGATAAAGGCTACTGAGGGCCACTATGAAACATTTCATAGCTTGCAATTGATTGGCTCTCGATCTTAACAACGAAACTTTTCTCTCAGGTGATTGCTACTATGGTATTTGTGAATTAACTATGTAAATACTCTACATGACGCGCCATCGTGTTAGCAGCCATGAGCGATTCGTTTTTTGGAGGCCTGTTTCAGAGAGGGGTGAAACTAGCAGCAAACTTTTTCATAAAAAATGGGCGTCTAACTCTTTCGTTTACGTATTCATAAATGGCCATATTTGGCTAGAACAACTCACCAGAGTAATAAGAATCATGATGACAGCTTCGCTGGGCAATGTCTAACACGGATAACATGCTGACGCCAATTACCAAGATTTTTCTTTCATGTAAAATGCAATGTCTCTCATAGCTAAATTCTAAGGGAATGTTAGGTGTTTAGCCAAGCATCGTACACAACTTCGCGTATTGAATTTGCAGACATTCTTTTTGCGCAAAATTTATGGACAGACACGGCGCATATATGCATTGTAAAACCAGTAGCCCCGTTCAACGCTACATAGCTTGCGATATCCAAGCCCCAAATTTTATTCACTCACGTGCTTTAGGAGAAGGAACTGTGGTTCAGGCATGGCAGCAGAAAGAAGCCGTCATACCATTCAATAAGTGCGGCTCGAGCCACCCATGCCCCAAGCATACACGAAGGGAACGAGCGCGCGCGGCCGCCGAGCGAGACGGACCGAGCGGCGTCCTGGCCGTGACGTCACACGTGAGAGGGCGCCACTCCTAATTCTCGCCGCTAATAACGCAAAGCTATTCCAAACTGTTTCTATCTGCAATCAGCCCTACACGATTGGTCAAACATTTTACGGGCCACCCCCACTTCGCCTGTCTGTCATGCGACGTCACGAAAACCGCGAAACCTCCCCATCTGATATGACGTGTACACACTGATTATGCATCATTAGGCCGAACAAAAGAAACAAATTATTTCCGATTCTACACTTTTTTTCTTTTTTTTTCATTAGCCCTTCGCTATTGGTCAAAAATGTTTGGGCTCCACCCATTTCGCCTGTTTGTCATGCTACGTCACAAAACTGAGAAAACTCACCACGTGAAAGCGACGTGTACGCATTAAAGATGCATTAATGTGCCGAAAAAAAAAATTTTTTTTTCGGAATAGCCGGAGACTGCCCTGTTCCGAAAGGGATAGAATATGTCTGCCTATCATTCGGACACTGGCTACTCGGAGGTTCTGGGGACCATGTATGTATTTACGTATAATAAACATTTTTCCGTGGCAGTACAACATTGTTAAGCAATTTCGGCACGTTTACGACATTGCTCTGCAAACTCTTCTTCGCTGTAAAGCTGTGAAGGCACTATTGTGCTTCTTAAGAACGACGGGCTTGTCCGACCATCTGTGACTGTTAATGCAATTTCTGTAAGGCCACACACGTCAGCGAACTCACCGCAATTTCCTTCTTTCCTTCCCTCTTCTCTCTCCCTGTTATGATTGTTTTCCCCCTTTTCCATTCCCCCGGTTTAGGGTAGCCAACCGGACGTTATTCTGGTTAACCTCCCTGCCTTCTACTTATCTCTTTCCCTCCTCCTCCTTCTTCGCTGAGGATCTGTTTTAGCGGCATTTTACACCTTCCGTTTCACGACGCCGTGATTTTCGACCGGCCACCTCAAGCTAAGCAAAGGGAAGCGGGCTAACCGCAGACGCCGGCAACACCCTCCTCATCCGTTTATCTACTTTCACTGCTTTACGTAGGCTTTACCGAAAGCCTCGCCACTGCTGCATGCTCCTCACCTCTTGTTAACCAATTAGGTAAGACGAAAAAAACTGTCCAGATAGACAATGCAATTCGTTATGAAAGCAAACAAAAGTGACTTCCTATAAACCGAGAGAGCGTTTTATGGTCGGTTCAAACACCGCCATGCACCCAATACACGGCGCAAGTGTGTGTGTATCTGTTTTTATTTCTCTTTCTTCTTTTCTTTTTTCTTTTCCTTTCTATTTTTTTCTTTTTTTTCATTTCGCCCTCATCGAAATGCGGCCGCCGCGGCCGGAATTCAATCCCGCGCCCTCGAGCTTTGCAGAGCAACGCCAAAGCGCCACAATGGCGGGTTTATTTAACGTCAGCGAGGCACATTCGAATAAGTGGTATTAGGCAACAAACGTAACGGGCCAACAGCGGATAACAGGTAGTACATTGCAGTAACAGATTGGGTGCCCAAGACTAGGTATAGGGAAGCGCAGTTAGGAAATTCGCACTCGGCTCACGTGAAACAGGAGTAATCGGTGAGCGCTGGGAGAGTACACCTCATCCTGCAGTGGACATGGAGATGATAATGAAGCAGCTCCTTCTCTTCCTTTGCTGCGGACGTAGGTAGGTGGGATTAAACGGGGTTTCATTAATTGGAGATGTTGTGAGTCATAAGCCTCCGGATACTCCATTTCACTTTTATGCGAAAAATAATTTTGCTTAGAAAACGAACAAAAAAGGAAAATATCTGCGGGCGTATTACTCTGATAAGACATAATCCAATTTGAAGTGACCAACTTTCACTATTGTTATGGGAAGCAAAAAACATTTTCTTCTAAAACACGCAGTCAGTGACAGGCTATAGTACGTATAGTAGCTGACAATGGAATAGGCCCAACGCCCGCCTGCATGCTTCATAGAAGGACCCGAACATGAAAAGGAAGACCGATGACTGAAAAGAACGAGAACAGGAGAGAGGGAAGAAATAAAGAGGCCAAAAAGTCCGCTATATCAGTTCTGTGAAAGCACCGAACGTGCTAGTGCTCCACAAAACCCTACAACCATAACGAGATAATATTACAGAAATAAATTGAAATTGTATCGTCACACAAGTTTCGTTGTACTTAGCTACGTACGACTGCGCTGTCTTGAAGCACGTGCGCCAAGCCCAACCACGTGACCGTGGTCGGAGCTGCATGCAGCCAAGGGGATTCATAAGAAGCGAAAAATATTGACGTCGCCAGCGGCTTCTCAGATTCTGTTTAGACGACACGCTCACGCACTTTTGGCATATGCGCAGAAGTTGAGTCATGTGTGATAAAAATCAGGCGAATACCTTTACTTGCGTTTTGACAGCATCGACGTAGGCGCATTTTCTTCTGCTCTGTTTGGCACCTGATTATTTTCGCGGGCCTCAGATGCAACGCCCACCAGTTCGGGAAGGTTTGTTTCTCGGTATTTCTTTTTCCTTGATAAACTATCGAGCAATCGCGTGTTAGCAACTTCTGTAAGGAACGGCTAACCGACTGCGTGGCTTTTGTTTTCGCTGTTCACGTATGCGGAATGCGTAAGCCATGACAGCGCAACAAGGTGACCAGAGCTGAGCTAATATCTCACGTGGAATCACTTGGAACTTCCTTGACACCGAAGGGTGAGAGAGCGAAGTATAGCGCGCCTCCAACCGGCACTTATAATGAACGGGGTGCTTACCGCAACAGAAGCGTTTTGGAGACTTGCTACCGAAAAGACATGCAACCGCTCAAGACATCCGAAAACGCATTGCCCATGGCCCTATACAGATTAACAGCCTGCACACAAGGAAACAACGCATCGTAATAGGTGCTATTATTCTCAATCTTCGCACTTGCGAGACCCAGTTGGATTTATTTGTAACCGGTTTTCTTTCTTTCTCATCCTGCATCTTCACGGCTCGCGGCTAACACGTGTTAGGAAGTGTTACGAGGCGCATCACGCCTGCAGTCTTTTCTTTTCCTGAAAATTTCCGGGCTCATTTGTCTTGACTCCGTCGGGCCGTAGTCGCGCTATTCGACGTTCGTGGTCGTTCTGCTGCAGTCCTATCCGCAATTATCTGTCTATTTCTGCGCTACTGCAACCTTCATGAAGTGGTGGCGCGTCCGGAAAGTAAAAGCGATGGGCAGGAGAAACGGGCGATACCACGGAGGCGTTTCGCGTCGACTCGGACCCGTCTCCCCTGACTAGAGGAATATTAACATATCAGCACGCGGCGGCACGACTGACCCTGTTCGGACGAGCAACCGGTGCCGTTGTCCTGGTAGCTTCAGTCCTGCGGGCGTTGCGGCGCCACCCGGTGCGGCCCAGAAAGCGAAAGCGGCCCCAAGGTCGCCCCACTCTCTCTCTCTCTTTTCCGCCCTTCCTTCCCGAATGCCAAATCCCCGAGTCATGATGCTTGAGCGCGAGGCGAGTGCCCTGATATCTGGCGTATACCGCAACTGTCACTTCGTCTTAGCTCTTGCGCTTATTAGCAAGCTAAGGCGCGCGACACAGCGTATTTGCTGCAGCAAGTGGTTTAAACCTACTGTTCTTGTTTGCCTCATGCCTCTATTATGTGACTTCATCATTTATTTCTCTCTATATCTCTATATTTTGTACTTAAATTGCGGCATCGTACTTAAATTGCGTCCTAATGGTCTGGAGCCTTTACACAGCCGATATGGTGAATATACTTTCCTGGTGAGCTTTTGAGAGGTCGTGGAATGGTTGGAAAGAGTGCCAAGGGCATCAGACTGTCTAGAAGATGGTGGAAATGCGGGAGATCAGTAAATAATAGGATGACATAATGAAACGAAGTCGGCTGCTTGACAACATAAGAAGAGATTTGTCTCCATGTACGCGCAGAAGACCTCGTTTTCCCAGAGGGACGGCGCGACTAATAGTGCCCAAGAACGCGTTGAGCATTGCGGTCACATATCTGCAAGAGAGTGAATCGAAGGACTCATGGTGACACCATTAGTCTAACCGGCTGAACGTCAGGCTACATATTTAACCGTATATCTATAGCACCACCTCCACAATGCTCGCTCCCGTGTGCTCTGTGTATGCGTGTGCAGCACACTGTGCACGCATACTATATGCACTCGGTCGCGCCTTGATATGGCTACATCAGTACGGGCGTTCACCTTTCGCCGAGGTGAATGAATGCATTAAACGAGCAGTGTACATGGCCATGGACTCCTTAGTAGGGTGTAGCTGTGCTCAGCATCGTTGGCTTCACGAACGGGGCGCTGTGTTTGGGGCTTATCCTCCTTCAGCTTCGACATGCTAGATTTAGCAGTAACGCCTCCCAGCACTAGTTGGGAAGAGAAAAGTGGTAGCTAACGGACGCATCACATGCGGGAAAATGAAAACAGGATCGTTAGAATGAGAGAAAAATAAGAAACGAATTTTTTTAATTATTATTTTTGACAGAACATACTTATAGTGATCCTGGCTGAACAACGGATGAAGAAGACAAGAATGATCATAAAAGAAGAACGAGGCGAATATGGAAGGCTGTAATGGCTAGTTACTCGTATAATTAAAGCAGCATATGTTAAATCGTGTTGGAAGTTTATACCAATATTAGAAATGCATCCATTTGGTTAATACAATTCTCTCAGAAGATAAAATGCAGAAATTATGAAGAAATGGTCTACCGAGGCTGTTCCACAAATGGCCTAACCTAAAGCACACAATCATCCACATTGATATTAAACTTAATTTCAGTAACTAACTTTTTTTAAAGTTAATACTATTACCAAGTTAGCGTGGAACGAGAAGAAAGGGAACCGAGAAGCCAGTTTTTTATTAGTCATATCATAATAAGCCAACAAAGACACCAAGGACAACATAGTTGAAATTACTTGTATTTATTAATTGAATTAAAGAAATTATATATTAACGGAAATGAAAGTGAATGAAAAAAATGGCCGCAGGTGGGATACGAACACACGTCGGATACGAACCGCGAGCGAGCGAGCATTCCCCGCTACACATACTCTCGGGGATGAATGGGATATACACTCTAAAAAAATGTACACCTTTTGAGTCGTATCTTGCCACACAACAATAAATGTCATCTGTCTTGTGCGCACTTCCTTCCTTTAACGCTGCGAGCGCTGCACTTCCCAGTAACGACGCATGCGCTTTATCAGCATGACATAGCATTCCCGACAGGAAAGTAGCGGGCGCGGCGTTTTCTAGAAAGGAAACGCAAGCACGGCAGATGATGATTATCGTTGTGTGGCAGATATACACCCCAAAGGGTGTACCTTTGTCTAAGAGTGTATAGAGTTTAAGTTTGTTGACATTGCATTATCTCTTTCTGAAAGCGAGGGAGGAGGGAAGAGAAAAGTAGAAGGCAGGGACGTTCACCAGAATAACATCAGGTTGGCTACCCTACACCCGGGGAATCTTTGTTTTCTGAAAGCGAAATCAACTGAACAAAAATGCCTGAGCCGTCAATATCGCCGCCCCAGATTTCGTCACGATGGCACCGTCACCATCGGCCCGGGTATACGTGAGCAGCTACTAGGGCTGTTCAGTTTCGTTATCTTCCTTCCCTCGGCGGCAGCGCATTGTCTTGATGCCAGTGACGCACTAAATATGCACCATCATTGCGACATGCATCGCTTCTGCGACCAAGCAAGCTTTCGGCGGCACACGTTCCCTGCTATATTGGCAATAAAAAATTGAACTGCTTACCTTCGAAAAAGACAACGTGAATAAAAACTTAAAGCGGACTGGCCGCAAGGAACGTGCTCACGGGGCCATACTATTGATCACAACATTACAAAATGCTAGGCGCGGTCAGGTTGACTTTAGAGGTTTTCAAGCATTGACTGACGGGCTAGTTGGTTCATTATCACAGAAAGAACAGCGCTTCAAGTTGTTAAATATGTGCGTGTGTGGTTCCTCCTTTGTGTCCAGTCTTGAGGCGCTGTTCTTTCTGTTACTTTACACACGTTCTTTTTCTGCGTTAATTACGCTTTCTAAATGCGTTTAATTGGAAAATTTTTGTTCGCACAGCTCTTACAGAAGCATGTTTAATAAAAAATTCTTCGCTCGGCTAGATAATCTCGAGGACGGGTTCCAAACTACTCATTTTCTTTAGCCACCTAAGATTAATTAATGGAAATTTAATTAAGGTCGTTTTGTTAATTACCCACACAACTCCTCAACTTATTCCGCATCTCGAGGTTGCCAATCTGAACACTGGAGTGTTAAAATGATGTGCCCAATATTTCTATTGGCTTAATAGTTTTGTTTGGTGCAGTTAAAAGCAGCCGGCATATTGATGTTGTAGTAGGCTTTTTATAAAGCAAGTGGTGAAAGGTTGGACCGGTTATCTTGGCGCAAATCAAGTTCATGAGCTCAAACGAATGTGCCCAACCGTGCACTTCTGCCTTTACAACCGATTCTCCTACATTATACAAGAAGCACCTCTGCGCTACGGTACATCAGACAAGGTGTGCGAGAAGATTTCGCGCGCTCACAAATTAGATTTCTGAGCGTTGGTGGCATCAGGCCCGGTTTCCTGGCATCGTCAGCAAGTAAAACAGTTACTTGGGGGAAAGCATTGGATACATTTTCAGTACTTTGTAACATATGGAGCAGTGCGGACAAGTACGTTGGAACTAAAGGTACTGAAATATTATAATGAGGGTTTCGCAGCATACATCTTGGCTGTCTAATGTTAAGACCTAAAGAAGAAAATGCTGTTATTTTGTGACATTCACGACAATATTATGACAATACGTACAGGCACGTGAAATATGAGCTCCGACACTAGGGCCCGTGATGGAAACCATGGACTACAGGGCCAAAGTTCGACGTTTTCAAAGTTATCGGTTATCTCAAGACACGCCTGCATGTGTTTTTGATATCTCGTATGTTGTCACGGATTCAATAGCAAAAAAAAAGCGTTATCTTATCAGATTGCGCATGCAAAGCGAGTACTGGCGTACATTCTCGATCACATATGAGCGCCCGAGTTAGTACGCGATGTATGCGAGCATTCCAATCTGATGAACCGATGCCTTGATCCGTAGATCAGATTCAGAGGAAGCACTACATGGCACGCAGCCATCGTTGTGCTTTGAGTGTTTTCTTTTTCAACGCAAGCTCGCCTTTATAATGAGTTGGATTCGTGACTCACTCTTTTGGACCTGCCTTGTTCTTCACATCACTACAACCTGACAGTATACACGTGCTACATCTTCATTCAGTCAATACTGGGAAATGGACCGGGACTTTTGTTGGGCGTGTGCGTTTACACATTTAACGCAACAATTTATTTCTCATAACATACTTTTTATTTAGGAGGTTGTAAAAGACAGCAACTTTATATTAACAGGAGGTTTTAAGAATAACGTTTAAATGCTTATTAGTCAGCTGTCACCTCATGGTAAGGAATTGAATTTCAATAAAGATATTCTTATGATAATTAAAAACCTATCCGCTTGACAATGTTTCATTGGAGTTCCCCCTTTGCAAGCTGATATCGACTTGAAGGTGGTTCGTATCGTGGGCCCTTGACGTATGTACAACCGTCAAACAAAGGATTATTCTGAATGTTTCATTTGAGGAAGGCGTGTTACCCTCCTGCCCTTCACTCCGGTTCGCAGAGAATACGAAAGTGCGGCGTGAAGAGCGTCGCTAGTCCAAACTCACGAGCTACCGCGACTCATCTCGCCTATATCGCGGTCATTCAGGCTTAGATAAGACATGCACACTTTATATCGACACATCACGAATACAAAAAGTGCTGCCCGCGACCAGCCCAGCTAGGTTTCTTTCATTTCGTACTTCGTCCTAGGAGAGATCAGGCAGGCCACCGACAAATGAAAGCGCAACATCATAGAGAACAAAACAGAGAATGGAAGAAGGAAAGGCAGGGGGGATAACCATGGACGTGCCCGTTTTGTTCCCCTACACATGGGGAGGGAAAAAATGTAATTGTAATTTAGAGGTAAATGCGAGAGAAATGCGGTAGGCATTACGGCACACCTCTGTGAGGTCTCGGAAATATGACTGATACCAGGTTTACCACATTGCAAAGTGCGGTTCAGGAGCTCACTCGACACACGTCTTGTCTCGCGAGTAAAGCCTACATCCACGCGCCACCGTGGCGCGTGGATGGAGGGGCTTTACTCGCGAGGAGCGAAGTGTATCCTATACGAAAGTCTGAAGCAACCCACCCACCCACGTACCCCCCCCCCCCCCCCCGCCACACATATATATATATATATATATATATATATATATATATATATATATATATATATAGAGAGAGAGAGAGAGAGAGAGAGAGACGCTTTTCTAAGCGGTGTCATCTCCTCTCCACCGCTCCCGCGTGACCAGTTTGCCAGACTTCACACGCTTACACTTTCTTTCCACTTGGACAATCCTAATGCTTCGCATTAAAAGAAAAACAGATAGATAAGGAAAAAGAATGAAGAGGTAGTGAGAGTGAACACTGCAGTACACACAGTGCAAGCACCTTCAAGAAGCACAGTTGGTCTTTTGTGGCTTTGTGCTTCGAATAATGCTTAGGCCAAGTTCCCAGGATATTTTTCTCCGAGAGTGGTCTGCCGTCGAAGCAGCTAATAGTAGCTCACGGAGCAGAGTGCTGAGTGTGGAAGAGACAAAGAAGGCGCTCTTTACTGCCTCGTCACCCTCCGAAAATTGCACACCGCGCTGCTAGCCATTCCTAGGAAATTGTATATGCGACGCCCAGCCATTTGCAACACAGCAACATTGTTTTTCTATGAGGGAGTCCAGGTGAGAGAAAGGTTGGTTATGGAGATGAAAACATGCTATTTTCTGCAGCAATTTAGGAATGAATGAATGAATGAATGAATGAATGAATGAATGAATGAATGAATGAATGAATGAATGAATGAATGAATTCATTCATTCATTCATTCATTCATTCATTTATTGAGAAAAGGGAGGCGCAAACATCGGTGGAAGCACGTCTCAGCAGTTTTGGAAAGGAGCGGGGGACAAAAAAGAGGAAAAGCTGGAGTCCGGGTGGCAGGCGAAGTCGCCGTTTAGGGTCGAAAGAACATAAGCGAGAGTTGGTGAAACCGGTTGAATTCCAGTGTAGATGTGTGATGTGGCGAGCAAATGATTGTAGTCACTGCCCAGCATGCGTCCTTCGCAGCGGAATAGGCGTCCGCTGTTCTTGGTAGTAAACGTTTCCTGAGTACCAATATCAGCAATACTTATTCATCGGCCGTACCTCGTCGCGTATTCCTTAGTGGCAGGCTCTGTGGATTACAGCTGCGCTGTCGTGACAACTTACGACCATACTCGTGACTCTTGCGATTGGGCGAATACTATAAACATGGATTTACTGCGCAAGTTAAAGAACAGACAGTTTGGAATAGAGTTTTTCGCCTTACATACGCTCAACGCAAGCACCTTTGCAGCATGTTACGGTGCGCATCCCTTCAAGAAAGAGTTTAATGTATGCGAATCCAAACATAGGAACGCTTTAGAAGACAGGATGCCATCTTCGGCCTCGTGCCAAACATATCCAAGCCAACACAGTCTATTAGCCACCATGCTGTCGTTTCTATGCAAGGTGGTTATATACTTAAGCTTCTTCGGTGGAAGTCCAAGCCGCCGCTTAGGGGAGCGAGTGAAGCCGGCGGCGGACATATTGCTATAGATGAAAAAGAACGCGCGCCTCCAGCATAGGTGGCCGCGGCATACGCGCGGCGCTCCCTGCATTTGCGCTTCCGCGCTGAAAAATAAAATTAAATCGCTTTAAGAAGTATATCAGTCCACGTATGTGTGTCGCTGTTGTCGAAAAAAAAAAAACGCTTGCGTCGATTGATTGCCGCAGGCTTTGAGAACGGTATCGGCGGGATGCTTCGCCAATCGCACTTCCTCACTTGGTTATATTATGCATGGTCTCTCCATACAAACTAAGCTTGCGTGATGTGAATGTTTAATGATTCACCGCTGTTTACCCATTAATTACCGTGAAAGATTATCAGACACATTGCATAAAGACTGAATACACTTCCCGTCCGTCAACTTTTGACTGAATGGTGCCCACTATTTCATCTTTCGTCTTTCGTCTTTAATCTTTCACATGGTTGTTGACATGTGGAGAAACTGTACTGAATATTTCGTATGTGTTTCAGGTAGTTCCAAAAAGGCATTCACGCAACTGGAGGCCTTGCTTAAAGCGCAATATTATATTACCGCATTTACGCGAATAAAACGGAGGATTTATTTCGAGGTTTCTGGTCTCAGAACGCGCTTCGCAGTTTATTCCGATTCATATGACAAATATAACGCGGCTTTCGTTTCTTTTCTTTTTATGATTGCCTGCTCTCCGTGCAATATAATGGGATTACACTGCCGATGACCTTGCTCAACGCGGAAGTAAAAAAAAATCGCTTCTTTCGAGTCTTCCATTGTAGTTCGCACTTTTGTATTATAGCGAGGAGGGCTGCCTTACGGCATAGAAAGAAAAAAATGTAAAAAAAACATAAATGCGAATGCAATTATGCAGGAAGTCCAACAAGATTCCCTGCACAATGTGGATTGTACTATGGATTCCATGTCTACTACGTTTCCCACATTTTCTGCTCTAGTAAAGAATGAATCTGAAAAACTGTAACATCGCCAACGTGACACAGCGAAGTCTGGCGTGGAAGTTGGGACAGAGCGCACTGCTATTTTGTGCATTTGATACATATTCAAATTCAGGCAACCAATTTGAGCATTATGACGGTTGTTACAAGCTATTATATAGGGATAGCGTTATAATTGGCGTTATAAAAACCAGCCTTTTGCCTGCCGCCAACGTTGTTTCAAATCACATTAAAACATATTAATTTTGGAGGATCTTAATAATCCCTTATAAGTTCATTGTGAATCAGCTTTATATTATTGCTTCACTGTACTGAAAAAGTCATTACTTGTCAGACGAGAGGCTTCTGGAAGAACGACGCATAAGTAAAACATCCGGAAATCTCTAAGTTATGCTCGAGTGATTTACACCGGCAAAAAAAAAAACTAACAAAAAGAGGAATAACAGCCGCGTTACTGGGTCCTGTAGTGTGCATACGTTTGTATGCTTGAAAGTCGGATATATATATATATATATATATATATATATATATATATATATATATATATATATATATATATATATATATATATATATATATATATATATATATATATACAAAAGTAACGACACTTTCTTGTGGTGCTGCTGTGCCCAGGCAAAGTGTATGAAACTGTGTGTAATAGTATAACGTCCTTGAGGTACTTTATACTGATGCTTGCTGGGGATGTAGAAAGTAACCCCGGCCCTACCAATCAGGACGTCTTGACCGAAATTCGCAGGGTGGCTGCTGACATGACTGATTTGAAGAATGACAACAAAGCTTTAACTGAATCTCTGTAAGCCATCCATGCGAAGTTAGATACTTTGGCAAACCCCGAGGGCAGAATAGCAGGCGTTGAGGATAAAATAGCCACGCTTGAAAATACCATTAGTAGTCTTGCAATCCAGGTTGATGATCTCGAAAATAGAAGCAGAACATTAAATTTAATCTTTTATGGCATTCCGGAAGTAGAAAATGAGAAACCTGACGACCTTAAAAGAACAATCTCTGATAAGATCATCAAGGGTACCATCGGTGTCACGGTCTCGGGAATCGAGGGAATGCACCGCCTAGGTACTAAAGCAGAAAATAAAACGCGACCTGTTATCCTCAAGTTGCAATGTTTCGAGGACAAGGCGAACATATTGAAGAACTGCTCCAAGCTAAAGAATTCCAACATATTTGTGGGTGAAGATTTTTTTATCCGCGTGCGTAACATCCGAAAATAACTTTGGAACAGCAGCAAGAGCAACCGAGATAGGGGCGAAAAAGTTACACTTGCGTTCGACAAGATTAAAATCAATGGCCAAGTTTACGTCTGGAACGAACATAAAGGAGCCCGAGTGCCCGTGGAAAAGAAACCTGCCGTCCCAAAGAAAAAAAACTGACTAAACATGAAACGCCCTCCAGCCTAGTGATAGTGAACATAAATGCCCGAAGTGTTGTGAACAAAAGCACAGAACTTGAGGCATTTATTATAAAACATAGACCAGATATTTTAACAATAACCGAAACATGGCTTTCTCCTGATGTTTCAAGCAGCGATATCTTCCCTCAGGGTTATACTCTCATGCGCAAAGATAGGTCCTCTCGCGGTGGTGGCGTAGCAGTTTTGATAAGGGAAAATATTTACGTCACGCCTATGCCGGAAACGGTTGATGCTGAAGCACTTTGATGCAAAATCATGACAGATAAATCCTCCATTTTTTAGTCACCATATACCGGCCCCCTAATACTTCCTATGATATGCTACACGTGCTAGCAAATGATATGGAAAATCATTTTACACATACTACAAAGCTAATCCTTACGGGAGATTTCAACCTTGCTAGTATTGCATGGGACTCCCTTGATAACATAGCTGATACAACTCACGCAGAGGTACTGCTTGATCTATGTTTTAATCTTGGCCTTAGACAAATCATACGAGAGCCAACACGTGTTACTGCAAAAAGCAGGAATGTACTCGATTTGACGTTTGTGAGTGATGCTATCGCAGAAGACAGTGTTTCATGGGAAGTTGTCGATGGCATATCGGACCACAAAGCTACTAAATGTTCCTTGCTGTTCGGCGCACCTCCGCCTACCCAAAAAGGGAGTACACGAATTTTCGACTGGGCGAATGCCGACGACGTCAGCGTTCTTGATTATCTAGATCACTCTTACTCCACTTTTACATCGTTCTCGAATGATCATACAGTTTCAGTAGATGGATTATGGTCAACATTGGAAAGAATCATACAGCACTGCTTATCAAAATATATTCCCACAAAGATCAAACCAGTACGTAAGACAAACCCTTGGATAACAAGAAACACAATACAACTAAAGCGAAAAATTGCCAGACTAAGGAAACTGATCAGTTTCCTTAATCTCGAGATTTCTCTTATTTTTTCTCTTATTAATCTCTTATTTATATTTATATCTTATTAATCTCTTATTAAATATTATTATTATTTCTCTTATTATTCTCTTATTTCTCGAGAAATAAACTACCGCTACCAGGCTACACTACTAAAATATGCGAAAACTCCCTGGCACTAAAGTCAGCCGTAAAAAAAGGCAACAGATGAATACATGAATGTCACCTTAGTAAGTTTATCAAAACATCTCCGTCTAAGTTTTGGCGATACCTTAATTCGAAGTCACGTCAGACCAGTAATCCATCACCAACTGAAGCTATGGCAAAGGCTACAGAGTTCAATGAATACTTTATTTCAGTATTTACACAAGGCAACGGTAAACAACCCAACCTTCAATCCCTTCCTAGCTACTCAGCAAAACTAGACGACTTAATCTTAACCGAATCGGGAATTTTTTCCCTCTTACTTGAAATAGACCCAAAAAAATCCTGTGGTCCTGACAACATACCAAATGCATTTTTGAAGCGCTACGCGGAATGGATGTCCAAGTTCTTGCTGGTTATTTTTTTTTAATCATTGCAAATGGATGAGGTTCCAGTGAAAAGGAAAACTGCTAAGGTTATCCCTATACATAAATCCGGTGAACTTACCAGCACAGCAAATTACCGACCAATCTCGCTTGCTTGTACGACCGGCAAAATCCTTGAACATATAATCCTAAAACACACAGTGTAATTTGTAGAAAAAAAATTAATTGTCCCTAATCAGCATGGCTTTAGAAAAGTATTGTCTACGACTACTCAGTTGATTGAGACAATCAACGACTTAGCGCTTACATTGGACAAATGCAGTCAAACCGATATGATATTCCTAGATCTATCTAAAGCATTCGATCGAGTTTCCCATCCAAAGTTACTTCAGAAACTTATCCACAACCTCGGTGATAACAACATCACCAAGTGGATAAAAAGTTGTCTTACAGGTCGACATCAATATGTATGTTTCAAAGACTACTCTTCGGATTGCGGCGATGTGCTATCTGGCGTCCCACAAGGAGCCGTTTTAGCTCCTATCCTCTTTCTTCTTTTTATCAATGATTTACACATTAATACTAACGCCACAGTAAGAATGTTTGCAGATAACTGTGTTATCTACAACGAAATAACCTGTCGTAATGATCAGATAACCTTAAACAGTGCACTTGAAAATATAACACAATGGTGCCAAACGTGGCAGATTGTGATTAACACAGAGAAAACAGTTTGTATGACAGTGACGAATAAAAGAGCGCCCATGAACTACCCGTATTATTTACAAGGACAGATGTTAAAGAAACTAGAAGAGTATAAATATTTAGGCGTCATCGTTTCATCAGATCTTAAATGGGACAAGCAGGTAACATACATTGTTAATAAATCACTGGCCGTTCTATACTCGTTAAAACGCTCGCTTAGATCCGCATCAATAGACACTAAACGCTTAGCATACCTGTCACTAGTTCACTCTATACTGGAATATGGAATAGTATTTTGGTTTCCATTCCGTAAGCAGTACATAGCAAAATTGGAGAGCGTACAAAGGAAAGCGATTAGATTTACTTTTAATAAGTATCACCGTCTTGACCTCCCCCCCCCCCACAGAACTATTAAGGCGAGCTGAACTTCCCACTATACAAAATCGAGCTTGACTATTTCGTCTTAAGTTTCTTTTCCTTCTTCTTTTAAATGGCAGTATGAAAATCAATGCGAGTGACTACTTGCTGCAGACAGATACACGTAGTTCTCGAACAAAACACACCAAGCAATTAACAGAATACAGATTTCACAACGACATATTCAGGTACTCCTTTTTCCCACATTCAATCCGGGAATGGAACATGTTGCCTGATGACGTTGTCACCTGCACATCACTCGAAACATTTATCGCCAAGTTATCAAACAATGCTCTGTAGCTACGATCTGCACATAGGTGAGCTGCGTCGTGCAATGGCATTCTAATTCACTTAGCAGTGTCTTGCATTCTGCCGGGACATAAACACCTGCTGAATCTTGTCTCTTGCGCATTACACATCCAAAATATTTACATTTTCTTTCTTTGTTCTTCTTCTGTGTGCTAAACCTTCCAACATGGCGTTTACTACCATTTTCCCGGCTCCTGATATAGAAATTGTATAATGATTATAAAGTGCATATGTACTGCCTTGTTCACCCAAACTTATCTATGTCCGCGCCTACTTGAACTGTGTTCTCTTGAATATGTATCCTGCCCCTTTCCTGCAACAGCCTCAAATGTGAGGCTAGCAGTATGTTCAAATAAATAAATAAATAAATAAATAAATAAATAAATAAATAAATAATTTATTTTTCCCCTCTTGGCGTGGCTCCCATATATATATATATATATATATATATATATATATATATATATATATATATATATATATATATATTGCGATATCTAAAAGTGCAGCTGTCCGTGATAGAGAGGTGCTAAGCGACAAAAACACAAGGAAGTTATATACTTTATTGGTTCGATGTAGGGGTCAAGTACGAAAATAAGGCCCCAGGTTCACAACACGAACGTAGATTCAGGGCGCAACTAGGTCACGTGACAAGCACAACCGGTTCTGATGATGAGCTGGCGATCGAGGCGTGGCTCCCACATAAAAATTTTTGATCCTGCTGTTAAGGAGAAAAGTGGGTACGAGTGAGTTCGCTTGTGTGATCAGTCAGGGCGCATCACCACGAGCATCTAGCCTTCTCAGAGGTGGCATCTAAAACCGAGAGTATGTTCAGAGCAAATACGGTATGCTCTGCAAAAGGGTACGCATTTGGGCTGGTTGGTTCATGATTCTGAGCAATAAAAACAGCGCTAAACGACAGGACGAGTGAAGGGACACAGACAACGGCGCTGACTAACAACCAAAGTGTGTTTATTCCGTCAGTCAGCATATATATGCTCCGCCGCTATCTGAAACTACAGAATCTACAGGATAGGGCATGCGCAGGGGGAATGCAAATTAATGTGATAAGAAGGCAATCTCCTTTGGAAGGAGAGAAATGGACGGGAGGCTTATACATGCATCACCACTAACGTGAATGTGGAAGGCTTCGGATATAAGGCGTGCGCGGTCATCACGATATTTTGACAAATATGTTACACCTTCGAAGGATGGCTTGCAGCCGCATTCATTGCAATGTAACGACAACTGACTATCTTTTGCCCGTTTTTGAAATTTGTTGAAGTGCTCACGCATGCGGTCGTTGATGCAACGCCCCGTTTGGCCAATATAAAAACGCTTGCATGAAAGAGGGATCTTGTAAACCACACCGTCACAACAGTCAGCAACAAACCTCTGTCTGTGCTGTTTTTTACAACTTTTTTGTTATTGCTTATCATATTAACTTGGTGGCACAGGCTACCTAACTTATTTTTGGCAGTAAACAGCAACCTAACACCTGCCCTACTGACAACTTTTTTGAGGTTGTGCGCAACCTGGTGAACATATGGTATTACCGCAACCACTTGCCGTGAGCGATTCTCGGACAGGGCAGCTGCCGACTGCTTTCCTTTAAGGTTCGCTACGAGGCTTTCGGCGATGCTGGTCAAAAGTGGTACCGAGAACCCTGCGAGCTTCAGTCTGGCTACTTGCTTTTCGAAGCTTACATCCACTTGGTGGTCACATGACCGGATGAGGGCCGCCTTCATGCAGGAACTTGCTATACCGCGCTTGACTATCTTTGAGTGCGCGGACGAAAATGGAAGAAGGTGCTTATGAGACCGAGGAGCGTAACTCCAACATACATGATTGCTTGAGAACGTTAGCTCCAAGTCTAAGAAACGGAGTTTGTTGTCGTGCTCAGAAGAAGTTCCATCAAGATTTGCGAATGGCGTCTCAGACAGCAGACTTCCTGTGGGGCAACTTGGTGGTTCGACTGCCTAGGAGAGGACGTAGGAATCCGGGGCAAGGCCAAGAGGTAACAACATTCGGGGATGCCTCAATTCCCAACAATGTCGCCGATCTACTCAAGCTTGGTCCTAAATTTTGTGAGCACCCTTCTTTGGACAAGACGGAACTGCTCAGCCTCGTCAGGACAGCTGCCGGTAGAGCAAGAACAGATGAAGCTGACAGATGCATCAGAGAAGGTGTCGACTGCCTGCCCCAGCAGCTCAAAAAAGGTAACACAGTTCGGCTCCGCACAGCAGTGACCGTCCTTCGAAATGCGGGGCTCAAGCTGCTCCTATCCGACAAAGAAGGCGGTTTTGTCGTGATGCCTGGTGACCTGTACAAGAGCAAAGCTGACTCGGCCATTCTAGGCAACTTCAAGGAAGTGCATGGGGTGGCTCCTGCGAAGGTCAAAACAAAGGCTGTTCAGCTCTGCGAAAAAGCCGGACTCTCCAAGTTGGCCTCCTCCATAAAGGCCTGCAAGGAAACCAGCCTTTCGGTGTTCACCAGGGTTCTCGGTACCACTTTTGACCAGCATCGCCGAAAGCCTCGTAGCGAACCTTAAAGGAAAGCAGTCGGCAGCTGCCCTGTCCGAGAATCGCTCACGGCAAGTGGTTGCGGTAATACCATATGTTCACCAGGTTGCGCACAACCTCAAAAAAGTTGTCAGTAGGGCAGGTGTTAGGTTGCTGTTTACTGCCAAAAATAAGTTAGGTAGCCTGTGCCACCAAGTTAATATGATAAGCAATAACAAAAAAGTTGTAAAAAACAGCACAGACAGAGGTTTGTTGCTGACTGTTGTGACGGTGTGGTTTACAAGATCCCTCTTTCATGCAAGCGTTTTTATATTGGCCAAACGGGGCGTTGCATCAACGACCGCATGCGTGAGCACTTCAACAAATTTCAAAAACGGGCAAAAGATAGTCAGTTGTCGTTACATTGCAATGAATGCGGCTGCAAGCCATCCTTCGAAGGTGTAACATATTTGTCAAAATATCGTGATGACCGCGCACGCCTTATATCCGAAGCCTTCCACATTCACGTTAGTGGTGATGCATGTATAAGCCTCCCGTCCATTTCTCTCCTTCCAAAGGAGATTGCCTTCTTATCACATTAATTTGCATTCCCCCTGCGCATGCCCTATCCTGTAGATTCTGTAGTTTCAGATAGCGGCGGAGCATATATATGCTGACTGACGGAATAAACACACTTTGGTTGTTAGTCAGCGCCGTTGTCTGTGTCCCTTCACTCGTCCTGTCGTTTAGCGCTGTTTTTATTGCTCACGGTATGCTCCTGTCGAAAAAAAAGTACTGAATAACAAGCGGTGTTGTAGAGCAAGGTTAATAATAACAAGGTGTTGTAGACCAAAGACAAGGCCACGCTCTTATCCCGGTGATCAGCGGAAATGAAATTCGACAGCATGTCAACTAGCATGTAACTGGTGAGGACAGCAGACCGTCACGTTGCATTTGAAGTAAGCCAACGTGTAACTACCGCCGGAATACAGTCATTGTAAGGCACATCCTGTCAGCTGTCGACAACTCTCGTCTTGCATAACATCAAAAGCCATAGTTTTGAATAATCAAGTTTATTGGTCACTCCGAGTGTTGTTTCCTGTGAGACAGCGGGCATGTAGTTGTCCAAACCACCTACTGGAAGGATGAATAAGGCGAAAGCACGTGTCGTATGGAAAAGATGGTGCGTATAATTACACCGCAAGCGGTATAGTCATCCTCGAACCGCCGTGCGTATAAATAGAGGGGCGCGGATACGTGTCGGTGGCGGAAAACCGTTCGCCCGTGTTCACGGTTCGTTACAGCGATCACTGTTTCCTTCTCGGTATACACCTGTATCCGAGGGCAGAGCAGCGGCAGCAAGGCGTATGCAGGAAAGAGAGAGGCCGGCCGAAAATGAGCTCAGAAAGCAAACTTCCCCCTTGTGTTTCTAGAGGATTGGGCGCGGGCGCTTAATAGCCGTGACCATGCGCTTACCGCGGCGGCGTTATTGATATCATCCGCTGGCGGCGTGCTCCGACTGTTTGGAAGGTGGCCTGTAAGCCTGGCTTATTGGTCCTCCGACTATTAAATTTTAACGTAAATGCGACGTAATTTTTGCCAATCCTGCAGCGCCTGATTTCTCTCACCTCTTTTTCTTTTTATGACTAAAGAAATCGCGCCGCTTGCCTACTTGTACTTCGTCTACTTTCGAATGATCAATAATTTAATTTTCTTTATCCGCTTCGGAAACAGCATATTTTTATTAGAGAGTTCTAGAATATGGGCCCCAAACGTTTCGAGGCCCCAAAGGAATAGCGTCGAAGCCGCTGCGCATGCGCGAGACGCAAACTGCGTTTGGGTTTTGCGTCAGGCACGCTATTTCAGTGATTTAGCGAGAGCCCCAAAAGCTGCCCTAAAAGCTTTGCGTCAACAAACATATGGCGGCACCCATCGAAGCGACGTCCCTAACCTATAGCGCCAAACTTGGCTCGATTCGTGGTAACTAGTGAAGCTCGTAAGCTTGGAGAAGTGACTGCGGTTGTCGCTTTCTCAGTTTCTCTCAACTAACGTGTGTAATGAAGAATGATTCATTAGACGCCGCTGATTCTTAATTCGATTGTCGATTTCATGGCTCGTAAGCCTAACACGGCTTAACTTGAGTGATGAAGGCATGAATGAAGGCACGTAAACATGGTTACTCAAAACTAAGCGAAACTAATTGCTTGCTGCTAATAGAATAACATCTAAATTGCAATTAAACGCGAAAATATGAAAGTCAAAGTTGCTCTTCTTATCATAAAATTGTATATTTTATTTGATTGTTTCTAATAGCTTTTCTTTGACGCCATAGTGGCGCTGTCAGCGCGAGACGCTATCCGCAAACGCAAAGCCCTATTCTAAAACTCTTCATTCCTGCATGCCCCAACGCTAACACCCGCAAAGTTATTTGGGGCCCCAAACTTCTGGGCCCCCTATTCTAAAACTCTCCATTATGAAGCAGCATCGAAGGGACCAAGTGAATTGGAACCTGCGCAAGTTTTCTTTTCTTTTTCCAACTGAGAAGTACGTTATATAGCTCTAAGTTTCAGACAAACTTGTCAATGCCTGTAGCGGCATGTGGACCTGAACTTGGGCCTTTATGGCAATAATTTTTTTCTGTCTCTCTCTTTCTCTAACGACACTCTTAGGTCTCTGCCTGGTATACTCGAGTTATTACCACGAAGTTTGTACATCTAAATCAAGTGCGGATTCTGCGTTCACCTAAGTTTATTCCCGAATGAAATAGATCTACATTATTTCCTTTCTTTTTTTTTTTTTGA
This sequence comes from Dermacentor albipictus, assembly GCF_038994185.2. Lineage (NCBI taxonomy): Eukaryota > Metazoa > Arthropoda > Arachnida > Ixodida > Ixodidae > Dermacentor > Dermacentor albipictus. The sequence goes on from NC_091821.1 coordinate 87,278,902, forward strand.
GAACAAGCGTTAGCTGTGTGAAAATGCTATACAGGGAGCCTTACGCACCGCAACCAACGCTGGCGGCAGCAAGCTGGCAGCTAGCAGCGGCACTGAGCTGGCGAATTGTGTGCCACCAGCGCTGCACACATTCGAACCAATACATATTGCTTACTCGAACAGTGCGCACAATACCTCAACAAATTGAACGCCACCCACGTGATGTACTGCCCGGCATTGTGTGCGTTCGGGGAATCGCGACGCGACCGCCACCGTACAGCGGGGACAGGAACAGAAGAACTTCACTTTGGCCTAGTTGGTATTTACTGCATATCATATTGACCGCAAATAAGACGGGGACAGTTGAAAGTTACCGCCCGTGCTGTTTATGTGTTCTCTCCCTCTGTCCCCGTCTTATTTGCGGTCAATGTGATATGCGGAGACAGGAACACTTAAGTTTAATGAATTAATTTCCATATACAAGCAAATGCGATGCGTACAAGTGGGTGTATTATCACGATTCAACGTTTAATCTATTTATGTTTTCGGGTGACAGGACCTTCTTCTATTTCGACATCCTTTAGTGACGTGACCTGCAGCGACCGGCCATACTGTGTGTGACCTGTACTGTCTTTGTTCTACTTAATTCTTCGAGCTTTTTCACCTTTCCCTTTCTTTCCTCTTTCCTGCCCTTTTTCCTATCTTCCATTTCTATGGTTCTGTCTCCTTCTTTATGAAGAGCAGGCAGGCGTTGTGCCCCTTCGGGTAGCAGTTGCCAGCCTATGTTTTCGAAACAAATAATAATAATAATAATAATAATAATAATAATAATAATAATAATAATAATAATAATAATAATAATAATACGCATGCAATAATTGTTTACGCACCACACCGTTCACATGCTATGCCGCAATGCAAATACCAAATATCAGGCGCATGCGCAGCGTGAGACGTCGAAGCAGCGATGTCACGAGAGTCAAGGCGATGTATATTTTGTGGAGGGAAGAATGTTGATGAGAAGTGTGATCTACACGTGCACTCAGTGGTCATCGGGTATATCTGCCACTGCCACACAAGGAGCGTGGAATGCTCAAATATGTATTTATATATGTGTCGGACCACTTCTCTGCGCCTCCCACCCCCCCCCCCCCCCCCCCCCACACGCACTATTAATACACCTCTTCTCACCATTCTTCCTTCCGCAAGCATCACACACTGTTTCGACTTCGCAGACTGTGCATCTACCTGATTTGGTATTTACGCTTGGGCATTGCTTGTGAAGGGTGTATAAAATAAAAACAATTTCATGACGGCAAAGTTCTGACCTATGCGGAGCGTACATACATTGCGTGAGATACATTGCATAGGATGAAAATAAAGATAAGCCACGGCGGCCGCATTTCGATGGGGGCGAAATGCGAAAACACCCGTGGGGTACTTAGATTTAGGCGCACGTTAAAGAACACCTGGTGGTACAAATTATTCCGGAGACCCCCGCTACGGCGTACCTCATAATGAAATCGTGGTTTTGGCACGTCAAATTCCATAATTTAAATTAAAGACAATTGTATACGCGGGGCATTTATTTTATACGCATTTAACCAACCACTTCACGAAAGCGTTACTTCGCATAGATTTCAACATGTCTGTTGGATGAGTATTAATTAATTTATTTATGTATTTATTTGTTTGTTTGTTTGTTTGTTTGTTTGTTTGTTTGTTTGTTTGTTTGTTTGTTTGTTTGTTTGTTTGTAGCATTGCAGATAGCGGCGCGAAAATCTGCAGGGAGAGCTCAAATAAAGCGCGCGACGCACGCGAGTATACACGCAGAGCAACTGTGGCGCACGACACCCACAGATGAATTGTGATGTATACGGTCACTTTGAAGCGCGCAGCAAACAATGGTTCTTGAGGGCCCTTGGAGGAAACGAGCGGCGCTTCCTCATTACGTTCAGCGCGCTCGTTGGGGCCTCCGCAGCTCGCACTGCATCGCGCTCCCCTTTTTTGAGAGACGCAGCTGTGGGTATCGCGTGACGGACACCAGCCGCCTGTTGTCAAGGCGCAGTGGCCGTCGCTGTTTACACGCGGCATGCCTCGCAGAACGCGCCAGCGGCCCGTACGGTTCCTCCCCACCCCTTCCCGCGACTGCACTTTGGACCGGGCCGAATTAGCCTGTTCCCTGCTCCAGCGGCCAACCGCGACATAAAAAGGAGAAACAGAAGCGACCGCGGAAGCAAAATTAAAACCGAAGCGCCTCTCGCTTTCTTCGGGCAGGCCTTCCTGCATCCGTGGTTTCAGCGAGCCCTTTTGTTCGATCTGCTGCCGTCCGGCCCGGCGCGCACGCCCGTCTTCACTTTAATTCGTACGACGTATGTGGCCTGCCCGAAACCGAAACGCACCGCCCTCTGCGCCCGCGAACGCGTTTGGAGCCAGGCTGCATGTATGCAGGAAGAGAGAGGCTGCGCTGAAGTGCTCGTCGTGAGCGCTCAGCGGTTTCTCGCATGGGATATCGTGCGGCCACTTTCAGCGAATGAAATGTATACGAGCTTCGAAAGTGGGCGTGCAGCGAAATCCCTCGCGCGGGAGAACGCCTGGAGCACGCCATTTCCGAGGACGCACGCAGGGCGTTTGCTTCGGCTTTCCTGCGTGGTCCTCAGGGTTTATGCGGCGTGTATGTACGTAGTACGATATGTGCGCATTGAGGACGGAGCACAACCGCTCCTTGAAGCCTAACCGTGGGTTATTCCCTCGCTGTGTAGTCGCGTGCACTGTGGCTGAGAGCGCATTGTGCATGGTGGTGCGCGTGCATGCGCGTGCAGTATGCACTTTTCATAATCACATTTTACGACCGGCCGTTTCCCGCAAGCTGTGAAGCAATCCCGGCCGCGTCCAATCGCGGTCGACTGGTCGCCATTGATAAATTTAGTCACTGAAATCACTGATACTATACTCGCTACCTAAAAATAAAATAAATAGTGCATTTTGTTAACGTTATGTCGTTGCAGAGGCAGAAACAGTTAGGAACACTGCTGCAGTTTGCAAGATGTTCCCATGCATTAATTGGCCTAATATGCAGGGAAGCCGACATACGGAGCTGCTACTGTATCATCTTGAGATATATAATTTCAGGGAATATATTCAAATAATTGGTTGCTCCACCATGGTTCACCATGTGTGATTGATAACCGCGTATATGGCTGGTAATTATAAATTTAACTGACAGACGCATTTACAAGCGTGTAAGATAACCGATGGTCATTAAGGGTTACGGACTGGATTCCAAGGGAAGGGAAGCGTAGCAGGGGCGGCAGAAAGTTAGGTAGGCGAATGACATTAACACGTTTGCAGGGACAACATGGCCACAATTAGTACATGACCGAGGTAGTTGGAGAAGTATGGGAAAGGCCTTTGCCCTGCAGTGGGCGTAACCAGGCTGATGATGATGATGATGATGATGATGATTTACAATCGCGTATATGGTTGGTAATTATAAAGTTAACTCGCAAATACACTTTTATGTAGCACGTACTGAGCAAGAGAAAGCTGTTCGGGAGTTTTTCATATGTTGCTCAACAATTTTCTCATTGAGACTTTTCATCTAAGTATAATACTTGAGAAGGTCATTAATTAAATAAGACTAATTATGCATTTAGGAGGCATGCAAAAAATAATCTGAGTATCTCCAAGCGACGGTAAACGATATTACCTTGGTTCTGCCCAGCTACGTGGCATTTGCATATCTTTAAATCTTGGAGCATGATAGTTGGAACACCATATATATATATATATATATTTACACCACTCCTAGCACTACCCGGACAAGAATGCTTTAACAACTGCACGTTCTTGCGTTGCCGAAACAACACTTTGCTTAACTTCTGACAAAAGTATCGCATCTTCTAGTGAATGGTACGACCGCGGCTACATACAGAAGAGGGCAAGCACTATTTTGCAAGTCGCCTATCGCTCAATCGTTCTTTCGGCGTTATTGCGGGCAAGCTATGTTATTCTAGATTAAATAATACAGGAACGAAGCTTTGCGCTAGAACTTCGATAGTATCGTGTGATGCAAGTTTCACTCACTTTCGGTGACCTACTGTCCGGCCTGTTTGAAGAGATGTTTGGAAGTAACTCGCGATCATGGTATTGTAGTCATCACGCGACCTATATTGCTATTTGATCACACTGGGGAATTGATGAGGCAGGCAGGCCGAAGCAGGGCTGATTCCTGTTTAGAATCTAAGCCTTTGTGAAAATTACGGCATCCGTAGTTCGTAGTAAAATAAGGACCAGTAGCTCCGACAAATTTGACAGTGTCGTTGTGTCCTGACACTTGTCTATCCTGAAAACTGCCGAGACGTTTAGTTAGGATGGGCTCTCAGTCTGCAGCAAGCAGCACGACGGGGTAAGTGAGCCTGAGCTTGGTGACTGACCACGGCCGTCTGGTGTTGAGCGGTCAGGCCGTGACGAGACGCTCTCCACATGTCCATAACTATCCGCCAGCTTCGATCTTGGGGCCTTTTATGCGCGTCCCTCCCCACTCCCCCCCCCCCCCCCCTCCTCGTATCCATCACCCCACTCGCCTTCTCAAAATTATTTTCCGTTAGTCACTGTCGCACTCTTCAACATTCACCGCGTTGTTGAAAGGCGCGGCGGCCTTTAGTATTCCTATAGATTTCTGTTTCTGCGTGGACTACGAGGCCATATATATATATATATATATATATATATATATATATATATATATATATATATGTATGTATGTATGTATGTATGTATGTATGTATGTATGTATGTATGTATGTATGTATGTATGTATGTATGTATGTATGTATGTATGTATGTATGTATGTATGTATGTATGTCATATGGGGTCACGAAGGCGGTGTATTTTTTTTACTCTTCCTGGTGTGATATCTGCCAATACCCTTTACAAAGGTCAATTTTGAAAACCAGTGACATCCCCCTGTTTCATTAATAATGTCATCAATGTGGGGCATGGGAAACGGAAACAGCTCTGTTTGCTTATTAATCATATGATAATCAGTACAAAGCTGAATGTTACATCTCCCTTTGGCACTATTATAATGGGAGAAGCATATGCCGACGTTGACGGTCTTATAATTCCCGCTGCAATCATCTGCTGCAGTTCCTTTTTCAACCACGTCTTTTTCTCGTGTGATAGACTGTAAGGTTTCTTACGGACAACAGCTGTGTCTCTTAATTTAAATGGCACTTCAATAAGCGACGTTGCAGGAGGGTAAGGCCCAATGCATATCAGTTTTGGGTAAGTACCGGGAACATCCTCTGACGTTTTCACAACTCATTTCCGCTTGTTCCACTATTATTTTCATCTCGCGCGTGATCGATAGTCAGTTCGTCCTGCCATGAGATGTTGACCCTCAAAAGCTTCATATCTGGCCTTGACAATATGAACATGAACTCGACGTCGTTCATTACTATTTCTTCAATAGGGATAGTGGCACCTTTAAATTCAACTGGAATTGTTGCCCAGTTCTCTAGGAGCCTTGGTTTTCCATCATAACTACGGACCTCAATAATCTTGTCTTTGCGGATTTGACTTCTCTCTACCAAACTTGAATTTATCAAGCTCACGGATGCACGTGTATCCACAAGAACATCTACCTCCTTTCTATTTACTATCATTGTCGCACGAAGAATGTTTTTCTTTATCAGATATACAGTGGCATATTTTTCAGGCAGTTCGGGCCGCTGAGATGCTCCATGGGTGGGTATATTCGGCGTTTCCACATTCGGACGTTTCGGCCTATGTACGGTGCATTTGGTGGAGTTGCACGATAGCTATTGGGCTGTCTGATGGCAATGCTTCCACGCTGACTATACCGCATGATGTGGTTTCTACAACAATGTCTTTTAGACAGTAAAGAATGTCTTATGCAGTCTTGACTTGCCGAGTTTGCAATGGTGTTTGTCACTCTTTACTCATACCAAGCAGCAGAAGAAGCACGACTGATGTTTCTGGTAAATTAGCATCGGTGAGTTGAAGTAGTCTTTTTTCTTCAAAATAGCCGTCACGGACACTGCAAGTAGTGTGCTTATAAGCAATTGCCTTATCCCACTGTTGTAATACATTTAAGGAAAAACAGTACAACAGTCTCTTCTTCTATTCAGTCCACTCGTCACTAACGTGTTCCAGAAGTCGAAATTCGTGCCACTACCTTGCAGTGCCATATAGAAGGAAGCGTAAGTTAAATATCTTGTCTTCGTCAGTCACCCACTAATTCTGCAAATTTATTTAGTTAGTTACCAAATTGATTAATTTATATGTATGTATGTATGTATGTATGTATGTATGTATGTATGTATGTATGTATGTATGTATGTATGTATGTATGTATGTATGTATGTATGTATGTATGTATGTATGTATGTATGTATGTATGTATGTATGTATGTATGTATGTATGTATGTATGTATGTTGTACTTTACAGGCCCATTAACTTAGGGCATTGAGTAAGGGGGTTGTTGTAAAGTGACGTCAGCCGCAATCAGACTGCCTTGCAAGCGCTGACGGCACGTGCGTTTATCGTTTGATATCCTTCCCTTGTTCTTCCTTTCCCAGTTCCCCCTCTCTTTTTCGTATATATACGCTCCGAGATGGAAGCAATAAAGACTCATGTTCCAAACCTTCGAACGGCGTGCTGTCGTATACAGTAAGACACGCCACGTGTGTCGTAACTATGTAACAGGGGTACAACGCAAAATGTTACCAAGAGATCAAATAACAGTGATTACATTATCAGACAAAAACAGACGTATATATACAAAAGAAATGACTCCTGTGCTTACATTTGAATACATTGAACTATACAAGTCAGCAGAGAAGATAAACATAGAAAGTAACTCGCGGACATCATTATACATTATTAGCGAAAAAAGCAATTGCGGTTTTTCACGAAAGGCATCACGATTTGATAAAGAGACAACGTTATCAGGAAGGCTGTTCCAGATTATTATGGCACGAGGCATTTCTAATGAACCGCATGTTACCGAAGGTGCGCGAGATACTATGGTTATTGCTAGGCGACTAGACATGCGCTTGGAAGCTTGGATGAGTAGTAAACGGGGCCGATTGTCATGAACGTATTTATCTAAAAAGCAAAAGAAGATTTATTGTGCGTTGAATTTTTAACTGCCGGAGGGAAATATACCGTCCTATCCATATTACACTACAAATCCTCTCGTAGTTACGGCCATGTAACGTGCTGCTCTATTTTAGATTGATTCCAGCATGGAATTGAAGTACTTCTAATGCGGATACCTAATAGAAGAAGCAAATTCTAAATGTGGATGAACAAAAGTTTGGTATGCCAATTTGCAAACAAGCCGGCGAATTTTGCAAGTTTCGCCGCAAATAACCCAAAGGTTTGGAAGCTTTCGCGCACATAGACGTTATGTGAGCATTCCAGGAAAAAGCAGGCGTAAGATTAATTACAAGGTACTTATACGATAATTCCGGAAGGATAATTGTTTTATTTATAGTATTGGAGAAGTTAGAGTTGGAACATTTGCGCGAGAACGACGTGACCTTACAATTCATTCTTCAGCTCTATATTTACACAAGAGAACACTTCAAATATGCCTTTTGTTTCAGAATTAGGCTACCAATACATGGAACATATTGAAGTCACTTTGGAGGGCCTCTCTTCTCTCATAAATAACCTTAAAATGTCTTCTTCATGTGGCATAGATGGTATAAACTCAAAGATTTTAAAGAATACGGTAGAAATATCTAGCAAAATTCTTTTTTACATATTCAGACAATCACTTGCGACAGGCCACCTTCCCGCAGATTGGAAGATGGCGAAAGTTATACCTGTATTTAAAAATGGCAACAGGAACTCCTGTGAGAATTATCGTCCCATTTCATTGACATGCATTCCCTGCAAGTTGCTTGAACACATTATCGCTTCGCAGATTTACAGACATCTTGAGACTAACAACTTCCTTTTTCGTAATCGGCATGGCTTTAGGAAGGGCCTCTCGTGCGATACACAGTTATTTGAATTTACAACAGACCTACACACTAACTTAAATTACAACTTACAAATTGATTGCTTGTTCCTTGATTTTTCGAAGGCATTCGACCGTGTCGCACATTGTCGCCTAATATCAAAACTCTCCGCACTTAAATTAGACTGTCTTACCTTGTCATGGCTCCGAAATTTCCTGTCTAATCGTCAGCAGTTTACTATTGCAAATAACTACTCTTGCTCCGTAACAGACGTTTCTTCTGGTGTACCACAGGGTAGCGTCCTCGGTCCCTTGCTTTTTCTAATATTTATTAACTACTTACCTCAAAATTTGTCCTCCACCATCAGAATATTCGCCGACGACTGCATAATTTATCGCCCTATTAAAAACTCAGATGATCATCTCGTTCTTCAGCAAGACCTTCAACAAATCAATAACTGGTGCAATAAATGGCTAATGACTTTAAATACCACAAAATGCAAAGTAATGTCTTTTACCCGGAAGTCGGCAACCTCACAGTATCCCTACCATATTAACAATTACACTGTTACAACAGCTACACAATATAAGTATCTAGGGGTTCTATTCACATCAACTCTTTCTTGGACAGAGCATATCACGTCCATTGCAGCTAATGCCTCCCAATCGTTGGGGTACTTTCGACGCAACTTAAGAAATGTTCCTTCAAATGTTCGCAAGCTAGCTTACCTAACTCTCGTTCGTCCCAAGCTCGAGTATGCATCTCCCATTAGGTCCCCTCACCAGAAATACCTAATTGAAACGCTAGAACGGATCCAGAACAGAGCAAGCCGCTTCATCATAAACGATTACAGCTACCAGTCTAGTGAGAAAATGTTCCAAAAGCCAGGGGAACTCATGCTTCAAAGTGTTGTTTACACTGGCTTTACTCAACAAAGTATAACAAAAACATAGACGTTTCGCCACCTATGCGGGTGGCATCGTCAGTACACAATGGCAACAAATGAGAAATACATCCTATTTATCTATGAAAGTGCCGTAAACATCCGGCAGGGGGCCACGGTTAGAGTTACATGAACATTGATTACGACGGATGAACCATGATTCTACGAACTTTCTTGGGCCCCATCGGTGCTCCCGTGCTAGTGTGGTTACATTGTTAAAATCAAACATGTGTCCCTTTGATAAACAATGATCAACCAATTCTGTCTTGGCACGTGTAGCATGGGTGGCTTTCGTAGCATCTCTTAGTGGCTTTCGTAGCATCTCTTAGTGTTACACAAATAAAACTTAAGCTTTCATTACAATCCTTGAGCACTCGCCGAGACATTGCCCTTTTAACACTGTTCCACAAATTCCTTCACTCCACTCGAACACCCGCATGCTTGAAACGACCCTACTCCACGAGGCTTCATAATCATTTCAGCTATGCCCGCCTTTACGGGACTACAAAGACTACATTACTCTGCTCTTGCTCGTGCTATCAGAGTATGGAATTCGCTCCCGGACAGCATTGCAAGCCAATCTAACTACGATTCATTCCGTGATGCCTTGACTGAATACATGACTAAAGAAAAGTGAAGTTTTACGTTTGTCGCACGATGATTTCTATACTTGCACTATATTTACAGCTTATTTTCGCATTATTACTGTTATGTCGCTATGTTTACCGTTTCGTTGGAATGTCGCGTCCGTAACTTTTCTTTCATTGTTTTTCATCATTACTGTTTTTATTAATTACACGACTTCACTGAAAACAATCTGTGTGATTTATTCCTTGTTATTATATTATGTTTTTTTTTGTTTCTTCTTTTCCCTAGTGAATCGTGATCTAAATAATTCTTTTTTCATCTCAGTTGTACTTTGGTTGTATGTTGTAAACAGATACGGTTTATAGATGTCTTGTATTCAATGTATTTTCTATGTACTGCCCCCCTTACTCAATGCCTCACTTTGAGGCCTGTAAGGTATCTTTAAATAAATAAATTAATTAATTTGTCAGAGCTCAGGGTCATCTGCCATGTACTGCACCAGCGACTTACAAGGTCAAGGTCGTTCTGCAAGATTAGATGGTCGTGGGTATATTTATTGCACACCGAAATGTTCTATTTGGTATGATAACTTAGTGGGTATGTCCTTAATGAAAATGAGGAAAAGCAGAGGGCGAAGGACGCTGCTTTGCATGCTTTAGAAAGACGTGAGGTTGCAGGTTGTCATTCATGGTTTGAAAAAATATCCATGATGCAAAGTTTGTAATCGGCGTATCGCCATTTCATTTTTTGTTTTCATCCTGTTCGTATTTTGGCGAACAGTACTTTTCACAATAAACACGAACCCCATCCTCCCTGCTACCGGTTTTTCTTCCCGGCAAAGGTGGCAATATTAGTATTATTGTTGCATTTACCAAATCGCTATAATTGAGCTGGGTGGGCTCACTCATGCAGCGTAAGCAAACTTTTAAAAAGAATAGGCCCTTTTCGTATTGTTACAACTTTCCCGTAACTGGACTCGAATACTTTATTTTAGTCCTGCGCGCGTCTTAGCGTAGCGGGCGTCTCCCACGTAGGCACTATTCAGCTGGCGGAAACGGGCCTATCTACTGCGTCATTAAATGGAAAAATCGACGTTTACCGGTGTCCGACTAAATTAAGGTGACCTAGGAAAAGTGGCAGCGCAAGGCTTTCTTGTTTGTAACAGTCCGAAAAGAGGCTGGCTGTACCTCAAACGTGAAATGACGGTTACGTGAAGGTGTACGCGGTCCGTCTCACTCGCAACACGCTCAAACTTTCCGCCCAGTAGGCGTAGCTGGCGGCCAGCTATTCACTTTGTGCCTAGGTATCTTGTTGAATAAGAATGCATATGATAAAATTTTTATGCGAGTAAACTTTAAGCTTGCGCGATTATATTTGCTTTGAATTTATTTAGTACTACAGTGCAATCGATTGCAACTGCGTACGGGCATCATTGGCGCTATCGCTGGCGCATCACGTTTGTTTTGTCTGTTCACGTGAGTCACTTTTGTTTCGTCCGTGGTATAGGTGTTCTGTGGTGGTATCGTCAGTCTTTGCCGTTTGTCGCGTGTCTGTTGATTGATTGCTTACTGCTCGCGTCGACTCTAACAGCATAAAAGTGAATATTATACCAATTCGTCGTATTTGGGCTTTTGACGTTTCAACAGTGCCCTTGGCATTTAATTGGGTACGTTGCGTTCAACGCAGGTTAAACTTTTCGCGCAATGCCCTTTTTACTGGTTTGCTTTCGTTTCTTATCTGGGACTTTGTCCGCATTGTTTATTTCGTTTTAAAACGGAGCTGTTAACATCTTCCAGCAAACGTTCATACTTAATGAACTTGTGGACCTCGTGCTGCTGTGTAGTGCAGCGACCGCATTCAAGAACTAAAGCTACCGGTATTGGGTGTAGCCTGTCCATTATACCGAGAAATATCTTGGTTTAAAATTTTGGCACTGGATGTGCATACTGCATATCGAAGCTCACGTCATCTGGCTTTATCCTCTTTTCTTTATAGACAGTAACTGCAGATAAAAACTGCACACCTCAATGGATCGATTCCAGGCTGCCGGAAAAGATGACCCTCCCAAACGGCCATCCCGTCTGACTTACCGAAAGGAAAGAATTAAAGGCGGCGCGAAAAAGAGTCAAAGTCTTCCTGTTATAAAAACGCCTCTTGAAGAACTCCGTCTAGTACACAACAACTCTGTTACAGCTTCGCTAACACACGGAAGCGCAAGCTCGTCGTCAGATGACGAAGCCTTTGAGCTTGCACCCCGCTCTTTGGCAGAAAAGAACTGCTCTTCCGACACAAAGACGCCATCGTCGACACCGAAGATGGAATCGGTTCGTCTTTCTAGTCTTGTCAAGTGCCCATCGTCCACCAGCTTGAATCGACCTCTTAGTTTTGCAACGGAACAACTGCTACGCCAGACCAGTTGCGTGAGCACAGGCAGCCTCAAGTCCCTCAGTTGTGGAACTAATGGTAGTTATGTGAACAAACCTCATCAGCTGCCTGCCCTAGCGAAAACCGAGTCATCGACAGTATCAACACGCTGTGTTACTGAGGTGAAGAAGCTGCATCATTCTTGGACAGTTACAGGAATGTCAGAATTTCAGGACAGTGTTGACTTTCCCCCCGATCAGCCAAGTGTTCTCCCCAAAATTTCAACTAAGGATGCTCGCCTGAGGTTTGTGTTCTACACTACATTTTCATATTTGCTTTAGATTGCGGAAAAACGGTTTGCTTTAATAACAGTGCCGTGTTTGTTCTGCTATGCTAAATTCAGCATGTAATCAGTTGTCATGCTTGTGCACAGATAAATTTAGACTTTCTCTTTAATAATGATAAATTATTTAAGTGTCTGAATACATGTTTATTCGCAACTCCAGCAATTCATGCGACACCTAGCGGCAGTAGGGAGAAACGAAATACGGAGGTCCAGTCGCCGTGTGCGCCGTAGAGGCTGCTGTCGCGGACGGAAGAATGAAGCTGTTAGCAAAGAAAAAGCGAACGGCCAAGCAGTTCTGCTGTGTTCCTCGGTGCGTGCCAGCGAGATGGAAGGACAGCGATATTTCCGTTCACGCACTTCCCTCCGAGTGGAAAGGCTGAAGCCGCAGAGCCAGGTGGATCGCTAACCTACGCATCGGCAAGGCTGTGACGCTTACAGTGACTGTTTGCTCACGGCATTTTGCACGGGATAATTTCTCCTTACCAGGTGAGACACTATTGTGAACTTGTGAACTCGACCCTAATGCATGACCATTGTGCGTGGCCATTATACATGTCGCTGTGTCACCTTATGTAAACACGTTTCGCATTGCGGGCACTGGCGATTGGGCTATGCATTATTTGCTGCATATGTTAGCCGCAACGCGAAATTCGAGCACAGGTTCGAGACCTGTCACAGCGGTTTCTCCGAGGAACGTCTCTTCTGCACTCGTTAACCACATTGGCTGTAATTAGAGCTCATGTTCGACGCTTCACAGCGGTTTCTGCGAGCAACGTCACCTCTGCGCTCGTTGGCTACACCCGGCTGTAACTCGGGAGGCTTTTGATGCCCAGCACGTCTCGCGCAACTTATACGGGCGTCGGAGATTCAAATGTTTACGAATGATGTACTAGTAAGTTCGGGAAGTGTTGAGTGTAAACGTGCCACGTATGTGGCATGCTAAAGCGGAATAAATATCATGCGTGGTGCGGATGAACTTGCAGCACAGGCGCACTGCACGCGGGCACTTCCCAGCGCGACTGATTACGAATTTGCCACTTGAGAATCTCCGACGTGCTCAAGAGTGGCCATATGACACTGGTATTTCGCACCGACGGCGAGCCTATCACGTTCATTGCAGAAGTTTGCCACTTACGCGACAGCCACATGTCAATTTTACACGCGTTTGCTAGTTTCGAGGAAAATTTACGGCGTCCGCCGTCTACTGACGTGTCGCATATGTATGTGCAGTATTAGTACCTAAGCTAGCTTTATCCGTGTTATTAAATCATCCCCAAGTCAGTGGCAAAACTACTCCGGTCATGTGGTGGTGCTTGCACCTGTGTACTTTGCGTTATGAGCAGCTTTCAACTACGTTTTGCAGATGCTACATTCGGTGTACATCGTTGCATAGCCTTGCACACTCAAACCGTGCTTCATTTCCTTGCAAATGTTTTTTTATAAATATTGTGGCCTTGTTTCTGAGGTAAAAAGAAAAAAAAATTCTGGGTGCAGCCCATATTGAGGCGCAATAAAGCATAAACAATTCATTTATTTTTTCAGATGTAGCATGTCAAAGACAGCGGCTGAAAAAAATGCAGTACCAACTGAAAACCTGCCAAGGACGTCATGTTATGATGAGAACAAGGATGCTCATATGAAAGAGCTTTCACTGGCAAGACTTCGCCAACGTGTGTATCGGTCAGCCAGAGTAAGTTAATTTGACTACATGGTGCAGCACTTATATGCTTATGGTACATACACCATGTCTACAAGCATGCAATAGATGTCAACACCTTTTAATGCATTACAGAATGAATCAAGCAAAGAAACTGTTGCCTCTCCATTAGAAGCAAAGGTGTTGCCCCATGCACCTGTCAGCACGACCACCATGGTAAATTGGCTGCCTGCAACTTGTGCACACATTGCTTCACCACTAATTCCTTGGGATTAAACTCTGACATTGCAGGACGATCTCCCATCCCCTGACCGCAACAGCATGGACCAAATAAGTGACAAAGGAAATATGGTAATTTCTTTTTGTATATGTATGTGTTGTGGTAGCTGTCTTTACCTAGACGGTGGCATGCTTTCTGGATTTACATTGTAAAAGCATTGTAGCACGTGGTGTGTGATGGGTGCACATTAATTGCAACTTGTGCACACATTGCTTAACCACTGGTTTCTTGAACTGAACTCTATCTGACATTGCAGGATGATTTCCCATCCCCTAACAGCATGGACCAAAGTCTTGCAAACACCATAAGGGACAAGGACATAGCAAATATGGCAATTTATTTTTTCTATATATTTGTGATGTGGTAGCTGTCTTTACCTAGCCGGCAGCATGTTTTCTGGATTAACTTCGTGAAAGGAGTGTGGTGTGTGATGGGTGCAAATTAACTGATGCAAAAAGCCTGGCTTTCCTACTTCCAACATTGAATTTAGTACATTGACGTGCATTATTGGAATGACAAAAAGAAGCTGCATTTCGCGTCAGATATGTCAGACATTACAACTCTTGCTTTTGTTTTGTGACAGGAATGCGCTTGCCAACCTGGCCTCCAGACATTAATGGCAGAGTACTCAAGAGAAGAAAAAGACGTGGCAAATTTCCTACTAGAAACGGCTTCACAGACAAGGCTTACAGAAAGCAAGGCTGCCCAAGTGACATCGGGTACTTTTCCACAGAAGTTTGTGAACACGATAAATAGTAGCAACGTAAATACATTCACAGGCCTGCCATCATTCGATGTTCTGAATGCTCGTGTGACGTGCTACACAAAAATTCATCCACTTTCAGGATGGCACCAGTTATGTGTAAAAACAATTGCATTGACATTGGTGAAATTGAAGCATATTTCCACTGCATTCTTGAGTCACCTTTTCAACTGTTCTCTAACTACATGTAGCAACATAATTGCAGAGACTGCTCAGTTGATGTGTGAAATTTTAAAAGTAACTGTGGCTGTGCCACCAAAAGATGAATTCCAGTGGCACGTTTGCATATTCGGCATTAGGTGATTCACCTGAAGTCGTGCCATGGCTGGCGATATTGCAAGTAGCCTGTATTGCATAGAGGCATTTGTGCGTGTGACCTTGGCTCCATCAAAGCGTGGCGGCCTTGAGAGTAAGTGCAGTCTTCTGTTTGGAAATCCAGCATTTTTTATGCCACTCAGCCACTTCATACTTTTCAGACATGGTCGTTGCCATGTGATCTACATGCTGCACTTGTTTGCATTGGCCAAACCTGCAGACTTCAACTTCAACACACTTTTTGTAAATTAGCAATGCACATTCTTTTGCAACTTGTATTCTTCATTGAAGTGCTGATTTACACTGCGCATTCTGATGCAAGTTTTCATCTTATGGTATTCCGAGATATTTGCAGTTCACTTATGATCTGTGTGCATAGAGTTGTGGTTATTCTTCAATGGCTGTTTGTTATCCCTTTCCTTACTTGTATTTTTTCACAAAATAAACCACATGCACTCAATATTTTGTTCACTGTACTTGCCTCGTACGTTTTACTCAAGCCCATTTTTGTTGCACTTTTTAGCATATGAGGGTATATCTGGCCAAACAGAACATGAGAAGTAACATGGAACAGTGTCAAACCTGCATACGATGAGTATTTAAAAAGTTTGGCCACCAGAGTTGAGTACTCTGAAAGAATGGTTTGATTCAAATGACCCCAGCTGGTATATGTACCATAATTTATGCTTCTTCCCAGTTTGTTGAATACAGTGCAAATGGCTGTCCTGGGAAGCATAACTAAACCACTGGTAATACAACATGGGGAGACACTTGTGCAGACTTAACATCAGTGAATGATAATTATTGACCTCCAGAGAGCATATAGAGCTGTCCTTACTATCAACATATCAATAAATGGAAAGTAAGTGACATAAAAGTTTAACATGCACTTAAAGCACTTAACAAACACTTAAAGGGGCACTGAAACACTTCCGACTGATCATAGTTACCTCACTACAAAAGGACACCGCCTGCTGCAAAAATTTTTCGAATCATTGAACTGTAAGCGGAATTAGTAGTTATTGCACTGATGCATTGCTTTCTCCTTTCGCCTCAGCTAGTGTGCTGGAAGCTACACGGTGCATGGCAAGGTAGCAAGGTCCTGGTCAAGTTTTTTTTTTTACACATTGCTACTTGTGGTTCAGGCATGTGTGGCACTCTCTAAACGCGAGATGGACGCCTGGAGCTACATCACTTACAGAGACCAATAAATACACACGGCTGTCTGATCGTCCTGCGAACAGAGCTTGTGGTGGTCGTGCTATCTATATTATGCGGCATGCCAGTTTCACGGCCCCTTTAAGAAGGGCACTAATAAAGAGAACAAAAGTTGGTTTCATGAGTTCTGCCTGAGTCGCCACTGATATCACGCAGTTGCTCGAGCACAAATTGTGAAACAATAACGTATGAGCCATAGGAAACGAACAGTCATGTCGGCAAAAAAAAGAAAAAAAGCAGGATATGTATTGTGATAGGTAACCCCAAGCGCCACAGCACAAGGTGAAGCTAAGTTGCAGTTCGGCACATAATAGGATCTCTTCTGCTTACAACGGTGCACGCACATGAACATTTCACTTTACTACGATCTTTGCAATATGAACAGCAT
The DNA here is from genome assembly GCF_038994185.2 of Dermacentor albipictus. Lineage (NCBI taxonomy): Eukaryota > Metazoa > Arthropoda > Arachnida > Ixodida > Ixodidae > Dermacentor > Dermacentor albipictus. The sequence continues at coordinate 87,295,743 of NC_091821.1, forward strand.
TGAAACGCAATGTAGAGATGAAACATTAAAGGGACTGACAACTACACCAAATGTTCCAGGATAAGGTGCCAGGAGAAACAGCCGAGATGTGCTTGCACTTTTGCGACAATCCAGCAGTGCACGAACACTTTGCCTCCACGATCGATGGGTCTCGGAATGCGTCGGCGATTCTCACCACAATCTCGTGCGGGTCCGCTGTCACGCCGGAGGTTTGCACACACGCGCGACCACTTCTACTTAATTACTCACTGTACCACTGGTACCGACTAAAATGAGGTGCTCGGCGTCCACTACCCGTTCTCCCCCCACAAAACAGCGCGAATTAACATCGCAGTGCAACAAACTTGAAGTTTTCACCAAGCAAAGCGTACGCGGGGACCTCCGTAAAGCCGCCATACTGCACAGTGTAGCCAGACCGGGTCAGGCTTCGCAGCGCCCCCTAATGTTGATTTGAGTTGCGAATAGGCACTTGCTTCACTGTGAAGCGAATTTTTTTTTTTTTTTTTGTGAGTGGGAGGACTGGCCATTCAGTGTAAAGTTGCCTTCACAGTGCCAATAAAGTCATTATGCCCTGGTTCTATCTTGTGCAACTATTGTATACATTGCAGCAGCAGGTGTCATGTATGATGTCATATTCAACATGCAGTCTCTCTTTAGTTGTCTTTTTCCAGGTAACTTTTATTCAAGGCTTGAAACAATCAAATCATTGCACAAGACTTGCAGCCTCTTTTTCAGAGGAACAAACACAATCCTGTTGCACTCGTTGTGGCCAACTTTTTTTAAAAAATGAAACTTGATTGACAAGAATAAAAATGTATTTAGTTTGTGGATTGTACTTTACTGTATTTCGTTTAATGCATTGCATGTGTATCTTAAAATATTTTGGCAGCAGCATTGCTATCCTTTATATTGTGCCTTTCTCATTGCCACTTTTTTAAAATCAGTGTGTTAGTGTTTACACAGCCCATCATTTACACAGCCCCAACATTTACACAGCCCCTCTGTGTAAATGTAGAAATGTACATGTATTGGAATTACCTTTATAAAGACTTGTGCATGGTGGCTGTCGCAGCAAAAATATTGACTCAAGCTATAGCAAAAATGCAAATTATTCACTGTCTGAAAGTTGCTGTCTTGCTGCATCTCCAGGAGCTACTTGGTTGGAAATGTCAGTGGCAAGGGTTCACTGCTTGGTGAAGAAGAACTAAATCGTTACTTTCCTGACAGAAAGGTCAATGTATTTGTGGCTACATGGAACATGAATGGATCGGTAAGTTCATAGAGTTCTTTTTTTCAATTTGTGAACAGAGAACTTGTATTTCTGTGCAAAACTATGTCATTTGTGGTTCAGAGCTCATTGAAATTCTTTTGCTGTGTTCCGTTTGTTGGGGTTGCTTTCAATCCAATTTTTTAAAAATTGTGGATGTTGTAGCAACCCCTTTCAAGCAGTTGAGTTGTGTTACTTTTAAAACATCTTTTGTGTAATGCGTGCTGTGTTATACTAGTAAATCTGTGAAAATCCTTAGACGAACTCCTACAGAAATGTTTTGCAAATAGTTACAGAAGAATAGCAACATTTATTTTCTTGGTTTTTGAAACGTTTTGTAATTACAGAAACCTTGTTTTTAGAGCTTGAGCATTAATAAATTTTGGAAATCTCAAATAAGGGCATCTGGTCACTGTACAGATAAAGGGTGTGCTACTGGCTTCTGCCACAGCTGCTGCATGTAAGGGTGTTCATATGATTGGGCTTCTGGAATATTTCATAGGTTTTTATGTCATGGAAGAAACTAACACCAAGATGGAATATCTTCTAAAAATTTTGTGTAGAGCAACTGTCTTGATACTTGATGCTGGTATATTGTTTTTCTAATAAAAAAAATGTGCCTTTGCATATTACTGTTATGGAGGACTTCATGCATAACTAACTTCCTAAGTGCTGCCATGTGAGAAGAGTTCTAGTAAACCACAATTTTTTGCATGCACTCAGATAAAAGTAATATTTTCATTCACTTCAGTAAAAGTAACTTAGTAAAATATGTATGCATTTGAATCCTGTGTATTATTTATTTTTCAAGGTAATGAGCAAACTGAAACTCTTCAAAATATTCTAAGGGGTGATTCCACGAAAGACCGAACATGCTTGTCCACTTGATATTTTTATTTTGGCCATTTTTTTTTCTTTTCTTTTTTTGTCATGTAGAAATATTCGAACTGCACGGAACCGAAGATTTTATTCCCGAAAAGCATTCCCAGCAAACCCAAAAGATATTTGAAGGTGGCAGCGGGAGTCCTATTGCTTACCACAATATTTCCGTATTTCACTGCCGAATAAAATGCAAACAAAAAACGTCTAAAAAAAATTACTGCTCATTTTAATACACTTCGCAGTAAATTAGTTCCATGCATTTTTTTTTTAAAAATGCTGTCCACAAACGAAAAAAGTGTAACAAAAATTCCAAATATGGCCCAAATTAGAGAAGTTTTGTAACTTGTTGCATCTTGGCACATTTTCTATTTCACACAGATACTTGAAAAAAGTATCAAATATAGAATGTTCTCTGCAAAATTTATGTAGAATATCTTCCTTCGTGAAGTACAAGAGAAAAAAAAAGTTAAATAAGTCCTTTCAATAACACTCATTTTCAAAAAATAAAATGAAAATGAAACTCTGATACCAGTTTTTGCAAAAATTTTCAATGAAAGTCTGGTTATGTCTGGCAAAACGTGGGTGTGATAATGTTTCCTCATTTGCTTTATTCACAAAATATAATGGGTCAAAGTGGCCCATGTTGAGTATGCTTGCTACAGTACCTTTGCTGGTCGTCTGTCAGTTTGCATTATATGCAAATCTAGTTCTAATTTCTTTGCTGCTCCAGAACTTCGCTCTGGCAGCTTGTGCTCAGCGAAAATGTATTGTCAGGTTTTATTTGTGTCTAGTTGTGCGGGGTGGTGAGCTGCCGGCCTCTAAGGTGCTAATGCGTACTGATTTTGCAGCGTAGAACTTCTGTGGGCATCGCACTTACCTCCATTATTCGTTTGTCAGCAGCATGCGAGACACTGTAAGTGCATGTTGGGGCTGACTTTGCCAACCCGCCTGGTGCACACAATAAGTCACCTGTAAGCAGCGCCAAGGCAGGCTAATCCGTAAGCAACGGAGTGCTTCCATAATCAGCAGGTGCGCCATTATGGATGTGCTGCTTCACTGCCTGCTTCGCATCTCCCACCTGCAATGTATACTGGAACTTCCTTCGGCACCACCGCGTGCAACTAGCACTGTGCCTTTCTAAAAACTTAACTGAGTTATTTCCTGAGCCATTTATTTCGCTTCCCGTTATCACATGTTTTCTACGTCACTCACCGATAACGTGTTCCTGTCTTACCTCGACCTTCACCTCTGTGTTTCAGCTGTCCGAAAAAGTGTAGTGCCGCATGACTGAGCCAAAGGCTGCCTAAATTATTATGCTTTGTCAGCACATTGCTGACGCCCTTTCCCACACCGAGAACAGCAGAGATCACTAATAGCGCCAGACGGACATTGTCCTTGGATAACGAGCGTGGCCCACACATTTTCACAGTGAAAAGCTTTAGACGACTTTCTTCATAAAACATGAAACCATGGGACATTCTGGAGGCTCAGTGACGACAGCAGTGCGGAAAAAGCGACAGAAAGAGTGCAGTGCTGTTCAGTATAAACCTGAAGACTTAGTCTAGCTGTTCACTACACGCGATGCATGCCATGCAGTTCATAGCTCGGTTCAAGTATTCTGTGACGATCATTTACGCATTCACAAGAAAAAGATTCGAAACAAAAAAAAAATTATTGGTGCGTAAACGTTTTGGATGTTGCCTCCCTGCGGAAGCTACTGCCAAAGACTGAGGATATTCGTAACACCGACAAGGTCTATTGGCACTGCTTTACATGCCTCAAGGAAACCCTGTCTTCATCTAGTGACATCCGTGGTGAAGCAGACGAAGCATTATTCTAGGAAGAAACGATTGACAACTTGAACACGTACGTCCACCTTTCTTCTGGTGTTTAACCATTGAAACCACCATCTTCTATTCACAAACACAGTAGACGATTGTGACGTGCGCTTGACATTGTGATTGTGTTGTGAGACGTCCTTGACAAATGCAACATAAGCCAAAGAAGGAGGAAGCCACAGCCCGGAAAAATAGGTGGTGGCAAATGAAAAAAAAGGGAGAAGAGAAGGAAAGGGAGATCGTGCGCTGTGGATGCGGGGAAGACTGGCAAGAAGGAGCCGGTGCCAGTTCGTGGAGCGGGGAAAGGAAAAGCGCGCCTAGGGGCAGCCAGGAGCCAGCCCTGCTATTCCATTGGACCGGACTGTTCCAGGGATGAACTGAGCCGGGTGGATGGAACCGACTGGCCGGTCAGACGAGACGATCCGGGCCTTTCCTAGAACCTGGGGCCAACTGACCGTTGCTGAGTGCTGCTCCCGCGCCCCAGTTCGACCGACGCATCCTGAAGGGTCCGGGTACTACCCATGCACCAATCATTCATAGGCGCTGATTCAGCACCATTCCCTACGGATGTCTCCCGGAGAATGCAGCTGGGACCCGCTCATCGACTGTGCTGGTCGCGACTACCAAGCATCGCGTTGAGGCCAGCGTCGACAAGAAGCCCTGTGGTTCGTCCACCGCCGCATCCTCGGCAACTGCCTTGTGGTCTGGGCCTATGCAATTATTCCCAGTGAACCTGTGATTATAACTTTGACTCTGTGGCTTATCACATTGTTAATGGGTGTTGTAGAGAAACAATTAGAGTGACTCTACAGCTTTGAGTGCACCCTGTTTATATGATCCTGCCAGCTATAACGGTGTTATTTTTTTTTTTTTGAATGCCTTCGCATGTGTTATAAATATAGCTTACTCAATCTTATGAGAGTAGTGTGAAAAAATTGCATTTTGTGTACAAACGGCCCAGTCTGTTATTCGCACCAAGGTTGCCCTTGAGTGCACGATATTTTCCCAAGAACCTGACATAACAAATTGGTGTCCGTAGTGACAGGACAAAGCTGGTTGCTACACAAGTGTGCTTCAAGTAGATACAAAATGAGTACCCACGAGCTTAGCGTGTTAGCTGAATGCATGGGTCTTGTCGGTCCATAACTGAAGGAGTGGATTGATGAGGAACAGAAAAGGGCGCGTGACAAACGTGTAGCGGAACGTAAGGCAGCAAAGGATCGTCCAGAGCTCGAGGAAAAAATTTTGCAGCTGTGCATAAGGCTAGCGGAGATGGGTAAAACAGACAGCCACGCAAATATGCCTCAGTCGCTTGTAAGCAGCCAGGCAGAATCCTTGATTTTCGTAAATCCGCACAACATGATCCCTCTTTTCAACAAAACCCGCGATGACTTGGACGCATATCTGAAACGGTTTGAACGAGTAGCCACTGGACAGGTTTGGCCAAAAGAGAAATGGGCTACAGCTTTCAGCCTATGTCTTGACGGTGAAGTGTTGAGAGTGTTTGGTCGGTTGTCTCCGGATGCTCATTTCTTGGAAGCACAGCGGCAAAACAATTTACTCACATTTGAGGAGAAGACACAAGACCGCTACATGAGAGAGGACGAATCAATTGAAGAAAGAAACTAAACCAAGTGCTTTCTCTGCAATAAGAAGGGACACAAGCCATCTGACTGTAAGGTGAACTCGAAGAAGCCTTACTCCGACTATTGTCAACAGCCGGGACATGATGACTCGCAGGACTGTTGAAAGAAAAGCGCTGCAAGTTCTACTGCAGCCTGTTGTATGTCGCCAGAAAACAAAGTTGGAAAACAAGAATTCTCGTGTGCTTTACACTGTAACAAACAGAGGGATGCAACAGACCTGCCATTACCAACCCACAACATGCACTCTAGAGTGGTGAACTTTTCGTCCAAGTGGTTTCTGTACTACAGGACACTGGCAGCAACACCATTATGGTGCGCCGTGCTCTCATACCCAATGCTGCTTTAACGGGCTCAACAGCAATAATGCTACTGGCGGATGGCTAGACTATCGAGGTCACAGAAGCTCAAGTGGAAATTCATTCACCGTATAGTTCAGGTACCACGGTAGATAAGTACTTGGCAGGTCTATTGTACAATGTTATCATTGGAAGTGACCCTGGGGTGCATCAACCAACGAATCCAGATGGCAAGTGGAAGATTTCGCCTTCAGGCCTTTTGACATCCCAAGCCAGGAATGCATCCGTTGACGAGATGAATCCACATTGGGCGACTTCGTCTGTTGTCAGGGCACAGACTGCCAGGGGAGACCGGAAAGTAGGCCTCAACTCTTCGCAAATGTCAAAACCTACGTTTTATGCTGAACAAAGAAGGGACAAATCTCTAATGGACGTAGAGGAAAAGTTGGGAAGACGCTGTCGGGGCGCAAAAACACAACTCAGACATTCTTTTACAACGAAGGAGCCTTGTATAGGACTTGTCAGCTTTGCTGGGTAAATCAGTGCAGCAAGCCGTGGTACCGAAGTGTCTATGAACCCAAGTGCTATCTCTGGCGCACGAAAACAAAATGTCAGGACACCAGGACATCCAAAAAACAATGGACCAAGTCCTTGCATCCTTTTACTGGCTTGGAGTGCAAGAAGTAGTCCATGAATACATACGTTTATGCGATGTTTGCCAACGGACTATTCCTAAAGGAACACTGGGCAAAGCACCATTGGGACGCATGCCGCTGATAGACACGCCTTTCGAACGAGTAGCTGTGAACATTATTGGCCCACTATCTCCTGTCTCATCTAAAGGAAACAAGTATATGCTGATTGATTTGTCCACAAGATACCTGGAGGCTGTTCCTTTACCCTCTATTGACGCAACCTCAATAGCCGAAAGATTGGCAGAAATGTTCTCTCGAATTGGTTTTCCCCAAGAGATTCTATGCGATGAAGCATCCTGTTTCACTTCTACCATGATGACGGAAATTAATGGGTTTCTAACAGTGAAACGTGTGAGCTCTCCGTCATGCCATCCCATGCACAAAGGAATGATTCGACACATTCATGGCCCACTCGTACAAGTGCTGGTCCAGTTGTGTCATGAACAGCCTAAGGCTTGGGACCATTTTCTTGCACTACTCCTGTTTATGTATTGAGGGGTGCCTCAAGCAAGTCTGGTCTTCTCGCCATTCGAGTTGGTATATGGAAGGCACGTGCTGGGACCACTTACAGTTCTAAAAGAACTTTGACAAAAGAACACTTGCGACTCAATCAAGACTACATACACCTACGTTGTGAATCTGAGGCAATGTCTCGATCGAACGTTGAAGCTAGTGCATTACAACTACCTGTGAGCTAAGAACAGGCAGAAAGAGTACATTGAAAGAGGTTCCACGCTCCGACTACTCAACGTTGAGAGATAGAGTATTGACTTTGTCCCCAGTGACAAATGACACACTGCTTAGTCATTGGAAAGGCCCATATCATGTAGTTGGCAAAAAGAATGGCCATGATTACTGGTTACAAGTGGGTTGTTCCAGAAAGCTCTTCCACATCAATATGCTGAAGTGCTATGATGATGACCAACCAACTGCGTATGAAGCTTCCTCGATCATTGTGGTTCAAGGAACAAACGCACCCAAACAAGGTTCAAGTGCGACTTGGGTGCCGAAAAACAATCTGGCTCACCACTCATTCTCCCATGCCAGAGAACAGCTTTTACTACCTGCAACACTACCCTCACCTAGAGAACGCGAACATTTGACGCTTGCTGAACACGTCGAAAGAGTTTCGAACGTTGAAGTTAACTGCGTTGAGTGCAGCGTCTCTGCACTCTGTCAACCACTTGTGCTTTCTTGAACTTTGAACATTTTTCTATTCTTCTCTCTTTCTTCTCTCTTTTCTCTCTTTCTATTCTTCTATTCTTTTACCAGCAGTTCTTTCTTTCAGAAAAAAAAAAGCTTTTCAAAGGGGTGGCTTTTGTGACACGCCCTTGACGTTGTGCTTGTGTTGTGAGACGTCCTTGATGAATGCAACATAAGCCAAAGTAGGAAGAAGCCACAGCCCGAAAAAATAGGTGGCAGCAAATGAAAAAAAGGGAGAAGAGAAGGAAGAGGAGATCGTGCGCTGCAAAGGCTGGGAAGACTGGCGAGAAGGAGCCGGTGCCGGTTCGTGGAGTGGGGAAAAGAAAACTGTGGCTAGACGGAGCCAGGAGGCAGCCCTGCTATTCCAATGGACCGGACTGTTCTGGGGATGTCCACAGACGACGATCCACGGACGAACTGAGCCGGCTGGATGGAGCCGACTGGCCGGTCAGACGAGAGGATCCGGGCCTGCCTTACAACCTGGGGCCCGCTGATCATTGCTGAGTGCTGCTCCCGCACCCCAGCCCAACTGACACTTCCTGAAGAGCGCGGGTACGACCCGTGCACCAACCGTTCATAAGCGCTGATTCAGCGCTCGGCCCTACTGATGTCTCCCGGAGAACGCAGCTGGGACCCGCTTATCGACCGTACTGGTCGCGACTACCAAGCGTCGCGTTGAGGCCAGCGTCGACGAGGGGCCCTGTGGTTCGTCCACTGCTGCATCCTTGGCAACTGCCCCATTGTATGGGCCAACACAATTATTCACAGTGAACCCGTGGTTATAACTGTGACTCCATGTCTTATCACATTGTTAACGGGCATAATAGAGAAACATTTAGAGCAACTCTACAGCTTTGATTGCACCCTGTTAATGTGTTCCTGCCAGCTATGGCGACATTTTTTTTCTTTCGAGTGCCTTTGCATTAGTTGTAAATATAGCTTAATTGATCTTATGAGAGTAGTGTGAAAAGATTGCATTTTGTGTGCAAATGGCACTGTCTATTATTCGCACCAAGGTTGCCCTTGCGTCCACAATATTTTCCCAAAAACCTGACATAACTACGATCTTACGGAAAGAGAAAACGGACCGAGGTTGAAAGCATCGTGGTGGCAAAGATACGCTCAACTTTAACGCTGCATACGGCAGTGTCAGTACACCTGAACCATCTGTGACAGAATGTCGTGCATGCTTTGCCTGGTTAAATAGCTTGAAGAAAGTGTATGAAGCTTCAAGGTCCTATCGAGAGCGCCTCCGTCTCTTAATCATCGTGCCAGCAGAAGTTGAAACAAACGCATCCAAGAGGCAATCTCAGCTTTCGCAATGTACATGGTCAGAAAGGCCTCAAATTGGTGCGAGAAGCATGGAATGTGGTCAGATTTTGATCCGTACACAAGGTCACGGTTCAGCCCATTGGATGTACAAGCTGCACTTGACTGCTTCACCAAGGACGAACTTGGGTGCTCTTGACAGAGCCCAAACAAGAAGGTTGTTGTGTCAGTCATCACGAACAGTCAGAAAGACTTAGCTGAAAGCAGTTTATGACACGCTATCCGCGAGACGTTCCAGATGTTCAAAGCAGCTCACTCCGAAAGTGCCACCGCCCTGTCAAAGTTTATAGCCTGCGTGCAAAATGGGTGCTGGTCGTACCGCAACAAGAGGTCTGCGTTTGCATTTATTGCGCTAATGCCAACCTTTGTGTCTTTGTGCTTGAGAACTTAACCGGCATGGAAATTTCATTGGGAGGCATGAAAGTGTTGTACTTTCGCAGCTCTCCAACCACAGATTGCATGTTAGGTGAATGCGAGTGCTGCCTATGGAGTGAAAGTCTCACTTTGGCCAGTCTGGGAATGGTCGACGAGGATGAGGTCACATTTGCTGTTTGGGAAAGTGGTGACTTGATCAAGAAGAAGTCGTCTCCAACTCATTTTGTGAAAGAGCTCGGCAAATAGGCGACCAAATGGATTCCTCATGAATACATACGCTGCACTCAAGCCGCGGCTATTCATGAGGCAAAGTGCGAGCGGCACGGAAGCATTGTTCTGCATTTTGATTTTGAAGAAAACTGGACTGTCCTTTTCTCAAATGAAACACAATCGTACCATTGGCACGAGAAACAAATTTCCATTTTCACCTGTGCCGCCATGACAAGGAAAGCAACAAGCAACTTTGCTGTCATAAGCGACGACACGCATCACGACGCAGCACACGCCTACTACGCCCTAGGTAGAGTGCACAAAGTGTTAGAAGAAAAAGCACCCATCTACTGTCCCATAACATACGTCAGCGATGGTGCAGCGAGCCATTTTAAAAATAACTATCAGCTGTACAAGTTGTGCCACTCCAAGTATACATCCATGAGGTGGATATTTTCAGCTACTGGACATGGGAAGAACACCTGTGACGGTGTGGGTGGACTCCTTAAGCACCAAGCTTCCCTGCACAACCTGAGTGGTCCGGAAGCGCTGCCTCCATTGAGTTGGCACATGAGATGGTCTCCCAACTTAGCGGCAGCATCAAGAATGTGGCCCTACTTCATGCGCTTGCTGCAGCCATCGAGAAGTATTGTCAGCAGAAGTCAGTGGAGAGATAGTCTGTGCCGTGTGTGCCAGGAATTCAGCCATGGCATGAGCAGATGTGTGCGCGCAATCAGTCAAGCGGACATGCGCTGCGAGAATTGCCGCTAGCCAGCTGACGGTGATTGAACCCTTTTAAATGCTAACTGCAAAGGACATGCAATAAATTCATTTGAACACCATAAGTAGTGTCGAGTTTGTTCTCCCTTGCGTCCCAGAAAACAAAGTAGAAAACACATTCTATGTTCTTGCCACAATAAAAAGCTCCTTCATTTATGGCAACCATTACCTTTTCTTTTTTAAAAAGAGCGTAAATGTTAACAAACCGGAACATGTCATCGCGGCACTAAAGCAAGCATGCTCGAGATGGGCCACGTTGGCCCACCATATCTTGTGAATAAAGCAAATAAGGAAATATATCACACCCACATTCTGCCCGACATAAGCGGACTTCCATCCAAAATTTTTGCAAAAATTGGAACTGCAGTTTGTTTTATATCTTGAAAAGGAGTTTTTTTGAAAAAGCTTGTTCATTTAACTATATTTTTATTCTCTTGTGTTTCACGTAGGAAGATAATGTTTTGCATAAACATTGCAAAGAGATCATTCTTAGTACATGGAACTAATTTACTGGGAAGCGTATTAAAATGAGCAGAAAAGTTTTTCAACACGACGTTTGTAGTTTGCATTTAATTCAGCCATGAAATCGGAAAATATTGTGGTAAGCGAAAAGAGGATGCTCGCACTGCCACCGTCAAATATTTTTTGGGCTTGCTGAGAACACTTTCCAAGAATAAAATTTTCAGTTCTGTGCAGTTTGAATATTCCTACATGACATAAAAAAAATGGACAAAACAAAAATATCAAGCAGACATGCATGTTTGATCTCTCGTGGAATCACCCTAAGGATCAATGCTTCCATAATTTTATTGTTCTGTAGTTTCAAAAGCATGAAGTAAAATCTTCTTCAGTCTCATTGTAAAAGAGTCTTTCAAGAAAAAAATGTGTAGAAAAAGATTACTGTAGTGTTGATGGGTTTGAAGTGCCTCTTAATTGTTTGCTGCCGTACATGCCATTACACACACAAACACATTAAAGTATTGCAGTTTGCTTTTATGTAACTGCATGCCAGGGCCTTAATTCACAAATGTTCTCTGACATAAGTGTCATTTGTGATTGGCCAGTGGTGTAGCAGTTGTTTCATTACATGAATTGCTATACATATCTGTAGGGCAGATGGCCAAATGCTGGCCAACGAGGAAACACTTTTGTGTAAGAGAAGTTCTGTAAATATGAGCCCAGCTTTGTAGACAGTACTAGCAAATTGGTATTAAGCTACATAGGTGATTTGTGCAAGCACATAGGTAGCAGTTGTTGTTTCTAGGAGCATCTGCAGTGTCTGGATCCAGCACCAGCACATATGAAGTTAGGCAATTCAGCAGGCATTTGCAAGTGTGCAACAGATGTTTTAGTTGAAGAGATTACGAAACAAGGCGCCAGCTCCGATGAGCAGTCAGATGTTAAAGATAGAGATAAGGTACCTGGAACAGGTGTCAAGCCAAGTGGTGGATTCGCTGGTGCCTGTGATAGAGCCAAAGACTCGCTGAACATACTATGAAAAACTATATTTGTACATATCATAAGAAGCCAACAAACATTGACACCAAGGACAACATAGGGGAAATTACTTGTGTTTAATAAATGAAATAAAGAAAAGAATAATTAATGGAAATTAAAGTGGATGAAAAAACAACTTGCCGCAGGTGGGAACCGAACCCACAGCCTTCGCATTTTGCGTGCGATGCTCTACCAATTGAGCTACCGCGGCGCTGTTTTCCCATCCACTTTCTTGGATGTTTATGTGTCCTAGTAGAACCCTTCGCGAAATGCGAAGGCTATGGGTTTGGTTCCCACCTGCGGCAAGTTGTTTTTTCATCCACTTTAATTTCCATTAATTATTCGTTTCTTTATTTCATTTATTAAACACAAGTAATTTCCCCTATGCTGTCCTTGGTGTCAATGTTTGTTGGCTTCTTATGATATTACTAATAAAATCGGGACCCTCGGTTAACCCCCTTTCTTCTCGTTTATATTTGTATATGTAAGCTGCTACTGGATCTTCCGCAGGCAAAAATCAAATGTTTTCTTCATTTCCAGTAAATTTCTCATGATGTTATTGGAATGCTTTTCAATATAACAAGCTAATTTCGAACACTTGTCAACTTCATTAGATTGGAGTCCAACTGTAGTATCTTGTTCATATGAGGAGTGTTTTTTCAGAGTGAGCCAAATCCAGAAACCAAAATTAAACTGAAACTGCTTGAATTAAAAACTGCACCTTCATATGCTTCATTTGGACAGTCAGGTATATCAAAATGAGCCAATCTAACTGCAGAGACACGCAACAAGAACTTGTTTTCAGCAAAAAAATGAGCCAAATCCTTTGTACCAATCAGTATGAGCCAAATTCACTTATCTAGTTGCAGTGCTACAACGACACCACGCGACTGCGCCGGCATGGCATGTGCTATTAGAATTCCCATGTGAGCACATTGTCAAGTTTTCCTTGTTTTTGCTGGTGAAATGGCCCCTGGCTATGGATTACAATGGCTATGAAGAAGTTGGTGACAGGTTGGCACCTAGACAGTGTCCTTCGAATGTACACTTACCGAAAAATATGGGGCTCGTGAGCAAGTGGTGCGGCTGTGCTACACGATGCACCAGTGCAGTTAGTGCAGCGGCTCAACAGTCCCTAGCTGCACATCAAAGTAAACTTGCCCAGGCTTGAAGCATGACTTCATGTGGTCTGCTAAATTGTTGCTGACGGAGTCTGTGACAGTGTACTGGGCACGATGTGGTGAAACCGCTGTCTTTTTACATCCAGCACACAAATGCAAGGCTGGCTTACCACGAGAGCAACATGCTACCATAAGCAAACTTCACTACACTTCTGTAATGCAGAAGTGGTCTCAAGTAATGCAGCACACGACATAAAGTTATGTGGTCGTGCATCTAGATGCACTCGCTGCACTGGCACTCCGCTGTGTGCGGCCACACTCTCAAGTGCCCTGCCATGTTTTGTGGCTGAGCATATGTATGCCAAGGAGAACTCTAAAAGCTGTACTTCTATTGAAGTGCGATCACAAAAAGAAAGCATTGAAATACATGCTTGTATCAGAGGCACCAGTGTGAAGCCTGAGCAAAATTTATGGACCAGTGAACAGTTTGACAGAGCGACGGAACTTCAATTTAATGGCTTGTGAAACTCATGACGTGAAGCGTTGACAGCCTAGCAAAAACCAAACGTCTTTTTGAAGTTTAGCGGCGCACTACAAGATGTGGCTCGAGAACAAGAAAGAGGTGGTTTTTGCCGAGACATGTACATCTTGTGCTGTGCTTGCGGTTGGCCATAGTATACTTAAATGACTTTTCATGCAAAGACACAAAGGCGAGACGAGAGTGGAAATTTGAGATAAACCAAAGCGGCTCATTTAAATATGTATTCATTATGGGGAAACAACATGAAAAAATGAGACAACAAAGACGGACAGGACAGGTGCTAATTACCAACAAAGTGTTTATTTTTGCGAGCCCAAATATATATATATATATTCCAGGAGAGAGAAAGGGGAGGGTTGTGAAACACACGCATGTGTCCTACCCTATCTAGGACAGTGAATTGCTCAGCTGTGGAGATAGTTAATCTCTTTGTTGGTTAATGCAACTGATGGTGAACTAGTACATGCAGGCCCTATGGAGTGCATGACTAACACCTCATATATTTCCAGAGCGTCGGTATCGTGGTACATGTAGCTGCTTGTGATATACACCTGGTGAAAGTGAGGGCTGCATCTGCACTGGGTACATGGGATCGCCAAATTGCACTGTTGCACTCTTGGCACTTTTACTGTAAACACTAGAGGTCAAGACATACGAACCCTCCTTCTTCGTCCGTCTGAAGTAGCTTCAAGTTGTCCTCGCTTAGTGAGGTGACAACACATGACAGACACGGCTGCCAAATGCCTGTTAATCTAACAGGGAGTGCTTCAACGCATTCAAGGACGACACGATTGCTTTCAGCTGGCGCTGCCTTACTGGCATTGGCTCTGACAAGGGAGAGAAGCTCAATTTCGTCTAATTTTGGGGCAACAGAAAACTTGTGTCTAAGTCCCAGGACCTGTTCAACATTTCCTGGGATGACTGTGCCACCAATCTTTTGAACGGTTAGCTTTGGGCAGGTTGCTGGTGTCTTCCTGGGTAGTGTGGTGAGGAGGTTCTTCCACAAGAATTCTTTCCATGTTCTTCACTGTGAAAACATACAAAGAGGGCTTCCCTTTCCGGGTGATTGTTTCGGAAGTTGGCATTTGACAGCATTGTTTGGGAGCTTACCTGCAAAAAAGGCCTGTCTTTGCTCAATGTCAATGACCCATTCACTGTTCGAAAACTGTCAGAGGTGTTGCAGTTTTTGGAAGAGTCTTGCCCCCTGATAGTGCACGCATTTTTGGCGGACATCAATGACCTTTATTATTCTCAGCCTCAGGCAGCCCTCGCTGATACTTTTTTTTCCCAATCTTTCCATTGTTATTATACAATCTTTATGTATTACTTTACAATCTTTCCATGTTACTATATTGTATACTTCCTTGTTATATTACTATATTGCTATATATCTCTGTTGTTATATTGTTACTATATTATCTTATTCTTTTGTGGCTTTGATTTTGCCTTTGTATAACTGTGCCCTTCTTGTCTGGACCTAACCATGGTCTGCAGTATGTATATAAATAAATAAACAAATACTGTACAAGAATAGATTGAAGAGCACGGCGCAGTACGTTTCCAGAACGCCATCGGCACCAGTGTTACCAGGTTTTTGGGCCTTTTGTTCTTTTGTTCGGATCTCAGCTCCGCCGTCGTCAGACAGAACATGCAGTTCTGCATGCAAAAAGAGGGTGTTTGCATAGGGTCATGCATCGCCCCGATTTTAAGCGACAGTCTTTTAGTGCACTACAGCAGGCGCTCACAGTGTTCCCTAGGTTCGACTGGGTGGGTGTAGGCATTTCATTACATCGATGATTTCCTGGTCTTATTCCGCACTAACCCTGACAAAGTTGGCACTAAGGTTGACCAGATTTGCCGCAGTTTCTGCACAAGCTTTCTTGGACTTTCCTTCACCAGGTGATCAACTTCGCTTTCTCAACCTCGCGCTTCATTTCGGCAACAAGCACACCTGCTGGACCTATGCCCCGCGCTCGAAGAAGGACCTTCTACATTTCTTATCTCATTACTCGAAGCTTGTGAAACACGCTATCACACTAAAAGTCAGGAGGTCGTTGCTGTCCTTAGGTCGTTGCTGTCCTTATCAAGTCGCTCCAAGTTTCACTCATCAAGTTGATAGATTGAAAAGGGCATGTTTTCCAGAGCAATTCCTGTCAGGGCTGACAGAAGTAATTTTACGAGAATGCTGTTTGTCAAAAAAAAGAAAGCTCAGTCAGAGGTTGACAGGGCAAGTGACCATGATCCCCTACCTGCACTGCGTCTCCCACAGGGTGAAGAAGAATGCTGTGCATGCGGGATGGAGAGTGGTATACTCGGTGCCCATAAAACTGGGTTTCTTCTGCAGGCGAGTGAATGCCTCTTGCGTAGAGGAACCCATCTGCGGAAAAAACATGCAAGTCGCTTCATTCCCTGTGTGGCAGAAGTTGCATATGTGGTTCCTACATCGTGTGGTGGCCTGTACATTGGGCACAGGCCACCGATGCCATTGTATAAACGACTACTTGCGTGAGCATGCCAACAACCTTGCCGTGAAGACTGGCAGTAATTTGGCAAACCATTGTGCCTAGTGCAGATGCAGTCCTCACTTCCAAAATTGAGGAATATGTGCATAAGGTGGTGTCTGACTTATTTTTTTCTTTTAACTTTAGCACTGTTTTTCTTTTGGCATCGTTTACAACCAAGCGTTGAGCAGGTGCTTAGGTCTCAGGCAAATGAAATGATCATGCTCTTGAAGTGCAAATGAACACACTCGTTGAGACCACAACGCGAAGCACTTGTCATGTATTGGTCTTGGTGTGTGCCTTTGCTAGCGCTTCAGTACCATGAATGTCTACTAACTAGCCCAGCTGTCTACACTTCTGCTAAGTAATATTGCAAATTCCACTCAATACATTGCTTTCTTGGAAATAAATTAAAAAAATATATGTTCCACAATTATTTCAAATTTGCACATTGCAAAGGTTCCACATGAGGGATAAAGCATCACATACTCTATGATTTCAATCACTCACTAGTTTATTGCACCACAGTAGCCATTGCAATGTTCTATCATTAGGTCATCTGGCTTATTGCCATGATATGAGGTGTTCTTGAAAAACAGTGTGTTGTTTCAGGTGTTGACTGCGGCCACTCTGTATTACACGCTCTACATTTGAAGAGGGAGAAGAAAGTTTAATTTGAGAAAAGGCAGGAGAGTCTGCATTTGAGTTCTTGGGGTATATACTTATATGTCTTTTGCAATGGGTGCCAAAGTTTGCTTTTGGCCGTTTAGCCAGCTTGACAATGTGTGTGACTAGGTGAAAAAGGTCAATCTGAAACCTTGTGACTTTGAAGCAGCTGTCGGATCTGAGCTGCTTTTCCCTTGCCCATCAAAATATGTGTCTGTATCTAAGCATGACCATGATGTTTGTACGTTGTGTGATAGCTGGCATGAAAACAAATATTGATGGCCCTATATTGCACCCATTTAAGGATAAATGGCATGATGTAATGAGTATGCTACACTGTTTACTTTTGAAAAGTAGCAAAAGCTTGAAAAGGTTTCATAAAAGAGTACATGCTGCTGTAGCATTGGCATAACACAGTATGCATGTTATTAGCACTGGCTGTAAATCTCGTTAAGCAAGAACTTGGTGGAGTTGTTTCATTTGTATGTAGTCAAGTATCATGTCCTATATGTGGCATAATGTTTGTGCATGTACATATTTATTTATTTATTTATTATACATACTTTCAAGGCCCTAAGGCACTACAGGAAGGAGTGGTACATAACAAAGTAATGCAATATGCAGACAATGGTATGCAGACAATGGTATGCAGACAACGTTAAGCGCTAGTGTGGTAGACTGCTGTTTTGAATGAAGTTATATCTGTGATCTGAATGATGGAAGCAGGAAGGTGGTTCCAGCCGACACTTGTGCGGGGTAAAAAAGAATTGTGATACTTGTTCGTTCGGGAGGATGGGACGGCAACTTATCTGTGGTCAGAATGGGATGAAGTTTAGAAAGGTGGGGTGATAAGTTGATTCTTGAGCACGTGGTTAGAATGATAAACCTTGTGAAATAGGCAAAGACGAGCACATTTGTGGCATAATGAAAGATCTGGCAGATTCAGGGTTTTTTTCATACATGTAACACTAGAATGGCGGGAATAGTTAGATAAAATAAAGCGAGCTGCTCGATTTTGAATGGCTTCAAGGTTTCCGGTTAGTGATGCATGATTGTTATCCCAAATGGCAGATGCGTATTCAAGTTTTGAGCGAACTAGGGTTTGGTAGAGCGTCAATTTTACCGAAGTAGGAATGGTAGATAAGTTACGACAAAGATATCCTAACATGCGATTAGCATTAGCAGTAATATAATTAGTATGCATATTCCATGAAAGATTATTAGTTATGTGAAGGCCAAGATATTTGTGAGCGTTAATGGATGCTAATGAAGTGTCACGTGGGACTGTGGCATGAAATGCATTATTAGTCGGTAATATTCTTTTTTGCATTTAGAAGTCAATTTTTGAAATGCCTTGTTTGTATCTTTCAGAATTGCCTGATTCGGTTTGGTATTCACAACATTGTTTGTACTTTTAGGCATCCCCTGCCAGCCTAGATGACTTGCTGCTCCCTAAAACAATAGAGTATGTACCAGACATTTATGCTATTGGTGCACAAGAAGCCATGAGTGACAGGTAGGATTTTAGTGATTTTACACTACATTTGTCTACTTCCTTACTACTGTTCAATTATTTAGTTATCTTGTCTCTGTGCACCTTTATGCATGGAGTGATGCTGTTGCTCTCTGTGGCCTCAAGGTGTCTGGTGTGGCTTTTTTTCTCTCTCTTCTCTCCCTCTTAGAAAGGAGTGGGAAACTAGACTTCAATTCACGCTGGGTCCTTCGCATGTTCTTTTCTCCTCTGTGTCTCTGGGTGTCTTGTACCTCTCCATTTTTTTGCGTCGAGATCTGATATGGTTTTGCTCAGGTAATCTCCGGGTGCATGCAGTATCTTTTCTCCACTGTCTTGCATTTATTGTATTGTGCACTAGTGCATAAATAAATGGGCACTGGTCATGTTTGACTCGCTCTCTAAAGTGGTTTGATATGTTAAAAACTGCCAATTTCTTGCATTTTTGTGGTGTAAAATCCTCTGTTTTTTTTTTTTAAGCTGCTGAAGAAGCAACGTATGCTACACGTACTGTTTCTTCTGTTAAGACAAAGGGAGCTGTCGCCATCGCTTTCCAGTTTTTTGGGTCGTCAATGTTGTTTATCAACTCCCATCTTGCAGGTAACTTTTCTTTTATAAGTTTAGTTGGTAATTAGCATCCAAGAAATTTAAAGGTGTAATGGCATAAAATTTGAAGTGTTTGTATCACATATTTCTTCAGTACATGTGATAAACAAGAAGAAAAGGGGGTTAGCCGAGGGGCCCGATTTTTATTAGTCATTAGTCATGCGAAGGCTGTGGGATCGTTCCCCACCTGCAGCAAGTTGTTTTTTCATCCACTTTAATTTCCATTAATTCATCATTTCTTTATTTCATTTATTAAGCACAAGTAATTTCCCCTATGTTGTCCTTGGTATCAGTGTTTGTTGGCTTCTTATGATGCATTTAGTACATGTGGACACTTTCAACCAAATATTGATGGCAAGCAAAGGTTAGAACATATTTTAATCTGCTTTTTAAAGCCATTTGAGGGGCTATCTTCAAAGTGCAGCACCTTATGACATAAAATTTAACATGGCATGACGGCTGACTTGTGACTTAGATGAATGGGCCTTTATGGTGCTTAATGACGGTGAGTAAACATTGCAGATAATTGTTAGGACAGGGGCACGTGGGAGGGCAGGAGAAAACTGCACCTAAAAATTTAATGTTCCCTCAAGCCCTTAAAGGCTAAAGAGCCAAACATGGTTGCATTAAAAGTGGAGCGCACCCCTCCCTTGTTTGCAATATGTGCCACTTTTCTTTAGTGTGTAATGCAAAGGAAATTTAGGTGAAGCGAAAGGAAAACACTGCCTTGATGGTGTAGGAGATGGCATGACCTCTTTAGGAGGATTAAATGTGCTGAGCTTTCAGCCACATCACAAGGTTGCTTAATGCAATAGTTTGACTGTCATGTCTCTTTGTCAGAAATTTGCGACACTACATGATCACTAGCTGCATGAATGCAAGGACAAGCTAGTAATGACTTGTATTAAAGGAGTACTGACACAAAATTCTTTTGGCTCATTTTTTTCTGGCTAATCTGTAGCTATTGATCCAGTAATCATGCTAAAGAAACTTGTTTGCTCTAGTGCGTGATGGTTGTTTAGTGATATGCTTGTATCTCACAATAAGTCGCTTCTTTGATTTCGAAGAGCACTTTGTGCCCCATGATGTAAGACGCCTGCTCGTAAATAGCAATGGATCACTTGAGCGCACAGGTCTGTGATTCACACTAGCGCACCATCTACCATGCCATCTGTGTTCCTGTTTTGTCTGATAGTTTGGCGCTAGTTTGGTGGGAAACCTGTGCATCGCTACACCATCGTAATTGTCGTGCAGAAGTCCACTATGCAATATGATCTGGCAATAGGTGTTTTATCCATGTTTTAGCATGTCTGCAAACTTCTTGATATTTGTGGTTTGCTGAGTTCCTGGAGAGGTGTATGGCAGGAACATTGGGTGCCTCAATGTCCTTCTCGCCTGCCGCTCCGAACAGGGTGGAAACAACTGCATCGTCTGCTTTGGGGTTCCCATGCCCTCTTCGAGGGATGCGTTGCTGGCACGCATATGTATTAGTGGTTTGTAGGCAGCATGGGGGCTTTATGTAGACAAAGATACTGTAGAAAGGCATTACTGCATGCTGATAGTTAAGCAGATAATACTTTTGATGGTTTACAGTCTAAGAACACTATTAAATAAGCAGCCTCACGCAGTTATGTAATGCTGTAGTCTGAAATCATTTCGAAACGTGTTACGACCGCTTGTTGGTGTGATAGTTCATGTACTGTCAAACGGAAACTAGGTTGCCTGGTAACTGCTGTTTGGTTCTGCAGGTGGAAAATAATGCTTTTACTCAAGCATTCGTTTAGAGCATTGGACGAATGAATGCAGACTGACCATACTATTAGGAATTGCTGTTTTTCAGGCAGATTTGCGTGGTTAAGCTGCATTTCTGGGAAACAAATTGTTATGCAGCAATAATAATGAAATTCCTTCCGAACATGCTGATAGTAAGAGAACCAGTCAATAAATGACGAATGAATATGTGATTATTTTCACACTGTTTTGATCTAAGTACATGTTTTTATTGTTTACTGTCATTTGTCACACATCTTTGGCATAGCTGTTCGGACCAAAACACATAAACTAGGAGAATGAGCTTTTAATAAATTTAAACAAAGCAAATGTAAATATTACTGTGTGGCTCAACTTGATAAGTTGAACGGAAGTGAAACAAATGTACGCACAAACAAAATCAACATTAAGAAAGCTAACAGAAATGAAGCAAAAGTGTGTGAATTGTGGTGGCGTAGATAAATTTCCACTTTTGAAGTTCACTGTAAACTCACTCTTGCGCAAGACTTGCGTGCCCATTAGGTCCCTTTGCCGTGGCCTGACGCTTGTAGCATAGTAAAGCTGAAAAACGTTCACGAGTGTGCACAACACCACACCAAAAATAGAGAGTTTTAGAGAGTGCACAGCACAGAGTCTGCGTGAGCTAAAGGGAGGCATGCGAGTTTTCCACATGCGCTTTCCACGGGCGAGTTTGCATATGCTGATTATGGGTGGGGTTCCAATGGCTATTTCTAAAACATGACAGAGGCAGTCAAAAGAGAATTATTTCTTAATGCTTTGAACTCACTGCTGCTAATTTGCCTAACTGGTAAATTACTTCTTATGCATTATGCGCTTGTATATTCTAAGTTAGCCTATTATTAACTGATGTATGGGGAACAACTACGACGACTATCAGAAACTACTAGTACCTCAAAAGAGAGCTTTGCGGTACATTCATTGTTGCTATGGCAGACCAAAAGATTTTTCTGTGTCACTGTTGTTTTGCAGTTATTATTTGCTTAAAGCGAACCAAGTCTACTTTTTTCGTTTGCTGCAGCATATTAAAGCCAACAAATCACACACTCAAAACAATACTTTGTCTAATGACGCATACTATATTAGAAAACAAATCCACCGGGTCCCCCGGATGCGTACTAACTACGGCAAACAAAAATTAAATTATCAAGTGACTGCAGCTATTAATAAAATGTCGACAAATGTTAATTTTGATGTTTCATTGAAAATGTTTAAAAAGGAAACAAAGAAATATCTTATCGATTCTGGTTTTGGTTTTGTATAACACCGTTTTTGCGCCCTTTAACACCGTATGCTTAAATAACTGCATCATGTGACACTTGCAAGTGCAGGTGATTTTGCATTTATATTGTTATATCTTCAGTTATGTGTTTGTATATTCTGATGTCGGACTGTACAGGGGAGCCGAGGCCTTCGTCAGGCATTCCAGCCTTTAGCCCCGGCTTCCTCCTTTGTACGAACAGGAAAATAAACTTCACTTCACTTCACTACTGCACTGTTTGCCCTAAGAAAACGTTCTCTGCAATGTGAACTATAAGGGAAAATCTGTTTCAATCACCGCTTCAGTATTAAGAAAAATAAATATTCCTAGGAGGTGCCATAATGCTCACACTGCATTTGGAGAGGTTTTTGTAAGCTGCCGTTTGTTGTGCCTTATCCTTGCAACCCATAAAATTATTTTTTATGGGTCTCTCAGAAAATAGAACAATCACGAACCATTCCTGGAGTGGTTTGAGCACAGTGGCAAACAGCAGCCGCCCTTGTTGCGTGACAACGCTCAGTGCATTGACACCCACGATAAACTCCTGCTAACTGCCAACACGTCCCGACCTGCGAGCTGGGTGTGGCAGTGGCGGACAGCGCTATGAAAACCGATTGTGGCAGCGAGAGCCCTGTCAAAAAATGTTCCCACCCTGTATGGAGCGGCAACGAGGAGGACACCGAGGCACCCTACAGGAACAATGCTGGTAGCGACATCTGGTGACACAGTATCTAACCAGAGAATATGCAAAACTAATGCAGCAACTTACAAATTCTACCTGCCTGTTGGTGTAAAGCAATGGTAGCCACATGATTGTTAACGTGCAGTACTTTTTTGATAATTCCCTTCAACAATAATACTGGCACGACAAAAAAAAAAAGGTTCGAATTAATTGTAGTTGGACAAATCGTCACAAGATGTCATACCAGCTTTGCTACTGTAGGCCACAGCACCGGTAACCTGGTAGTGCATAAATGGCAAGAAGTTTGTGCATACACTTTGTGTGCGTACATACATACGTCTTGTGGGCTGTCACTACAACACACCCAATGCCAACAATGCTGGAACGTCTTCCAAATGGCAAGACAAGCCACTGATGTCGCATGTCACCAAAATCAATCGCTGAAACTCTTGATGTAACATTGTTTACAAACAGGATTTACGCTAATGATTACATCCATAGGTGCTGCACTTCCCAGTTCGTCGCTTGCACAAAATTCGAAATTAAATTAATATCCATTCTAAGCTGCATTTGCTATTGATACTTTACAGATGATACCTATGAGCTTGCAGCAGTGTAATCTACCAGTTATTTCAAGTTAGAATTTTTGTGCCCATGCTCCTTTAATAACAGATGATGTGATTAATCACCCATAGAATGTTGGAGCAAATGAGATTTTGTACTGGTCAATAGCCACTTATCACTGCTAAAAATACAGACAAAAAATTTTGTATCTGTGCTCCTTTAGAGTTTCACTGTATTACATTTAAGCACGCTAATGTTCATTTTTTAAAAAATTCTATTTCTTTTTAGCTCATGAAAAAAGAGTCAAGGAACGCATCCAGGATTATGAAAAAATCTGTCATCAGATCGACTTACCAAAGCAAGCTCAACTTAAGTTGCAGTACCAAAGCAAAGGTCGGTCTGTCTCATGTATGTGATGACGTAAGTGCCATGCCCCTGCCGTGAAGAACTTTGTAACAAAACTGCTAAATGTGAATGTTGTAATAGCTGCTAAATGAACGGTTATACTTTGCATATCAAAGTTGTCTTTTTAGCCTACAGATTTATTAAATTGAGAGTTTCTTTTAGCAATATTTTATGTCTCAAAAGGAGTCCTGTTGGCCAATGGCAGGCAAATGATGTTTTCTAAATCAAATTTTACCACAATCTAGTTCGTAGTTTACTGTTGGTTTGTTGTTACTGTGTGTTTGTATGCGATTTCAATATAACGAAATTTCTCTTGCACTACAAAGGAACGCCGAGACAATAAATAGAAACTCCCGCATACACAGATGGTCAAAGGATTGAATTACAAGCGGCTGCTTGCAAACACACTTCTCAAATCACCTCCTGGGACCACCGAAGCTGCATCATGTTCCGTATAAAGTCCAAGTGCGATAAGATCATCTTGCACCCAGCGTACATTGTGCTTTAGGTGTGAGTGAAAGTGTGCGGGTGTGAGAAAGACAATGGCTTCACTCACGAGTATCGCTTCCCCTCACGAGCAAACGGAAAGAGGGAGTGGAGCGAGCTCGTGGTAACGATCAAGCGCGTTGCGATTTCTGATTTCTGGCGCGCGACTCGGCCGTGGCTGCACATGGCTGTAAGCGCGGCTGAGTGCATACGCATCCGTGCACCCTGCTTTAGAGGTAATCTGCCGCATGTGCAAAGAGTGGGCGTGCCGAGACAGTGTGGCATCGTGTAAGCTGTCTTTCTGCGCGATTAGTATCGAAGGTTGTGTAATCTCTAGTTTCGGTAGCCCGTTGGAGCGAGAGGCAGACGAAGCATTCGCTACCCATTGTCGGGGCTTTTCATGATAGCATCGTCTCAGTGCGGGCGACGCTATCAGCCGCAAAGGCGGAGTGCACGCAAAAGCGTGGTTGGCTTCGCTTAATTCGTACTGCCTATGTGAAGGTATCGTCGGCATGGCATGAGACCGTATCATTCGTTGCTGACTCCCAAATTCAACTAAATGAAGCGTTTTCTCATTCAAATTCGCTTTTCTTCATCGCTCAATAATTCGGAAAATTTTGCAGCCTCTTTCCCTGTAAGAAAAATTGATCCGCGACTGTATATAGGCATAAAAGGTCGAATTTCGATATAACGAAGTAAATTGCTGATTTTACCTACTTTGTTATATCGAGGTTTAACTTTATATCATGTAATTTTTTAAGAACCTCTATAATACAAGACCATTGTGCTTTCTTCCAGAAGCATTACATATATTATTTTATTTATTTATTTATTCATACTGTCGATCCCATCAGGGATCATAACAGGGAGGGCATACATAGTTATCTTGCAGTGCAACAATAATTAGTGCAATAATAAGATTAGACATATTAGACATGCAGTTAGCAGAGGCAGACAATGTAGTAGGCAGCAAAGTAATGTTATACACTGTAATAATGTTAATAAAAAAAAAGCAACAGGTAATCAAAGGTAGAAAATTTACAAAGGTGAACAAAATGATAGGCATAAATTATACAATAATACGTAGCATTAAATTTAAGAGTAACAAGGAGTAATGAGGTAGTCTGTCAAATATCAATGGTGGTAAGCAATAATTACAACAGGAAAAGAAGTAAGCAATTTGCATAAATAAACAATAGTACTCAGTAATGGCAAGTAATACAAGTTATAAAAGTGAGGTATGCACAAGAGGTAGTAATCCATAAGGTACGTTTAAGGTGTTGTTAAAGAAATTGTGATTATGTACACAATCTAATGAAATAAAATGGCACAAAAATAGATGGTGACACAGGTACATCATAATTGTGAAGCACGCAATTCATTTTCGGCTAATGTCAAAAAAGTAGTTAACGATGGGCTGTCTGTAATATTAGGGACCAGCTTATTCCATTCACATATCATTAAAGGGAAAAACGAATGCTTATGGCTTTCTGTATGAAATGGGTGTTCGTTTAATGATAGTGAATGTTTATGTCGGGTGAGTCGTGTTTAAGTATTTGGAACTGTCTATTTTCAATTCATTATAAATAAGTTGATACATAAATTTTAATCGTGCAAGCTTGGCTCGTTTTTATAAGGTCAGTATACCGGCCTGTTTTAGCAATTCTGTGGGTGAGTCTGTTAACCTATGTTTGTTGTAAATATATCTGAGTGCCTTCCTTTGAATTGCTTCTAGTTTGTTAATGAGTTCTTTGGTGAAAGGAAACCAAACAACGTTAGCATACTCTAATACAGATCTGACATATGTGTTATATGCTAGTAGTTTTGTGTTTGGGGGTGCTAGTCTAAGGCGTCTGTTTAGGAAAAACAATTTTTTTTTGTGCGGTCGAGGTAACGTTGTTGACATGGCGCTCCCATCTGAAATCGTGTGTTAATGTTAAGCCAAGGTACTTGTACTCCTTCACTTTGTTAAGTGTGGCGTTATTTATAGTGTAGTTAAATTCTGATGTGAGCTTTTTTCTAGTAATTGATAAAATAGCAGATGTTTTAATATTTAAAGTCATTTGCCATTCGTTACACCATTTGTACACAAGTGACAAAGCGTCGTTCAAGGCCACATGATCATTATGAGAATTGATTACCTGATACAGAACACAATCGTCAGCAAAAAGTCTAACATTGACTGGAATATTAGAAGGCAGATCATTAATGTATATGAGAAATAAAACTGGAGCCAGAACACTTCCTTGTGGAACTCCAGATCTCACGCTAGATTTCATGGAATATTGCTGGTTAACTTCTACAAATTGAGTGCGGTTAGTAAGGTAGTCTTTGATCCAGTTCAGAATAGGGCCCTTTCCCAAGGTAGGTTTGAGTTTATAAATTAATTTCTTATGTGTTACGCGATCGAAAGCTTTTGAAAAATCTAGAAAGATTAGATCGATTTGTTTCTGTTGGTCAATACTTAACGATACATCGTGGACAAGCTCAATTAGTTGTGTGACTGTGGAAACTCCTGTGCGAAAACCATGCTGACAATCCGTTAGTATTTCTTCCTGTTCAATGTGTTTGGTTATGTGCTTTAAGATAATGTGCTCTAGTAGTTTACAAACAGTGCATGTTAGTGAGATTGGTCTGTAGTTAGCGGGTTCTGTTTTACTTCCCGATTTGTGAATTGGTTTCACTTTAGCTGTTATTATTGATAATAAAATTATTAATAAGTACTTGGCCATCCACTCAGCATATCTGCAAAGGAATGCATTTGGAATATTATCAGGTCCTGGTGATTTCTTTGGGTCTAAGTTAAGCAGTAGGTTAAGTATGCCTGTTTCGGTTAATGTGAGTGGCTCTAGTGGCTTATTTCTAGAGAAGCCTGCTTGTGGTAGTGTGCCGTTGTCCTCAGTGAAAACGGAGCAGAAGTAGTCGTTAAGCAAGTTAGCAGAGTTCCTGTTATCTTCATTTGAGGCTTCGTTGTTGTTGCGATTCTTTTGGTTAATGTAGCCCCAGAACTTTGTGGGAGCAGTTTTCAAAAAGTGTGTGAGTGTATTAGTAAAGTAGAACTGTTTGGCTGTCTTAATTTTTGATTTCATAAGTTGGATAGCTGCGCTGAGATTTTCATGCGTAAATCTTAATGGGTTAGTTTTCAGCAATTTTCGCATTCAGTGTACTTTACGTTTCGCATGTATAACGTCACGCGTTATCCATGGATTATGCCTAGTAAGTTTCTTTTTTTTAGTTTTTATGTAATTGGTTTTACAATGAGATATAATGACGGAAAATGCGAGCCACAATGTATCGATGTCTGTAGTGCTGTTATGGGAAAGTTGCAAAAACGTGTGGTATTCATTAATCAGGTAATCAAGTATACTAGTGTCGTTAGCTTTACTATAGTCGGGGTAAGCAATGATTTGCTGAGGGGTAACTCTGTCATAAAGGGGTATAGTGCAATGGGTAATTTTGTGATCCGAAATACCATCTAGTAAGCTTAATCTTGTTTCGTCATTTATGAAGTGATTTCTGAGGAATATTAGATCTAGTATGGAACAGCTGGATCCCTGTACACGTGTAGGTTCAGTTACAATTTTTGTAAGGTTGAACGATAACATAAAGTCAAGTAACACATCCACACAGGGTGAATGATGCTGCATTGTTTGCCAATTCACTTCAGGAATGTTAAAATCACCTGCGATTATTAATCTGGACCCTGATGCATATTGCTCAGTATATTCATGCAATCGGCGCACATTGTCGAGGCCGGAAGAAGGACTGCAATAGACGCAGCCTATGACAACAGTATAAGATGCGAAGCGCAGTTTACAAAAGATGGCCTCAACGCCCACAACATCCGGTAACATTAAAAACGGGATTTCTTTTTTTACTAGAATGGCCACGCCACCGCCTCGTGTTGTCCGGTCTTTCCGGATGATAGCGTAGTTGGCAGGGGCTATCTCAACATCTTTAATATCAGCTGTTAGCCAGGTTTCTGTTAGTGTTAGAAAGTCAGGTTCATATGCAAGAATCAAGGCTTCAAGGGAATCCGTTTTTTTTAATATGCTACGGGCATTTATGTTCAAGAAGGATAAGTCGGATATCAAGTTCGGCGTGAACGTAGGCTTCGAGGGCCATGTTGCTGGTTTTTTGGATCAGGATTAACGGAACCTGCTTTCAAAAGAGCTATATTATTATTTTCTTCGTCCCAGTAAAACATTTCGCCATTGATTTGTATTTTGTCATAAATTAGATTAATTTTATCTCCGGATTCTTTCCTTGGTTTGGCAGAATTCCATAACTTCCTTCTTAAGTCTCGTACGCGAGGCGAAAAATCTTCGGAGGTAGGAAAACTTGACCCCTTTAGCTTGAAACAGTTTCTCAAGATTTTAGTTTTGTCTCTAAAGTCGAGAAGTTTAAAAATTATTGGTCTTGTTTTAGTAATATCCGGCCTGCCTAATCTATGAATACGTTCAGTACTTACAGCTTGGAGTTTCAGGACATTTTTGACAATTTTTTCATTTACTGTAAGTTGTAATGTGTCTTCATTTTCCTTTTCCTCTTCTGGCACATCATACACAATTAGATTGGATCGTCTGGAGCGGTTTTCAAGGTCGTCTAGTCTTAGTTCCAGCGTTGAAATGACTTTCTCTAGTTTAGTTACCTTCTCCGCGCAAGACGAAATCTTTTTGTCTAGAGTTGTAAGTTGCTCTAGTTTCTTGTCTATTGCGGTTAAACGCTGTTCCTTAATTTCTTTTAAATCCTTCAGGATTTGTTGTAGTTGCCGCGAAATATCGGGTGTATCAGGACCTGGGTTTGTTTCGATATCTCCAGCTAGTAGCAATAATTTGATGAGATCCACTATGTCAAAGATCAGTTCACACAGCAGCCCAGGGCACGGCAGCACAACTAAACAGAGCTCGTTCCAGTGCATGCAATCTTTAAAGTGCTTTCTTACCTGCACGATGAATACAAAAGGGTTATCCATGTGCCCCTGCGGCCAGCTGCCGTGCCCTATGGCCCGCGGAAATGTGTCGCCCCTTCTTATAGCACGAAGCGATCGATGCACCACCAACGTCGAGTTGAACCCTGGACTGGCGCTCAGGATGGTTGAAGAAGTATGCCGATAGTGCGGCCTATTGCTGTGCAATGCCAGCGGGACTGGCTGGGTGGTGTAGCGGTCCGGAAGCGGATGCGCAGCCTGCGTGTTGTCCATCTGGAGGCTTGGTGTTTCATTGGGGCTATGACCTGCGGCTATCAGCAGCAGGGTTGCGGCTATCTGCACGATGAATGCAAAAGGGTTATCCATGTGCCCCTGCGGCCAGCTGCCGTACCCTATGAAGTATGCGACTGATGTGACTGTGATGTATGTGACTGTATGTGTATGCGAGTATGTGACTGTGACATATGACTGATTAAGAGCACTAGGCTAGCTGACGCTGCATATACTGAAAGTATTACAGTCCTGTATTTGTCCGCTTTGTGTGTTGTGCCGTGAGCATTGTGAAACTTTCAGAACTTGTCCATAAATCTGCTCCTTCCGAAACAACACATGTGCATGCAGTTGTGTGACATGAGAGTACAGCAGTTCCACAGTGAAATTTGATGACAGCTAATAATTTTTGAAGATATTACAGACACCGTCTTGCACCAATGACTGCTGTATGTGTTGTAAGCTGGAAACTGGCTGTGCTGTGGTAGATACTACGGCTTCCTTGGCATATGCCAAGTTATGCGCCATACAGTGACTATAGATTATAATTATTGTTAAGTGGGCTTTTAAACCATACGAATACAGCTAGATGCAGTTGTAAATTTCAGTGCATAAAATCTCTCATCCATTCGCACTGAAAACTGCTTGCATGTCTCCCTTAAAGGGCCCCTCGCCAGGTCTGGCCATTTTTAGCTGACAAGCGCAGCGCATACAATGTGCGCTAATGATTGTGTCTGCCAAGTATTACATCCCTGCGCACCTTGAAAGGAGCTTAAATTTCAAAATGAACACAGTTCACCCTTGTCCTCGTGAATGCCGCGCTCCCAACCATAGAGTCGACGTATATCACACAAGTGCGCCTGCGTACATGGCAGTGCTCTGATGTCACTCAAAGCGGCATGTGACTTTGAGAATTATTTCAAGGCAACAGCAGTTATTTGTTTAATCTCTTGCTTCAGTAGATGGATTAAAGTTTAGAGAAATAAAACCTACAAACTGAGTGTCTGCGTGTCTTAGTTTTACTTCATACGGTAGCAAGAGAGATGTAATTTTGTTTTGGCTGGTTGTTCCCATGTTGTGCAGTCGCGTGTACAGATAGTGAAGCATTCATTTTCTACTGTGTTCCAGCATGCAATCATGCTGTATGATCCGCTTGTGTCTGCCTCAGTGTTCATGTAGCACTGTCTTATACTGCTAGTCAGGCGTTCTCGTGCACAGTGCGCAAAAATTGTGCGCGGCACGAAACGACACAAATGCAACAGCTTGCATGAGAGGCCATCAGCGGAAGTGTGCCGCACAGCAAAAAAGTGAGGAGGGGGAAAAAAAGAAGGCTGGCCCTGTGACGTATGCATCAAGCAATCCTCCAGCTTTGGTATAGGAGAATGCAGGGTTTCGCTTGCAGAGGCTAGACGGCGGCAAGTGGAGAATGTGTCTGTGTTGGCAGTGACGCTCACCTCCTGAAATCATGGGTTCGTGACACTAAAATATTTTTATCTCGGCTATTAATAAACCAATTTGAAAAATTATTGTGGTAGAATGCTCCCTAAAGGGCACGTAACCACTTCCAGCATATGACCAAACTTTTCTGTGCAGCCTGGTTAGGGGCCCTTTAAGCATGAATTGTATTCACCCACTGCATGCCTTAACGTAATTTAACAGTATATTGCGCTTGCTACCTTGATGTTGTCTTAAATTTTATTCATGAACACACTTTGGAGAGGTTATTTTTTTGGCTGCTGTTCCTTTCCCTCTCACGAGCCTGCTGATGAATGCTATAAAGGATATTTCAGCTAACTTGTGCCACACCTTAAAAAAAGTGGAGGCACCGTATGCGAGTGCAACTGACTCATTATTGTTCATTATCCTCTTGAGCAGCTCAGGGTATTCTTGCTGTGAGCTAATTGACTAATTTAACAAACATTAATGAGCTAATTTCAATGTATCTATTTGAAAACAAAACTTTTAAAAAAGAAGTTCTGGACGATACAGCGAAACATCAAATAGTTTGTTTCCATAAAGATACTTGTGGGTTAAATTTTCCCAAGGTCCTTTGAAAGCGTGCGAGATCTGAAGTACGACGTGACTAGCTGCTTGCGTGCAGTGATATTACTGCCCTCGGACAAGTTCAAAATTAATGATCTGTGTTATGCACATAGGGAACTTTGAATAGGCTGTAAGCTATAACATTTCGGAGGTGATGACTAGGACTGTCTTATCTGATGCATCACCACCAGTTGCTACGACCTCATCACCCTCTCTGCAGTTTGTCAGGGTTCAAAATGAAGAGTTGCTATGCACATTTTATCTCCATCTCATGACTGCATCACTTCACCAGGCAAGTTATCTCGGCAAAATTAGTGGTTAAAATCATTCTGTTCAATCATTCATCATTGCTTACAACTTTGTTCATACATAATGTTGCGTTGATGAGTGATGATTCATTGAAACCATGTTTGTGGGCAGTAACATTGCTGCACAGACATACTTCACATGATATTTGTTCAGATCTAGTGCACTTTTCTTGGAGCTTGGAAAAACTAAATTCACATCAGCTACCTTTATGAAAAGAAATCAGACACTTCTCGATATGCTCTACAGCTTGTCTATTGAAGATTTTGCTTTTAAATAAATATTTTAAATGTCAACAATTTTGTTTTTCTTTAATTAGTGAATTATTAGTTTTATCACAAAAAGATAGTCTGATTCACTCGAGGACTGTCACCACTGTAGCATCGGTTGCTTTCACATAGTGCGCATTTGCTTTCTTTTTTTTTTTAAGGCTTGGCACAAGTTAGCTGCAACACTTTATATACAGATACAGTGTAGAAGGCTTTGTTACAATTCTGTTGCATGATTATAAAAATATTCACATTTCTGAATATCGGCAATATGGATGAAAAAGTTGTTACATCACAAACTTCATTAAATTGGGAATCATTGTATAGAAGTTTGGCTGTTGTGTCAAGGCTTTTTTCTTGAGCAAGACATTATACCCTGTAATAACCAATGCTGAACACTTCATGCTTTCCATGTGTTTTTTGTTGTAAAAATTGTGCAGTGAGATGCAAGTTATGAATTGAAAGATCAAGCTTGTTGATTCTTTCTGTATGCTTATTTGCCCTTGGTAGTACAGCTTCTAGTTAATGTTTTCTGACATGGCTAATGGAAATGTGACTCAGGTGTAAAAGTTTTATATAAAGCTGATGACAGTAGTGTTACAATGTGGTTGGAGTTTCTGTTTTATAGTTATAAATCCAGCTGCCCATAAAAGGAATATCCTAGCAGTAAAATTAATAAATTTAATAAATAGAACCAATTAATAATATTAACTAACTAACTAACTAACTAACTAACTAACTAACTAACTAACTAACTAACTAACTAACTAAATAATTCTATGCTATGGGTGAAGCCTAGCTACTTGTTAGCACTTGCTTTATTTTAGGGTTAGCTAGTGCCCTTTCTTACTGTGCTGAAATGCTCACATTTTTCGTCCACTTTTCAAGTTCCTGCTTTTTATAGAAGATGTGTAAATGTTGGGCTTATTTGTTGCAGATGTGACTGCAAGATTTGACCATGTATTTTGGTGTGGCGACCTTAATTTTCGACTTATGAATGAGCGCTCCACTGTTGTTGGTTTGCTGAAGGATCACCATGAGGATAAGCAATCTACCTATGAAAGCCTCCTGAAATTTGATCAGCTGAGAAGTGCTATGCTGGATGGTTTGTATATTTATATCTTCTGTGTACCACCCACCCCATTTTCCTGTTTAGTTCGAACCAATTAGAAGTAAATCAGCTGTGACAGGTAGTGCTCTTCTGCCTCTTCAGGTGGATTTCTGGAAGATGTGGCAATTGCCTGCATGAAAAGTCACAATGTCCAAATAGCTACTTAGAAAAATGCAGTAATTAACTTAAAAATTTTTCACTTTAGAGCACATGTTGTCCTTGCAAAATTGTAGCAGAGCAGTAGTGTAAAGTCATTTCTGTTTCACAGAAATTCCTAAACTAGTACCACTTTTGAAATATCCATACTTCAAGTTTGCTACAAAATGCATGGACTTTCCTATTGACAGTTTCCCCAAAAGAGTCCCTCAAGCAGTTTGGGACGATCTGACTTGAAACACAAATGCATCTAGTATTAGCAGATTATGGGGAGAGATATCTTGAAAGTGGCACTAGTCTTAGAATTTCTGCTAAGCAGACATATGGCTTCACTATGCTCAGCTTCAGTTTTGAATGAACTGAAATTATAAAAGTTAATTAGCGAATATTTATATAGTTACCTGGACATTGTGATTTAGTGTGCAAGGAATGTCTACCTCTACGTAATTCACCTGAATTAACCAAGCTGCATTATCAGGCACGTACCTAGGATTTTTTTTTGGGGGGGGGGGGGTACCTTTACTAGTACAAATGTGAATAATGCCCACCATTCGACACAAAGACGTGTAAACCCGCAAAAGAGTGTTGAATTAAGGTGTATCTCGCAGGTATGTCTGTGAGATACACCTCTTTTTTACTTGGAAAACAAGGAACTACATCAAATAGACTCGTGCATGTAAGAAGCGCAGGAAGAACACTACCAAGAACAAGAAAACAAGTGAAAGTGTAAAATTAAGATTTATAGTAGCGTTTTTGAATTAGCTGTAAAAGAATTATAGAGAAATATATACCAAGTGCCAAAACCGCCTCGTGTTGTTATTTGGGAATGTGCGTAACGATGTGTGGTCACGAGTCCCGTACAATCGCGTAGAGCGCAGGACACTGCGGTTCTAGACGTACTGTGCCAGGCGCGTACCCAGAGGGGGGGCCCGGGGGGACACCCCCCCCCCCTATCCACCCAAGGCACCACTCTTCACACACATTCCTAAAGCGTCGACAAATCAATCTACATGGCGGTCAACATTTTGCTGCCTTTTACAGCGAAAGCAGTGTGTGACTAACTTCCAGAGTATTTTTTGGCGTCTGTTGACCAAAAAAATCATCATGTGGGCCGATCCTGGTGATAGTGCAAAAATGGTCCAGGATCAATGGCACATACCCCTGTGAACTCTGGAACCTATAACGCGCCCTTCGTAATTTTTGGGATCCGTCTACATATAGTGAGTACTTAATGCCTGCTTCACCTCCGCTGTGGGTGGGCCCGGTATTGCAATATCTTCGTGATCGGCCTACGTATGGGGAGTTCTTAATGCCTGCTTCACCTCCACCGCGGGTGGGCCCGGTATTGCAATATATTCGGGATGCGCCTATGTATGGGCAGTCCTTAATGCCTGCTTCACCTCCACCGCGGGTGGGCCCGGTATTTCAATATCTTAGGGATCCGCCTATGTAAGGGGAGTTCTTAATGCCTGCTTACCTCTGCTGTGAGTGGGCCCGGTATTGCAATATCTTTGGGATCGGCCTACGTATGGGGAGTTCTTAATGCCTGCTTTATCTTCGCCGCGGGTGGGCCCAGTATTGCAATATCTTCGGGATCCGCCTACGTAAGGGTAGTTCTTAATGCCTGCTTCACCTCCGCCGTGGGTGGGCCCAGTATTGCAATATCTTTGGGAGCGGCCCACGTATGGAAGACGATTAACGCCTGCTTCACCTCCGCCGCGGGTCGGCCCAGTATTGCACTATCTTCAACTTGACAGCACAACTCTGGGCCGCCCAGCGAGCCAAGGAAGCCGCTTCGAGTGCCCAGACCCACTAAAAAGACGCCGGACTCGAATCTTGTTGATTTGAAAATAAAAGTTTTCTCTCTCTCTCTCTCTCAGGCCGACCCACAGCGGAGGTCAAACACTTTGCTTTTCGTTTGAGAGCTTTGACTGTCGTCAGCTTTCGCTGCCATTCCATCTTCAAAGAGTGGAATGGTTGTCAATTTTTTCACTCCTTTTGGATGGTGGTAGTTATCTCCTGCGGTGTGGAGGCCAGTTTTCTCATCGATTCCGTGCCTGCGTTATTAACTCAAGATGAATTCATTTGTCACCATCTATTGCAACAGGCAGGGCGTAGTTTATAGTTTAATTACCATATTTTATTTTATTTATAATGCCCAACACAATTTTTATATCACCATGTATTCAACAATTACGCACCTCTCTGTTGCTTCGTTCGTTCAACCCTCTTTGTTTAGACTGTTCCAGGGGCCAGGAAAGGGATTCGGTTCATAGTCGGTTGGTCTGTATGCTCGTGGAACGAGTTGTGACCGGAGAAAATGCCAGGTGCATTTAACTTTTCTTTTGCTTCATTATTTCCTCGAGTGACGGCTCGCCGCGACGCTGGCAGATCCTCGGAACCACATATCCGTGATATGGGTTAGATAAGGTGGAAAAAAAATATTGCGAAACAGCATCC
The DNA here is from genome assembly GCF_038994185.2 of Dermacentor albipictus. Taxonomy (NCBI): domain Eukaryota; kingdom Metazoa; phylum Arthropoda; class Arachnida; order Ixodida; family Ixodidae; genus Dermacentor; species Dermacentor albipictus. The sequence continues at coordinate 87,331,437 of NC_091821.1, forward strand.
ATCATCAGACCCTGCAATAACCGTTCAACACATAAGCAATGACTGTCACCCGTTACCTCGTCTGGCTTTTCCCTAATTGTACAGCACTTTTCGTGCAAAATCGGCAACTGGAAACAAGAGTCGCAAGGAGATGAGAAATTAAGCGATCTACTAAGGGAAAAAGCCAAGGCAACAACCAAATAGGGAGGAAAAGCGAAAATTGTTTGCAAAAATATTTATGGATCAACATCTTTTTATTGAAAAGGAAGTAGAGAAAACACCGCTGGAAGTGGAAAATAATTCCGTGTGGTTTGAATGACGCTTCTACAGTTATCAATTGAGCCGCTTGGCGTAGCCACTTCCCTGCTGTGCAAATGGGGGGAAGAGGGGGTTCTAACCTTCCGCAGTGGGCGCAGTACGTCTAGAACCGCAGCGTCCTGCGCTCTACATGGTTGTACGGGACTGGTGACCACGCATCGTTACGCAACTTCCCAAATAACAACTCGAGTCGGTTTTGCTACATGGTAGAGGAGTAAACGTGGGATCCGACAGAACTGTAATTATTCCGCAAATATGCATTTCTCTATAATTCTTCCTGACCTAATTCAAAAAACGCTGCTAGAAATCTTTATTTTGCACTTTCGCTTGTTAACTTGTTCTTGGCAAGGTTCTTCCTGCGCATGTTTCATGCGAGAGTCCATTTGATGTGGTTCTTTGTTTGCCAAGTAAAGAGGAGGTGTATCTCACAGATGTACCTGTGAGATACATGTTATTTCTATTTTATTTTGCGGCTTTACGCGTCTTTATGGCAAATGCTGGGCATTATTCACATATGTACTAGTAAAGTACCCACCTCCCCGAAAAAAAAATTCTGCATACGTGCCTGTACTGCACCCAATGTGGAAGGTTAGAAAAACACCCACATTACCACAGCAGAGAAGTGGCTATGTCAGGTGGCTCGACTGATAACTGTAGGAGTGTTATTCAAAACACACGAAATTATTTTCCACTTCCAGCGGCGTTTTCTCAACTTCCTTTTTAAATAAAAGGATGTTCATCCATAAATATTTTCACAAACGGTTAAATTTGTTAATTTTCACTTTTCCTTCCTGTTTGGCTGTTTGCCTTGGCTCTCTCCCTTAGTAGATCGATTAATTTCTCAACTCCTTGCAACTCTTGTTTCCAGTTACCAATTCTGCACGAAAAGTGCTGTACAATTAGGGTAAAGCCCAGAGGAGGTAACGGGTGACAGTCAGATTGCTTACGGGTTTAACGGTTATTGCAGGGTCTGATATTGGACGCTTTTTGTGTTATTTTATTTTTCACCTTATCTAACCCATATCGCGGGTATATGGTTCTGAGTATCTTCTGAAGTTGGGCGAGCTGTCACTAGAGGAAATAATGAAGCAAAAGGAAAAGTTAAACACAGCTGGCGTTTTCTCCAGCCCCAACTCGTTCCATGAGCATATAGACCAGCTGACTATGAACCGAGTCTGTTTCCTGGTCCCTGGATCAGTCTAAACAAAGAAGGTTGAACTAATGAAGCAACAGCAATGCGCGTGATTGTTGAATAGATGGTGACAGCTGAACCCATTTTGAGTTAATCGCGCGGGCACCGAATCGATGAGAAAACTGACCTTCACACCCCAGGAGATGCTGATAACTACCGCCATCCAAAAGGAGTGAAAAAATTGACAATCATTCCACTCTGTGAAGATGGAATGGCAGTAAAAGCTGACGACAGTCAAAGCTCTCAAATGAAAAGAAAAGTGCTTCACCTCCGCTGCGGGTCGGACTGAAGACAGTGCAATATCGGGCTGACCTGCGGCGGAAGGGAAGCAGGAGTTAAGTACCCCCCCAACGTGGGCTGATCCCGAAGGTAGTGCAATGCCAGGTTGACCCGCGGCAAAGGTGAAGCAGGCGTTAAGCACTCCCCATACGTGGGTCCATCCCAAAGGTAGTGCAATGCTGGGCCGAGGTAAAGCAGGCGTTAGGCATTCCCCATACGTAGTCTGCTCCCGAAGATAGTGCAACACCGGGCTGACTCCCCGACGGAGGTGAAACAGCCGTTAAGTACCTCCCAAACGTGGGCTGATCCCGAAGGTAGTGCAATGCCGGGCCGACCCGCGGCAAAGGTGAAGCAGGCATTAAGCACTCCCCAGATGTGTGTCCATCCCGACGGTAGTGCAATGCCGGGCCGACCCACGGCAGAGGTGAAGCAGGCATTAAGCACTCCCCATAGTACGTGGACCGATCCCGACGGTAGTGCAATGCCAAGCCAACTCACAGCAGAGGTGAAGCAAGCATTAAGCACTTCCCATACGTGGGTCCATCCCGGAAAGCACGTTAGAGGTTCCCGAGCCCACAGGGGTATGTGCCATTGAGCTTGGACCCTTTCTGCACTATTAACATGATCGGCCCACATGATGATTTTTTCTGTTGACGGATGCCGAAAAAACTACGGAAAGTTAGTCACATGTAGCTTTCACTGTAAAAGGCAGCAAAATGTTGATTGCCGAATAGATTGATTTGTCGGCGCTTTAGGAATGTGTGTGAGGAGTGGTGGCAGAGGGCGGGGAGGGGGTGGGGTAGGTATGCCGTTTAAATTCAGGGGGGGTGGGGCCCCCCCGGCCCCCTCTGGGTGCCTGTGCATTATACACTCCATACAAGATCTTAAACATCTGCTTGAAAAAAAAAGAAAGAAAGAAGAAAGAAAATACATGCACCTGGTGTGTATGTTTCCATTCGTCAGAATGTTGTTTGCAGCATGTCTCTAAAATGAGATAGCAGTATTTGTAAATAAAAATAAATAAATGTCTCTTTCTTCCCTGATAATTAGGTCAGGCGTTCTTTGGCTTCCAAGAAGGGAAGATAAAATTTGGACCTACTTACAAATTTGAAGTTGGCTCAAGTCAATTTGATGGTGTCAAGCTTAGGGTGCCATCATATACGGTAACTACTTTTATTTGTAATATTTGTATCATGGTATTGGTATTAGCAGACTTGTTTTTCACTAGTAAATTATTTTCATTTAGGATCGAATACTTTATAGAAGCAAGAGAAAAGGCCACATAGAGTGTGTTCTTTACGACTCAATTCCTGTAATGCAAACCTCTGACCACCGGCCAGTCTATGGGCTTTATGAGACTGTGATTCGACCCGGAAGAGACAAGTGAGGACATCTTTTGTATTAACATCATGGTATAATGACACGGTCTTGTTCGACTGCCAGTTGCAGAGTTCCCCTTGAAATGCATCTTTGGAAGCTTGTGTTGCATGCAGCTCTTTACCTGTGAGCAGACTGTGGGGGGGGGGCAGTGCTCATGCATCATTTACTCTGTGACCTTTACTAGAAACTAACGTGCCACATCTTTTAAAATAAACTACGTTCTAATTCTATATTTCTATCTCAGAAGCATAACTGAATTTTATTTCTTCAGTTCATTCTCAGTGTTTAAAAGTTTCGTCGGCCTTTTACATGAGTATACCATTTAGGCTTTGTCAGATTAGCATTGAAACATGTCCATTATAGTGCTGATTCTTATGCTTGTTGCTTATGTGCGAAGTGTTTTTCGAGCAGAAAAAAAAAAAAGATAAGCAGACCTCAACAATTTCTGTATAGTCCTGAATTTATTTACTGCAACAGCAGTTATGAGGTTGTGAGTTATTTTCCTGACCCTGGTGACTGCACTCAATAGGAGTGGAAAGCAAAATTGCTCACGTACCATGCTTTGGGTGCACCTTGAACGACCTCAAGTGGTCAAAATTAACCTTGAGTGCTCTACTGTGCCATCCCTCATAACTCACTGGGCAATTTTGGGACGTTAAACCTCACAATTAAACTTTTTAACATGTCAATGTTGAAGGTAAACTAGAGTGCAATTTTATCTGATTACTCGAAGCAGGAGCTAAATATCTGCAGCATTCATGTGACACGTATGCTATCATAATGTTTAGGCAACAGAAATTTATCTCTGCATAACCATGGAACTGTCCTGGAAATTCTTGTAAACATTCATTGAAAATTCATGCTCTGGGAAAAGTAACTGCCGAGTATTGCCATTCCTTTAATTTTATTGGCACTTCCTTTCATGTTATTGAAGGGTAATAATGCTATTGGCCTCGAGCTCCACCACTGGAAAAGCTGGCGCCACCGTCGGCGTGACGTGCTAGGAGGGATCACGTGGACATAGCGGCCGCGTCGGCTGCTTCGGGCTCGCCGAAGCGAGCTGAAAACGAGTTTAAATTCCCTCGTACGCTGCGGTCCTCATTTAGTGGCGAAATTTTCCCGCTTCGAATGTCTCCTTTACAACGCTTGAAAGCACTACAATAGGTAGTGGCTGCCTTTGAAGGCGCGCAACATGGTAGGCTACTGCTCGGTGCTGCAGGGCCGGACGCACGTAACGGAGGCCGGTGTCAGCCTTATTCACACGTAGCCGCAGGACAAGAAGCTGCGTGAAGCTTGGCTCGCGAAACGTAAAACCGGAAAACAGTCATCGGCTACAACTCCGGTATGCAGCAAGCACAGACGCGAGGAAGATTTCTGCTACGGCGCCCGGTCTGCGATGTTCTGAAAACGCGCACTGAGACGCTCGCCCAAGTCCGCTGCCCGACTAATGTCATGACGGTTTGGTCTATGAAGTTGTCGATGCTGTAGATACTGGCAAGTTCAGTGGAGTGGAAAGGCAGCGGTAAGAAGCACATTTAAAAAAAAGCATGGCATATGGTCATGTTTGTGTTATGAATTAATGCACTCGATTACAAAAAAAGGAGCAGCGGGAAATTGCACGCTGAGGACACCGATAAACATACAGTGCGACGCAACTCGAGAAATAGTACTGAAAGGTCAAAGAATTTAGAAAAAAAGAAAGATTGAATCGTCGCGACGGTACATCACAGGCGTCGAAGTCTCTACAATGAAATTATTTTTGAACAGCTCTGATGGCGCCCACGCAACAATGGGTGCTTGTATATTGTCAAATGCTCATATTCTGCGACCTAAAGCTCATGGCACGGTGCGAAAACGCGCGCGGAGAAAGCGAAACAGTGCGCGGACAAGCATGCAGACGCGCAGTCGGTCGCTGCGAATCTGCGCGATCGCTGCATTGAGTCTTCGTTCTCTTACGGTCCATTTAGTTATACAAACGCTATAAGAACATATTTCACATAGTTTGCTCTCAGCGTTTATCTACCTTTCACGCAAGAAGCCGGTTCGGGATACTCCATGGCTGCGACCGCGTGCAGTGGCGTTCAATGTACTACGTATTCGGTAAAGAGGTAGCATCTGTAAACGATTGTGTGCTTTCAGTTTCCCCAAGATTATTATTTAGACAGTAAGAAACTTCTCTCGTGTCGAAAGTACTTACAGAAATGTCCGGGAGAGCTCGCGCGTGGTGTTTTCAGTGAGCGCTGACAGCAAAACCTATGAGGAGCGCGCCACGTGATCCCTCATACTACGCCAGCGAGGCGCTTCCGATAGATGGCGACTCCGTAACTCCTCGCCGCCAATTGTAGGGTAATAATGTGAACTGTCACATTTTTCGACGTGAAGTGTGGTGAGGAAGGACTCGAACGTGATAATCGGATGGGTTGCACAGGTACTTGTACTCACAGGACACATTGTGCTCTTAAACAGCCACAAACAAGATTCCTTAGCACAGATTAGGACTGTCTTCTAATGTGCGGAATCATACAACGCAGCACACTGCACAGTTCCTGTCCCTTGCCCAATAACGCACGAAGTCCGGGCAACGTGGCATACGGCCCAACTGTGTTCGCTCGTGTGTGGTTGCACTCTTCGTTGGCACATTGTACGTGGCGGAGATGGCTTGGGTTGGGTAGGCAGTGGCGGTGACACAGCAACAAGTTGCTGGGGTGGTGGCTCAGGATCCCTGCTAGTGCCGAAATTTCGAGAGCACAGGAACTCTGAGGGCACCAGAACTGGCCAGGCACAGGTCACGGGCAGGAGCTTGGCTCGATGGCCCATCATGAGACTGCCGAGCGGTACACCTTAGGTAGCCCCCTCGGGACTCATTGCACAAACCTCCTCGGCTCGTTCGATCCGTCTTCGTGCCCACAGCTTCCCACTCGCTCATGATTTTCACTTCTTTTTTTCACTTCTTTTCACTTCTTTTCACTTCTTTATTTCTTCCACCAACCCTTGTGTCCTCTTATTTCCTGCGTTGGGCCGCAACTGCCGTCGTCGTCTTTCACCGCAGCCTGTATTTAGCAGGCAGTGATAGAAGCATGAATGTTCATGATATGTCGTGTTTTGAAGTCAGTGTGAAGTCAGTGTTGTGGAAAAAAACTGCAGCAGCTGCTAGTATGGGGACTTTACCAGAAGCTGGCAATTCTGCATCAGTATGCTACAACTTTTTTTTCTTTTATATCCTTTTTTTATGAAATTTTATGGTATTGCATCTGCTATTGTGCATACCAAAATAATGTCTCGGAATCACGAGCAAATAAAAATGATGCTCTAGCACCTTCAGGCACTGTGTGCACAATTGTGCATGCCAAGACAGTACATCAAAAGCAAAAGCAGTTATGAAAATAGTGATATATAAAACTTTTTGCATACGTTTTCGAAAATTTCTGATTGGACCTGTACTAAAAGTTTGGATATAGGTGTAAAGTATTTCAGTAAAACAAGTTGGAAGGAAGACGGCTGGGTGTTTGCTCATGGCGTCAGTACGTCATTGTGTAGCAGGCTTGCTTTTTTCAATGTTTTTCGCAATGTTTTACATCAGGCATATTTTTCAAGTGGTTGGACACATTCTTTTCAAGTATGCTAGACATGAAATAGTTGATGTTTTCATATCTGACATTTTTTTTGAGATTTCTTGCATAGATTCTACGTTTTGTAAACTTGACACTGAAGAATGAAAAATTCTTAATCCATTCTACAGCTAAGTGTTTTTTATAATTATGATGGTGGAAGAAATGTGATAAAACTGAATTTTCAATAGACAGAATTAATTGGCCCCTGATGGGGTTTAAGCATGTTGCATACATTTTATGACACTTCTTCTTAGACCTGTCCAAAGAAATACGTTACTATGCACAAAGTGTATTTGATGGGGCCAGCATTGGTCATGTAACTGGTTCTTGCAATAGAATGGATAGGTGGGCTAGTTGGTATTACATTACTGTATCGAAACTTAGAGCACAGCAACAGACAGATGAGGAAGGGGCACACAACACAAGCACTCACTCAGCGCTTGTGTTGTGAGTGAGCACTTGTGTGGTGTGCCCCTTCCTTGTCTGTCGTCTTTTACTGTGCTCTAAGTTTCCATAGAGTAACTGGTTCTCTTCATTCATCACTTTGACATTTACAATTTATCTGAGGCAAAGTTTGAAATGGCTGGAATCTGTAGTGTACTTTCCAATGCACAGTAGTAGAAATATATACGAAAATCACCTCTGTGAGTTTTGACAAGTGTATCAGTGGCAATTCCGAGATGCTGTGCTTACTTACCCACCTTGGGAATTAATTGGGTTATTCATTGTGTCCTCGTTCATGAATGTTGGCACCAGGAAATCATGCATAACAGGACAGTATTGACAAAGTTCTGATATGTAACCATGGGTGTGAAAATCTGTGGAACCAAGCAGTCCCACATTTGGTGATTGTTTCAATGACTGCATTACTGATGTACATGAAGGCTACATATCCTTATGCATTGGTGTATTGTTCTTTTCTCATGTGTTTTCCTGCCCGGATAATTCGAAAAGTCACTTAATTGAAGTGTTTAATAGAATTTGGATTAGAATCTCCTGTACACTGCTTTGCTACCAAGAGCAAGTTCATTTGAATAAAAATTTTTGTTTGATTTATGAACTATGCTCGTTTATATTACAGCACACGACTGTCAGCAGGCTTGTTCAACAGAGACATCTATTTGGAAGGTATGACCTTATAGCTGCTTTTGCCTTGCATTTTATGAACCAGTACTTTTATATAAGAGCAGTAGGAATCGTAATGGAAAAACATTTCTTGAAGTTGCAGCTCTCTTATTGTGGAGCAGGAGAATTTTCATTTCATTCTTCACAATACACTCTGAATAGCAGCAAAGTTGCTTTCTGTCTGACTAAGACATATACAGTCAACTTCTGTTCATTTGACTGAAGCAGGCCACCAAAAAGTTATCAAATTATTTGGAAAGCCTAAATTAAGAGACGGCAAGTGGCCAGCCAGGTTCTGAAAGAGATTATCTGGCAATGGTATTGGCATTCTGAGTTATGGTGGTCTTGTTGCAGATGTGCAGTTACTTCTTTTATCTAAAGAGCTCGCATGTACAGGTTATGTTTATTGTGTGCTCCCCCATATAAACACACTGTGCAGGTATCTTGTGACACCTGTGGGCACCCTATCTGTTACTTTGTCATTCGTTCTATTTTTAAAGTTTTTACATTTTGCTGAGCATGAAAGCAAAGACATTGCATTAATGTGACCAATTCTACTGCAGCGTCAGCGTACAGATCTAGTGATAACTGAAATCCTATGCTGGGTGTTGAAATCCCTGCATATTGAAAAGAAACAGAAAGCACAAAAGAGACAGCACAGGAAAATGTCGTAGCATTCACACTACTGTTTGATGTCCTAGACAAATCAGATATATCTTTTTCAGTTAATAATTTATATCTACCATACTTCAAAAATCTGTTTTTGCTTACTAGGGTGTTGAGCGTTCTTTAGTGGAGATGTACTCATGCAATTCTTCTTAATAAAATGCACCATTTGTCCAATAAGTCTTCACATTGAACCCCCTTGTTGTGTTGATGTTGCACTAGTATTACAGCATAATATCCACAGAGTGAAGTATGAAATTAGTAATTGTTGAATAAATGGAACTATACTGTACCTAAAATGTGGTTGTAATGTTTTTATGTTCATGGATGAAGTGCTCATAAAAGTCTGTATTCTTTTGCCATGCAGCTGTACGCAGGCGGGCTGCTGCTCTTGAAATTCGCCAGAGCCTTAAAGCCAGTCATGTGTGTACTGTAATGTGAAAGCTTTTGATGTCCTGTGCTACAAGTGAGTTTTCTCATTGTACATGACTGTGCACAAGTGTTGTGCTACCGTATTTACTCGCATAATGATCGCACTTTTTTCTAAAAAAAAAAAATTGATGTTGCGAGGGGTGCGATTACTATGCTGGTTAAATTTTCCACAAAAATTTTTTTTTCATCACGTGTTTGCTGCAGGATTAAGCTGGCATAGAGTTTCTCACTATAACGCCTAGAGGGAAATCTGGCACCACCATCTATGGGAGTTTCCTGAAGAGCGCTGTGCCTTCATGGGAATGACGGTATATGTGTCTGCGAGGCTTGTGTTGGCTGGTGTTGTAAGAGGCATCGTCTAAAATGTGGATATGGCTACACAAATAATGCGTTCTGAAAGTAAAATCTTCATAAAATGTTTCCATTCACACATATTACATCTTTACTCACCTACAATGCATGACCAAGTGAAGAAAAGCAAGAACAGGCGACAAACTGTTTCAAAGCGAGCGCAAATGTTGTCGTCTGTCCTCCAACTTTAGCGGCCCGCTGATACTATTTACATATCATATAATTGTACATGCAATAGTAAGTTCTCATAGTTAAACAGAACATGTTTTTGTGTAATAATAAAGCTAAAACTGCTTTTTATGTGCTGTTTTAGTAGAAAATGAATCATTGTGACAGACGGAACGGTGCTTGCCTGGCTCTCCAAGAACGATGCCAATCCGAAGTCACAATATACCGGCATTCCCATGCATACCACAGCGCAGCAGTGCCAGATTTCCCTCTAGGTAATATAGTGAGAAACTCTATGGAAGGTGGCTGCCGCTGTAACAGTGCGGGACACCAAAACAAAAATGGCGGCCAGCAGAGCAACCGAATGCTCCAAATGTGACTTTTTTTTCTTCTCGTGATACATTATGCGCATTGAAACAGTTTCTTCCATATCAGTAATGAATAATATTCTTACTATCGGCAAGTTTGCGGCAATAACGTAGCCATGACCACTTTGAGGGGACAGAAACAGAGATGGGCGCTCTTAGCTGCCAGTGACAGAAACCCATGGTGGGCATGCTGCGGAAACTGCGGCATTTGTCTTCACGACTATCTTAATATGGCATGCTTCTGCTATGGGTGGGCGAATATCTTAGCTGTGTTACAAGCGTCGGCGCATGAATAGTGTACACTTCTAATGTATCAGTGTAAACATGGCCACTATCGTTGCTGCTCACGATTTGTTGCGTGCCCACGAGTGCAGACGAGAAGAATCGAAAGGTGCCTTTTTTGTTGTTGACCACAACCATTATAAAGCCTACAAATAATAAAGCCAAGGCAAGTTTAGTTGTAGCTTTTTTTTTAATGCAAGTGCGGAGAGTGATGATAGGAATTAAATAGGGCATCTACTTAAGAATGTTTGGTGCATGCAGACTGCTTGGTATGTCTTGGAAGAGTCGTTCACGTAGCATTCGACTGCATTCAACAGATAGTAAGTGCGATCATCATTAGCTAGACTTGGCACACGACACATCGCTGTGGCAAGTTCGGGGTGCGATCATTACGCGAGTGCGATCATTATGCCAGTAAATACGGTATTCAGGTACATTTTGGCTTGGTTTTAGGCTGTCATCTTGCACTAGTAATGAGTAGTGCAGAAATTTCCTGTGACACCATTATTGGTGAATCTTTGAAGGTAAATAGTATTCCACATCACTTTGTTGTTCTGGAGAATACCTTATTGCTGGGAAGCAGAGTTCTCGCTACTGTTTGCATTCTTGTTTTAATATGCTGAAATGAACTTTTTTTCCCGACAATGAGGCACATTAGCATAGTACTTGTGATGTACCCTCTTGCTATAGAAGTCTTCTTTTGCTCATCTGTTAATGTGTACATGCAAGAACTTCTGTTATGCATATGAACATTAAAAAAATAAAGAATAAATGCGTACATGCAAAGATTTCTGTTGTGTGTATGAGAATTAAAAAAAAAAGAAAAAAGCCACGACAGCTGCATGTATGCAGTGTAGTGCACCTTCGCCTGTTGAGGTAAAAAAGAATGCAAATGGCTGTGTGGTTCAATATTTATAATGGTAAGCTGCTGACCTGATGGTTCATATGGTTTCTCCAAGTTGATAAATAATTAAAATTTCTCTTAATACAGCTTTTCAAAATACTTTTATAATACTGTAATAAAGTGACCAGATTCTCCAGACTGCAATGTGAGACATAAGGTAGTGTGTACACTGCAAAAAAAAAGGGGGGGGGGGGAGGCGAGGGCATAAGTGAAATTAGAGGCAGTTTTATACCAGCAGTAAACAGCGCTAAACAACAGGGCAAGGAGAGGGACGCAGACAACAGCGCTGACTAACAACCAAGTGTCTTTATTCCTTCAGTCAGCATATATTTACTCCGCCGCTATCTCAAAGCACAGAATCAACATAATTCAGCAAATTCAGCCGTTGATTCTGCGCTTTGAGATAGTGGTGGAGTATGTATATGCTGACCGAAAGAATAAAGACACTTGGTTGTTAGTCAGCGCTGTTGTCTGTGTCCTTCTCCTTGCCCTGTTGTTTAGCACTGTTTACTGCTCGTAATCATGAACCAACCAGCTCAAATGCATACTCTTCGGCAGTTTTATACTCTTAACATAGATTAATGGGCTAATGGTGAGTTTTGTAGACATACATTGTGCGGCAAGTTTAAACCCCAATTCAGATTTTAGCCTTAGTGCCATTTTATGTTTAAACATGGTGCTTCTGGAGCTGATTCTTAGCTGCGATGGGTGAAATTTGTTGTTTAGGTAACATCCTGAATGAGCCATGCCTTGTATGCTAGGGCATCAGTATCATCATATTTATTTGACGCAGCATGAGAGCATTATGTTTCAGTTATGAGCTTAGAGCCTACGCCTATGACTGGCTGGTGGAGCAAGCTGTCAGCCCATTCCTCTTACAGGCTAATGGAAGTACTTTCTCAGTGTCTGCAATCTACTGTGGGAACTGTTGTGTACACTTCCTGATTGCAATTTAGCTTGGCAATACCTGTTTCATGGCAACATTATCAGTATCTTCACTCTGAAATGTTCCTGCCTTGTTGATGCCAAGCTGTGCTTACTATTGCTCTCTTGTTGACACCACAGCTTGGTGCTAGGTAGTCAGTGGGATAGAACACATAAATGTCAGGTGGCTTGGTGCACAGGTGTAAAAGTGGGATGTCGCATAAATCTGGACATTTGATTACTTTAGTTCAAACATTTTACTAATGACAATCTTAGCTTGCCATTTCATTTTTCTCAGGTTTTCTTACTATAGAGTTTAACTTTACTGGGGCATATTCAAAATTACTGTATGTTTCCTTACTATCTGCTGATCTGATCTGTAGCATGGCCATGGTTGATTACAAGGGGAAGGAGATCTGACCCATTAAGCTTGTGTTTTTCCATTCTTTTGCTACAAAATATGCAAGGACACTGCAACTTTTCCTTTGCTGCTCATCATGTCACCAGTGCTAATGATCATGGCGTATTTATGACTTTTACTCACATTATTCTCAGAACTAAGTGGAGTCGCTGGGTGCTGCAGCAAATTAATTTAGACCTTGTATTATTATTTTGTTTTTGTGTGCACCTCCAAAAATTGCTTGCAATTTCCAATCAATTCTTTAATTTTTCTCTAGTGAGATGTAAAGTTTAGATGCTTATAGCTCAGTGTTGTGAATTGCTCACTTGTGCAAATGTAGAGTCGTATTTCAGTCATGTACTTTGAATACTGGATCATTCCATGCCATATGATCCAGCGTTCTTTTCCCACATTATGGATTTTGGTGAAAAATTATGTATGTGTTAGCAGCTGTATGACTGTGAATTTCCTGAAATTATTCCAGCCAGCAAAAATTTCTGTGTCAAGTGGCAAAGCTTCCATTGTCTGCAAAAATTGGTGTATGTGTACTATGTGACATTTTCTTTCAGTCATATGCTAAGTGACAGATTTATGCTAATGCTGTTTTTTTGCAATATGCAAATTGCTTCAGTTCTTGAAATATACTTTGCTACAAATAATCATCCATATCAAAAGCAATGACACAGAAATTTGTGGTCAGAATTGATCACTTCATTGATTTTTTTGGGGGAAGAATTCTAAATCTATGAGGTATATTAGTTTATGTGCTTGCAGTGAACTAAATTTTACAAATACTATGTATGTGGTCCGGAAATATTGATGTGGTCTTTGCAGGAAGAAATTGTACATTTTTTTTTTTTATGAAAAGGCACTTTTCAAGCTGAAAAACATTGTGTTCACTGTTGTACTAAAATATCTACAGTAAGCAGCTATGCATGTTTTAGGACGTATCTCTCATAAATGAGAGGTTACAAAAAACTGCTTTTTTAAATGTGAGAAAGTTTCTTAAATGTAGTGTCACAAAAAGCATCCATTCTGTATGGTTGCACACTGGCATCCACATAAGCAGGCTGGGAAATTTGTGTAAGTAGACACATACTACTTTGGATGTTAAGGTTGACTTGCTTTTAGTTTCGTTAGAGACCTTGGCTGTAGATTGGAATGTTTTTCCTAATACTATGCACCACTTCAAAAACTTACATGGGGACTTCGTTGTGCTGCGAATGTGACCCAGCTTACTACTGGTTGCAATCATATCCATCGTACATTTTTATAAACTTTGATATTCCTGCTAGTGGTGTAGAATAATGTCACATGCTTTTTAGGCAGACGCTGCCATGAGACTAACTGCAGCTCTTGCTTTGCTGAAAGTGACCAAATGTTGTGATAATGTGAAATTAAGAAAGAGTTGCCCTTTTATTGGTATCACATAACACTATGTAAAGTAATTCAAATCACTTGCACGTCTTTAAAGAAAAAGCCATTCTCTGCATTGTTAATCTAGACTTTGCCGATACACATTATACTGCTCTCTCTTATCGATTCTTCAACGATATTTGGTTAGTATTGGTGTACAGACAGTACCCTTACTTTAGCCCTGTCATATAAACAAAACCTTAAGTGTTCTGAGGCTCTACTTTTAACGCTTCCTCAGTTAACCAAAATGTATGCCTACCCACCATGTAAAACCATAGTTTGGATAAAACTTCACAGAATACAGCTAAGTGAACAAATGATCTGACATACACTCCCTAAACTATTAAACTACATAAATGATCAAAATATAGACACGAGACTGTTTCTAAAACAATGCTGCATACAGTTTTTTTTTCCATCTATAGTCTGTTTCTTGCATAGCAGGCAGCAATACGAGGGCTGGAGATGCTCCTCTCACTTCTTGCATTCGCAACCAAAAAATAGTGCAGGTCTTGGGTTTGATTCCTGGCCACGGAGGCTGAATTTTGATGGAGTTGAAATGCAAAAATGCTGGTGGTACTTAGTGTAGGTGCATGATAAAAAACTTCAAGTGTTTAAAATTTACCTTGAGCACTCCATTATGGTTTCCCTCAAACCCTCCTGTGCAGTTTCAGGACATTAAACCCTGCTATATAGTTTTAAATTTTATTGCAATAGCAATTACACGGATGATCGAGGCCCATTTGCACTGCTTGCATTGTCGTGCTGTCGACGCCACATGCATGGCTTGCGCATGGAGGATTAGAAGGCTTTCAGAGATGCACAGTGCATTTGGCTCCAAAAGCGACGAAGCCAAGTGGACACCCCTTCACACTCCACTCACTCAGCTTTACCAAAGCCAGGGCAGTGTTATGGCCTACACTGCTGGCATGAGCATTGCGTGCACATGCATGAGCATTCCTGCTGAGCAACTATGTGCATACCACACTGTGGTGCATACATTGGTATGAGTGGAATGGACAGTAAAAGTCAAGCTAAATTTATGTACGTAATTTTTCCCTTGGACGCTGACAAACACCAATGGTTTTCGTTCATTCATATCTCCTCCACCATTGAGGTGCAATGCTTTCAACATCATTGGCATGCTCCTCATCTTGCAAGCATTCTGAGGCACATTCAGCACAAGACTAAACCTTAATATCACTTTCAGTACTTCACCTTTGGGTGAAGCTGGCAGTTTTTTTAATGTATAGTGTGTCACATGTGAAAGATATAGGTGTGTGTCGTGTGACTCAATGTAACATTGTCTGGTACTTTTATGTTGCAATATAAGGCTTATTTATTACATAAAAGGCGTTGCAGATCTTAGCATCCAAACAAGTGGAGAGAGATGTTTCTGTGGCCAATGCAGTAGCCGCAGTGCATTACTTGTGCTCATGACAAAAATTCAGTGGTGATTCAGCAATACATGTGAAAGAAATGTACTAAAGCATCATTCGTCAGATCTTTCATGGTCATTTCATATCACATCCATATGCACCGTCGCTCCTAAGTCTTTAAGGTACCTATACAGTAACCTAAGAAGTTCCCCTGCTAATATTCCCAAACTAGCCTACCTTACTTTTGTTTGCCCACAACTTGAGTTTGCTTCCTCCATTTGGTCTCCTTATCATAACATGGTCACCACTTTAGAATCCATCCAAAATAGGGCCACACGATTCATCTCAAGAAACTATTAATTACAATTCAAGCGTCACTCAGATTAAAACTGATCTTTTTCTCCAATCTTTAGGCACACCACCGTAACATCGCTCTACTAACAGTATTTCACAAGTATGTGCACTCCAATAGATCATGTTCCTTTCACCTCGATGTCCCATCCTGCACGTCTAAAAAATTTCACAATCTTTTGAGTCTTACACGGATCTATGGTGACACTTCAGCTTTTAATTCATCAGCAATTCCACAAGCCATAAGATTATGGAATAATCTACCAGACAGTATCACATCTCTGTCTAATACTGATACATTCCATCACCAACTTGTTACGCATTTCACTGAAGCCGTCGTTTAGCATGTTTCATATTCATATTGCAGTTCATAATTGTTCACATTTCGTGTTCATGTTTCAGTTCATATTTTGAAGTTAAGCATTTCGTTTCCCCTTTTGCTATAACATGCTTGATGAATTGCGCACTTATTCATGTGCCATGTGCTTTTTGTGTTATTGTGTGCTTTAATCTATGTACTATATTTCTTCTTGATATTTCCACATTGCTTAGTCTCCTTTTTTTTACTGATATTACGTGCACAAATGTTATTTACCATGTATTGTACTTTTTCTTTTTCATCTGGTTGTGTATGCACTGTTGGGATTTTTCGCCCCCCATTACACAGTGCCCTATGGGCCTGTAAGGTACTCCAAATAAATAAATAATGTCGCATCTCTTTGAGGTCCTGGATCCATGATTTAAACCGTGTTCACCCCACTGCAAAGTGCTGTTCAGGAGCTCACTCGGCACATTTCGTGCCTTTTTGAGGAGTGAAGTGCAACTGACGGTGGTCCGGAGCAGACCGTTAGTTGCAATATATATATATATATATATATATATATATATATATATATATATATATATATATATATATATATGCATGCATGTTCAGATAAGAACGGTAATCGAGGTCCCATGACCATTTTTTGTTTTCAATTAAATTTTTATATCTGATGGGCAAATGTGTCCACACAAAGGAATAAACCTTAGTTATCCAAGGAACTTCGTAGTTTTCTCGGAAAAAAATTGTGTCACAAGCGGTGGAGAACGTCGTTTTTGCCACTTTGCAAAGTTGCCAATTTGGAGCCTCACTGCATGCACAGTAATTTTTTTCCGCACATAAGTACTTTACTTTTATCTCTTTGCAAGGTGTACTATACGAACGAATAAAAAAACTTTTTCTTGCTGTGTCAATCTTCTAAATAAAAAATCGCAAACTTCGCTTCCGGAGCTATGCAGTGCAAAAAAGGCACTTTTCAGGGCAGCCTCAGGGTAAGATGCATAAAGATCTCCACACTCTTTTTCTCAGTATTTTCCAGCTACTTTTACTCACTTTAGGCAAGTTTTGTAGTTCTACACTTGACATATATTTTTCAATATGGCCTCAAATTTGGCCGAAGATCAAAAACGTCAAAAAAGTGACAATTTTGCCTTGGATTTAAAAAAAAAACATCCTCAAATTTCATTAAAATTTGCCAGAATAATCCTCAATACTCGATAATATTAGGGTACCAAAAAAGTGTTGCATTATATTGTTTTAAAGTATGAAAATTAATACAAAACTGAGTTCATGATTTCAATCCCTACGACTGCTCAGTATTTTCTCTTAGGATGCGCTATCGTGGGAAGCTGGATTTATTATTGTCTTTTTGTGGGTAAATTTTAAACGCTACAGTTGCTGAGTTCATAAGGGTAATTTTTAAGTGCTTTTTCTCTTACAATCAAAGGTCTAAAGCTCCTATTCGCTTTCGTACTCTTCTAACAGTGGGACTTAAATTACTGTAAGCATATTTGAGAATGTTATTTCGGAGTGACGTGTGGTTAGTGGCCGTTTATGCAAACATTTATTGCACCCATCGCTACTCTCAAGATGCCTTTACCGAGCTGCTGCCACTCCATGGATGAACCGCACTTGGCAGCCGCTCCTATGGCTATATAACGCCCGGCGCGACCCTGAATTTCATAGCACCATGTGTGCCGCCACCACACCGAGGCTTTAGCCGCCGCTATCATCTTTCCATCGCAACGCATTTAACACCTGGCAGTTATACCTCAGCCTTGGACCTACGACCGAGACAGGCCCGATAGGCGGATGTTGTTCGGATCTCGAGTTTCGCGTGTCGTTTTGCAGGCCTGGTAGACGGTGGGGTCGTTTTCTGTACTGGCGTGGTTTCTCTGCGCTCGAGGGCTCCCACGACAAGCATACTTGGTATCTCAGTCTCGGCTCATACGCCAGACCGAACCAGCGTCAGTGTCGATGGCAGGCAGCCTGTTTTAAAAATCCATCCATCTGTCCATCTTCTTTTTTTGGAAAAGCACCCCTGGGCCCTGCATCCGTCACCTGCTCTTCTGTCCTACGATAATCTTCGGAAGCAGTGAGCTTTTGCATTTATGAAGAGATTTTCGCGGCAAAGGTTTTGTGCTGACTACTCAAAAAGGCACAAACAGAGAATTGAAAAAGGACGTAATTTTCGCAGTGTAAAGACCCTCAATGTCGCAGCTCTCAAAAAAGTCCTACTTCCTGAAGAAGCTCTCCGAGTACGAGAAAGTGACTTCATCTGTCAGAATTGTTACCGTCGGTTCAAGGAAGACATAGATAATATGCAGGCAGAGTCAACCAAAACATTCGAAGAATTCCGCCCTAGAGAAGAAATCGTAGAAAATTTAAACTCCAGTGTCAGCCTTACCTCCGAAATCTCGCCCCTAAAGCCACTGAGCGCTCTAAAAAAACGCCTCAGACTTTCCTATGCAAAGCGACAGCAGGAAGAGGTGGCAAGAGCTATGGTGACGAAAATACGATCAGGGATACAGGCAGCATATAATATCCCAGAGACTTCGCGTGCGTCACAAGAAAAATGTGCGCAATGCACCAGCTGGGAAGACAACCTACATGCTACCTACAATAGGTGTATGTCCTTTCAGGAGCGTTGCCAGCTGCTGACACTGCTACCACGCAACCTAACCGTGAAATATGTGCAGGAAGTTATTCCAGAGGCAACGAGGTACGTTATTAAAAAATCTAAGAAGATGGTGGATGAAGAAGGCGTATGGTCAACACAGGAGCGATATACAAAATGTAAGCTACTACACGAAGACATTACCACCGTTTTAGAATATTACACCATGGATGAACTCGATTGCTCTAGACAGACACCGAACAAAGAGGATGTTGTGAGAATAGAAAAGGAGGGAGAGAAGGAATGGGTACCTAAATGGTTCATGACGCGGTCCTTGCGAGAAGCATTCCGCCTCTACAAGCAAGCTCACCCTGCCTCCCAGGTTGGCCTCACAAAATTCATATCTTTGCGTCCTAAGTGGGTGAAATGCTCGCCACAGTGGCAAGTGTGTGTTTGCGTGTGCTGTGCAAACTTTCAGTTGTGCCTTGTGGGACTGCATAATGCCTCCGGAAGGTCGCTTTCTCCCGATGATATGCAGAGTCTCTGCATATGCCAGGAACCTACTGCGTCATGTTTCCTCAGGAATTGTGAGCACTGTCCACGAGATGGCATTTTCACTTTGGAAAATTTTGATATGAGCAGCGAGGACGAGGTGTTGATTGCTTCATGGGAATACGGTGAACTAGTAAAAAAAACTCTGACCGCTTCATGATTTATGAGAGAATTTCTAAGAATGACCATGAAATGGATTCCCCACAACTATATCAGATCTGTGCAAGCAAAAGCAATACATACAGAAAAACAGAGCTGCGAGAGAGGTGCAATTGCTTTGCATTTTGATTTCGCCGAAAACTGGACAGTTGTGCTTCCAGACGCAGTACAAGCGTACCATTGGCAGAAAAAGCAGGTCACCGTGTTTACTTGCGTTGTCACGTCAAGAAAATCGACTCTGAACTACGCCGTTATTTCCGACGATATGTCTCGCGATTCAGCTCATGCATGTTTGGCTCTGTCGAAAATCAAAGCACACCTCGAAGACAACACACCAATCTACACTAAGGTAACACATGTGAGCGATGAGGCTCCCGCTCACTTCCAGAATAAATATCAATTTCATGAGCTACAACACAGTGAATGTCAAGAGACGAAATGGATGTTTTCGGCCACTGGACATGGCAAAAATGCTTGCAACGGCGTTGGTGGGCTTGTGAAACATCGAGCATCACACCACAACTTGCGGAAGCCTGTAAGTGAGGCCATACAAACAGCCAGTGGCTTCGTGGACGCAATTCAAGGAACGCTAAAGAACATCACCATTCTGGAGCTCCCACAGAGGGAGCTTGCAGACTTTCGCGAAATGAAGAAGGAAGAATGGAAAACGGCAAAGAAAGTGCCTGGAGTTCAGACGCTCCACATGTGGGAGTACGTTCAATCAAATGAAGGCAGTGCATCCTACGTTGCCTCCACCGCTGCTTTGGAATGGAAGAGTCTGTGATCTGGTTTTTGCTTCGGGCTGGACCACGGTGGAAGAAGTTTATTCTTCCACCGTGGGCTGGACAATATACTGTGCGCATACTGAAGTCAACTGCTGCCGTTTATTTCTTGCTACGATTTTCTGAATTGCAATCTGCACATAAAGCGTCATACCATTTGTAAACTGTGTCCCGATAAAAATTCCTGCTGATTAAAAACCTTGCAGATAAATTGTCCCCCTCAGAAGACAACGTTTTGTCTCCTGACAGTGCCCTGTAGAACCATTGAACACAGAGATAAACAGATGCAGGTGCGGACACGTCGGCTTCATAAACACATTAATATTCATTTTTATATATAAAAACTTTTCTAAGCACCGATAAATTATCTAATATTTTTAAAGAATCGATTACATACCAATGTAACTTAGGATGATAAATTAGGCAATACAAAAAACGTTTGACCACCGCCAACCAGTTCTTGAAACATAAGGTGAAATCGCGAATTTATTCCCATTTTGACGCATCAAGAACGCCGCTAACAAGCGAATAGACGCTCTACAAACATATAGGATCGTTCGGATATTGTGGTAAATAAAATGTAACCAAGTTCAGTGAGTGCTAAAACAAATTTCTGAGAGTTACTATTTCTAAGAGGCAGTAAAAAGCAATTCTAGATAACAAAAACATGAACTCAGTTTTGTATTCATTTTTATATTTTAAAACGATATAATGCAACACCTTTTTGGTACCTTACAATTAACGATTATTGAGGATTATTCAGGCAAATTTTAATGAAATTCGAGGGTGATGCTTTTTTCTTAATCGAATTCAAAGTTGTCACTTTTTTGACGTTTTTGATCTTCGGCCAAATTTGAGGCCATATTGAAAAATATCTGTAAAGTGTAAAACTACAAAACTTGCCTAAAGTGAGTAAAAGTAGCTGGAAAATACTGAGAAAAAGATTAAGTGTGGAGATATTTACGCATCTTGCCCTGAGGCTGCCCTGAAAAGTGCCTTTTTTGCACCGAATAGCTCCGGAAGCAAAGTTTGCGATTTTTTATTTAGAAGATTGACACAGCGAAAAATTGTTTTTTTATTTGTTCATAGAGTACATGTTGCGAAAAGGTAGCGAAAAAATACTTAAAAGCAGAAAAAATTTATTGTGCATGCAGTGAAGCTCCAAACTTGCAACTTTGCGAAGTGGCAAGAACGACGTTCTCCACCTCTTGTGACATACGTTTTTTTTCCGAGAAAACTATGAAGTTTCTTGCAAAACTAAGGTTCATTCCTTTGTGTGGACACATTTGCCCATCGTATATAAAAATTTCATTGAAAACGAAAAATGGTCATGGGACCTCGATTACCGTTTTTATCTGAACATGCCCATATATATAATCTTTACATACATACATACATACCTCTACTGCATGACTGCCTTCCCACACGCACTTTTTAAAGCGAAGCTTTCTTTGTGTCTTCCTTCAACTTTTGCACCGCTGCTGCTGTTTCCTTGCACGCCGCGTCAGGCGGTGGTTCAGAGCGCATGGCCTTTGCCTTTCCTCAAAGGCATTGCAGAAACTGCAGTGCTTACTTTTCTACTAACGTGCAAGTACAGAAGGGACGTGGATAGAACTGTAGAGAGGAGTGGGGAGAGAAGGCAGAGAATGTGTAGAACTGACAGAGTTGCGAAATGAGTGAATAACAACCTTGCCTCTTTTGCAGTTCCCATACAGGGGGAGAGGGTGGGAGAGGGAAAAGATGGCTTGAGTAGTCAAGGAAATGGAAGTTGTAGGCAAACTGAAAGTACGCTATAAAACGCTTCTTCTATTTTGTAAAAATAAACACTGTGCAAATTTGTCAAGTGGACAGCTGACACGGTGTGCAGACACAAAGCTGCATTAAAACTGTAGGGTCTATTGACAATGCGGAAGCAGTCGCACGTCAAATGAACGCTTCTGTGCCTGCTGCGGTAGCTTGACGACTATGGCATTGCTCGAGGTGGCAGGTTCAGTCCCGGCGCAGCCGTATTTCGATGGGAGCAAAATACAAAAATCCTAGTGTACTTAGATATA
Source organism: Dermacentor albipictus (assembly GCF_038994185.2). Lineage (NCBI taxonomy): Eukaryota > Metazoa > Arthropoda > Arachnida > Ixodida > Ixodidae > Dermacentor > Dermacentor albipictus. The sequence goes on from NC_091821.1 coordinate 87,353,448, forward strand.
GGTGCCTGCTAAAGAACACCAAGGTGTCAACAATAATCTGGAGCCTGGCACTATCGTGTGCCTCATAATCTGATCGTGGTTTTGGCACGTACGGCCCCATAATTCAACTAAAGTTTAACACTTCTGCCACAATGTGATGTGCCATGTGAGGCAATGATAATGCTCAACCCTCTCGGAGGTTATGAACAATGGTGAACAAGAATGCCTCCAGCAAAGACGTCTCCCTGTGTGTTCTCTGTACTACACAGACAAATAGCGGTGGTGCACGCAAGGTAACATTTTACATCAACTCGCCACTCTCGTATCAGACTAAATGCTGAAGAAATTGCACATTTGCTGTCAACATCATCGCTAATTATTATTTGTCAATCAAAGCAAACAGCATAGAAAGCTTCGTTGCATTGATTCCGTGAGATCTGCATATTTTTTCCACTTTGACACTCCTGATGCGAATGCATTAAAACAGTAAGCCGCACACTGGTGCACAAATATGTAGGTATTTTTGATGCAATATTACGTCCACAAGCTGTACTTGTAATATATGCAGTTATTCTGTACAAAGTGCTACAGATCAAAAGCAACTGCACTGTGAAATGCTTGGAGTGATTGCTTTCACTAGTGATTGACTTTTTGAAGGACAATGCTGATCGAGGCTTTCAAGTCTTCTCCGTCGATGTGAAGGACCTGTACTATTCTATTGGTCACAATGACCTGCTGTCAGCTATTTCGCAGACAATTGATGAATTTGATGTCACCCATTTTCAGAATCATGCTGGGCTGTCAGTAACCAATTTCTAGAACTTTTGAGCTTTTATTTGTCATCAACGTTCATTACATGGAATGACACCATCTATTTGCAGAAAAATGGAGTATGCATCGGTTCGTGCATTGCCCCCCTCCTCAGTGATTTATTTTTAGCTCGCCTAGATGTCGCCATGTCAGTGAACCTTAATCAGACTGTTTTTAAAATATTTCATTATGTGGGTGATTTTTTGTTTTGTATTCAGTGTTCTCCGGCTGGTCTTGAGACTGAGGTTGCCATGGTGGTGCCAATAGTCAAAGAATGCCTTGCGCCCCTTGACGTTACTTACAAGCTCCCACAGAATCACACGATCCGGTTTTTGGATCTGCACTTAGCTTGTTCCGATATTCACACGTGTTGGTGCTATGAACCTTGTGCTAACAAACCACTTTTTTCATTTCATTCTGCTCATTTTAAGTTGGTCAAGAGAGGCATTGCTAACCTTTGCCTAAATAAAAAAGTCGTGCCACCATACCGTTTCGTCTAGCTTTGCCTCTCAGTGCGAACGGCTTTCGAAGGCTGGTTATCCTGTGTCTCTACAAGTGTCGGTAGCATAACGGATTCTAAGAGAGTTTAGAAAAGACAACCAGCACAGAGATAATCCTGCAACTAATCCTGCTAATTCAACTAATCTTGCAGGGGTAGGACAAGCATTATTCCTTATGTTCACACCGTCTCACATAATCTTAAGAAAATCGCCAAGTGAGCGAATATTTGTGTAGTGTTTTCTGCCCCTAACAAGCTTATGAGGATTTGCAAGCTCACTAATCCAAATAAGGAGGCTCCTCCTAGCTATGATAACAATCATAAAAAGAAGTTCGTTAATTGCACACATTGTGTTGTTTATTGTTTTCCACTCAAGTTTGAAAAATGTTACTGAGTGATAGGCTGTGCAAACATAGTTACAATGCTAAGAATTGTATTACAGCTGGGGGGTTTCTTGTGCAGCACTGCAAAACGTGTGGTTGCGAACCAGTTAGAGGAATGCGTCATTGTAGGTCATAGTCGTAATCAGCTCACAAGAGAAGTCATCGAAGCAAAGGCTGTCATAGGTCTGGGCTATGCATCTGTAAGCTCGCCTTCATTATCATTATCAAGCAATGAATTGGCGTATCTCAGACTGCCGCCACAGGCTGTCTGAATGTGCTTTCATGTGGTTACTTTCGGTTTTGTGTAATCTCGATGTCACATGGTTCGCTGAGTGTATAAGTAGCCTTCTGTGTCGCAAAATAAACCATCAGTTGGAAGTTAGCGCTCACTCTGTTCTCCGTTCCCTTTCATTACCCCTTCCACCTTCCTTTTTGCTCTTTCTGAGCTGCGCTACAAGCCTAAAACAGTCATGACATACCAACTCGCCCAAATTGCCACGCTTTTGACTTGGAGTGGCACTTCTACGACGCCTTGCTTTCTTAGCTTCCAAAGGCTTGCCTGCTATGTATGAAATAGAGTATGGAAGATACGCATACTGTGCAACTACTTCTGCACTATGTCACTTGCAAAGACATTTGCCTTGTAAAGAAAGCCTGAACACCTCTAAAGTGAACTACCCTTCACTTTTTGTCCAAGCCTCTTCTGTTTTCATGGAAATGGAATGAAATAAAAATAAAACATCATCTCACGAATAATGGAAGCTTCACCATATTATGACAAATTCTGCAATGGCTAAAATAAACAGGGCAACGAGGTTCACGCAGCCATGAAAATTCAGATTATTTTTCACTAACTTGTTATAGCCAAAAATGCTGAATCGCTTGGGGTGGAATGATTCTCAGCAACTGCATTGTAAACGTTTTCAAAAGATGTTGTGGGTTGTCTGTATGCCTGTACTTCTGTTCGTTTTTGTTTTTTCTCTCTCTACACAGCATAGCCGTCTTAGACTGAAGCACATCTTTTCCTACCTTTGACATTGAAAATTAGTCCTCTTTCACACAATTGTGCACACACAAGATAAGCACTGAAACGTCTCCCTGATCCTTACCACAAACTGAAATAAGTGCTCTATATGTTTAGAAAACATTTATGTAGAATGCTCTTTTGCTTCATATTCAAGAACTCTGCACTTCTACGAGTTTTAGAAACATTGCTACAGAAACTTCCTGTTTAGATGATGAATTCTGTTAATGATTACACATCATCCATGCATTGTTGTTTTAATCTGTGTTCATCATTGCCAGCATGTTTTTATAAGCTACTGCTGCTTGCAAAACAATGTGTAGCCCTCCTCTGATGAAACGGTGACCTCAATAATGAAAGAAGTGTGAACCAAGGAGTGGAAAGAAAGATGGTGGTGACAATGACCATAGGAGGAGGAAATGGTGTCATAAACAAGGGAAGAGAGTGTCAGCATTAAAGTATTGTGTCAAAGAAAGCATTGTGAAGGTACATCACCATGCAGGAAGGAGTATTTTATGCTCACAACCACTTTTAAGCTGGATATAAATGGGCTTTATTTTTTTTTGTGCATTTTAGCCTACCTTTGTTTTGTGTGGTTAGTAGTGACAGCAGGCATGACAAATTGATTACATACTAATAATCAGTTAAGTTGCCAGGCTGTATTTTCAGCACAAGGTTACTTCAAGTAAAGCAGATTTCTCTTTTCTGATAAAAAAAAAAGCTGTAATAGAAAATTTTGGGAACTTGCAGCAAAACCCTGTAAAGTGGCTGAGGTGCACTTTATACCGTTGGTGTCACTGCCGATGGTTGGTGGTGCTGTTATTGAAGTTGGCTGAATGGAAAGAGCACAGGCTGCAATTGTACACCACCAGAATGATGGAACACGCGTAAGGTTGCTAGATAAATCCAAGTCATTGATGACACTTGCAGGCAGCACCCATGCATGGCGATAGCTTTTGATGGTAAAGGGGCTGAAATTCAAGCTGTCTGGCACGTCAGGGTCAAGCTGTAAGAAATGTTGTAAAATGAGAAATGGTCAAAACAATGCAGTGAAATGTCAATATAATGAACTGCAGGGGACTGTAGCAAATTGTTATTCTGAAACGTCATTATAGTGAAAGCCCCAAAATTAACCATTCTACCCATCAGTTGTCACTGTACCAGTTATATATGAAAATGTTGCTTTTGGCTTGTGCCGTTTTCCATAGATTCTGCCACTATGCACCACCGAATAGTAAGAGTCGTACGTGTGAAAGAGACGCCGAGAAAACCATTGACAAAGATGATCTAGTGCCTTCATAGCGCAATGTTTCTTTTTATTTCTTCTTCACATTCCACGCCATGGAAACTGCAACTGTTGTCTCAGCAATCGAAAAAAAAAATCCCTTTCCGCATTTTTCTTCTGTGGCGCTGTCTCACATTTTCCAAACCCATGTGCCACGGTGTCCGCTTCCTGCACCTTGTCTCGATAGCCTGCTGTTCCAGCTGATACATGGAGATCAAATACCCAGATTTCAGAATATTAATTCATAGTACTGAGGTGTTGTTAACATGACACGGTAACTGAATAGCGATAGTAATTCTGAAAAGTTATTTTGAAGTTCGTAGTACTGAAATAATTTTACATTCAAACTGTAAGCAGTCAGCAGGGCATTTCTGAAAAGTTTGTTAATCTGGTGTTCATAGTAGTAATGTTTCACTGTATCTTGCCAGCATAAAGTTTTCACATAAAATTGTATGCCTTCAGCACCACACGCTGATTAGTATATCCAAGCAAGTGCACCATGAAAACTGAACTGGCATCTCGCCAGATCTGTAAAAAAAAAAAAACTTTGTTGTGAATGTACCCAATGTGAATAATCCACCTGAAGCACATGTGTGAACATGAAAATAGCAGCACAAGTTCAGCTAAAGAAGAAAATTTACTTTCTGTAGGTATGATTACAAGTGAATTCTCTTTTCCCAGCCTCTTGAAGAAAGTTTTGCTGCTTTTCCTTTAATTTGCTTAACATGCTAATGGAGTTCGCATGTGGCAAAGATGGGCTACTCTCCGTAGCGTAACACTGGAGCTATGAAATTTGCATGCTTGTTTGAAATCAGATTGCTACGCATGTTGATGGGATTCTGCACTACAGGGGCCACGATATTGTGCAGCATATTGTGCAACAATGTAAGGAGATGTGGTAATAAGAGTTTTTGTGAACACTTCTATCATTGTGCAAACCACATTTCACTTTATATACTTTTTTGTGGTTGCCAGCAATAAAGCTACAAAAAAAGCTGAAGCATTTTCTTTTCTTCAAGTTAACTGCTTTGCCCACACACTGCACTTAAGCTGCAAATAGCCTTGCAAAGAACAATGAACCAGAACGAATAATGCGATACATGTTGTATTAACCAGAAACAACAATGGTAAAGCTAGTGCTACCACACTGTTGCTGAAAGTTATCTTGAAATTCCTTGACTGGGTTTACTTCCTGAGAATGCATGTGGCAGCAGAACGTTCATTCTTTTTGCAGCTTGTCTAGAGTGAGAAAATGAAATATTTGAATGTTTGTCATCTGCTATGGGCAGATGGATGACAAACCTTGCCAAAGCCATTTTCAAACAATCCAAAAGAGTAACAAACAAAGACGCATCGTGTGAAACATGTTTAATTGCATGAGCCGATAAGAACACTAGTAAAATGCTAATGTTCTCTGATGAAAAGAGATTAGCTCTATAGTAATCTCCTCAAATGGTCTACATTGCCACACTAGTTCATGTCATAATGTATGTGAGCACGACACATACATTATGTGGCACGCATGAATCAAATGGATTAGTGCAGCAGTACTGTGAAGCCTTCTCTGTTGTGAGCAGCTAAAGCTTCATGTAGCATGCGCACGTTAACAATTTTTCTTTACAGTGAGAAAGCATTTGTAGTGCTTTGGTGCATTTTTTGCACAAGTTCCTCAAACAAAAGCCAATAATGGCACCTAAGTAAGTGCAACAAGTGATGGCAAGAAAAGCATGCAGGATGGGGAGCAAGAGGCACAAAACTTGGCAGCCTTGCAGTGAGCAACTTCAAAATGTGAATGCGGTGGTATACAGCATTTGTCCAACTTCCCCAAGTTTACACAGAACCACAGGCAATTATGTACACTGCAGGCCAGCCTAACAGAGCTCAGCGAGAAAGCATCACATTCATTTGCAGCCCACCACCCCATACATTTGGTTGCAACAGTTAATAAAAAGAAGTTCAAGCATACAACACGCCACTTGCTTGGTCATAGCACAAAGAGGAGACACATGCTCCACAGTCTGTGGCTCTCACTTTCCAAGTGAAACAGTTGTATTTCAATACAAACAGCAGCCATGATGTCTGCAGCTGTGTTCACCACCGGCAACAAATGTGAAGGGATGCCCAGAACTTTGGCGTCCCAGCTTCCATGGCTTTTTGTCACAAATAAGGGAGGCATAAATACAGTTCTTTGCATACACACAATTTTTTACACCAACAGTTCAGAATAAACGCAGTTTCTGCACTTTATGCACATTTCAATGACAGTTACTGGGGGAGTAGAAGGCTTTGTCCATTTCCAAATTTCACTACAAGATCACATTTTTTAGTCCGCATCATTCAATACAACACTTGTCATTGCTGCTTGGCTTATTCATAAAAAAAACACAATGACATAGGAGCATAAGCGAGTTGCTGTATGGACATGGACTGGTCTCACTGCCTGTTGGCAACTAAAGAAAACAGGAAAACTTCATGGGCTTGGGTGTTTCATATTTCAATAATGCGAAACCATTTTGTGATCTCGACTAAGGCAAGATGAAACTAAATTTTCACATCAACCGTGACCTTGCAAAGTTGCCCTACCACACCAATTATCCACACACTTTTTTTTTTTTTTTTCAAGTTGCTAAGAGGTGGTGATGCTAGTCCAATTTATGCAGCAGCTCTCTTATGCTCATATGACAGTGGTGTTGGTTCATTTTTTTTCCGGACAAACGAACCAAGCAGTGATGCCAAGTGTTACACCAAACAATTCCGAAAAAAAAAAAAAAAAAATCTATTTTGTAGCAAAATCGAGAGCAAACTGAGGGTAAACACAACATATTTTTTGAAATTAAAATAAACATGCAGATCACTATTTTCCATTGTTCATGCACAAGAAGCATGTTTCTCTAGCACTAGTTGCTCAAACACGGAGTTTTGTCTGCCATTTCTCCATTATTAAGGGGCTTGTCTGGCAGCAGTTCACGAGCTCTCAGCAATACTCAAAAATGTGTTACCACTGCAATTTTCTGGCACATTCAAGAAAAACTCTAGTGCTTCTACATGTGTGAGCTATTTCTTATATTTGGAAGCGAAAAGACACCTGGCCATATTTTCATTGAGCGCATAAGGAAATGAAAATATACCTGGTCTTTTCCTGTACATGCTGTAATGCAAGAAAAAAGTATTTTAGTAAGACAGTTTTTTTATCTCAACTAGAGCTTGAGAAGTGCTTGGAGGAAAATCAGCATATGCTTCCTCCAAGCACTGTGAAAAGAGAAAAATTGGCAAGCTTAACAGCAATTACATTTTACAGTGACAGCACAGTGAAGCTGACCTGAAAAGTGGGAGACACATGTTGCACTGTTTGACAAAGTGTTCAATAAAGGGTCGGAAGCAACAGTTTTGTATGTCACATCCATAGGCAACATCAAGAATGAGAGCGCCACAGTTTTTGAATTCTTCTGTTACTGCAGAAAAACAATTTTTTAGGGATCTATGAAACAGCAATTCTATTTTATCACTACAGACAATGCTTTCGCATATAATGCAGCATTATAACCTGTAGAAAGCTAATTGGCGTTTCCAAATACGTAAGTTGCAAGGAAAAATAATAAATAGATAAACATTTGAGCATCCGACATTTTTATGGCTGTTTGAAAAAAGATACTATAAATATTGATATATCTATATAAAAAAAAAAACTGATGTAAAAAGAAATTCAGAGTAAATACATTTCACAGATAAATGGATAAAAAGAACACTTTTCACAAAACAGACTGCACAGAACTGTTCTTTCAGTATGAAACACAAACAGGTTAGTCTTTCCCGTGGCCATGCCATGCGGTGAAGCAGTTCCTCTACTTCGTAGGTTAAAGGTAGACTGCATTTCTGATTGTCAACATTTGTTTTATGATAGACTTTGCTCCAGACAGTAGATGTCACATTAGTGCCGCTTGTACACCTTCCTGGGTTAGTATTGATGATCTGGTACTGGTTTTAGAGCAGAAAGGTCATCATAAATCTTCTCTGTTGGGGCTTAGCAGCTGCTATAGGAGCTCAATTCAGAACAACTAGCTGAAGTTGGGGCTTTCTGAAACTGCAGATATACTAACCATCATGAAAATGCCCAGTTCTGCATGTAGGACATGTGGCAGACCTTTTGAAATGTGCTTGAGAGGAATAAACCAGTTCGGGTTGAAACCTAAACTTACTGGCAGACAGCTGCCGACATTTACTTCGAATTACTGGCCTTCAGCAATGTGAGATCGTTAATCTGACTATGTAGTGTCATTCCAAGACTTGCTGCTTGATCTGCTGATGCTCTGATCACTAAAATTTCAGCACTGGGGGACCATAATCAAAACCTGCATGCATATTTTTTTTTTTGGAAGTGGCAAAGGGCAAAATTTTGCCAAACAGCTCTAAAAGCTGTGCCAAAAATCACAGTTCTACCACAAAAACAAAAAATCCAACATTCTTAAAGCCCTTTTACTAGACTACTTAATGAATATTGCTATGTATCTCGGAAGCTATTTTAACATGCTGAAATTAGTGGACAAAATCATCAATCACTAGTCACATATTCGAATAGGTGGGGTAACGAATGAGCTGAGTAAACTCAAAAACATATATGGATGGTAAAATAATGTTAAAAATTTGCTGCAGCTAAAAAAATCGAGCATCAATGAGCAAGTAATATCTCTGGTTCTAGACCAACATAGCAGCTTCACAGGTCTGTGCAATGCCACTGGGCTTCACACAGTTTTACATCATAGCTAATATGCATGTCCAAAATGGTCAACCACTAAAATAATTTCTTTGCTACTCATTCCTAATGTTTATGCAACAGACGCTAAAACAAGTGGCTTATTGTTCTGCTATTTTGTACAGAACTAGCTCTCCAAAATGCCAAATATGGGTAGTTAGTGCTGCAGTGCCTGTACTAGTGCAGAAATTACACCAAAATTGAGGAGACTGCATTTGTCATTGTCTGTAAAGTAGAGTAGGTTGTGCATAGCAAGGAAGTTTAAAAACATTTCCATGTACTCTAAAAACATTCATACACATTGTACACTGTTTTTGAATCCTCACTTCATAGGCACCAACAGCAGTGCAGTAGTGAGTATTAAAAACCGGTTGTCATGCCATACAGTCATACATGGCAATAATTGTGCAGGCCTAGCCATTAGTGCTAAAGCAGGTGCAACTGCTTTAAAACACAACTGCAAATATATAGCTCCCTGAGAGCTAAAACAAGAAAAAATACTTAAATGGTCTGTAGTCTCAAATACACACTTAGTTTAAAAATATACACTACTAAAAAACATATGCAGGTGTGGCACAAAAAAACTACCTTTTAGCAACTCAAGAGAGCATGCATCAATGCCTGTCAGTACCTATGAAACATGACCACATAGTAGTACACAGCAGAAGTGGCCAGTCAATGTTTGGTTGAGCCTTGTAGCTAACTTCAACTGCTGGCATGCAATTTAAAATCACCAAGGTGCCTAGTATGAAGGTCAGAACCTTTCAACCTATTTAAAGTCTCTGAATGCACAGGCCCACACAATGGTTTTTGGGCACCCCCAAAGATTTGGTTTCACCAGTAGTGCGCCTCATGCTGTGGAAGTCTTACAACACCGACTCCACCTCCAAGACGCCTGTAGTTCATACTTCCGCAGAGTTTCCACTGGTTCTGTTCAGGGTCGTACACTTCAATTGTCTTCAGGTATGTGGTGCCATCGAATCCACCGACAGCGTAAAGAAGTCCATTCACTACTGCCAGTCCAACCTGTAAAAGTACCACATTCCATGGTGTAGAGATTGTATAGTTTTAACGGCTCCTACAGTCCCTGAACAATAACAGCAGTGCACAGAGGTCAGTACCAGAACTGTGGACAAAACAATTAGTGTTGCCATAAACAAGAGGCTGCCCATAAAAGTAAATGCAGAGAGGCACATCTTGTAAGATCTCGCAATGTATCAAAGTGCACAGACTGAGAAAGTGCTAGGGTGCCACTATCACGGGCTTTCCATCCAACACAGTATTTCAGCCGATTTGAAAACATCACAGTTTTGAGGATGGCTCTAGCATTCCACAAATGGTAGAAAGTGCTAATCTGCATGCACTCATGCAATTTATGACAGGGATCATGGGATTGTGGGGCTCTTGGTACGATAAAAGTTTATACTCGCAAACAACCTTCTGCAACTATGCAGGCTAAGCTACAGAACCGAAGCACACGTGTGAGACAGCTGCTGAATATAGTCCCGAGTTTGATTGCAGCTCTTAAAGTAATAAATATAAAATGTCATTTAATATACTTCTTGTATTTGTTTAAAAATTATATGTTAGTGTTCACGTTTGTTTTTGACCAAAACGCAATGATGCTAAAATAACTTGCGCATCCATCCAAAAATGAGAATCTCAATGAGTATGGCAGTATCACTTCCTCCTGCCTGACCATGAATTTGACATTGCTCTCGGGGTGTGCATTACACTCACAACAAATTAATGGGACAACAGGCCTTTGCTCTCTTCCATCCAGCCTATACCATGAACTTTTGAGTGATAAGTCACTTTTGAAGAACACATTGCAATATCCAATGTCACTAAACCTAGTGACACTTGTCGCTATGAAAACACATGTAATAGCATTATGTAGTACACCACACTTTGTCTTTAATATTATTTTGCTTGGTACAATATGAAACAAATGAAACTATTGCAGTTTTTGCCAGAAGCTTTGATACCCACCACGGTAGCTTAGTGGCTATGGTGTCGTGCTGCTGAGCTCGTGGTCAGGGGTTTGAGCCTGGCCGTGGCAGCCAAATGAGGACGAATTGCAAACACTTGTGTGCTTAGATTTAGGTGCACATTAAAAAACCCTTCTATGACATGCTTCACAATAATATTGTGGTTTTGGCACGGAAAATCTCAGAAAAGCTTTGATTTTTGGCCACGGTGACGCTGTAGGCGGAGAAACCAAAACTATAAGTGACCTTAGGCAGATACAGACTACTTGGTGCTCTAACACAAGTGCAGAGCCTTCGTTCCCATAGCCTTACCTAAACACTGAAAGTTGTCCAGCAATTTATTTTTTTTTTTTGACGGTATTGGTAGTGCTACCATGAGAATTTGAATGTTTGAAATTGGCACACACTCTCTGCACAAGAGTTGTCTGCTAAGCTTGCTGTCTGCAGCACAGTACAGCTGCGATAAACCTTTTTGATAAATCTGTTCGATTGCCATGCTGAGCACATGATGGGTGCTCAGTGAAAACAATTTTCCTGACAGTACAGTAAACTTCTAACTGAGCGACAGAGGTGGCTGAAGATACAAACGGCGTAATTTTTTTGTAAGCATATGCCTATAAAAATATTCCAATGTACAAAACATTGGACTCCTTACATCAAGAACAAGGAGCACGCCACAATGAGAACTGACCATCTGATAGGTAATCTAACTAATCTAGCTCAAAAAACACATTCACACATTTCCCCCACCCTTCCCAAAAATCATTTGATTGGATAATTTATTTAAGCTAATCTCCTGATACACCATAAAAACTGAAGTCATTCTTGTGACCCAAGAGAGTATATTCATCTTAGCAACGCTAGTGTGTGAATGTCTCTTCTCGCTACAGGTGCACGGTACTCGCAGCAACATGTTTGACAGATAACACGTTGGAAGGCGTTCCCTTATCGTTATGTGGCCTATCATACAATGACTTCAGGTAGTAGTGCCATAGTCAGTGCATAAGCTAGCAGAAACATGGTCTACACACTGCTGTATGCAGACAAACTAATCTCAACCACCATCTGAAATTACTGACCCCAGACCGCCGTGAAGTCATGGCCACTATTGGTTGCCACTGGTTCAACTGTGGATTGTAGCGTTCTGCGCTGCTGAGCTCTGTAGTGTCATCACGACCTCCAACAGCATAGATCATGTTGCTGTAAACAGCTGAGCCCAGATGCTTGCGCCTAGTGCCCATGGATGCCACAGAACTCCAGCGGTTGGTCCGTGGGTCATATCGCTCCACTGAAAAAAAAAGGGCAAAATCCAAAATAGAAAAATGCACAGAAACATTACTGGCTTTCTACAGACATAGCAGTAGCAGACCTGCGAACCTTAATATTTAAAAAATACCACTGCCAAAGCAAAAAAATCATAAAAATTTGCTGAGAAGTACTTAAAACTGTTTTATAGATAAGGCGTACATTGTTTATTAGAAAAGAAATTAGCTGCATCACAGAAAAACAGAAATGTCTATGATGTCTATTCATGAAATATTCATGCACTGGCAGCCAAAACACCTGCTGTTTTACTGGGGGTGCTGCTGCCAGTAGGTCCGAATAATTGAACGGGTCCCAAAAGTGAGGCTCTGAAAAATAACTCGGTCACTGTATATCACTCGGTGACTGAAACTGGTTTCAACAGTCACTCGGTGACTGTTGAAACCAGTTTTGCCCTAAATAGGCCGCGAATGAAAAATCGTCAAATTAGTGGCATCAATACAACAATCGCAACCTATAGAAATAGATAATTTTATGATAAAATCGTAAATAGAAGTCTGCACAACTAAATATCATTGTTTAAAGGCAAGTTTACTAGCTCCCAGCTTTAAAGGGCCCCTCACCAGGTCTGGCCATTTTGAGCTGACAAGTGTAGAGCATACAATGTGCAATAACGAGTGTGTGTGCAAAGTATTACATCACTACACGCCGCGGAAAGATCAGAAATTTTAAACCGGATGCCATTTGCTTTTCTCCTCATGGTCGCCACGCTCCAAGCCGGAGGGTGATGTACACGTGCTAGTGCGCCTATGTACACATGTCTGTGCGGCGACGTCGTTCGTGGGGACACATCACTTCGAGAATTAGTCAAGAAAACATCTGTTATTTGTGCAATATGCTGCTTGAATAGATGAATTAAAGCTTAGAGAAATAATAAAACACACAAACCGAATGTATGCGTGTATTTTTTTTACTTCACACCACAGCAAGAAAGATGTACTTCCGTTTTGTCTGCTTGTTCCCGCGTTGTGCAGTCATGCGCGCAGACACCAAAACTATGTCATTTTCTACCGTGTTCCAGCGCACGATCATGCTCTGTGATCTGCTTGTGTCTGCCTCAGTATTCGTGTAGCACTGACTTATACCGTTAGTCAGGTGTCCTCATGCACAGCACGCAAAATTGTGCGCTGCGGGAAACAAGACAATCACAACAGCTCGCATGCGACGCCGTCAGCGGAAGTGCGCCGTGCTGCAAAAAAGCGAGGAGAAAAAAAAAAAAAAATTGAAGGCGGGGCCCGTGACGTATAAGTCACGCGATCCTTGAGCTCCGGTATGGGAGAATGCAGGGAAGGAATTTTGCTTGCGGAGGCTAGCCGGGGCAAGTGTAGAGACCGTGTAGGCTTGCGGTGTAGCTTGCCTGATGAAATCATGGGTTCGCGGCACTGAAATATTTCTATCGCAGCTATTAATAAGCCGATCTGAAAAATTTTTGAGGCAGAACGCTCCCTAGAGGACACGCAATAACTTCCAATATATAACCGAAGTTTGCTGCGTGGCCCGGTGAGGGGCCCTTTAACACAAAATTGCTATTAAGTGTCAACTTCCATTCAACTTAATAGGAGCTCACCGATGCCTGTATGCGCTCTTAATTTACCCTAATAAATTTCACAGCCCTGTATTGCCAGCACTATGATGGTTCATGTGCAACACATAAACTTGTGCTCACGGTGCGGAGTTATCCAGTGGGCCTCACTGGTGAACAGGGCCAGGACACGTGTTCTTTTCAAACATTGTGCAATGAACCACTCTTATAGCCATGGCTGATGAGCAAAAAATGTCAGCTGTGGCCGGTCCACACACACAAAAAAAGAAGGAAAACATGAGCATTTCTGGATAACATCAAACACATGGTCTCAGTCGCCATTTTAAATTTTGACAAAATTAATGCATATTGCATACACTGAACCCAGAAACACAATTCTGAACTTAATGTAAAGAAAAAGAATTTATTCACTTATTAAGTAAACATGCTACCAAAGGTAATCTTCAGTAAGTTTTTATGATTTCTCAATTTCAGACCTTTACAGTAAAAGAGAACTAGGTACATGGTCTCAGTGTTGTCAAGAATGGCGAGTTGCGCAACAAGATTGCCACCTTGCCACCCGATTACGACAAGGGGTGCAAGACGCGCACCTCTCCCTCTCCGTCGCTGCAGCTGGGAGGCGTTCAAAGAAGCGGCCTTTGCGTTGGAATCCGCCGCCTTCCTCCAGCCCCTTCGACATTGTGACGGGACTAGTTCGGTGCGTGAACAATGATTCCGGAGTTCCCCAACGCGGAGCTGATTTGAAACGCTGGACAAGCTGCCGTGGGGACGACGTATTTTGAGCGTCTCACGCTTCGGCCTAGCACGGAACAACGAGCGACCCTCGATCAGCGCCGATAGTTTCCCGGAACGGCACCCCGCGCGGTTGCCTCTGTGTACAGAGCGCGGTTGCCTTTGTGTACGTAAACTGATCTTCAGAGCAGCTGCGAGTTGGTGATGTGTAAACGAACAGTCGCCGCGTCGTAGGACCGGCGGATCGAGTGTATAAAAACTGTGGTTGTGCGAATGCTGAGGACACACTTCTCTTGAGCAGTCATGTTAGACTGAGTCACTTCTCTCATGCAGTCCTGTTGGACTAATACTCTTTTTCTCAAGCAGTCATGTTAGACTGATTTAATTTCTGTAAATAAACCCTTTTCCTCGTTCTCGATGAGAAGCAGTTCTTCACTTCATCAACGATCTCAGCGTAAATAAGTTGGACGACGGCATGGGCCAGCTACCTCCGAATTCATGCCGTACTCCAATCTTGGCAAAGGACCACGGACGATGGGATTGAGCCCCCAATCCTGACAACTGGCTGACAGCGGTGAGATGGACTTTGCGACATGGTGCTGTATCTGCGGTGAGTGCTTGGTTTTTGCTTTGACTCTCTAGGCTTCATTGTGTGGTTGTTCTGTTTAGAACAGTACGGAAGCTAGATTGTTGTGTGTTAGCTAGGTTGTGTTTTCCTAGCTAGATTTAGAGAGCAGAATCAAGGCAGTAAAGCAGCAGTCATGGAGTTAAGGACACTGCTGAGAGACGAGTTGTTGATTGTGGGTGAGGAACTGGGCCTAGATGTACGCAAGGAAATGCTCAAATCGGAATTATTGGAGCTAATTTCCAATCAGGCCAGTGAGCAAGATATTGAAATGGGATTGGAACTTCTCAAAAAGAGAGAGAAACGGGAAAGAGAAAGAGAAGAACGGGACAGAGAAAAACAAGAGAGAGAGGAACGCGATAAAGATCGCGAGTTAAGAAAAATGCAACTGGAACTTGAAAGCAAACGTTTGGAGATGTCTCAAGGAAGTGAAGGCGCTCTGGGTCGATCAAGTGAGGCAGAATCGTACCGCATGGACAGGCTATTAAAGCCATTTGAGGTCGGGACCGACATAGGCTTGTTCCTAAGCAATTTTGAAAGGACTTGCGAGAAGATGAACTTCGGCCCGAGTACATGGCCACAGCGGTTGCTGTCTATGTTGCCGTGTGAGGCGGCGGAAGTAACCGCCAGACTGAGTGTGCAGGATGCATATGATTATGCAAAAGTTAAGGCTAGTCTCCTGAAGAAATACCGCCTTTCAGCCGAAGCTTTTCGGCAAAGGTTTAGGAGCACAGGCAAGAAAGATAGCGAGGGCTATCCGGAGTTTGCATATAGCTTAAAGGCCAACCTAGTTGAGTGGCTTAAAAGCGCGGAAGCGTACGACAGCAGAGACATGATCATTGAATGCATGTGTCTAGAGCAGTTTTACAAAACCATCCCTCAAGCTGTGAAACTGTGGGTGCAAGACAGAGGTAATGTAAACACTGTGGAAAGGGCGGCTGAATTAGCCGAAGAGTACGCAACCCGTAGAAAATTGAACGCCGAGGAGGGAAACTGGGACGGTCGAAATGGACCGCGGAAACCATTTCCGTTCAAAAAGGGTGCGCAAACTAGACGATCCGAGCCTGTAGACATAGCGGAAAAGCCCGCAGAAAAGAGCGAGGAGAAACTTAACGGAGAAACCGCACAAAAAGAACAGAAAAGAAAATTCAAATCTGTTAGACCAATTCGCTGTTACAAATGCCACAAACTGGGACATATAGCTGTAAACTGCGAGAAGTCTAGCGTAGTTTTTTCCTACGTGGAGGAAAAGGATGAGAATATGGAACTTTTAAGTCCATATCTCCACGACCTGCAAGGTAATGGAAAACCATGCCGAGTGCTAAGAGACAGTGCCGCCACGCTGGACATTGTCCATCCGTCTTACATGATGGTAGATGACTTCACCGGAGAAGTAGCGTGGATAAAACAGGTTGTAGAAGAACACAGCGTGTGTCTGCCCATGGCCAAAGTCAAAATCAGTGGACCATTCGGGGAACTAGAGACTGAGGCTGCAGTTTCCAAATTTTTGTCACTGCAGTATCCCTACATCTTTTCGAATCGGTCGAATCAGTTACTGCGTGACAGAGGGCTCAAACTGGGAGAGGGCATAGTACAGGCATTGACCCGAGGCCAAGCTCGTAAGATCGCGGCGCTTTCGGCTGAAAATGCTCAAGCTCCTCCAGCGGAAGCAGAAAAGGGCATAACTTCAATACCCGAATCCGAGCTAGGCCCGAGGGACAAAAGAACAGTTGAGGAGAGCCTGCCAGCTGACCAGCTCAATGAGAGCGTAGCACTAGAGTGTCAGAGTTCTAGCCTGCAGGAAGAGCAAGTAGACGCGCTTTTGACAGTGTTTGCACGAGTTGGGTTTCCAGCCGAAATTCAGGCAGATCAAGGGTCAGTATTCACGAGCGCACTGACTTCCACATTCTTGCAAAAGTGCGGGGTAAAGTTAATACACAGTTCTGTCTATCACCCTCAGTCAAACAGTGTAGAGAGGTGGCATTCGGTGCTTAAGCGAGTTTTGCGTGCGCTCTGTTACGAGCACAAGGAGGACTGGGAGAACTGTCTGCCGGCAACTTTGTTTGCTTTGCGAACGGTTCCACATGAAGCGACAGGGTTCTCACCAGCAGAACTAGTGTATGGGAGGACACTCCGTTCTCCACTGAGAATGTTAAGAGAGATGTGGGAGGAAAGAGGGGAGAGTCCAACCGTGGTTGAATACGTGCTAAATTTACTGGAACGGCTAAGCGCAACCCAAGAACTAGTCGGAAAGAACATGGCACTAGCTCAAAAGAACGCCAAATTCTATTACGACAAGAATGCGAGGCTTCGTACGTTTAACGCCGGAGACCAGGTAATGATCCTCAAACCTTCAAGAAAGAACAAGCTTGAAGTTCACTGGGAAGGGCCCGTTAAAGTGTTGCACAAACTTTCAGATACCAACTATGCTTTGAGAATGCCCGGTCGCAGGAAGGAAGTGAGGATATATCACTGTAATTTAATGAAGCCGTATGTAGAGCGGAGCGGAGTCGTTAACTATACCGTCAAAGAGCCGGATGGCATTGGTACCAAGTTTAAGGAGTATAGGGCCACCTCCAACTCTGAAATCGGCCTAGAAGAAGTAGTAGAACACTCGGTAAGCTCGCATGCTCTAAGACCCGAGCAGCTAGATGAGCTAAAAGGGGTGTTAGGGGAATATATCGACAGATTTAGCGATCGGCCGGGTAGAACCGAACTGATAACGCATGAAATTGAGCTGACCTCTGCCGAACCAGTAAGATCAAAACCTTACAGGGTGTCTCCAAGACAGAGAGAGATTATGGAGGCAGAGATACAGCGCATGCTAGAGTTGGGAGTTATTGAGCCCGCTGAGAGTGACTACACGTCACCGCTAATACTCGTAGAAACCCCTAACAAGGACCCTCGTCCGTGTGTTGACTACAGGAAGTTAAATGCGATCACTAGGGATCAGCTGTACCCGATACCCAACATTGAGGAACGGATTGAAAGAGTTAGCGCTGCTAAATACATTTCAACTATAGATCTCGTGCGGGGGTACTGGCAAGTTCCCCTTTCAGAAAGTGCCAGCCGCTATGCCGCATTCATCTCGCCTGTAGGCACTTTTCGCCCTCTCGCACTCAGCTTCGGGCTGAAGAACGCGCCGTTTAGCTTCTCTAAGTTAATGGATATTGTCCTAAAGGACTTGCAGGAGTTCGCCTTACCTTATCTTGATGATGTGGCCATTTTTTCGGACAGCTGGGAACAACACGTATCGCACCTCAAACAGGTGTTCTCACGGTTGAGGGAAGCCGGCTTAACGATGAAAGCGGAAAAGTGTAGGTTTGGTTGTTCGCAGGTTACTTATCTGGGCCATGTTGTCGGTCAGGGCATGAGACGGCCGGCTGAGCTGAAAATAGCTACGATTGGAGAATTTTCTCAGCCGCGCACGAAAACGGACCTTCGTTCATTTTTGGGACTTGTGGGGTACTATCAACGGTACATTCCGAATTACTCGCAATTGGCAAGTCCATTAACAGACGCCCTCCGAAAGGGAGCACCGAGTAACGTACACTGGGATAAGGACAAGGAGAACGCTTTCCAAAGTTTGAAAACGCTATTGGTTTCTCGCCCTGTGCTTCGCGCGCCAGACTACACGAAGGAATTCATAGTTCAATGCGACGCAAGCGACAGAGGTATGGGCGTGGTACTTAGTCAGGTCGGCGACGATAACGAGGAGCATCCTATCCTCTACGCCAGCCGTAAACTAAATGTAAGAGAGGAAGCCTACAGCGCTTCAGAGAAGGAATGCGCTTGTTTGGTTTGGGCCGCCCAGAAGTTGTCGTGTTACTTGTACGGAGCGAAGTTCATCTTCGAGACCGACCACTGTCCTCTGACGTGGCTCAATCAAATGTCACACAAAAACGGCCGCTTGCTCCGATGGAGCCTCACTCTCCAAGAGTACAACTTCTCCGTTAGATATAAGAAGGGAAAGTTGCATAGCAATGCGGATGGTTTGAGCAGGCTAATTTGAATTCTGCGTTTGAGGGTCCCGCCTAAATTTTGGGGTTACTAGTGTTAGCTTTTCTTTAGGCGAAGAAAATCCCCTCTCATTTAGCAGAATTCCCTCCATGATTGCTGAATTGGTCAGCAGGAATTTGCTTCAGAAATTGGCATAGTGAAATGTAGCATTTTTTTTTTGTTTCTGCACTTATGTTGTTGTTGTTTTTTTTTTTGAAGCCTAGCGTGTCTAAAGTGAGAGCCAATGCACGTCATCTCGGCGCAGAGCCGTGTTGTGGGGTTCATTTTGCAGTTGCCTGTCCTTGTTGGATGTTTTGGGGCGGTGACATCAATGCACAAGTGGTCGCTGCGAGCCAAGACATCAATCCCCCCCTGACCAGCAGCCGTTCTCTTCCTGCCTAGCGGTTGTCAGCGCTAGACAGTCGAGACTTTCCGGCCCATGGAGGCGCTGTCAAGAATGGCGAGTTGCGCAACAAGATTGCCACCTTGCCACCCGATTACGACAAGGGGTGCAAGACGCGCACCTCTCCCTCTCCGTCGCTGCAGCTGGGAGGCGTTCAAAGAAGCGGCCTTTGCGTTGGAATCCGCCGCCTTCCTCCAGCCCCTTCGACATTGTGACGGGACTAGTTCGGTGCGTGAACAATGATTCCGGAGTTCTCCAACGCGGAGCTGATTTGAAACGCTGGACAAGCTGCCGTGGGGACGACGTATTTTGAGCGTCTCACGCTTCGGCCTAGCACGGAACAACGAGCGACCCTCGATCAGCGCCGATAGTTTCCCGCAACGGCACCCCGCGCGGTTGCCTCTGTGTACAGAGCGCGGTTGCCTTTGTGTACGTAAACTGATCTTCAGAGCAGCTGCGAGTTGGTGATGTGTAAACGAACAGTCGCCGCGTCGTAGGACCGGCGGATCGAGTGTATAAAAACTGTGGTTGTGCGAATGCTGAGGACACACTTCTCTTGAGCAGTCATGTTAGACTGAGTCACTTCTCTCATGCAGTCCTGTTGGACTAATACTCTTTTTCTCAAGCAGTCATGTTAGACTGATTTAATTTCTGTAAATAAACCCTTTTCCTCGTTCTCGATGAGAAGCAGTTCTTCACTTCATCAACGATCTCAGCGTAAATAAGTTGGACGACGGCATGGGCCAGCTACCTCCGAATTCATGCCGTACTCCAATCTTGGCAAAGGACCACGGACGATGGGATTGAGCCCCCAATCCTGACAGTGTGGAATCTGCAATCACCTTTATTTAACAATCTACAAATGCAATTATAAAAAGAAAATTGTAGATATACCACATGACACATAATAACATTAATTTAGGAATTTATTTCTCAAGCATTAAAGTGTGAATAATGAAATTTGGGTGGAAATTTATACTATATTCAGACTGATTTTCGTGACTCTGGCAAAGATCTTTCTATATTTAAATTCCACTCAAGTGTAATTTGGAAGGTGCCCCAGAGAGCCACTCATACTTTTCTTTAATAAATCACCTTCCTTTAAAGCTGCAGAAAAAATTTGGTAGAGTCGTCATTGCTAATATGGAAAATCTAAACTTGGTCAACTTTTGTTCACATGCTCCAATCACGGGTGGTTTCAAATTGTATTCAAAGAAAGCGGAGATTATTTTTTGCACTTTCTTAAGTTCAGATGCAAATTGAATCACTGTCCTCAAACTTAAGTTCTCTGCATAGATTTTCTTCAGTTGTTCAGTAGGCATCAGTGCCGCTGTCTGGGTGAAAACAAATGCTTCTTTTTAAGTTCGCAACTCACTCTGTGTACATGCTACACAAAAACCCAAGTAGAATATTTTGTAATGAGATGGTGATACTGACCACCCGCCGTGGTTGCTCAGTGGCTATGGTGTTGGGCTGCTGAGCACGAGGTCGCGGGATCGAATCCCGGCCATGGCGGCCGCATTTCGATGGGGGCGAAATGCGACAACACCCGTGTACTTAGCTTTAGGTGCACGTTAAAGAACCCCAGGTGGTCGAAATTTCCGGAGTCCTCCACTACGGCGTGCCTCATAATCAGAAAGTGGTTTTGGCACGTAAAACCCCATAATTTAATTTTTTTATGGTGATACTGACCCTTCTGAATGGACTACTTCTAAGGGTACCCTAGCATGGTGCATAAACATTTGCACACCATAATGTATAATAGTTGATAGCTTATTAGTCAGAGTAAATTAAACTGGTGACATTTCCATGCTTGGTATTTTCCTAAGCATCTGATTAGTTTATCTGTTTTGGGTGGTCCTTCATCCGACCTGATCTGTGCAAGATCCCTGTGGTAATAATAAACTAGATTGGACACATTTGTTGCTTTGAAATTTGTTAGATGAACAAATTCAAGACATTTTTTATAGGATCATGGAGCATGTCCATGGCTTTCATTTTCACCATGTATAAGAAAATTAAAGGCGCCCTTTTTTGAGGGGAAATGGCTTTCAAAATCTGACATATTCACTAACCTACTTAGATCTAAGTGGAACTTTCAAATAGAATATATATATATATATATTCTGGGGTTTTACGTGCCAAAACCACTTCCTGATTATGAGGCACGCCGTAGTGGAGGACTCCGGAAATTTCGACCACCTGGGGTTCTTTAACGTGCACCTAAATCTAAGCACACAGGTGTTTTCGCATTTCGCCCCTATCGAAATGCGGCTGCCGTGGCCGGGATTCGATCCTGTGACCTCGTGCTCAGCAGCCTAACACCATAGCCACTGAGCTTTTCAAATAGAAGGACATCTTACCATGGTCATGAAAACTGACCTGGAAATAGTATGTGTTCTTGCTTGAAAACCTCTGGAGAAATAAAGTTCTAAATTAATGCTATCATTTGCATGTGTGGCCTATTTGTGGGAAATTCTTTCTGGGAAATTATATCCATAAACATATAATAACCATTTAAATTCCACGTAACTCCTGTTTTGATCGGAAAAAAGATAGTGCTTAGAGACAGTATAGAAAATTGAAAAATTGCTTAATTCGCTGAAGAGGGCCTCTGGCGTTAACAGGGGCTAGATTTTCTTGTAGGCGAGCAAAAAAAGTTTTTTTTTTTTTTTTTATCAAGAGCCCTGATGCCGGGGTGCAACTATGGGCTGTCCAGAGGGCCCACGATGCGGCGGTCGGGCAAGGCCTGACTGTCCCAACGTGGGAGCGGCCCGCAGCGCGCTGAGTCGCGTACCTCAGGACCTTATTAAAGTTTCGCATCCATCCATCCATCCATCCATTTTGTAAGGCCAAGTTCAGTTTCGTGTTCCAAGGTTCAAAATATGCAACATCTGTAAACTTTAGCAGAATTGAAGATGGTTACCTGTACAACTTGTTCAATCTTATCTGAAGATGTCTTCATGCCTTTACAATTTCTTTTTAATAAATAATTGAATGACAAGAAATCTTACAATAACTCAGTTTTTCATTTCAGCAAAATAGAATGGTTAATACGGACATGCTATTGCCTCATTAAAGCAATGGCCACAGACTACCCTGCTTTACCTGCAACCTACTTATGAATGTATTCCCCTGCTCTTGCATTTTAACTGTGTGCAGTGGAATCTCGGTGAACGGAAATTGCTCAAAAACGAAACTGCCTCTTAAACGGAACACCATCCTCATGGTTGGTTGGTTTTGTATTCATGTAATTCTATTCAGCTTTGTCTCTCAGTAAATGAAACTCCTGATAAATGGAACCAATTTCCCCGGTCCCTTGAGGTTCCTTAAAATAGAGTTCACTGTAGCTCATTCCGTGGCCACTAGTGCATGCCCAGACCCTATGCAAGCTAACAAGAGGTTTTCTTTTCAAGTGCATCTTGAAGACAAGAGTGTGCGCTCAGCTCTCACACATTCATGGTGGGAATTTTTCAGGAGTCACATTATTACTCACTGTGCAGCAATGGTTTCTCCAGCAACTGGAAGTGTACTAGCTTCTAATTTTGTCAGTTATTGTGCACTTCCGGCCAATGTAGCTAGTGGATAGTGACTAGGTGTAGAGCCCATTTCTGTGTTGAGCATAATGCCCCAGTTTGAGGATTTCTTATATGTATGATTTACCATTCATATACACCCAAAACATATATATAAAAGAAACCTGTTCTTAACGAGTAGGTGTTTTCGTCAGCACACATGCAAAAGTATTGCTTGGAAAATTTATTATCAAGGATCAAGAAACATGACTATGAGCAAAGTAATATGCATGAGCCTCTGAATTCAGCTCCATGCACTGAAATACAGATATTAGCTGTTGAGTGTGATTCAGTCTTAGTGAATAAAGCATATACAACTGTGACTTGGACAAGTAGAACTTGTATTTTGCAATACAGTCAAACTTCGATGTAACGAAGTTGTACTTGCAGCGAGAAACTTTGTTAAATCGTGAACTTCATTAATTCGAGGTTTTAAAGTTTCAGCAGTGAAAAACAGCTTCACCAATTTCCAGAGCACTCTTGATGGATAGTATCTCGTCAGTAAGCACTTACGAACAAATTGCAAGTTAGAGCCATAGTAGCGCAGTTATGAGTGCCAGTTGTGTGCGGTGCAGATTGCACTGAGAGCAATGCATTGGCATGGCTCACGGCATCTGAGATTTGTATGTGTTGCATTGCACCAGCGGCATGAATAATTTTTTTTTTTCCGATGCCCTGACTGACTGCAGACATCATCAGATGGCACACACAAATTAAAAACAAAAGTGTAAAGGATACGGATATTTGTCCTGAGAAAAACAGAAGTTTGTGAAAGGCCGAGCATTGATGGCAATAGCAAAGACAACTACACAAAGTAAGGTTTGCAGTTTTGCGTCACATGTGCTCAGGCAAACATGAACATATCTCACTCAATGACTACGAACTCGCTGTCACAATGCGAGCCCCTCCCCCAGCATGTGTTTGAACACATTTCTGTGTGCTCACCCCGTCCCCATTCTCCTTCCACAGAAGGAATCATCAGCTCTTGTATTTCTCCAAGCACTCCAAGATGCCCCGTGTCCCACAGCCTCCGCCAGTTGTTTACCAATGCAACAAATGGCACAGCGGTGTTTCCTTTATACCGTGTCCCGGTGCGCATGCTTTCACAACGTTTTTGCTGCTCAAGGTTTTCATGCAGTAAGCCGACAATTTGTTTTTTGCTAGATTTACTAGCCATACAGGCTCCAAGTATAAGCTTGAAATGGCTGAAAACTTAGTTAAATCGAGATCATGTCACAAAATTACTTTGTTAAATTGTGTAAAAAGGTATGCAATTTACTATGGAACTAAGATCGGGAAATGAAAATTTGTGTGAAGTGATTAGGGTGAGTACAACTCAGGCATGAGAGATGGGGTCAACAATAGAATGTTCTATAAGTTCGAGTAGTGCAGAATTAAAAGTGGTTTTATGGGCATGCATACAGTATGCAATCATAAGAACACAGATCACACAAACTAATTTTTAAGCCCAATGTGTGATGAACAGTACTAGGTATAAAGTAGCAATGCAATATCTTACCCGTGTTGAGTGGAGATGTGCCATCTGAGCCACCCATGGCATAAAGGTAACTGCCCAACACAGCCACAGCCACCCCAAGCCTCTTCGTGCTCATAGGCGCCACTTTGGCCCATCGATTCGTCTGTGGGTCATACCTGTAATTGGATTGCAGTGTCTTCACAGCACAGCACACTTTGCCATCATGTATAACAATGAAGCAACGACGAATAAGGCAGCCAATGCTAGCGATATATAGAACAAATAAATTGCCTTGAAGCTGTAATTTCATCAAGCTGAAATAAATGTGACAGCCTTTTCTGCGCCATCATGCACAGTCATACTGATGATAATGATACTATATGGTTCTACACTTTGAAATTCTAAAAAAAGAAAAAGCACATTAAATACAACACTGCCATACACTTTTTCCTCTCATTACATGACTCACAGAGTCTTCCAATTCTAGTATGCATCTCAAGTTTATGCGGAATAGCATCAGATACATCAGCATGATGCACTTAGCTGTCATTTCATTTAGATAATGTGTAAGGAAGAAGAATGCACTAGAAAGTTCTGTCGCCATTGCGTGTCTCAGAGCCAGGAGAAGATCAGCACACTAGAAGAAGCACTGCTGCCATCGCGTGTCGCGTGGCCAGTTCGCCGATCCAGCTGAGCTATTGCTGCTGCCGCTGTGTTTCTGGCTGTTATTCAACAAGTCCAATAAACTCTGTCATAAATTCAATGCCAGAACACATACGATCCATATTTAAAGTCAATTACCTGGCACAAATCATATACTTGTTGTTCCAGAACTGCCACGCACTTTCTTTTTCAATACTTGTTTTCCCACTGAATTATTTAGCAAAGTTTCCATAAAGATGCGCGGCACAGCCACACCAAGTTTTGCCGGGCTATAAGAGGGGCTGCAAAGAAATTTCACTGCATGGCGGGTTGGCTTGGTAGAGTTGGGACATCAGAAGCAGAGTTACAACGAAGGTACCGAGATGAGCTGGTAGGGCTAAGTGTTATACTGATATGCTATTACGTTAATAATTTCCATACTTGTACAGGTAAGCACAGCTCTTCACGGAAGTTTTCTCTTTTGTGCAATACAGGATACATTTATCATTTGTCCACAGTTACAGACTCAGATATATGCACTACAAGGCTTGTAGATTGTGTCTGAATGAGCAGCTTTTTGGTGCTGTTGGCCTCACTGGTTTTCAAGAGAAGTATCTTCCACAGAAAGTAGCTGGTTTGTCCACATTGCAAGAGAAGCTAAAAAGTATGCAGGTGCATCATTTTTAGACAGTGAATGAAATGAAATTTACTTTATACTTTCTGCTCATCCCAGCATAGTGCAGGATGTAGAAGTGATAGGTAAGGTAAAGTGCAGTGATCATAGGTTAGTGAGGGCTAGGATTCACCTCAATTTGAAGAGAGAAAGAGTAAAATTGGTCAAGACGAAACAGGTAAACCAAGAGGCAGTAAAGGTAAAAGCAGACAAATTCAGGCTGGTACTTGCAAACAAATATGCAGCCTTGGAACAGAGAGATGATGATGACATAGAGCTAATGAATGAAACCGTAACTGGCTGGCTTCAGAGGCAGCTATTGAAGTGGGAGGCAAGGCACCAAGGCAACCAGTAGGCAAGCTCTCCCAAGTAACAAAAAACCTAATAAAGAACCGACAAAGAATGAAAGTGTCCGACTCAAGAGATAAGATAGAATTTGCGGAACTGTCAAAACTGATCAACAAGGCAAAAATAAGTGATATTCGAAACTATAATGTGAGAAAGACTGAAGAAGCCGTAAAAAATGGACGCAGCCTGAAATCAGTGAGAAAGAAACTTGGCATAGGACAAACCAAGATGTATGCACTGAAAGATAAGCAGGTTAAGATCATCAGCAATCTCAAAGATAGAGTAAAAGAAGCGGAAGAATTCTACACTGACCTGTACAGTACCCAGAGGAGTCAGGATACCTCCATTAGAAACAGTAATGAACAGGGTACAGAAACTCTTCCTATAACTAGCAATGAGGTCAGAAGAGCCTTGCAAGACATGAAACAAGGAAGAGCGGCAGAAGATGGAATAACAGTTGATTTAATCAAACATGGAGGAGACATATTGCTTGGAAAACTGGCGGCTCTTTACATGAAGTGTCTATCGACTGCAAGGGTCCCAGAAAACTGGAAGAATGCAAACATTATACTAATCCACAGAAAGGGAGACATTAAAGAAATGAAAAATTATCGGCCCATTAGCTTACCCCCAGTATCATGTAAAATATTTGCCAAAATAATCTCCAACAGAATAAGGGCAACACTGGACTTTAGTCAACCAAGGGAACAGGCTGGCTTCAGGAAGGAATACTCTACAATGGATCACATCCATGTCATTAATCAGGTTATCGAGAAATCCGCAGAGTACAATAAGCCTGTCTATATGGCCTTCATAGATTACGAAAAGGCATTTGATTCAGTAGAGATACCAACAGTCATAGCGGCATTACATAATCAAGGAGTACAGAACGCTTACGTAACTACCTAGGAAAATATCTACAGAGGGTCTACAGCTTCCTTAATTCTACACAAGAAAAGCAGGAAGATACCTATAAAAAAAGGGGTCAGACAGGGAGACACAATCTCTCCAAAGCAATTCACTGTGTGCTTGGAAGTATTCAAGCTATTAAACTGGGAAGGCTTAGGAGTAAAGATCAACGGCGAATATCTCAGCATCCTTTGGTTTGCCGATGACATTGTTCTATTCAGCAACACTACAGACAAGTTACAACAAATGATTGAGAGAGAGAAAAACTTTATTAAAGAGAACATTGACAAACTTGCAAAAAGCTGCCTGAAGCAGCCACATATTTTTCATTCTTTAAAGAATGATGACTTATCATTCTCTGGAGAACAACCAACCCTTGCTGTGTGCCTGTCACCAGTTATGCACACAAAGTACAGCACTGATGAGATCCTCTGTGGATAAGAAATGCGCAGCCCGACGTTTCTGCTTGCAAAACTATGTGCTGCTTGCAAGCTTATTTGATGTGGACAGAGAAGTGGCAAAAAAAAAAAAAGTGTTTGGCAGTAGAACACCCCCTTCCCTGAATCCAATGTTTAGGACCTCTATGTTTAGGACCACACTCCTTGCACCAAATGGGCACAAGGAGTGCGCCATTTTCGGAGAGAAAGGTAGGAGAAAGGTGCTGCTCGACGCCTCAACAGGCAGAACATTGTGGCCCCACCCAAAGCGTGCCTCTACCTCATTTCAGGTCATGTTAACCATAACTATTGATGGGGATCAGCTCTAAAAATTACAAGGGCAAAGAAAGAGGGGATGAGCACATGCTTGAAACTTGGGGGCATTACTACGCTCTACCTGACCTTTATGTCAAAGAGCTTCTCATTTGTGGTACTCGACCATACCGTTGACCACACCACGCTTCATGGAAGAAAAGGATTCCGAAAATATTGCGACTTACCCATCTATAAGCCCCTCCCCCCCTCCCTTTTTTTCTTCTTTCCCTTGTCTTTGACTCTCATTGTGTAAATAAACTTGAGGAGCGCTTGTGATTGGGCTGGTTCGTACACGTTAAGAATGAAAACAGCACAAAAAATGGGACAACAAAGAGAAACACAGAAGTAATGCCAGTTTACACCCAGCAAAATATATTAAGGGCAGGAGCACAGGGCCAAGGAAACTAAGAAACAGGTACAACAAACAGGTAGGAGGTGAGGCCGGTGAATGGCCGTGATATCCGTGGAGCAGCGCTGCCTTGAAAAGGTAAACAGAAATATAGGAACGTTAAAGGGACACTAAAGGTTACCATGAAGTGAAGTTAAAGTGATAAAGCAATGCTCTAGAACGTCTAAGGCATCAATATAATCGCAAACAGAGCTTTAGTAACCGAGAAATTGAGGTAAATGCATGACACAATTTGAGACCTCCCAGCGACATTCTGGTACGAGCCCGATGACGAAGGCACTCATCATAGGTTATGTCACTAGTACTCAGCTACTCGTATTAAAAAGATTATCTCATTAGGTTATAAGACGGAAGGAAATGCTACTTGTCTGCTTCTGTTCGATTCTAAGAAAAAATAACATTTTGACGTTACCCTTCAGTAGTAGTATGGGTGGTCGAAAGGTTTTGTTTTCGCTCGGCTCTGCACCGCGCGCGCTTTAGAGTTGCAGTTATTTCGTTACTGCGTCGTGCTGCGCTGGTTCTGGTGGCTTGCGAAACTTGCGTTTGGAACAAGCAGCGAGAATATCACGTCCATGTGATGTCGTGGGATGCGCGAACGGTCCGCGGAACTTGGCCAAGGGCAATTGCAGCGGGGAATCCAACGTTACTTATCACTGTGTGCCAACGAGTGAACCTCTCCGTTCGAAGTGGGTAAGTGCCGTACCTCTGCCACAGCGCGTTGGCAAAGAGCCGAAAAATTGCACAGTGTGCTCGCTGCACATTCGTCCAGAGGATTACGAGTTCAACGCCGACTTACTGAAGTCGTGTGGAGTGCCTTTCAAAGCAATACTTTCCCGTAGCGCTGTTTCGTTGGTCTTGCCTGCATTATCCGAAGAGCAAGAAAAACTGCAGGTCGAAGACGGGGTGGTGAGTGTGGCGTTTGGTTTTCATGAAGGAAAAGCTACAAATGTGCGAATATGTACAGCCATGACATACAGTTGCCGTCATAGTAGTACGCAACGACGCCGGCAGCACGAGCCCTCAGCAGCAGGTCACGTTCATCAGTGCTGAAATCGCTGAAGTCGAGCCCAGCATCGCGAGCCAGTGTGTCGTTGTCAGGGTCGTCCAGTGTGTCGTTGTCAGGGTCGTTTATTGCAACGAGCGTCAAAGTTGGTGTAATAAAATAAAGAACCAGCTTATCGTCGCATGCTTTCCTTTCCGCTAGCCACCATAGTTCCACTTTCGCGCTGCTGTCGGCTCTGTCTTGGCTCTTTTTCTGGCCGCACGTTTGTATTGTGCTCTGAAAAGCCGTAACGGCGTCTGCGGGCGCCGTTTTACACACCAACGGTGCAACGTCACTATGAGACCATGACGTCACCACTCCTCGATTGGAGGGCGGGTGATTTGAACTGTACTAGAGATAGTAAGCAGATGCTTCAGAACACATTTTCTCTTAAAATAAGTATTTTCTTCACATGAAACAAGCGTTTTAAGGTTTCTGGGATGGTATTTCAAGAGTCCACGTTGACTTAATATTAAACTTTAGTGTCCCTTTAAGGGCTGCTGCGCCTTTCAACCCAGTGAATGTTGAAGAGTGAGACAGTGACTGATGGAGACGAGTTTTAAGGAGGGGCTGGGGTTACAGATACAAGAAGGGGGGGGGGGGGGGGTGATCAATGTGCATAAATGGCGCCAAGAACGAAGGTGGTGAAAAATTGGGGACATAAGAAGACTGCCACATCACTGCCTGATCGCTCGACACCAGAAGGCCATGGCCAGTCGCTTAGCTGCGGTTCACCTAACCCGTCGTAATTGGTGCTCCTTGCTACTGAGAGCCAATCCTAACAAATCGTCTCTGCAGTCTTCAGAACAGCCAGGTGTCAGCAGATAGAACACTTTCAAATCTCTCGGAGCTGCTAGCCCTTTTTTTACCAAATAATGTAAGGTATGTAGCTGGGGCCAAACTACTCACTAGAAGATCTGGTTGGAAAACAACATTTATGGGCTGCAACAGGTCTCTTTTTGCTCTTTGCCTTTATTTCCAGCACCTTTGTTTCTCTTTGCTTTTTCTGTGTCAAGTTATGATTGAAGGAAATGCCAGTCCTTCTTTCATTCACAAAAAACAGATAGATGGCAGATTTTTATAGACCATTTGCAAAAATCTATGTTTGCTGCCTTGCCAGGCTGTTTGGCTTTTTATTCATATTGTTTATTTCATACATACAGCCGATCCCAATGGGGATTCTAGCTCTTATCTACAGGCTCTATTCCTCCCTTTAAGTGTCGTCTTTGAAAGGAAAGGAGTGCAAGCTCACAGGCTTTAGAATTTCTGGCAAAATTTGTTATCCTCATGGTTCCCGATCCCACACCTACCGTAGTTGCCAAAAGGGAATACAGTTGAACCAACTTATAACGATAACGGTTTTAACAATATATCAGTTATAACAATAAGAAGCTGCTGCACCATCAAATTTTGCACGTTTTCCATGGCGAAATAACCCACTTACTACAATGCCCCCATGCGGGATTATGGGTTATAACGATGAAGTCTGCCTGCTGGGTGTCCATGCTGAAAGGTAATGAAATGTGAAATCCTTCAAAAGAAAAAAAAGAGAAATTCGAGCTGCTGCATGATCACCCTCCACCCTAACAGCCGTCACGCACTCATTTCACAGCCTTCTCCGCATTGACAGCCTCATGTGCCTCTCTCCCGTCGCCCTTCCACCCCTCCGAACATGAACGGGCTGTGCCAATAGCTCTACGCTGCGCCGCCCTCCGAAACACGAATGGACCGCGCTAACTGCGCTGTGTTATGACTTTGCACCGCTGCACCACTATTACGACTTTGTGGTCCCGTAGCGCTCGTCACCCGTTTCGTGACAGAGCGTTGGTAGCGAAGACTCCGAGCCAGGCGTCGATGAGAATAACGAAAGGGATTTTATACATTATATACAGGTCATTGTACAGGACAAGATCGGATCGGCACTGGGGCTGAGAGCTCAAACAAACGCGACTGTTCCCGCACGGCGACGTCCGGCGAAAACGCGTGACACATCTCACCCCAGTCTCCCGTCGGCGGATCCTGTTTTTCAGGTGGCGCGTCGCGTCTTTTATAATCCCCGAGGAACCATTGTCACTCAAACGGCCCAATACAAAGTCACCACTCGGCGGTCGTCCGAGAGGTCCAACCAGCGACCGCGCTGGCCACCTGGTTCAAAGTTCGCGCGCGCGGTGACCTCCATGCAAGAGGAGGTGCGGCGCCGGGCTGTCTGGCACTCGCTGACACGTCTGAACACGTCGCCTGCCGATGCTTCTCCCGCAGGACACCGCTGCCTGACGGCTCAGCATCTTGACTTGTGAAGGGAGAATTTGGGCGCTCGCAGGATAAATTCTGCATCTTGCAGTTTCGGAATCCGGGCTTGTGGTAATGGCACAACAGCTGCTCCCAGATTGCTCATGAGCCCCTTATTCTGTGCACTTCTGTCAACGGTTCAAGTCACTTATGCTCCTCTTTGTTGGTTCTGGCCTCCTGGCCATGTGGTTTCTCAGCCTTGTTTGACTAGCCGCTGAAACGGAAGATGGCCGATCCGCCCACTGATTATCAGCAATGTACAACACTGCCGGTGAAAAAGTGCACTGCTATAGATTTGTAAACGAAGTGCTTCTAACTGATGAGGCGATCGTCGCGAATGCGCTTGCATCAGATAGTGACAGTGACAGCAACAACGGCCGTGATGACGCGGTAGGGCAGGCTGCCTCAATGCTGTCCTCGCAGGAAGCCCTGCAAATGATTCAGTCTTTCCAGGACTTTGTTTTGGCGAGAGACCTTCCTCTGCGCTATGTGGATCATCTGGTTGCCTTGGAGAAGGATGTCAGCAAGCTTCGTGTAAAGCAAGCAAAGCTGACGGACATATCATTTTTTCGTGCAAGCTAGAGAGAAGTACGTGGCAAGATGCTTGTGGTGATCTTGCTCCAGTGTTTCTTCCGGATTTCTGAAGCTGAGAGGCTGCCATGGCAACCTTCTAAAATTTTTTAAAAGGCCCCTTTTGAGGTCACCAAAGCGATGCCTTGGTGAAACTCACATGTCACTTGCCACCCGTTACCCCACTTTGCAGTTGTTATAGCAGTGCCATTCTTGAACAATGACAGCAGTGGCTTGTTACATGCGATCCAAGCACGCAGGAAGCAGAGTGTAAGCAGTTAAATGAGTCAACGCAGTCAGCAGCCGGATAGAGGAAGGTGGTGGGGAGGAGCACTGGCCTCCCAATCATTACAGTTTTTTTCACAACAGCTCTGTCATCCCCCTATGTTGATATTTTTCGTGCCACCCAGTCATAAAAATGGAATTTTCGTGGTACTTGGATATATTCATAAGTGGGTTCAACTGTATAATGTTGCCATTCAAGAGCCTTTGCTACCACTGAAACTAGATCGAGTAGTGGGGTTGGGAGTGGTAAAGACAAAGCTGTTCAATTGTAAGAGTACGTTGTTTGGCTAATTTGTGAACAAGATATTGGGGTTGAAAAATACATCTCGCGGATGCATAGAATGTATCCACATAGGGTGGGCGATGATGGGTTACTTTGTTCACTATATGTTTGTAAATGCTGCTGCTTATAGAAATGCTTTGAAAAACAAACAGCGCTAAAAATGGGGCTAAACAAGAAGACACAAGACAGTGCACTGTCTTGTTTCAGTCTGGTCCTGTTTTTAGCATTGTTTGTTTTTCCAAGTCATGGACCAACTAGGCCATCAACATGTGTTATATAAATGCATCAATTTGTAAACAAAATGTTATAGTCTCTTTTTTTAATAATTTCCAAAGATAGCATAAGGATGATAGTATAACTCATGCGAAGTGGCTGCATGCCCAAGTGGTGAAAAACTTTTGTCAGAAGTTAAGCGAAGTGTTCTTTTGGCAACATAAAAACGTGCATCCTCATTGTTAATGCATGCCTTTTCCGGGGAATGTTAGGAGTTAGTCTTTGCGTACTGTACAACCCGCGCGCATGTGCGTGCATGTGCGTGCGTGTGAGAGATTGAGTGAAGGAGGGGGAGGCGTCAGCGGCGAGTGAAGAACTACCCCCCCCCCCTTCTCTCCTCCAAATAAAATTTTGGCTATGGCAGTGTGTACATGCTTACCTCTTCCAAGGAACAGTGGTGCATTCTTGTATCTTGCTTTCCTTAATACTATCCTACCTGATGACACATTGTCTTACTGGTCTTATAAATGTACACAAATAGACGCTATGAATACACCTTGTATGTGTGAAAGTTACTCAGAAGCAGAAAACAACAAGTAAGAATGAAAATGGTGCTCAGTAAACTATCATCACATCGTAAAGACGAAAAGAACTGCGACTTCAGACGAAGAAGTGGACAGGACGAACGGTAGTCTTACGTCTCGTCTGAAGTCATGGCTCTTTACATCTTTAATCATGTCGGACCAAATGGCCCAAAGTTCACCCCTCTTGAACCAATCATCACATGTTTGTCACACTCATCAAGTTTATCAATATGTGTCATGCGAGCAGGTCCTATTAGCATACGCACCTTTCAACAAAATTGAGACATGACACGCCATCTTGACCTCCCACAGCATATAAGTAACCATCAAGTACAGCCACTCCGACACTTGTACGGCAGGAGCTTGTCGGGGCAACATCACTTGACCACTGATTTGTTTGGGGATCATACCTACACCAAAGTTGAAAATGCTGTATTAGCAGGATACAAGTAGAACTCTCAATGTAGATAACAGTGCAAATGAGAAATCATGACTGCTTTTCATTCATGGCCAAAGGGCCTGTCAAATATACTCTCAGCATAAATCCAAATGCAAACAAGCCAAATTACAGTAAAACCTTGTTGATACGTTCTGGTTACGTACATTTTCCCGGCGCCAATGTTCGCAATCGAGAACACAAAAAAATGACCCAATAGAGTTAAGCTCACTTTTTACCGTTTCCTGCGTTCTAGGAAAACATGATTTTCCGGCACCAATGCTTGTAGGTCACCAAACTGCGATTGTATAATACTGTTCCGACCGCTAGATATCACATAAACAAGAACATGCACGGGGCACGCGTGATCGAGGACAGTACATAAGCCACGTTTACATGAATGTGATAGTAGCGCATCGCATTTCCAAGCGCATTTAAGGCGATGCGACGCCGTTCACATGTATTGCATTAACTCTCGCGAGAACGCCGTGCCACACACATGAGTGGACTAGTGCCCGTAAATCTACCCTCACCTGATGCATTAATGCGATGCGCCTTCCTAGCGCACTACCGATGTTTACGTGAATGCAATGCACTAGAAATGCGATGCGCCACTGCCACATTCATGTAAACGCGGCTATAACTGCCCGCAGTGGCAGCTTCACCGCAATACTCACCCGCCCGTCTCACATGAAAATGCCGGCGCGCACTGAGTTTTTCATTTCGGTACCAGCAAATCTCCGGAGTCGTCGCATGTGGCATTCACAGCTATCACAGTCAATCCTATTGTGATAAGCATCTTCGCCTATCTGTTTCACAGCGCGTGGTGCTTTCGGAAGCGTTAGCGCATGCTTTTAATAGGCGATAACCAGAACGCGCCACCGTTCCCTGCTGCAGACTGCGATCATATACATTTTGAACCGCTAGATCCCCTGTGAACAAGAAAAGGCGCGAGGCGCGCGGCGCGTGATCGAGAACAGTATATAGCCGCCTGTCTCACATGAAAACGACAGTGCGCACACTTTTATATTCCAGTATCAGCAAATCTCCGCCCGGGTCATCGTACGCTGCATTCACAGCTATCGCCGCCAAACCTAATGCGATATGCATCTTTACCTATTTGTTTTATAGCGTGTGGTGTGTAGTGCCATTGGTAGCATACTGCACGCTTTTAGCAGGCAATATAATCCAAACGCGCCACCGTTCCCTGCTGCAGGCGGCGCCATGTGGGCATCACGTTTCGCTTCGGTAGCATCCGGCATCGCCCACCAGCTAGATTTCGTTTCGGTTTCCTGTCGCCCTCTTAAAACCACACGCAATAGGAAAACAAAACGCGTCTTGGGCCGCTGGAACACCACCAGCTCGATGCGCGTCGGTGTCTCATGCCGCAATGATCCGCGCGATGCTTCGCGTTGCATAGATGTCAACAACAGTTTAGTCCGGCAAAATTTAAAAAAAATTCGGATTATACGCCTTTCCCGGTTAGTACATTTCTCTCTCGCTGTTTAGATGTATGAACGAGGTTCTACTGTATTGCAATTTACAAATTGTAGCCGGTGACTTCTAAAGTGATATCCACTTGGAACGAATTCTGAGGGTAACACCAGTTTCAAGACATGCATTCCTAAAGGTTGTGAGAAAGTGCAGCGCTGTTACTGGCCCAACCAATTTCAGAGCAGTAAAATGGACTTTCAGAGCAGGTTTATGAATGCAATTGCAAGCTATATTATATGGGGCTTTTACAGTGGACAATGCATGTGAAAGCAGTAAGTGGTCACTGGTTCATAAAGTCAAACACTGAAAATGACCCCCCTCCTCCTCCTTTTATCGTAGTCCTTACTGTGGTCTGCGACGAAGTGGTGGTGTCCTAAGATGTGCTTAAAGAAGAAAGGACAGAAGCACTTAGACATACTATGTGCAGACTTCGGAAGCGTTTTGAAAATCTTCAGCGTGATCTTGCTCCTATAAATGTATCTTTAAGACGGAGTGCTCTTTTGAAAAATGGTACCACCAGTGGTGTGAAGTATTTACTTTTTTTCCCTGTGCTGTGATTTACTGACAATAATCTACTTAAAATATTGCGATGGTCAACACTGCCAGAATGGTTCACTTTCGCTCGTCACCGAGCTTGATGTGCATTCTGCACCATCATGAA
Source organism: Dermacentor albipictus (assembly GCF_038994185.2). Classification (NCBI taxonomy): domain Eukaryota; kingdom Metazoa; phylum Arthropoda; class Arachnida; order Ixodida; family Ixodidae; genus Dermacentor; species Dermacentor albipictus. The sequence goes on from NC_091821.1 coordinate 87,389,436, forward strand.
TTGCAGATATATGCACATGACCTTTGACTGAGCACATGTAAGGCTGTCAGACTGGGTTGTGATCAGCAAATTCAGATTGGAGCTTTCTGCCTACACACAAGCTTTCACCATTCCGTCCAGTAAGTGCAAAAGCAAACTTCGCAAAGCGTTCGCAGTAGTTGCTGGCATGTCACCCACAGTCCCAATCTCAGCTTCCGGCCGCCAATCTATCCCGTAATCCCAGGCCTAATCAACGTAGAGGTTTACTCATTCGAATATATAGGACGCCATCTCACGACGACGACCTGCCCGCCACGTCAGCTGGCAGCATATTTTTGTCACGGCCGTTTACGATACAGCAAGGCTCGACCAGAGGCACTTTGTCAGTATACAGAAGTGAAAGTTGTCGTTTCATGTTGAGTCGACCAAATTCTTGGTAGAGGCCATATACCACTATTCTAACGCCATGAAATCACCACACCAAGAAAAGTGGGAGATAGGCGACAAATTGAATAGTGAAAAAGTTGTTTATGGCCACCATGTCTGCGCCAATGTGCACGTTATGTTCGAAAAATCGAGCGAGACACCATACGTCTGAAGCTTCGGTCACCATTTTACATTGGTCACGCAGAAGCGCGGGATCTGGCTCAGCACCAGCACGTTTGCTCGTTCCTGACAGAATATCGAGGCTGTCCCGTTGCCTAAGCATCCTGCACGCATCAGGGTGGAAGGTATTGAATATAGACAGCAACTCACGGAAGAAGCAACAGTGCGATCCCTTGACTCGGCCCACCGCAGAGCTAATGCAGCCGCTGGACCACGTCATGCCACTTAAGGTGGTGCGGTAAAATGGCATTTGAGGGCATAGTTCAGTTTTTTGAAATCATAAGCAACCCTTTCGGTGTAGAGTGGGCGCAGATTTCCAATATTATGCGGAAATGTAGCGGGACGTAGCAGAGTTCGCCTCTCAGCACAGTTCAGTGCAATGAGCAGCGGTAGCATACCTGTGCAGAATTGGCATTCCAGTAATTTCTAAGCTTCAATGCATAAAATGGCATTTTGTTAGAAAAGCCAATGGAACAACAGTGCATTTTTAAAAGGTCCGTGAGACACTCTTTTTGAAGTCGAGAAATGCATTTGAAGTTAAAATAGACTATTTGATATATACTTTGCAGCAAAAAGCACTTCAACGTGTTCAGTAGAAGCAAAGTTATCAGCAATCAAGGATCACCTTTGATCCCCTTCGCGATGCTCCCGCTCTTTCTTCAATGCCTTGCACTGATGAGGCTACAGTGCAGTGGGGCGGTGCCCACAACACTCTGCCTACTGACCATAACTGCAGCACAGTTCAAATTTGGTGCTGTAGTGCTTAATTTTTAATGTAAGCATTAGCTGCAGCAAAAAAAATTTAATTATTGCTAGGTCAACATCAGCACAGGCACATTGCTGCAGTATGTAACATTGCTTTTAGAAAACCAAGTATCTTTTCTTACACACTGGAATGAAAAGTACAGCATTCACTGTTCAAAATTTTGTAATGGTTCATTCGCATGCAATTTGCCAATGCTACAAATTATGCATTTCATTGGGCATACAGACGACAAAAGCCATACAATTCCTTTCCTAGTCACTTTTTGTCCGTTTTAAGTCACCATGAAAAGCACAGACAATAATACAATAAACATGAATATTCTAACCGTTCAATGCTGTTAAGATATGACTGGCCATCGTGACCACCAACAGCATAAAGAAGGTCATTCAACACTGCAACACCAACACCACACCGACGTTTGCTCATGGGTGCCACCATTCGCCACTCGTTAGCCTGAGGATCATAGCGCTCCACACTGGCAATAGCATCGCCACTGCACCATCCACCCACTGAAAAAGAATAAATTACTTTAAATAGGCCAAAATAACTTCTAAGTGCTTTGTGTACTAAGACAAAAGAAAGCATACAACACTTAATTTTTAACCAACACTATTTTTCTGAACGATGGGCTGCTTCAAACTCTAATCTGCACAAGCTTATTTACAGAAAAGTCTCAGTTATATCAGATCACTGCTAACCAAATCCATAAAGCATTTGAGTGATGTTGTTAACAAGGACAAGTCTTGTCTACATGATAATACAGACAGAACTATTTAACTCTGCATCAATGCAAGCACCGCCTGAGGTACTGCCCATTAGTTACCATAACAGAGCACCAGCTGAACAATAAAAGTACTAATGAACCAACGCAGTTATAATGCTAAAGCCATTTTTATTGTAACTAGAAACTGCTCTCCTAAGTTACTTGACCATGCATTTAATTTGTGAATAGTGCAGCCAGGGTAAACGAAAAACATGTACTGCCCATAATGCTCATAAAACACACTGCTGCTTGTCTTATGAGGAAGACATAAAATAAGGTTACAACAGGGGAACGAAGACAGAGCTAGAGTGGGTGAGATACTTTCACAAAGTAATTGCTGAAAAGAAGATTCTGTAACTAAGGAAGCCTGCACTCAAGCAAGCGCAGCTTTGCACTGTGATAGACACTGAATGATCACCATAAATGCTGCTATGGTTCACAACACTGTCAAGTTTATAACAAACTACTGTGCCAAAGCGGTCTAAAACATGAGCAGTGGCACTGTGCTCAACAGCAGTACAGTTATATATGATAAAGAGGGTGCCTTTCAACCCCATCCTATTGCTTAAAGCCCAGCTGCACTTATCAGGTGATGCATACACTTCACGAATAGGGTAGCCTGGTTATGGCTGGCTGCACCACATAAGCAAGAGTACTGGTAAGAGGGAAGTGGTAAGTGCTCAAGTCGAGTTAGCCTCACAAAAGATGGCAGCAATGACCTCCAAGTGTCACATGGTGTATGTGCATCACATGGCATATGTGCTACAGTTCAAGTTCATATATGTTAAAAAAGATGCCACAATGTCATGAAGTCAGAACTGTCCATAAACTAGAGACAGATAGAATTTTATTATCCAGTGGCGGCCAGCAGCCTAGTGGCCTATGCGACAGCACACCATATCAGAGAGAAATATTTTTTTTGCACATCACAAGAATAAACAAAATAGGAAAAAAATAACATGATAAAAATAACAACAGCAAGAGTGTAAGCCACAATTGTACCACAAAGACATTATGTTAATCATAGGAAAAACAAAATATGTTTTCCATCAAAATTATTATTAATTAATTATTAATTATTATTATATTTATTAAAGTTTTCCATCCATCCATCCATCCATCCATCCATCCATCCATCCACCCACCCACCCACCCACCCACCCACCCACCCACCCACCCATCCACCCATCCATCCATCCATCCATCCATCCATCCATCCATCCATCCATCCACCCACCCACCCACCCACCCATCCATCCATCCATCCATCCATCCATCCATCCATCCATCCATCCATCCATCCATCCATCCACCCATCCATCCACCCACCCACCCACCCACCCATCCATCCATCCATCCATCCATCCATCCATCCATCCATCCATTCCATCCATCCAATCCATCCAATCCATCCAATCCATCCATCCAATCCATCCAATCCATCCAATCCATCCATCCAATCCATCCATCCATCCATCCATCCATCCATCCATCCATCAAAACTGTTCCTAGCCTCTGCCAACAAGACAACTTCATAATTTGAACCCTGCAATCTTGATTTTGACTTTCCCAGTCAAAACAGATGACTAATTTCTTACTAAAGTATTTGTACTTCCGAAATTCCTATCACAAACTAATTTTTGGTAACCTGCTGATATGAAAGCCAATTGCAACAAAATTTCACACAGCTTATAAAGCCTTTTTCTTAATAGTGTAGATACAAAAAAGGTTCTCTGCAAAATTTAATGTGGAAGGTGCAAGTGAATGCACCACAAGAAGCTAGAAAAAATTACATTTGTGATACCAAAACTGAAAAACAATGCCGGAAGTGAGGCAGAACCCAGACCCTCTCCGAAAGTGTCCGAGGTGTCTGCTAGTTCACAAACAGAGCAAGTGCCTGTTTTGTGTTCACAATGTTTTCCACATTATTAATGGTGATAAGTGCAAAGTAGTAGCACATTGGGCTTTGTAGATACAACATATCATCTCAATATGTACTATTAAAGGCTGGGTGATGGAACTTGTTCACATTTTTGATGATGTTATCACTACTCAACACTACTCTGGTCATACCAGTGCTTCTTCTTTCCTAGCAGGCAAATGCAGCTTCTGCATCGATGTGAGCTGCTCTCACTGGCACACCTAAACAGTTATGCCTGGCTCTACAGATCATATCTACCTTGTGCCACATAACACCTGGTACTGGCATTTTCGACTAAAGGGCTATTTAAATGCTATTAAAGAACTACAAGATTATAAGCCCGATAGATCTGCCACATGAGTGTTTCAGTAACTACTATGCTAAAATGTTCAAGTGCAGTAAAAGACACAGATGCACTAAGTTGTCACACAGAAGCACTTGTGTGTTCACACCCTTCATCAATGTCTTCTCTATTGCACATAAATGTCTTTGCATGTCTCACCGACAAAGTTAAACCCCTAGGTTCATAACTTAAACTACATTGTGAAACCTACACTGGATGAAAAGAAGACAAGGCGGACAAAGTGTTGAAAATCAGCGCTATGTCCGTCTTGTCTTTGTCTGCCACAAATCTGCCATCAGTAATAGGACAAGGGTTAGAGACGCATCCTCATTGTCTGTAGACATGCCTCCAGTGAGTGCTAGTGAGCACAGCACAGCTGCTTTGGTACAAGCCCGCTCCAGCCACATTCACGGTGGCCAGCAGGTTTTTGCAGATGGGACATGAACGTAACACTGGCCATGAAGAATGATGTGGTACACATAACTGACACGGCATTGAGCAAAGTAGCTCAATGCCTTGTCATTGAGCAAAGTAGCTAGGTTAATTTCAATGGAAAAAGTAATGCCTTAAACAAAGCAAAAAAGCAGAGGAAGAAAGAAAAAAATAACCAGAAAACAAGTTCACTTTTTTTTTTATAATTTCACAGAATAAACACAAAAGCTTTATTTACCTGCAAAGAGGACTTCACCTCTACGCACAGGCTTCCTAGGCCTAGTGCGTGGGCCCTGCATGAGTGGCCTTTCCTGGGGCAGCAACAGGTAATTCTTGGCTTCATCCACCAAGTCGCGACACACTTCATCGCTCTTAATGAGAAGATCTGAGCCCACTGTGCCCACAAGAAACTTTGGGCTGAGCAAAGGGAGCCGAACATGCTGAAGTACCTGAAAGAATTTGCAGCGCCTTCTAAAGTTTAGCGCCACTATTCAACAGGTTGCATCAAGGCCTAACCAATACACAGCATTTTTATTCTCTCAACCTTAAAAGAAGGTTTTACGCTTACTCCAGCTTTATTCATACTGAAATTTTGCAACAAGAATGCATCTTTTGGTCTACATATTCAATACAGTGAAAGCTCGTTAATTCGAACTTCGATAATTCGAATTTATGGATAATTCGAACTGTACGATTTGGTCCAGCCAAGCTCCACAGAAGTCTATGTATAAAAAAGTTCGTTAATTCGAACGCCAGAAGGTTCCCTCACGGATAATTCGAACTACGCTCGCCTGGCACACGGCCAGAGAAACGCGCTTTCTGCCTACACACAAGGCGGTATTGCCTCCGAAATTGAGAGAACGGCTTGAGAAGGCAAAATTGGAAAAAAATCTAACCGACGCGGGGTCAGCCAGAAGGCAGCGGCGGCTGCCGCCTCTCCGTTCTACGTATCCTCCGAGACTTCTTGCCCGTTGCGAATCTCGGAGGCTTTGCAAATCTTGTACAGCTGCTAATGTTATGCGGAGATGGCACGGCAAGCGCCAAAACACAGCAAATCAAGTACGTCGCAGCTGCGCTTGCAATCGAGAACCAACGAATCAGGGCCTTCGCCACGTTCACATGTTCAGCGTCTTTGTCTCGGCAGTCTTCATCAGTTGTGAATCTCTGTTTTCAGCTTAGGAGGTATTGGCCGTCGCTATTCATTGTGATGGTGTCAAGCCTCGGCTAACGTTCGTTTCGGTGGATATCGGTGGTGTGGCACAGTCGGACCCAGAGCTTCGACTTGAAGGTGGCGTGTGCCCGCGGCACACGCCATCACTTTGTGACAAGCCAAATTTCTGACATGCCCTACTGCTTCCAAATCGCAGTGTACTGTTGCTCTCCTTCACTTTCGTTAGTTCGAACTTTCGTTAATTCGAACTGAAGCGGCTTCCCCTTGCGGTTCGAATTAACGAGCTTTTACTGTATTACATTTGGCACCTCTGCTTGTCTGGTTCACACAGAAGAAAATGAAAAAGCATCATAAACGCCTTCACCATCAGAAAAGCGAGCTGTTGCAGAGCTGTGGAGTGGTTTTGCTATCCGCCAGCAACTAAGAGTCCCAAGCAATCAGGTAAACAATGATACAAAGTGTTCTACTGAACAATGCAGACCAAAAAATATAAAGTTGTTGCAATATTTCAGTGTAAACAAGGCACTGGTAAGCGTAAAATAAGTTGTTTGAATAACAACGCAGGTCATTGTACATGGCTTAATCTTATGCTCGGAGCTAAAGAATGCATCATCAAGTGTACTACTTAGAAACCAACTTGTTTTGCTAGGTATAAAGCCAAATGCTCTTGTGCGCATGCATAGTAGGTTAAAGCAACTCCTCTGACTATTATCAAGCTAGAACTAAAGATGCACTCACATTGACAACAGACACAGGTCGCACGACTCACTGTGACTGCTGAACAAGGAGCAACACAAGACTACAGACGTTCACACTGGCAAGCATGATCTATGAGGTGCCACCTCGGATGGGTTCTGTTCGTGCTCTTATGCTTGTTCATGCCAAAATATTTTGCACTTTTACGATTAAACAGCATGAAAGAAAACATGGGTCACCAATAGGGGCATGTTTGCTTGCATCTTGTTCACCTCCTGTAGGCAAACATTTTTGCCATTCACACCAACAAGCTGAGCTCAAATTTGTGCTTCTTGTTTCAAACATGCTTGGCTCGCTTCTTTTCACTTGTCATTCTCTGGCTCTCGTTGCATATTTTTATGATGATCTTACTGCACTGTCTTAAAATGTACCATGATGGTGCTGATTGCGCTGTAAGGGAGTGAGAAGCCAGAGCTGCTCACTCCCTAGCAAAGTAAAAGCAGCAGTGCTGGAGTGTCTCTGTACTCGGGAAGTTGTACGTGAAATTTTAGCACATTCCAATATCCTCTTACAACACACTGCTGACTGGTTCAGCTGTTTTGTGACTTACGTCGCAGAGCTGAAAAATTGAGAAGAGAGCTACTGCACAAAAAGAGTTGCTTTTCAACCAAAGCAACAAACTGCTACCGTCACTTTGTGACCAAGTTGGGCATGCGACATGTGCAACTCACTAGTGTGAATGCCTCATAAAGTATCAAACGCATGGAACATGTCTTTTACATGTTTTCAGTGTGGCATTGGCTGATCTTTGTGTGCCCCTTTTACATTTCACAATGACCACAGTATAATTTCAGGTGAAATGTGTTCGGTCTAGTTACCAGCTGAAGTGAATACATTAGATAGCCTTGAACACCCCATTGTGCACATTTTGGCTGTAATATAGCGTTCTAATCTTGTTGCAAGAGGTGGATGCATCAACATTACGTAACGCCACACTGCACATGTGCTAGAAATATTTTTCATGCTGTTGTCACTTTAGTGTTTTGAACTAAGAAAATTCTGAGAAGTCTAAGGAAAACCCTCATGAAAAACTTCATAAAAAAAAGTGTGTGTGCTAGTGTGGGGGGGGGGGGGGGAGGGAGGGGCAGGTGAAGGGGTATCAATACAGCTTAGAAAGGCCATATAGCATACAAACACATTTGAATACAAAGAGCAGTACAGAAATGCTAGTGAAGTAAATATATAACTTAGTATTTAGAGAGGAAACAAAGAGGCAATATAACTTTAATATGCAAATGTGATGCAAGCAAAAACCAAGTGCCATCATCAGAGCATATTAATTCTTAGAATTCAGAACAGACTTCCTTCCAATGCAATGTATATACAGTAACAGGCTACTCTAATCACCAACTGCATAAAAAATTAATGGCATTGCGTGAAAGAAACAAACATGTTACCTCCTTCATTATGTTAGCAATGAATTTGCATTGCGACATACAAGGTACAAGGAAAAAAGCAATGACACAGCGCTTGTGCTGTCCCTTCTTTCCTAGTCCCTTGTGTGTCATGCTACCAACTCGTTCAGCATTCCCTCACTTTATTAGGATGATTACTGCGTAAAAAGACAGTAATGGGCACAGATTCCCGCAATGAGAAATATGACAGTATGCATGGAAAGTGTGGTAGTACCAAAAAGTTCGGCGAATTATTTAAATGCTGCACCACAGGTTTGACATGAAATAGACTGTGCAGTTCCATTCTACACAAATTTTGTAATGTTTACCTCTGATAGAGGCATCAGAAGATGGGGTGGTAGAGTAGGCAATGATTGTGCTGCTAATCTTGAGGGGCAACTGTTGCTGCAAATGTTCAGGCCAGACAGTGCAGAAGCAGCTGAACCTCTGTACTACTACGTTTGTGAAGTGTTTTCAACGCCCCCAGAGCTTATTTTGAAGCCAGGACAGAATAAACATTTTGAAGCAAGCTTTTAGACGTCAACCATGTATTAAGTAACAAAGTATATGTCTCTAACCTGTATAAATATTTCTTTAATTCTGAAAATAGTTTCCTTTAAAGGTTCGAATACCAAAAGCACTGCCTGTCATTAAAAATTCTTTTTTTATGGGCCTCACACAAAAATGCTTGAACAGAAGAATGAGTAACATTGCAATGTTTTATGTGTTGGCTTAAGTTAAAATCACTTACTTAATTTCAGTATGTTGCGAAGAAAAGACAGCATGTAAGGAACCTTACATGCAAGGCCAGAATGGAAGACAGGCAGAATGGATGGTGGGGAGACAGGCGGCCCATCCATTGTCTCCCCCCCCACACACACACATTTGCTTTGCTAATACTGCCAAAAACACAGCTGACTAAAAGTTAAATACTTGCAACTACTGTCATTTTTGTCTTTATGTAAAGGTTGGGTAACTACATTCCGTTGGAAATGTGTTGATATAACAGAAAACACGACCAAATTCAAACAAATCCCATCAGTGATGGGTTTGTCTACTATTTTGTCACACAACTTCAGGAAATAAAGGGGTATTCACAGCAGGCAGAAATTTGACCTCTCTGCTGCAAGGATAATGCACCCTGTGACTCCCGTGCCACACCTTCATCAAGCGGTGCGGCCCCCTGGGTGTTTGCTCAAGATCTACAAATGCTCCCCCATCGCTGGGGATGGAGCAGTGCCCAGCCTTCACATGAGCATCTGCTCGGCGGCGGCAGTGCATGATCTTGGTGCTAGCGGGGGTGGAGGAAGAGAAGGTTTGCTGGAAACGACATCATGCATGATTCCTCCCCTGATCCCCGGGATAAGACTTTGGTGGGAACACTACCTAAGATGCTGAACACAACGCCACGCCATGGTGGTCTCTTTTCAATTAAAATTACCATTCATCAACTGAAAATGGAGATGCAGACTAAGTTAAATAATTTGCCAATACACAAGCATTTTCGTTGTTTCACTTTCAGGCTTTTGTAAAATGCTCATTGAGTATACTACACTACAGAAAGATATTACAGCTTAATTGAAGCAGCATGACGGCACAAGAAAAAAAAAATACAGAATTGGCTAGGTGTTGTTTTGCATGTTTTCTGTCTTAATCCCCATTCTGCTCTTTCAATTTACTTTCAACATGAAGTAAAGTTGTTGCTACTATAGAATGATGTTACTTCACAAGATATACACCTTGAGAGACTGGCAAGCTGATAGCCCATATCTAAGCACTCCTAGTAAATCAAAAGCCTATGCTCCTTAACTGTTCCTTGTATTTTCTTTGCCTTCTCTCAAGTGAAGAAGTCCTGGTGAGAAAGGAAGAGCAAAAACATTGACTGACCTTCAATGCCTAAAGTACCCTACCTTTATGCCAAAGTTGACTTTTCTGTATCTACATTTACTGAGCTATTAAAATGAATTAGCAAATGCTTAATGGTGTTTATAACACATGGTTAGTGCGAAGATAACAGGTTTCTACAGGATAAAATGCCTTCCCATTGACCTAAAAGAGACACTAAATGCAATGACTGAATCTATCTAGACTCCTGCATTAGTCTTCTAGAAAGCTTGCAACATTTATTTTATGCTAAGGGCTAACTTTAGCACAAGAAAAATTGTGACCAAAGGAGCCTAACAATTCCACAATTCAAATTGCCCATTACAAACATGGAAATTTACATGGGACTCTATGCAGTGCTGGCAACATTGAAGGTCATGCTCTACTGGGTTCTGCTGCTTACTTTGAGACAGTGCCCCAGGAAAATGGCACCATGCTGCCACAAATAGCACTGACAGTGCTATTTGTGGGAAGATGTAACACTACTGAGCTCTGTTATAAATTTCAGTAAAATTGCCCAAACTAGGTTTCCTTCTGCATTAAATACAATATATATATATATATATATATATATATATATATATATATATATATATATAAACAAGAAAAGAAGGAGAATTGAGGGGCTTGATTTTGTTAATCATGACCATGTAAAGCCAACAGACAATGAAGCCAAGGAAAGCACTGAGGAAATAAGCTGTAGTTGAAATTGAAATGTAGAAAATAATAAAAGAAGGGGAAATGAAAGTGGATGAAAAGAAAATGTGTCACTGGTGGGGGCCAAACCCATAACCTCTGTATTACACGTGTTGGACTACCAATTGTGCTACGGTGACAACTATCAAATCGTCCAGTAACTGGGTATTTGTGTTTACTAGATCTAGCCCTAGGAGTGTTAGCCAGTGCTACTCAGAGCCAAGGTAGGCGGATATCGAGCATCCCTTATTTTGCCAGATGGCATCAAGTAACACGTGATCTTAGGAGAACGGGCACGTGGCTAATAAACCCTTGCATGATACCTAATGGCATCAAGGCTGCCAGACCCGAGACCCTCACAATGAATAAACAAGAGAAGAAGGGGAACCGAGGGGCTCGATTTTGTTAATCATGACCATATAAAGCCAACAGACAATGAAGCCAAGGAAAGCATAGAGAAATTAGCTGCAGTTGCAATTGAAATGTAGAAAATAATAAAGAAATGGAAATGAAAGTGGATAAAAGGATAATGTGTTACCGGTGGGAGCCGAACCCACAACCTCTGCATTACACGTGTTGGACTACCAATTGTGCTACGGCGACGGCTATGAAACCGTCCACTAACTTGGGTATTTATGTTTAGCAGATCTAGATTCCCCTAGAAGTGTTAGCCAGCGTCATTCAAAAAATATATATATTTATGCACGTGGTCAGCTACAAATTGGCATTTATATATGGGATATTTATGGGGGCTCTTACTATACTTTCAAAGTGGCGATAAGAATCCTGTCCTATGTTTACGTCATTTTCCCACTTACAAAAGCTCTATTCCAGATAAAACTGATGCTTTGAACATCTCGTGTCACTAATCTACCATCATTGCTTGATTAAATGTATTAGTGTCCATTTAAAGGCAAATTCTATTCTTGTTATTAGCTTAAACCTTTGGGCAGACTGAAGAATGGCAAACGAATACTTTCAGCCTCACCTGTCCCAAGTTCTGTCTCCTTTCTGTAACATTGTATTTTACCCAAGACATGACTGCTGAGAAAACCTGTTCTTCACTCCGGACGTTGAGTTCGTCACTTGATATTATGTCTACCAACTGGTTGACTGGTAAAAGAAGGAATTCTTCACTTTCCATCACCTGCAATGTAAAACAAGGCACTGGTAAAAATAGTATAAAAATAAAATCAAACTTGCCACGAGACATTATAGTGTCAATCTAGCAGTAAGCTTAAAAAATACAAAAAGGAATAAAAGTCTCAAGGCAGTATAAGCGCGGCTGTTCTTTTTTTCATTTTTGCAGCAAGTTCTAGCATTTATCTTTGAGCAAACCAAGACCCATCAGTTAAGGGCACCAAGTGCTCTCATAAGTATACAAATCAACATCTAAGATAGAAATATGTGGTAATGCTGCAAATCCAAAGTTAATCTTTTTGGCAGAAATTTAAGTTACTTTTAGAATAAAACAAATCTGCAGGGACTAGAATAGCGCTCGCTGCAGGATTACACAGCAACTATTCTAAATGCACATGCCTCCATAACCCCATCTGTGTGCAAGATGTCATAAACAGCCATGTTGCAGCACATGCAAGTCCAGTGCAAAAAGAGGAAACAGTGGCTGAATGCTGAACTTGGTAGCTTGGTATGACTCATGTTAGTAAAAACAAACCATTCTGCTCCAACTTTTCTGACGTGCATAGTTGCATCCCTCAATTTCAATAAAATATTTTTTTAGAAGGTCGACCTTTTCCTTTGCAAGCACAGCAGTGCACTGAGAGTGCCACAGCACTGTGAGCCCCCTGCTTCCCGTCATCTGTTATTTGTATATTTAAAATAAATTGCACAATGCAAATATGCCCACATATCTACTCTTACTTGTATTTCGTTTTTTTTTTTCATGAAAAAGCTAAAGAAAACATGTTCACAAGCCTCTATAAAATAAGGTGAATGCTGTGACAAAGCCTGCTTCCAACAGCTTACCAACTATATTCACATTTACACAAACACATTTTCTTTGTTAAAACAGATCTAATCTCTGCTCTGCCCCAAACAGTTAAGTTGTTTTACGCTAAATTCCATATGAAAATACAGACATGGCTACTCTATTTATGGCCTACAAGGAGGTAGAATGGTTCCAGAGTTATTAGAACTACATAACACAGCTTTATAATCATAGTATGAAAGAACAAGCATAAGACCAAGTTCCTTCCATCAATATACTGAGAGTGAAATATATTTGAGAACACGTTTTAGTGATGAAAAGCTGTCAAACCTTTCGTGAAAAGCAATGCGATTGTACCAAACTTTGCCGTAATAGTTCTGCAAAAATCCGCAAGGTGGAGAAGTAATTAATAAAGAAAAAATGAGACATCCACCCAATTGTAGCAATCGGATGGATGTCTCATTTTCCCTTTATTAATGTACCAAACTTTGTACACAGCTCACCAAGACTCCTCTATTCAAATTCATTCGATCACACCACTATTTTCAGTGATGGCTTCGATACAGCCCCATGACCTCATGTAGACCTTGATAAGGTGGTCCTTTTGGCAGTTGGTCATTGCATCCAAAATGGAGTGTTTGCTGTTCTGAGGTTTTTAGTTTGACTCTCTTTTAACTACATCCCATATATAATGGTCCATCGAGTATAAGCCCAGAGAGATGGGGAGGGGGCACATAAAAGTGACGTGGCCATGGAAACTTTGGATATCCAATCTTACATCATTGAAGCCATGTGTGCAGTGTTTATTGTAAGACATGTCGTCATCCTTAGACGACATGCTCAATCCAAAGCTGTTTACAGAACTTCTCAACACGTGTAGTAGCACTGGCTCCGAGGCTTTGAGGTAAGAAGTGGAGCGACATATGGCCCTTGCAGCTGACAACTGCTAAAATCATGGCAGATTACGGAAACTTGGTTTTCATAGCAGTGGAAAATTCTTGGTGGCTAGAACAAAGCCATCTGGCACTGCTTTTCTCTTGACTACTTAATCTTGCAAAAAGCTATTTTCATCTTGATAGAACTACAGCATGTCTTGTTGCTCAGGGTGCTTGAGCTTGTTCAGCAGGAACTTTCTCCTCTCAATTATGAGCTGCCCTCTTTCTATGATTTAGGACTTGGTGGATGCCTGATGATATGCATATCAACACCTATTTTTTTTTTTAACTGTTCTAATTCATTTAGTGATGATCTTACTTGACCGACAAAGTCAGCTGTCCTGACCATTTCCTTGTTGACAATTCCCTTTTGGCCACAGAAGGCAGATACCCTTTTGAGTTGAGCAGGTATTTTTCACTTCGAAAACAAACTATCTTTCCATGTTTAAGAATGTTACAATTTCCAAATTTATGTGGTCGGCGGCAAGTATGATGAACAGAGCATGCCTTCTCATTTCTTGCTTGATGCTGAAAGCTGCCATCTTAATGTAAATAGACAAACGATATACAAAGGCTGTTGAAGTCTATGAGAGTCTGAATCCCCACAAGACTATCCAAGAGCAATAGATGAATGTATGCATTTTCACAGAATTAATGGTGCAACAAATTTTCTTGTGTTTTTGAATATCTGCTGCACCCCGTTACTAGCCAGTAAACTATACACAGGACAGCAAGCAATATGCACAAATTTACAACACTCCTTGCATGTTTCGACAAGTTATGAGAACTTAAACACGATCCACAGTGAAAGACAGTTTTAATGTCTGAAAGCTACGCCTGGTTCTGGGGGATTCCATTATGGAGAGCTCTGAACTAACTACTGGGAGTTCATCAATGTAGATTAAAATCATACATGGGTATTCTTGCATCACCCTCCAATTTTAATGTGGTTGCTATAGCCTGTAATCAAGCCTATGACCTCATTTTCATTAGTAAAACACCACCGAGTTACAGTAGCTAAAGGGACTCTAGATAGTATGTTGTATTTAATTTGTTTGCTTCCAAAAAGTTGAATCCAAATTTCCTACACAATGTTTTACAAGTTCTATGTTCATTCAAACACATATTTCTTGAAAAACACAAGTTCAAGAAAGATGATTTGTGCTTCTTATGCTCCCAGCGATGCAAGGATGGCAGCCAATTGTGAGCGAAGTGCTGGTGGTATTACAATATGTTACTGCAGCCAATGGAAGCCTTTGTTTTAGCTTTATGTTAGCTTAGCTGGGTACCATTGCTGAAAATGGAGATGGATAGTACTCATGCGAAGTGCTCAGCACATGGCTTCTTCCTTGAGAAGTTTGCCCCGAGTGCACACAAGAGACAAGAGTCAGAGACTGAGTGTGGTTTCCGTGTGTCAAGAAAGACTCCAGCAGCTTGCAGACTATGTTATTCTAGCATGCACAAATGGAGGCTGCAGTTAACATCCCTTCCACGGCACACTTCAACACACAATTTACAATTTATTATGACTATGATTGTCAACACCAACAGTTAATTCTCCCATTAGCTTTGAATCCCGGTGTTTCTGGAAGGTGGACGTTCCTCACAGTTCTGATTGGATCGACTGCACTACTTACAATGTTCCAAGTCATTTCCAGATTTTTTTTCTGCAGTAGGCACAGGTGTCATCCTGTTGCAAATATTTGCTTTTGTGATGTTTTTGTCTTCAGGCAGCCAGCTTGGACCTCAAAAGGCAAGGCGCTGCTCTCTGTGTTAGAAATTTTCTTTACAGAAATTTTATTTCTTTTGTCGTCTTTGTAAATCTTCATGGACAGTTTTTCTTTCCATTCTCTGCATCAAAGTTACCATTTCCGTTTCTGTCACTTGTATTTATTGCAGGTTGCCTACTTGTACTTCCAATTAGCCTGTACATGGTTACCAGCTTTCTTGATCTCTTCTGACATTTTGTGTCCAAGCAAAAGCTAGATATTTGTGCACTCCAGCTGCCTATCCACATTCCTGAATCTATCTTCAAATCCAATTTTGCTCTGCGCTTTTTTACTTCAATGACTTCAAAAGAGGTCCAATCCATGCCACGCTGCAATGTTTCGTTTGTGGTTTCATTTATTTTTTCATGGTATGGAAGTTGAGGTGCCACCTAGGATCCACACTGTACATTAAAGCAGGTACATTGATAGGGGCCAAGGCCAAATTTTGCACATGAAGCTGTTAATCAGGGTGCTGGTGCTGCATCTTCATTAGTCTATTCTTTTTAGAGCATCACAGATAAGTATGCTTGCATAAGTATGCTTTGTATGAAAATGGAACAAAACACGATTGAACTAAATGTCAGGACAATCAACAAAAATATGGTGGCATCAACTAATCACTTTTATGTTATCAACTTGTGGCTCATAGCAGTTCATACCAGCATCTATGGAGTCGCCATCTGTCTCCTCTCTATATTTGATAAATTAAAGCTCTGGAACACAGCAGAATGGTAAATTAACAACCTATACAATGTGACCTACGGCATACATACAAAACTGAAATTCACTTTATAAAGTCCGTCCAAAAACCAGTATCACAATCTTTCTACATATGTTACAACAAAGTTTACATGTCTTAACAGATGCAATAAGCATCAAAATAAACTTTAAAATAAACTGTCATCAAAATAAACTGTAAACCCCTTATGGACGAGTGCTGCCTGCAGGCAATGTACAAGATTTTTAAAAATTATTACTTTGCTTAGTTTCGGTATTGAGTACAAAGTTTAAGGCTAAATGTCTTCATCAAACACTGAATGACAGGCCACAAGTGTCATTTGTTGGTTTATAGCCGGAACACAGTACAATGAAGAAGTCTGGCATGGGCATTGCTTTGTTTTGAAAGCACGATCAGAGGAGACTGATGCAAGATATCCGGCTGCAGTGGTATCACATATGTGATGTAAAGCAAATGAAATGTACACCTATGGGTCACATATGATGAAAGGTATCTGTAAAAATTCCAAACAAGTCATAGGTGGCTTGGGGTGAAGCCTACTTCGTTTTCTGCCTGGTATTTTTCTCCTATTGCTGAAACAGTTTCCGCAAAATACTTTTTCTTAATTATGATTATTTTCAATGTGTTCTGCACATTTAAATAGAAAATAAATGTTATTTTCATGTATTTATATGTGCCATCCTTAAAGGGTTAACATCTGCAAATGCTGCACTGCATGCAACTTTTCTCAGCCATCTAGTAACTGTAAAGTGGGATTTCATAACGAAAGAATATTGCAGATCATATGCCAAGCCACACTTCAATTAAAGTGTATGCATGATAAGGGTATAGCGGCCACAAGCAAGAAACCATAAACATGCCTCTTGAAAGTTGTGCTGTGTAAACTTGTCCGCTATACGCAGAAGTTCACGACACGAATGTGTGTCAGCAAATGCACGGATGCCAAGGCAGTTGGTTGGGTCCAGTTGCCTTTTGAGAAACTCGCAGCAGACATCCTGAATCTCTGCCATTTGCAAGAGGCAGGCCGCTGGCAGCAGCATCTGTACGTTGCCTTCCTCCACCACAATGTGTGATGTGTAAGCAAAGTCCATGAGCAGCTCCATTGCGTGTTCATCTATATCTCGTATTGTCACCTAGATGAAAAGGAGTGAGGACATGAGCACAAGGAAGCAGTCGCTAAATGCAGCAGAGTTAGACCAATGAAAATTCTTAACTTCAGCTTCTATTCAGGAGAACACAATCAGAAATAGGTTTCAGCAATTCGGCCATGTGCATACTATTTTAAAGACTTCATCAAACATTTGCCAAAACTAATAGCACTTCTATAAAGCAACTTGAAAGAATGGCAAAATACTGCAATGTAGAATGGATGACCACTAATTGTATCAATTTCTCAACATAAAATAGATATAGAAACTAGCAACAAATATAGTTAATTTAGACTGGCCAACTTAGATGGGAACAAAATTTTGTTGGATCTGTGAGCATATGCCAAAGTGCATTCTTGTGCCCTCTGACAATGTGACCTCTTAGGAGTTGAGACATGTACTCGTACATGTGCATCCTTTGCACGCCTGTGCCTGCAAATTTACTCGCTTCTGGAGAGAGAGTTGTCAGAATTGAGAAAGATGCATAAGATACTTGGGGCCAAATGATGCTGAAAATAAAACTGACTGGTGAGTTGCATATAGTGGCACAGTTACGTACGATGTATTTAGTGCCTGAACTGTTTGCATGGATGCCCCTTTGGCTGTCCTTTTGACTTGTGGCCTACAGTAACATATATTTTCTTGCCAATATTCATGGTGCTTGAGTAACAATGCAAATAGAGGACATAGGACAAAGTAACAAGTGATGACAAATGTTGACAGAAAACTGGTGTGGTTTCTTGTGAATGGTACCCTTTATATGTCACAATAAACCAAACAAGAAAAGATACTGAAGAAGAATGGCAGATTGGGCGAGTTGGTGGTTTTCCATAATGTTTAAAAACAGCGCAAAGATGTATACCGGACAACAGAATAGAGTATGGGACACACAGCACCGTGTGTATCCCATCCTCTATTCTGTTGTCTGGTATACATCTTTGCGCTGTTTTTAAACATTATGGAAGAAACGGTAGAAGTGAAGTAAAAGCAAAATCACATGATTACAATCACCCCTAACACATGCTTGGTTTTCCAAAAACATCCATTCTTTGTCAGAAAAAGCTAGTAATCTTTTCACATCTATAGCATCTCGTCTAAAGTTATTTTTCTGCAAGATGTTTCTTTATTTTTGTGGACTGGCCCACATAAGAGGAAGTTGTTAAGTCTCTTCCACAAAGTGTCTTTCCCCCCCCAAAAAATGCAATGCACAGCCTGCTTACAGAAAGAAGACCTATAATCAATGATCAATCAACGGCCCCCCCCATGTGAAAACCGCCTCTCCAGCAGTTGCCTAGGCACTTGCATCGATGAGCAGACTGCAGCACATATGCTGCGCTGTCACGTACCGGAACAGCTGCACAACACCAAGCGTTATCTTATGCAGTGCTTGCTATTTTGATGGCATGCTGTTTGCATAAGTTCAATTGGAAAGCATGCGGGCACAGAAAGGCACACATCCACTGTGCCCTGCCTCGATGCCAAGAGCACAAGAATGCAATTAGGGATGCGCTCGCCGATCCCGCACAATTTCTTCACCATCTGTCCATTGGCAGCAGTGAAATGCTTATGCTTAGAATAGCTTGCCTATAAAATGAATTAATTCATAACAAATAATCTCGGGGATTAAGAACATGCAACTACAAAGATCAAGTCTTTTAACCTCTCTCCTCTTGTATACTTTTCTCAACTTTACACGTCGTAAGGGCAACTGGTTAATAAAATGACTATAGAATTCTCAGTTCAGCACTTCAGCTGTTTCGCGCAGTATATGGTTGTGAACGTCCTGTTGCGTTTTTGTGGGCAGGCCGTTTTCTCCATAAACAGCACTTGGATCCCACAATACTTCGCTCCCATAGTGAATATTTCCAAGCGGGCTTGAAGCATAATGCGTGATCAATTTAACTGGCCGTGTAGCAGCTCTCAATCAGAATTGAGCGTGTCGTACATTGGTTCCAACACGGTTGAAACTACTTGTGTGGCAGGGATATGTATTCAGATGTCGTATTCTGACGACAACGGTGAAAGTAAAGCCGCCTTTAAGGTAAATTTATGTGGTTTGACAATTCAACTAACTGCACATTTGTTGCATAAGTAACGAAACCGCAAGCCTTACCTCAGTCTGCCGACTTTCCGCCAATTCACCGGTGAACATTGCGTGAAAATATGGGCTGCATGCCGACAGAACTATTCGATGAGCGAAGATCTTCCTGTTTCCCACAAGCAAAACGACGTCGCAAAGCTCTCGATGTAGTCGAAGCAGATTGATGGCTTCGAGCGTGTGCCTAGAATGCTTTTCGGAAGTATACTCCAGCCTCGCGGGCGACGTTGAACTGTCCAGATCCGTGTGCAGTATTTCGCCCATGGTGCTTCGAAAGCAACGAATATCGTTCATATTCCTCAGGTCTTACATCGCACAGCGCACCCCTCCGTAGCCCTTTTGGCGTTCATTCGGTGACTTGAAAACACGACATCAAATAAAACCACGTCATATGTAGTTCCTACGCCCGAAAGGCTTTCCTTTCAGGAATAAAACTACGCCAACCTCGCTAGGACGGTTGCCAAAAGAGCAATAGGTCAACGCCTCACAATTCCGGTGGCCCGATGCATGGGTTGACACCTGAAACAAAAGCTGTACGTCCACACCTTAACAGAAAGAAAACTCGCGAGAGAAATCAGATAAATTTATATTGTGTTTGCCGATAAAACTGCTGTCGCGACATCCCTCACGTAAGTAAAAACACACGCATGACCAGTGCATTACATTGCTGGCAAGAAAACCAAAACTACAAAACCAGCAAGACACAGGTTGCCAATCGCTCCAGTTTGCAAGTTAGTACATATATATTTAAAAAATCAAATGCATGATATAAAAACCCATTTACTGCATTAAAAAATATAAGAATAAGCACTTCTCAAAAGGTTATTTAATCAAGTGTCATCGAAAGTAGATTTGCGAAGCTAGTGTCATCAAGCGGCGCATGCAAAAACAAAAAGTAGAACCAAAAAAGCTCGGCGCCAGACTGAGCGTCGTTGCACGGCCGGTGCTGCGGATTGACCTCGCCGAGTGTCGCCATTTTTCGGTGATCAATACCGGTGGGTATCTCACGTTCGCCCTCGAAAGTAAGTTTGCGCTGTTTGAGAAAATGTTCTGGGGGCTTGCATGAAAAATAGCGTGTCCCTCTGTAGTAGTAATTTGATAAGTATTGGTAGCGTGAAGCAAATAGTGCAGTTTGTAGAAATGATAGCAGTGCCGCTGGCAACGCCCTGATCAGGGATGTTCAACTCGAGCCTCCGCATCAAAAACCTGGCTTATTTTCCTAAAATAATACTGGCGACAGCTTGGCCGCACGGTGAGCTTTCCAGAGGTATTACTTGATCAGTTTTCCTGTCCGGGTGAGGTGCTGGGGTGTGTCAAATCCACGAGGACTCTCTGCAGTGACCTTACTCGCAAGTTACGGAGCTGTAGCTGAGCGAAGCTTCGCTCCTGGCGCTCCATTTTGTGAATCCTTATTTTTTGTAACTGTGTATTTTTCTGATGTGCAGCCTTAAGGAGCTATAGAGGGGGATAAATTAACAGCTGGTGAAGCTAAAGATTAGTTTGACAGCGTGGAGGGGCTATTTTGTACCAGAACCATGTAATGGTTCGTGGCCGGTCTTCCGGGATCGTGGTTGGGCGCACTGCAACTTACCCAGCGGAAATGCGGTCTTTGTGAGCACGCTGTAGTTTATCCGGTTTTAATTCAATAGCTGAAAGTTTTTTACACGATCTGCCCTTTGGAGCAAGGTCTAGTGGCAGTAAGTTTTGTGGAATGCATTAATCGCTTGCATCATCGCACATGCTGCGATGTTTGGGGTGTGTCTCTGGAAATACTCTTCCGCTTGGTTTGATAGTTTGCGCGCAGATTTATGACCATCTTATTAAGTTGCTTATGTGTGCAAACACAACGTATGAATTCCAAAGTATTTTCGTATCTGTAATCGAGCGCATAACTTGCGCTACTTATCGATGCAAAGTAGAGCGGGTGCTGCAGCTTATCGTAGTTTCCGTTACCCTGCACAGGGCTTTAATTTCAATGTTATTGGTTTTGAATCATTTTTTGTTATGTGTATAACGTAGCTTGAATAACTTATTCGCTTTTCTCCGCAATAAGGCCGGAGATAAAGCGATCGGTTGGAAACCCGCTATAAATCTGAACTGGCAGCCGACAGGAATGTCGCCGATGGGAGTATCCTCCTCGGCCTTCTCTCTCGTGGGTGTGTCAGTGCAGTCGTCGTGTATTCTGCGGTTGCTGGTGTAGGCAACGGCAAACAGATTAGGTGCGTTTCAACTGAAATATGAAAGTTGGTGCTTGTCTGCATTTTAATGTCTTGTAACTACTGTATTCAATGCAGTAGTTGTGGTGAGAGTTGTGTATTAAGAGGAAGTTTTATCTATGAATCCTCTATTCAAATACATGTGAATGGAGAAGTTATTTTGCTCAGCATTCACTGAACAAATTTGCTGAGGATTGTTAAATTCAAAAGAAAACATCTTAATCTGCCGACTGTTGGGAGCAGAGTTTACTAAGCCAATTAGTCTTTTAAAGATTGTGGAAATTTGAAAGAAATGGAGCATCAAGCTGACTATTTTACTTCGGCAGTTAAAAAAATATATATATAGATATCACAATATTGGGACAGTTTAAATGGATAAAACTAAATTGAGATGTTAAGCGGACAAAATTGAAATTTTATACACTTCTCTGAAATATGCCACTAATTTATTTATGGGCTTTTACAGAACTCATGTGATCAGTAATAATGTTCTGTAAACTCGCATTTTGCCACTTAAGATAAGCCAATGGATATAGTTTACAGAATTGATATACAGAGTTGGGAAACTTGATTCATTTTTCAACACTTTACCAGCTGTCGACAGTATTGAAAATAATTTGATACCTCAAATAAGATTTCTGCATTCAGCAGTTGGTAGAATATAACTTTCTTTTAAATGCAACAAATTTCATTCAAATCAACTTGCACTTTATGGCCTCAAACTAAAGTTGCTGAAATAAGATGAGTTTTTGGTATAACAACCAGTTGGTACAGACCTTGCAACTGCTGGTGAGCACTTAAGTGCATGAAGTATACATTAGTAACAGTTAAAGCTTTCCTTGTGAGCAGCATTGGGAGAAGTGAGAAGCAAGCTTGTGGAATTAGTTCAGTTAATGAGCTCTGATTGCATTGTGGTTACCACATATCTGTCGGCATTCTTTCATGTGATGCTTGCAGTATATTATAATGTAGAAATGATTCTAGACACTAGGTTTATTGGGATGGGGGGGGGGGGCAGCTAATAGAAATGCTGCCATAGCTTACTTGGTAATTCATAGCCTACGGCAGGACATGGAGTGTTCCTTGTTCACCAATGGTTTGTCTTGCCTTTTTGCTTTATCTCTATTCTGAATAATATGAATAGGTCACTGCAATTAAAGCACATCAGCCCTGTAGTGCATTCCTTGATACTCATATTTGCCAGGACCAGTTAATGTGCCGCTTATCAGCTTTATTTGCCAATGGTTCTGAATATGTTGAAGGCCACATGCTCAAGCATTTATTCGATTTACTGACTGTTACTTTTTTGTAGTATGTTGAGCATTTCACTAGGCTAACACCTCAAGCATTGTTACTAACAATTGTGAGGTCTATGCAGTATGTGCCCATATAGTCTAATACTGTTAGTTGTGGCGTGCTGGTACTGTTTTTAAAGGGACCCTGAAACAATTTTGATGATTTTGTACAAATGTACCGAGTCCTTAGGCTAAATCCGTCTGATGATTAAGTCGCATATAAGTACTCCACATGAGGCGTATAATTTATTGTAAAGTATTAAAAATGTACGTTGCTACCAATTGCAGTGGTGCCGCTCCCCTGAGTTTTCAGCTACCCCCTCACAATTGACGTCGTTAGCCAGATTGATGTCAGTAGGGTGAGCTATTCGATTGGTTACCCAGGCTGCACCATCAACAATTTTTCCAAATTTATGGTGAGCAAATGTTTGCAATAGTTGGAATGTTGGGTAATTTGTTTCTATAAACAAAATTAACAGAAAGAGAATATAAAGTGGCAACTTATCACTACACTCAAGCACTTCCGGCACAAAGCAAGTGTCGTCTGCTTGTGTTACAACGTTCTCAGTGTTAACGCTAGCTGCACAGTCAGTGTTGGCCTCAAGCTTTCTTCTTGTGAGCACCATGGTTCGCCCGTGTTGCATTGTGGGCTACAAACATGGTTATCGGTAATATGTCAAGCTGCGACATGTGTCCCTCTGCAAGGCAGCGCATCGGACTGTCGGTATCCAATCGGCGCCAGGATCTACGTGTTTGCAGCCATCACTTCACTCAGGAGGATTACTACCACATAGAGGATTTTAGCATGCCCTGTATTTGGGTAAACGCAAGCGAATGTGAACTGGGCATTTTACCGTATGAGCATAGGCGCATAGATGAACAGCTTGCACGGTGCAGCCACCTGGTGGCACAGAGCTCAACCAGACACACGCGGAGCTAATATAGCATTAACCAAGTGTATTCTACTTTGTTGCTAGCGTAAATTTTTGGCAGGAACGTAATCATGAACACATTTTCTTTTTAAATGTTTAAAATGTTTTACGCTTGGTTACAGCAATAGTAGCTCTGTGTTTGGTTGGTTAAGCTCAGCGCCACCAGGTGGCTCAGGCCACTCACATTTACGCTAAAGCCGCTTCACCGTAGCAGTAGTAGTATGGAGGGGCTTTAGTTTACACCTCTGCCTATCTGTCAAGATGCCCAGCTTGCCTGCAATTACCAGAATACTGGACACGCTCGACGCTGCGACAGAACATCGCAGCGTCGATCTTGTGGATTGATGATCTTGTGGGAGATTGACGGCTAGGGGAGAGGTTTGAGAGGCTTCGCGGGCTGTCTCGAAGACAACCAGAAGTAGACGACACAATGTCGCATCATGGTGCAAGCCAGTGAGGGTGGAGCTTAGCCCCCATCACTCGGCGAACTAGTTGAAGAGTGAAATCATGGCTAGAGAGGAGGATAACTTTTAATCTTCTGTAGCTCTTCATATAATATGCTTCACTAATACCCCTGTCACACGGGCACTTGAAAGTCTTTTGAACAAAAAGACTTCTCCCGAAAAGGAGTTTCACCTGCAGACACACGACAGGGAGTGATCTTTTTCAGAAATGTTTTTTTCTGGAAATGGAGTTCGTCATTCTCTTTTACGGCCGCCGGACTTCATAGCTGCCGCCATGGACAGACCTCCCAGACGACTTGCGCTACTCTGGCGCCGTCTTGTAGCCATCACTGCTGCACTACGCTTTTTTTCTCACGCTTTCACCATACCCTCCTCCTCCAATTTCCTGCTTGTGTCCTTCATCCCCCGCTGTGTTCCACATGCACTTCGTATTTTGCTGCTCGGTTGCGCCGATGCTCGCCGCTGAAACAGGTGCCTTATAGCTGCGCTCTAAAACAATTTTCTGGCATATTTCCAGCTTTAATAATTCCATATGTTTAGTACAATTATATGTTGTTTATTCTATGTTTAGTACATTATTATAGCATATATTGGTTGTTGCATTTCTAATTGGCCATTTCTCCATCGCAGCCAGCAGGCTTTTCGCTCGAGTTTGAGAATTGAAATTAATTGCATGGCATATAACATTTACCTCCTTAATATGTGCTTGTTTGCCTTGTTCAGATACACACAGAGCGTGCCATAGTTCGCAACTTATCACAGAAATTTTGGTGCTGTATGTTCTGGTCATGGCAGTGGACATCGGCTAAATCCTCCAGTCCAGTTAAACTTCATTTCACAATATATTGCCTGGCACAGACTGTCTTGTGCGGCATGTTTAAAACGGAGCAAAGTTTGGTGTCACTGCCTCACTAATTTGGAGATCGCGAGAGGCAATGCGTGGGTGACGTATGGGCGTTGTACAAGGAATGCTGAAAAGGAAATCTTCTTTTGTGGTGTTCTTGAAATTTTGAAAAATGGTAAC
The DNA here is from genome assembly GCF_038994185.2 of Dermacentor albipictus. NCBI lineage: Eukaryota > Metazoa > Arthropoda > Arachnida > Ixodida > Ixodidae > Dermacentor > Dermacentor albipictus. The sequence continues at coordinate 87,414,715 of NC_091821.1, forward strand.
AAGAAGTAAGCGTGCAGCCTTGCTTAAATTTCTCTTGCAGTAGGAAATATGTCTTTATACCATTTTTGTACTTGTTAACACCCTTAAAAATCTCCCTTCAAACAGCTAGGTAGATGTTTGACTATAGTGGAAAAGTGTACACAATATCGCAACAAAGTAAAGGCTGGCAATGACCAGCCAGCCTTCACTTTTTGGCAATGGGCTGTACATGTAGACGACCAAGGGGCTGCATCTTGCCCAACAAAAGTTTTTGTGTGTCGTGCTGTGTGATCATTTTGACTGCCAACAGGTCGGCGGTCAAATAGTAAAATAGTTCACAATATGATGCGTTGCCTGGGCCTGCTATTTGTTTTAATTGTGACCTCAGAATCTACGTTGCCTGTGCGAATGTGACTAAACTGCTTTTAGAGACATGCATTTGAGTACCTCTTTAGCATACTCTTGGTTTCTTAACCAGCTGGGGTGTAGAAAAAACTTCCATGCAGTTCAGAAGATTAAAATTTCCTTCTTTTTAATGTAGTAGCAGATATCAAATACTTGTATTTATAGAAATTGACCTTTCATGAACAAATGTCAGAAACTATGGAAGTCTATTCAGGCTGGATACATTGACAAAATTCAAATTCTCTTTTGGAAGTACAGTTGAACTTTGATTTTGCTTAGTGGCTATGGTGTTGTGTTGCTTAGCAGGGGATCAAATTCCGCTGCATTTCGATGGGGGTGAAATACAAAATGCCCATGCACCACGCATTGGGTGCACATTAAGGAAACTTAGGTGGTCAAAATTAATCCTGAGTGCCGCTACAGTGTGCTTCATAATCAGTTCGTGGTAATTTGAACCTTGATATTGTGAAATCCAATTTTATGCATTTACAAATCTTGCACATTTTGATCCTCCATTTGTATGTCATGCATTGTCATGTCATGTCACTTCAATGCATTGACCCTTTTCGCGGAGCAGTTCTAGGAAAACGAGATGGTGCTGTGCCACATGTGGCCTCAGCAACAGCACATGAATATGAAACCATTACCGCATCTACCTTGCTTCTATGCGATATTAAGGCATAGAATAAATCTATGACCAAGCTCATAGACTGCTGCTACATAAGGACAGCCTGTGTTGCCGGCTCTTCGCGATGCACAACTTTCCCCGAGAATAAGACTTCACTCATCCGCCAGCATTGTATCACTAATCTCTGAAGAAAGGACTTCAACCTAAGAATGTCAGCAAGAGTGAGTACCGCTCGTTAAACAATGACAAAGGGAGTAACGCTGCTTCTTGTCATAGTAAGTTGCACGTACGTTATCTACACACATCTGCCCTAACTGGCATGCAAACTTATTCCCACTCTGTCACCAACTTATCAAGAATAAGTGAATGGGTGCACACTTTAATATATGCGCACTCTATATGCACAGTGAATGACAGGCTACACCGACGGCAGGCAAATAGTCGAAGCTGAATATTTCATGACGGTCCACAAGAGTAGGCGAGTTACTAGCGATAATACATATTTGCTACAAGGTATTCCAACACACACCCGCCGTGGTTGCTCAGTGGCTATGGTGTTAGGCTGCTGAGCACAAGGTCGCTGGATCGAATCGCGGCCACGGCGGCCGCATTTCGATGGGGGCGAAATGCGAAAACACCCGTGTACTTAGATTTAGATGCACGTTAAAGAACCCTAGGTGGTTGAAATTTCCGGAGTCCTCCACTACGGCGTGCCTCATAATCAGAAAGTGGTTTTGGCACGTAAAACCCCATCATAAAAAAAAAAAAATTCCAATACACAGAACAGCTACGTTTCAAGCCTTGTGCGCAGTAAAAAAAATCTATCGGAACTGAGCACACCCACGAGTGATTGGGCAGAATATAATCAGATAGTGACTGCACCGAGAAACTTGACTGAGTTGGAAATGTGGCAAGCCACTGCTTCAGAGTGTTTGCCAAATAAAGAACGAAGAGCAAGACATGCTGATCCTGATTCAATTCATAAGCAGAAAGTTTAGATAGCTTGGAATACATATTTATCCCAGCATTTAGAACAAGCTCCATATAAGCTGTGTGCTGCTCGTGCCATTTGGACATAACTTAATTAGCTCTGAAAGCGCTTTCATATGCTCACTGAAGCTGTGGCTAAAGCTTCTTGTCGTCCACCCAGTCACTGTCTACGATACCTCCCTAAACAGAGGCTGCACTGGCGTCATACACATCACATTGTAAACACAGAGGCAGCTGAGGCAAGCAGTCGACGCGTCACCACATCAAACATGGCAGTGCCCATGGGATCGCTGCGAAAAGGGTCAATATTTGCAAACTCATTTTTAAATATTGCTCTAAGGCAATGCCAATAAAATTTGTAAAAAACAAAAAAACAAACAAAAAAAACATAGTAAGGTGCATTTTCTGGTTAGTCATGTGCGATGTAGGGCCACGAGACCCTATATAAAAACCCAATCCAAACCTGCAAATCCAATGATATCTAATTGACTAGCATTTTCTTGCATTTGGCTTTGCCTATTGCTGTTTGTCTGCTTGACTTGCTGCCTTGTGTGCCTGTCTTGCCAAAAAAATATGGGCCACCTAAGCAAATGTGGTAGAAAAAAGCTAAAATTACTCACTGTGATGGGCAGATAGAAGTTTGTTGTGGCTACAGAACATGAAATTGTGTTGAGTAGTTTGACAATTGTAAAAGGTAAGAACTCCATCCTTGAACCTAGTTCAGATAACAAGTGCACTGAAGAAGTTGCTCAGGACGGCTCTGCATTAAAAACTGAAGCTCTCTTTACCTAGTTCCTAGACATATGCTTAAGAAGCCTTCCCTTTGGTGGAGAAGTGTATCGGCAAAAAGCATGTTCATTGTTGGGTTACAAAAAAATTAAAATGTAGCGTGGGGTCACCTGTAACTAGAGGTGGGCAAATATAAACTTTTTGAGTATGAATAGTAAGTATTGAATATTGAATCAAATGTTGAATTGTCAAACACGCACTTTTATTTACTGCAGTAATATTTATTTCATTATATTTAGGCATCATGCTTTTACTGACTAAGGAAAAAAAGGCGGGTAACTATCAGGGGCAGTTAAGATCAGATTTAAACAGATCACTAATTGTCAATTAGAACTGCACTAATAGCCTATCAACATCTTTAGGGCCTGGTTGCAAACCAGCTTTCCAAAAACACTAAATAAATGGTTGGCAAGAAAAGATTGGAAGTTGTGAACTGAACAGAAAATGCTGTGGAAGGACTTCTGTGCTGTAGACACATGTAAAATGGTCCATTGCAAGGAAAACATCACTGGTTATAGTGCAAGAGATAAATTTGCTACGGACATGACTAGACTGCCAAAAACACTAAATGACATATTACAAGGAAAAATCATGGGTTGTCATGTATGCTTCTGCTGCGAAACCAAAAACAAAGCTTGCATTACCCATTTTATTTCTGAATAGTTTGGAAAACTTTTGTTGTTGTTTCACTTCTGATAATTGCGATTCGAATACAAATGGCGTGTAATATTCGATTTGTATTTCAAAATATTCGCCCAGCCCTACTGCTAACCCATTTGTGACAGGATGAGCAATGTGAACTGGCTTGCAACAGGTGCCTGATTGCTGGAGATGGTACATTTTTGTTTCACGATGTTGTAAACTAATGTGGGGTCTCGTAGAATGAGTAAAATATGAGGTTCAACTGTATTGCACAAGTAGCAGCTTGAAAGAAATTATTACAATAAATAAAAAAACTTTTCCATCACCAATGGGTGCTGTTAGCCTTTGGTAAAAGTAAAATATAATTTTAATTGTTTTGACATCACACCTGACACATTTGATACTTGCACCAGTACTACTTGTACCTATAACACTACATAGCTGCACCAATAAAATCCGGCACTGTTTTATTTGGCAAATGAACAGTTTTGGCCACATATAATTTCATTTTTTAAAATTAATTTTTATTACTTTTTTGCTTTCCTGTGTTTGTGCTTTACACTGTTCGGTGCACGTTGCCTTTTGGCTTTTGTTAGGACACCTAATCGGGTCAAACTGTTGTTCGTAGCACCAACAAATAAATCAAGCTAGTTTCATCTTGTAAAGTACAAATATATATCTTGCACATCTTTTTTTCTTTTTTTAAAAACTTGTAGGGCCTTGCATACAAATTTTCAGTCATGAGCTTCTGTACTTTGGAAAGAAAAAGCCACTTGGGTCAAATCCATGCTTGTAGTCACTAAAGTCCGGTTGCCTTGATGGAAACTGAATAGGTGATTCCAGTGCAATTTTCAAATGTCTATTAACTAAGATTATTCACCAATACTGTGCCTTGAAAGCTTTTGATTGCTTATAAAGGACTTGTGAATCTTTAAATGCTTTTGTTTGGCAGACGATATTGCTTACTGAGAGTCAGATAGAATGCAAAACATTTATTGTGAATTTTGTGCCCAAGCTGTGGTGACTGCCAAATTTGAGATGCTGAAAGACACCGCAGTGGTGTTTGTTTTCATGTATGTCAGTCTTTCTTCATGCAGGGATAGTCTACAAGGATTGTAAGCTTGTCATTTATTATGCTTTTCCTAAACAAAAACAAAGTTAACTGGACTTGGCTAGACATTGCTGTGATAAACATCACTGGTGTCAAGATAGTGTCACGAACTGTCTTCCACTTAATGTTGTTTTTTGCCTTGCCAAATGTCTTCTCTCGCTAAGTGTTGTCTTGTTGCTATTCCAGACATCCAGTCTACCTAGCTTGCCTAACTATTTTCACTCTAGTGTCCCTTTAAGCACAATGTGCTCTTCACTTTACCAGTGTCACTGGTTTCCTTCAGTCAGTATCTGTTGCAAGGCAAGCCTTGCTCACTCTTCTAGTGAATGGCATTCTGCTTTTCAGGCTATTCCCTGGCAGGCTGAAGCCACCAGACGCAGGGAGCCATGGATGTCCAACCAAGGGACATCAAGATTTTGGAAACGGTGGATGACATCCAGGAGAGGCGTGAGCAGGTCCTGGGTCGTTATTCCCAGTTCAAAAGTGAGGCCCGCCACAAAAGGGATCGACTTGAGGAGTCTCGCCGCTTCCAGTACTTCAAGCGCGATGCTGACGAGCTCGAGTCTTGGATTCACGAGAAACTGCAGGCAGCCTCGGACGAGAGCTACAAGGATGCAACAAATCTTCAGGTTAGCATCTGGGCATGGCATACTTGCCATTGTAGTATTGTATAACACGAGCACTTAATTCAGGCATCAGCGTAGTTTACAGCCTGAAGCGAAAAACTCGGTTGCTCCTTGGTAAAAGAAAGTTTGTTGAAAATTGTTAGCTGCTGCATAAACTCTATCATACAGCTAGGTTAAAGGGTTGTGCTGGAGGCATGAATATTCAAATTAAGTTCTCGGCAGATCTTTGCATAGGCTGTTATATTCTAGATTTGTATGGCCCTTTGAAAACTTTGGAACTCCTTGGATTATAGAAAAATCCATACAGGCTCAAGTTATTTCAGCCGTAGCAGTGTGCCTTTCATTTCTTGAAATCTGCTAATACATGAACAATTGTTGTGAATTAGGTGTTAATTAGGTGTTTTGAAAAGCTTGCGCAAGACAGCCATAGGCAAAAGGCATATCTCACGGATGTCGTATCTCACAGTTGTCATAATGCTAGGATTGTATCCCATGTTTGCACTTTTACATCTGCTACAGCTGCACAGATCTTTTCAAAGTTGAATAAATTGGCACCCTTTGCTAAATCGAGTGTTACACCTATCTATTATAATTTTTGCTTTGTATTAGCCTTTAGCTCCACCACTGGAGTAGCCAGCGCTCTTGCCAACATGGCGTTCTAGGTAGGATCACAAGATGATAGCTTGTTTGTGGCATCCCTTACAGTGGGAGCAAGCAACGAATAAATCTTTGTTGTAAAGCTGCATTCTTACTGCATTTTTGTTTTTCTTGATTCCATTGATCATGGCTGATTTGTCGCTTGGAGGTTTGTACTACGCCTGCTCGTCAAGTGCTGTCCAGTTCAAGCTCGAGGAAACAATGGCTGACAACCACATGCACACTATGGAAGCGTTTATTATGCTTGCAACTAATACTTTGAGCAGGCCAGTTAGTAATATTTAACTTCACTGAAGAATTTTCTACAAAATTATGCTTGGTAAAGAGGGGTTTCAGACTTGCCGTCTGGGGTGTAGGTGGCCTTGGCATCTGCCACGGCAGAAACAGCTAACAATGTGCACAGAAACGGGAACGTTGGTGGTAGTAAAAAGCATTTATTGAAAAAGAGAACGAACGTTGAAGCTGGTCAAGTTTCTTATCTCGTCATTGGGTAGGCTTCTTAGTCCACACACTCTCCAGCAGCAATTGCCTGCTGTACCTGCCCTACTAGCCGGAATTGGTCATGTAGATCTGAGCCTGTCAGTGCTGCTTTCCACTGATAAGTGGTGAGGTTGAGAATGGGTAGAAGGTTGAGTGTATGTGTGCACGCCCGCACTGTGTGATACAAGGAGGTGTATTCATTACATTGTGGACATCTATATGAGTATAGAGTGGGATGGATAGCGTGGTCCATATAGCCAAGATGGGAATAAGTATTAGTCTGAAGTTTTTGCCAGGTCACAGCCTCTTCACAAGTTTTTTTTGTGGGAGTGGTAGGGTACGGTGAGTTAAGCGATAGTGTAGTAAGAGATGAGTATAGGTAAGTGGTAAAGGCCCCAGGTAAGTCTCGGCCAGGAACTCTTATCTGCTGTGTCTGGTTGACATGAACTTGGGTGCAGGTATGTGCCTGCTTATAGACTTGTGACCCGGAGTCCATAGGAGAACATAAAAGGGGGTTGGTGTTTGTAGCGAGTTATGTGGTGAGCATTGTTAAAAAATCTTGCCGCTGGTGCAGTGGCATGGTGCTTGGGAGCCCGAAAATACGATAACGCAGTCCTGTTGCAGCTGAGCCACTAATGCTAGTGCAATGGCTACCTCCTCTGCTTCCGTGCAACAATTTCTTTTCCCTCACCATCTACTATGCTCAGCGTGTGCTGAGAGTGGAGAAATGGTAGCGGCATCTGCCTAGAGGAAGTTGGGATGGGTTCCATATTTGCGAGTCAAAGCTTACGCCCTAGCTTGTTTATGACCAGCATGATGCGTGGGTGCATTTTTCTTGGGATAGTTTGGATATGCATTTGGCTGCGGAGATGAGGCGCAATCTTCAGGGGCTTCAGAAGTGTGTAGAGGATATCTTAGTTGTTCAAGTATGTGTCGTCTAGTGGTGGATCACTGTAGGCTCCTTTTGATTAACAAGGTGAGCTTTGATAAGTTTTTGGGTAGTATTGTGAACTCCAGCACTTCTAGTCAGAATGTTGCCGTTCTGGGTGGCAGTCAAAGTGCCTGCTTGTAGGCTGTTCGCAAGAGTACGTTGAGGGCGTTGAGATATACTGTCTTCAGTGGGAGATAGAATATGGAATATACAAGGGGACGGATAATGAGGGCTTGTATGATTCGCAGGATGTCGTCCTTCTTGAGGCCACATATCCTGTCAGTGATGTGAGATACCATTCTAAGGACCTCCATGGTGGAGTGTTGTGGGTATTGGAGAGTATGGCCGGCTCCCCCATCGGGCTGCATGTGCAGACCAAAGATACGGAATTTTCTCACCAGGGGGATTGGGTTGGTACCATTGTAGAGTGTAATATCGGTTGGTATAGGGCTTGCTTTTCCTCGCGGTTTGCACATTAGGATAAGAAGTTCCAATTTTTCTGGAGCGTACTGTAGTCCACTCGGTGTGGCATAGTTCTGTACACTGTTGACTGCATGTAGTAAGAAATCTTGTGCACCTACAGAGCCACCAATTGACAACTGACATTGTCCATATAGTAATGTCATCTGCGTAAAGGGAGTGTTTGATGCTTGGGATGGCATTAAATTGGAGTAGTAGTCCAATGATGGCGATGTTTAGGAGTACTGGTGAAAGCACTGCGCCTTGAAATGTGTGCTTGTTGGTTGTGTAGACAAATTGCATCTGCAAGTTGTCGATGCCAATGGTGGCTGCACAGTTTGTAAAGAAGTCCTTGATGTTATGTGTGTTCTCTGAAGTTAGTATTGCTCAGGTTGTCTGTAATTGTATGGTGTACCATCTTGTCAAAATCTCCCTTGAGGCAAGAGTGGCTTTTGGGCTATTGGTTGTAACGTGGATTTCTTCCTTCAGAATATCTTGGGTGGTAAGATGGGTCGAAAACCAAACATTGTGTCTGGGAAGAGATGCTGCTCCTCTGATGTAGAATTCTTTGTGGACAATGTGCTCAAAGTGCTTTCCCCGACATGTCAGTGATATGGGGTGTAGGTGGCTGAAACGGGGCATTTTACTCAGTTTGGGAATTACTGATTTAGGCATGCTGCTTGTCTCCCAGTGTTGGTTAAGAAGGTCGATTATGGCCTCCAGGGAGTTGTCAAGGTTCTGAAGGATGTTATTGCAGATTCAATCGTGGCCAGGCGTCGTGTTAGCAGTAAGCTTATTGAGAGCTTGCATAAGTTCGGATGAAGTGATTGGCTGGTTCAGTGTCTCGTTTGGAGACCCTGTATATTCGGGAGAGGTTTCAACAGTTGTGCTTTGATCTCTGATCTACTTGTCTTAAAGATCTTGAAGGAGTTGGTTGTTGGTTCCAGGGTAGTTGTGAAAAATTTTCTTCGTAGTGTGCTAGCTCTCCCGCTTGTTTTGGGTGTTATCGAGAAGGTGCCATAGACGTGCCATGTCATCACTATGTGCAGAGTACCCTGTAGAGCAGTGCACATGTGACCCCAGCTCTGGTGTGTGAGATGGTTGGGGTATTTTTCAGTAATTGCAGTGAGGGCCATGATGCAAGTAGGTGACTGTTGTTCTTTACCAAGCTTAGCCACTTTGATTACTCTGTTTGTGTGAATTCCTACAGGGATGCATTTGGATTAAACTCTGGGTTTCTTGTGTCTTTAGTCCTTAGCCAGAAGTGCATTGTCTGAGTGTTGCAATCTCCTGATGAAAGGTGTCAAAATGGGAAATCATTTCTTCACACAATATGTACACTTCCTGTCCTTGGGAGCTGACAGTTAACTCAATTTTGTCTGCTCAAGCTCATACAGCAAATCTCGGAACAGATGTGTCTGTAAGTCGTCGCTAGTAGTCATCTCAATGGAAATGGGCTCGTTTCCGGTACTTCCAGCAGCTGGTGTATCAGGAACGTTTACAACAGAGGTGGGTGAATGCTGAACTGGTTATGTGCGGAGTACTTGTGTGGGTTAGTTCGATGATGTAGTCCTGTACGTAACTCCCTTATCTCAGCGCAAACCTCTTGGACATTGTTCCTCAAGGCCTGCTCTGTTGTGGGGGCACTACGCATAGATGAATTAATTGGTGTTGCAAGTTTGGGACATTTTGGGAGTAGTTGTGGAAAGCAGCGTTCTGCCCAGCTCACCTTGGGAGCCCCAACTGGGAACATTGATCAAAGTGCGTTTGCGGTCTCTGGGAGTGGCTGTTGAGCATGTCTGCTCTCAACGAGTGCTGGCAGTGTTCCAGCGGTGGCGGAGACTTCTACATGCACTGCTTGCAGGGCACCATAAAGTCTCTGGCGACGTTGGGTGCATCTCGCATGACATGCCTAGCTGGCCTGCATGGAGTATTGTGAGCGTAATAAATGCTTTCCAAGTGTAGACGTCATTGTCTACCATTGTTCCCTCAAACTGGAGTGCAGTCTATATACCAGGAGAAAACTGTCTACGAATGTTTCCAACATGTAGTTTTAGTATAAGACATGCTATGTAACCAGAGGCAGCATTTCACAAATACTAAATAGTATACTCCATTTCATACATAGCAGGCAGCGCTGCAGAAGCTATGCAAGTAGTAGTGTGGTCATAGATTTCTTGCATGTGTTTTGCAGTGCAGTTGTTTTTGATCTGGATTCTTTCTTCGAAAGTACTTCATATATTATGACTACAACTTGTAGACACAAGTTGGTCAAATTTGCATATTTGTGCACCTTTGTGCTTCCAGTATGTGGCGCACTATGTTTTGGTCACGAGTGGAAATAATGCACTGTGGTCGCTGGTTGCAGGAACATTTCGTTCACTCTTTTCATGATAAATAGGTGATGTTTGATGCATTTCATGGGATGAATGTGATATTTTGCTACATAAATGTATGAGGCTTAATTTAACATTAAATTACAGAGATGGTGTGCCTTTATTTTTCTTTCATATGTGGTGCACTATTTTTGGTTGGGGATGCGAACAGCGAGAGGTCTCTTTAGCCTTTGTAGCATTGCCTGCTATGTGTAAAACGGAGTGTAGGTGCCATGATAAGCTTGGCTATTCAATCTGGTAAAGAACTTTGCAGTACAGTTTGAGGAAACCCTTGCATGAAAATACTTGTGCTACACGTTAGCTTCTAACATTTATGCAATTATATCAATTGAACCCTATTGCATTGGCATTCCTATGTGTTACGCAGCTTACAGAAGCCAGGGTGTCTGCCAACTAGGAAAACCGGGAATTCTCAGGGATTTTGAGTGGTCTGGAAGAACTTCGGGAAGACACAGGGAATTTGTGCTTCTATCAGGGAAAATTAGCTATAATTTTATTGAAAGGGAACGAAAGTTGCGGTAATGCTGGCTTGAGTAACAGACAGGAATTGTAACGAATCATCTTTGACGCTTTGTCGTCGGCTGGTGAAGTTGCCAGCATACAGTCAACGACCAACTTTCCGGATGCCCGATAATTGGGACGGCTTCTGGGATGCCCGATAATTGGGACGGCACTATCGAAACGTCTGAAATTTCGGACACGGGAGCCCTTCGCTGTCCAATTTTCCTGACTTTTTGCCGCGACCGCAGGTCCGAAACGGCATTAATCCAAGCCACCACCACTGCCGTTTTGATTACCTTGCCGCCTCGAACCGGTGCTCTCACACACAGATCCTCTGGAATCCGTAGCCACCACTGTGGCAATGCTAGGCCTAGCTGCTTTGACCTTCGCTATTGAAGGGACACTAAAGGTTACTATTAAGTCAACGTGGACTGTTGAAATACCATCACAGAAACCTCGAAACGCTTGTTTCATGCCAAGGAGAGGCTTATTTTAAAGGGGTGGAGACATCAAAATTTTCGTTCATGCGTTTGTTGATTCAAACGTTGCATCATGCTTCAGGGAGCACGATACACACAGCAGGATTCTTATATATCCGATAAATAATTTAATAATAGCATTATTATACCGAGCGATTTTGGTTTCGGTTTTTGGGCTCCGGAGGATGCTGTGACGTCACAGAGGAGGAAACGCAACATGGCTTGGTCACGTGGGCCACAAAAAATAGTGACGTAAAACTATGCTGCGTCGTCTGCTTGCGCATACGCGTGCTCTGCCAGCAGAGGTCAACTGGCGATTCGAAGTGCATGTTGCGATTATTATAAATATTGCGAAGAGCGACAACAACGGTAAGAAAATATTGCGGCTTGTGAGAGTCGGTGATTCATTCCGAAGTGCCGTAAGCTTTAGCTTCGAAGTGAACCGAAAAAGGCCTAGCCACGATATCGGTGGCGCCGAACAATCAGAGGCGGTGAAGCTGCCGTCGGTGCATAGAGTGACGACTCCTCGGACGCTGATTGGCCGCTTCGCCGTACGGCTGCCGCACAAATGGGTCCAGGGCCCGTGCTTTCTACAACTAGGAAATCTCGCCGTTCGCGAGCAAAACCGCCGTCGCACGGGGGCCCGCGAAATGGCAAACGGCGTGCGGCGAGTTTCCGTGCCGGTAACGTGGACGGGCCTTCACATTGAGAAAGGCCAAGCGAAGGAGAGACCGCTCCGAGCTGCCGAACTATGCGACTATGTGAGGAGAGAAGCGGACAACACGAACGCCGCATATCCTGGTCCCTTTTGGAGTCGGCCGGCTACTGTTTTACACTCAAACGGGACTTTTACGGGCCTTTGAGTGTTTTACACTCAAAGGCCCGTCGGCACTGCAACTCGCCGCACGCAGTTTGCCATTCGCGGGCCGCCGTGTGGCGTTCGTGTTGTCCACTTCTCTCCTCCTGTGTCCGTGTCTGCACGCCTTACCCCTTCTTTGCATTAAGAAAGGATTTCTATATGCCTGTAGCTCGGTCATAGTGGAGGCTATGCTCGGTCGCTCGGCTCAGCAGGCTCCGTAATCGGCATTTCATCGCTACTCATCATACGTCACGTTTTTGTGCTGGTGTGCTATGACGTCAATATTTTCGTTCCTCCTCTGTGACGTAGTAGCTGCCGCGCTAGCGATGGGTCTGGACAACGAGAAGGAGTTTTTAATGATTTTTTGGAGCTGAATTAAAATTATTTTGAAATGTTTGCAGCGTCCGATACCTCGTTCTGGGTGTCCTTGCATACGGAAGCAGCCTACAACATGCATTTTATAGCCTCAAAATTTGGTGTCCCAACCCCTTTAAGAGAAAATGCGTTCTGAAGCGTCCGCGTACCTCTAGCGCAGTTCAAATCGCCCGCCCTCCGATCGAGGAGTACTGACATCACGGTCTCATAGTGATGTTGCGGCATCGGTGAGTAGAACGGCATCCGCAGACGGCGCTACGGCTTTTCTGCGCAAAACGCAAACGCGCGGCCAGAAACAGAGCCAAGACAGAGCCGACAGCAGAGCGAAAGCGGGAGTATGGTGGCTAGCGGAAGGAAACGCGCGACCATGGGGCTCTTGCATTGCCCAGGGGGCGCTGCGAGAAAGGTGCTAAAAAGCGCCCTCTGTCCTAAAATGGGTCGTACCAAGCTCGGTCGTCTGCTTCGGAAAGCACGTTTACAATATAGACCCGCCACTTTCGGTTGTGTTGTAGCACGGCCTGCTGCGTATATCGGGCGCCGAAAATTTTTTCAGGGGTGGCACGCTGCGTAAAGGCAAGAAATTATGCAGTGCCGAATACGTGTACGCTGTTCAAGAATTAGGCGGCGAAGTTTTAGCACGGTGTCAATCGCAAGTGAAGCGAGTCGCATACGAAGTGGAACTACAGGTAAGGTTTGCACGCTGCTAGATAGATTCAGGCGTACAAACGCGAGGAAATGCATGCTATAAATGAATCCACAGCAGCGATAAGCAGACATCATGTGTATGGAACTGCTCGAGCACACGACGGTACGCGCCGCGATGTACGTACTGCTCGAGCGCACAATCGTACGCGCCGCGACGGCAGCGGTCTTTCGACATGCTGCCAAACGGCGGGCCTCCTGCAATCTTTGTTGATTGCATGCCGCTAAACTGATGCAATGCATGTGAGCTCGCACGTATGTGCGAATCGCGCTGCAGCGCGAGCTGGTGCGCTCCTCGCTTGATGTAGCTTTTAATGACAGCGCTCGAACATTGATGTGCTGCAATCAATATTGCCTTGCTGCGCTGCCTCAACATGCTGGCTTGAGATCAAGGATGAGCGCATTTAACTCTTAACCTGTGCTGCTCGTAGAGTAGTAGTGAATTGTCATCGAATGAGCCCGACCATTTGTGCTCATTTGCATTTCACCACTTCGCATCGGTCGAATTGTTAATTGTCGCTGTGGCCGGGTCTAGAATCGTGAATTACCAGCCATGCCTGCTGCTATGTCGGTCCGCTGTCGGTACTGTAGGTGCAAAAGACCGAAGTTTCGAACGCACATAATCAAGCAAGCTTCAAGACAGGCGAAGCAGTCAGCATGGCACGAAGTTTCGCTTACTCAGCGCGACGAACTGCAGCTATGCAGCGCGCCCGACGCTCCACTTCGCGAGGCCTTGAAGGAAAACGGTAGAATCTGATGTTGGGATTCAGGCCTTCTTGTTCACGGCAGCCCACGACGCAGAAGTAATGACGGTGACGCCTTTTCGAGGCTGGGCTAGGTCTCTCCTTATCGGCACCACTGATTCCTTCTGCCCCCAGCATTACGTCCCGCGGCACACGGAGAGTCCGTTTTCGTTAAACTATAGGCTGCGGCGAGCTCGCGGCGTGGTCGGCGTGGTCTGTGAGAAGCGACGACCCTTTTCGCACTCGCAACAGGGCAAAAAAAAGTGCGAATCGACGCAAAACTTGGCCTAGAAACGTGCTTCGCCACAGCCAGGGCTCAATACGACCCAAGCTGGCACGACCAAGATGTTGTTTCCCGCACCGCCACCAGGCGCCGCTACTATACCTCAAACTCCAGCGCAAGACGCCCATTAGCTGGTACTTCATTCTATGACGCAAACTTCGACGCTCGTCGCAGTGGACCCTGACACCGACAGATTGGCTCGCGAGGGTGGGCTCAACTTCAGCGATTTGAGCACCCACGAGCGCGACCTGCTGCTGAGGGCTCGCGCTGCCGGCGTCGTTGCGTACTACGACGGCGGCCTCGACACTGGCTCTCCGGAGCGGGAAAGCAACGAGGGCTTCCCACGACATCACCCGGATGTGGCATTCTCGCTGCTTGTTCCAAATGAAAGTTTTGCGAGCCAACAGAACCCTCTCAGCACAACGCGATAACGAAACTACTGAAACTCCAAAGCGTGCGCGGCACAGAGTCGAGCGAAAACGAAACATTTCGAACAGCCATATTACTGAAGGGTAACGTCAAAATGTTATTTTTTCTTAGAATCGAATAGACCTAGACAAGTAGCATTTTTTTTCGTCTTATAATCGAATGAAATTACATTTTTAATACGAGTAGTTGAGTATTAGTAACACAAATTATGAGGAGTGCTTTCGTCATCGGGCTAGTACCGGAATGTCGCTGGGGGGTCTCAAATCGTGTCATGCATTTACCTCAATTTCTTGGTTACGAAAGCTCTGTTTGCGATTATATTGATGCCTTAGACGTTCTAGAACATTGCTCTGCCACTTTAACTTGAGTTTCTGGTAACTTTTAGTGTCCCTTTAAGCTTCTTACCGTTAGGTGCCGTGATTTTCATTGAATTTGCCACTGTCAGCAATGGCACAGACTCCGCCTTTGAGGTCCTCGCGATTGGCTTCGAAGCTCGGGAAGCACGGTGCGTTGCATAATGCCGGTACTGACAGGCCTTCAGAGCTTTTTTGAATACGCCTGTGGCTGTTTGAGCCCTTAAGGGCAGTAAAAGACATACATTCATTTTTTCCAACTGACCGATTTTTCGGACGTTTTCGCTGCCCTTAGGGAGTTTGAAAAATTGGACGTTGACTGTACAACTGACCAAGATGCTTCAAATGGTCCAGGGGGCGAATGCACGATGGAAGGAGGACAAGAACAGAAGGGCCTTACGCATTGAGAAATGAACGGGAAAGGAAGTGTGCTGCCACCACTTGGAAAGAGTTTGAGCTCAAAAAATAGTGTTGGCTGACGCCATGATGCAGGTGTCCCTCATCCAAACCAAATAAACTGTTCAAAGCAGTGAAACGTGATACTGAGGCGTCGTGCCCGGGCTGAGAGTATGTCGGGACAATTGAGGTTGGCTTATAAGCTGTTGAGAGAGAATTTCAATTGTGACAAAGTTCGGGCCTCTTACCTCTGAGCTTGTTATCAGTTAGAAATAGCTCATATTTGAAAATATTTGCTTTGTATGCATCTCCTTTTTATATGTATTTGAGAATGTCCAACTCAATTTGCAATTTTTTTTTGAGACATTTTATTTGCTGTGCCTTTTACTAACCCCTACCTTCTATTCTTTTTTTGAATAAAATAAAGGCTACTCCTTAGTATTCAAACTGGATTAAATAGTCTTTGTTTTCAAATTTTTTCACATGCTTACTAGGGAGTGACAGCATCGGGCGACAGGGTTTCAACTCATCCTGACATTAAACATAGACCTACGTCACTGGGAATTTTGCAAAGGCACCCAGGGAAAACGCGGAAAACTCGCGGAATTTGGAAATGCAAACTTAGTAGACACCCTGTGAAGCTAACTTGCATAGAGTAGTAAGGATTAATAGCAGTTTAGGTTACTTCTTCGCTTGTATTGGTTACTGTGACTCAGCTTTGAGCATAGCCTGTTCATTTTATGAGCCCATTGCAAATTGCAAATTGAGTGGCATAAAATTGGTGGATGACTGTTATAGCTCATGAATTCAAGATACACAATTATCTATAGCATCTGTAAAGAGAATGGTTGCTAAGAAAGTTAATTAACCATTGGGATGTGCTTTATTTGGCAGAGCCTTTTTATAAAAGCAAATATCTTTTGTGGCCTGTTTAGTAATCTGTGAGCCCCCTTTCTCACTCGCAGCACAATGAGCATTTTCAATTCATATATACTGCACATCACCCTTGTGTACACTGCAGTTTTTCTCGTGAATCGGTACCAACTAGCTCTGCTTTTGAGTCCTATCACCTGTTGCATGCTAAAAATCGGAAGTCATTCGGAAGTGCTACTAGAAGATAGCTTTATTAAACGACTGGTTCAGTCATCTTTGTTTGTTGATATTCCACTTCATTGCTCAAAGTTGGTCAAAATTATTGTACACTTAAACTGTATGCCAAGTGCTTGTTGCAGCTTGCACTACCACTGAAATGAAATAGCTACTTAGGTGTGCAAACGATGTGCAAGTATTTCATATGGCAATAGTGGTCGCCTCCTTTCCACAGAAGCTAGACGTTCATGGAGCTGCACTGCTCCAACAGGTTGTGGATGCTGCATTGTGACTGCTCAGTGCATGCAATGCACAGTTTGTACTGTTCATGACAGGTAATTGGGTAGTGAGTGATTTAATGGTTGCGCAAAAACTTGCAAATGTCTAAGAATTCTGCTACCCCTGTGGGATCAAATTGAGTTCACGATGTGGAGGCACTGCATCCTACCTACTGTACTTTATTCTAGTTTCAAATTTACCAATCCTAAACTGGATGGAGAATGGAAGGTGAAGAGTCTGTTTAGACTTAGACTGTACTGTTGCAAGTTTTTTCTGCGAAGGATGCTGAGTTGTCTTCTGACATGCTTAAATTCTCTAGGATAGTTGTGCTTTGGTCCAAGATAAACGTTGAAAATATAGATAGACCTGAGGAACCTTGTGATAGGCATTGCTGTCTGATAGATGTGACCCTGCTTCTTATGTGCATGAAAGATGTGGTTGCCGATTACTGCTTAGTGTTGCCTGAACAGTAGTTTCCTCCTACTATAGCAAGTGCATGTAAAACTGATCAAAGTGATGCGAACCATCGGGTGGGGGCTTTCTTTTTCAAACTCAACAACGATGTTGCTGAATGCTACTTAATGTTGCCTGAGCAGCAGCTGCCTCATGTTATAGTTAATATATATCTAAAGCAGTGCATTGGGTAAAGCCAACTGCATGTTTATTGTCTACAATGTGTATTCAAAGTCCTGCTGAAGCACAGGGCATTAGGTAGGACGTTGTGAAATATTCATTGTATTCCTATGAAACTGAGTACTTGGTTGCTTTCTTTTTTGCAGGCCAAAATTCAAAAGCATCAAGCTTTCGAAGCAGAAGTTGCTGCTCATGGCAACGCCATCGTGGTACTCGATAATACAGGAATGGAAATGATTGGCTATGGTCATTTCGAATCGGAAAAGATCAAGGTATGATGTGCTTTACAAAGAGCTAGTGATATGCATTATAACAGACATGCTTGTTTGCAACAAAGTTGTAAAAGTTGCCCGTCCTATGTCAAGTTCATACTAAATATTATGGCGGCCATAGGAGTGTAATAACCTGTCTTCCAAGAATTGTTTTGGTCTATATAGGCCAATTCCTTTAAACCATGCTTTGTTTCATATGGCCTTCTCAATGTAAGTTGCTGAGCTGTTATCATTGCTTGGAAGTACTGTGCCGATATAAAATTTTATTTGCAAAAGGCTTTCTTCTTTTTTTTTTCCTTTATATCAGCATACTTTTACACTTAAACATCTTTAAGGACCAATATGCTGCAGAATTTGAAAAGGCTATAAAGTCGCCAACCAATAATTAAGCATGTTTGAATTAACCGGTCTGTGGCACTGCCACTGGCCCCATAGACCTAAGTTATAAGGATGAGCAAAATTTCAGGCACCTTACATCATGCTGTGCGATAATTAGGACTCCGACTGTACAACTGAATGCTAATCATGCTGTTGACTGGAGTAGAAATACTGATATTTTCATTTTGATACATTGCTAGCCTGTTCACTGGTGCATCCTTAAAGCTGAAGCTAGTGAAGGCTAGTTGATTTATACTGTTTTGCAACTCCTTTGCAGCACTGCCGAAGGTACGAGGCATACACAGGCAATATCCTTGCACAGCGGTATATAGGTCTGGGCATAACTGATTGGTGGTGTGCTTAGAGAGTTTTGCTTTTTCTTGGTACCTAATATCTTAGATCAATACATGACGTGTTAGAACCTTTGCGCATGTACATCGTATACTGCGAATTACTGTGGCGATGACTGCCGGTAACCTCAATAGCCACCCTAACCGTGATTATGTAGTAACGTTTCAGGTGCCCATACAGCACAGACCGCCCACTTTGATCTGAATACGCACTTGTTACTGGTTCTCCGCGCTGACAGCAAGAAATAAGTGGTAAAATCGGTCATCACTTAGTCTCACGCTGAGGGCAAAACGTTATGTATGTTTAGCTATAATTATTGAGATCAGCTGTTTGTTTTGACATTGCTAGTACAGTCGAACCTACTCGTAACAATATTCAAGTGCCACGAAAATTTCATTGTTACAACCAATAATTGTTATAACCGGGTTAAATGAAAAAAATCAAAATAGGGGGATGGCAGTTCATTTGAAGTTCTCAGTAGATAAAGTGTCATTCATATAAGCAATAAAGAGTAGGGGCTCAAGAATGTTCCCTTGTGGCACACTGTAAGGGATAAATTTATATTTTGTGTTCAAACTGTTACGGCTAAATACTGAGACTGATGCTGGAGATAGTATGACAAGAACCTATTTGCATGGTCACATATTTTGTTGCTCAAGCTTAGCTAAGAGTACAGTATGGTGAACGCTTTCAAATGGTTTTTTGAGATCTAGATATATGCCTAAACTGCCTCTTTCGCATAAGACCTGCACTTATAAATGCCTTTTGTGTTGATGAAGCCAGTTCTGTTGATTTGGCCTTCAGGAAGCTGTACTGTGCTTTATAAATAATCTGGTATTAGCACAGAAAAGTGTACAGTTGCTTGTGCATGATTTTATCCCCAGTCCTTTGAAAAAACCGGTAAGATGGAAATCGGTTTGAAATAATTTTGTCGCCAGCCTTGTGAGTTGCTATCACCTTTGCAAGCTGCATTTCCTTTGGAAAGCGACTGTGTTTTAGAGCTAGGTTATAAATTGCAGTTAAAACAGGTCCAATTATGTCCTGAACAAATTTAATTGGCCTTATTTGCATATTATTGCTTCATTTGACTTGTAATTTTTCAGGCTTTGCTGGATTGTAATTTCTAGACTTTCAAACGGCTACAAAATGATCATTTGAAACATTGGAAAGGTCTGTGCTGTCGACAACTGTGTTGTTTCAGAGCATGCTATCAACATTTTATATATGTGTTGGGCCGCTAAGCACAAGGTCGCGGGATTGAATGCCGGCCACGGCGGCCACATTTTGATGGGGGCGAAATGCAAAAACACAAGTGGATACTTAGATTTCGGTGCACGTTAAGGAAACCCAGGTGGTCCAAATTTTCAGAGCCCCCCACTACAGCATGCCTCTAATCAGATTGTGATTTTGGCACGTAAAACCCCATAATTTAATTTTATATTTACCTTTTATATATACTGGTATGTTGTATGAGGCTGTTTAGTCGCTCCCAGAACAGAGCAGCATTATTTACCACATTGTTCAAATAGGCTTGATTATACTCTTAAGGAAGTTCAGTTCAGGTAGCTCAAGGAAAAAGTTGCAATATCTTGAATGACATTGTGGTCTGACTGCTGCACATAAAGGAATATTAGGCGCAATTGTTTGTGACAGTATTGTATTGTGACTAAGCAGGTTGATTACCATTTTTAAAAAGCCCACTGTGGTGGCGTAATGGCTTTGGCATTGCACTGCCAAGCTTGAAAGCCTCGAGATCGAATTGCGGCTGCTGTGACCGCATTTAGTTGGGGCGAAATGCAGAAGCTCCTGTGTACCTTCCAGAGTACATGTTAAAAAAAAAATTACATGGTCAAAATTAATCCGGAGTTGCCCAATATGCGTGCCTCATAATTGTATCGTGGTTTTGGCATGTAAAACCCCACAACTTAATTTACCCTTTCAAAAAACTTTTGTCCGCGAAGGATTATGTCAAACATAAAAAGGCTGTCTGGTGTGGCGAGCTGGGTATAGTGTGAAGGGCTGGGCTAGAATTTTTTTATGTCAAATACTGAAGTCATGGGAAGAGCAGGTGTATGACTGTTTTTTTTTTCCCCCAATGTGCTAGCAATGCCTTGATGAGCTTCATCGGCTCTGGGAGCTTCTCCTGAGAAAATTGGCAGACAAGGGACAGAAGCTGCAGCAAGCATTGGTATTGGTACAGTTTCTGCGCCATTGTGATGAGGTCATGTTCTGGATCAACGACAAGGTGAGTGTGTGTACAATGTGTGCTGCACTATTCCCCTGTAGTGGTTGTTTTTCTGATGGCCTGACTATTTAAACCCCAGACAGCACGTATGCTTGCCAGCTTATCGCTATTCGCACGCCGGGCCTTGCGAGGAATGGCAGTTAACACCTACAATGCCAGGACGTGCTCACTTCTAGCTAGGCACCTTAGCAACATCGCTTCATATTGAGCTTGTAATATACATGTATAGTGCTTCTAAATGTTTATCAGACCCATTAAATTAATTTTTTATTTAACTTGGCATAAAAAAGAAAGTGCTTCCACAGCCAATGAAGGAAAACGTTGGTCTGCACCACACTGCAGCTACGTAGCTACCGTGGCGAGTCTTCACCTTGCCCTGGTGAACCTTCTTGATGGGGAGATGCTCCGACAGTTGTATTGGGCCTGTCGGTCACAGGCTTTAGATGCGCAGGGTGGCGTGCGCTAGCACAGGCACTTGTATCTTACTGGCTCAGGTGTCCACGCATGTACGCGCTCCTATGCTCATGAGCCATCTCACATTGCTCACGGACGCACATGGCATAGAGGCGCAAGTTAATGCATGCTGGCAAACATGTGTAGCCTTGCCCTAACTCTCAAGGATGAAATAGGTGGAATGAAATTATTCACAGCAGTAAAGCTGAATCTCGCTGATAGTTGGAGTGAAAGTGAATGTCACCGACACTTAAGAAATGTGAAGTGGCTTGAAAAGGCAATTTAAACGTATAGTTACTGCTGCTTAGGAGTGTAGCTGTAGTTCAGCAGCACTTGCAGTCATGCAAGTGCCAGCCCATGTTGTTTCTGTGTTCCTTTCCTGTCTCCATTCTTATTGCAATCCACAAACTTCGTAAAGTTCTTGCATTTCTGTTCGCAGATAAAGAGCACCATAATAGGGAAGTTGTTGTTGCAGAATTTGCTTGTTGCTTCTGTACCTGATTGGGGTGTGTGCAGGAAACGTTCGTGATGGCTGATGAGTTCGGTCAGGACTTGGAGCACGTTGAAGTCCTTCAACGCAAGTTTGACGAATTCCAAAAGGTGCTGTGTGTGTTTCTTCTTGCAAATTATTTCAGTCTACAATTCTCGTGTTGTTTCTTTGTGATATTAATTTCTCAATGCAAAATATCCATTTTCTTCAATTATCATAGGACATGGCCAGCCAAGAGTTCAGAGTGACTGAAGTAAACGAACAGGCGGAGAAGCTTATCAACGATGACCACCCCGAACGAGAAACGATCAGAAAAAGGCGAGAGGTAGGAATGTCTCTTAGACAGATTTTACTTGCACTTGTATTGTGAAAGATGGATTTTATGAGATGTTAGCTTTCTGTTACTATGGTTGTTCGTCTATTGTTCAGATTTAATGCATCTTCCTTTTGAGACTTGCTCGAGTGAGCTATTAATTAGTTTAGGCTCTGTCCCATGGCCTGACAATAAAGTATTTGATTTCAAAGGTTTTTGTTTAAGAACTGGTGAAAAACTTCACTTGCCAAGGGTGTACAGTTGAGCAGAGATCTGTGAAATCAACAAAACCGAAGGGCATCTTTATGTGTAAGGTTATGTTAATGTATTTTTTTTGTATTTAATGGTATTTGAAGCACTAGAAGCAAGCTTCATTACACAGTATTGTGCTACGGTCGACTTCTATTAATTAGACCCTGGTACAACCGACGAAAGTGATAGTTATCTGCCAGGTCGAATTAAACAAGGTGCAGATAAAGCACCAAAACGCATTGTGGGTTCATTTGGCAGTATTTACCTGATTTTAACATGCCCTCGAATCAAATTCACGTCTGCTGTCTATGTGTCCAAAGTAGAAAACTCATGTAGAGATGACATTAAAGTTGCTGAAGAAAGCAGAAATCTAATGTGTACCCGATATTTTAGCAAGCAAAATGGGAAAGGGCAAATATGTATTGTACGGTGGCCGTTTTTCTAAAGTAAACTTTGCTGCACGGTTTAAGTCAGCTTCACTGCAGTACGACTGTGTTATGCAGTAAAGCATACAAGCTACAACGCCATTCGGTTTCGTACCTGATTGCACCGTGAAGGCGATTTCTGGCCAAATTTTCTTCGTAATAAAATGCGCAGGTTAGAATTGAATAAATACTGGAATCGGATGTCATGAGCTAGCGTTATCGCTTCAAAATCTTCCTTGGGCAGGCCTAAAATGGGTGTTTTGAGGGGAAATGACAAGCGTTCAACACATTCACTGTCTACTAGGCTCCTTAGACATACTGCCATTAACCCCACAGGGGCATCTGCATAAGCAGGCGTTTGGCATGTTGTGACTTCACGTACCCGAGCTCATGAGGGTTGGACCCACCTGCGTTTAAACGTGCGTGGCTTAGCCATGTCTGGGGTAAAGGGGATGCTGGGGGTTGAGCCTATGCTGAGTGTTGGGACCTTTAAGGCTCCTCGGCGGAGACAACACATCCGTTTGGCCTCGGCTTCACGTAGACAGCACCCCTGGACTGACCCACCCAGGGGAAATCGGCAGTTGTCTTTTCCTGTCTCTCTCTCTCTCCCCCTCCAACCTTCGTCTTTCTCTCACATTCCATCTTTCCTGTCTTCTCCTGGCTTCCCTTTCCTTCCAATTTTTCCAGGCAGCAAGGGTTAACCTTGTGTGAATAGCCAACATAGGTTATTTCATATATGGTTATAGTGATAACGTACAGCTGGCGTTTGTGGGACATGTTTTTACAGTCCCTGT
Source organism: Dermacentor albipictus (assembly GCF_038994185.2). Taxonomy (NCBI): domain Eukaryota; kingdom Metazoa; phylum Arthropoda; class Arachnida; order Ixodida; family Ixodidae; genus Dermacentor; species Dermacentor albipictus. Next base: position 87,437,902 of record NC_091821.1, read on the forward strand.
AGCATCTCCTTGTAGGGCTCCACAGTGGGTGGCTGGCGTTATTGCCGAAAATTACATTCCTCAATGGCAAGTTCTTTCCCCCCTCTCCCTGATCTCCCTCAGAAAAGAGGGCGCACCGAAGATGTATTCCAGTTCTTTGGACGTCAAAGACTCAACTTCCCACGATTTCACATCATTCACTCGGAAAGATCAGAGAAACAAATACGAAAAATTTCCCCATTTCTAGCCTTTAACTGAGGCTCTTGGTCCCTTATCCCTGCTGAAATATGGATCCATTTCCTTGTAGGTGGTTCTTGCAGCAGAAGCAGATTCTGCATAGAACTTGTCTATGCACTGTGTCTGCGGTTCCCTGAATTTCTTCAAGTGCTTATGAAAAGTCTTATGATGCAGGCCACGATGGGACACGTTCATCGCTGCCCAAAAGTCATTGAGGGCTGTTTGTCCCTTCCCTATCTGTTTTGTTGCCGCAATGGCTCTTATATTCACGTCAAAGGCCATCGAGTCATCCTGACGAGCAGAACTCCACGAGCTTGCAACTACTCCACGATGTAAACATGGCAGCTCAAGCTTTGTTACAAGTCCAAGTTGGGTGCCTCCTTGAACCTTCATCCCAGTTGTAAAGCACTGCTGGCACGGGCTCCCGGATTGCAGGTCGCCTAGGGCATCCATTTGCACAAGGGGAAATTTTTCGCTTTCACTTGTAGCAGGGGCAGCTTCAGGATCGCGCTTCCATTGCTTGAAATTTTCACTTCGTCGCTGACATAGTACGAAGTCCTTGTTGCACAGCAGCGCGTTTCTTATCCGCCGCCTCTTTGTCCTCACACGTTCGGAAATGTGTTTTCAAGTGCACAGTGGACGACGCGATCCGAGGCACTGTCCGAGGCAGATGAAAGAGAGGATGTGGAAGCTGCTGTCACTAGGCGCACTCGTCACGACAAATTCTTGTGCCGGTGCAGCAGGAGTCGCGTTGCTAGAAGCGTCGACGCAACCACGCTCTTGCATAGATGAAGCAGAAGCTGCCCCACAGGAACCATCGGTGCGATCATCTTCAGCGTGCGGGCGAGCTTCATAGAACGCTTACTTACACCAAACACGTGTATGTCTTGAGTTTCTTTGGGCGCATCGTCGCCGACCGCACAACAATCAGCAGGCTAAACACAATAACCGTCTCGTAAAGATGGTTGAAAATCGTCTTGTAAAGACGGTAGAAACTTGGAAAATATGTGAATGGCTGCAAAGATAGATGATGGCAAGCGGAAAACACAAAGGGTGCTGGCGATGGAGGAGCCGAAGCAGATGACAGCCGGACGCATTATGCAGGAGACCACTACGTCATTGCACGCAGCAGCCAATGGCAGTCGTGGGCTCCCCTGTGTCCCCCGCATCCTTGAGGAGCGCTCGCGCGCTTCGCCCGATCTCAGCTTCGCGTCTCAGCCGCGGGAAACTTGAAAGCTCTCGTGAACCCTCCAATCATGAGTGGTTTATGCCTCTCTCACGCTGCCGCCACCGCCGCGGGTGGCGGGGGAAAAAAACTACAAGAATGCACGAACAAAACAATACCAAAATGGCGGCGCTCGGGAGAGCAGTGGAGAAATGGCGTTCGCGCCAAGTAGGGGCATTTTGAGCGCTCGCTCGCCACTCGAGGGCTGCCAAGGCTTGTATAAACTTTATTTGAAATGGTTTTGCGATGAATTAGGTGTTGATATTTGCAGAAATCGTTGCTTTTAAGACATACTGTCCGAATATGTGGTTTTCAAATAATCGACTTTTTCGCGATTTTTCGGTTTTCAAAGGACATGTTGCCTGGTGGAATGAAGACTGTAGAGATACACAAAAGAGGCAGAATAAGGCATGGGGCATATGGCATAGATCACCGAATACAGAAAATCTAATTGAATTTAAACACATAATCTTAGGGAAGGCGGATACGACTTCAGACGAAGAGAGAAAGCCGGGCGAGGTTCCTTTCACGTATCTAAGTGGGCAGACGAAAATGGGTTTAAAGTTAACCCCCACAAAAGTTCATGTGTTTTTTTCACAAAAAAGAGGCATGGTTCCAGATCCAAGCTCAGAGCTGTTTAGAGAAGAAATACCTGCGTTTTTAGGCGTAATACTTGATGCGAAATTGACTTTCATACCACAGATAAAATATCTCGAGGCAAAATGTTTGAAGGCAATGAACTTACTGAAAATTTTATCACGCACAACATGGGGCAGTGACAGAAAGTTCTTAATGAACCTCTACAGGAGCCTCATCCAACCACGACTGTATTACGGTTCCATGGCATATCGCTCTGCCACGCCAAGTGCATTAATGATTCTAGATCCTGTCCACCACCAATGTATTTGCTTGGCCACTGGTGCCTTCAGAACAAGTCCTATTGAAAGCCTGTACGTAGAATAAAATGAGTGGTCACTTAATCTGCAAAGAACATACACTAGTTTCACATACTTTCTAAATTTTACTGCAATCACGAACACTCTTGCTATGCTACAATTAATGATATCTCATATGCCACAGTTTTTCACAATCAACCCTCTGTGAGACAGCCTTTCTCACTGCATGTGAGAGAGCTGAGTGAAGAAAGGGAAGTCCCACTTCTCGAGCACCGCCTAATGCCTCCAGCAAGCAGCTCTACCGCCTTGGGAGTGGCGGGTGATAGTGTGATATATCATTCGTAAGAGTTGCAAAATATGCACCAGGGGCCATATAACGTAAAACTATTCCAATATGTTTTTACTCCAATCTCCTGATGTCAAATTTGCGTAACCGCGACGCAAGCATTGGGCGGACATCCGCAGGGTTGTCTTGACAAAGCAATCAAATGCGCGCCTCGTTCATAGGTCACTTTTGTTTGCTTGAAGAATGAATAACATTGCCTGCACTGAGTGGCTTGTCTTATCTAATTGGCTCACAAGAGGCGAGGAGCATGCTCAAGTGGAGAGGGATTCGATGGGGGCCGAGCCACTTCACTGAATATCGATAACCAGATGAAGAGGGTGGTGCCGGCGTCTGCGATTGGTCCGCTTTCTCTTACTTGGCTTGTGGTGGTTCGTCGACGTATGGCGGGGGCATGCAACGGAAGCTTAAGAATGACGCTAAAATGCATCCTCAGCAAAGAAGAGTTGGCAGAATGAGGTTGTAAACGTGCCGAAAGTTCTCAAAAATGTTACACGGCCACGCAAAAGGTTTGATTACATGCAGATAAACCCATGCTCTCCGGCAGGGGCGAGTAGCGAGTGCCGGGGAGATCGGCGGCAGCCATCTTTTATTCCTTTCGGAACGGGGCAGCCTGCGGCTATTCAGAAAAAAATTCAGTTTTGTTCGTCATATTAATGCATCTGTAACGCGTACGCGCCGCTTCGACGCGGTAAGTTTTTGAGTGGGTGCAACACGAAAACTCTTGACCAATAGCCGATGGCTAATGGCAAAAAGGTGTCAAATCAGAAATAACTATTTTTGTTTTGTTCGGTCAAATTATGCATAATCAGTGTGTGCACGTCATATCAGATATGGAGCCATCGCTGTTTTTGTGAAGACCCGTGACAGGTGAAGTGGGGGTGGTCCAAAAAAGTTTTTGACCAATTGCGGTGGGCTGATTGCAGAATTGGAATAGAAAAGTTTGGAATAGCTTAACGTTAAGCGCCCCACAGCTCGAAATTCGATTGCATTTCCATGAAATTCAGTCGAAGTATTGTCGTCCTGAATTCTACACCGATGCATCAGTCTCATGCTGGCGTATCTTATGTGGCTGTTGGTCCCTCTTTCTCTGAATCGGCTGTATTGAGCCCTCATACAAGTATCTTTACTGCTGAAGCCTATGCAGTACTGTCTGCGGTTAAACAGATAAAGAAATTAAAACTACAGAACACAATAATATTCACGGACTCATTAAGTGTTGTTAAAGCAGTGGTGTCCTTAAGGAAACGCAAAAATCCTATTTTCATTTAACTTTACTTCTAGTTGTGCAATATTTATTCATCTCGTAGACATGTGACAATATGCTGGGTTCCTGGCCATAGATGCATCGAGGGTAATGTGATGGCAGACCAAATGGCCACATCAATTACATCGCAAGCTATTAATCCTACTGCTGCTATTTCTACCACAGATCTTAAGCCTTTTTTTTTGTGAATGAAACTGCGAAGCCACTTGCAACGCTTGTGGGACAATGAAACAAATAAGCTGCACTTGATTAAGCCAAAGTTAGGTTTTTGGCCCTCCACAACAAAATCACGGCAAAAAGATGTCCTATTCTGTCGTCTCAGAATAGGACACACATTTGGGACCTATAATTTTCTACTTACTGGAAATGAACCTCCAAGCTGTGGTAGATGCGGAGAGAGTCTGACCGTCCTCCACGTTCTACTGGAGTGTTGGAAAGCCGACGCTGATAGAAAGAAACCTTTTCCTCTGGCATACCGCTATTGTGTCCCACTTCACCCGGCTATGTTTCTTGGTAAAGAACTGCTTTTTAACAACAATGCAGTCCTCGGTTTCTTGAATGATGTCCTACATGTTATTAGTCCCTTACTTTCGTAGCGCTTCCTCTCTTCAGAGGATGCCACTGCGATATCAGTATTATATATAGCACATGCCTCCAGACCCTTTTGTCTGAAGGGCTCTAATGAGGCAGTAGTGCTCTAGTCAATTTTAGCATCTGACATTTTTTGAATATTGTATAATTCTTTTGCAATGCATCTTAATGCTCATAGTATGTACACGTCATTTGTCATCGCCATAATCTTATTACACATAGATTTTACGCACTTTAGAGTGACCATATTTAAGGCCCCTTTACAGCCCTGTCACATCAATTTCATAGAACTTGTAACTACACTGCCAACTCATTACCACAGACATGGTGCTCTTTGGCCATACCTGCCCCTTGCACCATTAAACATCAAACATTCATTCATACATACTGCCACTAATCATCATCAGGCTATTTTATGTCCACTGCAGGACGAATGCCTCTCCCTGCAATCTCCAATTACCCCTGTCCTGCGACAACTGATTCCAACTGCCATATACTAGTTGCTATATGGGTCAGGCACATTCATGCTGACTAGTCAAGTTTGGATTGTCCGGTGAAGGCCAATTTTAGGATTGAAATAACAAAAGTCTGGGCCCATAGAAGTGCATGGGTGCCAGCCAAGATCTTCGATGTCGCAGACACTTGCTCGCGCAAGAAGTGCCGGCAGCCACGCGCTCCTATTATTGCGTTTCAATCGCTGGGCACTATTCGTTGGCCGCAAACTGCCAGCATAACATGTTTCTTTCGCGGCAGGGTGGTTCGGTGCGATCGGGCTTGATCGCCGAAAATTCACCGTGTGTCAACCATATAAGATTCGCATATAAGATAGCATTCTCGTGGGCGGAAAGGGGTCACTCCTACCCCTTTCCCCCTGTTGAGCTCTTTCTTTCCTCTTCCGCTAGGTCACGTGGCCCCGTTTTAGCGAAGTCTGGCAAAGATGGCACAGGGTCCGCATAAACAGCTTCGCTGTTAAAGGAAGTGGAGTAAATGCTGCTGGAAATGGAGAATAATTCCGTGTGTTTTGAATGACTCTTCTACAGTTGTCAGACTAGCCACCTGACATAGCCACTTCCCTGCTGTGCTTATTTGGGTGTTTTTCTGACCTTCCGCGGTGGGCACAGTATGTCTAGAACCGCGGCGTCCCGCGCTCTACACAGTTGTACGGGACATGCGGCCACACATGGTTACACAGCTTCCCTAATAACAATACGAGTCGGTTTTGGCACTTGGCAGAGCAGTAAACTAGGGATCCAAAAGAGCTGTGATTGTTCCACAAGTATGTATTTCTTTAATTCTTCCAGAGCTAATTCAAGAAATGCTACTAGAAATATTTTTTTACACTTTCGCTTGTTTACTTGTTCTTGGCAGTGTTCTTGCTCTTCTTTCCTGCATGAGTCCATTTAATGTGGTTCCTTGTTTGCCAAGTAAAGGAGACGTGCATCTCACAGGCGTACCTGTGAGATACACCTTATTTCATTTCTCTTTTATGTGTTTACGCATCTTTATGGTGAATGGTGGGAATTATTCACATTTGCATTGAAAAGTTACCTTGTGTTGCCCCCCTGAAAAAAAAAAAAAAAGCCTGGGTACATGCCTGGTAAGCATGCAATGTTTATAGATTTTTACAGTACTGTGCAAAATTACGTCTTATGTACTTTAAACAAATCTACTGTTGATACATAACATTTGTCTTTGTCATAAGAAAGCAACTGTGTAGCAATACTCCATGGAATCATGTAGGAAGACTTCTTTTTGGAGAATGGCTGTCATGTGTAAGATTACATGCAACATTAGAATTCTTGAATACAGCTTTTAATTGTGAACATATAACTTTGCAGTGGTAATGTCACTACTTCTAGACAGCATACTAATTTGCTGGGTTATTTTTAAGATTGTCTTGGTTTCTTTCTATTATTATTATTCAATAGCTTTTCTAGAACTTTCACAGCTTTTCAGTATCTTGTGCCTCGAGCAGTACCAGATTCTATCAGTTGCAAAGTGCAATGCACCTGTTGTATTAAAGCTTTACGTTCTACCATTGCTTCCAGGAGCTAAATGAGGCTTGGAACAAATTGAAGTCCCTCACTTTGCTGCGGCAGGAGAGGCTGTTTGGCGCGCACGAGATCCAGCGCTTCAACAGGTTAGTGCAGTGTCTCACGTGGACTGTGAAGAAATACTACATGCATTTTTCATTTGTATGTTTCTGTTGTACAGTAACATTTATGGGATTTAATGTCCCAAAACTGCACAGTGTGCTATAAGGAATGCTTTAGTGGAGAGCTCTCAAATAATTTTCGCCACCTGGGGTATTGTTAATGTGCACCCAAAGCATGACTCGCAAGTGTTTTCGCATTCAGCCCACGTTGCGATGCATCCACTCTGAACCCTCAAGCCCGCTACCTCATGCTCAACACCAAAGCACCATACCCGTTGAGCCATCACTGTAAAAGTTGCAACTGTTAGATCTTACACAGTCTGTGCTGGATATACCGAATTGTCTGTATGAAACATTTGCAAGATACCCTTGGAAATCCCTTGCAAAATTATAGCACTATGCTATGTGTATGTTGACCTCCGTTCATTGCCACATAAAAAAAAAAAATTATGGGGTTTTAGGTGCCAAAACCACAATCTGATTATGAGGCACGCCTTAGTGGGAAACTCCAGAAATATGAGCCAACTGGGGTTCCTTAACATGCACCTAAATCTACGTACACAGGCGTTTTCGCATTTCACCCCCATCGAAATGCGGCCCCCAGGACCGGTATTCAATCCCGTGACCTCGTGCTTAGCAGCCCAACACCATAATGACAACAAGATGACACCGTTTTGACAGATAGTGTCAAACAAGGCATTGAGTCGGAGGCCAGTACATACCGATGAGGAAAACTTAGCAAGGTGTATGTAGCAAGTGTTATCTGCGCTCCATTATGACGGATTTGCTTTAGTTAGCTTCAATGCAACGCAGTTGTGTAATGTGGGGAAGCATATTAATAAGGAAAGAACTAATTGCCATGCAGTGAAGCATACTACCTGCAGCCAATCGTTATCAGAAAGATCGGGGGCCACGCTGCTTCAAGAATGTAAAAGGCCTCCCGGTTTGATACGCGCATTCCACAAGAAAGCATGGATGGCACTCGATTTTTTTACTCAGTGGCTCCAGGCATGCGATGCTCAATTGGACATATTTGCACTGCCAGGTTTGTCTTGCAGAGTTTCTGTGAACGCCGTTTTAGGGTTCCGTGTGCAGTCAAAACGACTCTGACCCCAGCCTCCACTTAGGCTGATTTTTTACATTAACTTAGATTTGAACTGTCTTCCTGTGTTTAATGCTTCAGGTTGTGTAATCTCGAGTTTTGGAGACACATTCAAGCGAGAGGCAGACGAAGCATTCGATCGCCGCTGCAAGTGACACTATTAATTGCAGGGGTGGAGTCGACACAAAAGCATGGCTAGCTTTAGTACTTTGTACTACCAATGTGAAGTTATCGTCTGTATTGCATGAAACCGTATCTTTCGTCGCCTACTCTACAATTCAGCAAAATTTTTTTCTCATTCATATTTGCTTTTTCTGATTGCCTGATAATATGAAATTTGCGGCCTCTTCCACGTAATAAAAATTCATCGGCAACTGTGCTTTTACATATGTTGAATTTTAATAACGAAATTTCGATATTACGAAGCAAATTGCCTATTTTAATGACTTTGTTATAGTGAAGTTTAACTGCATTTCGAATTATTGATACATTGAACTATTTTGCTATCCCTTTCGAGTTGATATATCCATCGTTGACTCTATTGTAAAATTTTCATAATGTATTTAGCACCACTCCTACTGTGGCTCTTAGAACATTTCATTTTTATCTCCATCTGGAAGAGGTGCAAATACTATTAGTACTTTTGAGTGCTTTCACTTTAATTATCTCTAGATACTGTTTTTCACTGTGCAAATGTTGATGCTTGCAGAGATGCTGACGAGACAATTACATGGATAACCGAGAAAGATGTAGTGCTGTCATCTGATGATTATGGCCGGGACCTGGTGAGCGTGCAGACTCTCCAGCGCAAGCATGAGGGCATCGAGAGAGACCTTGCTGCCTTGGAAGACAAGGTATGATTGACACATCTTTTCTGTAATAAGTCATAGGATGTAGTAAATACAGTCAACATCCAATTTTTCGGACTTTCTAGGTGCTGCAAAAATGTTTAAGAAAGCGGGCATCTGAAAAAATGAATGCATGCCTTTTACTGCCCCCAAAGGCTCAACTCTCCTCAGGCACATCCCGAATAGCTCTGAAGGCCTGCCCGCACACGTAGAGTAAAAGCCCGTTAATTGACAACTTGTTAATTTGACATGTCAAATAATTCGAAGTAGCTGCCGCAGTTCGTCCAACACTGTATTGAAAGCAGTATGTAATGCATCCCGCTAATTCACACTGAAATTTGCACAGTCGCCGATAATTCGAACTCCGTGAGTGCTAATGCACCGAAGCACGTTGCCGACATAGCAACTACGCTGCGCAGCTTTGCTCTTTCCATCTGCGGCCCTTTGTTTAGGCCTGACTGCAGAGACGCATTTGCAACTTGCCAGACATGGCCAACGCCTCTGTTGCAGGTCTGTTCTCTCCCTCTCTCAAGACCTTCAAGATAAAACTCTGACGTGGCGCTGCATTTTTTTTTCTTTTTTCATGTTGCATCTTGGAGGCTTCGCTCTTTCTCCGTGAGGCGTTCTGCCGTGAAGCGGCACCAAGTAATAGACAGTTTTAGTTTAGCGTACGTAACTATAGCATAACGCTATACGCTATGATATAGCGTACGCTAAGCAGCGCACATTATCTACAGCTTTAGTTGGCCGGTGATATCTTCGGATCTCAGAGACCATATGCCATCGTTGTGGCTATTTCGCGCCTGTAGCGATAGGTGGCGCTGACATCTCGAACGTTTCTTTCGTTAGGCTTCGATTCGTTCGAAACGAGAAGCGATCTGGAAAACACCACGACGTTATCCATAATACTCTGTCGTCGAAGCGGCCTGACACTAAGCGAAAGCCATTTACACAGTCATTTGCTACGAACGAAGTGCATTTTACAAAAGCAACGCCAAATTCGGTTCGAAGCGGGCAGCCGGGACCGCCGCCATGTTTCCCGCAAACTCCGCAAACCCCGCAAAAACGCTAATGCTAACTCGTTTGCGTTGCGTACGCCCGCTATACCTGCTATTTCGTTTAGTGTTCAACGCATGCACAGTGACAACCCGCTATTTTTTAGCATACGCAATGGTATAGCGTACGCTATACTAAAACTGTCTAATGTCTGAAACATAGCGGCTTTGACGTTTATTGGCACTTGCAGTACCAAAAAGCATAGCCTTTGAGATTCATAGCTATTACTTTAAGGGAAAAGCATCCCTGGGATGCGTGCTTAAAATGCCGCCTATACGTATAGTGGAACTCGGCAGCCTGCAGGTGGTGCAGCTACGAAAGTACAACGGAGATCACTATCGCAGCAGGTTGTGGTGTGTTTCGCAAATCGATATTATAAGCTTAGCTCTTGTTCCTGTGGCAAGCGTTGGTGGCAAAAACGCGTGTTTTTAGTCTGTTTTCGGCGCTATCCCGCTTGTGCCGTGCCGGCCGAAATGCTGTCCCCTCTAGACTTCGACAAACGCGCCGTCAGCTGCTCTCTTCGAAGCATGCGCAGAGCGATCCCCAACCGGCATGCTGCTTTGAACGGCTGTCTGCGTACGTAACGTAACGGCATGGGCACTTTTTTTCCTCCACGCCATGCATTGTGGGTCAGCGCAGTCGGCGACGAACGCACGGATGGAGCAAGAGCCATCTTGATGTCGGACCGTGTTGGCCACCTCCAGTTACGTTGACCGCCCGCTTACGTTGGCTACGCCAGCACTTGTAACTATAAACATTGCTGTTCTTGCAAACGTTACGTAGCGTGCGTGCACACTCGTGCTATGTCGGATTACATAAGCACCTTAACCCAGCGATATCTTTCTCTGACTTTCATTAGTTCAAATTTTCTATAATTAAAATTTTTGTAGTATCCCTGTGGGATTCGAATCAGCATGCTTTTTTTTGTATTAGGCGTATCGGTCCTTGTACTGCGATAGGAAACGGTGGATGCACATGTGTGTAATTAAGGAATATTTATTCTGTCCTGTGACTGTCCCTTTTTGAACTGAATATGCTTCACCGCGTAACGCTGTTGTATTGTGGGGAAGCTGAATTTTTGGAACTGGCATTATGCAACGCTTAACCCTTGCTGTGTGTTCCAAACTTCAAAGCCATCAGCGAGTATGACAAAGGCAAAGTCAGCGCCATTGCTGACAGTGGCAAATTCTTTAAGTGAAACACGCTGCACCAAACAGCAGCAAAAAGTGTAGTAGCGAACGTCGAAGCAGTTAGGCTTAGCATTTCCGCGGGCTGCTACGACTGACAACAGATTGGTGTGCAAGAGCATTGGTTCTAGGCTGTGAGATAATCGAAATGGTGGTGCTGGTGGCTTCGATTAATGTCATTTTGGATCTCTGGTCATCGCAAGAAGTCCAGAAAATTGGACAGCAAAGGGTTTTGGCATACGAAATTTCAGACATTCTTGTACATTAGCTCTATGGGGGGTTACGTTGCAATGTCGCAAAGGCGTCGGGTATGTCCAAAATATCTGTCGTTGACTGTACTGGAACACACATACTTTTGTTTTTCACATCAATTACTTCGAAGTGGTTGGTGCAACTGGTATTACTTTTATTATAGGTGATGACCTTGGGCCAAGAAGCTGACAGGCTCTGCAGCATCCACAGTGACCATGGGAATCAGATCAGGGGAAAACACGCTGAAATCATGGCCACTTGGGAGATGCTCAAGAGAAAGGCAAGTACAATCTCTGCATTGCTCACTAAAACAGTGCTGTTTGCCTGTTAACTTGTTCTTCTACATGCCTTTAGAATTAGTGCTTAACTGCTAGTAAATAGAAGTCAGTGTAACATGCTTTGCTGCTTTTTGCAAAGTAGCAACATGACCTACTTGCTTTAGACAAGGTATAGTACAATGAAGCTTTGTACAGTAAAATATTGCTATTGTAAACTCATACTTGCTGCAAAAATTTCACTTGATCATATATTTTGTCAAGACTAAATTTCTAAGCTTCAGCACTCAACATTGCTTCATAAGTTCCTAGAATAGCTGTGGTGGGTAGTATATTCTCGTTAAAAATTTATGAACTAAATTGTGCAAGAAACTAAAACCTAGAAATTATTTTTAATTCAATTTGAATGAGGTGAGAAAAGGCAGAATTTGGACTGTGAATTCTTGATGAATGCAGTGCTTAAATCTGTTGTAAGCAGGCAGCTGGATGCTTTCTATCATTGTAATGTTTTTCTGGCTGAAACATGGGACAGTTTTACACCATCATTCTCCATTCCAATGTTTGTGATAAAACAATTTGTGGAGGTTTCAGGATTCATTCTCAAGACACTGACTGCAAATGAAGGGCAAGACTAGTAATACTCCATGCAGTTCTGTTCACACATTTTGTATTGGCATACTGAGTACAAACTACTCAGTGTGCCTGTTCTGTCCCACCATGGTGAGATTCATTTCAGGTTAGACTGTTCTGTATTGAACAAATTTTAATTTCCCCTCTGATATTGATTAGATGCAATGTTTTGTGGATCATTTGTACTTCTAGTGTGCCACCCTGTTGTTTGCCATGTCTGCCTGAATTGTTAAAATATTTTTCTAGGCCCAAGAAAGACGGCGACGTCTGGACGAGTCTTACCTGCTGCACCGTTTCCTGGCAGATTTCAGAGACCTTGTGTCATGGATTCATGACATGAATGCCATTATTTCAGCAGATGAATTGGCTAAGGATGTTGCTGGTGCAGAAGCCTTGTTGGAACGTCACCAGGAGCACAAGGTGCTTTGTGTTTTTTAGTATTTTAGTCTCCTTTTAAGCGGAGCATGTGACGGGTGTAATTGCCCATGTCAATGTTCCATGTGCTGTCTGGCTGCAGGGTGAAATTGATGCCAGAGAGGACAGCTTCCGTTCAACTGCTGAAGCTGGACAGATCCTGCTAGACCAGAAACACTATGCAGTTGATGAGGTAAAAGAGAAGGTAAGAAAATTTTTTTTTTACCCTGTTCACATATTGCTGCTGCTTTTGTGTTTCATATGCAGTAGAACCTCGTTCATACGTTTTGGAAAAAAAAAAAACTGAAAAAAAACCTACTTACCGGGAAGACAAACGATCTGAAGTAACTAAAAAATTAGCAGACTCAACTACTGTTTACATCTACGTAATGCAAAGCGTCACGCGGATCGTTGCGGCACGAGATGCCGATGCACGTCGAGCTCATGGGGCTCCGGTGGCCTGAGACACATTTTGTTGTTTTCCTATTGCGTGGGTGATGGGAAACCGTAACGAAATCGAGCTGGTGGGCGGCGTCGGATGCCGCCGAAGCGAAACGTGGTGCCCATATCGCACCGCCTGCAGCAGGGAACCACGGCACATTTGGATTATTGCCTACTAAACGCATGCAGACGCTGCCAATGGCACTACGCACCATGCCCTGTAAGACAGATAGGGGAAGATGTTTATCACAACAGGGTTGGCGGCGATAGCTGTGAATGCAGCATGCGACGATCCAGGCGGGGATTTACTGGTAGTGGAATAAGAACATGTGCGCACCGTAGTTTTCACGCGAGACGGCTGGCTATATACTGTTCTCGATCACATGTGCCTCGTGCCTTTCCTTGTTCACATGGGATCTAGTGGCCAGAAAATGTATAAGATCGCAGTCTGCAACAGGCAACGGTGGTCCGTTTCGGTTATCGCCTATTAAAGGCGTACGCTACACTTCTGACAGCATCATGTGCTGTGAAACAGATAGGCAAAGAAGCGTATCGCAGGAAGTTTGGTGGTGATAGCTGCGAATGCCGCGTGTGACGACCCCGGAGATCTGCTGGTACCGAAATGAGAAACTCTCGTGAAAACACCGGTGCGCACTCAAAAGGGTGGCCGAGTATTGCAGTGAAGCTTCTGTGGCAGTCAGCCGCTATATACTAGTCTCGATCGTGTGTGCCTCGCGCGATCGAGAACAGTACATGGGGTCTAGTGGCGGAAAATGTATCATACGATCGCAATTTGGCGACTTAACTGAATGTTGGTGGCGAAAAATTGTTTTCTGGTAAAAAATTAGTGCAATGAGTGCAACCAGTAAAAAATGAGTGCAATTTTATTGGGTCATTTTTTGTGTTCTCAATTACGAACGTTGGAGCCGGGAAAACATGCATAACGGGAACGTGTCAACGAGGTTCTGCTGTTTGTCGATTGCCATGGTAAATTTCATGTGCATTAGGCTTCAAAGGTTTGAGCAAGTACTATATTACCATAGTTTCTAGATTATGAATTGCACCTTTGTAGAAGTTGTACCCCCACTTCTTGCAAGTTTCAAAGAAAAAGATTGGCATACAAGTTGCACTGGTATATAAGATGCACCTATATTTATTCGGTCCACAAATGAGCCACAAATTACCACAGAAAAAAAAATTTTCAACCAACACTCCGCTTAGGTGCAGTAAACGAGTATTTATTACACTTAACTAGAAGCCATTGAATGAGTCGGCCTCTGACGCAGTGTAAAAAACTTCAGCCGCTTTAGCCAGTAGCAAACTATCGTTGGCCTCTGAATAACTCTCGCACGACATTGTAGGCACATTGCTGGCATTGCCTCTGTGGCTTGGCATTCTCAGGATGAACATGCGAATGATCTCAACACACCTGAACCAGCCTGAACCCACACTTGCAAAGTGAAATGGTGACTGGAAGCACTGCAACATCTCACGCGTGCAATGGATGATGATGATAGCCAAGTGGTTCTTTTTTGTAATGGGTATATTGGAAGCACTGCAATATCTTGCGCCAGTAACTGATGATGATGATAGCAAAGTGATGCTTTTTGTAATGGGTATACCTTGGGTGCCACAATGTAACAGTAAAAAAAATTATTCCACCTTTTAGGTATTTATTGTCTGTTTCATTGGTTGAACTTTTTTTTCAAGAAAAACTAAATCGTATAAATTTGTGTAGTGAACACACTCGCGTAACAAACGTACCCCTAACTTTGCTCTTTAAAATTTTGATTTTGTTTTTCTCTACATGATATTCACAACCCCAATTTGGTTCTTTGCCAGTCCCACGATCGAACAGCCATGCTGTAGTTATTCGGAGAAACTAAATATTTTTCTCTCGCACATGTGTTTAGAGTAAGTGCACTTATTCTTAATGCCTGCCACTGTGTTACAAATACTTTATAATACCATGTGAGAAACGCTGAGATCACGTAAACCAAATTTTACAGCTAACTCATGTCGGTTGCACGTCCATGCTAGTGGCAACCTTGGCGGCACATAGTCGGGGGCGGTGGGTTTGATAACGGAGAAGCTCACGGCAAGGCCGTGACAAGAGAACACTGTTGGCAAGCATGGTGTAAGAACAGGCTGTGCATTATCACAGTCACTTGGGACCTGACAAAAAGAAAGATGGCAGTAACGCTTAACCTCTTCTTACTGCATGCTTGACGCCAGTGTTGGCACAAAGGCACCTCCCAGACTTGAGGGAGTAAAAAATGTCCAACCTCTGCAACAGCAACTTTACTCTTGTGTAATAGGAGACTGCACAATACACAGCCAAGCCAAGCCGGCCACAGTGCACAGGAGATTCCAAGTGAAGGAGCGGCTTTCACTTGGTCAGCATAGTGTGCCTAGTTCGGCGTGGTGTTGAATTTGCGTGTCTGATTCTCACATTTGTGCCTGTCTTTGGTTTTACTCTGTGCGATGGGCCGTAAGTCGAGTTAAACACCTGCTGCCAGACAAAGAGCTTATATGCTCAAAAAACACACTGATCAGACGTTATAAGGACCGAGGTTAGGTGCACTAGAACAATGTGTGAGTCAGTGAGCAAAAGACCTGAGAACCACTAGGACCGATGGCGAGAGCCGAAGAGGTTCTTCTTTTTTTGTTCTTTTTCCATTTCCTTCAAATCTCGCAGCATGAGGCACAAGACACACGCGCCAGAGCGCACCATTTATAGAAGGCAGTGGAGGGAGATGATGATGGCTACTAGAGCTATCAATAAACTTTGACATGCCGAATAGCAGAATGGTCAAGGATATAGGTGCGCACAAGCATGCTTGTCAAAACAGCAGGGGCCAAAAAGCAGCGATTCAACGATATGCTTGCGATTATGGCAGACGGCGAAAAGCAGCTGGGAGAATGAGCTGTTGTAGAACCACGATGTCATTTAAGTAGCCAGAGACCTGGACGACAGGTCTGGCAATTCCGATGCAGAGTGACTTGCAATAAAAATGCTCTTACGGTGTGCAAATAGTATATGCACTTTTATTTTCGCGGCAAAAGTAAATTGTTCAATGAATTTTCCAAATTATTACTGTCTTACATTTCAGTTTTTGCTATTTCAAAAGTTTTCATAAAATTTACCCTGCATACTCAACTTCGGTTTGGTTTTTCGAGAAATAAAAGTACATTCATTAAGCGAGTATATATACAGTATATTTATTATTTGTTAAGTACTGCTGACCTGCTGTACTATTTCAGGCCTTGGGCAGGAGTGGGTATTGAATACGAATTTCTACAATACTGTAATATGCACTTTGCAACAGAAAGAAAAGATTGCATGCAACCTGCAAGAAAGGCATATCTAATACAAGGCGGACAAAGCACTCTGAAGAATGCACATAGTGTATATAAGAATTTACAACACAAATAACAGTGAATTATAGCGTGACTTCCAGTCACAGAGGCATCTGCATCACGGAGGCCACGCTGGCAGCCTTCACTGTATCTACCCTACTACAGCCACTGCGCTGCCTACACGGCGAACCCTGTGAGCTATTCGTACCAACGGTCACTTTATTGTTGAAGCTTGTATTAACAAACAAAGAAAATGCACATACAGTAAAGCGTTGTTAAATAGACACTGTAGGAGTTGAGGGTCTGGCATGTCAAAAGGGGTAGCTGGCCCACGCCGTCGTCCGACTCATCCAAACCAAGGATGCTGTTGAAGGGAGGAACATGTTCTCATCGAGAACGAGGAGTACTGGCTTTATTTACAATACCTACATGAAAGTAGAGAAGGCTACATCTCAATAGCCTAGCATGTCTGAATTGAAGCACCCATGACGAGCCAAAAAAGCCCGCTTAAATCCCCTTTGTCCTCCCTAGATCTCTAGGTCAGGGCAATCTGCCGTCGCCTTTGTCCAATCAGAGCGTCCAAAGTCGCCGAAGGATCTGCGTTTGAGGGCGAGGGTGTGTGCAATCACTCCGGCACCTTTGTTTACTGAAGACACAGAAAGGGGAGGAGTTTCGTAGATAGGGATCGTCACACTTGACTCAAATTGGCGCATCTTGGTTCCTGGGATGACCTTGCAATTAGCTCGAGCGTCTGTCAAACGACCTTGGCGGCTAACAGTGGCGCTGAGGAATCTGCATAGAATGCCCTTCTGCAGGAGTTTCTTGCTTCCATCGTCTGAGATGGCAGCAGTAAACCATCCATGAACACTCGATCTGCCAAATGTCTCGCCTTGTTGTTGCCGCAGGTCTGTCTGAAGGAACACACAGTTAGCTTCACAAAGCGATTCTTCGCTGAAGGGCAGGAAAGGCTAGAAGGTCACTATCCCGCTGACTGATCATAACAACCCTCGCTAATTAGCAAAATTGGATAATTTGTATTTATTCTCTGGTCCCGGCACATGTATGCATTATTTAATGGAATCAAACTCCCTAACTCTGACATATTTGGCCATACATAGGTTAATTCGGACAACTCTTGGAGCGCTGCAAATGTGCCACACAAAAGCAGGAGCAGCGCTAGCGTTCAGCTGAAACAAAGCGGCAGAGTTCGCATCGCCGTGCATAACACCACTGCCTGCGTGCCTTCATAACTGTAGTCTCCATCCATGATAGTGTTGATAGCGACCACTGTTTCATCCGCATTGGTTGCAGAAAACAATAGTTTCTTTTGACTCTGTGACATTGAGTGCAAAGCAATTACACAAACACGGCAGAAGCTATCAAGGATGAAGAGTGCCGGCTACATTGCAATAGACAATCTGTTGGTGACCAGCTCACCGACGAAAAAATAATTAAGACATGCAGGCAGTAGTGAAATGCATGTCTCTGATAAAGATGTGTGCCACGACCACACTGCAAAAGAAATTGTGAGGCCTTCACCGTTTCGAGAGCTAATCAGTCATGAGATGATGAGAATCCCAGCTTCAGCTATAATAGAAACGAGGTATACCAATTCAGTAAATAAAAGTGTGTTGGTATAGTAAGCGTTTTCATATTTTCTTAATACCCTCTATAATTTGACATTCAGTTAATTCTAACATTTTTTTCTATGCTGTGAAATGCGAATTAATGAGGTTTTACTGCATTGGTTGCACTAACATGCATGGTTTTTGTATACTATATGACTCGCTGGCGAAACTATTTTGGGGTAAAAATGCAACTACATCTTCAGCAGCAGCAGCCTATTTTATGT
Organism: Dermacentor albipictus; assembly: GCF_038994185.2. Taxonomy (NCBI): domain Eukaryota; kingdom Metazoa; phylum Arthropoda; class Arachnida; order Ixodida; family Ixodidae; genus Dermacentor; species Dermacentor albipictus. Next base: position 87,456,012 of record NC_091821.1, read on the forward strand.
CCACTACAGGACGAAGGCCTCTCCTTGCGATCTCCAATTACCCCTGTCCTGCGCCAACTGATTCCAGCTAGCGCCTGCGAATTTCTTAATTTCATCACTTCACCTACTCTTCTGCCGTCCTCTACTGCACTTCCCTTCCCTTGGCACCCATTCTGTAACCCTAATGGTCCACCGGTTATCTAACCTATGCTTTACATGACCTGCCCAGCTCCATTTCTTTCTCTTAATGTCAATTAGAATATTGGCTATTCCTGTTTGCTCTCCGATCCGCACCGCTCTCTTCCCGTCTCTTAATGTTATGCCTAACATTCTTTGTTCCATCGCTCTTCTCGTGGTCCTTGACTTGTTTTCGAGCTTCTGTGTCAGTCTCCAAGTTTTTGCCCTATATGTTAGCACCGCTAGAATGCACTGATTGTACACCTCTCTTTTCAGTGATATTGGTAAGCTTCCAGTCAGAATCTGACATTGTCTGCTGTATGCGATCCAACCCATTTTTCTCCTTCTGTGAATTTCCTTCTCATGATCAGGGTTCCCTGTGATTAATCTACCTAGGTAAACGTACGTCTTCAGACTATAGAGGCTGACTGGCGATTCTGAACTCTTGTTCCTTTGCCCAGTTATTCATCATTATCTTCTGCATATTAATCTTCAACCCCACTCTTATACTATCTCTGTTAAGGTCCTCAATATTTGTTGTAACTCATTCCCAGTGTTGGTGAACAGGACAATGTCATCTGCAAATCAAAGGTTCCTGAGGTCTTTGCCGTCGATCCTTACTCCTAAGCCTTCCCTGTTTACTAGCTTGAATACGTTTTCCAAGCACGCAGTGAATAGCACTGGAGAGATTGTGTCTCCTTGTCTGACCCCTTTCTTTATAGGTATCTTCCTACTTGTGCAGAATTAAGGTAGCTGTGGAATCTGTAGTTCTTTTCGAAGATATTTATGTAAGTGTCCTGTACTGCTTGATTACGTAATGCCTCTATGATTGCTGGCATCTCGACTGAATCTAATGCCTTTTCGTAACCTATGAAAGCCATATAAAGAGGCTGATTGTACTCTGCGGATTTCTCGATTACTTGATTGATGACATAGATGTGATCCATTATAGAGTATCCCTTCCTGAAACCTGCCTGTTCCCTTGTTTGACTAAAGTCCAGTGTTGTTCTTATTCTATTGGAGATTATCTTGGTGAATATTTTATATGATGTAGGAAGTAAGCTAATGGCTCTGTAATTTTTCAATTCTTTAAAGTCTCCCTTTTTGCGAATTAGTATACAACTTATCACCAGAGATTAGTTTGCATAATTGCCTAAGCTCTTTGTTAGATTATCTTATTCGTCATTTATGCTCGAGGCAACATGAGTGTACAAGGTTTCAGATGAGGCAGCAGTGTGGTTCCTGTTTGCTGTTGATATTGTAGCATGATTGAGCTGATGCATGTTGTCTCCCAAACTAAGTTGTATTCTTGGCTTCTCACATGCAGTTGGGCGTCCTGGAAAACGAGAAGAGTGTCCTCCTGGCCCTTTGGGAAGAGCGGCGCATCTTATATGAGCAGTGTATGGATCTGCAGCTGTTTTACCGGGACACAGAGCAAGCAGACACATGGATGGCTAAGCAGGAGGCCTTCCTTGCCAACCAAGACCTTGGGGACTCTCTCGACTCTGTTGAAGCTCTCTTGAAGAAGCACGAAGATTTTGAAAAATCTCTCAATGCACAGGAGGAAAAAATCAAGGTTTGGGTTGCCTTCCTGTATTTGTGCCCTATTGATTATGCTACATGTATGCATATTTTTACATGGTCACTAGAGCCACCTGTAGCAGTACTAATTAGGCAGCCTAGACCATGCTAAAGTGCGTTCAAAAAGTATATTGACTGGCCTTTCTGTTTTCCTTCAGGCATTGGACGAGTTTGCAACCAAGCTCATTGAAGGGCAGCATTATGCCGCAGATGATGTTGCTCAGAGGAGAGCAGCTGTAAGTGTTTCATTATTTTTGATGACACTTCGTGCATATTGAAAACTCTCATATTTAGCAGCAAACTGCTTCTTGGTACTATTTTCTTTTTGTAGCTTTTGGAGAGAAGGAATGCCTTGCTGGAGCGCTCTCACACTCGCCATACCATGCTGGAGGAGTCGTATCGTCTGCAGCAGTTTGAGCGGGACTGCGATGAGACTAAGGGTTGGATCAATGAGAAGCTCAAGATTGCCATGGATGAAAGCTATCTGGTGAGATGTGATTCCCTGCCCCATGGTACACCCAATTTCATGCACGTATGTTTTCCCTTATGGTACAGAATGCAGGCTTGCAAAACGCACACAAGAACAAAAACAACACACACAGACTATCAACCGAAAGGTTGCACAGTTGACAGTCGAAGTTTGTGTTGTCCTTCTCGTACTTGCATCCATGTTTTGCATGCTTGCATTTTTGTACCGTGCATGGAATTAGTGAACTGTTCATGAATTATGAATTCAGAGGGGGAGAAAGTGATGTCAAAAAAAGATTCTAAGCAGAATGAAATGTCCACTAAACCACCAACAAAAAAACCTTGCAGGGGCTGAAGAGCAGTAAAAAAAAAAAAATTGTTTAAATGAGGAAACCCGCCATTCAAAGGATCAAGGGGTACTGACATATTTTCCAACTATTAATTTCTTACGTTAAATGAAACTCCTAGACCTCTAAACCCAGAAAAAGAAAAGTGACAAGCCTTGGAATGCCGTTAATAATTTCATATAACAGTTTTTCTGCAGTCAGTTTCGGTTTCATTTCCAGGTGGATACTGGGAATGATGTCGCGACACAGTATGTGAGAGTTGGATATTGCGACACTTTGGCACTGGCTCTGACTCGCTCAGTTGCCTCGTATGCTGCCACTCAATGTGAGGGCTGATGTAGCAGCATAGCAGATGAGCAAGTATCGAAATTTTCGAATGTCCTGCTGCCATGTGACACCATACTCTGTTGTAGCGTCGCGACACAGTATCCTGCAGAAAAATGAAATCAAAACTGGCTTTGGAAAAGCTATTACAGTAGACTCCCTTTAAGACGAACTCTAAGGGACTATGAAAATTTGTTCGTCTTATTAGAAAAATAATTGGCAACATGACCAGGTGCATCCAAATATCTTACTTAAAAAAGTTAAATGAAGTAGACTTAGAAAGGGGGAAAATGACATAGGATAGGAATAAACTTTATTTGACCAACGGTTATTGATGATTGTGCCCGGGGCTAGGCTGCCAGGGGTCCATCGCCTGAGGAAAATCTTTCGAGATCCTCGGCAACGGCCCTCCCCCGCTGGACGGCCCAATCCTGGTCTTCGACAAAAAGCATTTATTTAGCTGAACTAGAAAACCATCTTCAAGTGGTACTCTTGCTTGACTTCATTGTCAGTGATGGATGTTACGCGCTTCTGTACAAATCTGCGAGCAGCCACAAACGATGTCATCTCACCTAATGACATTTAAAATCCTTTTGTACCTTTGTGCTGCTGGAGAAAGTTCACTAGGGAGTTCAAACAGGCATCTGCTGCCTCACAGCTCATCGGCGCAGGCTCTGAGCTAGCGAAAGTACGAAGGAGCGCACTGAGCGTGAGGCAAAGTAGTGCCACCTAGAGGAACGTCAAGGTGATGTTGAGCGATGTGGGGAAGGAGAAATGAGGTGAAGCGTCGCGGAAGAAGGTAGACAGAGGCGTGCTGGGTTGACCTCCTCTCGCAGTTGCCATGGGTTTTCTTTGCGATACGGACATACCAGGTTTGTCTCGTGATAACATTGTCCTCGTGCGCTGTGCACTGTATATGCGAGTGAAAGTGTGCAATGGTGAGCAGACGATGGTGGTTCAATCTTGTGTGTGCGAGGAAGGAAAGGAGAAGCGCGTGGTCTGTCATCGTGCACATGGCGCAGGGGGAGAGAAAGGGGGTGGGGGATTGTACTTTGGCCACGTGTGGTTTCCTGGCTTTATCTTTAAAGTGATCTGCTTTGGGGGGCACAGTCTAGGTGGAGTGATGGCTCGCAGCTTTGCATGTGCTGTGTTCTTGCCACTCAATTTGCATTGAAGAGATAACAGCATGAAGGTCACTTCACTCGCTGCTGCTGCCACGATTCCTCACATCAGCGTTATGACAGTGAGTGTACTCAGTCATCGATTGTGATTTGTTCATGTTTACCTGTACATGCTGACACCATGCTTGTCAATGTAGTTACTGTATTTACTTGCATAATTAATCGAATTTTTTTTGTCAAGAAAAAATTGATGCAAATTTCGGGGTGTGATCATTACGCTGATTAAATTTCCCGCGAAAAGAAAACATTTTTTTTAATCCCGTGTTTACTGCGGGATGACAACAGGTCAACAAATAGGCGGCTGCCGCTCTAACAGTCCGTGATACCAAAACAAAAATGGCGGCTAGTGGACCAAGCCGAACATGCCGAACGCGATTTTTTTTCTTCTTGTGAGCACACTATGCCCATTGAAAAAGTTTCTTCCGTATCAATAATGAATAATTTCGATACTATCGGCAAGTTTGCAGCAATAACGTAGCCATGACCACTTTGAGGGGACAGAAACAGAAGAGCGCGCTTAGCTGCCAGTGACGGGAACCTGTGGCAGGCATACTGCAGAAACTGCAGCATTTGTCTTCACCACTATCTTAATACGGCACGCTTCCGCTTTGGGTGGGTGAATATCTTGGCTGTATTACAAGTGTCGGCGTACCCGCCGCGGTTGCTCAGTGGCTATGGTGTTAGGCTGCTGAGCACGAGGTCGCGGGATCGAATCCCGGCCACGGCGGCCGCATTTCGATGGGGGCGAAATGCGAAAACACCCGTGTACTTAGATTTAGGTGCACGTTAAAGAACCCCAGGTGGTCAAAAATTTCCGGAGTCCCCCACTACGGCGTGCCTCATAATCATAAAGTGGTTTTGGCACGTAAAACCCCATATATTATTACAAGTGTCGGCGTATGAATAGGGTACACTTCTAACGTATCAGTGTAACGTATCAGTGTAAAGCGTTGCCGATCACGATTTGTTGCGTGCCTACGAGTGCAGACGAGAAGAATCGAAAAGCGTCTTTTTTGTTGTTGTTGACCACAACCATTATAAAGCCTACAAATAATAAAGCCACGGCAAGTTTGGTTGTAGCTTTTTTTTTCATGGAAGTACGGAAAGTGACGGAAGAAACCAAATGGGGCATCTGCTTAAGAATGTTCGGTGCGTGCAGACCACTTGGTATGTCTTGAAGAGTCGTTCGCCTAGCATTCGACAGCATTCAACAGATAGTAAGCATGATCATCATTAGCTAGACTTGGCACATGACATATCGCTGTGGCAAGTTCGGGGGGTGATCATTACACGGGAAAGGAAAAAAAATGGAATTTTGATGACAAAATTCAGGGGTGCAATCATTACGCGAGTGCGATCATTATGCAAGTAAATACGGTAGTAAGCGAACATTTACAAGGGGGCATTCTACTCTCACGACTGCTGCGTATGGTGTAACCACGCGAGCCTAGTCTTGAATATGATCTACGATGCAAATAGTATAGGTATCTAGGCACACTGAGGGCCGATAGCTTCATGTGTGCTATAGCACCCATGAGCTATAGCACCTCAATGCGCCAATCGAGCCACCCTAGCCTCCAGGATCAGCAATGGTGGCAGTCACTGCGAATGGTCGTCTTAAACAAAGAACGTCTGAGGTGGTTCGTCCTACAGATTTTTTTTGCATTGAGTCTATGGAAAACCAAACATTCCCATGTTGTTTGTTACATGTGAGAATTCGGCTTAACCAAGTTCGTCTTAACAAGAGTTCACTCTATATTATAATTGTGGTTGTGACGCGCAAGGGCTGGGGCAAGCGAGCCCAAGACCTGCGACGAGGAGCCATGGTTCTCGGAGGCCGGGCGTGGGATCAACAGTAGTTGGCTGAGCGGTGAAGAGGTGGCGTGAGTGCGGGGAAGACAGCGGTGCGAGCGTGCGAGTGTGCGAGGAGAGAGTGGCGAATGGGAGAACTCTGAGTGTGGTTGTGTGGTGGGGAAGGTTGGCATTCGGGAAATAAAGCGGAAGTTTGGGACAACGTGTGGCGTGTCGTCGATCGTGACATGGTGCTCTGAGACTTGTCACTGTGGTTTCTATGGTGCAGATCTCTCGGTCCTTCATTTAAAAAAAATGAATTGTTGACAATATTTCAGTAAGAAACAATTTGGAAATTACCCCTTCTGTTGTCCATGCTTGCTTTTGTGAGCATCGTTAAAAATAATTGCTCCAACATGTAATGATTGGGCATGCTTCCCGCTGAAATGTTACCTGTACCCATTGACAGCATTGTTTCAGCAGCATGACCGAGTGCAAAAAACAGCTTTATATTTGAATTTTTTAACCTCAGCTTGTAATGATGTATAGTTTGAAACTTGGTCATGCAGTGTAACATGGTCATGGGAAAAGTTTTCTTGCTTTTCTGCATTCTTCATTAACATGTTTGTTTAATCCTTCCAGGATCCCACCAATCTTAATGGAAAAGTTCAGAAGCACCAGAACTTTATTCAGGAGTTGAACGCCAACAGAAGTCGTGTGGAAGACATCACAAGCACTGGCCAGGAGCTGGTTGATGCAAACCATTATGCATCAGACCGTATCAGGTTGTTGCTTTGGGCAGTTTCACACTCGCTTACATTGTCTTTTATGCCATAAACCTGTAATTCATTTCTGTGCCTTTTTCTGGGAACTTTGCTGCTAATAAGCTGACTTAACAATAGTCCTCGTTTTGTTTTAAAAATTAATTTGGAGTCCCTCACTACAGCGTGCCTCATAATAAAATTGTAGTTTTGGAACGCAAAACCCCAGAATCCATTTCATTTTAAACTCGAGTGAGCATGCACTTTGATTGCTAAGTATATGAACTATGGGTGTTGTCAGATAACCACTGCAAGAAGTATGATCACACATGAGAGCTTCGAACTGTAGCCTGTGTTTCACTATTGGTTGAATTTATGTTATTGATGTGCTGCCTGTGATCCTCAGTACTTATTGTGTTGTTTCTGCAGTGTGTTAATTTATATTTAGTTTGGGCTGCTTCTTTTAGCTGTGGCACCAGTATTCATGGGTCTCGTAAAGTACTAGAACAAATTTTGCAGGAACCACAGGAAATAAGATAAATTTTTCTATTTATTGAAGCATAGAAGTTGATGCATATCTCTGACGTACAAAAACACGTCACCACCAAAACGTTCTCTTGTGTGTACCATAGCGTTTGGTGCATTGTAGCATTTGGGGCCATAATTCAATGATTCCAACTTCTAAAAATACCTTCACCAAAATTTTATCACAAGGTCCTTGAAGTTTAAAAAAACAAACAAAAACTCTTATTTTTCTGTTTACAGAAGCATTCACCATGTTTATATCCATCTGCAGTTTGCTTTGCAGATTTCTAAGTGTTCATTTTAACTGAAGGGCTCCATGCTTTCAATGTTTTTGTTGCACACAGCGTTTGATGGCCAGAATCATTAAAGTAAAAATCCTGTTGAGTCTTACATGTAGACATAAAGAGCGAAGAAAATTGCAAGGTACCTTCTGAAATTTGTGAAGCCAGTAAAATGCAAATAAATGAAACCTACCAGCCTGAAAATATCTGACGTACCTTGCCTTTCTGTACATAGTGTTATTGTACTGTCAAGAAAAACCTTGTTGGATGCACATATTTATGCTACTTTTCTATCACTTTGCTTCAAGACAGCCTTGCAACACTTTTATAAAACCTTTTGAATGTGACTAGTATTAAAGAGCATCTCTTTGGGGATCTTGTTCTACAATGTTTTTGGATACACCTTTTATTACCAATGCAGTTATGTATTAATGGCTGCTACCATGCCCTTGCATCCTCCCCCTCTATTTTGTCGTTCCTACTGCACCTGAAGCTGTACACTGCAGCAGCATGGAATGATGTCCACCACAAGCCACCTGATCTTGCACCGAGCTTTCTTATTGGAATGGCTATAAGATCATGTAGCATGAACCTCCATCGCATTGCGCCCAATCTGAAGCTATGATATTTGTACAGTGTTACTGTTCTCTGCCACATATGTTGCTACCACCCCACCAGTGATTAGACTTACCTGCTCTTACTTTTGCTCCTAGCTACATGTACAGGAGGAATAAGTCTTTGGCTCAGGTATTCATGGTACTATTGTCTATCAACTATGCAAGCTTATTTACCATGTTATAAAAGGGTCGCAAGGAACCTTCAATTAGCGTTTGCATTTTGTATGCACTAAAGGCACTTTTGTGCTTTTTGAGAACGTCTGGCTTGTGCGAGCGCCTTTGACTCTGTAGTGCTGTTCGTGCACGGCTCTCTACCCCCATTTCTCTTTCTCTCCCTTTCTGTTCCCCTTCCCCCAGCACAGGGTAGCCAACCAGACTCTTATCTGGTTAACATCCCGGCCTTCATTTTATATATATCTTTCTTTGCATTTTGTAATCATGCAAAGTGTAATACTTTCCTCATAAAGTATGTTAACCTGAGTTTTGGAAGAAAACTGTGTTTCTAGGATTGAAGAGAACTCTTTTGCACATGAAACACTCAAATTTATAGATTAAATGTTACGTTAAACCACTCGTTTGGAACAATGTTTTCTTGCATAGTACCTGGTGCTAGAAACTCAAGAATTCTGTTGCAAGCCACTTTCGTGCTCTAGTTATCTCTTAATCATGATTGGTTAGGCTACGTCTGAAAGTTTGGGCATGTAAGACAAAACCTAACGTAATTTTTTCATGTACTACCTGTATCGAAAATTTAGAGGGTGCAGAAAAGAAAGCTTAATTTCCTCAAATTCTAGGTGCAATGCGTGAAATTCAGATTCGCAGACAGTAGTAGTATATGTGACAAGCCTGCTACTCATTTAGGTGGTGAAAGCAGGTGTCAACATTTAACATTTACTTACAACCAAAATGTGATGCTCAAAATACAAAAATTCTGAGGCCGCATGGCTCACATTGTGCCACTGTTTGTGATGTGTGCAGCAACAGCTGTGCAATTGTTCTGTAATTGCTTTGTACTGTAGTGATGATTGGTGTATTTTTTTAGCCATGTATGAAAGTAAAAATTGAGCATTCCTCTCATCACAGCCACCGGATGGAAGAAATCATTACCCTGTGGCAGTCTCTGAGCAAGGCCGCAGATACCAAGGGAACGAAGCTGAGTGAGGCTTCAGCTCAACAGCAGTTCAACAGAGGAGTCGAAGACATTGAGCTTTGGCTGTCCGAGGTTGAAGGACAACTTATGTCCGAAGACTGTGGCAAGGTACTATAATTAGTTTCCTGTGACCATTCTGCATGTACAGTTAAAGCTCAATACAGTTGCCGACCAATTTCCCAGACCTCACGGGGACCAAAAAATAGTTAAAAAAATCAGTCCAAAAAACTCGTTAGCCAAGAAAATAAAATTTATTAGGCTTGGAGCGGCTTAAAAAAATTTCTACTAATTCCCTTCCTCATACTATGCGTGGAGGCGATCAGACTTGCTTGGATTTGTGCAAGAGTGATGTCTGCATATACAGGCGACAAAGCGGCACTGTGTTCATCTCTGCCAATGGAGTTCGCTATGGAGATCAAGGAAAGTAGTCATGCTTCTTTGCAATATTTGGCTTTCACGAATCGCACAAATGCAAAGCCACACAAACACACAAAAACGCAACATCTCCTAGCCGCACCTGCTCAGTGGACACACCACATGCGAAATAGCAATCAAAACTTTGGGGGGGGGGGGGGGAATGGATCCTGTATGAAGTGATTATGATGATAGTGCAGACCGAAAAAAAGAAGGAAAAAGGAAGTGCCATCCCCTGGACCATTTTGTCAGCCAAGGAAGAGCAAGTGTGGCCTTGGAGATTGGGGGATGGCCATGCTCTTTGATAGGTGCATTCGATTCGCCTACACCACTTGAACCGGTTCACGAGGTGCTGCACCCTGCCTTTCGTTTCAGCAGTGCAGCAATGGTGCCCTCTGAACCACGCTGCTTGTTTCAAAAGGTGCAGGACTGGTTCATAATTTTGCTGCACCCACTCTACTGTTGGTGCCGTCTTGGTGCAGACGTACAGGTGCGAATCAGCTGTGCAGCAGACACAGCACACAAGCCCAAGCGCCATGCCCTGCTTACATGCGCCTGCTGTGTGCATATATCTGCCGTGTAATACATCTGCAAGTGCGGATGTACTTAAGCCTCGGAAACCGATCATGCTAGCATTTCAGAACCTCCCAAACTTACGCACTTCATGTGCATTATACTCCATTCCATACATAGCAGTCAATGCTGTCAAGGCTAGAGAGACTTGCGATGTCTTCGTTCGCACTTGGGTATAGTTCAATGTTTTTTTACCGCAATTGTGCGCAACCATTTTATGTAGGGTCAGTATTGAATGAAAGAAGTTTTAAACCTCGGAAACAAACACACTGTGGTATATGGCTGCTAATGCATTGTTTTAGAGCATTTTTATTTTTGTTCCTTTCGGGTTTATTTGCAACCACTCACGAGGAGCCTCCACGTACATGTGCTCGCGTAAGTGAACGCTGTTGGCGTACAGTGCAGCATGGATGGAACGCACGGAGTGATGACTTTTCTTGGCCGAACTTCTGGCATAGCTTTCAAAGCGTTGACTGCTATGTATGGAACGAAGTATAGTCGGACAAAACATAACACCTGCACCACCTTTGCACCTTGGCATTCATTTCGAGTGTTGCGCTGTGCCTGCACCTCAGAAATTTAGATGCACAATTTCTGCACTTCTCGTGAACCACCATGAACTGGTTCACAGTGGTACAGGCGAATCGAACTGTCCTAATAGCGTAGGCCTCCCTATCTTGAAGGCTATAGAGCAGGCTACTGGAAGCCAAGCCTGGCCAAGCCACTGGAAAATCCAACATGGTGGTCTCCAAGATTGGGTAGTGCGTCTCGGAATGAGGAATTTAGTCGGGAAAACTTTAGGGCCTAAATTCGTCTGAAATATCGGTCGTGAAAATGCATCAGCTCTTTGGGAGCCCTGACGGTGCATTTATAAAGTCCGGAATATCCAACAAATATAATTTTTTAGTCCAAGAAATCAGTTGTCTGCTGTATTACAGACTTCAATACAACGAAATCCTCGATATAACATGTTTTACTTTACATTTACTTCATATAACTTAATGTCCACAGAACACTATGTATTTTTAACCTGAATATAAGCATGTTTATCCACAATTTCAATATAACGAAATTTCACTGCTGCTGCAAAGTAAGATCGTGGCAATAAATTGAAACAACTATGGGTCTAAACAACTGTCTCCCTCAGTTGTACCAATGGTGTCAGTGATGGTATCCACGTTTTCACAAAAGAACACGGCCTATATATGAGCACTTAATTTATGCGAGCACAGTTTTCTCTAATAATGTTTGTGGCACGTGCAAAACTGCAACTATGATGGAGTTAAAGAAAAGTGAGAGTCGGAAATAAATTAACAGCCTGGTAATATGTTATCTTTATCACAGTTGCCGTTGTTCAAATGGTTCGTCTGCTAACATTGACTCGTCTCTGGGTGGAACAACATGGCACATATGCGCAGATATGTATGTTTTGCTATGTTTTGACATTATTTCATATCAGGATACACCTTTTCCACAATATTTCGCGCTAACAACGATCTACGTCTGTAGACCTTGATGTAAACAAGTGCATCGCTTTAATAAATCCCGCATGGAAGGCTGCGCTCGAAGACTACTTCAATATACGAAATGTAAAAATAATGTTCAGAAAGAATACAAAATGCGAGCTCCAAGTCCAGAAATCGGCAACAACAAACTCCAAGGCAGCTGTGTCGGCAAAGGGAACTCGACGTGCCTTTATCGGCCGCACTGTTTGCACACAGCGCACTCAGGCCTGCTCACCCAGTAGTCATTGAGTGCTTCATGTCTGCCAGTTACGACATCTTGCCCCGAAGCCATTAATAATGATTTGCGATCCACAAAACGCACAACTGACGCGTACTCAACGTGGGTGCAGGTACACAAATCAACCGGCGAAAGCCCCGGCACCTTTCCAAAACGTTTCCAGCAGTATGTGGCAGAGGGCAGCACAGGAAAATGAAAAAGGCAGATTGCTCCTACGATGTTGAAGTGAAGCTTTTTGCAGTATCCGACGAGTTTTAATGCTGTGTTCATTGGTCTAAGTTGAGAGCAGCAGTTCGGTTTGGGGGGGGGGGGGGGGGTGAACATAACATTCAGTGTTGCACCGCTCTGGGCGACACCCAATGGTTATGTTGGCAAACCACGGCGGCTTCGCTTGCACTTATCACAACAGTATGGTAGACTTGGCCACTGTGAGGGAAATCTTAGTTTGCACGGCATCAAACCGTGTGGTCATCTGCTCTCAAATTAATCAAAATTGTTTCTTTTTTATTATTGAAATTTGTTTTAAGACTGCCCGATTATTTGGACATTTTTTGTGCCCCCTTCCATGTAAAAAAAAAAAAATCTGTCTGCACTTGTACTTTAATAAAAGGTTTACTTTCAATATCTTGAAATATCAATATAAAGTATAAAAAAGTGCTAATTTTACAGACTTCGTTATATCTTGAGGTTTAACTGTATTATCTAGTGACTGTATGTTTAAGGGACACTAAAGGGAAACACTAAATCAGGCTGAAATGACCATACTACTAATTCCGAACTTTTTTGATTCTTCGGCAGAAAGATAGCTTATTATGGAGAAAGTAGAAGCCAAACTGTAAGCCCAAGCTTTAGTGCTGGTTATGGCTGGTTATGTAGCATTTCTGCATATTTGACAACGTTGTGGACAGCAGGAGCTTACGGAGGTTAGCTAGTCAACAGGGGTGGCATTGCTGCACCAGCCTGTGCCAAAACACTAATTTCAAATGAAGTTGTCAAATTTAGCAGGATGTACTTGTTCAGTGGGAAGTACACTGCCATAGACATGCATTGGCTAGCTCTTAGCCCTGCAATCCAAGCCTAAGCAATCCATTTCAGCATTGGAGTCTTTGAGTGTGGATGTGTTCGGTGGCATAATTGTAAGTAGGCCGCAAGAAAATGAGAACCATTTTGTGTTCTACGATGCATTACGAATGTTTTATAAAAGTGTTACGCATTTGCGTATATGGGGACCAACTAAATATGATTTGAACGGGTGCTCATTTCATTGGGCAGTCGGGAAGCAGTCACGCTGAATGAATAAGGTTGTACAGTCTGCTCAGCATGTAGCTCATCAGTTCTGTTATACATTTTAGCACATGACTTCCCGCCCTATTGGTGCATTTGTGTCTATTCATGGGCAAATGCCACATGTGTGATGTTCTAAATCTATTTCACATGTGCACCACGTCCGGTTACCGGCATGATAGTGAAGCACGCTGAAAAACGACTTGCTTGCTTTCATGAAACTTCTTGGACACAAATGTCCAATAGCAACCTTTATTGTAACTCAAATTTGCACTCGGGCAACGCTATTTTCTGCCCCGCCACACCACATAAAATCTGGCTCTTGCCGCCGCAGATTGCAAGCCAAGGATGTCAAGTTCCATTTTCAGTCAACCTTAGTGGCCAAATTGTGGTTGTAATTAACCCACTGTGGTTGCTTAGTGTCTTTGGTGTTGCGCTGCTAAGCACGAGGTCGCGGGATCAAATACCGGCCATGGCAGTCGCATTTCGATGGGCGCGAAATGCGGCCGTGTACTTAGATTTAGGTACACGTTAAAGGACCCCAGGTGGTCAAAATAATATGCAGTCCTCCATTATGGCATGCCTCATAATCATATCGTGGTTTTGGCAAGTAAAACCTTTGTGTGGGTGTTTGTGTGTGTGTATTACACGTTCAGTGGAACCGCTAACCTCTGAAATTGTGTTCACAGCAATGATGTTCACGGCTAGACTTGCACAGATCGAGTCCAAAAATTTTAATGAAACATCATTCAACGCACGAAATATTTTTGGCTGTTTTACAGTGCCTTTATGGTGCCTGTGGTGGAACCACGAATAAGCCCGAATAATCATAATCAAGTTAATTCAAAATATTAGTCAATAACTTACACACCTGCCGTGGTTGCTCAGTGACTATGGTGTTAGGCTGCTGAGCACAAGGTCGCGGGATCGAATCCCGGCCACGGCGGCCGCATTTCGATGGGGGCGAAGTGCGAAAACACCCGTGTGCTTAGATTTAGGTGCACGTTAAAGAACCCCAGGTGGTCGAAATTTCCGGAGTCCCCCCACTACGGCGTGCCTCATAATCGGAAAGTGGTTTTGGCATGTAAAACCCCATAATTTAATCTTTTTTTATAATAACTTACATCTGAAAGCCAGGGAACATTTTTATCCCTTTATTGTTTTCAAGAATGTCTGAGCTTTTTATCGACAGGCGATGTGAAATACTGGCAAACATGCAGTGACCAGTATGTTACTTCACACCTTTATTCTGTGGTATTCTGCCATCTTGACTGAAGCTCGCTATGAATAAAAAAATTATGTGAGGGTATTACGCGAACAGGGTTCACTGTACCTTGATAGGTGTTGTTCATAGTTGCCACTGTGAATATTTCTCATTCATTGTGCACAGATATGTTTGATTAGATAAAATTTAAATTTACCTAATCGATGAGCTATCAATGAAAAAGTTGTGGGTGGTGTTGACAAATGCCCAATAACAGCATTTAAAATAACCTAGGATTTGTGAATACTTTTTTAACGAGAAAGAAAGCTCTTGAAATAATTAAAAAAGATAGTAAAAAAAAATGCTGCAACCATGACAATGCTCCTGTGCCGCAAAGATAGCATCTCTATGCAAACCTCATCAAAAAGAGACACTAGGACCGAGCTGCCATGCTTTTTGTCACTGTGTTGGCAGTTTTTGGCGCGCATCTTTGGTCCCTATCAAATGCAAAGGAGTGAGATCTTGTAACGATTTGCTTTCCGAACCGTTGCAAGGCTGTGGCCCAGGTTTGCACGTTCGTAATATACACAATTCACTGATGATGATGTTTACGTCTGAGACCACTTGTATTACTGGTATGGGGACGTGTTGTCGCATATCTTTTAAACAAATTTGCAGGTAGGAGGAAGAGGAGGCATTTTCTTGTTTTTATTAGTTGGAAAAAAAAGTACCACACAAGACCTAGGTCGCTGTATATGCTGTTATCGGTAATTTATCGACATATTCCACAACTTTTCCCGTAGCACCATGAATAAGTAAGGTAGTACAAGTCAGTTCATTAAAATTAAATATTAGTTGTGTGCTCACGATAAAAAAAAAAAAATCGGCTAGCAATAACACAAGCCTATCAACATAAAGTGGGCTCTGTCACTGAAAACCCTCGGTTAATTTTTTCTTGGCCACTTCATGCTTCATGCTACAGTCAGGTGGACGACAACTTTTCCCTGTCATGAATTTTGTTTGCCATGCAGGCTTCCGCAGAACTGATCTGCCGTAACCTAATAGTGTTCTGCAAAACCAAATAAGGAACATCTTTTCTTCATATGCCTATATGTCACTCTTATTAACCTTTACCAAGCTGCTCCAAAATGCATATTTACTGCTCTAAAACACAATTCCTGCTCCAAACCTGTTCCAAAGTGCCATGTTTGCTGCTCCAAAACTTCTTTGTCCACTTCCATCCCCATTCAAGTTCTTACTTATTTGAAATGCTTTGTAATCATTTTGAATTGTTGCTACAGTGTGACATCATAGGGAGTTGGCCAAGTCAGCGCTGTTTGTACAGTTAACATATTTGCTATCCTAAAAATGTGATCTGTAAGTCCGGCTTCACATTTTCATTTAGTTTCCTGTCAAGAAGGGTGTCTCGAAAACAGTACGGACTGTTGCTAAGGAAAAGCTTAGTGGAAATGAACTATTGTAGGCTGTGAGTTTTGCTCCTATGGACAACAAAGTTGTCTTTCAGTTTCCCTTTATATTAGAAATTAAGTTTATCAGAAATATATGTATTTCCCTCATCTACTAATTATTCTGCAGGTCTGTTTAAAAGCTGACAAGGATGGCAATGTGGGCACGTTGGTACATATTGACCAAAGGTGGCTGAGTGCAGGGAAACACGTGGACAATTGAAGCCACATTGGACGCACAAGCGCTTTGTCACTGTGCTCAACCACCTTGGTCAATTTAAAAGCCTTTGCTGTCCCAGTGCCTCATTGTCTGCTCGCTTCATATTGTGAATAAAAGCTTTGTGCACCCAATGATTATTGTAACATATTGTACTCGTCCTTATTGGTAAGCTTGAGCAGGCTTGTTCTCAAGTGCTACTGTGTTAGCAGAAATGTAACACATGGAGGGGACTTTTACGTGTGAGAGTTTTTTTAGAAGTAATTTTTATTAGACAGTTCTGTTGGGATGCTGCTGTCCTGAGAGTCATTTAGCCGGGGAGTGAGGTCATAGCAGAAGTTGCTATGATTCATGTCATGCGAGTTCCATATTTATGGATGTGGTGCATGTGTGGGGCCGACATGGTACTCAGTTTTTAGTTTTTTTGTTAATATATAATATACATTGAAGAATATGCAGTGTGCAATTATGATCCTTTGCTCATGGACAGCAGACAAGGGTTGCTGGCAACATGTTCTATTTTATGCTAAAGTTATGTATGCTAAGATTTCCATATGGAAACTTATGGGAATGCAGCAATGTGCAGTGACTGATGGCTTTGGTATTTTCTTTTAGGACCTTACAAGTGTTCAGAACCTTCTAAAGAAGCATGCACTTCTGGAAACTGATGTCGCTTCTCATTCCGTGAGTAGCTTATATTTCAACTTGTACTTTCCATCTATTTGCCGTTCTATAAACCCTTCTTTTGCTTTTCAGCCTCCTTTTAGAATGCAAGTATTTGTTTTGAAAGCTATATTAGATTGCACATGGGCTTCTTTACCTCCTGTGTTGTAGACTATGTTGATTTAGCTTTTGAGCATTGCAGTCATCGGTGTTTGGGCAGACGCTTTCAGAGTCTGCTGCTCAATAAGTCAGTCAGCCTGCACACTTATTTTGCATGGCCAAATACCAAACTAACATTCCTGCGCACAGCAATTGGAGAATTTTGAAATGGCCATGGATAACTGCATTTTTGTCTTTAGAATATAGATAACATTGGTATGAGTGGAACAATAGCCTTAGTGGCTTTAGTGGAATTCCATGCATTAACTTGTCAACCAAAGCTTCTTTCCACCATAAGATTTTCTGTTTCAGAGAGAAATACTGCCTTCTGCTTGAGCAACACGTTCCTTGTCCAGGCATTTGCATTGCCAGGTGCACATGATGCACTTTCAGAGCACTGCAGACGTCGCGAGCGACTGATCGTATGGCTGAGACGCCGCCCCTATGTCATTGTTTATGAAATTGACTAGAAGCATGACCCCAAAGCCAACTTTAACTGATGATGGACCCTTTGCCTAATGCATTGTTTTCGAATAAGTTCTTCGAATAAGGCTTTTTTTGAAGCGACATCAGCCCATCTAGGCAAGTACAAAAATTCATTTATATGAACTTCTATATTTGGAGAACATACTAAAAAAAACCCGCCATGGTGGTGTAGTGGCTAGTGCATTGCGCTGCTGAGCACGAGGTTGCGGGTTCGGTTCCCAGCTACAGTGGCTGCATTTTGACGAAGGCAAAATGCAGAAATGCTCATGTACTGTGCATTGGGTGCACAAGAACCCCAGGTGGTCGAAATAAATTCAGTCCCCCAATACATGCGGCATGCCTCATAATCAGATAGTGGATTTGGCACGTAACACACCAGAGTTTAATTTTAAATTTAACATTCCAAGAAAATAAATTATGTTCATGGAAAAAGAATGTTGGCTTCACTGCATGGCTTGTCGGTATTTGGAGCGTTGTTGAAAGAAAGGATCTAGAAAAACTTTTTGAACGAAATTCCCTGTTCCCGGTTCATCACCAAGCAATAGGCTGTCGTCATTGGCATGTTTATTTTGGAAGGCTTGAGTTTGTGCTACACCTTGTTTTGAAGTATATTACATGGAAGTGTCTCTTCAGTCTTGACACCACACTCAGGTTTCCTTTTTTGAGTTTAGAAGTCCTTTTAGATCTTTTTGAACACATATAGCAGCATTTTGTAGGTTTTTAGCATTTATATATGCGGAAGAGATGCAACTTGAGAAGCGATGAGTCACTGTTAGATTGTCCGACTTATTCAGAAAATTTTCCACCATGAAAAATGACCGACCAAGGATGACGCCATTTTTCTTGTTGGCATTGAAAATAATGTTAAATGCCTTTTATAGTGCCATCTATTAATTTAAAAGAACATACCTAGATGCATGGAGCTTATCTTCGGTGGCAGGAATGAGAGCAGAGCATATGAGCTCAGCTTGTCTGTGGCAAGTACAGGGTTAAACTGCAGCTGCACAAGAAGTTGATCCTAAGGGAGTTTTACAAATATGCAACTATGTATGCCATAGACACGTATAGGTTGCCTCAGTTAATTAGATCAGACCCTCTAATTGACACTCATTTTTTAAGAAAAGCAAAAGGTCAACTTATATGCAGTGGCATACAACAGCAATTTTAGCACAACTATATTGCAGTTGTGGAATATAATTATGTTTAGCACCAGTTTTAAGATGTTTGTTTCAAAATTCTATGACATATCTTGCAGTTCTATATAGTTCTGTCCCACAGTGCTTCAGAGATGTTTTCTGAACATATGGTACCTGGAAGGATAATGCATCTTGCTGCTGATATGAAGATCGATATCTCGGAAGTGGTGCTTCTTTCAAAATTCGTATTTTGTTTGCATGCATCAAGCACTGATTGGCTTAATTCTACAGTTGCAACATGCACATCAAGTTGCCCATATCATGTCAGATTTCACTTTTATAGTGCAGCACAGTATGAAGAATCAGGTGAGTTAGGATGCTTTCCCGAAATCTTTGTTCACCAGGATTTGTTTAGCACAGGCAACTCAATTTATAGGTGGTTTTGGTTGGCTTCCGAGAAAGAGAAAATAAATGGAAGGCAAGGAGGTTAACCAGGACTGAGCCCAGTTGGCTACCCTACACTGGAGGGAAAGGAAAAGGGTGAGAGATTAAGAGAAGGGAAAGTCCACTGTGGATATTGCTGATGCAGTAGCAGTTTTCCGTTTATATTACTGACGGTCACTCAGCCTGGATCAAAGACGGTCACTCAATCTGGTAGCTTTCAAAAATTGCCACTGTGTTTATGGCTCATTCTCTCGACCCATCTATTCAACTGTGGCTGTTACCTGGGCTTCTGCAAAGTGAGGAAACACTGCTGTGCTGCTTACACCTGGGCATTGCATTCACCAATGCATATAATGTTTGATTGGAATGGCTGATAGCACAGAGTGCAATGACTGCGCTGTCAAGGAGACTATAGAACACAACTGTGCTACTGCCCATCTCTAAAAATGAGACATGACCTCTGCACAGCTCCAAATCGGTTGGATCGAAAACCATTCACCTGAACAAGATTCGGGTACCATGGCCTCGCATATTGCAGCTAGAAAAGGCTTCCGAGAAGAGTTTTTTTATTTGCAAGTCACAGCTGTACATGGAATTCTCATACTGAAGCTTTTTGAAGAGCATCTTAGTTGCAGTAGCTCCATGTGTAGATACACCTTATTCTTGGTAAAAAATTTTTTTATGAAGGCAGACATAGTAAGCTTATTTATTAGTCACTGCAGAAGTGCTGCATATGGTACCTCTGTGTGCAGGATCGTGTGGATGGCGTGATGATCCAGGCACAGCAGTTTGCAGATAAGGGCCACTTCGATGCACCAGCCATTATGGCAAAAAAGGCAGCCCTCGTGGACCGATACAATGCACTGCAGGCACCCATGGCGACGCGACGCCAGAAGCTGCAAGACTCCTTGCGCGTGCAGCAACTGTTCCGTGATGTTGAAGACGAAGAAGCCTGGATTCGCGAGAAAGAGCCCATTGCTGCTTCCACTAACAGAGGTACCTTCTGTAAAACAAAAATCCACTTTTGTGAATCGCATGCCAAGAATTTGCCCACTACCCGCAGCAGGGGCTCACTGGCTAATGTTACTGTTGAGCATGAGGTTGCAGGTTCGATTCCTGGCCACGGCAGCTGCATTCCAAAAGGAGCAGTATGAAAAAATTCTAATTTTCTGTGCTTTGGGTGGGCCACCCAGCTGGTGAAAATTAATCCTGAGCCCACCGCTACAGCATGGCTCATGGCCCCTACTGTGCAGCTTTCAATTTTAACTGGCCTACTTTGTTGTTTGTTGCTGATCTTGGTGTATGCTGGCTACTCTTAACATGTAGCAAAGGGTTAGGTCAGAATAAAGTAAACTCTTGCAGTGAAAGATTTTAAAGCACAATGCAGAAATTAAGGATGCAGTATCCGAACTGCCTGTTCAATTCAGTATGAATCTCATTAGGCAATCATTGTGTTCTTGTATGACCCAGTATCCTCATAAGAATTGGTAATGCCTATGCACAGGTGTCCTAGTACTTGCAAGCGCTTCCTCCGAGGTGCTTTAATCTATTTGAGTATCGTTCTTCATAGTTTCATTGTGCAGTTAAACTTACTGTAAAAACCGGACTGTAGGTCGGACCGGAATATAGGTCGATCCCCAAACTAACGAATTCTAAAAATGAAAAAAATCTTTTTCAGTGGCAAAAGTACCGAAAGACATGACACCCTAACCTATAAACAAATGCAACTCAGCGGGTTGCATAATGGTGACAGTATTTATTTAAATGCTGCTCGCATGTGCACCTGGCCAAGTTTTTAGCGATATTGCGCGACCATCGACCCGCGTGCTTGTCAGCACCGTATTAACGGCGCTGAGCAGCGAAACAAACGAGATACGCGCATGTGTACACATGCCCTTACTTTCGCTATTTCGACGCTCCGTGCCGTGATGATAAAAGGTGCTGACAAACACGCGGGTCGACGGTCGCGCGATACTGTTAAAAATTCGTCGGGTGTACAGTACACAGAAGGGCACGAAGTCTGCAAGCGCTACTCCGAGTCAGAGCAACACGTTTGAACAGAGTCGGATTACGAGTGCTTCTCGCTGTCCAGTCCATAGGCGCGTGCGATCGCTACCGCTTTCAAACGAATGCATTCGACAACAGGCAGCGATCTTACACGCAGCTCTCGGACGGACTCCGCAACCTTGCCTTCCAGTTCTGCAGTCCACTGCGATCCGGCCACGAAATGACGTTTTCTTTTGGTTGCTGCAAGTTTTAATACATTGCTTTTGCCTCCGCCACTACTGAATGCTATTTTCGGATACTCCAATTTCGCGCTGTGCCGCCAGGTTGCCGTGGGCTTCCGCGTACTCAATCGCCTTTTTCTTGAAGGCGACGGTGAATTGTCATCGGCTTCCGTTCATTTCGAAACAAAATGAAAATGCAGCCTTTAATTAATAAAACTTTGCGACAGTGGAAACGCAAAATGCTGGTGCCACAATGTCGCCACGCCATAGAATAAAGAACCAACGCCGCGCTGCTGATGATGGCGATGGCGAAGGCGGCTGTTTACTTCATCCGCCCATTGTTGCAAGACTTACGTAGTTTTTCCGCCAATGTCCGGTATAAAAAGTCGAGGGTCGACTTTTCGCGATGATTTTTTGAAAAAAAGTTCGACCTATATTCCGGTTTTTACGGTATATGTATTGAACTTCAGTATAACGAAATTCTTGATGTAACAAAGTATTCAACTTTCAGTACCGTAAAAACCTACGTATAATATGAATCCGCATATAGTACGAGGCGAAATTTTTGGGATGCGAAATGGAAAAAGTTTTATCCGCATATAATACAAGTTAGAAAAACTCGAGGAAAACATTTATTTAAATTGCGCTCTGCACTTCAGTCACTGTCTTCCTCAGCTGCACTCTCTTCGGATAGTTCCTTGTCGGACATATCTTCCCAGAGGTACTCTTCCTCTATGCCATCGAGCACGTTGAGATGCTGCACTTCTTGATTGCACGACGCACAAGGTCCTCTGGTATGCTGGCCCATGCGTCCACAATCCACTTGCGTAGCATGGCTGGCGAAGCCTGCTACAGCTGCCCTGTCCGCGTCACTGCAGGTTCACCTGAGCGCATCCAATCTGCGTAACACCGCTTGACCGCGTCCTTGAACGGCTTGTTCACGCAAACATCTAAAGGCTGCAGCTGAGACGTCATCCCACCCGGGATAATGAGTTCAGTGCCGTATTCACGCAACAGCCTCTTCACTGAGTCGGCCAAATGGCAATGAAATGCTTCCAGTACGAGGATGGACGGGAACGACAACAGTGTGCCAGGCCGCCTAGACCAGACGGACTTTATTCAGTTGAGCTCAAGATTCTCGTTCATCCAGCCTTTCTCATGTCATCTCACGACCACATTTTTTGGCAGCTCCTCACCTTTAGGCACTGTCTTGCGCTTGAAGATGACATAGGGTGGGGGCTTGCGTCCGTTTACCGTGCACGACAACATGACGGTAACTCGGGTTTTCTCGTTGCCACATAAACTTGTTTAGAGCCCTTTTCGTGCACGGTGAGAGGTGATGGCATGTCCAGATGTCCATGTCCGGCGTTTGGTCGGCATTGCCGATTTGCCCTAGCATGAAGTTCTTAGACTTCCACAGCGAAATACGTGGCGCTGGAAAGCCATGAGCGGCTCTTTGAATGATTCAGGCAGCTTTTGCAAAATCGAAGTTTGGCGGCGTAAGGAAAGTCCAGCACGGCACATGTAGCAATAAATTCAGTGCGTGCTCACTTTGAAGGCAGAGCTCAGTAGCCCTTTTTCTCTTGCAAGCTCCTCAACATTTGCCTGCATAAGCTCCGCGCTCACAGCTAAATGCGCGGCTCGCTGTTGGCATACGAACTCCGTCGGGGCGAGTTCGATTTCCGGGAATATCCCACACTTCGGGCCGCCAAAGCTTCTTCGCGCTCCGCTGCACGCGAAAAAGGCTTCCTTCTGTTGATGCCACCCGCCGTGGTTGCTCAGTGGCTATGGTGTTAGGCTGCTGAGCACGAGGTCGCGGGATCGAATCCCGGCCATGGCGGCCGCATTTCGATGGGGGCAAAATGCGAAAACACCTGTATACTTAGATTTAGGTGCACGATAAAGAACCCCAGGTGGTCGAAATTTCCGGAGTCCTCCACTACGGCGTGCCTCATAATCAGAAAGTGGTTTTGGCACGTAAAACCCCATAATTTAATTCTTTTTTTTCTGTTGATGCCAAACTGCCTCTTGGCCGCACTGTTGCCGATGTCCTGTTCGGCTAAAATAACCTTTCTCTTGAAAGCAGCCGAGTATTGTTTTCGTGGTCCGGACATCTTGGTCTTTCAATGTGGAATAAAAAGGATGCACATCGCAAAGCGTAGTTTGCACGTGTGGGGATAAGTGGGGATAAGTTCGCGCATACCTCGGCTGTGGCTGCGCATGGTGGTAAGCACGGCTGAATGCAAACGCAGCCGCACCCCCTGCGTAGTTAGAAATAATCTGCTGCATGTGCAAAGAGTGGGCTTGCCCAGACTGCTTGACATCATGTTAGCTGCCTCCCTGTGCATTGAGTATTGGAGGTTGCAAAATCTCGAGTTTCGGTGACCCATTAAAGCAAGAGGCAGATGAAGCATTTGCTCCCCACAGCCGGCTGTTTTCATGATAGCGTTGTCCAAGTACGGGCGACGCTATCAGCCGTGGTGGTGGAGTGCACATAAAGGCATGGCTGGTTTCGCTGTGGAGGTATCAGCGACGTGGCATGAAACTGTATCATTCGTCGCCAGCTCCCAACTTAATCAAAATGAATTGTTTTCTGACTCAAATTTGCTTTTTTCGATTGCCCGATAATTAGGATAATTCTGCGGCCCCTTTCTATGGAAGAAAAATCGATCGGCGACTATTTGCATTAAAGGTCCAATTTTAATACAACTAAATTTTAATATAACGAAGCAAATTGCCAATTTTACCGACTTCGTTACAGTGAAACCTCGTTAAACCGTAGTTGGCCAGAGCTCGGACAAAGTACGTACGAAACGGTAGTACTGCTTAACCGAAATAGCCTGAGATTGCCCACTTACCTGTAAAAAACGGAACTCTGAGAGAGTGCGATGAAAGGGGAAAAAAACATGCAGTATTTATTCACTTCGCGTGACAAAAGCGTTATTTTCGTTTAATGCCGCGGCGGCCTAGCAGCGACGACAACAGCCTCAAACTTACTGAAGCTGCGAGCCAGCTTTCCAGCCAGCCCCCTCTTCTCAGCAAACACTCGCATGGCAGATTCCTCGTTGGCGTTGCATGTTTTCCGTGCATGCGGGCGGTAGCGCTGCAGAAGTCGTGAGGCGCCTTTTTCGTTGCAGCTGGCTGTTCTCGTCGCAATGATTGCATTCATGAGGCTGACGTAACGTGCAGCTTCTGCCACTGCCGGGCCTGAATTGCCCGTGCTGTCGCTTTACGTGTCATCCTCATCATTGTCGCTAGGTGACACTTCGGCAAAAACAAAGGCAACGATGGCGCAAACCTCGTAGCTGGCATCTCTTCGCAGTCGCAGCAGCGCTGCCAAGGAACTGCTTCACATTCCAAATACCACACACCGTGGTCAACAGCAGATCCCTGTCGCTTGCCAGCACCGACTTCTTCGTGTCAGGTTCGATAGCGCGAATGATGTCTAATTTTTCTTCTATGCTGAGCACTGTGGGATTCTCACACCCGTACTCTTGGGACAAAGGAACAAAGCACAGTAGTGCAACCAGTCACAAGGGCATTTATTGCACCTTTCATAGATCAACGCCTGCTAGCCGAGTTGCTATCCATAAAACGCGCCATTGGGCGCGCAACAAATCTAGGAAGTCTGACTCACTGCGACCGGATAGCGAGCGTGTTCGCCCCATGCTGGATCCCAACGCCTGGTCGTTCGCGTGTACAGTCACGCGAATGGTGGCGCGTTCGAAGGCAGCCACGCGAGGCGGTCTCGCAGAAGCATGTGTCGGCGCGTGCACGGGACGTCCACGCTGTTCCCCGACCCGCCGTGAAAGAGCCAGCCTGTTCTCCCCTGCGCCCCCAAGTAACCCTGCCGTGAGGCGGCGTTAGCAGCGCAACACTCGCACCATCTCTCGCACTGCACTTGTACCACTCCGACCGCTGCGGGCGCCAGGCCACGTGAGCCGTGCGGGAAAACAAGATATCAGGGGATGCGTGAGAGTCGCGCATCCCCACAGCACCCAGCGTCTTTTTTATCCGAGCTTCGGCATGATGCGAGTTTTTGGTCGTACGACGCCACAATGCTGTCTGGCACAGTGCCAAAATGATTTTGGCTTCACGCGCAAACGCACAGGGCGCTTGGAGGTTGTTGTTCTGATCTCTGAGGCTTGTTGTTCTGCCAGGCTGCCTGATGGAGACGACGCACTGCCGTGTTTGTGCGACGAAAAGTGGAAACACTACGTGCTAACCAATACGTACGCAATAAGCTGGTATGGTTTATGCGGATACAAAACACATTATGTTCAATGGCCGCTGAGACGGGAATTTGACTTCTTAAGCGGGTATGGTTTAACGAAGTTTTACTGTATATTGAAGTTTAACTGAATATTCAGGCCCTATTTTCTGCGGCCTCTGTACTTTTATTGAAGGTTAAGGTGCAGCGGAACATTGCTGTTTTCACTCTGATTGCCAAGGTCCAGCAAAAATTGCAAAAGGTTATGGACTCGCAAAATCTCTTCCAGGCTGGCTGCACTACATGTTCACTGGTATTGGGCTATGCTCTCTAAAGAGCTGTAGAAAATAGTGCCCATTTCTCTGCACAATTTTTCTCTCTTTCTTCCTCCTAGTTTGTTACTTCCTCCATGATAGCCTGGCTTGATATGAATTGCTTCATATGGTTTACCATATCAAGGTGTTTAATCTGAGTCACTTACGACAAAGCCATATTGTGTCAAAGCAAGCCCTAAATGTTTCTTTCAGGACGTGACTTGATTGGAGTGCAGAACCTTATCAAGAAGCACCAGGCAGTGCTTGCAGAAATCAACAATCATGAGAACCGTGTTCGCAGTGTCTGTGAGGCCGGGGAGAACATGGTGGCAGATGGTCACTTTGCACATGATGAGATTAACAAACGGATTCAGAACCTCAGTGAAAAATGGCAGCAACTCAAAGTGAGTCTTTCAGCCCTATTGTGTAATAAAAGCTTTTATATGTCATGTGTGTCACCGTATCATGCTCCGTTCTTTTGCACTCAACAGCACCTGCTTCTGCAAGGTAGTGCAAAGATGTCATTATGCTGTAGTTATTTACATAAACAGATTGTGTTTCTTGTGCTTAGAAGTGCATTTTTTTGTAACTAAACATTTAACATGAATGGTTAGTGAACTTGTTCATTGAAAGAGCTTTGGAACTGGGGTGTATATTATGTCGGGAAGCAATGTTGGCCACAGCCTCCACACTTTTGTTTTCTTCAGTAGTGAACGTAATGTCATTAAAGGAAACTGCTGACAAGTTTTTTACTAAATAGTCACATAGATCCAGTATATTAAGGGTCTGTACAATGTCCTCGCATCATGCATTTTCTTTGTGGCCATATGGCAGAGGTGATTAACTTTGACATTGTATAGTGGGCTGTTAACAGGTTGTTTCACTTGAGCCAAACTTCAAACACATGCAAATGCTACGTAGCTGGACAGAGCCAAGGTAATGTTGTTCGCTGTTGCTAGGACATACTCAGATAATTTGTTGCACTCTGCCTAATTAGATAATTAGTCTTAATTAACTTTTCAATTATTATAATTTGATGAAAAGTGTCAATGAGAAAATTGTAGAGCAACATGAGAAATTCCCAATACAGCTTTCTGTGGCTCAATACATGCTACATGGTGTTTTTTTCTAAGCATCAAAGAAGCCCGCAAATACACTGGCAGTGGCTCGAGCGGCCAGTCGTGTGGCAATTGCTGTCCACAGATTGATGTTTGCTTGTACAGTATTTTAATTCTAGTGTGCCTCTCTCCTAAACAATAACTTCCGTTGATTTGACTCTGGTTAATTTGATCTCGACTGAAGGTGCCAGCCGGCACCCATGCATTTGTATGGGCCCGAACTTTCGTTACTTCGATCCTAATTAGCTTTTGCTGAGTAATTCGTACTTGACCAGTCAGCATGCATGCACCTGACCCCATAGTAACCCTATGTCTTGACATGGGGCCACTATAGACAGACCATAGCGTCTGTTTGGAACAGCTTACAGGACAGTGAATGCATTGAACACATACCATCTCATGTCAAAAATGTCTGTTTTTGGCCTGCCCTAGGAGCATCTGCAAACAATAATGGTAGCTTACAATGTCTGATGACGGTATTTATCCATTTCTAATGAGCACATTTTTCTCCGTGCAAAAATTTAACCGAAAACCACATTCATGACGTTCATATGCTTTGCTGCATAACATGGCTGTATTGCGGCGAAGCTGACTTAAGAAACTAGCTGCCACTGTGCAACATGTATTAGCCCTTGCTCATATTTTTCAGGTGCGCGTTAGATTTCTGCTTTGTTGAGGAGCTTCAATGTTACATCTACGTTAGTTCTCTACTTTGGACACATACAGTGAGTGCACATTTTATTGAGGGTCATGTTAAATCAGGCAAATACTGGAAGGAATCAGTGGTGTATTTTGATATTTTTTCTACATCTTGTTTAATTCGACCCGCCGGATAAATCGATTAATTTCGTCGGTTCCGTCAGGCTCGAATCAACGGAAATCGATAAAACTTCGGTTGGGGCTGGTTGGTACGTGGTAATTTGAAGATAAAAAACTCTTTGCAAAACCCAGGACAACCCACAAAGAAGAGACGAGACAAGCACTGGTTCTGTCTCATCTCTTACGCTTCTCTTCTTTGTGGGTTGTCCTGGGTTTAGTGCTGAATTTTTCGTAACAAAAATTGGCAGTATTTCAATTCTGATCTCGACATCTCTGAAATACCACCCTGCTTGAAGCTGATGCATAGTGGCTTGCTTAGAGTACCTTTCTTCTTTTCCTCATCCAGCATTTGTTCGCATGGAAGCCATTTTCTGGACTTATTTTGGTCTGCCACTTGCAGATAGGTACTCATACTACATGTGATTGATCTGTAAGCTACCTTTTGCATTTTCATGTGCATCATGCAGAGTCCAAAATGCGTGACATTAGTGCTTCTGATACCGTTGTAAAAATGTTCCAATTTCCTATGTTGTATTGTCTCTTTTGTTCTTTTGCAGGACAAGGCTTTGCAACGGAAACGGGATCTGGAAGACTCACTCCAGGCTCACCAATATTTTGCCGATGCCAACGAAGCAGAGTCATGGATGAAAGAGAAAGAGCCCATTGTTGGCAGCCAGGACTATGGCAAGGATGAAGATTCGGCTGAGGTCTGCTTCTGTTTGTAAACACTGTCCTTGTGTTTGCTTTCGCAAACGGGAAAACTTGTCATACACTTTAGAGTAGCAGGAAACTACAAAGGTAACCCATATGAGATTCTTCGAAAGCTTCAGTTGAAGGATTTTTGTCCTTCTCCAGGGACCAAAGGGAAAAACTCGGTGTTCCTGCACTTTGAGTTATTGATTAATTTGACCTCGCTCTGCCATCTGCTGGCCTCCTGGTTAGCGCAGGTGGTAGATTGAGCACCCCGAATAGGCTTTGGTCTCAGCTTCAATTCCCAAACAGTTTCTGGTGCTCTAAGTTGACTGCTACTTCCGTCCTGCTCCTAAAGGTAAATGAGCTTTCATAAATTGCGTTCATATCTCACTTTGCGCTCAGGGCACACTGACTTTTTATAGTGAATAGTTTTCTTTGGCTATTTTGTCTGTTATTGTGGTTGGTGGTAAGAATTTCACCGCCGATGCAAAGGGCACAGGCTCTTATGAAACAGTTTTGGGGTGTGTTCATAGCCAGCAGTAAATACATCAGATTAAAGGGGCCCTGAACGTCTTCTTATCAAGAGGAAAAATGCATTTGAAGGTAAATTGGGCTATTTCAGAAATACTTTCCACAAAAATTACTTCCTTGTATTCAGCAGAAGTGGCGTTATTGGCAATCAAACATCCCCTATGCAGTTCTTCTGCTCTTATACATGCCTTGCACTGCGAAGGCTATGGTGGAGCAGGGCATGTCCACAACGCTCCTCCTACAGAACATCACTGTGGCACGCAGTCCAAATTTGATTTTGGGTGTTCACATGGATGCGACCATTTCTGATTTTGGTGCATACGAGGTGCCAAACGCAGTTGTCCTCACCGAGCCGCAGTGCACTTAGCCAGCGGACTCGTCGCGGCACCACGTGCAAGCCGCGCTATCTACCGTATAGTGCGGAATATAGGTCGAGGTTTTTTCCAAAAAATATTACTAAAAGTTCACCCCTCGACTTATATACCGGCTCTTGGCACAACATGAATAGTCGTCTGGCAACATGTAGGAGCGCAGACCTTTCAGCATCCGCATTGTTATTGCCCCCTCTGTGACTTATGCGGCCCAACTCGCGGGCGCCGCGTGGTTCTTTATTCTATGGCGCAGTGCACCTGGAGCTCAAAGACAGGGTGACGGATTTCGTCCGCGAGCATCATGCCAGATCGTTGCCAGCGACAGCAGAACCCATCTGCATCAAAGCTATTGAGATCGCCCGAGAATCCGGACTGCCCAAGGAACAATTCAAGGGCTCCATTTATTGGGTTCGTCGCTTCATGCGACGCAAGGGATTCGCAAGGGATTCGACGGCGCACAATAATCTGCCAGAAGCTGCCAGAGGCATACGAGGACAAGCTGGTCGAATTCCAGCGCTATGTTACCCGTATCCAGCAGCCGCATGGCTACATGTTGGGACAGATCGGCAACGCGGATGAAACGGCGGTGTGGTTCGACATGCCGTCGCCCACCACAGTGTGCGAATGCGGCGCAAAAGAAGTAAAGCTTCTTTCTACGGGGAACGAGCATTCGCGCTTCACGGTGATGCTCGCGTGTACTGCAGACGGCAGAAAGCTGCCCCCATACATAATATTCAAGAGGAAGACGCTGCCGAAAGAGGCTTTCCCGCGGGTTGTCGTTCGCGTGAATGAAAAGGGCTCTATGGACGAGGCCCTCATGCTCAATTGTATTAGAACAGTCTGGAATCGGCGACCCAGCGCACTCCTGCGGTGTCCGAGCATGCTCGTTTTGGATGCCTTTCGCGGGCACTTGACCGCAGGTGTGAAGCAGGCACTCCGCGACGGGAGGGCGGAACTCGCCGTCATTCCGGGAGGCACGACGTCAACACTTCAGCCACTGGACGTCGTGCTCAACAAGCCCTTTAATGACCGTGTCCGGGAACAATATAAACACTGGATGGCCGGCGACAACCCGACGACCCCAACCGGCCGGCCAGGCAGGCCGCCTCTCGCCACTGTGGCCACATGGGTGTCGCAGGCTTGGCGCTCGCTGCCCGACGATATGGTGGTGCGGGCATTCAAGAAGTGTTGCATTAGCAATTCCTTGGACGGCACCGAGAATGACATATTGTGGGACGCAGCCAGTGAAAAGCACTCGTCTTCGGACGAGAGTTCAGACAGCTCAAACGAATTAGCAGGTGACGAGTCTGGTGGCACCACTAAATAAAATGAAGTTTTGTGCCTTATAATTTTTATGTTGACTTCTTTGCTTCAATGTTAGGGGGTCGACCTATATTCCGCCTCGACCTATATTCCGCATTGTACAGTATACTACGTAGCAGACCACAGCTACATGCAACTGTAGTGTATATGCGCAGTGTTTGCTTTGTGCACAACAGGGCTTCAGCGGGTGCTTGCACTCGTATGCTCCAGTGTGGCCGTGCTTCATGGTGTGGTCCTGCTTTTTCCTGGACCAGCTTCACCAGCCAGCCACATCCAACTTGCAAATTTTGAAGCACTGTCAATAGCTCATTATTAAGCAAAGTCTGCCAAGTCATCTAACCAAGAGTGGCCAGGAGTGAGCATGCGCTGTCAAGCATGCATGTGGTCTGAGCTTAAGTTTTGCATGGTTTGAGGCTATTGTATGTTCAAACTAGTCTAAATGCTCCAGACCCAACGTCTATGACATCAATAAGCAGGGTGGCCAGTTTAATTCCTACCTAGGCGGCTGTGGCCGAGTGTGAGCAGACAATAGTTAGTTTCTTCCAGAAGTATGTATGTAATTCTTACCAAAATTTGAGATTTTCGCTTACTTCAATCAGTTTATTAAACTTAGTCAATAAATATGCACATTAACAGTAGGAAGAAGCATACCGGTCCTACCACCCTTCTTGATTGGCCTCAGCTGTTGACCAATAGCAGTCGCGCATGGGGATCTGCTGTATTACGAAATAAAGTATAGAGAAAAGCGAGGAGCAGGCTTTTGTTGAATAGAGATTGTTTGAAAAAAAGTGACCTTGTGCTCCGCTTGTGAGCTCCACGTGCCGCGCACAACTGCAAAACTTGGCTAAGATGTTAACAGCAGTGGGTTTCTATCCATGGGTTCTTCTTTAACCAAGTTCAAGGGGTCGTTCAAGGCCCCTTTAGAGAACCTTTGATGCTAACATAGTTCTCAAACTCATGAGTTGTAGATATGGAATTTGCAATGGCAAAATAAATATTTAGTCAAATTTTATTAAACTTTCAGGGCTATTCCAATGATGTGAAGATAGCCAATGGGTGACTGTGGGAAAGTAGAGCTTTGGTCCTTTGAGGGCGTGCCTTGGTAACATTGTTGTGTATATAAGTGAATAGCTGTTTCTCTGCACTTGTTGGTACACCGCCTCATCATGATAGTTTTGGGACCTATGAAGGTTTAGATGTTGTGGTGGAGCGCTTGGAAAGTATTGCGCTTATCTTGTTCCGCCGCCCTCTCCCACTGTGTTTGGTGCAGGAGAGGGCTCTGGAACCACTACAAATGTACTGGCTAACAGTTCTGTTCTATACAGATTTGTGCAATGGGACAACAGACACTTCCTAAATATCCTCACTGCAACAAGAATATAGTACCTTCAAGTGCATAATTCCTTTAATAAAGTGAATAGCTTTCTAAAAGCGTTCAGTCATTCGCTGACATTAACAATTGTCGTGGATGGTTTCTGCGGTTTTCTTAATGCTCGCTATTTGCCCAGCCTCAGCTTTCAGTGTTGTGTATGTGGTAGTTTTTAAGAATATTGGATGTTCGCAGGTTGGGGGGTATGCTGGTGTTTAAAGATAGTTGATTTTTTATTTGTTTGTTCCTTGTCCTTTTTTTTCTCTCAGGCCCTTCTGAAAAAGCATGAGGCCTTGATGGCTGACTTGGATGCATTTGGCAACTCGGTGGAGGCCTTGAAAGAACAGGCTCAGCTGTGCAGGGTAAGATAAGAACATGGCTGATCTTTAATATATTAATCTCAGGGGATTAATGTTGATCCTGTCTTTTTCTTTTTTTTGTTGAATACAATGTCCCTGTGTTTGACTGAAGACCACAGGAATAAAATGTAGTAGTTCAGAAAGCATGGTATCCTTACAGTGCTTTAAGTGGTAATTATTAGGGGTGTGCAAATACCGAATAGTAGATTTCGAATCGAATCAAGAAACAAATGCTGAATATTGGATCGAATATAAAAAATTCTCGCCATATTTAATACTACTTACAAAAAAATTTTGGCGCTGCACCTGCTCAGAAGTCTCCTAGCATTGCATAACAAGAATCTAGCAAGCTATCAGTGACACAGGTTCATAGAAATTAATACATACAGCACGGTCTAATCTTGCTTAAGGGAACACCAAATAAGTATGCCAGAACTGTTTAAAGCTTAGTTGTAGTATATGAAGGTCTGGGTAATGTTTTGTTTTATCTATAGAATTTCTGTTCAATAGAATCGAGTGCTTTCTTTCCCCTCCTAAACTAATGAATTGGTGACGATCCGTTGTACTGAATACCAATGAGGTTCTGTTCAATAGTGGATTTGTGTTTTGAAGCAATCTTATTTATTGCATAGAAAGTTTTGCTTCCCAATTTTTTTTCTCCACAATGTAGAAGGGCTGTCACAACTTTGCAGCAGGTGGGTTAACGTGAGGCCAATTTGCAGCACAGACTAAAGGATCGCGTGTCACGTGACTCGTATTGCCAGCACCGACAGCAAAGAGCAGGCACCCATCCGCACCATTTCATTGTCAGGTTTGGTGTGATTTGCCACCGGTCAGAGATTCTACAATCTGCAGGGTCACGTCAAGTTCACATGGCACCCCCTGCCTCCACCCCATTCATGTTTACCCACTGTCTTTGCCAATGCATGCAACTGGGCCATGACACTATCGTGCCCGCTGTGTAAATCCAAAGCTAGTTTTGTGGCGAGTTGCTCAAAGCTACAAAAAAAGGGGGGGGGGGAGGGGGGCTACTGTGAAAGCACTAAAGGGAAGACATTGAGAAATTATTGATTCACTTTTGTTTTCTAATGTAGTTTCCCAAAGTAGTCCCCCATGTGGTTCCCCAATGTGTTCCCTTTAGTGCTTTCACAGTAGCCTCTGGAAGTGTTGTAAAAAAGGGGGGGAGGGGGGGCTACTGTAAAAGCACTAAAGGGAACACATTGAGAAACTATTGATTCACTTTTGTTTTCTAATGTAGTTTCCCAAAGTAGTCCCCCATGTGGTTTCCCAATGTGTTCCCTTTAGTGTTCCCCAATTTTTTAGCGGAAACACACACATTTAGAATCATCACAATCACTTTATTTACTCCATTGACGAACAAGGTGATGGTGTCGCTTCTTCTGTTTAGCTTTGGCCTCGCGTTTACAAAGATCGGCGTCTTCTTGCCACTTTGCATGCCGAGCATAAAACAAGCAGTACAAACAAGTACAAACAAACAAGCAAAGGGCAGAAAACATGCATTATTTGTTCACTTCGCGTGACAAAAGTATGTTATTTTCGCTTCATGCCACGGCAGACTAGCAGCAATGACGGCAGCCTCAAATTCACTCAAGCTACGAGCCAGCTTTTCCGCCAGCCGCCTCTTCTCGACAAACACCCGCATGAGGCTGACGTAACGCACAGTATCTGCCACTGACCGGCCTAAATCGCCCATGCTGTCGCTTTCCTTGTCATCCTTATCACTGTCGTTAGGTGACACTTTGGTAATAACAGAGGCAACGATGGCGAAAAGTAGAACCTTGTAGCTGACATATTTTCGCGGTCGCAGCAGCATTGATGAGCAACTTCTCCTTCGCATTCCAAATGCCACAAGCCGTAGTCACCAGTTGATCCCTCTGGCATGGCAGTACCGACTTCGTGCCACGTTCAATAGCATGAACGATGTCTAATTTTTCCTTTATGCTGAGCACCCGGTTTTGTCCTAGCTTGAACACCACAACACTGGCCACAACGCTTTGGCACGGCACCGAAATGATGTCGATGCTGCTTCACCCTTCCAAGCACCCTCTCAGTTTGCACTTGGAGGCCGTTCTGACCTCCGAGGCTCGTTGTTCTGTCGTGCCAACGTACTGCCATGATTTCGCTACGAAAAGTGGAAGCACTAAGTGTTAACCAATACCAATGCAATAAGCTGGTACGGTTTATGCAGATACAAAACACATTATGTTCAATGCCCGCTGAGTCGGGGATTTGACTTTACTACTTTTAAAACGAAACTGCTGTTTAAGGGGTGACACAAGTCTTAAAAACCAAAAATCGCGCAAAAGAAAACTATTTTTGGGAACTACTTGTTTTGGCATCTGTAATGCCTAATCTACACTGTATCAAAAAGATTTGCCCAAAAACGCACTCTAAGGGTCTGAAAAAAATTATTTTGTCAGTGTGCACGGCGAGAAACGACGTCAAAATCTCGCAGAAACACCGGAGTGCACGACGTTGTTTCTCGTCTTTTCCGCCGCTGAGCGCCGTCACCTTGGTATTGTTCGAAAACTCAAAGTTCTGCCTCTCAGTTCCCTGCATCCTCACCCACAATGGCTGCATAGAAAAAGCACAAATGTAAAACAATTGGGGGCTGGTCTGACGAAGCTCGCGATGCACATGTCCCTCCTATTAGCTCAGCGCGCCAGTGCACTGAGAGGCGCCTTTTGATTGGCTGTTGCTATGGCAACCAGGCCTAGCAGACGACCTCGTCTAACCGCCTCCCCTTTCTTGCCGTAGGAAGAAGTAGACTACTTCCTACGGCAAGAAAGGGGAGACGGTTATCCCAAGGTTCAGACGAGCCGACAAGATCGCGCCGGAGATAAGTCGCTGCATCGCGCAATCTCGTACCGCATCGGCAACAATGCAACAGCGAAGCTAACCATTTTCCTCAGTCCCCCCATGTAGGTTTACTTTGGAGACCGCAGACGATGTGCCAATGCCTATTCCCGTGCCTCTCGCACATACGTGGGTTTGTGTTGGTGCATTCTAGATTCTGTTACGAGCCTCTACGTGTGCTGTGCCTAATGTGTACATGAGCAGAATAATTTTGCATTGCTAATTATATTGTAATTATTATTTTCCGGTTTTTAAGCTTCAGATTTATATTTTCCCTGTTTTTTTTCAAGTATAGCTTTTTTAATGTCTAAAATTTTGAGATCAGCACTGTGTTCTTTCTACTCATTCAATTCTTGTCATTTTTTTTCCTGAATGCGTGCAAGTCAGAGAGTGTACAAAAAGTGTGACATAGTGTCTTAGCACTTAAATATTTTGAAATCCTGTAGAAATCACCAACAAGAATTCACATTCTTAAAGCTGCAACTTTAGAATTCCATAACTTTGGCTAAAGTACAGATACAAACATCCAAGTACTAACTTGCAGTATTTGAACATCCAGGAACACACCTGCTTCATTTTAGCTATGTTGTTGCAGTACATTTTTTGCAACTCACATCCCAATTTTTTAACGCAGGAAGAATTGTAACTACTTCCGTTATTAACCTCAGAAAAAAAATCTAATTAAATATCTATAAGCAGCACACAAGATTGGATGTGTCCTGAAAGTTTCATGTGTGTAGAGCGAGTATCAAAAATGGTTATTCTGGATTCCATGTTCGCTCATATTTAATACTGTTTGTTTTTTGTACTTTTCTTAAAACACAAATTTTGGACTCCATGTAATATCCTGGCCTCGATATCTTAACACCAAGAACAGATAGCACTAAAGATATTTTTGCAGAACAGAGCCTAATGTATACTCTATGCAGTATACAGTCGACTCCCGTTAATACGAAGTTCACGGGGACCGCAAAAAACTTCGAATTAAACGAACTTCCAATTAAGCACAAAACACAAAAAACAGCACTTTATTTGTGGCGAAATCAAGTATTTTCTCTAAGAAAAATAGTCGGTCATCTTGCTTTGCTTCTTCTTGCCGAATCGCGCTGCTGAAAGCAAGTTCTGCAGGCTGTAGATGTGGCGGAACGCTTCTTCTGCGTTACCTTCAGCGGCAAAGAAGCGCTCCGCGAGAGCAAGGCCCGCAGCTACATCGGCAGCCTTATGTTGAATTTCAATGGCAGATCCAGATCAAGTTTTTCTGCTCTGTATGGAGCAATCTTATTCCAATGGCAGAATGGGAGCGTGAGCTGTGTGTTCCAATGGCAGATTGGGACCAGCCGCTGATCCCGGATTGCTCCATGAAGCAAAAATATTTTCTCCGCCGAAATCGGCAGATTTGACCGGAAGTCCTCGTAACGTATTTCCTTCACCCGCCTCTGCTTCATGTCACAGTCGCCTGTTTCCGGTCGCGGGCAGCTATGGACGACATGGGAAACGTGGACGCCGCTTCGCGCCGTGCGATTTTGTTTGCGCTCCTAGACAGCTCCGACTCAGACAGTACAATTTCCAAGTCGAGTGATGATTCTTCTGACACGGACAGTGAAATGGGGTGGCAGGTTGCGCTTCCAAGCGCTTCCAAGCGCTTGTTCCTCTCTCTGTCCTAGCGCCCTCTCACTGGATTTTCCTGTACTAAGTGCCCCCGCGGGAGCACACGCATTCCCTTCGCAGATAAGGTGTGAGCAGATGAGAGCGATCTCAGTCGGAGCGACGCGCTCCGTTCGTGATCCGGCCGAGTGCTCGCGATCTACCATTGGAATTCAACATTAGGTTGCGGCTCGCCTTCAACATCATCGTCGCTTTCCTGGGTCACTTCCTGGGGCTGAATAATCTCTACAATTACGATATCTGTCAGCACACCGCACGTTTCGACCGCCTTGTCTACGGTGATGTAATCTTCAAAATTGACGTCCCCAAGAGCATCACCAAAATCAGTGCCGTCAAGCTCGCTTGTTGACGCTTTCTCCGCTGAAATTTCGGAGGCATCCTCCGAAGAAGCTGCCACAATACCGCAAGCCCTGAAGCAGTTTGCGATTGTTTCTTGCTTCACACGATCCCATGCTCGCGCCAACATGTGGATGGCACTAAGCAGGCTCACTTCGTACTTTGTGGAGCTATCCATACACAAAATCATGCGCTCGAGGAGATGCCGCCTGTACAGGACTTTAACATTCTTGATGATGCCTTGGTCCATTGGCTGCAAAACAGCCGTTGTGTTTGCAGGCAAAAATGCGAGGCGTATTGCACTCAAGGCTGGCACATTCACGTGAGCACTGCAGTGATCGACAAGGAGCAACACCTTGCAGTTCGAAGCAGCAAACTTGCGGTCCAATTTGCTTATCCAGCTCTTGAAGATTTCGGCCGTCATCCACGCTTTTTTGTTCGCCTCATAGTCCACAGGCAGCATCTTCACGCCTTTAAAACATCTCAGCTTCGCGGCTTTCCCGATCACAAGTAACCGACATCGTTCCGTGCCAGTCATGTTTGCCGCGATCAGCCCCGGCAATCTCTCCTTGCTGCGTTTGCCCCCAGCACAGTCGTCGTCCTTGAATGTCAGGGTCTTCTCTGGTAGAAGCTGATAGAAGAGTGCAGTCTCATCCGCATTGAAGATGTCTTCCGGTCTGTATTCGGCGAGATATTCACGCAGCTTTCCGTCCTTCCACGTGGCGCATGTTTCCTGGTTAACGGACGCCTTTTCACCACACACGCTCTTGAAAATCAGGTCACGGCGATCTTTAAAGCGCGTCAGCCATCCATCTGACGAAACGAAGTCATCGATACCCAACATTGCTGCAAGCGTTCGGGCTTTCACCGCAACGATGTCTCCGCTGAGAGGAAGTTTGTTGCTTCTGGCCTCCCTAATCCAAACCAGCCGAGCCTTCTCCAACACTGGGTAAGCGCCAGTGCGCATTCGCTTCCGAGAAGTCTTGAACTTGTCGTTCTGAAATGCATCCATTATTGTGCGCTTGTTCTTGATGTAGTTTGAGAGCGTGTTCGGCTTGATCCCGTACTTCCGCGCTATGTCTTGTTTGGCGGCACCTCCCTTCTCAACTTCCTTCAAAACCTCGACTTTCGTTGCCAGGTCGAGCGTGCGATAAGAGCCACGGTTTGCCATGGCTATAAACTGTGCGACCAGGTACAGTCAATTCCGAATCACCCGTGGAACAACCTAGCCTACGAGCTACTCGCACAAAGGCGCTCGACCAACACACGCCTCGACATACGCTGCGCACGCTGCAAAACTAATCTCGCACAATCTCGCTACTGCCAGTATGCAGCGCTGTGTGCACCTATGGCACCCGCGTGGCCTCCGCGATCAGCTCCGGCCACGTGCGGCAGCCGCGCGTGGCCTCCGGCGGGAGCCGCTTCGCCTCCCGCCGGAGTTGATCGCGGAGGCCACGACAGCCGTAGCAATGAATAATCGCGCCGCTCCAAGAAGGATGGCGTTGCGGGCGGCTGCGGTGGCGATGACACCAACGCGGAGCACGGAACTGTTGCAACACTTGAAAAATTGCACATTCTACCAAAGAATGACGGTCACCTTGAGGATCCTGGCTGAAAATTAACTTCCAATTAAACAATATTACTGGATGAGGACTTAGAATTACCGAGTGATTTCTTCTGTAGGATTACATGCAAAACTGACGGGACCAGCACTTCACTTCTAATTAACCGAAAATTCCAAAACGGCTTCGAATTATCGGGAGTCGACTGTAGCAAGCAAATTTTTTTGTTTTCACTTTGGAAATTATTTTGCTACAGTTTCTGCCACATAGTCGCCATATATTGTGGGTTTGTATTCAATAGGCTGTAAAATATCTTTTAAGGGTCAAATAAAATATGTGCTTTTATAGCTTTTATGTGCTAGATAGCATTTATGCTATCTAAACATGCCTTACAAATGATCTTTTATTGTGCCATTTATTTTACATTGTGGTCTTAAACAATGGAAGTGAAATGTAGGTCAATTAGTTTCTACAATAAACAACAACAAAACTAATTACATATTTGAAATCAGCTCAGAAATCTTAATAAGACTGCAAAGTTTCATTAATATTGTTATGCGAACAAAGGATTAAGACTGGAGGCTATTTACAAAGTATATTTACAAAAGGGAACTGCAGCGCTGGCCAGTTCAGCCGACAGCCAGAGAGCATTCGTCGTCTTCGTCCGAGCGCCCATGTGCATCGGCCACAAGAAACACGCAATATGCATGTATAAATATTGATGAAAAAGAGAATGACACATTATTTCAATAGCAGTATCCCCCCTTAAGCGGGTAAAGGTTTAACGAGGTTTTACTATAATGGCCTAGGCAGTGTGGCCATGACAAAACTATGCCACTGGCCGTTGTGGTAACGGGCCGCAAGCCAACGTGGAATGCTCGTCGCTAGTATATTTATACAGATGACTCATTATGCGATTGGTCCTGAGGTCACCCGTGTGGATCAGATTGATGGCTGCTGAAGCGCCGTGAAATTCTTCGCTGCGTATCCAACATGATCTGCATGCCTATCGGCGGCAATTTGGCTGTTCTTGGCTTTACAAAATATGCGCTGCTAATGTTTTTGATGTTGACCCAGACAAAGCTTCTAACGGCCCCGGCCGACGTGATGCCAGGGGTTGTGTGTGCTATTCCCGCGTCAAGCTGATGTCGGGGAGCGCTTGCAATGACAGTCCACTACAGCGTCAGCCGGGGCGATCCGTCGGCTGTGCATTCAATGGTCTCTGCAGGGAAAACAAAGGGAAACGCTCGCTTGGGCGGCATCGACCACAAGGGGCTCCGCGGCACATGCGGCATGTGGATCTATGATAATCTATTTCACTGAATATGTTAAATATTTGATAAATTGAATAGTAGATATTCAATTCGTGCATTGAATTAGTCGAACGTTCACTGTTCGATTTGATATGGGGATATTCGATATTTGCACACATGGCATCAAGAAAAGATATTTAACGTAATTACTAATTATAGTAAATATCTTTCTTGATGCTATGATTTTCTGCAACTCTATTTTCTCTTGCACAATATCATTCTCTAGCTTAGGCATTTATAATAGATTTCATCATTCTTAATTTATTTGTTACTTTGTAGTCAACTTTGTGATACTCATTTGCATTTTGTAATGTTAACCCTTTGACGGTTTTTGCCGTACATGTACGGCGGCAGTTTTCTGTCCCGCAAGGTCTTCGCCGTGCGGGTACGGTTTCGACCCTCTGTTTGAAATTTCGCGCCATAATGACGATGCACGCTTACTGGGAGGTGCTACCTTCTTGGGGAGATAAACAGAACTGACTTCAAGCTTCAGCGCGTCGCGTAGACTGCGGACACACCCCTTTTGCGGTTTCGGTTTCGCCGCGTGATCGCAACGGAGGCACGCGAAACGTCATTTTTCTCTTTGTCGGCACTCTTGCAAATGCTGTGGAAGTTGATTTCTATCTTGATTGGCGCTGCTCTTAGCTTGTTTATAACCGCCGCTCGCGAGGTATTCTCGCTATCAGCGGCAACGCGCTTTCGCGGTTTCGGTTCTGCCGCAACGGAGGCGCGCGAAACGTGATTTTTATCTTTGTCGGCACGCTATCGCAGGGGCGGCGGAAGTTGATTTCTATCTTGATTGGCACGGCTCTTAGCTCGTTTATCGCCGCCGCTCATGAGGTATTCTCGCTCTCTGCGGCTGCGCGAAGACTCGCGTTTCAAGGA
Source organism: Dermacentor albipictus (assembly GCF_038994185.2). Classification (NCBI taxonomy): domain Eukaryota; kingdom Metazoa; phylum Arthropoda; class Arachnida; order Ixodida; family Ixodidae; genus Dermacentor; species Dermacentor albipictus. The sequence goes on from NC_091821.1 coordinate 87,496,956, forward strand.
GTACCACACTCTGAAATACTATTGAACATATTGCAGTTCTGAGTGATGCCGACATCAAAATACTGTTCCCTAATTTTTTTTACTATTTATTCCCGACTTTATACATCTTGTACATTCAATATCCGCAAAAAAATAATTTGACCACCCGGGAAAGTTTTTTTCAAAATAATTCGACCCTCAGAGGGTTAATTTGTGCTGCATAGTTATACGTAACATCAAATATATTTCTGCTCTTCTCCCTTGTAGTATCTACAGTCAGTCCAATTTTTCGGGTTACCTACTGCGAAAATGCGTGTAAAATCGAGCAGTTTGAAAAAATGAATGCATGCGTTCCACTGCCCCCCATGAGCCAAATGGCCACAACCAAGTCCAGAAGAGCCCTGAAGGCCTGCCAGTACAATTATTAGGCGTCTCTGTGCTCATACTGTGACAGGCGACGGCGGGTGCATGCATGTATAGTTAAGGAATAGGTTTTAACCCTTTGAGAGTCGAATTATTTTGAAAAAAACTTTCCCAGGTGGTCAAATTACTTTATTGCGGATCTTGAATCTAGAAGATGTATAAAGTCGGGAATAAATAGTAAAAAAAATTAGGAACAGTATTTTGATGTCGGCATCCCTCAGAACTGCAAAATGTTCAATAGTACTTCAGAGCAGTACTCCTTGAAACATGGGTCTCCGCACAGCGCCTTATCGCAAAAACCGCAAAAGCGCGTTGCCGCAGAGAGCGGGAATACATCGCGAGCGGCGGTTATAAACAAGCTAAGAGCAGCGTCAATCGAGATAGAAATCAACTTCCACCACCTTTGCAAGAGAGTGCCGACAAAGAGAAAGATGACGTTTCGCGCATCTCCGTTGCGATCGCGCACCGAAACAGAAACCGCAAAAGGGTGTTACCGCAGTCTGCGCGACGCGCTGAAGCTAGAAATCAGTTCTGTTTATCTCCCCGAAAAGACAGCGCAAATTTCAAACGCTTCTTGTAAGCCCTAAGAGGTGGCAGCACCTCCCAGTGAGCACGAATCGTCATAATGGCGCGAAATTTCAAACGCAGGGTCGAAACCGTACCCGTATGACTAAGACCTTGCGGGACAGAAAACCGCCGCTGTACATGTACGGCGAAAACCTTCAAAGGGTTAAGTCCCGTGACAGTGGTCCCTTTGCACTCTTGGTGTGCTTCACTACAATATATTGCACATGCTTGACCACGTAACACAGCTATATTACGGTAAAACTGACTTTCGGGGACAGGCATTGTGCAACGTTTTAGGGATCTCAGTGCTCATACAGTGACAAGAGAGAAACGGCAGGTGCACACATTTATAATTGGAAAAAACATGTCTCATGACAATGACTCCTTTGCAATCTTGGTGTGCTTCACCGCACTACATTTTGTAACCTTGACTGCTTAACAACGCCGTATTGCGGCGAAGCTGACTTTCAGGAACTGACATTGTGCAATGCTTATAGACCCTTGCCATGCCTTCCGCGCTTCGACGCCATCAGCATGGGTGACGAAGGTAGAGTCAGCGCCATTGCCGACAGTATTGAATCCTTAAAATGAAAAGCACTGCACTGAATAGCAGGAAGCTTGATAGCAAATGGCGGAACAGCTAGGCTTAATGACAGCACAAAGCGACTACTATGGCTGCCAGTGGATCGGTGTGCAAGAGCGCTGGTTTGAGGCTGCGATATAATCAAAATGGCACCGGTGGTGGCTTCAATTAATGCCGCTTCGGACCTGTGGTCATGGCAAAAAGTCCAAAAAGAAAAAAAAAACAGATGATGAAGGGTCTCAGCATCCAGAAATTTCAGGCGTCCTTATACATTGGCTCTATGAGGTGCGTGGCAGTGCCACAAATGCATCCGAATTATCAGGCGTGATGTCCAAAAAAACGGGCATCTCCATGACTGTAGTCAATGACAGATTATTTATTTATTTGTTTCATTTTTTATTTTATTACATTAGCTTTGTCATTACATTCTATTCCACTTTAAATTTTTTCACACGAGGTCTTACAGACTAGTGCTTTGACACTTGCTTTTGTATGTTGTGAATGTTCATTGTTACAAATGTATGAATGAACTGAAACATTATTGTGAGTACGTTACCAAGCACAGTTCTACTGTACTTAGTCGTTATGCTAGCAAATCAATCATGTAAATATAATATGTTCTGTTGAAGATGTACCATAAAAATAATGAATTTCCTTACCACCAAAACCAACCTTAAAGGGGTCCTGAAGGCTGAAGCACTTTTTTGAAATTCAAAAAACATGTTCAAGTAAGTGCTGTACCTGTCAAGGAATATCTTACAGAAGGAATTTCTTTAAATCGCCTATACGAAGAGTGCAATGTTTCTTATCCCATTCTCCCTCAACTCATTTATTCTTTGGGGGTAGCGTCAGTAACCATGTCCCACCTATGATGTCTGTCACTAAGCTTCAACTTTTTTTTCCACATTGCATTCATGGTAACCTCTACTTCGGGTCATCACGAGCAGTGCCACCTGAAATGCTGAGAGTGGGAGCTACACTGTGGTGTTGCTCCCACCAACATTGAGAATCTGTGGTCAGGCCAGGCATAGTTTCCTCTAAAAATAATTAGAGGGAACTCTAGCGCTAGTGTCTACAGAAGCTGGAAGTATTGAGTATGAGAATAATGGTTATCCAGCATGGGAATGATGTCTTGGAAAACAAGCTTATGTTTGGGAGGGGGGTCTCTTGCAGCAGCAAGAAGCCCCTATTGTAGATCAAGCAGGAAAGGAGTTTGTCATGGCCTTGTACGACTACACTGAGAAGAGTCCCCGTGAGGTGTCTATGAAGAAGAATGATGTCCTGGCATTACTGAACAGCAACAACAAGGTTAGTACGTCTGATTCAGTGTAATGCTTAATACCAGGAGACTACAAGGCAATTTGGGCTATCAGTAGTATATCTCAGTTATATTTAAGTATATGTTTTGGCTGGGGACGGGCTGGAATGTCGAATTAAATGTTTGCAAGTCAGTAGGAAGCAGTCAGCACATCACTACATTCACTTTTTCATTATATTTGCCACGGTAACCCAGTGGCTATGGCATTGCATTGCTGAGCTTGTTTTCAGGCTTGATCCCGGCTGTGGCGGCTGCATTTTGATGGGAGTAACTGAGCATGTGTTGGTGGGCTAGTTGGTTAAGCATAATTACAAAGACGGCGCCGAACAAAACACACGAAGAAGGGGAACACGAGACAGCACGTAGGCTGTCTCGTGTTCTCGTGTCTCGTGTTCGTAGGCTGTCTCGTGTTTTGTTTGGCGCCATCTTTGTAATTATTGATGGGAGTGAAATGCAGAAAAAATGGCAGTGTACCATGCATTGTATGCCTAGTAAATAAACCTAAGTGGTCTAAATTAATCCAGTGCCCCCCCACTACAGCATGCCTCATAATCAAATTCGAACCCCGGATTGCGAATATACATATTTTTTTTTCAGTTACGGTATCTGAACAGTCAGGACAGCTGAAAACACATGTTAGCCGCACAATTTCTTTTTGTTTGTTCCCCCCACTCTCTCTCCTTCCTTTTTGGGGGGTTTTTGCATGAAATGTGGGGTATCGTTTAAGAACATTGGCCTTCATGCCTTCACTTTGTGAGCCTAGTTCCAAGTCAGAATCTATATTCATCAATTACAGATCAGGCTTTTGGTCATGTCCTCTGCCTATAACATCCCTGATGCCTCCACCGTTGCTTGCAAAACTCGTATGTTTTTTTCCTTGCTTTAAAGCACGGAAAATACTAAATGATGAGAGTAGTTAATTACTTAAAATAATGTTGTGATGTCCTTCCACTCCTTTTCCATTTAACTTAAACATTCCAGTGCAGTGATCTTACAGAAGCCAGGAGTAGCTGCAGACATGCTGCAGGACCTTACAATAGCTATGTTTTGGTAGTTTTTTGCTGAGCATTTGTTCAGAGCTCAAGAATTTGGCAGATTTCCTTTTTGGTTGTTGCATTGTCTTCAATGCATCTAATTAATTTATTGAGCTTTCTTGATTAATCTCACACCTTAATTGCATTGAAAACGCGTATATCAAAAGGACAAGTCATCTTCATTTCTTCTATTCTTAACTGCCAAAGTGGCTTAGTGGCTATCGCATTGCGCTGCTTCTGGGGTCTCATGTGTGTCCTCAGGACAAAGGAACAACAACACAGTAGCACAAACTCGCAAGGGCATTTATAGCACCTTTTATACACCCATGCCAGCTAGCTGTATTATTACCAATAAAACATGCCGATCCAATTTTTTGTGGCAACGTACATGCTGCATGGTGATATTTTTCGGCGTTTGAATAAAGCCCGCGAAATATGGAGTAAAACCATGTGACTGTGCTCGTGCACTATCGTATTGTAGCGCTCTCAACTGTGTGTTGAGCCTATCACTTATCAGGCACGATGGCACTTCCTTTCTGTGTGCCACCGCCAAAGGTGCTGACGCACTGTGAAGCCAATACCTAGAGCCGTGGCCACTCACTTTGCCACAGTCCGCGCGCATGGTTCTTTCACACAAATCACAGTTGAGAGCGCTGCAATACTATAGTGCATGAGCTCAGTCACGTGGTTTTATTTCATATTTTGCGGGCCTTCTGCAAACGCCAAAAAAGATCACCACGTTGCCACAAAAAATTGGATCGGTCATTTCTGAACTACAACACAACAAAATGCACTTGGTCCTACAGTGGATATTAAACATTTTGCATAATTTATCTTAAAGTATTTTTTATATTCCACTTGATCAGTTAATTAACTAAGGAACGCCACGTGATGGGCCATCTATACGCTGTTGGTTTCATTCAGCTGCAGCTAACCACTTCTTTGAAATCCTTTGCACAAATTGCCTGAAACACCCTGTAGTTTATGTGTGTGTGTGTGTGTGTGTATATATATATAATATATATATATATATATATATCTCAGTTGGTGGTAAATGTCATATTCACTCATGTAAAGGTGTAGGGTATGGATTATACACAAGTCGGGCCTATGCCGAATTGCCGATGCTGTGTACTGCAACTGCTAACTACTCATAAAATTTTTATAGCATTAATATATTAGGAGTGCTTGAATAGTCAATTTTTAAAAATATAAATTTGATTATTAAAGAAAAATGACCTTCAGTGATCAGGTTCCAAATATTTTCTGATTTCTTAACAAAGTGAAATATAGTTTGTTTGCAGTTCGTCTGGGAAAAAAAGCTTATTTACATTATTTGATGCATGCATGTTAATGTTCAATGCATACACTATTTCGATCCTGTCGTTCCTTCATATCATTTCACATCTTATGGACCATAACTATATTTGGCAGCTGTGTTTTGTGATGCTGACAGTTGTAAAATGTGTGCCAATGCACTATTGTAAAAAGCCAGCACATGCATTCCTGCTAAATTGAGTGCAGATAATGAATGTGGAGTGGCTTGCTTCTATACAGGACTGGTGGAAGGTGGAGGTGAATGACCGGCAGGGCTTTGTGCCAGCAGCCTATGTGAAGAAGGTCGAGGCTGGCTTGTCGGCAAGCCAGCAGCACCTAGCAGAAGGCAACAGCATCGGTGCACGCCAAGCACAGATTGAAGCGCAGTATGGCAACCTGATGGCCCTAGGTCGCAGTCGTGTTGACAAGCTGGCTGAATCCTTGCGTGCCTACCAGCTGGTGCGAGAGGCTGCTGAGCTTGCCCAGTGGATCAAGGACAAGGTATTTTTTTTACAGGCTTAGTGCAGAGATAACATCTGATTTTATCTTTAAGCTGAAGATATTTCTGGCTGTTTTCTTTTGCAGGATGCCAGTTCCACATAGGTGACCTGCATTGTGATGCCATATATGTTGTTGCCTCTATTGTCACAGACTTAATGTGGATTGAATAACTTGGTGACAGAAAGGGGCTAGAAAAAAAAAACAAAGCTATTGCTTTGTACAATCATTGCTTTATACTTCAGGCATTACCATAGCTTAGCCACCTGCACTAGCATAAGCAGTTGGAGAAACACAGGCATTTGTTGGCACATCTTGGTTCTTAGGGAGTATCATGGAAAATTTGTCACCAGCTTTTTTTGCAAACAAAACGAGAAAATTATTTACATTCACAAAATTAACTTCACAGACACTTTCAAAAGTTTGGTACTTTGCAGTTATGTGACTAAATGTTTCTTTACTGCAAAAAGCTTGTTTTCTTAATAAAGTAAACATCAACTTATCCGATTCCTCCAAATTTGATTTCTCTATTAATTTAATCCCCATCAAATTTCCCAGTTGGCCATTTGTTTTTTCTATCGTGAAATTGGCTTTACAGGATAATTCAAGCTTTACTGGTTGGCGCAGATGCATGTGATTCAAATGGTGACCATAATATCTGCAGTGTCTATCATAGCAGTGCTAGAGCACAGTAAATGCACTGGAAGGCACGTTTTCTTCTGCTGAAAACACCCGTTTTCGGTCTGCCCTGGGAAGGTTTTCATGCAGAAATGGCAGCTCGCAATGAATGATTACCGTATTTACCAGATACTAATGCAAATCTTTCTTCCAAGAAAATTTGTCCAGTACTGCTTCCCTGTGTGGTGCGGTGGGATATGAAGCCAAAACTGCATTTCCAACAGCCTACCATCAGAGACAGCGCCATTGCCATGAAAAGGTGGCAACAGAACAAGTTCTCATGTAGGATGGCAACAATTATGCACAACCTTTTCTCTTTGATAAGAAAAGCTGCTAGTAATCCAGAAAACCCGCTGTGGTTGCTTAGTGGTTATGGTGTTTGGCTGCTAAGCACAAGGAGGTCGCCTCATCAAATCTTGGCCACGGCAGCTCAATTTCAGTTGGGGGTCAAAAGCGAAAACATCCGGGTACTTATTAGATTCAGGTGCACGTTAAAGAACCCCAGGTGGTCCAAATTTCCGGAGTCCCCCACTATGGCGTACCTCGTAATCAGAAAGTGGTTTTGGCACGTAAAACCCTATAATTTAATTTAGCAATCCAAAAGATGCTTAGTTTATGGGATAAGCCAGTGGAAACAGTCATATCACATGTTTTAGGCATTACATAGAATTGCATGCATTGCAGGGCAGGCTAGTGAAATTGTTAGTGTAGGCATAATCCATGATCTCATTTGCAATTATTGTGGAGTCATTCAATAAACGCTGATTATCAAGCGCACAATGGATGGTACAGAGGATGACATGTGATCCATATTCAGTGGTAAAATGCCGTCAGAGGGTGACGATGATGGACATCAGGCGTAAATAAATTTCCATTTTGTGAATGTAAGCTTTGCAGTTTTTTTTTTTTTTCGGAATTAAGGGCATCCTTGATTTTTCTTGTTAAAAAAATGGGGTTGGCATTATAAGTATACTTTTAGTCTAGGAGCTCTCATTTCATCTCTACATTGTCATTAGGATCTCTAATGCCATTTCTATGTTAGTAATTTACAGTGAACGCATAAAAAGTGGGTGCATATTGGATTCAGGGCCTTTTCAGAATTGGGTAAATAGTGAAATTAGCAATAATGTGTCTGGGTATGTTTTTTTTGTTTTGCTTTCTATTTAATTCAATTCACTGGATAACCTTTTCAATCACAAATTACATTCTACTGTCAATAAATGTGTGAAATTTACGTACTTTTATGCCAAGGTGCTGGAGACTCCATAGAAAGCAACTCAAGGTGGGATGAGAATAACTCTGGATTTTATAGACAGCTATCATAATTACATAGGAATTAATTATTCATTTATTGTACAGTCTGTCATGCTATGTTTCTTCATTAAAAATAATGAATCACCCGCTCGAATTACAAGCACAGGTTAATTATTGGGTGGAAGCATTGCAACGATGGAAAAAGTTTCGCACTTGCTACCAAAACGCCCCATTTCAAATGTCCCGTCAAACACGCTAGTGCCTTCACCAAAGCGGTCGTCTGAAGCAATAAAATTCACTCAGTAGTGAAATGAGTGTACTTTAGGAAAGCAGAATTTTCAGTTTACTCAAAGCTTAATGTTCGTTGTCTATTCCTTGCAACCACTGCACAGTAATGGCAAAAGTGGCATCCACAAACGTGTACGCCGTGACTGAAGGGGTTAATTCAGTCACTTACATCTGTCCCATAAAGGTCGAATTAATGGAAGTTGACTGTACTGGTATAAACACATGTTTTTCTAGCTTTAATTATTCTGCAGTTGACAGACTTCCAAGAGCGAAATGTGAAAATGTTAGAGATTGGCCTTTGATGGGAACCACCTCGACTGGCATAGGCACTACAGTCCTAACTTCCAATACGAATGGTTCTGTAGCATGGCAAATTAGGCCTGGAGAGAAGTCTGAATGTGACATCTCAGAATGCTGTCTTAAACTTTGTTGTGGGCTTATTATAGGTTAGTATACTTGTTGCTCTGTTCTTGTACTTTTCTTGTCCCAATTCAAAAAGTGTGAAGTGTTGTTTTTGTGACATTTGGCAAAGTGTGGTACCAAACCGTTTACTCCAATAACTTGGCCTCAAGAGACAGTTGTGTGTGTGTGTGTGTGTGTCTGTACACACACACACAGTTCACTCTGGTTACAACGAACCATGATAATCTACAAAACAAGTCTGTTTTATCCAAAGTCCGTAACATCCGAAACGCCTCACTTCCAAAACTTTGGTTGCAATGTGTAACAACGTTATTGCAAAAAGTGAGTGACGAACGTCCAAATTAAAAAAAAGAAAACAACAAAAAAAGTCGCAGTTTCACTCTTGGGACAAAGCATCAATTGCAATAGCAAATTAGTAGACAGCAATGCAAAGTAAGGATAGTAGTTTTATCAGCCGTAGAAAGTTGCAAATATTCACCTACTAACTAATTTAACAACCACGGTGTCACACACGCACAGGTAAACAGATGAAAACATCTCACTCGATGACCGCGGAAAGTTGCTGTCAAAATGTTTGAGTGAGGAAGCGCAGTAGCAACAGTGAGCCAATTGACCTTTGCGCTGTCTTTTGCTTCAACGCAAGCTAAATGTCGAAAGCACAGCGCATACGAAGCTACCGGCACTGGGCACACTTTGTCTACATTGCAGATGGCTTTTAAGATATGGCGCACACGCGGCTGTGCCGTAAGCAGCAGCCGCCAAAGTAGAACCCCTGCCTCTCTTCTCCGACACCTCCTCCTGTGCCTCGAGCACAAAAGAAGACTACGCGCTCCCTCCCTCCTTCCCTCCCTCCCTCGCACGCGATATTGAGCCGCGATCGTCGGCTGACCCTCGCAAGTCACTTCAGCATATGTCGACCCGGCAAAAGTCCGTTTTATACGCCTGATTTTTACAAAAGATTGTTTATAATTCTGTCCACTGTAGCTGATAGTTCGTTGTAGCACGGTCTATTGAAATCAAACTTCGTTGCAAAATGAGAATAGGTAATAAAATAGGTAGGTAAATAGGTAAAATAAAATAGGTAGAGCAAACTAAGGTTGAAATATAGTCCGTTATATCCCAAAGTCTTTTGTATGCGGGTCCGTTGTAATGAGTGTAGACTGTATATATATGTTTACTCCAGACTGATAAGCCAAATTTGTAAATTCTCTTTGAACCTAAGGATTGTAACTTCCACTGTGCTTCGGAAGTTTTCTTGATGAAAATGGTCATTGTTTGAATGCAGGAGCAAGTTGCCCAAGTTCAAGAAGTTGGTGAAGATCTTGAACAGGTAGAGGTTCTGCAGAAGAAGTTTGACGACTTCATGTCTGACCTCAAAGGCAACGAGGTGCGGTTGGGAGAGATGAACAACATTGCCAATAAGCTTATGACCCTGGGCCAGACAGAAGCTGCTGTGAAGATTCAGACACAAATTGAGGTAATCCTCTTTCAGAGATGAGTGTCACAATTATTGTGTTGTATTGTGGCTATTCAAGAAGAACGAAAAGGCTGTTGTCATCTTTCCACTGTGTTGCATTGCTCCATGTGCTATGAAATTTCAGTTGTGTTTAGATAATGGTAGATGAACACACAAAAGTGCGAAAATAATAGCATACTGCAAAGGTAGCGTTACTAGCACTGAAGTCTCCTGTTACATATCCCAATGCTATCTTTGCTATCTATGTTTGGGGTTGGCGTAGATGTAGCCTTCTGGCTGAATGCCTGCCTTGGCTGCAAGAGGTCATCATGAGCTGAACACCCCTTGCTTTCTTCAGTTATGAATTTTGAGCCACAGCACTTTGACCAGCAGCTGTCTAAGCTGGAGAGGCAGGCTCTTATAATGCTTCGAGAGCCTGTTGTTAATATGAGAGCTTGTGCTAATGGCAAGCTTGTCATTTCAGGACCTGAACCAGAAGTGGCAGCACCTGCAGGAGGTGACGCAGGAGCGTGCTCAGCAACTTGGCTCTGCCCATGAAGTACAGCGCTTTCACCGTGATGTGGATGAAACAAAGGACTGGATCCAAGAAAAGGATGAGGCCTTGCTTGCAGACGACTGTGGCAATGATCTTCGCAGTGTCCAGACCCTGCAGCGCAAGCATGAGGGCCTCGAGCGCGACTTGACTGCTCTGGGAGACAGAGTGAGTTACTGAGCCTTCCCGTTTCCACACGAGTTCGTGCAGTACAGCTCTAACAATTCGCTAGTCTTGTTCAGGGCTGTTAATGAAAGCATAAAATGTTCTGTCTTTTTGTTAGTCTTGTACAGCTTTCATTGCTGTGTACACAAGAGGACGAGACTACTGTTTTGCTTGCCACGCAACAAGTTTTTTGTGTATGTTGGCTGTTAGATGCCATTTTAGTGATCTTACTTAATAAAATGAAACTGCATTGATTGTAAATGGCCATAAACAAGCTTAGACCGCATGCAGTCAGCAGGTGAGAATCTGAGTTGCAGCCCTTAGAAACATGCTCTCACACAGGGGGTTTATCCCATATTTTTAATTTTTTTTAACAGTCTCACTGAACACTTATCCTCACACCCGCATGTGCTTAGCCTCCACAACCCCCTGCAGAAATGCAAATGGATCGGAGCCCTATGCCACAGCAGTATTGTTGCCCGTTTTTGATTTTCAATCGCTCAACGCCCAAAATCATGGTGTCTCCGTATGCCAGCTTGCAAAGGAATGCCTTACAGCCGGTGGTGTCTGGTTAAAAGTTCATATCGCAGAAAACTAGTGACATTTGTGGGCAGTAAAGCGACAGGTTTGATGGCACCACCAGGAAGTGCAGGCACAAAATCTTAACGCTTGGAGCCATCTTTTCCACATAGCAACAGTTCTATACTTCCGTTGTAAAATTGTGAATTTGAGGAATTGATTGGGGAAGTAAGAATCCATGGGTGTGTAGCTTTCGGAAATTACAGCTGTACTGCTTTCTTCTGTTGTAGATTCACCAGTTGGATGACACAGCAGCACGCTTGGTGAACACACATCCAGAATCTACGGAAGCTATGATTACCAAGAAGCAGGAGATCATTCAGGAGTGGACCAGGCTGACTGCCAAGGCCAAGGCACGCAAGGAGAAGCTGCTCGACTCCTACGACCTCCAACGGTTTCTTGCAGACTACAGGTACAGTAGCTCGTCAGTCTGACATACCCTGGACTCTTCTGCATTATGCTTTATCCATAAAGCTTTATGGCACTGCTAGCTTGTGTCCATCAGTTCTTGCTTGCTCTGACTTTTGACTGAAAACTGGAGTTTTTTGCAGCGTTTCTGTGTAAACAAAATGAGTATGAATTTCGTTGTTTCATTTCATAGGATATTACTAATTTAGCCACCTTTCAGCTATTTTGGTATAAAATTTTCTTGTTCATATATAACTTATCCTCTTCTGGCGAAGACATTCAAGCAGCTTGTCGGCAGACCTGGCGAAAAGGAAACTAGAAAAATAAGCTAGCTTGCCCTTCCTTTTCTAAGTGAATTTCATTAAACTTTGTTTTCATGTCTTAAAGTACAGTTACTATAGCATTAGAATCCAGAGGAATGGAATGAGATAGAAAGAAGGCAGGCTCTGACTGCTGTATAAGTACGGGCCTTTAACATAGTAATTACAAGCTAATTAATGAGACTTTGTCAACTTCTCTAATAGCTACTACAACTGGTGCAGCACGACCTGTGTCTGCCTATGAGGCCTAAATGCAAAGTCAGAATGGACTTGTACTTGGCAGGCTGTACATGTACTGGCAGGTACTTCGCAAGTGAATTGCATTGTATACTTCAGATGAATTTTAAAGCGATACCCTGTGGCGCAGAAAATCCGGCGGCGGCAGGGCTGTTCAGGTGTTGACCATGAGCAAACATTTTCTACCAATCATAGTGCAGTGCGGCACGTTTCTACCAATCGCAAAGTGGTGCTCGGTTCCTTGCAGCCCCACCAGATGGCGCTCAACTCCACGGCAGCGTAAGCCCCCTGAAAACTCAGCTCCAGGCACAAAAAGACTCCTGCAAACGCCAATGGGCCGAGCACTTCTCAAACGCCTTGGCTATACCGAACAAATTAAGACAGTGGCAGCAACAGCTAACATACGGGATGAGATCCGCAGGCAGCTCAGAGTGAACTCGATACCGAAGAACATGGACCCGAACTTGCACGAAGGCAGGCGGGCAGCACGTGCAGATTACAGTCGCCGACCGATTTTCCGGACTCCAAAAATTCGGACATGCCCGATTATTCAGTCAGCTTCGCGGCACCGCCATTCTCCCCATAGACCATAATGTATAACAACTGCCGAAAGTTCGGACACCTCGCAACCTCTTGTCTGATTTTTCGGACACTCTTTGACCCAACTCGGTCGAGAGCACCATGCACCGACTCAACCCGGTACATGGTTCGACTGGCTGAACGCCATTTTTGTTTTGAACGTAGCTTCCTTGGTGCCCCACGAAGTGGTGCTACTGGAAATTCCCGCTCATCATCGTTTCTGCCTAGTTCGATAGAGTGGCTCTGCAGCAGTTCCGGTTTCAGCTTAGTAAGCCATGTCAAGACAATCCAGCAGCTGTTTGTTTCTTCGCGCGCGACGCTGCGAGCAGGCCGCGTTTTTTCGTTTGTGTGACTGGTGTCGGCGCGGTGGTGTTTGCTTTGCGTGCTGTGTCGAGGTTTCGGTGATTAACGCGGCACACGGAAACATCGCGTCAAGTCTCCAATGGCGCCGACAGTGCCCGCGCAGACTGCGCTGCGGAATGCCGGCAAGCGGGTGCCGGGAGGCCTAAAAGATTTGTCGCCTTCCGATGTGCTCCCTACCGACGCGGAAAATGTTCTGCCGAGACTTGCGCAGTGGTTGCATTGCGATTCCGGACACCGTCTCATTGACAGTTTCACAGGTGCCGACACTGCTGTACTGACATGCGCAGAACTCGACGACGGCTATATCATTCGTCAGGTTTCTGCTGCACCGCCGGACGATGACCGAGTTGGAAGTTGACGCACCATGTGCTACGCTGCCGTCGCCTGCGGAGCGTGTACAAGCAGTGACTGTGCTTTCAGCCGCCTATAGTGACCGTACGACCCTCTCCGAGATTCAGGCTTGTCTGACTGCGCGTAAACGGAACAGCGTGCAACGGCGCATTCACGATTTCTTCAAGCCTACTGCCGAGCCCGAATAAGTGCGTGGAAATAAAGGATTTCATTTTTTTCCCTTAATCTGCTTTTTCGGACACCTGTTTATTCGGACATTTCCGCAGTCCCCGTGAGGTCCGAATAAACGGTCGGCGACTGTACATCCAAAAATGACATGGTGTACGTAAACACAGCCGTCCAAGATACTAAACAAGGATGCAGAGTGACCACGGTCATCAACGCAAACCATTGCGAAATCACAAGCGGCTCAATAAGCCAAAGCACCATGACTGAAGCTGAGAAGCTGCCTGTTGCTCTAGCAACGGCAGAGGGCTTCAGCGCCGGCAAATCTCTAACCATTCTGATTTTCAAGATGCCTGCCGGCATTTCCTGAACGATAGAATAAGCCACCACGCACTCTGTGTACTCCTCAAGATGACAAGTGGCGTATCACATCGCACAACACAACCACAGCCAATCCAACACAATATACTGTGGGTGCCAGGACATGCAGGAATAGTGGCCTCATAGCCGACGTCTCGTGGTTTTCAGAATTGTCGATATCATTGACTGCACAAGCTCGTACTTTGAGTCTTGCAAACTTTGCAGCTTCGTCTCAAGCGACACAGCTATGCCCTTTGTCGGCGCACCTACTGCTGCTTCCATGGTGCATTTCCACTCTTGCTGAGGAAGAAAGGGAGATTGTAGAAAAGGAGGGCAGGCACAGTTCGCTTCTCACTTTTTCTTCCCTTTTTTTTTCTTCCTTTCTTTTTTCTCTCTGGACCATGGCTGTGGACGCTTATCAATGACGCGGACGCAAAGTAGCAGTTGCCATCTTGTGACACTCTGTGCCAAGTTGCGATGCTCTCTCTGGCTTTCACAATCAGCGCTCTGGCGAGAAGCGCTGGATGGTAATGGCGGCAGATACGAACTCGCATAGGCAAACTTTTCACCCCATCTCAGTTAAGGGTAACTTAGCAACACAAATTTCACGATTGTTCTGCATGGAAAACACTGCCCAAAAGGCAGAATTTCGATTGCTATATCTGATATGCGGTGAATAACATATCATTGTGTTTTTTTTTCTCATAGCCCTAAGGCATAAGTTGATGCGCTGAAGTCGACTCATCGTTATAACCAATATATACCATATTTACTCGCATAATGATCGCACTCGCGTAATGATCGCACCCTGAACTTGCCGCAGCGATATGTCATGTGCCAAGTCTAGCTAATAATGATCGCGCTTACCATCTCTCGAATGCTACGCGAACGACTCGTCTGCACGCACCAAACATTCTTAAGTAGATGCCTCATTTCATTACTTTCATCACTTTCCGCACTTACATGGCAAAAAGAGATACAACCAAACTTGCCTTTATTATGGGTAGGCTTTATTATGGGTAGGCTTTATAATGGTTGTGGTCAACAAAAACAAAAAAGGCGCCTTTCGATTCTTTTCATCTGCACTCGTGAGCACGCAACAAATCGCGCGCGGCAATGATAGTAGCCGCGTTTACACTGATACTTTAAAAGTGTACCCTATTCATACGCCAACGCTTGTAACACAGCTAAGATATTCGCCTACCCTTAGCGGAAACGTGCCGTGTTAGGATAGTAGTGGAGACAGATGCCGCAGTTTCCGCAGCACGCCTGCCATGGGTTTCTGTCACTGGCAGCTAAGCGTGCCCATCTGTTTCTGTCCCTTCAAAGTGGACATGGCTACGTTATTGCCGCATACTTGCCGATATTAACGATATTATTCATCACTGATACGGAAGAAACTGTTTCAATGCACGTAATGTACTCAGGAGAAGAAACAAAAAGATTGCGTTTGGCGCGTTCGGCTTGCTCCGCTGGCCGCCATTTTTGTTTTGGTGTCCCGCACCCGTATCCCGCAGCAAACGCGGGATGCGGCAAATTCAGGGGTGCGATCATTACGAGGGTGAAATTTCCCGCGAAAAAAAATTTTTTTTTTTCGCGGGAAATTTCACCCGCGTAATGATCGCACCCCTGAATTTGAGTAAATACGGTAGTTATGTGGGGTATCGTTAGAAGTGGACTGCACAATACCAGCGTCGTGATGAAACGACGAGAATAGTTGAGATGCTACGCATTGATCACGCACGTTTCTACTTAACGCTCGCAATATTCAAGTGAATATGTCATGTGCTTTACGTTCAGTCATTGTGGTACTAAGATGATTAAGTTATGAAGCTGCACATTCTTGACATACGGCAGTCAATTAGGTACATGCAAGTGCAGTCGCCGACCAATATATCGGACACCGATAATTCGGACATGCTCGGTAATTCCGACAGCTTCGCAGCACTGCCAGTGACCCCATAGGCTTACTGTATAAAGACAGCCCATATTTTGCACAGCCGCCAGCTCTACATTCAGGTGTCCGGGCTCTGTCCATGGCTGTAGCATACGCCAACTCTACCTCCACTATCTCCTTTGGCAACCTTGACGAGACGTCAAGTATGGTCTCGAAGATTAGATGCTATATGGTAATCCCCAAGACCTTGGGTGGGCGTTGGTCACAGCACTGCACCTCGGAGATTTAACTGCAAATGCCAATTTTGGAGGCTTTGCCTGAAATGTGAGGTCGCATCAACATCGCACTCATCCATTCTGGCACCACTGCACAAGGCCCGCTCTTGTTTGTTGAATCTGCCTTCCCAACAGCATTCCGCCACTCTGTGATTGTTTGTTTAGTATGCATTCCAGACAGCGCTCTGCTGGTTCTAAGAAGTCTTTCTCATGACGTTATTGGTAGTGCACTTCAAATGGCACCAAGTACTCTCACAATCCGACTACGCAACTGAAGAGCCTGAACTGCCGCCTACCACAATGAGGTTAAATGCAGACATCATTGATGACCTGCTAGGCTGCGGTGTGCCGATTCCTGCCATCGTTACATTTGAAGACTGCAGACGTCAGCAGCGCAGTGCCGTCGTGTGTCAAACTGAACAATGACAAAACAATTGAGCAAGTTCTGCCATTGTCAAACTGCGACTTTAACTCAGATGATGATGTGCCTCTGCACAAAAGCAGTTATAGCTTATATGTTTGGGCTTTACATTTGCAGAGACCTAACATCATGGATCAACAGCATGATGGCTTTAGTGTCCTCTGATGAGTTGGCAAATGATGTGACTGGTGCTGAAGCGCTCTTGGAACGACATCTGGTGAGTTTTGTATTTACCACCTCCATAAGAGTGCTGTAGGAATTTTTTGCTGAGACATGCCATCTAAGGAACCTGTAGGTTAATTAATTGCCTTGATTTCATTCAGTATTTATTCCTTTCATGGACTGTAGTATCAAGGTGAACCGTTCTTCAGCATGCATGTGTGATGGAGTTCAGCTTTTTTTTCTTTTCCTCCTCAGTGAGGTGGCATTTATAGCACTCATGTCAGTAAGATTTCTGCACAATTTTTGTGTAACTGCCACGAAAAAGTCATGGCAAGGTCTTTCGAACTCCTGCAAAAGCCTGCAAAGAATAGTCATCTTAATATTGATGCTTCCTTGCTTGTACAAAATACTGTTGCGTTGAATGCCCCTTGGGCTATTTAGGTTACCTGCCATCTGCCTGCAAGCATACTTATTGAATAACTGGGGTTTCATAGACATAGCCAGAAGATTCTTATTGAAAGCATCTGCTCTGACCACAGATGCTGTCGCTTAGAATCTTCTGGAAAATAGTGACTTTCCTTCTTTGCTTATGATTCAGCAATACTTGGCCGATTCTTCAAGTTCTGGTTGTGACACAAGACGTGTGCAATGGTCATAAAGAGCTATTTTCGTTTGTATGCAGTTTACGTGAATTGTTAAAATTTGTAGTACTAATCTATGATTAATTAGTTTTCCGTTATCACTGTTGCATTCCTATGCAAAACTGTGCTGCTTTGTTTGTTGACTGCTCTGATTTGCAGGATTTGGGAGGTGTTCAGTGCTTTTGTTGGTTCATGTCCCACAGCGACGTTCCTGTAGCCTTACTGTTCTTTCTTTTTTGTCACATTCCTTTATTCTCTTCTTTTTTTCTTTTCGTATTCGTCACGTCATTTTCTCTCTCATGACAGACGTACCGCTCTGAAATAGACGCCCGGTATGGCATACCTCAGGTACATCCACTGCTCTCTTCAGCATTCTCCGCAGAGGGTGAAATTTTTTACAAGGAGTGCCTTTTCGATGTGCTTACTTACCCTCTTGTACTTAAGTTCAATGTCGTGCTCTCTGCAGGATGGGCTGTCCCATTGCTTTTCCTATAAAAGGCTGTGCTAAATTTGTCTCTCCGCTATGGCTTTTGTTCCCCAGAGTTCCTTTCTTTGTTTATTCCTAATGTGTGTGTGTGTGTCAGCTTTCCTTTATTACTGTGTGTGCGGCCGTCGTGTGCTTTACTTACTACTCTTGGCTCAAGTTGTGTTCTCTGTTGCGCTGAACTTGCGGTCATGTGCTGCATGAAAACTGGCCGGCCCAACTGGAAATCTGCTGAGCACCACATCATCAGCTGCAGAAGTGATACCTTTCTGTGGAGATTTTTGTGAACTGTTGATCTTGCTTTAGAAAAAGCATGGTCATGTTATATTTCCTAGCCCTGTTTTTCTTAGCACTAATTTGTAGTGCAAGGTATTGCTGTGTGGAAAAAAAGCTAATGAGTCATTCTATTGGATGATTCCCACCATCTGCAAAATAGAACTAATATAGTACAATGTGCTGTAACATTTGTGTAGGTCATATTTTTGTCTTTTTGCTTCAGTGCACCCCATTTTGTTACAAAAGCTGTAAGCTGCTAGTAGCATTGGCTGAATGCTTGAGTAGCCAATTTTAATGAGTAAGTGCTTCAGATACCTCACCCTCATATTCTTAAATGTTGTGCCAACTTGATGCTCCATTTTTCAGAATGTAGACAGCAGAGCTGTTTTTCAACTGAAGTTGCCACTGTGCTTCAGTAATGTGCTGTGGCAATTGCTGAATTTAGTGACCATGCACTGTCTGAAGCTACTGGAAGGCACTGTAGTGGAGGGATGTTTCTCGAATAACTTCATAATTAGAATTGCCTGGGAATGTCGTTTTTATGCAGTGTCTACTTTAGTCCTGGTGCAGTGCTGTCCTACATAGAACTTTGAGCTTAGAGTTAAGGCCCGTTTGTGAATACGGGAGTTACTCTCGAAAGAAATGTTTGTGTTTTGTATTAACGTGCCATGCTCAGGAACGATGCTACCAAGCTAGGTGTTCTATGCATCAGATATGCATGAACTTTTTGTTTGTAGCTTCTGAAGTAAGAACACTTGCAACATTTTTTGCAGCACTGTTTTCAATTGTGTACTTCTGTAACATACTTCATCGGTGCAAGACATTATCTGTTAATGTTTCTGTTTCTGCTGCTGCTTTTATTGTCGGTTAACATTTTAACCAGAGTGGCATGTTTGTTGTCTGGCTTTGTACCACATCTGCACTGCTGGCAGTGTTCACAGCCCTTCAAGTCTGCACAGCATGACTGGAGTTGTGCCATTTTGCACTGCATTTTATGCTGTCAAAACCACCATGAGACACCTCAGGGTGCTTGCCTCTAAATGCACCTTTTGAAGGACTTTAATTGTGCATTTTTGTTTGTTCTTCACAAACACCCTAAAAGATTTTAACTTTTTATTTCTTTACGACATTGTGTGTAAATTAACAAGCTGCACAAGGTCACAGTCTGGCTTCGTATCTTTCTAAATTGTTTTTTTTTTTGTAGCCATGCCAATTCTTCAGCTTTGTATGTTAGATATGGTTTTTCACATCATAAATATAACATAGTTCTCGACATACCATTGGCATAAAGCTTCCACATGTTGCAGTACAAGTGTACCTGCTGACTTGAAATAGAAAGTCTATATTCTGCTGCAAATGGGTCGCAAGCCCCAAGAGTAGCGTTGGCCTGGCGGCCTGGGGCACAACTGGAAGCATCCGAAGGTCCTGGCAAAGCATGAGTCGACTGCTAACAGAACAACTTGTTTATTATAGCATCGCAAAAGAGCGGCCGGTCAGGTCGACCGTAGTGGAGAGACGGGAGAGCACGTTACTCGACGGAAGAAATCGGAGCCTCTCTCGACGTCCGGGGGCAGCTGCTTTTATACTCTCGGCGTCGAGGGCAAGAAGGAACGGCTCAGGATGGGACGCACGTGACGGCGGGGCACGGACACATTGAGACAAGTGACGCATCCGCTGGGCCGGCGCCGGTCAGGCCTCCTCGCTTCACAGTTGGGGAGCTCCTTCCCCGGCTGCCGCGCTTTGACAAGCGTGGGCACCAACATGCACACACACTCACACACACACACGAAGACACGTGGCATTGAAACATGCCTGGACGCGCTTGGCAGGAAGCGTTACGGCAGCGCTGAACGGGCCAAATTGTCCGCCGCTTTGAATGAAGCCCCGGCATCTGTTGCATCCGCGCCGGCTATACCGTGCGTTGTAGGCGAAACGTAACAGACCGCCCCGCCGGGAGAAGGAGATCCCGATGGTCAGGGGACTGCATCCGCTGTCCGGAGGGATGTCGCTTGATGATGCTCATAACCGAAGTCGGTCGTCCTTCGGAGTTTCTTGAGCGCAGCGCACAGTGAAGGCCTCGTTCTCACGTTCAGGTTCACACAGGACACTGCAAAGTGACTTCGGGAGAGTTGCCATTTTTGTTCTCGTTCCCAGCAAGCGCTAGAACTACGCCGAAACTCAACCGCTCAGTCAGCAAGCATGACACAACCCTCACTAAGCCCTGCCAGGCTCTTTCCCCTTTTATACTACTGCCTAGTTCCTTACAGTAGTCTAATAGCATTCAGTACGCATCCACAAATGGGAAAATTGCACTAGAAAGCACGTCATCACTTTGAAACACTAAACAAAAGCAATATGTTAAAAATCCTGCCTCAGGAAGAAAACATCAGTAACAAACAACTTTGAGGCTGATTCCTACGTTAGGGGCCTCGACTTAAGCCATCGGCATTACCGTTGAGACTCCCCTTTTTGTAACACACCTCAAAGGAATGTTGTTGCAAAGCGAGGCTCCAGCGCAGGAGGCGGCCATTTGTGGAAGAGATGGTCTGCAGCCATTGGAGAGGGCAGTGATCCGTCTCGAAGCATGTGAAGCGAAGACCGCAGCGAGCGACTGTACACCAGCTCAGCTGGCGAAAACCCCGTAGCCGCATGCGGCGCGGTCCATAATGCAAACATCACCCCAGGCAGACACAGCTCCCAGTCAGTTTGTTGTTCAAACCACAATGCTCTCAACACGCGCTTCATGACGGAGTGGAGCTTCTCAACGGAATTCGACTGTGGGTGGTACACTGAGCTGTGTAACAGCTTTACACCACACCTTTCAAGAAAGGCTGTCGTCTAAGCGCTAGTAAACTCTGTGCCCTGATCTGACTGGATTTCCGCAGGAAAACCAACTCGCGCAAATATGGACAGTAGTGCATTGACTATCTCAACTGAGCTGAGTTCTTTAAGCGGCACTGCTTCAGGGAACTTTGTCGCTGGGCAGATCACAGTCAAAATGTGTCTGTGCCCCGTGGTTGTTACCGGCAGAGGTCCCACTGTATCCGTAACGAGCCGTCTAAAAGGCTCTGTAATGATAGGTACCAACTTCAACGGCGCCCTCGATTTGTCCCCTGGTTTGCCCACCCACTGACAGGTGTCACATGTCCTCACAAAGTCGTCTGCGTCCCGAAAACACCCTGGCCAATAGTACTCTTGCAAGAGACGGTCTTTAGTCTTCTTAAACTCCTAGGTGTCCGGACCACGAACCCCCATGCGACAAGCGCAACAGATCCTGACGGTAGCACTGAGGCACGATGATCGAACTCCACTCCCCTGCGGTCTAGATACTACCGGTACAGGACCCCACCTCTTTCCACAAAACGAGCATATTTTTTGGCGATACCTTCCTTGACATTGCAGCGCATGTTTTCTAGGCTGCCATCCTTTTTTTGCTCGGCTATCAAAGCCGACCGGCTGATTTTAGCAACCTATTCAGTCCATCTGACGTAGGCGCGATGAGCAAATCTGCAGATAGCTCTTCTAACTTTCCCGTGTCGGGCATTTCCTCTCCAGTATCTGGTGCCTTCAATGCTACAGGCTTAATTTTATTCAGTTTGGACGTGCTCTGAATATCAGCTTGCTGCGCCTCCGACCCTTTCTCATTGTTCGACGTCAGCCCCGCAACTACCGCCTTTGCAGCTAGCTCCCGAACTCTCGATCTGGTTGAGGTCTGAACGCTAGTCTCATCAAACAAAAGCCCCTTCTCGCGCAGGAGGTGATCAGACCTGTTCGAAAATAGGTACGGGTACTAGGGGGGCAGCATAGATGACACTGCGGCCTCCGTCTCAAGTGCTCCGAAAGGTCCTTCAATAAGCACTTTTGCTACGGGCAGACACACGCTATGAGCTTCCACGGCTTGCTTGATCCATGCGCACTCGCCCGTGAACATATCGGGTTCTACGTAAGAGGGGTGAACTACATCCATGGTAGCTGCGGAATCACGAAGCACTCGGCACTCTTTCCCGTTCACGAAGAGGTCTCGCATGTAAGGCTCGAGAAGCTTCATGTTCTCGTCAGTGCTGCATAATGACAAAAACACTACTTTTGTTTTTGTTTCTGGACACTGCGCCGAAAAGTGACCCGGCTTCTGGCACGTATAACACACGCGCGCTTGCCTTGTCTCGAACCGCTTTCTGCGTTCGGCTTTGGCTGCCGCCGTCTCCTTACGTTCGGTCGGACTGCTTTCACTCGCATCCGCACTACGTGTGTCGCCCCTTGCTCTCATGGGTATGAACTTCGGCCTCTGAAACTTTGGAGCCCAATTCACCCTTTTGACCGTCTTTAGCTCCGCGAGCCCGACGCGTCACAAACACTTTGGCTAGCTCGGCGGCTTTAGCCACCGTACTAACGTCTGGCCCATCCAAGACTCAGTACCGCACGTTCTCAGGTAACCGACTATAAAACTGTTCCAGCCCGAAACACTGCAGAACTTTCTCGTGGTCACCAAACGCTTTCTCTTCTTTGAGCCACTACTGCATGTTTGACATAAGCCTGTAGGCAAACTCTGTATATGACTCACTTCTGCCTTTCTCATTTTCCCGAAACTTCTGACGGAACGCCTCCGCTGACAGCCTGTACTTTTTTAGCAGACTCAATTTCACTTGGTCGAAATCCTCTGCCTCCTCTCTCTCCAAGCGGGCGACTACGTCGGCCGCCTCGCCGGGTAACAAAGTGAGCAAGCGCTGTAGCCATGTTTCCCGAGAGAACCCCTGCTTCTCGCACGTTCGCTCAAAGTTAACCAGGAACAAACCAATGTCCGCTCCAAGTTTAAACGGCCGCATCAGGTCAGTCATTTTGAACGATACTCATTCTCCTGCACCGTGTGTCTGACTTCCATTACGAGCGCGTTCCATCTCTACCTCGAGACGCTTCATTTCCAAAGCGTGTTGACGGTCGCGCTCCTCCTTTTCTTTCTCTTGTTGCTCTCGCTCTTTCTGTTCTTTACGTTCGCGCTCATCTTTCTCTTTCTGTTCTTTACGTTCGCGCTCCTGTCTTTTTGCCATCTCCCTCTCCTCAATGGTCTCAAGGCATTCCGACAGCTCGTCATCCTCAGCTTCTAACTCAAGACTAGCCCTTAGCAGTTCTGGTTTTCTGAGTTTGTCTGAGACATCCAGACCCAACTCTCTTGCAAGCTCCAGAAATTTCGGTTTGCGCAATGACTTCCAATCCATGGCTGCTCTGAATGCTGCTTTCTCTACTGCCTACTATTGTCTTGCCGCAAACTAACCTGGCAGCAACGACAACCACAATTACCAGCCTGTTTCTGACACTAACAAAAGTCTGGCAAAACTCAGAAGAAGAAAGTACCCCACTCGCCAAACCTCGCAGCCAAGAATTCAGCGCAGTCGTTCTGCTGCAGGCAACCAGTCATCACACAGGGCTCGTTGCACTGCTCCCGGATGGTCGTTGTGCTGCTCAGCATACAGTCAACCGCATATCTTCGCTGCTGGCCTCCGTTGTCGCGATCTCACCGCTAGCAGCCAGTTGTTGCAAATGGGTCGCAAGCCCCAAGGGTAGCGTTGGCCTGGCAGCCTGGGGCACAACTGGAAGCATCCGAAGGTCCTGGCAAAGCATGAGTCGACTGCTAACAGAACAACTTGTTTATTATAGCATCGCAAAAGAGTGGCCGGTCAGGTCGACCGAAGTGGAGAGACGGGAGAGCACGTTACTCGACGGAAGAAATCGGGGCCTCTCTCGGCGTCTGGGGGCAGCTGCTTTTATACTCTTGGTGTCGAGGGCAAGAAGGAACGGCTCGAGATGGGGCGCACGTGACGGCAAGGCACGGACACGTTGAGACAAGAAGTGACGCATCTGCCTGGCCGGCGCCGGTCAGACCTCCTCGCTTCACAGTTGGGGAGCTCCTCTCCCCGGCTGCTGCGCTTTGACAAGCGTGGGCACCAACATGCACACACACTCACACACACACACACGAAGACACGTGGCATTGAAACATGCCTGGGCGTGCTTGGCAGGAAGCGTTACGGCAGCGCTGAACGGGCCAAAATGTCCGCCGCTTTGAATGAAGCCTGGCGTCCGTTGCATTCGCGCCGGCTGTACCGCGCGTCGTAGGTGAAACGTAGCAATTATTTTTTTTAGCTGTTTTTTTATGCGGCGTCCTCTTTGGAAAAATGGCGCCCACACTGCAGACCTTTTTACATTGTTGGTGTTGAACATTTGAAGCACAAGAATCCTTCAGAAGGTGTATTTTGTAACATGCTTTCCTTGTGACATTAACTTTTATGTCTGGATATTGCATAAGTTGTGCTTTGAATTTGATGTGTCCACAATGCTTAATGCAATAATGTGTGGGAGTGCTGTTCATTATTTTATTAGTCAAGATTAAACAGGGGCATTAGCATTGAGAAAACAGTGGCATTAGCATTTTCTTCTTTTGCTATTTATAGACATTCGCACTGAGCATTACACCTTTCTTTTTTTTTCTTTGTGCAAGTTCACTTGCAAGTGTTACTTTTTCTGGCACTTATTTTTATTGTTTCTTCAAGTTGTCAAATATATCTTTTTTTATGTTGAAAAACATTTTATAGCCCTTTTGAAGTTGGATTTTGTTTGAATAGTTTTACTGACCTTGGCAAGACAAGCTATAGTTTTCTGTTCGAGACCTAGACTTGCCTAATGTTTATCTTATACGGTTGAACCCACTTATAACACTACTCAAGTGCCACGAAAATTCCGTTGTTATAACCTATAATTGTTTAAATCGGGTTGCATGAAAAAATCAAAATGGGGGATGGCAGAGCTGTTGCGAGAAAATCATAATGGCGGTGCCCCTCCCCACCACCTTCCTCCATCTGGCTGCTGATTGTGTTCATCCGTTTAACTGCTTCCTGGGTGCGCCGATTGCATGTAACAAGCCACGGCTGTCAGCATTAAAGAATGGCACTGCTATAACAACTCCAAAGAGGGGTCACGGGTGGCAAGCGATATATGAGCACCACCAAGGCATCGCTTTGGTGGCCTTAAAAGGGGCCTTAAAAAATTGCAAGAAGGCTGCCACGACAGCCTGTCAGCTTGAGAAATCCAGAAGAAATGCTGAGGCAAGATCACCACAAGCATCTCGCCACGTACTTCTCACTGGCTTGCACGAGAAAACCCCACGTCCGTCAGCCTTGCATGCTTTTACGTGAAGATTGCCTTCATCCTTCTCCAAGACAACCAGGTGCTCCACGTAGTGCTACGGAATGCTCCTCGTGAAAACGAAACCTCGGGGGGACGAAATCGTCTGCCGGCCCTTCTGCGAGGACATTGAGGCAGCCTGGCCTACCGCATCATCGCTGCCGTCATCGTTGTTGCTATCTGACGCAAGCACGTTTGTGATGATCGCCTTATCCGTTAGAAGCACCTAGTTTCCAAATCTGTAGCAGTGTGCTTTCTTTTCACCGGCAACGTCGTGCATTGCCGATGATTGGTGGGTGAATCAGCCATCTTCAGTTTCAGTGGAAAGTCAAGCGAGGCTAAGAAACAGCGTGGCCAGGAAAGATTTAGACGCAAGAAAGATGAACACAAGCGAGTAAGCTGCTGGCAGAACTGCGCTGAATGAGCCAGTGAGCAACATGTGAGCAAGCTGGGAGCAGCGCACTTGGCGCGGCCCATTCGTGTTTCGGAGGGTGGTGTGGCGTAGAGCTATGGGCGCAGCCCATTCGTGTTGGGAGGGTAGGAAGGGGGATGGGAAAGAGGTGTGTGGAGATGGCTGGAAAATGAGCGCGCAGCGGCTGTTGGTGGTGGTGGTAAACTTGAGCAGCAGCCCATCTTTCAGCAGCTCGAATTTCTTGTTTTCTTTTTTTTTTTTCAAGGATTTCACGTTTCACTACCTTCCGGCTCGGACACCCAGCAGCCAGACTTCATCATTATAACCGATAATGCGGCATCGAGGCATTGTAGTAAGCGGGTTATTTCACCATGGAAGCAGCTTTTCATTGCTATAACCTATATATTGTTAAAACCGGTATCGTTATAAGTGGGTTTGACTGTATACATAAAAACCTCACTTTCTGCCTCTGTCTTGTAATAGCAGAGTCCAATTGCCCCGCTCTGGTTCTGCAAGTTGGTAATCCAATTGGGTGTTTTGGGAACACGCAGTAAATAAGTCCAGCTAAAGTCATAGATTGTGTTCCTGAAAATATCTCGGTACTTCCTGTGTGCCAAAAGCTAAATTAGTTGCTGCAAAAATGAAAGTTGCAGATTGCACATCTCCATCTATGTACTGTATTGTAAATTTTTCATGAATGGTCCACATGCACATAGTCTATTCTACATCGACACATTGCAGGAATGCACTACACTGATGGTCTTGGTGCTCGTGCTCTGCTGTCCATGATAAATAAGAGACCATTGCAAAGAAGGCAACACACTCCCACAACTAGTGTTTGCAGACCAGTGCTAAATTCATTAGTTCGTCCTTCTGTGGAAAAATCCAATATAATTGGCAAACTGCATTTTCTTTCACATTCAAGTGCAGAGCAATTTGCTGTCTACTGTGCTAAGATGTTACAAGATCGGAACTTGTCCATCTCTAGAAAACCATGTCACATAGCATGCAATTCTGATACAGTACACTTCCATTAATTCGATTTTTCAGTTAATTCAATCCCTACCGAAGGCTGTGGCCAGTGGTCATGATTTTATATAGGCCCAAACTTTTATTTCGATCCTAACATTGGACTTCGCCAAAAAATTCGAACTTGGCAGGTCATCAGGCGCACTGCCCGACCAAAATGGTGACTGCAATAGCGGCAGTATCCGTGTTGACAGTGCTTAGGGCACAAAGAATGCATTGAACACTTATAATCTACTGTTTAAAACGCCTATTTTCAGCCTGCCCTGGAAAGCTTTTCAAGAATTAACCATAGCTCGCAATGTCTAATTAAAGTATTTACCAGATTCTAATGTACCCCCCCCCCCCCCCCTTTTCTCCTACCTCCGAGAACATTGGGCTGAAAATTGCCTGCGCTGTGCAGTCGAATATGAAACATAGTCTCTGAGGTGTTCATACTCTTTACCACCCGCTGCTGTTGCTTAGTGGCTGTGGTGTTGGACTGCTAAGCATGTGGTCGCGAGATCGACTCCTGGCCATGGCGGCCACATTTTGGTGGTTCCAAGATGCGAAAACACCTGTGTGCTTATATTTAGGTGCACTTAAAGAACCCTAGGTGTCCAAATTTCTGGAGTCCCTAACAACAGCATGCATCATAATCAGATCGTTGTTTTGGCACGTAAAACCCCAAAATTTAATTTTAATTGTTTTTTGTATTACAGTGAAGCTGAATTTAGAAAACCGGCCACCATTGTGCAACACGTATATTTTTCTCTCTAAATAACCAAAGTGCGTGCTAAATTTCTGTTATTTTTCTACTTTGAACAACTAGAATGTGGGTGCACATTTGATTCAAAGGTGTGTTCTCTCTGTCAAATATTGCGAAATGAATTGGTGGTATGTTGACATTTTTTATGCGTCTTGTTTATTTCGACCAGCCGGATAATTAGATTGATTTCATCGGTCCCATCAGGGTTGAATTAATGGAAGTGAACTGTGTTGCATTTGATGCCAATACATTTGATTGTTAACCTTTCTCGTTCTTTAAAAAAAAAATTGAAATTTTTATTGAACATATTCAAAAAATCATGTTTATGCTATTTGACACAACTAATTTGTATATATAATAAGGGCAACAGAAGCTGAACAGGATTGTTATTCATTGCTGGATCAAGTTCATGCTTTGTAGTGTCATTTATATTAGCACGTCCACTCGGATGTCTCCCCACTTTTGGAAGTCATTCTAAGTCTCTTCCTGAATGCAAAGTCTACTTCAGAGCCCTTGACACCAACCCAGGTTTGATCCATCGATTAATATTAAAAGCAATTAAATCAGGTAAAATCAGTTATCTTTTGCATGATTGCACGAGACATGAGGTATGGCAGCTCAGTTTGTGTTGCAACCCGTTCGGGAATAAGTAGTGCGATTGATAACTAAAAACGAAAGTAACATTCTTGCGAGGACTACCAATGTTAGTCATTAAGAAAGGTGAGCTTTCTGTGATGTCAGTGCTAAGGGGTGTCATGAACATGCATTGCAAACTAAAGCAGGAATAAGTAGTGTTATTTCACTGCTAAGCTGTCATGAGCTCAGAAGCAGACTACCTGGGAAACACTGCACGTTAACGTGTGTTTGCTGCAGGCAAATAGGAACAGATGACTGGTTTCAGCAGGAGTTATGTCGGCCGGGGTTGGTTTCACAATCTAAAAGCGCAAATGTTTTGTAAATGCAGATCGAGTCATGTTTGTTAGTCTTTTCATTTACAGAAGCTCTGTTATGGCCAACAGTGGCACAGTTGTTTTGGAACACTTATCTCCAACTATGACTTTAGTTGGACTTAATTTTTGCCAAATGTGTCCCTATAAAACATTAATGAGCTTTAAGATAGCTTTTCTTATGGTTTGTGTAGTTACACTGACTTTTCTTGTTTGGCTGACTAAACTATTACTGCAGCATCTGATGGAAACAATATTTCTGCAGGAGCACCGCACCGAAATAGATGCTCGTGCTGGAACATTCCAGGCCTTCGAGATGTTTGGGCAACAACTGCTTCAGAATGGCCACTATGCCAGTGTTGAGATTCAGCAGAAACTTGACATGATGACTGAAGCTCGCAAAGAGTTAGAAAAGTAAGTAGTGCCTTCAGATGAGCTTACCTTTTGTTTTGCAGAGACCTTTTGTTGTAGCAGTCAGTTACAAGCATTTCTAATTACAACATAGCTCATTATACACACATACAGTAAATGACCAATTTTTCGGACATGCCTGATAATTTGGACACCTTCATGGCACCACCACGTATCCGTAAAGCCAATGGGTAAGGAAGTCCGAAATTTCGGACCCTGAAACCATTAACTATCCAATTTTTCAGACTTCTTGTAGGAACTGCAGGTCCAGAACGGCAGTAATCAGTCACCACTGCTGCCATTTTAACTACATTGCAGCCTTGAAGCAGCACTCTTGCATGCCAACTTGCTGGCAACTGTAGCCAGCCATAACCACTGCGGCTATCTTACGTTTTGCAGTGCTGGGCTCAGCTGCTTCAACACTTGCTATCAAGCTTCTAGCTGTTCATTGCAATGTTTTTCATTGAAAGGATTCGCTGCTCTCAGCAAGACATTGATTCTGCCTTCTTAATACTCGCCAGTGGTTTCAAAGTACAGGAAGTACAGCAAGGGTCCAAGAAATTAAACTGCATAGTGCCGGCTACCAAAGTCAGCTTCGCCGCTATGCAGTGGTGTTACGGGGTCAAGCATATACACTGTATTGAGGTAAAACATACCAAGAGTAGAAAAGGGCTACTTCACAGGACATCATGCTCCTCAGTTATATGCATGTGCACCTGCCATCTCTTGTCACAGTACGAGCACCGAGACCCCTAATAATCATAAGGGCAGGCCTTTAAAGCTATTTCGGATGTGACTGACGATTTGAGCCCTTGAGGCCAGTAAAACGTATCCATTCATTTTATGGGGGGCGCTTTCACGGTCCCTAGGGAGTCCGAAATAAAGACGTCCACTGTATATATATATGTATATGTATGTATAAATATATGTATGTATATGTATATATGTATGTATATATATTGTGCAGAAAAATATGGTTTAAATCGGTCATAAAGTAATGGCAAGGATGCTAGCCATAAAGCTTGTATAAAGTAAAATTGTTGCAGCTTATTAGCTTCCTCAATGTTCATCGGAACTTGAGTCAGAAAAATTGACTCTTTTTATTGTGCACTTCTACCAACAGAATAACTTTTTGGCAACAGTGCTAGTTTGCAAGCTTGCTTCAATTGTGTAGTACATTGCATGACATGAGCAGTGTGCAGCCTTCTGATGACATCTTTTTGTCACCTGCTGGGTATTGCTATTGGCTGCTTTGTCCTAATTAATTCTCACTTCACCTGAAGTTTGCTAATAAAAGCAAGGCCATGGTACTGCAGCAAGAAAATTACTAAACTGTTCTGATGTATTAGTAAATGGCTCATTATGTCTTGTGTCCAATCCTTGTCAAGGTGAGTAAAGACAAGTTCTGTACTTTTTTTTCTTTTTTTTTTTTTAGAGCTTGGATTGCACGGCGAGTTAAGGTGGACCAGTGTCTTGATCTCCAGCTCTTTTATCGAGATTGTGAGCAAGCTGAGAATTGGATGGCAAGCCGTGAAGCCTTCTTGGGATCTGATGATATGGGTGGAGACAACGTGGAAGCCCTGATCAAAAAACATGAAGACTTTGATAAAGCCATCAGTGCACAGGTGAGGTTTTGCTCGCTGCTAAGGATAGAACTTCAGGGACATTCGAGGATTGCCCAAGCCTCTGTGTGTTAGCTTTTTGTCTTTACACACATAATCTTCCCACATGGTGGTATTCACAGTTTTCATTCTTGTCACAGCTGCAAGTATGTGGCCCCGTTGCTGACAGAAACAAATATTTTTAAGCATCAGCCATAGTAATAAAAAAGAATCTGAATCATACATTTATTACAGTGAATTTTGCTGCTTCACTTGTTACGTCATGATTGTATTTTTTATAACATCTTGGTAGTTTTTAAAGCCCTTCAACTTGCTGGTGTGGCTTTGTAAAATATCGTACTGCCAATATTAGGCACAATCCAAAGCTCGTTCCTGCAAGTCTTTTCAACCTTAGTTGTTTTGTTGCACTTCGTATCATACTGCAAAGTGGCCTTGCTATGTAGTACCAGCAAGAACAAAATGATAAAGAAAAATGTGAAAAAAAGAATTTACAGTGCTAAGACATTAAAATACAAACTATTCGAAAACTACTCCATTGCATTTGTTTCCAGGTTCACTTGCGTTTAACAGCAACCTAATTCAGACTCCAAAACATACACTTGAAGCTACTCCATGCTTAAAAACTGGCTTATGCAAACGACATTTGTTGCCATTTGTTGCTGTTCATTGCTGTTTGCATTTATATTTTTGATCACTGTGCATATGACTATGAAAGTTATGCAAGCTTGGAAGCATTTTTTTCTGGCCTGGGCATCCACTCTGGAAAATTAGGTGTACACTGAATTGCCCAAGAAATTATTTTCATGAATCCAGTGATTCTTGAAATTTCCGGCTAAGATTACACAAACTTAGCTGACTTGCGGAGTATACTTGTCTCTGTGAATGTAATGGGTGTACAGACAAAGCATTTAAAATGTATTTTAGGAGGAGAAAATAGCTGCTCTGGCTGCTCTTGCTGACAAGCTGGTGAGTTCTGACCATTACGCAGCCAATGATATCAAGGACAAGAAAGATCAAGTGCTGAACAGGTAAATGACCTTTCTCTTCAACAGCAGTTAACAATTGAACTCACTCATTTAACAGCCAGCAGTACCATCAGTGCACTCTGCAATGTGCAGTTGTGCCAGCTATTTGGAGTTCACTGTCTGCTTCAGATGCGTGCAAGAAATGCTACTCTTGCACTGTAGCCTCTTCTTTCTTTTTTTCTTTTTCTGTTTAATTGTTTATTCTGATCTATGGGATGCATTGGACTGAAATCGTACTGGCCCCATTATTATTTATCGTTTTCTCGCATCCTGTGCATTGTCATTTCGTACAAAGCTCCCACTTATATCTTTAAAGAAGTGCCATGTATTCATGGGGCCCTGTCCATAATGTTCTATGCCTCCCCCCCCCCCCTCACCCCACCCCCCTTTTTGCTAGTATTCTTCTTGTGCAAAGGACTGCACCTCATGTTTGGGGTGAAAAAATTACAGGGTCTCTAAAGATCTCTGAAGAGGTGAACGGCGAAAGCCTAATCTTCCTCCTCTTATCATTTGCCTCTTTCTCTTTGCCTCTTCTCTTTCTCTTCTTTTAGTCATTACTGCTCACTTCTAAGCATCTTTAGTAGTTTTTAGTCAGTTGTGGTCATTACAAGCCGTCATTAGACATGTTGGTCATATCATAGTCATTACAAGTCATTTCAGTTACTAGTCATTACTAAGCATTTTTAGTCATTTCTAATGAATTGTAGTCGTTGTAAATTGTTGTTAGACATATTGGTCATTTCGTAGTCATTACAAGTCATTATTAGTCATTACTGCTCACTACTAAGCATTTTTAGTCATTTGTAATCAATAGTGGTCATTACAAGCCATCGTTGGACATGTTTGTCATTTCGTAGTCATTACAAGTCATTTCAGTCATTATTAGTAATTACTGGTCATTAATAAGCATATTTAGTCATTTCAAATCAATTGTAGTCGTTACAAGTTGTTACGCATATTGGTCATTTCGTAGTAATTACTAGTCGTTACAAGTCATTTCAGTCATTATTAGTCATTACTGCTCACTAGTAAGCATTTTTAGTCATCTGTAATCAATTGTGGTCATTACAAGCCGTCATTAGACATAATTTCGTAGTCATTAATTTCATAATTTTGTAGTCATTACAAGTCATTAGTAGTCATTACTGCTATTACAAGATATTTCTAGTCATTTCTAATCAATTTTCATTACAAGCTGTCATTAGACATATTGGTCATTTTGGAGTCATTAGTAGTCATCACTAGTCATTATTAACCTCTACCAATCTCTATTATAACGTTATTCACTAACTGTCACTACCATTCTTCATTCTTTAATCTTTCTTTAATCTGTATTCATATGGCGTGATGACGGTTCGGCGGACACTCTGGCGGTCAGGTCTGCTGACACAAGCTTCACCATAAACCTAGAAAGGCTTTTGCCTTTTGTCGTGCCACTGCACTAGCTGCACACTGTATTGGTGTGACACATGACATGTATGTATACAGGGCAGTGTATTGGGCTTCTCCTTAGTCTGTCGAGGGAAGCTTGACTTGTAAGATTTACATTGTCATGAAGCTCTTATCCCGATGCACTACAACTTGTCTCATTGTACTTTCCATCATGTCGTGAGCATGTGTGTGAATACTTTCCACACGTCAAACTACTGGGCAGCAAGCTTTTTTTTTCACTCTCGTGCCGCCCGAAATGTATGGGTGTAGGTTTTTCATGGCATAACTACACATGCAGTGTAATGTTTGTGCATGCATCAAAGCTCTGATTCACATTTGGAGAGTGCACACGACTGATGATACAGAAAATAAGATAGCAGTCCACTTGAAGCCGTCTGTTGTTGGACAGTTCAGCTGTCCCAGTGTGGAAGCACAAAGTTAATGAACGTGTTACTGTTCTCTTTGTGACAAAAGCTACCTTGTATATAAAGCTGCAATGCAATCTTAGTGCTTTAAACCTTAATATTTGTGCATCATATTACGCACTATGCACTGATATCTTTTTGCAGATGGAAGCACCTCAAGGAAGCCTTGATTGAGAAGCGATCCAAGCTTGGAGAGTCTCAGACCCTGCAGCAGTTCAGCAGAGATGCTGATGAGATCGAAAACTGGATTGCAGAGAAACTGCAAATGGCAATGGATGAATCCTACAAGGACCCAGCTAACATTCAGGTGAGCTTTGAACCTTGCATACAGTGATAGGTAACGACAAGAAAAAGCACAATGTAATGTTGCTCACTAATGGTCACATCTGTTGCTACAGAGGCGCTCTCAGTAAGATACTTAAAGGGTCCCCGAAACGGTTCGGACAAATTTTGTAGACGCATAGGGTACAGCTAAAGTTAATCATTTGCACCACAATTTGTTTGAAGCTACGGACGATTACAAGTTACCCTCCTCCATAGTCATGCATTTTCTCCTCAACTCGTTCGCTTGAGTGATCGGGGCTAAGCTCCGCCTTCACTTGCTCTGCATCATGATAGCACGTCGTGTCGACTTTCAGTTCTCTAGGAACGAGCATGCGAAGCCTCTCCAAACTCTTTGCCAGCTACTTCACGGTCGACCCCAAGCGAGAGCTATCGAAGCAGCGTGCATTGCAAGCTTGCTGTCGCAGCGCCGAACGTGTCTGGTATTCCGGTAACAACAGGCAAGCTGGGCGTTTCGACGGATGGCTAGAGGCATAAACTCAAGCTGATGAAGGATCTTTAGCGTAGACGTACGTGAGCTGCCTGATCTGTCTCCATGGTCCAGCCACCCGTTGGCGCAGAGCTTAACCAGCCAAACAAAGAGCTAATATTGCTCTAACCAAGTGTAAAACATTTTAAACCTTTCCAAAAACGTGTTAACAATTACACTGCTGCGAAAAATTTACACCAGCAGCAAAGAATACATTTCATTACTGCTACTGTGTGTGGTTGAGGTCTGTGCCACCAGGTGGCTGCACCGTGCAGACCATTCACATTTGCGCTTCTGCTCATCCCGTGAGACTATGCAGTCAAGCGGCCAGGCCCTGTCCCCTTGCGCTTGCGTTTACCCGAATACCGGACTCGCGAAACGCTATTGTGTTCGTAATCTTCCGGTGTAAAGTAACGGTTGCAAATGCGCAAATCCTGGCTCCGATTGGATAGCGACAGTCCGATCTGCTGTAACCAGTCCGCTCGTCTGCTGCCTTGCAGAGGGATGCTATGTCTTAGCTTGACATATTGCCAGTCGCTACATTTGCAGTCCACAACGCAACAAAGTCGAATCGTAGTGCTCGCGAAAAGACAGACTGACTCTAACCGCAGAGCTCTCGTCAAAATGGAGCATGTTGTAACACAAGCAGATGACGCTTGCTGTGTGCCAGAAGTGCTTAAGTGTAGTGATAAATTGTTCTTGTGTATTCTCTTTCTGTTTCTTTTTTATAGAAACAAATTAACTAACATTCCAACTATTACAAACATCATTTGTTCACCATAAAGGTCGAAAAATTATCGATGACGCACTCTGGGCAGCCAGTCGGATAGCCCGTCTTACTGACGTCAATTGGGTGATTTATGTCATATGGGTAGAGGTCGCTGAAAATTCCGCCGAGCAGTGTGCTGCGATCGGCTGCATTGTACATTTTGAAAACTTTATAATAAATTACACGCTTTAAGCAGAGCAGTTACATGCGTCAATTAATGATCAGAAGGACCTACCCTAACGACTCAGTACGTTTGTACAAAATCGTCAAAATTGTTTCAGGGTTCCTTTAAGGGTAGAATTTACAATTCTAAGGATATACTGGGGAACATTTGTGAATTTTTCACCAGTAATGAAAGGTTAGGTAGGTAGTTGGGTAGGTAGGCAGGTAGGTAGTGCAAGTCTACGAGTATAAGGTAGTACAACTACAGATTACAGCTACTACAGTGAAACCTTGTTAAACCGTAGTTGGTCGGAGCTCGGAAAAAGTATGTACTAAACGTTAGTGTGGTTTAACCGAAATAGCATGAGATCTACCACTTCCCTGTCAAAAACAGAACTCAGAGAGAGTGTGATGGAAGGGAAAAAAACATGCAGTATTTATTCACTTCGCGCGACAAAAGTGTTATTTTCGTTTGATGCCGCCGCGGCCAGCTTTTCAGCCAGCCACTCTCTTCTCGGCAAACACTTGCATGACAGATTCCTCATTGGCTTTGCATATTCCCCGTGCATGGGCACGGTAGTGGTGCAGAAGTCGCGGGACACCTTTTTTATTGCAGGTTGTTGTTCTTGTCGTGACAATGGCATTCATGAGGCTGACGTAATGCGCAGCTTCTGCCACTGTCGGGCCTGAATCGCCCATGCTGTTGCTTTCCATGTTGTCCTCATCACTGTCGTTCGGCGACACTTCGGCAACAACAGAGAAAACAATGGTAAAAAGTCAAACCTCGTATCTGACATCTTTTCGCAGTCGCAGCAGTGCTGCCGAGCAACTTCTTCGCACTCCAAAAACCATACACTGAAGTCAACAGTAGATCCCTTTCGCATGCTAGCGCCGACTTCTTCGTGCCACATTCGACAGCACGAATTACCTATGTCCAATTTTTCTTCTGTGCTGAGCACCCGATGTTTTTTTATCCGAGCTTTGGCATGACGCGAGTCCTAGCTTGCACAACCCCCGCTCCTTCCCACTCTCTCTGGCACGGCACCAAAATGATGTGGCTTCATGCGCAAGCGCACAGGGCACTTGGAGGCCGTTTCAGCTAGCCTCCTCTTCTCGGCAAACACTTGCATAGCAGATTTCTCATTGGCGTTACGCATTCTCCATGCACATGTGCGGTAGCGTTGCAGAAGTCGCGGCACGCCTTTTTCATTGCGGGGTGCTGTTCTCGTCGCGACGATTGCATTAATGAGGCTGACGTAATGCGCAGCTTTTGCCACTGTCGGGCCTGAATCGCCCGTGCCGTCGCTTTCCATGTCGTCCTCATCACTGTTGCTAGCCGACGCTTCGGCAACAACAGAAGCAACGATGGCGAAAAGTCGAACCTCGTAGCCGATATCTCTTCACGGTCGCAAGAGCGCTGCCGAGCAACTTCGCATTCCAAATGCCACACACCGTAGTCAACAGCAGATCCCCGTCGCGTGCCAGCGCTGACTTCATGTCATGTTCGATAGCACCAACGATGTCTAATTTTTCTTCTGTGCTGAGCATCCGGTGCCTTTTTTATCCAAGCTTTGGCACGACACGAGTCCTCGCTTACGCGACGCCACAATGCTCTGGCACGCCGCCGAAATTATGTTTATGTTGATGTGGCTTCACGTGTGAACGGACAGGGCACTTGGAGGCAGATAGCAGATAGCATAATTGTTCTTGAACTGTATTATTCGGGGAAGCGGACATCGCTAGCAGGAGAAATTGAAACACATATATAACTAATTAATAGAAATTCACTAATGAACTTCTTAACTACAGTAGAACCTCGTTCATATTTTGGGGCAGAAAACGCGAGAAATTGAAACACATATATAACTAATTAATAGAAATTCACTAATGAACTTCTTAACTACAGTAGAACCTCGTTCATGTTTTGGGGCAGAAAACGCGAGAAAACACGTACTAACCCAAAAAACGTACCACACGAAGTAGGTAAAAATTTTACTCTACCATAGTATGCAAAGCTTTGTGGCACAAGGCACGAGACACTCATGTGTGTCAAGCTGGTGTGGCTTTGGCGGCCGGAGACAAGTTTTGTCGTTTTCCTATTGCATAGTGTTTCAAGACAGCGACAAGAAACCATAACGAAATCGAGCTGGTGGGCTATGTTGGAGACTGCCAAAAAAAGTGTGAAACGTGACACTCGCATTGCACCGTCCACATCGCGTGGCCAGCAGCAGGGAACGGTGGCGCATTTGGTTTGTCGCCTACTAATAGGATGCAGTATACACTTCCAACAGCACTAGCCTCGCATGCTGTAAAACAGATAGGTGGAGATTCTTATCGCTCTAGGGTTGGCGGCGATAGCTGTGAATGCGACGTGCGATGACCCGGGAGGAGATTTACTGGTACCGGAATAAGAAGCAGTGCAAGTGGGTGTTTTCATGCGAGACGGATGGGCAATTATTGCGGGGAAGCAGATGCGGCTAACGGCTACTGTTCTTGACCATGCGCCTCACACATTTTCTTGTTTACATGGGAATCTAGCAGCTCGAAAACGAATGATGCGATCGCAGTTTAGCAACATACTGAATGATGGTGCCAAAAGATCACGTTTTCCGGGAATGTATAAACCCGTAAAAAATAAGTGTAACTTAATTGCACAATTTTCTCTGTTCTCGATCGCGAACGTTGGCGCAGGGAAATCGTACGTAACGGGATCGTATCAGCGAAGTTCTACTGTACTTTACCGAATATATCAGCTTAAGAAGTGTAAGCTAGTTTTTAAGATGTATCCGCTTGAAATAAATTACAAGGGCACCAGTTGGGACAAAGTGTGGGACAAAATACATGGGTTTCAATGTGTAAAAAAGCATTTTGTTAAAGTGAACAGTGCATTTTAATGGTGAGTTTGATGGTGCAGATCTCCATCCAAACTGGTGTCATTCTGGAAATTATTTCCAAGTGGATACGCTTTCAAGCTCACCAACTTCAATTGATATATTGCAATATGAGCCTTAAAATAAAGAAGTTAAGTAGTGAATTGTTGTTAATTAGTAAGAATTGTGCTTTTTCTTTGCAAATAATGTGCACCTCTCTGAATAATCCAGCTCAAGGACTAGAATTATGTTGTCTGCAACAGGCATTTTTTTTTTATTCTGTAAAACTTAAAAATGATCACCTCTTATTTAATCAGTCACATCACTTCCACATTCAGGAAGAACTGTCGAGGGGTAGAAAAATTTCCTCAAGGCCCACAAACCCACAGGAGTGAGGTGATAACAGTACTACTCATAATTAATTGCAACAGTGCCATCATGACATATTTCTACAGTTGATCATTTTCTCATCCTGAGTGTTTTTTGTTCTTTGTGCGATGTAGAGCAAGCATAAGAAACACCAAGCCTTTGAAGCAGAGCTGGCTGCTAATGCCGACCGTATCCAAGCAGTTCTTGCCATGGGTCAAAACCTCATTGACAAGCGCAAGTGTGCTGGCTCTGAAGATGCAGTACAAGCACGCCTTGGTTCTATTGCTGACCAATGGGAACACTTGACCACGAAGTCATCGGAGAAGAGCATGAAGCTCAAGGAGGCCAACAAGCAGAGAACATTCAATGCTGCTGTTAAGGACATTGACTTCTGGCTTGGAGAGGTAAATATCATAAAGGTGGAACGGTGCTTGCAAGTTCTTCAGTCTTCTAAACATTCAAAATTTTTGCTTGATTTATATTTTTTGTTTATCGGTTACAAATTTCAAATGTTTGCTGCTTTGAAGAGGCATTATAAGCAATAGTGACTGCAACATATTTAGAAAACTAAAATAGAGTGCTGATAAGTGCTAACTCCATATTACTAGATTAAACTCCATATTACTTGATTACTGTGCATCATCATTTATGCATTTTGGATGTGTACTAACAATATTAATTACAAAAATAATCAGGGAAGTTTTGTTACTAACTAACATCACTCCACATATGTGTCCACTTCAAGTAATCTGGCTGATGTTAATGAATTCCAGTGTCTGCCACAGGGGATCTTTAATAATCATTTTTGAAAGGTCTTGACTCGCACAAGCATATGCACCAAAAGTGAGGGAACAGAAAACAGATAGGGCAGTGCTGCAACCTCACTTTTTTTCTAGCTTCTTTGTGTGTGTGTTCTTTAGCTTCAAGATCTTTCAAAAATATCAACCAACTTGCCTGACCTCACCGTCTTGATGGAAGTTTCTTTCCATT
Source organism: Dermacentor albipictus (assembly GCF_038994185.2). NCBI lineage: Eukaryota > Metazoa > Arthropoda > Arachnida > Ixodida > Ixodidae > Dermacentor > Dermacentor albipictus. The sequence continues at coordinate 87,536,204 of NC_091821.1, forward strand.
AAATTAAATAGTAGTGTGTCTACCAACTGGGAAAACCGGGGATACTCGGGGATTCTAAATAGTCTGGAAATATTCAGGGAAAACTCGAGGAATGCGTGCTTAATCAGGGAAAATTAGCTGTAATTTTATTGAAAGGGTATGAAAGTTGTATGCTGGCTCAAGTATCGTAATTCTTTGGTGCCATGTCATCGGCTGGAGGAGTTGTCAGCGTCCAGTCAGCAACCGATTTTCTGGACGCCCGATTTTTCGGACATGCCCTATAATTTGGATGGCTTCGGGGCACCACCAAGTACCCCACAGAGTCAATGTATAAGAATGGCTGAAACTTCCGACACAGGAACACTTCGCCGTCCAATTTTTCGTACATTTTGCCATGACCGCAGGTCCGAAATGGCATTAATCAAAACCACCACCACCACCATTTTATCTCGCCACCTCAAACCGGCGCTCTTGCACACAGATCCGCTGGCAGCCGCAGCCACCACTGTGGCAACACTAGTCCTAGCTGCTTCGACGTTCACTATTAAGTGTGCTGGCAGGCCTCAGAGCTTTTGCGGACATGCCTGTGGCGATTTCAGCCCATAAAGGGACACTAAAGGCAAATACTAAGTCGACGTAGACTGTTTAAATACCATCCCAGAAACCTCGCAACGCTTGTTTCATGCCAAGAAAATACTTAGGTAACGAGAAAATTGCATCGGAAGGGTTTGCATACCTTCATCGCAATTCAAGTCTCCCCCCACCCAACAAGGGGAGTGGTGACGTTGCATGCACCATCACCACACTTTACTGCCGTCTGTGAGTAAAGCGGCGCCCGACAGACGGTGGTACCGAGCCAAGACAGAATGGCAGATTCGCCGCTGCAACTGCTTTGGTCAAGTGGCGTAGACCATTCGGGCAACCCGCGACATAAAATGGAAGTTGAAATCTCTGCTACTTGCAGTTTGTGCGAGTTTCACAACCCAGTAAAACCAGCGCAGCACTATGCAATAACTGTTGAAACGCGAAGGCGTGGGCGGCGCGGAGTTCAGCGAAAACAAAACCTTTCGACCACCCACTTCGTTGTCAGGGTTATTTCAACGAGTTCTTTTTTCTAAAAGTGAAATAGGACTGGACAAGTAGCATTTTATTTCGTCTTATAATACAATACAAGGATATTTTGTTTATTGAGTGGTTGAGTACTAGGTACAGAATTTAACTGAGGAGTGCTTTCATCATCGGGCAAGTACTTGAATGCCCCGAGGGAGTCTCTAATCATGTCCTGCATTTACCTCTATTTCTCGATAATTAAGGCTCTGTTCACGATAATATTGATGCCTTAGAGATTCTCGAGGACTAATCTATCACTTTAGCTTGACTTAATATTTGCCTTTAATGTCCCTTTAAGGATGTAAAAGACGTGTTCGTTTTTTCAGACTCCTTGATTTTTCGGACGTTTTCACAGCCTCTAGGGAGTCCGAAAGATTGGACGTTGACTGTACAACTGACCAAGGGGATGCTTCAAATGGTCTGTGGGGCGAACGTTTGGCGGAAGGAGGATTAGAACAGAAAGCACCAACGTATTGAGGAATGAATGGGAAAGGAAGCGTGCCACCTCTTCTTCGAAAGAGCTTGAGCCCCCGCAAAATAAGTGTTGTTCGACGTCGAGATGCAGGTGTCCCTCATTCAAACCAAAATAAACTCATTAAAGCAGTGAAACACAACACTGAGGTGTTCTGTGCGGGCTGAGAGTATGCCAGGAGTGTTGAGGTAGAATTTCCAGCTGCTGAGAGACTTGCGACAAAGGTCAGTCCTCGTACCAATAAGCTTGCTATCAGTTGATGGAAGTAGATCATATTAGAAAATATCTGCTTCTGTATGCATGTTTTTATCCATGAAGTTGAAGATGTTCAACTCTAGTTGCGATGGGTATTACCATTTTTTTTTCGAACATATTCACTGTACATTTTACTAACCCATCCCTTCTTTTTCTTTTGAATTAAACGCTACTCGTTACTATTCAAACTGGATTAAGTCATTTTTTTTTAATTTAACATGCTTACTAGAGAGTGACAGCATCAGGCTGACATGGTGTCAGCCTGGTTTGACATAAAACAGTTCTGTGTCGCCTCTGAAAATTTTGCAAAGGCACTCTGGGAAAGCCTGGAAAACTTGGAAGAATTTGGAAATGTCAACTTGGTGGACATCCTGGATAGCCTTGTATAAATCCTGCCAGTAAAAGCAGCTGTTAACCTGAAGAATAGGCTCTGGGCTGACACTTCTCTTCTTTTCCTGCTGTTGATCACTCATTCCCATCTTTCTTTGCTCATGTTTGATTGTTATATATTTAGTGATTAATTAATGGTAGGGACCTCATTTGGTTTTCTAAATTCAGTCATTGGCATAGTTTATCTTGCGATTGCTGTTAGGATAAAGTGTTTTTACATGAGCTTTCAGAAATCATTTAATATATTTTAATATATGCATCTTATATGTTTAATGCACATCCTATGAATGGTTTCAACTTTCTGTTTGCACTTATGAATAGTGTGCAAATACTTGATTTAAATTGCCTTTAGTGTTTATAGAATGTGCTGAAAAAAAAAGGAGTTCTCATTCAAATGTGAACAGTGCATTAAGGTTTCGTGTAGATGAAATTCTCTGGTCACTACAAAAGGGAGTATACAGGTATTCTTAGTTGTATGCATTGATTGATGCCTGCTATCGTACTGTAGGTGGAGTCATTGCTGAAAAGCGAGGACAGCGGCAAAGACCTGGCATCAGTGCAGAACCTTACCAAGAAGCACCAGTTGGTTGAAGCAGACATCTTAGCCCATGAAGACAGGGTCAAGGACTTGAATGCGCTTGCGGACTCTTTGGTTGAATCTGGCCAGTTCCATTCGGGACCTATACAAGAAAAACGGTCATCAATCAACGAACGCTATGAGCGACTGCGCACATTGGCTGCTTACCGCCGCTCCCAGTTGCATGAGGCTAACACCCTACACCAATTCTTCCGCGATATCGCAGATGAAGAGTCCTGGATCAAGTACGTTACTTGGGCTTGATGTTGTGCTCTTTGAATGGCTTTTAAGGGGGTTGTTGTTGTGGGCTCTCCCTTGGTTTGAAACTGTGTAGAGGGCTTAGGGTGATCAATCACAAATGTGATTTGCTGCCAAGGTTTGTGCGCACGCAGTGATATCAGGGGATTCACTCAGATTAATGACAAGGTTGTCACAATGTTTATCAATCTTGCATTAAGATAATGATAGATACACAAGGTTCCTATAAGGTACTGCAGCAGTGATAATTCATTTTAAGCACGTATGAGGCCACTAGCATTGCTTCATGAAAGTGCCTTTTCTTGTGGTTCTTTTAAATTGTGCACCCTTTCTTTGGAGTTCAGAAAAATTTAGCCTGTAACAGATATCTTAACCTAAACAAAACTGTTTAGCTGCGTCTCAATATATTTGTTAACTTATGAATTGGAAGCTTGTACATTTAAGTCAGTGGTTAGTTAATATTTACTAATTGTAATTAGTAGTAAAATTTCAAGAGAGCTGCTCAACAGTGAACAAAACCACGTTGGTTGTGCTTGCGTAGCACACACCTACTTTTTTTTAGTTTAATGTTTGACACGAATTAGGTGAAGCGCTTTGTATGTGTAGAATAGGTTCCTTATCGCCTCGTAAGTTTGTTTCCGATTGTATTTATTTCCTTTGCCAGCACTCAAACGTATAGATACAGAGCATCTTTTGCATTGTCTATTGATCATCTTTGCTTGGTGCATACTTATTACTTAGCTGATTTTGTTTCAGGTTTTGTATGTGGGTCAGACATAAATGGCATGTGTTCTTTACACTACTCAGAGTACTGACCGCTGCAGTATTGGGCGCAGTGGTTCTTGGGATAGTGCTAAGCCATTGCTGTGTGTAATCTCGTGTGCTGCTGCATTCACTCCGGTGCAAACCAAGCATGGCACCACAAGAAACACTGTATGCCTAAGTTAACAAAGGAGAGGTTTATTTACCCGCCGTGGTGGCTTAGCAGCTATGGTTTTGCGTTGCTAAGCACGGGGTAATGGGATCACACCCTGGGCGTGGTGGTCGCATTGCAACGGTGGCAAAATGCAAAAAATGCCCCTGGTCCCATGCATTGGGGAAATGTTAAAAGAACCTCAGGTGATCAAAGTTAATCCGGAGTTCCCCATGCCTCATAGTCAAATTGTGGTTTTGGCAGATAAAATCCCTGAATTCAGTTTGAGAAGTTTACTATACCCGTTTTCTGGTGACACCAGAACCAGTTCCTGATACTGGGCAGCACTGGAAGTGCTAGGCACCACTTTTAGGTTGAGCGTTTGGAAAAAAAAAAAAAGAAATGCTAGGTATACACTAACTGTAGGTGGGAGATGCTGTATACCAGCTGAAGTCCAAGCAATTCCCAAAGTTGGATGAGAGAAAAAAGTGGAAAACGCACTTTGTGCTATACTGGACACCTGTTTACTCACTCTTGTGGCTGCGCTGTGTAGAACTGGATGAGTGGGGACTCCATTCCCATCAGCAGTGGTTCAGTGGCCACTGTCCACTGGACCTTCTGAATAGTGTGACAGATGAGTGACAGCCCAGCTATCACCCCTGTCCTGCCACAGGAGGAAAGGGAAGAGGGTCATTGGCAAAATAGGTGAATACCTGCTCAAAGAGCACAATTCCTACACGAGGAAAGCATAGGGGGGGGGGGGGCACTGGCATTGGAAATTAGTTATTTTATTTACACATTTTCATGTCAGACGTAGCATGATTTGTAGTACCAATGCAGAAAGTTCTCAGTGTGTGGGATTTCTGAGAAACCTGAATTTTAAGACTGCGCCTGTAGCAGGAATTTGAAGGTAGCACATGAAATACTACGTGCAGTCAATATTCTTCTTACCCTTTCGCAGGTGCATGCCCAAACCAAATGGAAATAGGAGTGCTATTCTAAAGTCTGTGCTTTCAAACTTTTAGAACCAGTAATGAATACATAATAATAGGATATAACACACGAAATAAGTTAGCAGTTCTTGCAGCTTTAATGCCATTTCTGCATGAATGTTTTCAGCGCATATTCAGTGCTCTGCTTTCATACTGCAACTGTGCTTGTAATAGCTGTAGAATGTCATAAGATGTTTTGCAAATATGATCCTAAATTGGTATAGCATGGTGGTCTCAATTTACTTGTTCCTTTTCAAGACTGTCCTTCTTTGCGAGTTTCTGTGACTTTCCACAGTACCGATTAAATTGCTCTTGCATATTGAACATCTGCAAGGTATGTGGGTACTTGGTGGGTGTTGGTGTATGGAATTGGAATTGGTAAAGATGAGAGCAGGTGTTCCATTATGCACTGAATAAGCTTGTTTCTTTCCTTCTTTTAGGGAAAAGAAGCTGTTGGTGGGCTCGGATGACTATGGCAGAGACCTGACTGGAGTGCAAAACCTGAGGAAAAAGCACAAGCGCTTAGATTCTGAGCTTGGCGCCCATGAGCCAGCTATTCAGGCTGTCCAGGAAGCTGGCCATAAACTTATGGCAGAGTCTAACTTGGGTGTGCCTGAGATAGAACAGCGTTTGCAGGCCCTAGAACTATCGTGGCGTGAATTGAAGCAGGTAAGTAATTTGTACACCACGTGACTGGAGATATTGGGTTCTAAAATTCTAGGCTTTTAGAGAACATCATTTTTAAAGAGAGGTCAGATACTGCTGATTAGCTTGTCCTTTGGTTACAGTGCCTAAGGTAAAATATGAAATCTGGGGGTTTCTGCAATACTGGCAAATACTGTACAGTGGAGCCATCTTATTGCCGTGTCACTTATGTTTGTTGAGCATAAATAACATCCATGGCCACTGACATGCAAATTTGCTCAGTATGCAGAAAAGGGAGGAATAGAACCATTATCACTCGCAAAAAAGGAAACCTTTATTGTGTCAGTCTGTTGTAAATACCTCCACATTCCCTACCTCCTTAAATATAAATATGCTGATACTCGTTAAACTTTATGATGGCAAACAAACTTTGAGTGCCGAGTTGGCAAATTTATTTCAACAGTTGAAAGTAAGAGGAAATTCACATTGGTACAACTTGCAAGCACAGTGTTGGACATGGTGTAGTGTGATAAGTACTTGAAGTTGTGCTTCATTCTTATTGTTGTAGATAGGGAAATTTTTTTAGTGATGCTGCAAAGTGTAGACTAACTGAAATGCACATGAATAGTAAGTCTAATGGAGTGGAGGTTTCAGCATAAGCCACATCCTAGGATTAAGCTTAGGTATGAACAGCTAACAGTGAAATTTGTGGTAAGCCTACTTGTAGTAAGTTGGGTATAATGAAAATGAACTATTCGTTTGCCCAGACAAATTTGTGTATGACTAAGTTATCAATTCCAAGAGGCTTTTTGGCAGCACACAAGAAGTCAAACAAAATTGTATCGTAAATAGTGCAAATGAAACAAGCATTTTGTAAACCTGTGGCTGGTTGTTGCTCAAGTTAACCTGGTATTGTTGTGCACACTGTCTTGTCACATCTGTTGGTTCTTTTTAATATTCGATACAGCATATTCACTGGTGTCAAGAATTTCCTCACTATAAGTGGTACCACACATAACCAAAGCATTTTTCAAAGGTTGTAGATTTGCAAAACATGTAGGCCAAGCAGCCGTGCGTGTGCGGGAATCAAGCATTTTTTTTTCACTCTGCACCAAACTGAAACTTAGGTTACCGACTCCCAATGAAACTATGCTGGTTAGGCCTGGCCAACAGGAGCGTTGGGTGGCATGCCGTCGCTGGAAAGTCGTCTTTGATAAATGTTTGTACCTGTAGACGAATACACAGTGCTCTGGCATGACATCACGTGCGCAGGCTGCACTTATGGCAGCACACTTGAAGAAGAGCTAGTGAGGGATCAACCGGCAACTACTACAAACACATATAGGAAAAGTTTGTGTGTGCTTGTACCGGTAGGAATGGCAAAAGCTTGCGTGTGGAAAACATTCTAAACTGATGAGCTTGCGGAACAGTTTAATCTGACAGCGTCGAAGAGTCAAGGTCGCATGCACAATATCAGCACTTCATAAAGACCCACATCGCCACAGGCAAACGCAAAATGCACTTGCTGCCTCGACCGATTTTTCAACAGTGCTGGAGTTGTAAAAAGATGACAAATTGGTTCTACCATCGAAATTAGTTTTTCCGACCTGCCTGATAATTCAGACATTTTCACGACCCCATCTGTGTCAAAAAAAAGAAATCATTCGTCCACTGTGTTTACTTTCTGCATGCAAGTGAAGAGCCGAAGAGCAATGCAGTGCACGGGTTTGGTGCAGACCGTGCACCGCTGACACGTGGCCGGAGCGAAAGGCTTCTCCATCGCCTAGGCAACCTCCGCACGCCCGCTGAGCCAGCACGCTGCCGCAGTGTTGTAGCAGCAGCTATCCGCGACGACTTACGGCCTATTATCACATAGGCTTATGGCAAATTTTCATCACGAGCATGCTGCCTAGGCCATTAGGCCTAATTGGGGCTGCTTTATCGGGTGTCTGCAACTCAAGTTATGGTTTGCCGCTGAATCGATGCGGATGTATTTGCAGCAGCCTTACAACACTCAGACAGCTCACAAACCACTTAGCCAATAAAAGCGAGTGCACAAATAACCAACGTTGTTTGTGGCCGCTGCCTTTGCAACACCCCGGTGGCCTCTCGTACCAGACGCCTTCATGCACACATTGGTCTCCTTGTATCTTTGACAAACCCTCACACAAGACTAGCTTTTGATTTACACAGTGGGTGCGAAGATGTCATGTGACTAATGCACAGACCGTCTTGCTACAGACACATTTGCACTGACTGCGGCAGACGTGGACAAAGTGGGGCCTGTCACACGAACATTCTGTAGCCCTCCCAATTTCAGAACCTTTGATAGGCAGTAAATGACAGTGAGCTCTACAGTGAAAAGGCACGTGCCTTTTTCCGTCGGTGATGACCGCAGTCGGCCCCACATTGCGGACACAATGTCTATGGTCGAGGCAAATGATCCACAGCTTATACTTTTGTCTGCCGTGCAAACTGAGCTGACGATAACCCACAGAACTCACCTGCAATAAATACGGGAAAAATAAAGCTTTCTGAGAAATGGAAGACCATTAAACTGAAAATATTTAGGACAGCATAACTTGCTATTTCTTCAGCTTCAAACGGAAAATGCACTTAATTGTATTCAACAGGCATTCTGTTGAATAAAAAGTATATATAATTACACCAGAGAACTCTTAGAGGCTTTTGAGATTAACCGTTTAAATTTTGATTGTGTCGGCATCCTGTATCGTAAGCTGTCCAAGAAAGAAATCAATTTTCTTGAAACTGCATATTAACAAGAATGCGCTTGGCGCGAGGTCTTTCCTTTTCACCTTTTTCACCCAGGTCTGCTTTCTTTTCATGGTCTTGTTTGTAAAAGTTCTCGACGCGCACTCGGCTGCCTTACCACGCACTTGGTTAAGCCCGGAATACATGGAGCGTACTTTCATGGGGAACGTCGCCCGACATAAATAGATGGGGCGAGACGACACCGATGGTTCGCTGGCATCGCTTACGTTCAGTGAAAAACAGGCTGATGCCGCTGCATGTTTGTCAGTGTTGCCAGACTCTGGAAACGTGTTCTTGGATAAGAAAAGGATAGTACGTAAATAGGCTTTTTATTGTATTATTTGTTGTTAACGACTAAACAGCTTTGAAAAAAGTTTCATAGAGGTGCTTGCAAGCGATTTCCACACATTTCATTGAGCTGTAAGCACTTTAGCAGGTTGGCTTTGCGCCATCTAGCTACATTGAGCGGTGGTACCACGAAGTGCAGGCGTTGCAGAAGGTTTTGTGGTTCTCCAACAGTGACGTTAGTTTACTTTGTGTATAAAACACTTTGGGGTTATTCATGTTTACTTCAGTTTCAGTTACTGTTTTAAAGCCTCCTCCAACATCAAGCGTTCAGTACTGCAGCCGGAGAGGATAGAATTTTCTATACTTGGCGTGAAATGGGCCTCTCAGCAGCTCTGGTTCTTGATGCCCCAGGCATTCCGTGCGGCGCCTGGTCCCACACAGATGCAAACAGCCAGAAGACCAGGCATGGTCGACTTCTAACTATAATCTGTCGTCGCTCTTTTCCCTCAAGGCATTCGAGCAGAAGGGACTTATTGTTGTAGTAGAGCAGGGGTGATTTCTGAACGAAGAAGCACAAAAGCAAAAGTTACGAGCACGCTTGCCGACAGCGAAAAAAAAAAAAGAAAAGCAGCTTCGGGCACTGCGAACGAGAAACAGTTTCATCCACTATACCCGAACCCATATGGGCGCCACCACACATACAAAAACGGCAATAAAAAAAAGCAGTACAATGCATACACTATTTTGCGCCATGGAACCTTCGATCAGGTTGGTAAGAAAATTGCACTGCACTTCTAATTATTATCTGTTTTGTGAGCACCTCGTTTGTAGCCAAAAAATAAGTTTACACAAATTTTTACTGTTATTTTCATGCTCTCAAACATTCAATATTCGGCTGTAATGATCAATGGTGTCCCTTTCACGCGCTGAGAGCCGGAAAGTGCGCGGCCAAACTAGCCCAAACGCCCGCATTCCGTCGCTTCGGCACAGCCGCGTGACGGACGCTTTGATAGAAAAGGAAAAATACACAAAAACCAACCAGCTCTGGAAGTCGAGGGAGATCGACCGTCGCGACGCCTGGTGAGCGCGCGAGGCATTCCCGCCACTTCCGATGGCGATTTTCGCCGGGCGGTGTTTTTCCTATCGTACCAGGTAGCCGGTGGGAGTAAAATTTATCGACCCCGAGGGGCAAGCGTTCGCCGCTTGGACGCCGAGCTTTAGAAAAACTAGGTCTGGTAACAGTGACCCACGAATGTGTCACTGTGGACCAGGAACATGCGACGCAAAGTAAGGCACACGCATGCACTCACCCCAAGTGACTACCACGCAAGAAGGGCACCTCGCGAACTTTGGGGAGCAAGCAAACACAACCTTCCTTGTTGAAACGCAGTTTTTCTCTCTCAATGACACAGGCTACCATACACAGCTAGGGTTGTAAAATGTCGGGCTTGAGGTGGAGGGAGGTGCCTGCGATCTGTGAAGTGGTCGAACCGTGGGTGGCGGCGATGCTGCAGGCATGCAGACGGGCCCCTTGCGGGACTGTCTCTGCGATGTGTTCGAGTCACCTCGCTTTCTGAGAAAAACAGGGCCTGGGCATCGTGCTCATTGCTTACATGTTGGTACTGCCTTAGTTCTCTCTACAAAAGGCTCAGCAAAATTGTAAACATGCAGTTGTTACTCAGTGCAGTGTGTGTGTGATTCCTTCCTTGTGTCCAGTCTTCAAATATTGTTCTTTCTGTAAAATATTCCAGACGCCTTAACAATGAAAGTGAAAAACTGAGTTGGGATCAGTGGTCGCATACTAATTTGGCGTTACTGGTACCGAGTAAAATTTGTTATGCAATGAGAGTGGAGTCCCAAGTGTGTGCACTACACCTGGTTGTCGTAAACAAAATTTGTCATAAGCATTACACTTCGTGTTTGCTGGCATTTGACATTAGATTTGATACTCAGCTGTATTCTGTTTATTCGATTTTGTTTCAATATTTAATTCGAAATTTAATATTTGGTATTCACACACCTCTTTCATGTGTTATTTTAGCTTGCATCTGACTTTGTAACATTTCTAAGCATCAGTCGCCTGCTAACTGGCACAACTCTTTTCCTTTGGCCTGCTGTGGACTTAGATGGCTGGTGATCGTGGCCATAAACTGGATGAGTCTCTGGTGTATCAGCAGTTCCTTGCTAAGGTGGAAGAGGAGGAGGCGTGGATTACTGAAAAACAACAGCTACTCTCTGTAGAAGACTGTGGAGACACCATGGCTGCTGTACAGGTTAGTGGACTCTAGTATGGTTATGAATTTGCCAATCACAGAGAACCTTTCACTGTTGATGACTTTTTTGCAATTTGTTCTTCATAAGTTGTCCCAGTTGCATTAACAGCTGCGGTTGGCTTGCCCAAGTGACTTCCCTTTTTAATCCATTCTGCAATTTTGCTTGCGTGCATGTGTGAGCAACAGTGATGTTAAGAACTGTGAAATTTGTGGGTACATTGCAAAAGGTTATCTGAACTTTCTTGCTTATCCATGTGTGCAAGCTCAATATTATGCAAGTACTAGGCATTTGCAAAGTTAACTTACATGCTAAAAAAGTAACTTACTGTCATAGGTGCTCACTAATTTCTTTTCCAAATAAAAATGTTACATCAGGACTCAGTGAACGGCCAAAAAAACTGCTTAGATCAAACCCTATTTCAGATTGTGCCTGCATAATATAAAGGCTGGAGATGTGCACACAGGTTTCATGGGACCAACCTTACTAGTGCTGGCATACTGAGACCATCTTGGTTACCCTTGCTTTGAAGGCAAAATAGGGATTTTCTTGGCAGCTTTCTTATTGCGATAGTAATTACAGTCCAACTCGGCTATATCAAACTTGCAAAAAAACTCCTATTAGTTCGATATTGGGCACAATTCGATATAAGCCTGCTAAAGAATTGGACGTCATAAAAGTACATACCATTTGTAAAATCACTTTATTGATGAAGCTGGCTTAGTTTCGCATGAAATAGTTTTGTATTTTCTTCTTCTTGGGCAGTTTCACTGCCTGCGACGCATGCACTTCTCCACATCGTCTAGAGTCAGAGCAGCTGAGGCCGTAACCTTCTCATTCGCGCAGAAGGGCCGGACTAGTGTGAGTGCACGAGTCACCACAGAGGATGTGGACAAAGGATCGTCGTTGCTTTCCTCATTGTGCCCGCTTTCACTTGTGCTCAGTATGATGTTGGCATTGTAGTCTTCGTTTTCCGGCTCTCCCGTGGTCGTGACACCATCATCCATATTCACAAACTCGTTGACTGTTGATTGACTGTTGACGCATTGAGCACCACGGGGACCAAGTCGCGAGTTTGTCCGCTTTAGCCCTAATCTCCCCCTTATTCAAGATCGTGCTGAGAGTGCTCTTTGGAATCTTGCATGCTGCGGCGACTTCACACTTCTCACCACATTCAACTCTATTTATGATTTCGAGCTTCACAGCAAAAGGTAAATTCTGCCACTTCATCACACCAACACTGTGGGAGAAGGTCCACAAGGCGCAAGCACAAGGAACCAGAAAAGCAGCGAGACAACTCGCACTTGTGCCATCTTGCACAACAAGGGCACAAGAGCCTCTGATTGGCTGTTTGAGCAACGCAGCGGTTGGACCAGGGTCATTTTTTCCATGGTGTGTCCATGGCTCGCCTGACATAGTGCAGTCACGGTAGGGAGAGGGGTTGGATGGAGCCACACCGCCGGGTTTTCCCACCGCTGCGAGGGAAAGCCAACTTCTGGGAGCATTTTTGCACCGCTTCACATTCAGTATATCGGGAGTCGCTGCTATTTTTGTTCGATGTAAGCGTAATTTTTACTATACAGTAAAAGTTTAATTCGAACTGCAAGGGGAAGCCGCTTCAATTCGAATTAACAAAAGTTCGAACTAACGAAAGTGAAGGAGAGCAACAGTACACTGCGATTTGGAAGCAGTAGGGAATGTCAGAAATTTGGCGTGTCAGAAAGTGATGGCGTGTGCCGCGGGCACACGCCATCTTCAAGTCGAAGCTCTGGGTCCGACAGTGCCACACCACCGATGTCCACCAAAACGAACGTTAGCCAAGGCTTAACACTATCACAATGAATCGTGACGGCCGATACCTCCTAAGCTGAAAACAGACGTGCACAGCCAATGAAGACTGCCGAGACAAAGACGCTGAACATGTGAAGGTGGCGAAGGCCCCGATTCGTTGGTTCTTGATTGCAAGCGCAGCTGCAACGCACTTGATTCGCTGTGTTTTGGTGCTTGCAGCGCCATCTCCGCACAACATTAGCAGCTGCACAAGATTTGCAAAGCCTCCGAGATTCGCAACGGACAAGAAGTTTCAGAGGTTATGTAGAGCGGAGAGGTGGCAGCCGCCGCTGCCTTCTAGCTGACCCCGCGCCAGTTAGATTTTTTCCGATTTTGCCTTCTCTCGCCATTGTCTCCATTCCGGAGGCGATGTAGCCTTGTGTGTAGGCAGTAGGTGCGTTTCTCTGGCCGTGTGCCAGGCGAGCGTAGTTGGAACCTTCTCGCATTCGAATTTACGGACTTTTTTATACATAGACTTCTGTGGACCTTGGCCGGACCAAATCGTACTGTTCGAATTATCCATAAATTCGAATTATTGAAGTTCGAATTAACGAGCTTTCACTGTATATACTCATCGTAACTATACCATGTTCAGAAAATGTTTGATATACAGAATAATTCTATGTAAACGGGTTCGATATAGTCAGGTTCGACTTTATATATGGACACTTGAGGCGCATTTCTGCCTTCGGTGTTGCCGTGAGTTTCCGTATAAAGTCTAAGTGCAATAAAATTGTTGCCACCTGCCATGTGCTGTATGTACAAGTGAAAGCATGCGAGGGTGAGCCGGTGATCACGGCTCAATCTCGCGCATGCAAGTGACGAGAAAGTGCGACGTCTTCCGTCGCGCGCAAGGGAGGGAGCATTCTACTTTGGGCGGCCGCATGTGGCCACCCGGGCCGTTGTATATTGAAAGCCATCTGTGATGGGGACAGAGTCCGGCTGTCTGCTGTGTTTACACGGCTTGGTTTGCATTGATGTGAGATGCAGCACGAAGGTCAATTCGCTTGCTGCTGCCACGCTTCCTCGCTCAAGTGATTTGACAGCGAGTTTCCACGGTCTACCAAGCGGGTGGAGGCTAGGATGATTTTGGGCCAGAAACTGCACAGTGGCCGTCGCGTGAGCAAGCCTCCTTTCCTAAAACCAGTTTTCCGAGTGGCACACATCGCTGTGATCACGATCAAAACATTTGGAAAAATTTGCAAGCGGTGAGTACGGCAACGAATGGCGGAGCGCCCATAAGCAGTGATGTTAAGATCATGTGACAGTGCCGTGGCCAAAGTGCAGGCGGCGCAGGGAACTTGTCCGCTCAAGCAGATGGTTCTAGCAGACATCTGCTGCCAGTTTGCAATGTCTCGCATTGTCTTTGACGAGCTGTTCATCACTTAAGTTTTGCAGTGTTCGCTTGTTTGGAATGCTAAAATGAAGGATTTTCTCAACAAAGACAAGAGGATTCTTCGAAAAGATGGACTAAAGCTGAAGGTACTCATCGTCGCAAGTGACGCATACTTACATAAAGTAAATGTCGGCATCGCTCAAATCGGCCGTGTCCATTGGTGTCTCAGAAGTGGTGTTCATTTCCATGTGTTAATTTCGAGCTCCATTCTGTGGAACCAAATTGTCCACACATGCTGTTTTCTTCTTTTTGCCACTTTTTTTCCCCCAATGGTGACCGCATATGGGACAGATGGGACGAAACGGCACTCTGCACTTTTTGTCCACAGCGCATGTAGGTGTCCTCATTTTTCTTCTTTGCAACTTCGAGCTAGCGTGTTCGTAATTTTGTTTGGTCTTGTTTCTTCAGTTTAAAAATTGTGTGCGCCAAGCTCTGCAAGGGACGCCCCCTTTCTACCCGAATTCCTAGACGTGAAAAGGGACTTGGGCTTCCTTGAAAACCATCCATAGGCCTCTTGCATCCGGGAGGCTGAGACGGTGCCTGAATGCCCTGCAGCACTTGAAAATAATAGCCATTGGCAGATGTGCATGTGCCTCAAGCCCAAATTGCAGAAATACAAACCAACCCATTCCTTTGCTTCCATATGGCTAATTCTGTGTGCATGTGCTTAGCAAGACCTTCAAGCTGTTGCCTATATAGAGCTAAAAGAAACGTAAATGTGAATAAAAAGTTCTATGAGCCGTCCGACTTGCAGCATTTTTATTTTCTACAAGGTTTATAAGCACAAAAGTGGAGCACCAACTAAATACATTGATTAAACCGGCAGCTCCACTGAAACCCGCGGCTCATGGGCGCTTTCTGCAAGCAACACCATGCATCACAGCGGCATGCGTCGTGCCATAGCGGAGCATGTGAAATGAAGCTGTCTGCGCACCGCGGTGGGACTCGGCCGCCGCGACCACCACTTGCATGTGAAACAGGCTTTAGAGAGGCAAGCGGCTCCTAACTGCATGGAACAGAGCAGGTCTGCGATGCCCTTGGATATCCGAGGCCGCACGTGCGCTCACTGAAGGAAGCAACGTGTCTTCATCCCTGTCTGAAAAGACTGGGTAACCTGTGGAACTTTTCATGATTGAGATAGCGGCTTGCAATTTTTCTTCTTGAAAGAGGAATTCCTAGTAAGCATGGGTCGTAAGCTCGTGTTGATTATGACCCTGCTCTTTGTACACACCGTCCATCACTACTACCGATCTAATCATTTAGCAAGGTCTTCGGACTGGTGTTCAGCACAGCTTTTCGGTTGTCTCTCTGTTGGAAAGATAAACAAAACTTGATCGTTTAGAGCAAGTAAAAGTCATAACAAGCCTGTCCTCTGTACCATGTGGTACAGAGGACAGGCTTGTGTAGAGGCTATTGTTTCAGTGATTCATCTCTTGCACATTTTGCTGCAGGGGTTGCTGAAGAAGCACGAGGCATTTGAGGCAGACTTTGCAGTTCACCGAGAGAGATGTGGAGACACGGTGGCAGCTGGCCAGGGCCTAGTTCAGAAGGGAAATCACCACAAGGAGAGCATCCAGCAGCGGCTGGACCAGCTAGTGCAGAGGCTCGATGCCTTGGAGGCAAGTGCCGCCCGTCGTCGAGCCAAGCTCCAGGACAATTCGGCCTACCTGCAGTTCATGTGGAAGGCCGATGTCGTTGAGAGCTGGATTGGTAAGCAGTCACCATTATGTACCACATTTCTCTATGACAATGCACACTCACACTGCTGTTTAATGAAGTGTTGCATGTAGCCAAGAATTTTTTTTAAGTTCTGGTTATCATGTTGATCAACACAAATAGTTTAAATATTGTGCCTTCAATGTTAAACTGTTATTCATTTTTTTATGCTTTAGGCTCTTCGACACTGTGCATAGAAAGATGTAGTCAGGTGTACAGTAAAACCTTGTTCATTCAACCCTCGTTAATTTTGACAATCGCATAATTCGGACTTGTTCATTGGTCCCTGCAGGTGTATGCATTTTATGCAATCAAACTCTAATTCGGACACATTTCGCCACACATCCATTAATTCGGACAACTCTGGGAGCTTGGCGAGCGTGGAGCGCCGCGAAAGAGCAAGAATGTCGGAGGCATAAAATCGGAATGAAGTGGCAGAGTCCACATTGTCTTAGTCATCAGTGGAAACCGTACGTGTGTGACCACAACGCTGGGACACTTTGTGCCTATTTGTGCCTTTAAAGCTTTTATTCTTGCGTTTAGCACCATGCATAATACTGCATTGGCTGCATTCCTTCATAACTGCGTAGTCGCCATCTACACTCTTAGACAAAGATACACCCTTTGGGGCGTATATCTGCCGTACAACAATAGCCATCTGCCTTTCTTGAAAACGCCATCCCCGCTGCTTTCTTTTCGGGAATGCTGTCATGCTGATAAAAATGCTGTTCGTTACTGGGAAGTACCGGGCTCGCAGCGTTAAAGAAAGGAAATGTAGACAACACAGATGACGATTATTGTTATGCGGCAAGATACGACCCAAAGGGTGTAATTTTGTTTGAGTGTATGATCGCGTCAATAGCCACCACAGTTTCATCCACAGCGGTCACGGCAAACCTAGCTTTGTTTTGACGCAGTACGCACATCAGCCATGTGCCTGACGAGTGACAGCATTGGGCGACATGGTGTCAGCCTGTCTTGACATAAAACAAAGTTCTGCGCGACTCGGGAAATTTTGCAAAGGCACTCATGGAAAACCTGGAAAACTCTGGGAATTTGGAAATGTCAACTTGGTAAACACCCTGCGAGTGCTCGTAGCCTCTGCCTTACGGGGCCATGAGCCATTGCATTTTTTTGCTTGCTTACAAGAGTACGAATGCTTATGGGGGTATGAGCCATTGATAGTTTTTGTTCACTGTGAACAAAAATGCACAGAACCCTAGCCATATACAGCTTTGCTGTAAAAAAGAAATGAAATAAATAAAAGAAAGGCATCTATTCCTAAGCATTAATATGTGTCGTGTGCAATTATAAACACCGTTTGAGCAGTCTGAACGCATAGACCAGCGCATGAAGTAGTATGAATGACCTTTCTGAGAAGTATCGCCAGCAGTGTCCAACGGCGTGACCTTGGCATGGCCCAATACACTTTGATTACAGCGTCGCCACAATATTTTTGTCTTCGCGCACCTCACTGCAAAGCATGCACCACCTCAGCCGCTCATCCCACCTCAACCATATTCTAATACACTCTACTTCTAACTGATGAGGTGATTGTCGTGAACGTGCTTGCATCGCATAGGGACGGCGATGACGGCAATGACGTGGTAGGGCAGGCTGCCTCAACGTTGTCCTCACAGGAGGCCCGGCAGATGATTCAGTCCTTCTGGGGCTTCGTTTTCGTGAGGAACCTTCCGCTGCACTACGTGAAGCACCTCGATGCCGTAGAGAAGGATGTCAGCAAGCTTTGCGTAAAGCATGCAAGGCTGACAGACATAAGCGTTTCGGGTGCAAGCCAGTGAGAAGTATGTGACAAGATGCTTGTGGCGATCTCGCCTCAGAGTTTATTTCCGGATTTCTCAAGCTGTCAGGCTGCCGCGGCAACTTTACACCTTTATTAAAAGGCCCCTTTGGGGCCACCAAAGCAATGCCTTGGCAAAGCTCTCATATTGCCTGCCGCCCGTGACCCCTCTTTGCAGTTGTTATAGCAGTGCCATTCTTTAACGCCGACAGCCGCTGCTTGTTACATGCGATCAGTGCGCCCAGGAAGTAGTTTAACAAGTGCACGCAATCAGCAGGCAGATTAAGGAAGGTGGTGGGGAGGGGCACTGGCCTCCCCGCCATTATAGTTATCTCACAGCAGCTCTGCTATCCTCCTATTTTGAATTTTTTCTTGCAACCTGGTTATGACAATTATTGCATATAACAAAGGAATTTTCATGGCACTTCAATATTGTTATAAGTGGGTTCAACTGTTTACATGCAGACAATCTGTTGTCAACCAGCTCATTGGTGAAAAAAAATAATCGGGATGGGCATGATGTAGTAAAAATCATGGAATGAAAGCGCACATTGACCATGCTGCGAACGAAGGAAGTTGCGAGAGCCAATCAGTCACGAGATGACGAGAATTGGAGCTTCTGCACTGCTATTGTGCAGAATAGAAACAGGATTTAGTCATTCATTCAGTAAATAAAAGCGTGTTGTCATGGTAAGCACTTGTTCATCGTTTTCTTGATGCCCTCTATAATTCGACATTGGGATAATTCATTCTTTTTTTCGGTCCCATGTAATTTGTATTAACGAGGTTTTACTGTATATACTAGTTAACATTGTTAATTCAGGTTATGGTGTACGTTTAATAGACAACTTTGGAACAAGTGAATCTTAAGTCAATTTCATTTCATTTTTCTACAAGTCCCGTCCCTAAAAATAATAATCCTTAAACTTGTCACTCCATGTGGCTTATTATGCATGCTGAAGGAGAAATTTCGGCAAATATTCACCGCAGAGGGCTACAACTCGTTGCACATCGCACGCCAGTCTCAAAGCAGGGTAAAAATATTCGAACTGTAGCTTGGCAGAGTGAAGAAATGACTACGCAGAAAGCTGCATTACTCTGGGGTACATCTTTGTGCTGAGATTTCTGTCTCGCAATGCAAAATTAACTGCCCAGAGTGGCAAATTTAGGGATGAAAGTACCAGGAGATTAATGCAATGGCCTTTTCATACCAAAGACATTTGAAATTTCAGTATAATGGGTTTAAAGCTGAAGATAACTGTTCTGCAACTTTTACAGCTGACAAAGAAGCCCACGTGCGCTCCGAAGACTTTGGTCGGGACCTCTCATCTGTGCAAACTTTGCTTACGAAACAGGTGTGCTACCCACTTATAGTAGCTGCATGTGTATTAAGAACCTTGTTATTGTTGATAGTGGACTGCAATTGTTAATGCAGCAAATAGATTAACTAGGGTCTCTTCAAATAAAGTGCTACTATTGATATGCACTGTTCAATATTATAACACTTTGGAACACACACCTTGTGCTTAAAACATGTAGCGCCACCAGCACTCTATTTCTTGCAGCCTGTGAAAAAAAAAAAAAAAAGTCTGGTAGTTTTTAGGGTATTCTTAGTCTGTGCTTTATTTTGCACCTCAAACCGTTTATATTATCACATGCAAACAAGCCCAACAGCAGACGTTCCTGAGTGTGGCGAAGGAAGAAAAACACAACTGCATGAGCTATAGCCTTTGACTGGCATTTCAGTTTGTGTTCAGGCATTGTACTTACACAATTAGTGAGAAGTGGGAACAGGAATTTTGCTTGAAAGAACCACCTCATGCCTTTATTTGTTCCAATACTCGGTTTTTATTCATTGATACATCTGCTGCCATGACCGGACCCAAAATGCAGTTTGAGCTATGTCTGTTGAAATATTGGCAGTTAGAAACATCAGGACTTCGCTCTATCTGATAAACACTAGAAAGCAGAAAACAGTTGTTTTTTTTGCACCCTCTGAAGTTGGTTCTGTGACAGCTCTAAGGCAGTTGTTAAAAAATACTGCAGGAGTTCATCCAAAAAAGGACCAGTGTATAAAAATCAGGATCATTTACTCTATTGCTCCAATTTGCACTTTGCAACTCCAAAAATGTCCTCTTTTTTTACTGTTAGTCTGCTCCAAAAATTGCCCCAAATCAAAACCCAAAACTTGCTGCTGTGAAGTAGGAGACGCATGGCTTCCAACGCACTGAAATGGCAGCCAGATCTGAGGCATTTTGCTGTGCCATAGCTCCGAATCGGACACTTGGCGTGCTAAAAAAAGTAGGAGACGCACAGTACGATTAGGTTTCCAATACAGCAGCTGGATCTGAGGCGTATTGCTATGCCGTAGCACCAAATCGGACATCTGATGTGCGACAAAAGTAGCAGACACGTGGTACGATTCGGCATCTAATAACGGTGTCTGACGTGCCGGGAACAGAAGTGGGATACAAGGTGTTTTGTCATGCTGTGGCGCCAATCGGACACTGTATTGTACACCAAATCGTACCGTGTGTCTCCTACATTTGTTGCATGACAGGCATCCAATCTGGCTCTGCTGCACCGCAAAATGCGTTGGATGCCTAATCGTACCGTGTGTCTCCGTCTTAGAGGTGATCACGTAAATGTATCCTCTCAAAATCTTACCTCTCATAATGTATGCACCCCCCATTTTGCGCAATATTTTCAGAAAAAAGTGCGTTCTTAATGTGAGTAAATATGGAATGGGTAGCTTGGCTGTTGTTGTTCCACATGGCCACAGCAGTACTCCCTAAAAAAAAAAAAAGTACATTCTTTGGGGCATATCTGGTCCCCAGACAAGAATTTTTGTCCGTCTTGCTTGCATTTTCTTTTCTTCTTTCTTTCTTTAAAGCTCTCTGCTTCCTACTTTCCTGTCAAGTATGCTGTGTCACGGAGATATGCACTTGCTGTTTGTGACCTGAACATACTGAATGAGTGCTTTATTTCGCATTGAACATAGAGGAGGGTGAGAAAAAAAGCTGTAAAGAGATGGTTTGAAAAACTCTCAACCCCCTGACAACACATGGCAGCAACAGGTCAGCACAACACGCAATAAAGAAAACTAATAGTAAAAATGAAAGACTGGGTGTGTAGCATTAAGGAAAGGAAAAGTATGCAAGATAGATAGCGACTATTGTTTGGGGACAAGATATGCCCCAAAGGTGCAGGCATTTCTTTAGAATGTACAGCTTTGAGCATAGTTTGTAACATTCCCTTCTTTGTCATCATTCAAAGGCATGACGATGGCAGCATTTGATTGCCAGGCTTTGTGCGCAGAGACGCCTGATACTAGACACGTTCATACCTTTTATACAAGGTAGTGCAGTGCAACTTTATGAGCCTGATTTCCGTTAAGGTATTTTCAGATATATTTATCAGTTAGCATATGAAAATGAACAGTCAAATTAAATCGGGTTGACCTAGCTTCTCATAGTGGTATTTATCGTGGCACGCTACGATTCGTTCCAATTTGAACTTCAAATTTTTTTCAGTAGACGATATGTGAAAATTCGTAAGCAGGCTTTCCCGGAGTGCTAACTCTCCCAAACCAAGGTGACCGTGTTCATGCTAGTAGCACTGTTAATGCAGAGATGCACATTCTGAAACCTTGGATGGTGTGGAAAACTGACGGTGCAAAAATGTCATTGACCTGCATGTTAATACTTCAGTTAATATTCTAGCCCGAAGTCTGCTGTCTTGGTTATGTCAAAGAAGGGGTATGGAGAAGAGCACTTGCAGGTTTTGTATGTCTGTTGCTGGGTAGGGTAAGCCAGCACTCCCAAACTGGAAGGTCCAGTTCTGGGGTAATTGAATGAGGACAAACATGTGCTTACCTATTTGGAGCACAGGGTAATATTATGAAAACCACATCATATAATATTTCTTAAAGTCCCCTACAGCTATTATATTTATTACTTGTATGTATGTGTACAGTGTGTTTTCACAACGAAAATTCGGAACAACTTGGATTTTCTTCCTTAGGAAACCTTTGATGCTGGCTTGGGAGCCTTTGAGCAAGAAGGCATTCAGAGTATAACACAGCTCAAAGACCAACTTGTTGCTGCTAATCATGATCAGACGGCAGCCATAATGAGGCGACATGACGATGTGCTTACTCGGTAAGTTTTGCATGGAAAACGTAATGGCTAAGATGCGTTTAACCATGCATTAATTTTACATGCATTTCTCCAAGGGTGTTTCTTCTCTTTTTAGCCTAGTCCCCTCCCCCCCCCCTCTATGGATGTTGCCACATTCTCCATGTATGATGCACAATTAAGTATCCCAATAAACTCCAAAGCAGCAGTTTGCTTTGTTTGTATTGGCATATGGCAGCATATTTTAGCTCAAATCTTTGATGGTAGGATAAGGCAAAATATGAGGTCCTGCAATATTATTTAAGCTCTAATAATTGATAGCTTTCGTACTATTGTATCATTTTTAGCTACATCGCAGTAGGGTTATAGTGAATGCCATAAAGAAATTGTCAGTGTCGACTTGTTGACACGGATCGACAGTTGTCAGTGTCAGTCAGTGTCAGTGTCTTGAGCACTTTTACCACTGACCGATACTGGCAATTGTCGGTCAGGGGTAGAAGTGCTTGAGATTTATAGGTAGGGGAAGGAGGTTTCTAGCGTTGTTAAAGGTTAAGGCTGTACAGTCTTCAGTTCAAAGTGCACTTGTTCTGGTAAGCAGTTCACCATCTGTCTTTCACCATTTTTCAAGCTTTTTAATCTTCAGTACATATGGAGTAACCACGTCACTTAAATTTTCAGCTGGAATAATTTACTGGCAGCTTCAAATGCCCGTAAGCTTCGCCTGCTGCACATGTTGGACCAGTTCAAGCAGGTAAGTTCACTACCTGTACTGGTCTCGTTTTGTTCCTGGGTTGCCATGAAGTATTTGTTCTTATGCCAAATACGATTTTCTTCTCCCCTTATCTCTCCAGATTGAAGACCTCTTCCTCACATTTGCCAAGAAGGCATCTGCCTTCAATAGCTGGTTTGAGAATGCTGAGGAAGACTTGACTGACCCTGTGCGGTGCAACTCTGTAGAAGAGATTCGTGCCTTGCGAGAGGCTCATGCACAGTTTCAGAACTCCTTGGGCTCAGCTCAGGCAGATTTTGAAGCCCTCGCTGCTCTGGACCGACAAATAAAGAGCTTCAATGTTGGTCCAAACCCTTACACGTGGTTCACCATGGAGGCTTTGGAGGATACGTGGCGTAACCTGCAGAAGATCATCAAGGTGCAGTTTGTCTCTCATAATTTCTATTTGTTGCTAGACTAGTACCACGTGTAAAAGAATATCTGCACAATCGGGAGTGTTCTGTAAATCTAAGGAGAGGCATGACTGAGTGTGCATGTGTGATATCATCCTTCAGTGCATGCAGATGTGAAAGTGGTATGCCGGCCTCATTGATCTCTACTCACTGGCCAGCCTTGATGAAGCCGTAGCATGGCACAGTATCTCTGTGTCTGTGAAAGGCAAGTAATGCTCCAGCCTAGCTCAGACACGCGCCATATGCGGCGCATTTCCACTATGCCAGCGAAAAGTTGACGCTCATATAGTCTAGCATCTGGTGCAGTCTGCCAGACTGGCGACATTTGCCATGCTTTGGTGCGACCGTCACAGGAATAGAACATCTCCAATTTCACGCCCTAGCCGCTAGACCAGAGTGCATCACACACTAGCTTGGCTGGCCAGCAGTATGTTGGCCTACAGTTTGGGTGCACTGAAAAGAGCATGCCGAGTTTGTGCCTTCCCCAAACAAAAGGGCTCACTCACTGCACTCTTGTGTGAAGCTACGTCAACAGCTGATTCCCGGACAACTGTGGGCTATTCAACGTGTCGAACAGTGCAGGGGAGCAATCTTAGCTGATTCTGACTTCTCCAGCATGACGTTTTCCCACATTGCCAGCTACTGCCTGTTGCACTGAAAACACCAGACTATAATTTGTCCCTAAGGGATTTGTAACAGCAACATGTTGCCATATCAAAAGACAGCTGTCGACACTAAATAGAGGAAACTTAAACACGCTGAGGCTGCGCACATTCAACGGGCCAATGAGAATCCTGAGGCGCGTTAAGTATGAACCAGCCATGCTAAGACCTCAAAAGCTCGCAATGCCCGCCTTGCCCAAATGTGCAATTCGTATTGTGCCCGCCAGGAGCTGCAGGATGTTGAGCAGCTTTTGGGGGCCTTAACAGAAGCGTGTAGTCCAACAGATGTGTTGCTGCTGAGACTTCTGAAGAATACGAATGTCTCCTATGTTACAGGGTGCCCACGGAGACCCAATAGGCATCATTTTAATTGCACGCAAAATGATACAATTAAGATGCGAATTAAGTTAACAATAAACAGGAAGAGACAGAATAGGGACATATAATCAACATTTAATCATTAAATCGCTTGGAACAACCATGCATGTCAACCTTGTTTTCTTTAGTGTCAACATTGACACTTTCCTTTCTTTTATAGCTTCAATGTGAACTATGGTAGAAATTACCTTACAGCACCTAAACAAAGCGGAAGTCTAATGCGCACCCGATATTGTTTTTTTACATATATCATCATCACTCTCAGACAGCACTTTGTTGCTGTCCATGGACCGTAACATGTCAGCCGCCATATAGTACATAGCATGTTTGATTTTTCCAAATTTATCATAAATCTCTGCAACAGTTGCAGATGGGATGGTGGCCATTGCCTAGACTAACAACTTCACTAGTTGGTCCTGCAATGCATGCAACTATCTGGAACGCTGAAAACATGTGACACGACTTGCTGCCACTAGCTTGGCTTGTAAAATAAGTTGCCTTTTGAATAAGCGTTTGTAATCAGACTAAAAGTGGTGCATCATCTTCATACTACGCACAAACTTGTTCTGTTGCTGTCCTGTGATGGCAGTAATGCTCGCTAGGCTGACTCTGATAGTAGGCTGTCACCGATGCTGTGAATGCAGTTTTGGTTTCATGTCAGATTGCGCCATGCAGGCATGAGCAATTTTCTTTAAAAAAAAAAGCTTTCATTAGAACCAGGTAAATACTGTTATCACTCATTGTGTGCTGCTGTTTTCACTCGAAAATCTTTCTAGGGCAGACCTAAAATGGGCATTTTTTATGGGAGATGACGTGCACTTGACACATTCGTTGACTTGCCCCCAAGCGGCGCCAAGACAGACTCTGCTTCTATTAGTCACCGATGGGGTGAGGCGTGCACAGCCTTGCCAGTCAAGTTGGAATTGTCTGGCAACGCTAAAATTCAGGATCAAAATAATGAACTATTGGGTCGATAGAAATATATGGGTGCCGGCTAGGATCCTTGCTCAGCTATGCTTGCTTCGCATATATAGATATTTATTTTTGATTCCACACAGGAACGTGATATCGAACTTTCAAAGGAGGCCCAGCGCCAAGAAGACAATGACCACCTTCGTAGAGAGTTTGCCAAGCATGCTAATGCATTACACCAGTGGCTTACAGACACGCGGTAACTATTTTGAAATATTTCATTGCAGAATGCTTTTACCTCGGTATGTGTCTCTAATGTGCACTTTCTCTTTTTCATGATATCCCAATACACAGGATGTGGCTACTAGATGGGTAAGTTTTGTTCCAAAATTGCTGTTGCTCTCAGGAGTGCCGACACTCGAAGTTGTGTGCTCTTTGAGCTATAGAGTACCTAATGTAGACATGCGGTTGAATTTTGCAGTATTGAAGGGATGCATGGATTTGCAACTGGTATGCGCAGTTTATGCCCATAAGCCATGCATAACTGCAGAAGTTTGCACTGGTTTTTCCAAGTTGGGATGGCATTAAAACATGCCAGTTACTGTCCACAGTAATTAACATGAAAAGTGCTTACAGGTTGTTACAACCTTATGAAACATGCCTGTATGGTTTTAACATTAATCATTTCTTGAAAGATATCCTTTTTAGGGTCTGACTGATTAGGCTAGAAACAGTGTCTACCAACTGGAACACCGGGAATTATCAGGGATTCTCGATATGTCTGGAAAACTTGGTCAAATTCTTTTTAATTTGCCTGACAATTCCCCAAGTCGGGGAATGTGGCCGGTGAGATAGATGGAGCGATGAAAACTATCTACGGCACAATCTTGGAGGCCGCGTTCAGCAGCGCCATTGCTGCGCACAGCGTCCGAAACCGGCGTGAATACTGCGAAGATCTCCGAGGCTGTGTGTAACAACGGTGCTGCTGCACATGGCCTCTGAGATTGAGCCGTAAATCTCAGACTCCGTGCATCATAGCTCTCAGCAGTTTAATTGCCACTAAGTGGCGCCAATAACCAGCCAGCAGCAAGCGATCTAAAAGGCATCGCCATATCTGCATTCTGTGGTAATATGCGACGTACTTCGGGGTGCACTTGTGTATGTTGTGCTTTGTTCATGGCTGGGGCATTTTGATCGTTCTGTTTTGTGGTGAAGTTATTCAAGCTGCTTTTAAAGATGCTTGAAATCGACGCTGTCACAGTCAACGAAGTGCTCGTTTAATGCTGACTGGACCAACGCCAACGTATCCGACGTTGTGAGCTGGATTAAGCCTGTGCCCAACGATGTATACAGTGCACAATGTGCAGTGTGCTGCAAGATCTTTTGCTTGAGCAACATGGGAAAAAACCGTGGTGTCTAGCCGCACTGCAAGTAGAAAGCATAAGAACGTCATGAAGGCACTGGAAAGTGGCTCCCAGAGACGTGTGCTCTCATTCTTCAAGCCAAGCAGTGCAGCCCTGTCAACCGTGATGACTGTCGACAAAGGGGTGAAGAGAGCAGGCCTCTCATCGATGCCCCCTGCTGCATCAGCTCTTGCACACGTCATGGTACGTGGTTTTCTATTGAAGAAAGATGTTGCAAAAGCTAAGATCTTATGGTGCATGAATGCTGTAATGACTCGTGCATCTTTCCGTTCCGTGGCATCATCAGCGCCACTCTTGCCGTTGATGTTCCAGTCTTGTGAAATTGCCAAGAAAATGCAAATGGGAAAAGACAAAGTTGGATATACTATCTGCCATGGCATCGCGCCATTCTTCCAAAAGGAGCTGCTATCAGCTCTTGCTGAAGCACGATACATCGCTATAGCATTCGATGAATCACTAAACAATGTAGCACAGAAAGAACAAATGGATGTGCTGGTCAGATACTGCAATTTGGCTGATGCTACTGTAAAAAACTCGATCGCTGACTTCATGTTTTCTTAGCCACACCTGTTCTGAAGACCTGACACTTGCCTTCGAGAAAGCCACAGAGGACATAAAGCACAAGATTATGCAAGTGTCAATGGATGGACCAAATGTAAACTTCAGGTTTCTTAGATAAAAGGAAGAACTCAATTGTCATGACAGTCAACAAATCCTGGAAATTGGAAGCTGTGGCCTGCATGTGGTTCATGGTGTCTTCAGAACAGGCCATGCACTAACTGGCTGGAATTTGGTAGTATTTCAGTGGAGTGTTTATAGCCTTTTCAAGTCTGTTCCAGCACACTGTGCTGATTTCATTCGCATCACAGTAAGCACATTGTTTTCTCTCAATTTCTGCGTGGTTTGATGGCTTGAAAACAGCATGGTGATTTCAAGAGCTCTTCAAGTACTGCCAAACTTCGTAAAGCATGTGGAGTGTTCAGCTAAAGACAAGAGCAAGCCAAAGTGCACCAGCTACACCACAGTTGAGACGCTAGTCCCTGACACAATGCCGCCGGCAAAACTGGCTTTCATGCTGTCAGTGCCTGAAGAATTGAAGCCATTCTTGACCGAATTTCAAGCGGACAATCCAATGGACCCTTTCCTTGCCGCAGCATTGGAGGCTGTCTCACGATCACTGTAGGGAAGGATCATTGAGCAAGAAATTTTGCACAGTGCTGACACACTCTTCAAGTTGCCTAAAATAGATTTGGCGTAGCCAGAGAACATTGTTTTTGTCAACGCTTTTGATGTTGGTTTTGCTGCCAAGAGCGGACTTCGGAAAGCTGCAAAACCATCTCAACTTGCACTGCTTACTTTCCAAGAAGGAATGCATTTCTTTTTTGACGGTGTGCTCGCAAGAGATTATGGAAAGGTCGCCTCTGAAATACAGGCTAACGACAGGAGTGAGTTGCTTGGATCCGGTCTGCACATTGTCAGTGGAGGTTGGCAAAAAACAATGTGCGATTGCACTGGAAATACTCGCACAGCACCGGTTGCTTGACTGGCTTGGAAGCAGAACGGGTGCGCCGATCCTACGTGCAAGTTTGTTCACTAAGGTCTGCGCAGGTACTTATGAAGAATTTTGATAGGACAGCAGAGAGACTGGACACCTTGTGATTTGAGCTGTGCTCACGGAACCATAAGGAGTTGCTTATCTTTGGCATGATCATCCTTGCCATGTCCCATGGCAATGCTGCTGTCAAGAGGTTTTTCTGTAAATAAAGAGTGCCTCATAGAGAACCTGAAAGAAGAATCTGATTGCATAGAGAATAGTGTATGAATGTTTCAGCAGCAGGTGGTGTAGCCAGTGTTGACATTACAGACAGTATGGTGGAAATGTGCATGGTGCAAGTGTTTGGTGGAAGGAGGACCTCAAGAAAAAGAAGCAAGACAGGCTTGATGCATCTGAGGCTGACCAAAACAGGAAAAGGGGTGCCACCCGCATCAAGCAGCTCCAACAAAGGAAGCAAAGGCTCATCAATGGAGCACAGAATGAGGCTTCTCTTCTCCAGGTGGAAATTGACAGTTCAAAGTGAATAAATCTGCTCATAATCTCGCTTTGGCGCTGCAATAAACTGTTTAGTCAGTGGAATCGTCTATGTGAATCGGGCCTCTGTTAGGCTCTCAAACCTTCTTTTTTTAATGTTCAGTGATTTTTATTGACATTATCAGGGAAAACGTTGAAAATTTGGGGAATATCTATAAAGTAATTTAGTAGACACCATGTCGAAATATTGCTTGAGATGTTTCTTTAATCATTTCTGATTATTTCAGTTTAGCATTTGTTTTTCACAAGCAAAGCATTTGTGTGTTTATTGTTGAAAATTTAAAAACATTGTGCACTTTGTGTGTGCATGCGCATGTGTGTTGCTCATTTTTCTTAAACAGATACATACTTCAAGTGGTCCATTTTCAGCATCTTTTGGGCATATTCACATGCTATTAATAATTTCGTTTATGTATTGCTATATTGAATTTCCTAGTGAACATTTGAAGATACTGAAAAATTGCTTAAATGTATTCTTACCACTTCTTGCAGGTCTTCAATGATGGAAGGATCGGGTTCACTGGAAGCACAGCTTGAAGCAACAAAGGTCAGATGTTGGGTAGAATCATCGTGTTAAAAAAGGTCGATAGTCAGTTGTCTGGTCAAGTAGCATATTAGTAAAAAAAAGTCTTTGAAACCTGTTACAAAACATTTCATGGCTTGATCAGTAGTAGCTTAGTATATCAGTGATCTGAATGCATTTCCTGTGCCCTTTCAGCGTAAGGCTGCTGAGGTTCGTGGCAAACGTGGTGACCTGAAGCGCATTGAGGACTTGGGCGCTCTGCTAGAGGAGCAGCTGATTCTTGACAACCGGTACACTGAGCACGGCACCGTGGGACTGGCCCAGCAGTGGGACCAGCTTGACCAGCTTGGAATGCGCATGCAGCACAACCTGGAACAGCAAATACAAGCAAGGTGCGCTGTTACTCTTGCTTTAGGAGGGGGGTTATTTGCCTGAGTTTGACAGATGGCAGAACTAATAAAAATTTGGAGGACGCTTAAGCTTCGCCTTTAAGAGTTGGACGCGATAGCATTAAAAGATCCCTGACTGCTTTTCATGCTTCCCAGCAACTGCAGCATATGTAACCG
This sequence comes from Dermacentor albipictus, assembly GCF_038994185.2. Lineage (NCBI taxonomy): Eukaryota > Metazoa > Arthropoda > Arachnida > Ixodida > Ixodidae > Dermacentor > Dermacentor albipictus. The sequence goes on from NC_091821.1 coordinate 87,565,741, forward strand.
CAATGTTTACCGGGAAACGCTCATGGCGAACACTGTGCATGAAGGCAGGCTTTCTGTGAGAAACGCAGCCTCTTGCATGGGCCGCGATGCTGCGGAGGCGAGTGCCATCTGGCAGTGTTTCAAGGAAGCGGGCGCACCGCTCTGTGGACTCCGAGATATTTACAAGCCTGCGTGCGCAAATGGCAGACGTCGCCTCCGGTCTATGAATTTTAGAAAAGCTGGAAAAGGGGTTTGAGTTTTGGCATAACACAATTTTTTTCTCGTCTATTCAAATTACAATCAGAGTGCTGTCGTGTCTGTAGGTTGTGTGTAAGTCGTAGTTTATTTTTCCACGTATTTTAACTTGAGAAATTCAGTTCAGTCAGTTCTTTCTGTCACATGGAAGGCCTGGGTATGTGTGGTTCGAAAATCTTTTTGTCAAAACGATGTTCAAGGAAGGTTTAAATAAGGCAGAGTTCTTGACATTTTGAGACCATGAAAAATGTACGTTTCTCTTATTCCACTTTTATGCCTTCTCATGTGAGCATCCCATTTTTTCTCATTTATTTAGAAACCAAAGTGGTGTTACAGAAGATGCCCTCAAGGAGTTCAGCATGATGTTCAAGTGAGTAGCACTTCTCTTCCTTTTTCTTTCTTCCTTTCTTTCCTTCTTTCTTTCTTTCTTTCTCTTTTTTAGTGCTCTAATTTCCCTGTTGTCACGTAGTTTAGAATTATGCAGACATTTTGCACTGTTATGTTGCAGATGTCATTGTCACTTGAGGCTGCCTACCTTTTGAGTGTGATGTGCCTACTTAAAGCATTTTTTAGAAATTCGAACAAACCACAGTAGTCCTGCAAAGTTGCACAGAAGTTAATATGTAAAATAACTTATTAAATAATTTAGAAATTGGTTCTGCCACTGGTAATTCGAATCGTACACCCGTGAGAAAAAGTATGCAGACCAAAGGCTCGCCGGAAAAACTTAATTTCTTTGTAATTCAGACGCACAAACCGAAATTGACGAGTTCACTGGAATGTTTACAATGCCAAGCTTGTACTGCACTCCTCAATTTGAATTTGCATTCACAGGCGGTGAAGAAAGTCTGCTTTATTGAGGAATCCCTGTTCCATATACTTTTGCTCAAGGGAATACGTTGCTTTGTGCCTAAAATAGGTGCACGTTGAAGAACCCTGGGTGGCCAAAATTAATCCGGAGCCCTCCACTACGACACCCCTCATGACCACTGTTCAGTGTTGGGATATTAAACCCAGAATTGAATTTTGATGGATGTTTTTCTGAGCTAGCAATATGTGGCACAGGTGATGTTAAGTAGCTGTGAGCAATCTCGGAACACCAGGGCTCTTGCGCAGCCATCTTACGGGAAGGTGGGTACAAAGCACCAGTGCATGGAAAATAGCCAGTTTACACTGCTCAATGCCTTTTTGAATGTTCTCATCCACAACTGATCCAACACAGTGACAATTTCAATTCGGGCAACGCTTTGAAAGGGCTGCAGAAAATTTAGCATATGTTTTTGTTAACGTTAGTCATGTTTCCGCCACAAGCATTGCGTTTGCACTGATCACATGTATTTGTTGCCAATTTATCAAGCAGACCCAGGCATCAGGCAGCTGATCTACTTCAGCATTATCAATTTTAGTTAGTAGCGTTTCTCTCCGATAAAAAGAGGTGTGAATGCAGGGCCTATTTTAGTCTGCTTAAGTGGCATTTTTTGCACAAGTAGTGAAAACATGTCAGCCTCTCAGCAACACAAATCCTAATGGAGTTGCTCTACCATGCGCAAGGGGCACGATGTTAGGCCCAAACGAGGCACGTGCAATGTGTGCAGGGGGGAAAAATGTAGGCATGTCAGGCATGGTAGCACTGAATGTTGCACATCTCACTTTTGAAAAGTGGAAAAAGATAGTCGAACCTCGATATACCGAACAGCGCGGTGATCGCGAAATAGTTCGGTATAGCCAGAACCCGATATATAAAATCGTGTAAAAAAAACTTGTGCACATCAATCGCAGAACCACGGGCGCGATCGGGGATCGGCCGGGAGCGTGCGTTTGATTGCGCTGCACGCAATTATCGTAGGGCGCGCCTATCTCGTCAGCCGCACGAAGTCGTTGCAATCTAGGCCAATCGTATGCGGCGCAACCGAACGCGCGCTCCAAACAACGATCTCCGATCGCGCCCCGATCGTGGCGCAGTAAATACTCACTTGAAGCTTCACACAAAGTATTTATTTGGCTGAAAGTACTGTAGCAGCTTCTTATTGGCAGCCACATGCTTAAACACGGAGAGCCCCAACATAGTCTAAAATGTCCGCAAGCGATAGGCCGGTAGCGGCGTAGACGGGCAACAGCAACGCTTGCGGAATCAACTTCCGCAAGCGCTGCAAGTGCAGCACGAATAAGTCGGTGCGACAAATGCAATGCGTCGTTGACAAATGTTGTTGACGTCAACGTTACTTGTAGCGATGGTTGACGTCTCGTGTGTACGCCGCTACGTTCAAATAGCACCCTCGGCACGATCGATGTGTGCAGCTATAGTGCGCAGCAGTCGGGAATGCCCATCGCGCCCCTGCTATCTTTGAAGGTGTTGTGGGAAAGCTCAGCGCCTGTCAACAGAGCGCACGTGGTCTAGAGTGGCGCAGTTCGATATATTCATTTTACGTCCGACCCCGCTCGCAATAAAAAATTAAAAATACAGTATAATGCGGAATATAGGTCGACCCCCTTACATTGAAGCAAAGAAGTCAGCATAAAGATTATAAGGCACAAAACTTTGTTTTATTTAGTGGTGCCGCCAGAGTAGTCACCTGCTCATTCATCTGAGTTGTCTGAACTATCGTCCGAAGACGACTGCTTTTCGCTGGCTGTGTCCCACAACATGCCACCCTCGGTGCCGTCCAAGGAGTTGCTAATGCAACACTTCTTGAATGCACGCACCACCATATCGTCGGGCAGCGAGCGCCAAGCCTGCGACACCCACGTGGCCACAGTGGCGAGAGGCGGCCTGCGCAGCCAGCCGGTTGGAGTCGTCGGGTCGTCGCCGGCCATCCACTGATTATATTGTTCACGGACACGGTCCTTCAAGGGCTTGTTGAGCACGACGTCCAGTGGCTGAAGGGTTGAGGTCATGCCTCCCGGAATGACGGCGAGTTCCGTCCTCTCATCGCGGAGTGCCTTCTTCACACCTGCAGTCAAGTGCCCGCGAAAGGCATCCAAGACGAGAATGCTCGGACACCGCAGGAGTGCGTCGGGTCACCGATTCCATACGGTCTTAATCCAATTGAGCATGAGGGCCTCGTCCATATAGCCCTTTTCATTCACGCGAACAACATCCCGTTGGGAAAGCCTCTTTAGGCAGCGTCTTCCTCTTGAATATTATGTGCGGGGGCAGCTTTCTGCCGTCTGCAGTACACACGAGCATCACCATGAAGCGCGAATGCTTGTTCCCCGTAGAAAGAAGCTTGACTTCTTTTGCGCCGCGTTCGCACACTGTGGTGGGCGACGGCATGTCGAACCACACCGGCGTTTCATCAGCGTTGCCGATCTGTCCCATCATGTAGCCATGCTGCTGCCAGAGACGGATAACATAGCGCTGGAATTCGACCAGCTTGTCCTCGTATGCCTCTGGCAGCTTCTGGCAGATTGATCTGCGCCGTTGAAGTGCAAATCCCTTGCGTCGCATGAAGCGACGAACCCAATAAATGGAGCCCTTGAATTGTTCCTTGGGCAGTCCGGATTCTCGGGCGATCTCAATAGCTTTGATGCGGATGGGTTCTGCTGTCACTGGCAATGATCTGGCACGATGCTCGCAGATGAAATCCGCCACCTTGTCTTCGAGCTTCGGGTGCACCGCGCGTTGCAGGCAGACAGCTTGACTTTCTGCGTTCGCCAGTACCGGACGCTTTTTTCCGACACGCCGAATCGCCGCTGCGCAGACATGTTCCCATGCATTTCAGCATATTCGATTACTTTCTTCTTCAACGCCGCGGTGAACTGACGTCGAGTACTCGCACTAATTTTGCGGGTTGTCGAAAAATTAGCTACGCCAGGAATGATCGCTGCACAAAAGGGAATATGGCATCGGTCCAACTGCGTAGGCCGCGTCGGTCACCAAGGAGGCGATAACGATGCGGATGCCGAAAGGTCTGCACTCCTACATGTTGCCAGATGACTATTCATGTTGTGTTAAGGGCCGGTATATAAGTCGAGGGGTGACCTTTTAGTAATAGTTTTTGGAAAAAACCTCGACCTATGTTCCGCACTATACGGTACATGCGATTTTCCAGGTGATATAGAAAGTGTTCGATATACGTAATAATTCGATATATCCGTGTTCAATATATCGAGGTTTGACTGTATTTGCTTCTGGTACCATGAAGTCGGTGCTTTCTAAGAAGAAAAGGATTGTCAATAAACGGGATCTTACAGGCAGTCCCTGACACTTCACTACCAAATGCAAATTTTTCCTTGACTTCATCAGTTTGAATTTCATTTAACACAAACTTTTTGACATCACCATAACATTCAAATTAAAGGGCTTTTACTGTATTGGATGCAGAATTAAAACTTAATATCTCAAAATTTTTTCATGTTTAATTTTACGTTCCACAATCTAACAGTAGACTTGTTACGAATTTGTTGACTAGAAGAACAGTGTGTACCCAATTTGTAAATACTATTAGCTGTGTAAAGTTTCACATAATTTGGCTGTATATTTCAATGTCTGAAGTATATTCACTAGTTGTGGCAAGTATGACGAAATAAAAGTTCGTGTATGGTTTTGTATGACTGCCAGACCGTTGTGGTCATTGCACTAGGCCAACTTCTGTACCATACAGTGCATCTGCAATGACAAGAGCAAAGGGAAAGCCTCTGAAAGAGACTGCATGTTCTTCAGTTGCAGCATCCATTTAAGCCTTGCATGCTTCTGGTTTGAATCAAAATGACCAGAAAAGGTTGTTGGACTGCATTTTACTGCTTGTAATTTACAGCTACTCCATGATAGGCTGTACAAGAATGCTTAATTTGACCCACAATGGATACATGCAGGCACTTCGACAAAGACAAGAGTGGCCGGTTGAACCACGTGGAGTTCAAGTCATGTTTACGGGCTTTGGGCTACGACCTGCCTATGGTGGAAGAGGGCCAGCCAGACCCCGAGTTTGAGGCCATCCTTGACCAGGTGGATCCCAACAGAGATGGCCAAGTCTCTCTCCAGGAATACATGGCATTCATGATCTCACGAGAAACTGAGAATGTGCGATCGTCTGAGGAGATTGAGAATGCCTTCCGCGCCATCACCTCTGGCGAGCGGCCATATGTCACTGCCGACGAGCTCTACGCAGTGAGTCTTTTCAGTCTGTTTTCCTTCTACCTCCAGCCAAAGGTTTAGTGCATGTAGAAGTGTTCACACTTCCATGTTCTGACAGAAGGCGTGGTTTCTTTCTGTGCTAAATGTTGGTTTTCTGCGCAGTCACAATGTAGGCAATACAAATTTAATAATGCATTCTTTATTAAAACAACCTCAATTGAATAGCCCCTCACCAGGCCACATAGGAAATTTTGGTTATATGCTGGAAGTTGTTACGTGCCCTCTAGGTAGCATTCTACCGCAAGAATTTTTCAAATTGTTTTATTAATAGCAGAGAGAAATATTTCAGTGCCGCGAACCCATGATTTCAGGGAGCGAGTGTCACCACCAACATAGAAACTCTCTCCACTTTCCCCGTCTAGCTTCTGCCAGCGAAATTCCTTTCCTGCATTCTCCCATACCGGAGCTGGAGGTTCGCTTGATATATATATGGCACGGGCCCTGCATTTCTTTTTTTTCTTAGCTTCTTTGCTGCATGGTGCACTTCCGCAGCACACGATTTTGTGTGCTGTGCACGAGAACAAGCTAACTAGCAGTCTGTCAGTGCTACACAAACACTGAGGCAGACACAAGCAGATAACAGAGCATGATGGCATGCTAGAACATGGCAGAAAATGAGTTTTGCTCTCTATTCATGCAACTGCACGACATGGGAACAAGCAGTCGAAACGGAAGTACATTTCTCTTGCTGCAGTGCTAAGTAAAACAAGGACATGCAGACATTTGATTTGTAGGTTTTATTAGTCCTCCAAGCTTTAATTCATCTATCGAAACATCAGATCAAACAAATAACTGCTGTTGTCTTGAATAATTCTGTCATATGTCACTGGTAGTGACGTCACTCTCTGGCTGGGAGTGCGGCGCCCGCGAGTAGGACAAACAGCATTTTGTTTGAAATTTGAGCTGTTTCCTTGGCGCGCAGTGATTCAATAATACTTAAGACACAATTGTTAGCGCGCACTGTATGCACTGCGCTTGTCAGCTCAAAATGGCCAGACCTCGTGAGGGGTTCGTTAACTGGAATTGCCTGCTGCAGCAACTTTGTTATTGCCAAGTAGCATGTTGATATTAAAGGGATACTAAAGACCAAGACTAAAGGGATTTAGATTGGTGAAGTATTCTTTTGGAAGCTTATTTTTGTTTATTCCACAGAAATATTTTGGTTCCTAGTGGAGAAATCGAAGGCTGATCGCTGAAATTTTCTTTCTTGAAGTAAGAACCACAGCACTGATACATCAGTGCAGTATCAGACTTCAAGGTATTTTGTGCTTCGGTCGTTTTTGAGCAAAAGAAGGTATTTGAGCCCTTGGTTTCTTCAGAATGCAATATGACCCTTGTTTATCAATAAGTAAGTCCTCAGCAGACACTGCCAAAATCTATGACATCATGGAGAGAGCTAGTGTTGAAGCTTCAAGGTGGTGTTGTCACCAGTCTGTTTTTACATCTTTTCTGGTGTACCAACCCTTTTGATGTCTCAGAAGTGCCATTTACTGATCCAGCTTAGTATTCCTCTGTAGTGTCCCTTTAATGGACCTCATTGTACATACTCCCAAGTTAGCTTTCCTGCTTCCATACTTTCACTTATGCATATATTCGAATGTCAATGTAAAAGTGAAGTCTGTTTGCTCTAGAAAACTTATTAAATTGGAGGTTTTCATTCCGGCATTAAAAGTTGGCTATACAGCCAAAGTTAGTGTATGTGTCAGACCACAGCTGAACGTAGCCCCAAGTTCGATTGCTGCTCTTGAGACAACAAAATGCAATTTCAAGTGTTTGTTTTTAGCATTTAACAAAAACTATATGTTGGTGCTCGTGTTTGTCTTTAGTTGAAACCCAAATATGGTAAAAGTGTGTGCACTCAAAAACAAGTTTCTGAGGAACTATGGTGATGCCTGTCCCTCCCACCTAACCATGAATTTGCTATCACACTAAGGCTGTGCGTTACATTCACAACAGACAAATAACACCACGAGCTGTTCTTCTTCCGCCTAGCTTCAATCACAGCAATAAAACATTCTTTAAGATTGCATTACGAATTTCCAGCAACCCTTGTTATTCCTAGCAAGATCTAGTACAACTTATTGCCATGGAAACATTACTTCAGAAAATGAGGCATGTTCAAATATGTAATATATTTTTTCCCCTCAAGGCAAAGGAGTAGTGTAACATTATACCTCGTCTTTTTTACAGTTTGAAATGGGCAAAACTAATTTGAATGTTTTTGCTGAAAGCTTTTGTTTTTGGACACTGTAGTGCTGTAGGTGGGGAAACCAAAAATGAAAGCAACATTAAACTTGTCACTGACTACTTGGAAGTGTAACACACATACATAAACTCTGCCCCCATAGCTGTGTCTGCAGCCACAAAAAGTTGTCCGCAGCTATGAAACCATACAAGTGGCATCTTCTCTGGGAGAGCTTGTGAACAATGTCCCCATACGAAACTACCAATAACAAAATCAAAAGCATTAGGACATGCCGTAGAAATAGCATTGGGAGCAAAGCTTTGGTGCAGACCCCACCTAGTGGTAGCAGCCGCTGTCAAATAACATTGTGTGTACTGTGCGAGTGTGGTATCTCGCAGGAGTACCGACCATCACGGGTTGGAGCTTAACAATCCAGAGGGCCATGTCAGCCGTCACCTCACATACTCTAGCGCACCGCTACACACTCGCTTGGGCTGCAAAAGAGGGCTACCGAGCACTACGCATGCAGAGAGCACGGTATTGCCTTGAGTTAGCGGAAACCGTTTGTCTCCGGTGGCACCAAACAGTGCACAAACGCCCTCGCGAGGAAAAGTCCCCGCAGCTATGCTGTTCGCTCTCACAATAAGCAGTGGGCCCACTTACAAGAACTTGGCCAACCTCCTTTGGCTTGAGCCTCCGGTAAGTGCAGCTTGGCACAGTATGACCACATGCGAGCACTAGGTACCACTCTTCAGCTTAGCGTCTGGAAAGGATCAACACAAGGTATGCTCTCTGTACGTGCAAAGACACCGTAGGCGAACTCAACTTCGAGACACAAAGGGACCCGCAGACAAGAGGAAAACGTGTATGTACCCAGTGCTGTCCCAGAGAGATCTCTCCCTTGCTCGCTCTGCGGACAGCAGCGAGCTGCTGCTGGCAATGCAAGCATCACTGCCGACAACCGTCCGAGCGGAAAGGGGAGAGGCGTAAGAATGACGGAACAGGTGAATGCCCGTGCAGAGGCGCCACAGCATACCTCAATCCCCATGGTACACATGTATATTGTCCTTATCAAAAATGCTAGGCTGCCATTTTGTATCTGTCACCGCAATGTCATTTTCAATATTCGTTGGCAATAACATGTAGACACAGCAACATGATGCGACGATGCAGGTACAAGTGGATTCTTATCTTGACTTTGCACGCTCACTTCCAGTTGGATTTATTCTGTTCCAAGTGGCTACTGACACATTCATGAGCTTATGTGTAGGCTCCTGAACAGTGCCTGTCGCTCAATGGTCTGTGTTAATCGCTGCTCGCCAGCAATATTTTCACATGAAAGGGTACATGCAGCTGATGAATTTTGTCATCCGATGCTCTTCTTTCGGTCATCACCAGTGAAAGAGGTACATGCATGCAGTGAAAGTGGACTCCAATAAATCAAAACTCTGGAGTTCACAATGGGTTTACAATTGCAAACTGAGAATTAGTTTTATTGCAGAATATGTAAAATCAAGGTTTAAATATGAACTTTTTAATTAAAGAACATGCTGAAAGCTCGATAATAATTCCAAATAGAATGTACTAGCATGGCTTTCGTTCATTTATGTATGGCACATATGTCAAACTACATAAAGAGGTAGCTTCATTTTTTATTTATTTTATTTTTTTGCAGAATCTTACCAAGGACATGGCCGACTACTGTGTGTCCCGCATGAAACCCTACGTGGATCCAAAGAGTGGCCGATCCATCTCTGGCGCCTATGACTATATTGAGTTCACCCGCACTTTGTTCCAGAACTAAGCACTGCCTTTTATGTGTTTCCCACATTTGTCTTTAGATGGAGCTGTGCTTCTGATTATGCTAGCAACAAGCTCTGGCCTAGAGTACAGAAGACAGAATAATAATACCTGCCTCAACTGCCTTTTTAAAGACTGTTTCACAGAAAGTTCGTTCAGCTTCTTATTTGTTCTTCTGTTGTCGTTCTTATTTCTCTACAGGGTTCACCAGATGTGTAAACCATTTTTTTTTATATATATATATATACATATATATTATAAAAGCAGCTTTTTCACTAGCATAGTGTCAGGTCCTAGGTGTACTGCATATTTTTTTTTTTAGTTGCATAGGTGGGTACTGTGCTTTTATTTTGCTTTTTAAACCTTTTACTTTCATGCCGCATTTTGGAAAGTGGTGACATGCTTGTGGCTCTGGCAGCTATCAGAAGTAGCATTATCTGTTGGTATTTATGTGTAACAGGCCTTTAATAAAGCAAGCTATGTTTTATTGGAAAATGTGCAGAATTTCATTGTTTAAGGGTGCGGTTGCTCAGTGGCTATGGTGTTAGGCTGCTGAGCACGAGGTCGCGGGATCGAATCCCGGCCACGGCGGCCGCATTTCGATGGGGGCAAAATGCGAAAACACCGGTGTACTTAGATTTAGGTGCACGTTAAAGAACCCCAAGTGGTCGAAATTTCCGGAGTCCTCCACTACGGCGTGCCTCATAATCAGAAAGTGGTTTTGGCACGTAAAACCCCATAATTTTATTGTTTAAGGGTTGTAGGAGGTTATCCGGTGGTTGAAATGTAATGTTTGTTGTAAATACTTACTATAGTCGCTGACAGTTTAAGAATTGCAAGTTTGTATGTACACTGTCCAATTAAAACAAAATTTGCATAGATGTGCCAGCCAATTAATTTGCTTACCTACCTGACATCAAGTGGTTTCACGTGTTTGAAACATTCGTTTTCTGCGTAAAGATCAGCCTTTGTGTCACTGGTTTCAAGATGAAACTTGATGTCTAGGCACATTTTATAGGTGACCCTGATATCACTGCTCAGCCAAAAGTAATATTTTAGCTTGAAACAATTAGCTTTCATTTTCTAATTCGCCTAGCATTTATATTAGCTAACCAAAGTCATTAATCTGTGTGGATGGACTCCTCTGGTTCAGCTCGTTCAGAGGTAAAGAGAACGTGCATTGTTTTTGTGGGTGGAGCTTCTTTTTAGTAGCACGAGCATCGAGTGACACTCTTGTTTCTTGCGCAGCACTTCTGGTTCACCTCCTGGGACGACCAGGGAGGAAATTCACAATCTGAAAAAAAAAAATAGAACACTACAAAATTCATGGGTTTCATTACAGACATATTGGCACACAGCTTAAGTTTAGTTACAAGTTGAGTTACTGATGTCTATAATAATTACACTTGGAAATCGAGATGACCGAGGACAACATTCAAAATAAATCAGAAAAAGATACAAAAACAATAGTACAGTATAAAATTCGTGGGTTTCATTATAGATACGATATCAGAGCATAAGGTTAGTTACATGTTGAGTTACTGCGAAAACACCCGTGTGCTTAGATTTAGGTGCACGTTAAAGAACCCCAGGTGGTCTAAATTTCCGGAGTCCTCCACTACGGCGTGCCTCATAATCAGAAAGTGGTTTTGGCACGTAAAACCCCAAATATTATTATTATTATTACTGAAGTGTCTGGAGTAATTAGAAATTGCTGATTACTGCGCACCAAAGCACAGAATCGCCACGTGAGCAAGACTTTGACGAAATTCCTGGAAACCCGGAAGTAGAATGCGGAAGTAATGATGTCACTAGTGGCGTCACACACAAGAAGGTGGCAGGATATTTAACCAGCTAATTAGTGGAAAACAGTTGCCTCAGAGTTCAGTTCGTGCGTTGTGTTCAGGGCCAGATTAAGAAAAATGGGGGCCCTGGGCTAATGCACATGCAGGCCCCCTTTCCCTACACTGACCTCCCCACCCCACCCCCTCCCCCCTGTCGCCTGCTACGCTACTGGAAATATGACATGTTTCATTTTAATTCCGCCAAATTAAGAAGAACGAAGTGGATCAACAGTATTATAACACATATGTTCACTTTGTAATTAATCTGCATTCTGTTTTCAGCAAAAGCTAGGCTTTAAAGACAAGTTTAGTGCACTCAAGACGAACAAGAACGTAGAAAAGACAACACGGCTCAGATGTCGATCCTTCTGAAGCTGGGCTTTGTTTGCATCACTAAGGTTAATCCCATGAGGAGACGCGTGGTTGTATCCGAAACATTCTTCATTAAAGTTCAAGCATCAGACTGCAGTAATCGTTATACACATTACTCTATAAATATGCAATAGATACATGCAATACTTAAGGGAATACAAACACCGTAAAAATTCACTAGAATACAGATAAAAATTGCCCACTGTAATTGCAAAACATTTGAAGATATTTTCGTTAAAGGTAAGACAAGCAAGGACGACGCCAAATAAACGTGGCACTGTCAAAAACAGCAAAGATACAGTTCTTTATAAGCACGCAAAATATCGCAAGAACAGTGAACAAGAGATGAACAACGAAGATTTGCATATGTTGAATTGCACTGCTCAGTGTTTCATTGACAACGTGGAGGCTGGGAGGCGACACAATGAACTTATTGGAACTATTCATGTATAGTGCAAACAGTCCTCTTTTAAAATGACATCTTTCGCACCTTCCCTTTGGCGAAATCGGATTTAGTCTGTTCGAAGGATAGATCGCAGAGGAGGTCGCTTTCAATGGACATGATAGCGGGTTCACCTTGTCGTCAAGGGGGCTCGAACGAAAGTGATTTTTTATCAGCGACAACTTGGAAAACGATCGTTCGGTCTCGGTTTGCGATGGGTATGCTTAAGTACATTCGCAAAGCAATAGAAAGGTTCGGAAATACATCAATAAGCTTTCTTTCGTGCAGCAACTCCATTATTCCCAGGGGACTCATGTCCTGGCACGCAGAGTTGTGCAGAAAGTTCGCAAACTGAACGATTTCAGCGGAAAATGCTGGCTCCAAATCATTTTTGTAGGTTTTCACCAACTTCTCAGCCTGCTGTGCCAGAGAGGTCTCACTCCCAACTTCTGTCAGCAATTTTAAGAATCACCTCCTTTCGTTCAGTGTAGTTCAGTTCAGTGTAGGCAGCCTTTCGCACTCGCAAAGCAGAGCCTAGACTGTCGAGTACAACATTGTAGGTCTCTACGATAAATTTTTTCTACCTTGTAGTGCACTATCACTTTTTCCGTCTGGGTGCTTACTCAAAACGATGCGTTTGCCCGCATCCTGGTAACATTGATTGGTACTTAGCGTGCGTGCTCTCTCTTCGAAGGTATCAAAGAGAGGTCGCAAAGAATTAACAAAGCCTTCTAGAGAGCTCAGCAGGTCTACAGCAGTTGAAATGTCTAGGCCTGGTTTCTGAAGTGCTACGCTCGTTTTGTCAAAGCGCTCCAAGATTTCACTCCAGAAAACCGCCATGAATGCAGTCTCTAGTTTTGTCATATTCTTGAAGAGAGAGTGCTCTTCGTTCCTAGTGTCACCGTTTTCTTCCTCGTTCTTCGATATAGCTTCAAGGCAACAAAAGACCATAGAAATTTTTCAGAATGACCTTACATGATTCAGCATGCCTTGACCACCTGGTCTCGGAGAGACTTTCAAAACAGGCTGCTGGCCAGTTTCGCCCATGCTGTCCAAAAGATGTCTCCATCGCTTAGGTGAGGCAGCAAAGAACACATACAATCTCTGAATTGCAGTGAAAAATTTGACTGCCTGAAGGCAACTGTCAACGCTACACGCCCCAAGTAAGTTCAGTGTATGACCAGCACACGGGACGTAGACTGCCAATTCATTCAGGTGTTTGATTTGAGCTTGCAGTCGTTTGTATTTTCCTGTCATATTACTCGCATTATCATAAGCTTGGCCCCTACAATTATCAATTGAGATGCCATTGGTAGTCAAGAGGGACATCCCGGTATCGAAAAGATACTAGGCAGTATGCAATTCAATTGGAACAAATCCAAGAAAGCGTTTGCACACTTTCCCATTTAAATAGTATCGTAAAACAACTGACAGCTGATCAACGTGACTAAGGTCTGGAGTCGAATCGGCAATTAAAGAGAAGTACTTTGCGCGTTTCACTTCGTCAACGAGACGTTCTTTGACAGCCTTTGCCATATGCTCGATAAATTCATCACAAATGGTTTTTGACAGATACGATGGGTGACCTTTTCCTTTGCTCCCGTAGCGTTTGATGTGCTCCTCTAGATAGGGATCAAACTTGGCAATGGCCTCAAGCACTCCCATATAATTGCCATTTCTCTGTGAACCAAAAATCACCTCACTGCTCCTAAACGCTACGTTGCGTTCAGCTAGAAGCTTAACTAACACGACTACGTGCTTCGACACCTCTGTCCAGTAAGCGGTCTCAATGACAAGATGCTTAACCAGTTCCTTGTCAATTGTGCTGGTCGAGTTAGAGTGGGCAAGCCATGCTGCCACTTAGTTCCAGTGCTCGACGCTATTTCCATGTGCGCAAAGCTTTTCTTCTGCTGTTTTCCAATCAGAAAAGCCGTGCATGGTGAAAGCACAGGGGTTGCTTGAAATCGAAAATAGTTTGCACATGAAACAGTAAATGGAACCTTTGGACTCCGAATATATTAACCAGTGTCGCTGGTACGCCTCCCCATTAACAGCTTTTCGCACGAAAAGATGAGGTGACATGTAGCGTTTCTGAATTTTGTATTGCCTTTTTGAAGACGAAAAATTTTCTACCTGATTTTAAAAATACAATGGCCCTTTCTCAAGGCATACACTCCGAAAGCTGTAAGTAATAACGTCTCGCCACTTAGCAGGGTCACTTTGGAGAATCTCGCAACGTACCTCTTGTTGCAGGGGTGTCTGTACTTCTGTTGCCGCAACGAGAAGCCGTCTCATTCATCCTCTCGAGGCACACTTTGTGGGTGGGAACATGATTATTTGAAGCCAATCTGGAAACAAGTGAGTCGGTTCTTGGAGTGTTGTTTCCTGGCGCTCGTCAGTAGGAGTCTCATCAGGGAGGTTTGGCACCTGTTGATCAGCAGTCGTAGAACTCGGGCGTGGTGGACCGGACACCTGGAGCTTGCCCGACTGTGTCGCAGGGGCCCGGCCGAGTAGCATAGACGTTGCTGACTCAGGAACAGGACAGGGCTCGGTTAGTGTCGGTTGCTCAGAAATATGGACGACCGAGGTTGGCACCACTCACAGGATCCAGACAACCAAGATGAGTCAAATCTTGCTTCTTGCCAGGAAACCGTGGTGATGGAGTTGGCAAGTCCTCCACAGAAGCACAGTCGGTACTATTGGGAGTTTGACACGGACTCTGGGTAGAGCGATCATACTGCTCCGCGGAAGCTGCATTCAGTAGGTACTTTGTCATCTTTGGTAGCTTCTTTTCACGCTCTTCTCTTTCTAACTTCGCCTTTCGTTTAGACGCACCACTGCTTCCGACCGAGCATTTTCGCATGAATGGATGCTAATTGTTCACTGAGCACTTCGTCAGTCCGACGCGACCGCAGGTATCCAACGGTCGCCGCCCCGATGACTGGCGCACGCTGCCAGGACGGTCCGTGGCTGGCCAAGCGTGGTGCGTCCCCCAGGAGCTCCTCAGCGGGCGGGCTTATGCAAGCTTAACCGGCGGCTCGGGGCTGAATCGCAGCCCGCGATGAACTTCCTTTTATAGACGCGCGCCGCGTCTGTCTTACTAGCGCCAAAGCAGGCGTTCACATAAGCATAGAGTTCCTTGTACAAATTTCCTCCTCCCATTCCGGTCTCGTCTTCCTATTGGCTAGGAGCAATCGTCTGTTCTGGGAGGTTCTCGATTTTTCTTTCGCCCCGTCGACACCGAGCGCGAGAACAAAGGGGAGAGGGCGACTCCTAGCGCGGGCGAAGTTACGCGCCATCCGTCACCTCTGAGTAATCTCTTTCTATAGTTCTTTCTGGTAAGTTTGGCGGCCAGTCTGACCTACTTTTTCCTTCGAGCGTGCGTGGGGGTGCGCAGCCACTAGGCAGGAATGGGCCCTGGAGACAGGCCTTTGTGTCCAGCTCTCGAACTTCACTCTTCCACAACCCTAGCCCGAACAGTGAACATTCCATGCCCCACGGCACGCGGACAAAAGCACGTGTGACGTCTTCTTTCCTTTCCTGCCTAGACTTTGCTATCAGACTCATCTGCTATCTATCGGACTCATCCTCCCCCACCCAAATTGCCATCACGGTAAAGAAAAGTCGAATGGGAGGCACTGTTGGGTACTGCAGCCAGGCACGTACCCAGGGGGGGCCCGGGGGGGCCCAGCCCCTCCCCCGAAATCAAGTGGCATACCCCCCCCCCCCCTCCCCACCCACGCCACCACTCCTCACACATTCCTAAAGCGCCGCCAGATCAATGTTGAGACTTGGCAGCTATTAATCGGTCAGCATTATGCTGCCTTTTTCACTCCTTTTAGATGGCGGTAGTTCTCGGCATCTCTTGTAATGTGAAGGACACTTTTCTCATAGATTCCGCACCCGTGCGATTAACTCGATATGCGTTCGGTTGTCACCATCTATTCAACCGTCACGCGCATAGCTGTTGCTTTTGTTAGTTCAACCTTCTTTGTTTAGGCTGATCCTGGGACCAGGAAAGGGATGCGGCTGTTACTGAGCTGGTCTGTACTCTCGTGAAACGAGTTGCGGCCGGAGAATACGCCAATTGCGTTTAACTTTTCCCTTTGCTTCATTATTTCCTTGAGTTACGGCTCGCCGCGAGGCTGTCAGATGCCCGCAACCATATTGTCACGTGGTGGTGACGTTGAATAAGACAGTAGCAATACTGTGAACAAGAAAACTAACTTTTATTGGGCGAACCTGTGCCCACAAAACAGGCTACACTTATAGCGCAACGATAGCGGCGAACACGCTCGGCGATCGTCGAAAATCTGATCAGCGGGTCAAGCGCGTCGGCTTTTATAGATCAGTCATCGAATGTTCCAGATTAACTGATGGGACCCGCGTGTCTTCCACAAAGTTCTACACCATTCGTGTCACGCGATGAAATCTGATAACACAAGGTTCGGCGACAACAGACACGCGGATAGAAGCGTCGATAACTTTCCAGAAACGTCGGATACATGCAGGTGCGTCCCTCGCTCTGCGATTACAGTTGTTAAGCGGCGAAACGTGGTTGCCCGATAAAGATAAGTACACGTGTCATTACCCCCCTCTTAAAAAGCATCGACCCGATGCTGCAAACAAACGAAAGTAACAAAGAAAAGCACTCGTATCAAAGAAAACAACAAACTAAGGAAGTTCATCAGCGTCCGTAAAATGGTTTAAGGCGCACCACGTGGACCACTTCAGATCGTGCGCGGCGCCGCTGTGAGTACGAAATGCCGTCTGGCACGACCTCATAGTCTAGTGCGCCAATACGTCGGATGACCTTGTAGGGTCCGAAATAGCGTCGCAGCAGCTTCTCACTGAGTCCTCGCCGGCGTATCGGGGTCCATACCCAAACACGGTCGCCGGGCTGGTACTCGACGAAGCGTCGTCGTCGTCGGAGGTCTCAGGCGGGCGAGCTGTCGGGCTTCTTCGGCGCGCTGGAGATAGCTAGCGACGTCAACATTCTCTTCGTCAGTTACATGCGGCAGCATGGCGTCAAGCGTCGTCGTCGGGTTCCTGCCGTAGACCAGCTTGAACGGCGTGATCTGTGTTGTTTTTTGTACCGCCGTGTTATAAGCGAATGTTACGTACGGCAGGACGGCATCCCAGGTCTTGTGTTCGACGTCGACGTACATCGCTAGCATGTCGGCGAGGGTCTTATTCAGCCGCTCCGTAAGACCATTCGTCTGCGGGTGGTAGGCCGTTGTCCTCCTGTGCCTTGTCTGACTGTATTTCAGAATGGCTTGGGTGAGCTCCGCTGTAAAGGCCGTGCCTCGGTCGGTGATGAGGACTTCTGGGGCGCCATGTCGCAGCAGGATGTTTTCGACAAAGAATTTCGCCACTTCGGCTGCGCTACCTTTCGGCAGTGCTTTTGTTTCAGCGAAGCGGGTGAGGTAGTCCGTCGCCACGACGATCCACTTATTTCCGGTTATTGACGTCGGAAAGGGTTCCAGCAAGTCCATCCCGATCAGCTGAAATGGTCGGCAAGGAGGCTCGATTGGCTGTAGTAATCCGGCTGGCCTTGTCGGCGGTGTCTTGCGTCGCTGACAGTCTCGGCATGTTCTGACATAACGGGCGACGTCGGCGGTCAGGCGCGGCCAATAATACTTTTCTTGTATCCTCGATAGTGTCCGGGAAAATCCGAGGTGTCCAGCGGTCGGATCGTCATGTAGGGCGTCCAATACTTCTGGACGAAGTCCTGACGGGACAACAAGAAGGTAATTGGCGCGGACTGGTGAGAAGTTCTTCTTCACGAGTAGACTGTCTTGAAGCGTGAAGGAAGATAATCCGCGCTTAAATGCCCTGGGGACAACGTCGGTGTGCCCTTCCAAATAATCGACGAGGCCTTTAAGCTCCGGGTCCGCTCGTTGTTCGGCGAAGTCTTCCGCGCTTATTATTCCAAGGAAGGCGTCGTCATCCTCGTCATCTTGCGGCGGCGGGTCAATGGGGGCACGTGATAGGCAATCGGCGTCTGAGTGTTTTCGTCCGGACTTGTATGTTACAGTGATGTCGTATTCTTGTAGTCTGAGGCTCCACCGTGCCAGCCGTCCAGAGGGATCTTTTAAATTCGCTAGCCAACACAAGGCGTGGTGATCGCTGACGACTTTGAATGGCCTGCCATATAGGTAAGGGCGAAATTTCGCTGTAGCCCAAACGATGGCGAGGCATTCCTTTTCGGTTGTAGAATAATTGCCTTCCGCTTTTGACAATGACCGGCTAGCGTAAGCTATCACGTGTTCATGTCCATCTTTTCTCTGGACTAGGACGGCACCGAGGCCTAGGCTACTGGCGTCAGTGTGGATTTCGGTATCGGCGTGCTCGTCGAAGTGCGCAAGTACGGGCGGCGACTGTATGCGTCGTTTGAGTTCTTGAAATGCGTCGGCCTGCGGCTTTTCCCACTTGAACCCGACGTCACATTTAGTTAGCTGCGTCAGCGGCTCAGCGATGCGCGAAAAGTTCTTGACAAATCGCCTGTAGTAGGCACACATGCCAAGAAATCTACGCACTGCCTTCTTGTCGATGGGCTGCGGGAACTTTGCTATGGCCGCTGTCTTCTGCGGGTCGGGGCGGACTCCAGATTTGCTGATGACGTGGCCTAAAAATAGAAGCTCCTCGTAAGCGAAGCGGCACTTTTCCGGCTTCAGAGTAAGTCCTGATGACCTGATGGCCTCTAGTACTGTTGCAAGCCGCCTAAGGTGAACGTCGAAATTTCCGGCGAAGACGACGACGTCATCCAAGTATACGAGACAGGTCTGCCACTTCAATCCTGCTAAAACCGTGTCCATCACGCGCTGGAACGTTGCAGGCGCCGAGCACAGTCCGAATGGCATAACCTTGAACTCGTACAGGCCGTCTGGGGTGATGAAGGCGGTCTTTTCGCGATCTCTTTCGTCGACTTCTATTTCCCAATAGCCAGACTTGAGGTCCATGGACGAGAAGTATTTGGCGTTGCAGAGCCGATCCAATGCGTCGTCTATCCGTGGGAGGGGGTATACGTCCTTCTTTGTGATCTTGTTCAGACGACGATAATCGACGCAGAAACGCAGGGTTCCGTCCTTTTTCTTCACCAGGACAACAGGGGATGCCCACGGGCTTTTCGACGGCTGGATGATGTCGTCGCGCAGCATTTCGTCGACTTGTTCTCTTATAGCTTCGCGTTCTCGCGGCGAAACGCGGTAAGGGCTCTGACGGAGTGGTCGAGCGCATTCCTCGGTGATTATGCGATGCTTGGCGACTGGTGTTTGTCGAATCCTCGATGACGTCGAAAAGCAGCCTTTGTATCGTCGGAGCAGACTTCTGAGCTCCTGTTGCTTAATCATAGGGAGATTTGGATTAATGTCGTAGTCTGGTTCGGGAACCACAGTCGTCGGGGTAGATGCGGCGGAATCCGAGAGGACAAACGCATTACTTGTTTCCAGAATTTCCTCGATGTACGCGATCGTCGTGCCCTTGTTGATGTGCTTGAACTCCTGGCTGAAGTTTGTCAGCAACACTTCAGTTTTCCCTTCATGCAGTCGAGCGATCCCTCTTGCGACGCAAATTTCACGGTCTAGCAGTAGACGTTGGTCGCCTTCGATGACGCCTTCTACGTCAGCGGGTGTTTCGGTGCTGACCGAAATAACAATGCTGCAGCGAGGCGGGATGCTCACTTGCTCTTCGAGCACACTCAAGGCGTGGTGACTACGAGGGCTCTCCGGCGGTATCGCATGATCTTCCGACAGTGTTATTGACTTCGACTTCAGGTCGATGACTGCGCCGTGTTGGTTGAGGAAGTCCATACCGAGAATGACGTCTCGTGAACACTGTTGGAGGATAACGAAGGTGGCAGGGTAAGTCCGGTCATGAATGGTTATTCTTGCCGTGCAGATCCCAGTCGGCGTGATGAGGTGTCCTCCAGCGGTTCGAATCTGAGGGCCTTCCCATGCGGTCTTAACTTTCTTCAACTGGGCGGCGATGTGTCCACTCATTACGGAGTAATCGGCCCCTGTGTCGACTAAGGCAGTGACTGCGTGGCCGTCGAGAAGCACGTCGAGGTCGGTTGTTCTTTGTCTGGCGTTGCAGTTGGGTCTTGGCGTCGGATCACGGCTGCGTCGTGTTGAACTGAAGCTGGAACGTTGCGTCGTCAAGTCGTCTATCGTCGGGGTAGTCTTGGCTTCCCGACTTCTTCGGGACGGCGGCGTGTCGTCATTAGGTCGTCGAGATGGTCTCTTCGTCGTCTTCGTCGGCGGCGGAGGATCTTCGTCAGTTCGACGAACAGCAACCGCACCTCCATCGGTTGCTGCTTTTAGTTTTCCGGATATGGGCTCGCAGAGCGGCCCCGGGCTGGGCCGGTGTACGGTCGGCGCTGCGGTGACAGGTAGCGGCCTGGTGACGGCGAACGGGACGGTCGTCGAGGGCTCCACTGAGTGGCGGCGAGGTAGTCGGCGATGTCACGTGGGCGCTCTCCAAGCTGTGGACGCGGCGCGTTGACGGCGAAACCTCGCAGTCCCATCTCTCGGTACGGGCATCGTCGGTAGACGTGACCTGCTTCTCCGCAGTGGTAGCAGAGCGGGCGGTGGTCAGGAGCACGCCAAACGTCTGTCTTCCTCGGGTAGCTGCGCTGGGCGACGGGTGGGCGTGCTGGCGGCGGCGGTGGTGGTCGACGGAATTGCGGCGTTACGGGGTCCTGGCGCGGTCGTGGAAGGGGACCTTGACGGCGGGCGACGGCGGCGTAGCTCATCGCTTGCGGCTGAGGCTGCGGCGGTTCTGGTTGCACTTGAGGAACTCCTAGCGATCGGTGCACCTCTTCTTTTACGATGTCGGCGATCGAGGCCACTTGAGGCTGCGACGAAGGCAAGACCCTCCGCAGTTCCTCGCGCACAATGGCCCTGATGGTCTCGCGCAGATCGTCCGTGGCCAGCGATTGAATTCCTGCGTAGTGGGTAGAGCCTGTACGGCGGTTGAATTGCCGGTTCCGCATTTCGAGTGTCTTCTCGATGTTCGTCGCCTCAGAAAGAAACTCTTCGACGGTCTTCGGTGGGCTTCTTACCATCCCGGCGAAAAGTTCCTCCTTTACCCCACGCATCAGTAGGCGGACTTTCTTCTCTTCGGCCATATCCGGGTCGGCGTGGCGGAACAAACGGCTCATTTCTTCTGTAAAAATGGCAACGTTCTCGTTTGGTAGCTGCACTCAGGCGTCCAGCATAGCTTCAGCCCTTTCCTTGCGCACGACGCTTGTAAAGGTGCGTAGGAAGCCGCTACGGAACAGGTCCCACGTTGTCAAGGTCGATTCCCTGTTCTCAAACCAAGTTCTGGCGGTGTCTTCTAAGGCGAAGTAGACATGCCGCAGCTTCTCGTCGGAGTCCCAGTTGTTGAATGTTGCGATTCGTTCGTAGGTCTCCAGCCATGATTCCGGGTCTTCAGTCGCTGCTCCATGGAAGGTTGGTGGGTCCCGAGGTTGTTGTAGGATAACAGGGGACGCCGGGGCAGCCATTGGCGTTGTCTTGACCACGATCTTCTTTGTCGTCTCAGGTAGAAGTCCGTGCTCTGTGGGCAGTCCTTTCAGTCTGCGGCTAGCACGCTGGTCTTCGGCGATGTTGGTTCTGTCCTCGGGCTTCGGGCTTGGGTCGCGACTTTGCGGGGGCGTTCGGTACATGAACGCACAAGCACCTCCACCAGATGTCACGTGGTGGTGACGTTGAATAAGACAGTAGCAATACTGTGAACAAGAAAACTAACTTTTATTGGGCGAACCTGTGCCCACAAAACAGGCTACACTTATAGCGCAACGATAGCGGCGAACACGCTCGGCGATCGTCGAAAATCTGATCAGCGGGTCAAGCGCGTCGGCTTTTATAGATCAGTCATCGAATGTTCCAGATTAACTGATGGGACCCGCGTGTCTTCCACAAAGTTCTACACCATTCGTGTCACGCGATGAAATCTGATACCACAAGGTTCGGCGACAACAGACACGCGGATAGAAGCGTCGATAACTTTCCAGAAACGTCGGATACATGCAGGTGCGTCCCTCGCTCTGCGATTACAGTTGTTAAGCGGCGAAACGTGGTTGCCCGATAAAGATAAGTACACGTGTCAATATACACGTGATATGGGTTAGATAAGGTGGGAAATAAAATAATGCGAAAGTGCGTCTATCATGATACCTTGCAATAACCCTTAAAACCATAAGCAAGATGACTGTCACCCGTCACCTCGTCTGTTTTTCCCTAATTGTATAACACTTTTCGTGCAAAATTGGCAACTGGAAACCAAAATCGCAAGGAGTTGAGAAATGAAGCGATCTATTAAGGGAGAGAGCCAAGGAAACAACCAAACTGCAAGGAAAAGCGAATAATAAAAAAAGTTAACCGTTCTTTATGAGAATATTTATGGATCAACATCTTTTTATTTAAAAAGGAAGTAGAGAAAATGCTGCCGGAAGTGGAGAACAATTACTTGCTTTGAATGACGCTTGTATACAGTTAACGGTCGAACCGCCTCACGTAGCCACTTCTCTGCTGTGCTTATGTGGGTGTTTTTCTAACCTTTCGCGGTGAGCGCAGTACATCTAGAATCGCAGAGTCCTGCGCTCTACGCGGTTGTGTGGGACTGGCGGCCGCACAGCGTTACGCAATTCGCGGAGCTGTCAAAACTGATCAACAAGGCGAAAATAACTGATATTCGAAACTATAACATGAGAAAGACTGAAGAAGCCGTAAGAAATGAACGCAGCCTGAAATCAGTAAAAAAGAAACCTGGCTTGGGACAAACCATGATGTACACACTAAAAGATAATATCATCAGCAATCTCGAAGATATAGTAAAAGCAGCGGAAAAAATCTAAGCTGACCTGTACACAGTACTAAGAGGAGTCACGATACCTCACTTAGAAACAGTAGTGAACAGGATACAGAAACTCTCCTATAACTAGCGATGAGGTCAGAAGGGCCCTTCAAGAAATGAAACGATGAAGAGCGGGAGGAGAAGGTGGAATAACAGTCGATTCAATCAATGACGGAGGAAACATAATGCTTGGAAAACTGGCGGCTCTTTATACGAAGTGTCTATCGACTGCAAGGGACCCAGAAAACTGGAAGAATGCAGACATTATACTAATCAAAAAAAAGGAGACGTTAAAGAACTGAAAAATTATAGGGCCATTAGCTTGCTCCCAGTGTTATATAAAATATTTACCAAAATAAACTCCAATAGAATAAGGGCTGGAGTTGTCAACCAAGGGAACAGGCTGGCTTCAGGAAGTGATACCTTATAATTAATAGATCACATCCATATCATCACTCAGGTTATCGCGAAATCCGCACAGTACAATAAGCCTCTCTACGTGGCTTATATAGATTACGAAAAGGCATTTGATTCAGTAGAGATACCAGCAGTCATAGAAGCACTACGTAATCAAGGAGTCCAGAACGCTGACGTAAAAATCTTGGAAAATATTGCTACATGCGTGTGGTATTTGTTTATTTTAACGAGGCGCGTGGGCGCCATCACTCCAGAAAAGAGGTGGAAGAACGAACTGGGCTCGCGCTGTGAATCTAACCGGTCAGCGCGCTGCAACCGTTGTTGTAAATATAATCTGTAAATAGTTTCTCGTCTTACTGACTTTTCCTTCGCGTAAGAATATCTACAGAGATTCTACAGCTACCTTAATTCTACATAAGAAAAGCAGGGAGATACCTATAGAGAAAGGGGTCATACAGGGAGGCACAATTTCTCCAAAGCTGTTCACTGCGTGCTTAGAAGAATTCAAGCTATTAAACTGGAAAGGCTTAGGAGTAAAGATCGACGGCAAGTATCTCAGCAACTTTCGGTTTGCCGATGACATTGTTCTATTCAACAATGGTGCAGACAAGTTAAAACAAATGATTGGAGACCTTAACTGAGAGAGTGTCAGAGTGGGGTTGAATATTATTACGCAGAAGGTGAAGATAATGATAAATAGTCGGGCAAAGGAACAAGAGATCAGGATCGCCAATCGGCCACTAGAGACTGTGAAGGAGTTCGTTTACCTAGGTCAATTAATCATAGGGAACCCTGATCATGCGAAGGAGATTCACAGAAGAATAAAAATAGGTTGGATCGCATACGGCAGACATTGCCAGCTCCTGACTGGAAGCTTACCATTATTATTGAAAAGTAAGGTGTGCACTCAGTGCATTTTGCCAGTGCTGACATATGGGCCAGAGACTTGAGATAAAGTCAAGAACCGCGCAAAGAGCGATCGAACGAAGATTGCTAGGCATAACGTTAAGAGAGAGAAAGAGAGCGGTTTGGATCAGAGAGCGAACGGGTATAGACGATATTCTAATTGACATCAAGAGGACAAAATGTAGCTGGGCAGGTCATGTAATGCGCCGGTTAGATAACCGTTGGACCATTAGGGTTACCGAATGGGTACCAAGAGAAGGGAAGCGTAGTAGAAGACGGCAGAAAACTATAGATGGTGCGATGAAATTAGGAAATTCGCGGGTGCTAATTGGAATCGGTTGGCGGCAGGACAGGGGTAATTGGAGGTCGCAGGGAGAGGCCTTCGTCCTGCAGTGGACATAAAACATGATGATGATGATGGAGGTGGTGGGCCCCCCCCCCCGAAAAAAAATCCTGGGTACGTGCCTGACTGCAGCGCATCCTTTCTGTGGGAAGGACAGCGGCGGAACTATTTGAGAGGTGGAGGGTGGCGTGGTGGTGACGAGGGGCAAGGGAGATTTAGGTCCTCATCCCACATTACATGTTTTAGGTGTTTCCCCCTTGCCCCTCCTCTCCAGACAGCACTGGACAGACGGACTGACAGGAAACCACGAAAACTCTTCCAAGCAAACGCATCTCGCTTTGTAAGAAAGAGGGCCCCGCCGGGGCGGCGGGGGATTCCTGTTTTCGCAGCTCGACAAGCTCTCCTCAAATGACCAGGCTAAATGCATGCTGTTGCATTAGGCGGGGGACCCCGTCTGCTCGTTCGGGTTTTCTCGCTTCATACGTGTCTCTCGAAGTTCCGTTGCCCATGGTTCCATATACTAAGCAGGTTAGAATAAATAGGTCCCCTTCTCCTACATGTCCAAAGTGAGGCCCTAGGCTGCTGCCCCCTCAACCCCCCCCCCCCTTTAATACAGCGCTGGTTGTGTTTGCCTAATGTAAATGAAATAAGGAACCCCAATGCCGAGGTGCGAGTGCCACTAAGTGACACCTAAGTCGGATTATATGTTTGCCTACCATTTTTTTTAAGTTCTTCGCTTGTCACTGACTTAGAGACACTAAAAAGGCCCAAATCCTAAGATTATTTATTAGACATTATCAATTATTCTGTCAGAAAACCCTTGGTTAAAAATCCGGGTGACGATTATGTGTTACACAATATTAGGCCCATCGTGTTAACTACAGATTTCATTAAATTCAGTTATAAGTATTCGTCTGGTAAATTTTCTTGATGAACAATCAATCGTGAGTTCGAAACAGATTGGTTTTAGATCACAGTGCTTAATATGGCAGGCTTGTATTGACCTTGAAAGTCGTATTCAGTTGGCACGGGGCCAAAGGCAGTTTGCAGCATTAGTCATTCTAGACGTATCAGAAGCATATGATAGGGTCGAGCATGTGATATTGCTCAATCATCATAGGAACATTAACTTCCCAAGTTATCTTCAAGCATGGATTGCAAATTTTTAAGGAACAGAATTTTATTGCTTCCAAAGTGGCATTTCTTCGGCTAGGTACACGCAGATGAGAGACGTTCCACTTGGAGCAGTACTTTCTCTGGTCTTAAAGTCCTAATGAGCTCCATCCAATGTAATCGTGTACACACTTACGTGTATGCTGATGACATAGCATTTTTCTCGTCGCCAAAAGATATCCAAAATCTTCATAAAATATTGCAGACATATTTGTCTGTTATATGAAGATGGCTTGATGTGATGCATCTGTTTCAACGTTAACAAGTGCTCAGTGCTCGCATTTCCATTAAAGGACCCCATATAATTATCTCAATGTCGACCCACCGTCAAGTAGAGACTGTCAGGTATCTTGGTGCGATATATGACTTCTCTGTTTTGGAAGGTGCACAATGACTATTTTGCAGCAAAGGGTGTTCGTGCGGTTGGTTTGCTATGTAGGCTGAGCAATAGTGAATCAGGAATGTGAAGAGGAATTCTGTTAGCAGCAATATACCGAATGTATATCTGCCTGGTATTGAAGTTTGGGTGTGTGTTATATTATTGTATTATTGTATATATGACTCTGCTTAGCTTGGTGTGTACCAAGCTAAGCAGAGTCATATGTTCAAGAAGCGAAAGTCGGCACATTTCCTCTCTCGCAACCGCTCTTACGTGCGCATGCGCGCAAACAGCCGCCGTCTCCGCAAGTGCCACGCCCCGCTGTCATCATCATCATCCGCCTGTTTTATCTCCACTGCAGGACGAAGGCCTCTCGCTGCGATCTCCAATTACCCCTGTCCTGCGCCAACCGATTCCAACTAGCGCCCGCGAATTTCCTAATTTTATCACTCCACCTAGTCTTTTGTCGTCCTCGATTGCGTTTCCCTTCTCTTGGTACCAATTCTGTAACTCTAATGGTCCAACGGTTATCTAACCTGCGCGTTACATGACCTGCCCAGCTCCATTTTTTTCTCTTGATGTCAATTAGAATATCCTCATATACCCGTTTGCTCTCTGATCCAAACCGCTCTCTCTCTGTCTCTTAACGTTATGCCTAGCAATCTTCGTTCCATCCCTCTTTGCGCGGTCCTTAACTTGTTCTCAAGCTTCTTTGTCAGTCTCCAAGTCTCTGCCCCATATGTCATCACTGGTAAAACGCACTGATTGTACACCTTCCTTCTCAATGATAATGGTAAGCTTCCAGTCAGGAGCTGACAATGTCTGCCGTATGCGATCGAACCTATTTTTATTCTGTGAATTTCCTTCTCATGATCAGGGTTCCCTGTGAATTATTGGCCTAGGTAAACGTACTCCTTCACAGACTCTATAGGCCGACTGGCGATCCTGAACCCTTGTTCCTTCGCCCGGCTATTTATCATTATCTTTGTCTTCTGCATATTAATCTTCGACTCTACTCTTACACTCTCTCTGTTAAGGTCCTCAGTCATTTGTTGTGACACGTCTGCATCAATTGTTGCTGAATAGAACAATGTCATCGGCAAACCGAAGGTTGCTGAGATATTCGCCGTCGATCTTTACTCCTAAACGTTCCCAGTTTAGTAGCTTGCATACTTCTTCCAAGCACGCAGTGAATAGCATTGGAGACATTGGGCCTCCTTGTCTGACCCATTTCTTCATATGTATCTTCCTGCTTTCTTTGTGTAGAATTAAGGTAGCTGTAGAACCTCTGTAGATACGCATTTTCCAAGGTTTTTTACGTTAGCGGTCTTTACTCCTTGATTACGCAGTGCCTCTATTACTGCTGCTATCTCTACTGAATCAAATGCTTTTTCGTAATCTATGAAAGTCATATAGAGAGGCTTATTATATACTCTGCGGATTTCTTGATAACCTGAATAATGACATAGATGTGATCCATTGTAGAGTATCCCTTCCTGAAGCCAGCCTGTTCCCTTGGTTGACTAAAGTCCAGTGTTGCCCTTATTCTATTGGATGTTATTTTGGTAAATATTTTATATAATACTGGGAGTAAGCTAATGGGCCTATAATTTTTCAATTCTTTAACGTCTCCCTTTTTGTGGATTAGTATAATGTTTGCATTCTTCCAGACACGATCCGACTCTTGCGTCGCATCACGAATAGACGCAATGGTATGCGTGCAGACTGCGCGATCCGTCTCGTGCAGGCGTACGCGATAAGCCGCATAACGTATGTTGCCCCCTAACTTAAGTGGATAGGGTGCGAAAAAAACAAGGTCGAATGCATGATACGAAAGGCTTGTAAGAGGGCGGTCGGCGTTCCACTCAACGCGAGCACCGACAAGTTTCTGGAGCTCGGGCTTCACAACTCACTTGACGAGTTAATCGAGGCGCACGACATTGCGCAGTACGAACGATTATCTAATTCAAAGACAGGTCGATGCATCCTCGAGACACTCGGCATCGCGTACCACACTCAGCATGGAGAAAAGATGGCGGTTCAGGCCTCGGTCCGCGACCGCCTGATCATCCCGCCGCTTCCCAAAAACATGCACCCGACGCACCACGCCGCGAGGCGCAACAAATGAGCCAGAGACCTTCAGAAGAAGTTTGGCAACAACAACGAGGCGGTGTATGTAGACGCTGCGCGATATGAAGGAGAGAAAAGTGCACACGCGATTGCGGTTGTAGACCGCACGGGTAAGTGCCTCGCGAGCGCTACAGTGACCACAGGACACACGGAGGCGGCCGAAGAAGCCGCAATAGCCCTAGCACTGGCCACGGTGCCTAGCGCTGCGATCGTGATCAGCGACTCGCAGGCGGCAATCCGCGGCTTCGCTCGCGGTCGCGTCTCGCGGGAAGCGGTCCGCATACTCCAAATTTGTGACGACGGCGGCTCGTCATCGCCCTCGCAACCCCAAAATTCTACAGTCTTCCTCCTCTGGACCCCGGCACACACCGATGTCCCGCTCGCGGGCAACGAGGCGGCCCACGCCACGGCTCGAGGTCTCACACGCCGAGCCGCCGCTGATTATGTGGCCGCCTCCGCCCCCGAGAGCGGGGCATCGGATATGCCGGATCGGGACACTACAACAGAAACACAGCAACAAGAATCACAATGGGCGTGGGGCGATCGCCTGACCACGTTCAGAGATCTCACCCAACACTACAGACTCCAAAGACGCACATTCCCGCCACCACACGACAAGTTAAACAGGAATGAGGCCGTAACTTTACGCTTGCTCCAGACGCACAGCTACCCTAGCCCCGCGGTCCTACATCACTTCTACCCAGGTTTATATCCAACAGATGCCTGTAAAGCTTGCGGACAGCGAGGAACGCTGCGACATATGCTCTGGGAATGTGCCGGCAACCACGGTAATGGGACCACATCCGTTCGCGACGCGTCCGTAATCGCGGCCGTTACCACAGTACGGGAAGCCTCGAGCTCGCTTCTCCCCGACGCCGCCCCAGCTGCGGGTCCCGCCGGGGACCTTCTCCATCGGCGTCGCCGCCGCTGGGAGGCGGCTCTCAAAAGTTCAGAGTTGGCAGACCCACTCTGGGCCGTCCGGCAAGCCAAAGATGCCGCCCGAGTCCAAGGACTTGGAGCCGCCACCTGAGGCCACCACAACGAAATTGCCGGCCATTCATTAATAAAGTTTCTTCTCTCTCTCTCTCTCTCTTCCAGTTTTCTGGGACCCTTGCAGTCGATAAGCACTTCGTATGAAGAGCCGCCAGTTTTACTAGCATTATATATCCTCCATCTCTGATTAAATCGACTGTTATTCCATCTTCTCCTGTCGCTCTTCCTCGTTTCATGTCTTATTGCAAGGCCCTTCTGACCTCATCGCTAGTTATAGGAGGAGTTTCTGCATCCTGTTTATTACTGTTTCTAATTGAGGTATCCTGACCCGTCTGGGTACTGTACAGGTCAGTATAGAATTCTTCCGCTATTACTGTATCTTCGAGATTGCGGATGATATTACCCTGCTTATCTTTCAGTGCATAGATCTTGGTTTTTCCTATGCCAAGTGAGTTTCTTTTTCACTGATTTCAGGCTGCGTCCATTTTTTACTGCTTCTGTAGTATTTTTCACGTTATAGTTTCGAATATCACTTATTTTTGCCTTGTTGATCAGTTTTGACAGTTCTGCGAATTCTATCTTATCTCTTGAGTTGGACACTTTCATTTTTTGTCGTTTCTTTATTAGGTCCTTTGTTACTTGGGAGAGCTTGCCTACTGTTTGCTTTGGTGCCTTGCCTCCCACTTAAATTGCTGCCTCTGAAGCCAACCTAGTTACGGTTTCATGCATTAGCTCTATGTCATCATCGTCTCTCTGTTCCAAGGCTGCATATTTGCTTGCGAGTACCAGCCTGAATTTGTCTGCTTTTACCCTTACTGCCTCTAGGTTGACCTGTTTCTTCTTGACCAATTTTGCTGTTTCTCTTTTCAAATTGAGGTGAATCATAGCCCTCACTAACCTATAATCACTGCTCTTTACCCTACCTATCACTTCTACATCCTGCACTATGCTGGGATCAGCATAAAGTATGAAGTCAATTTCGTTTCTTTTTTCACCATTAGGGCTTTTCCAGGTCCACTTTCTGATGTATACGCTTCCTGAAAAAAGGTGTTCATTATTCGAAGCTTACTACTATCTGCGAATTCTACCAGCATCTCTCCTCTAGCGTTCCTAGAATCGACGCCGTAGTTGCCAATTGCTCGTTCATCAGCCTGCTTTTTCCCTACTTTTGCATTGAAGTCGCCCATTACTACAGTATTGGGGGTGAGGAGTTACGGAGTCGCCATTAGAATCACTGGAAAAAATTTCAGAGTACCGCATTCGTTTTCCCCGCGCCGCCGACGCGTTCATTGGCTCAACCGTACCACGTGAGTTTGGGGTGCCATATACCTACCAAGCGCCGGGCGACACGGCTGAGTTAGAGCGCAGGCAGCGCAGGTTCCCTACGTTTTTTTGGTTTCCGATTGTCGCGCTCGCATTTGATTGCAAGGAAATCATGCCTGGCTGCTGCGTCTTCGGACGCAGCAACCGAACCGAGTCTGTAAAGACTTTTTACTCGATTCCGACCGAGAAAAAATGACCGAGAGCGTCGATCTGCGTGGTTACACAGAATCGGCCGGGAGAACTTGAAGCCAGTGGCGTAGCAACAGGGGGGGCCGGGGGGCCGTGGGCCCCGGGTGCACGGGGCCAGAAGGGCGGGGGGGGGGGGGGGGGTGTCATATGCGTCTGAAGACACCCGAAAATTGTCGATATCCTCGCCTTCCTCGACTACGCCCGGGGGGGGGGAGGGGGACAGAAGAGCTAAGGGCCCCGGGTGCCAGACGACCTAGCTACGCCACTGCTTGAAGCCTACAAAAAACACCCGCGTGTGGGAGGTATAAGTACACCTTGCTTGTGCTTTTCGGCACTGTTTTAGAATATAAGCGAAGTGCACGCGGTGTTAGCGATGCTACGAAAATAGAAGTTCATTGCAGGGATCGTTCGCGTCTTGCGCGCTTGACGCGGGTACACGTGTACTCGTTTGTTGCTCAACACACGCGGTTATTCCGTGCTCGTGGCACGCGAAGGCACACTTGCCGCGCGAGAATTCCGTGTCCGCACGTGCACCAGGTACTCGCATGATTTCTCCGCGCACGTGAGCGCGCTCTGGCCTCGAGTCACTCGACCCATTTAAAGCACTTGTTTTTCGCAGATCGTGACGATCGCAGTCAATAAAAACATGGTCAATACGAGGCCCACGATATTTCCTTTTTTCCACTTATCCTTTGCTCATTTATACATACGCATTTCGAGCTTGAAACCAATGGCTAGGTGATATTCACAACACATGCTTCAAATTTTCAGCTTGTAAGCCGAGCACACGCAAAGAACTGAAGTCAGCATACATATTATGTTCCATGTTGAAATGCTACGGCGCATACCCAAATAACGTTGTGTTTGATGCATAACAAGAAATACAAAACAACAGAACACCCAGTAGCTTTAGTTTCACCCTCACTATGCATGTTATATAAACCGCTCTAAAAGCACAAGAATGTTATACATCGCCTATGTAACTTAGAAAAAAGGTGTTGCGTCACCAACGGGTGTTCCTGCTTTTTTATTTATTTACACAGGCATCAAATCTTGGCAGTCTAAGAAAACAGTCATAAATAAGTTGAGAAGAGTAGCCGCTGATGCACGCACTAGACAGCGGCGTTCATAAATCGCAATGTAGCACACTCTCGCTCATTATCAGTGTAGAGAAGTACATATACGTTGCTGTAATCACGCAAATGCCTCATATTGGCCTTCCACAAGATTTAGTGCTCAAAATGGTCATCCAAGTTGGTTTTTACGCCTGCTGGGCACAGATCGTCTTACGATCACGGCGGAACACGGATCACGGAACACCAGTGCGCACACGGCAGTCGCAGTGTGTCGTGCGTATACGGCCGACGAAGTCGCCCGGCAGAATCGAGAACGTGCGGTATCCGTTTACAAACTAAATTAAATGTATCCGATTTAGCTTGCGAAATTATACAATGAACGTACGTGCCTGTGACACTGTCAGGTGTTAGTTTCGTCCTGCTTAGAAACATTCAATAGAAGCCGACGGCGGTCCACGATGTTCATGCCCAAAAGCATAAGCTTGACTCATTCCGGCTCGAAGTGACGAAATGTTTCCTTCGTAGCTTGCTCCGCGGAAGGAAAAAAAAAAAACGCGTGCATAAGCTCCCGATAGCAGCGCTAAGCTGCTGTCCACAGTCGTAGCACAGTTCCAGCAGTAAACACGATCAGCGTGCAAAACAACCACTGGCTGCATTACTTCGCACAAAATAACATTTTATTTTCGTTCTTAGCAACGATTATCTCCGGGCACAAAGTATTTGTACTTCAGTAAACACTCAACCCGATGTGTCACCGAATATCAAGCTCTTCCAACACGGCGGCCTTCCCGCGACGCAGTCCGTTTGGAAGGTATTGGCCTCGAGCTCCACCACTGGAAAAGCTGGCGCCACCGTCGGCGTGACGTGCTAGGAGGGATCACGTGGGCATAGCGGCCGCGTCGTCTGCTTCGGGCGCGCCGAAGCGAGCTGAAAACGAGCTTAAATTCCCTCGTACGCTGCGGTTTTCATTTAGTGGCGAAATTTTCACGCTTCGAGTGTCTCCTCTACAACGCTTGAAAGCACTACAATAGGTAGTGGCTGCCTTTGAAGGCGCGCGACATGGTAGGCTACTGCTCGGTGCCGCAGAGCCGGACGCACGTAACGGAGGCCGGTGTCAGCCTTATTCGCACGTAGCCGCAGGACAAGAAGCTGTGTGAAGCTTGGCTCGCGAAACATAAAACCGGCAAACAGTCATCGGCTACAACTCGGGTATCCAGCAAGCACAGACGCAAGGAAGATTTCTGCTACGGCGCCGGGCCTGCGATGTTCTGGAAACGCGCACTGAGACGCTCGCCCGAGTCCGCTGCCCGACTAATGTCATGACGGTTTAGTCTATGAACTTGTCGATACTATAGATACTGGCAAGTTCAGTGGAGTGGAAAGGCAGCGGTAAGAAGCACATTTAAAGAAAGCATGGCATATGGTCATGTTTGTGTTATGAATTAATGCACTGGATTACAAAAAAAGGAGCAGCGGGAAATTGCACGCTGAGAACGCCGATAAACATACAGTGAGACGCAACTAGAGAAATAGTATTGAAAGGTCAAAGAATTTAGAAGAAAAAAAGATTGAATCGTCGCGACGGCACATCACAGTCCCGTAGGCGTCGAAGTCTCTGCAATGAAATTATTTTTGAACAGCTCTGATAGCGCCCACGCAACAATGGTTGCTTGTATACTGTCAAATGCTCATATTCTGCGGCCTTAAGCTCATGGCACGGTGCGAAAACGCGCGCGCGCAGAAAGCGAAACAGTGCGCGGACAAGCATGCAGACGCGCAGTCGGTCGCTGCGAATCTGCGCGATCGCTGCATTGAGGCTTCATTCTATTACGCTCCATTTAGTTATACAAACACTATAAGAACATATTTCACATAGTTTGCTCTCAGCGTTTACCTACCTTTCACGCAAGAAGCCGGTTCGGGAGGCTCCATCGCGGCGACCGCGCGCAGTGGCGTTCACTGTACGTATTCAGTAAAGAGATAGCGGCTGTAAACGATTGTGTGTTTTCAGTTTGCCCAAGATTATTATTTGGACAGTAAGAAACTTCTCTCGTTTCGAAAGTACTCACAGAAATGTCCGGGAGAGCTCACGCGTGGTGTTTTCAGTGAGCGCTGACAGCAAAACCTATGAGGAGCGCGCCACGTGATCCCTCATACTACGCCAGCGAGGCGCTTCCTATAGAGGGCGACTCCGTAACTCCTCGCCGCCAATATGGCGGTGGCCGCTCAATGTTGCCAGTCAAAATCCCGACCTTTGCGGTACTCTGAATTTTTTTTCCAGAGACTCGAGTCGCCATGTGTCGGAAGCGCCTCCTTTGCTACGCGGGATCACGCGGCGCGCTCTTCATAATTTTCGCTTACGGCGCTCAATAAAAACACCACGCGGCAGACCTCCTGGAGATTTATGTAGGTACTCTCAAAAGGAGGGAAGTTTTTGACTGTCGATATAATAATCTCGGGCAAACTTAAAGCACAGAATCGTTTACAGACGCTATCTCTTTACCGAACACGTACAGCGAACGCCACTACGCGCGGTCGCCGCGAAGGAGTCTCCGGAACCGGCTTCTTGGTTGAAAGGTAGGCAAACGCTGAAAGTAAACTATGTGAAATATGTTCTTATTGTAGGCTGTCTGTATAAACAAATGGGGCATAGCAGAATGAAGCCTCAATGCGGCGATCGCACGGTTTCGCAGCCACCGACTGCGCGTCTGCATGCATGTCCGCGCACAATGTTTTGCTTTCGCTGTGAGCGTGTTTTCGCACCGTGTGGGTGTGTGCGTGCCGTGAGCTTTAGGCCGCAGCATATGAGCATTTGACAGTACACTAACAACCATTGTTGCGTGGACGCTATCATAGCTGTCCAAAAGTAATTTCGTTATAGAGACTTCGACGCCTAAGGCGACTGTGATGCGGTGTCGCGACGATTCAATCTATATTTGTCTTCTAAATTCTTGGACATTTCAATATTATTTCTCAAGTTGCGTCGCACTGTATGTTTATCGGTCTTCTCACTGTGCAAATTCCCTCTGCTTCATTTTTGTAATCCAGTGCATTAATTCATAACACAAACATGACCATATGCCACGCCTTTCTTTAATGTGCGTCTTACCGCTCCCTTTCCGTTCCAGTGAACTTGCCAGTATCTAGCATCAAGAAGTTCATAGACTAAACCGTTCTGACATTAGCCGGACAGCGGGCGCGGGCGAGCGTCTCAGTACCGAAAGCGGAGCGTGTAAGCGGACAAGCGGATTTTCAAAGGGGCCATGCTGCGAGCGCCCGCGCCTGTTCAGACCAGCCGCGTTGTCTGGCTGTCCGCGCCGCCGGGAAGGCGGGGCATCTCGCAATATCATTAGCAATTTCAGGAACGTGGTGTCATCTCGCGGCGCTTTGGGTTTGTACGCGCACTTTCGATATTTTTTTTCGTCGTGGGTTGGCGCGCTTCCGTCCGCTATCTACTTCTGCAAAATGATGAGCTCAGACGGAGAAGACGAGATCGTTGGCATTTTACTCACCACTTATATAATCGCTTTTCAACATTTGTTACAGCTCAACACAAGACAAGGACAAAAGAAGGTATAAAGCGACGACACGGCGCCATGTCGTCGTGTTATACCTTCTTTTGTCCTTGTTTTGTGTTGCGCTTTAACAAACTTTACTATAAATCCCAACCAACTGGCCCAACTTGCCGTTTTGACGCTATTCAAGAACAGAAGCGAAAAGCCCAGAGAAAGACATTCGTTTACATACGTTCACCAGCGCTTCCGCCGTGTCGAGTTCTGATTGGCTGCGGCCAAAGCGGCCAACTTGTCTGCGCGGAAAAAATCGGTCCGCCGTGTATTTTCCGCAAAGCGGAAAATCCGCGGCCGCTTGGCCGGATCCGCTTGGCCACTTGTCCGCTCCGCCTTCGGTGTGAACGTGCCTTGAGTGTTTTCTGCTACTCACCGAACATCGCGCAATCCCGGCGCCGTAGCAGAAATCTACCTCGCGGCTGTGCTTGCTGCATACCCGAGTTGTGGCCGATGGCTGACGGCCGGTTCTAAGTTTCGCCAGCCAAGCTTCACGCAGCTCCTTGCCCTGCGGCTACGTGTGAATAAAGCTGACACCGGGCTCCGTTGCGTACGTCCGGCACTGCGGCACCGAGCAGTAGCCTACCATGCTGCACGCCTCCAAAGGCAGCCACTACCTATTATAGTAGTTTCGGATGTTGACACCCAAGACGGTAAAGCCTCACTACTTAATCAGAATTGCGGTGCAGGTGGGACTTGAAACTTTCGTTTTCAGCTCGCTTAGGCGCTTCCGAAGCAGCCGACGCCGCCTCTGTGTCCACGTGATTCCTCATGCCACGTCACGCCGACGGTGGCGTCAGCTTTTCCAGTGGTGGAGCTCGCCGCCAATACTGAGTTTGCACTTTTCTGATTGCTAATTCAACATCTTCATGAAACTGATCTACTTCCTCATCGTCGTGGCTGGATGTCGGAGCGTAGGCTTGTACTACCTTTAACCTATACCTCTTATTAAGTTTGATTACGACTAAAGCTACCCTCTCATTAATGCTGTAGAATTCGTCAATGTTGCCATCTATGTCCTTAGGCATTAGGAATCCTACCCCCAGGGGCGTAGCCAGGGGGGGGGGGCTTATGGGGCTTCAGCCCCCCCCCCCCCCCCGAAATTTTTTCGTGCTGTTCATGCACCGCCGACCAAAGTGACCTCCGGTGCCGGAAATCACTCTGGATTTTGTCTAGAATGTCTTTTTGACGCTCGAAAAGACATTTAACCGCGAAGATTGCAAACTCGGGCTGGATTTCGTGGCAGCGCCCATACACCGGGAGTCACATAACGCCAAGCAGTCCCATCCGAGCACCAAGTTTCAAGGGCGCTTTGATGGTGAGCGGGCTCACCGCGGCATCTCACTGAGGCCACGGAATCTATGGAGCGCATGGATATCAATTGCGAAACTTTATGGGTATAAATCTCATAAGCTCTTGATGTGAAAGCTGCATTGACATTTCCAAAGTTGTGCTTTAGATTTTCAATTGCGGAACTTTGTGGGTTTAATGTTGTTATAAACATTTGACGCCAAATGTCTATTGACTTTGCTAAAGTCTTACATCGGAACATACAACGAGACAAGCCAAATCAACACACTAGCAGACGAGTTGACAAAGCAGGCAGCGAGGTTCAATGAGACGAAGCGTTGGGGTGGTTCATTTGTGCCGTCATGTCACATAAAAAATATAAACATTTTTTTTAACCTACGCCAGAACATCCATGTCAAGACACTAAAGCCAGCCAAAGTAAATACGTTCTCATTTATTTTTTCTACTTTGACTTTTATTCGCGAGGACACATTGAGCCTCTTCAATTTTTTTTTTGTTCTCGCTAACCTAACCGCGGGCTGCCAGAGCCAACCAGAGCGCATACGTTTTTCTCGTATGGCCCCGACCACCGTGCGGTACACTTCGGTGCGCTTTCGGTTTGCTCTGGCCGAGTGGATTTTCACCGGACAGAGTTTTGGACGCTTTCTGGCTAGCAGACGAGAAAAAAAAAACAATGGTCGCTCGCCGCCATCACTGTGGGGACTCGAAGGATTGCACCGCATTCCTTGAGCGGAACCTTTCCGGAAAGTCTTCTTTCGCCGCTGTAGGATACTGAGCAGTATGCGTATGGTTCTCAGTTGACCAAACGTCTCATGTTATCTTCGGTATTCCTTCCGTAGCCCCATTAGGTGCCCGAAGTAGGCATTAGATTCTGGCCAAGATACTTTCCTATGCGTTTCTTTTTCCTTTCGGTGCCTCCGCCTCACAGAAAAAAAAAATACATTGTTGCGGCGCAGCGAATTGTCGCAGGGTGAAAGTTCGATTTTGATACTTCTTTTGCGGAAAGTAATGGGCGACGGGACGCTTCAGTTGCCGGATAAGTTTATCATATTATTGCGAAAGCAATTATATGGACACTCCAGGCGCATTCCTGCCATCGCCCTCATGTTTCGTATAAAGTCCAAGGGTGATAACATTGTGACCACGCGCTACATGCTGTATGTGCGAGTGAAAGCGAAGGAGGGGAGGTGGAATGGGTGAGCCGACGATGGTGGCTCAGTCTTGTGTGCGCAAAGGAGAAAAGCGGGGAGCAAGCGCGCCGCCTTCCGTCGCGGGCAATACATCGGCGGAGTGGATGGAATGGGGGCGGAATCTAGGATTCTGTGAATCTATGATTGTGCAACATGTTTATTTGCCTTGTTTGACGCATTATATACAGTTACTTCTTTATTACAGTATTATATACGCATTATACAGTTATTACAGTTATACAGTTATTAGACGCATTATATACAGTTAACTTATACAGTTACATACATAGACTCATTGGAGACTTATACGTATACTTAAATATCTTGTTGCGAGGTTTTGTGTATACATGCAGTGAACTTTTTTCAGTAACACTTTTTTGTCCTTTATCAAGCCGTATTTTCGCATTTGCATATCCCATTGTACCTTTGCATTTCTAATGTACGAGGCCGAGTCAAATGAAAGTGAGCCTACCCTAACCGCGCAATAATGGTTCGGTTCATTATCTGCGAGGCATACGCGTAGGAGAACGGCATGTCTCATTTACAAAAGTGACACGCAGGTGTGAAGATAAATGTTCTTTAATGCTCTCATACACTGGGTTGAATATGGTTGCGTCACATAATGGACACTTCAAAAGTTGAACAACTCGGTGTCGCGAAGTTTTTGACAGCTGAAGGTGTTTCCAAAACAGAAATTAATCACCATATGACTGCCGTGTACGTTGAACACTGCATTTCATTGACCACTGTGAATCGTTGGAGCAAACGGTTCAAAGGACGTTGCAAAGACATTCCAAGACCGGGCCAACCTGTCAGACCTGTCACCTTGCGACTTCTACATTTTGGGGCAACCGAAAAAACAGCTCAAGGGAACCAGATACAGACTTCTTGAAGCAGCAACCCAAGGAGTTTTATAAGACGGGAATCATGCAACTCGTTAGTCAATATTACAAATGTCTAAATTCTCATGAAGACTACTTTTAAATAAAGTACCCCGTTGTTGGCTCATTCATTTGACTTGCCCTCATATATCTTGCAGAACACCTGCTTTTTATACGTGCTCTCTGTCGCGACTATAACTTCGGTGCAATTACTCACGATACACGACAAGGGACAGCTACTCCTGCGTAATACAATGGAACAAACGACAGCGTCATTGAGATTTTTCACTGGCCATTGCATATATACAAGAATGTAAGCACGGTTCTTGAATGACAAAGTTTTATTAAAATATTTGTCGTCAACTTGTTCAGTTCATTGCCTTTTAATTTTTCATA
The DNA here is from genome assembly GCF_038994185.2 of Dermacentor albipictus. NCBI lineage: Eukaryota > Metazoa > Arthropoda > Arachnida > Ixodida > Ixodidae > Dermacentor > Dermacentor albipictus. The sequence continues at coordinate 87,604,885 of NC_091821.1, forward strand.
TAAGCGGCATGCACTGCTTTCCTGGTTTCGAACTGATATAGTTCTAAAGTTTGTGTTATATTTTCTTTACTTAATAAATAGACAAAAAACATGGAAGCATTGACGTCAGTTTTGTTGGGCACAATTTTCGGCACATACGAGTATAATATTTTATGAAAAAAATACATATTTTACTTGTATTTACAGAGCGTAGCTTTCAAGAATTCGTTTGCAGCATCTTTGGCAATGACAATGCAGTTATTATTCATGTATTTGATCCCTCGATAAATTGTTTAAGAGGAAGCTTTAGCTCGGGCCCAATCCGACGCGGCCTATTCAAATACTTGTAAAACACAGAAACGCTTTTCTGAGATAATCCTGCTAATCGCTTTTATTGAAATTGGTTGCATTTGAGAGAGAAAGTTAAATCCTAGTGTCTGTTGGAAACAGAACTTCGATTTAGGGCCTGAATTTTGTTTAAAATATTTTGGAAAATTCAAAAGTTTGAAAAAATAGAAACATGGCGTTTACAAACTAATAGCTATGCATGAAGAACAGATATTGTGGTTCTGTAAACGGCATTTATTATAACAGTCAAAGCGGACAAGTTTGCTGGGTCAATTTGTATCTTACGTTAATTGGTTACGTTGTGTACAAGGGTTCTGCAAAAGCCGTATTTCCACAATACTAAATTTTTTTGAGATTCCTGTGTAACATATTTATTTTGTCCGCTGTAGATGTACTATTAGATGCAATTCACAGAATTGTGATATCATTTTTCTTTGTTTAGTCACGGAGCTTTAAACTTGATAGTTTCGTTTCCTGGAAATTTTCAATTTTGACCAATTTTTAATAAATAATTGACCTCCTAAATGAAAAATTCGAAGCCAGTAGTCACTAGAATTAAACTTTTTCTTTTAAATGCCACAAACCTCCTCAAATTTGGTGAAGTGGTTGCAGGGAAAAACGAATTCCCCTTCTACACGTACTTAAATAGGAGCACCCGAGCTAAAGCTTCCTCTTAAGGAGGAGGCTGAGCTGCAACGTGCAGCTACACACACACACACACACACACACACACACACATATATATATATATATATATATATATATATATATATATATATATATATATATATATATATATATATATATATATATATATATATATATATATATATATATTGGGCCAGTGGCGTAGCCCCCCCGAACAAAATTTCTGGCTACGCCACTGCCTACCCCGTATTGCTTTTTATATAGGAGATCTCTATACTACCAGAGGACATGTCCATTATTCAGCAATGTGTAGCCTCACCAGTTCTACGCGTGTTCAAAAAAAGATTTTGCGCTCACCGCTGCACTGTTCTTGCTCAAATTTTGCAGAACGGTCGCATTTTGGCGTCGACTTCGTTTAGTATAGCGCTTCGTGCAGTTGATTGCCTTGTTTCTAAGAAAAAAGTGGAAATTTGCCTGCGCTTATGGTGATGCGAGCGCAAGCATAAATTTTGTCGCCACCTGTCGTCATCTGCAGAAAGTAGCGTTTCAGGGAGGGTAGTAGCCTGTTCCAGGCATAGAGTTTCTCACTATGGTTCCAGGAGCATACACCCGGCAGATCTCCCTGAAACGCTGCCTTGTGCAGACGACGGCAGGTGGCGAGACAAGTCTGCGCTAAGGCCGGCTTTTCAGACGACATTTTTCCCATAGACGAAAACAGTTTCTCATATTTGTCTTAAAAAACAGGCGACTAATCCGGCCAAGTGTTATACTAAACGAAGTCAACGCCAAGATGCAATCGTTCTGCAAAATTTCAGCAAGAACAGTGCAGCGGTGAGTGCAAACTTCGTCACAAACGTGTGTCTTTCTCGTATAACACCGGGCGCGTCCTTTCTGGCTGCCGACCGAGCACACGTGTCCACTCTGCCGTGGCGCGTGGTGGCCTCTAATGGCATGCACCCTAATCACTACAGTTATTATCGTGATAACCATGATATCGACACTCTTGTCGACGTCGCTGTGAGGTTCGGTATTGGGGGCGAGGAGTTACGGAGTCGCCATCTGTCGGAAGCGCCTCCCTTGCGTACTATGAGGGATCACGCGGCGCTCTCCTCATAGGTTTGGCTTACGGCGCTCAGTAAAAACACTGCGCGGCAGCCCTCCTGGACATTTCTGTGTATACGCTCAAAACGGGGGAAGTTTCTTACTGTCGAAATAATAATCTTGGGCAAACAGAAAGCACAACATCGTTTACAGACGCTATCTCTTTACCGAATACGTACTGAGAGCGCCACTGCGCGCGATCGCCGCTATGGAGTCTCCCGAACCGGCTTCTTGCGTGAAAGGTAGGCAAACGCTGAGAGCAGACTATAAAATATGTTCTGATAGTGGGCTGTCTGCATAACCAAATTGAGCATAACAGAATGAAGCCACAATGCAGCGATCGCACACCATCGCAGCGACCGTCTGGGCGTCTGCATGCATGTCCGTGCACAATGTTTCGCTTTCACTGCGAGCACGTTGTCGCATCGTGCCGCGAGCTTTAGGTCGCAGAATATGAGCATTTGACAGTACACGAGCGACCATTGTTCAGTGGACGCTATTAGAGCTGTTGAAAAATAACACCGTTATTTCTGTCCTGCCACCTATGTAATTTTTTTTTTCTTATAATTACTCAACGAGGGTCCCGGTTACAGTCTTCGACTTTGGGACCCTCGTCTGTAAAACAAAAATGTAACCGTTTCTTTGTTTGTAATGAATAAAGTTGATTTTATTTGATTTGATTTGATTTGAGAGACTTCGATGTCTATGGCGACTGTGATGTGCCGTCGCCACGATTCAATCTTTATTTTCTTTTTTCTAAATTCTTGGACGTTTCAATATTATTTCTCAAGTTGCGTCGCACTGGATGTTTACCGGTATTCTGCAGCGTGCCATTTCCCGCTGCTTCTGTATCGCAATCCAGTGCGTTAATTCATAACACAAACATGACCATATATGCCATGCTTCTTTTAATGTGCTTCTTACCACTGCCTTTCCATTCCACTGAACTTACCAGCATCTAGCATCAAAAAGTTCATAGACCAAACTGTTACGACATTAGCCTGGCAGCTAGCGCGGGCGAGCGTCTCACTGCGCGTTTTGTGCTACTCACAGAACATGGCAGTCCCGGCGCCGTAGCAGAAATCTTCCTCGCGCCTGTGCTTGCTGCATACCCGAGTTGTAGCCGATGGCTGTTTGCCGGTTCTAAGCTTCGCGAGCCAAGCTTCACGCAGCTTCTTGTCCTGCGGCTACGTGTGAATAAGGCTGACACCGGGCTCGGTTGCGTACGTCCGGCACAGCGGCACCGAACAGTAGCCTACCATGCTGCACGCTTCCAAAGGCAGCCACTACCTATTATAGTGCTTTCAAATGTTGTCAAGCAGACACCCAAGGCGGGAAAGCCTCACCACTTAATCAGAAACGCAGCGCAGGTGGGACATTAAATTTTCGCTTTCAGCTCGCTTGAGCGCTTCCGAAGCAGCCAACGCAGCCGCTGTGTCCACATGATCCCTCATGCCACGTCACGCCGACGGTGGCGCCAGCTTTTCCAGTGGTAGAGCTCGCCCCCAATAAAGTCCAAGTGCGATGAGATCGTGGTTGCGCGCCGTATGATTTAAGTGCAAGGGTGCGCCGAGAAGGATTGTCGCTCCAAACACACTCTCTCTCTCGGGCCCTAGAGGGTTCAGGGAGCGGGGAAGGGGACAGGTCAGCGCGCGTCTCCTCATTGTACCTCTTTGCATGATGTGGCCGCGCGCGCGCGCGCTATCTTGGAGGTAGTCTGCGGTTGGTGCCAAAGTTACGCCAGTCGAGGCGAATTATTGCTTTGAGTTCACCGTGTTCTCGCGCACCTACCCGCGTTGAAGAGGGAGGTAGTGCGCAGGATAATCACGCCAGCGTCGAGACAGCGAGTGTTCGCAGTCATCGAGTGAGATCTGTTCATGTGTGCCCGTGCGTGCGTGACACCATCATTGGTAATTTAATTAGTAAGCGAATGTTTGCTGCAATTTACACAGCCGACAAATCTACGAACCTTGCTTTGTGCAGTTGTCTAATAATTTGCTATTGTTATCAAGGCTTCGCCTTTCGGGTGATACTGCAACTTTTTTCAGGTAGTCCCGGAGTTCTCAAAGACTAGGGAACGGTTTTTCTCAAAATCACATGTGGATTGCTAAGCACGGTTGACAAACCGAGGGTTCATAATTGTTTTACAGAGTAGTTGGCTTTAGAGAAATGATCACTTGAGTGCGAGGGTAGTTTCTTTCTCTCTGCATTTTTTTATGCGTTAGCATCAAGTGTCAAAGTGTAAAAAAGCTTATGTGTGAAGTGTGGAAGAAGGTCACGTGGTAGAGGTATTGAAGGGATGGAAGATATTAGAAGTGCGTGTACGTGTGTATCATCTTCATCAACAGCCTATTTTCATGTCCACTGCAGGACGAAAGCCTCTCCCAGCGAGCTCCAATTACCCTGTCTTGCGCTAGCTGATTCCAACTTGCGCCTGCAAATTTTCTAATTTCATCACCTCACCTAATTTTCTGCCGTCCTCGACTGCGTTTCTGACACCCATTTTGTAACTCTAATGGTCCACAGGTTACCTGTCCTACGCATTACGTGGCCTTCCCAGTACCACTTCTTCTCTTATTGTCAACTAGAATATTGGTTATCCCCATTTTTATTCTTCTATAAAGTTCCTTCTCATGATCTGGGTCATCTGTGAGTAATTGACCTAGGTAAACCTATGCCTGCACAGACTCTAGAGGATGACTGGGGATCACAAATTCTTGTTTCCTTGCTAGGCAACTGAATATTACTTTTGTCATCTGCATATTATGCATCAACTCTGCTCTTACACTTTCTCGGTTAAGGTCCCCGATAATTTGTTGCCATGCATCTCTGGGGTGGCTGACCAAGATAATGTCATCTGCAAACCGAAGGTTGATGATATATATATATATATATATATATATATATATATATATATATATATATATTATTGCTGATGATATAAGGTTGATTGTTGCTGATATATAGGCAACGTCTCGACTATCGACGCCATTATAAAAGAATGCCGTCGCCTTGAACAGGCTAAGAGCCGCTGTATCTCACACCACATTGCGCGGCTACCCAACACTGCTGCTACCCAACACTGCTGCTACGTCGACATGTGAGGGTCGACCGCGTCAGACCACCACCTGTGACGACGTCACCCGTATTATTCGCCGCGAACTCGAGGCCGCCTGTTCGCCAGCCTTCTCCACGACGCCTCCCTATCCGCCAGCAACCACCATTTCGATGATTCAGGCCGTCGTCAGACAGGAATTTGGAAACATGGGTCTGAACATCGTGTGTTCCACGCCTCGACCCAGCGTTCCCCAGATATCTAGCGGCCCTCCTCGTCCTCGGCAGTCCTTTTCTGCCACATCTCGCCACAAACCGTCCGAATGGCGTACCAGGCCTGATGACAGGCCGATCTGCTTCCACTGCTGTCGCATCGGCCACGTCGCCCGTCACTGCCGCAACCGATGGCCACCACCTCCTCGGACTTACGCCGCCACTTATTCCCGCACCTTTGGACTTTCTGTACCCTATATATGCCACCCGCCATGAACCCACCACTGATCTCCACTAGGGGGTTCTGGATGGCGCATCGCCGCTTTCGGGGCCGCGCGCTCACACGGCAACCGGAAGTGACCGAAAGTGTGCGTGCTTGTCCCGGAAGTCGGCGTCTGCTGTGGTTTTCAACGGCGGAGTTGGCATTTTTGCTTGCGCTTTGTTGCAATTAGAACTGCACAGTTCAAATTGGCTATTGGAAGAACACGTAGTGAATGTTTAAAGGCGTAAAATATAACGTTTTCTGCTTGTATATCGTAGCAGTGCTCCCTAGAAATAGTAGCAGCAGCTCGAACGAAATATAACACGATCTGGCGGGCTTGTTGGACCCAGTGGTTGGACCGTCCTGTCCGCCTTCTGTCCTTTTTCCTAACCGTGCTCGCGCTGCTGAAATCGTGTTGATAGTTCAGCGCTCTGTCCTGTCCGCCTTCTGTCTTTTTTCCTAACCGTGTTCGCGCTGCTGAAATCGTATGGATTCCCACCAACTAGCCCGCCAGATCGTGTTATTCTATCGTATGAAATCGTATGTCAGCGCTCTGTCCTGTCCGCCTTTTTTCCCTAACCGTGTTCGCGCTGCTGAAACAGTATGGAACGAAATATGGGTGGTCCTGTCGCTAAGCGGCTGATCAAGGCAACCAGTTCAACAGAATTTACTTTAAGTCGGAACTAGTTGGCCGATTGTAAACGAAAATTCATCGCTTTTGCAGCGCGTTTAAGATAAAAATAACCTCAAACTCGCTCTGATGCTTGTTTCTAGGCGGTAACTTAGTACTAAATGGCATTTCAAAAAGGGACAAGAGACCTACGCTTGAGCTAGCACAGCCGGGCATTATTGCTGTTTTCAGAGTACACAGCACACATGCAGTATTTACCTTTCCTTGAAGGGTGGAGGGGTCTTCCAGAGAAGTCTGTTGAAATGTTGGATAGCAGACTGAGGCTCCTCCCTCAAATCATTTGTGTGTTGTTCAACTTCCCAACCTCTATGTGCACTGTTAGCTCTTTTGGAGGTTTCATAACTTAAACCAACCTGCCACAGTGCCGTATCAAGATTTTAATATGCGTTGCAGAGCAGGTGGTCAAACACTTTCTGCAGCCCTTAGCTACAATATGCTGTGCTGTTGGATCCACCTTGGAAATGGTAACCTGTAACGAGCTCCAAAACCTGATGGGTAATGGCTGCAGCCTATGAACGTATGTTATGGTTTTCTAGGGACCAACAACTATCTACATATGGTCATCTCTTTACCAGTCATCATTCAGGTCTTGAAAAACAACTAGAAGAAAACGTCAACGCACTTAACTTACATGTGCTTGAGGCCTTGACTAGGAACTAAATAAGTACACAAATAAAACATGGTTTATTTCAATCGAAAATTGGCAGTTTTCTCACATCACATATTACATTACCGTATTGGTGGTTGAAAAGTACCAAATTCGTCAAGCGCTTGCGGATGTTTGGGCCGTTGATCTTTGCTGTTGCTTGCTTTGCAGCGTGATGCATTCTAATCTTGATGTAGCATCCAATGACACATTTAACCAGACGCACAAAATGATTTGAGTCAGCAGCTGACTCAAACATGTGCTCGTGCAGTTCTGGATACAGCCGGCCGAGCCGAGTTGCCGAGAGCTCACCCATGACCTTGGCTGTCAAGGCGCTATCCACATTTTGTCTCTTTGAAAGGCTACCGCCATTAACTTTTTCCTGGAGACGAATGACCTTCTCGGTCATCTCGCAGATATACGAGGTGGATGATGATGGCTTGGCAAGGCCTCGGCGGTTCTTCCTGTTCAAAAGCGCTGAAGAACATGCCTCTGCAATAGTAGCTGAGTGGCATAGGGTGCATGGGATCTTGCGCTCTACCATACGGCACACAAATCCAGCAATGTATCGTACAACATTTCCTAAGTAGGGAGACAATACAGGGAGCTTTCCAACTTCCGCATCAAGTTCACTTTCACTTGGAAAGTCAGCGTGTTGCATGAGGTCTTCGGTGCCATTCAATTTTGCTGTCGCCATGTCTAGCTCATCAGCACAAATGTGGCTGGACACGTACAGGATGCGTGTCTCATCAAGAGATGTGCAATTGCCTGCACCGCCTTTGATTTGGTTGCGGGTGACGAGTCGCTTGTATGCAGATACAAATTGTGCCACTGTGGAATTATTGTTCCATCCCCCTCTGGCTCGCACAGCAGCAAAGAAGAGTTCAATGTGATCCTGGGAAAGCTTGTAAGTCAGCAGGTAGCGCAACAGAGGAGCTTCACTCAAGAGGAGAGTGGATGCCAGGCATTTTACACTCTCAATCGTAATAAGGAAGCCAAGAAATTGAGTTTTTCTTGGTGTCTTGAAGACAGGCGTGCCTATTACATCAGTGAGCCCCTTTATGTAGCTGTTTACTTCTTCAAAAAAACTCATTCATGTTCCCTTGTTGGCAGGTCGGAGTGGGGCCTTGAAATTCTTGGCAATAGGGTTGCGTGAATTTAGGTAGTCAAAAAGCCTGTCAAACAAGCGAATAAACTTCACTGTTGCTTCGGAGTGTTTGAATTGCGGGAGTTTTAAATCTTCCCGACAGAAATCTAGGGCGTCAGCAACACTGGAGCTCAAAGTTTGAACAGCGAGGTTCACCTTCATTTTCTGCCTATGCCACTCAATGTGAGCAGCACGAAGTTTTGTAGCAGCATGGAGGCCTTCTTTCTCTTGCACGTCGTGCAGCTGGCGGATATAGTGCCATTGCACCGATCCTCCCTAGGCGTCTTTCAGGCACTGAAGTGAAGCCAGAGCGTTTCTGACCAACTTAACCATGTGGCATGCATCCAGAAGACAGTACACCTTTCCACTGGTCACAGGGTAGGGGAATGATGTGCACATTGCCGATTCGTCCTCAAGTTTGGCACCCAAATCTTTAAACATAGTGAAATTGCATCGGAGGCCATCACAAGTGATGGATGTGACATGCACTCCTGTGTAGTGCAACTTGGTAAGACATAACTTCACTATATTTGCACGTTCCTTTCCCGAGAGACCATTGATTAGGAAATAACCGCAGGGTATCTTGCAGTGAGAATCCAGAGATACAAGCATGAAAACTAGTGCTTCAGATGCAACTGCATTGCTGTGATCATCTACCTCATTTCCAATATCAACGTAGCCTCTGAACTTCTTTCCGTCCCATTCAAGATGCTTCCTGATGGCCATTTCGTCGACCACAAGATTGCATAGAAGTTCTTTGTTCTTGTTCTTGGCCTCATTGGCTTTTGATTTGATGGCATTTAGAGCTTCACCAGTGAAACCAGCTTCACCATTTACAGAACTATACCACTTCGTAATTGTTGATGGATGCGGCAGCGCACATTCAAAAGTTTCTCTCACATAGTTGTAGGCTTTTGCTGAGTAAAATTGCAGTGTAAGTGCAAACATGCGCAACATAGGGGGGTATTTTTCTCGGCTGTACTTGACAGACTTATCTCCTGCTGGTGCATGTTTCAAAAGTCGTTGCATGATCTCTAGAGGCGCGCCTGAAAAACATCTTTCAAGCATTGCAGAGGCATCTTCTGAAACAAGGTTCTTCTCTTTGAGATAACTAATTATCTCAGTGAATGTGCACACCTTTTTTCTCAGTCGGCGCTCTCGTTCAAGGCTCAGCTTCAGCTTTTTCTTGACACCAACTACTGAGTCCACACAGAGATCCATTTTCCTCTTTAACGTCTTGGGAGACTCGAACACGGCGTAGTTGTGATCAGAGAGCTGTAAATAAACCACAGGGAGTTAAAGCTTTTACAGGTACAATGTGCAGAAAATTATGAGAGCTGAAAGCAGACATCTAGCGACACACAGACATCACAGCCAAGTAGAGCTAGTATATTTCAACCTATCAAACAAATTTTCAAAATACTTCAACTAGAATAGCACTGTGGCTTTTGCGTAGAATTCCTTTTCTTTGAAAATGTGAAAATACACTAAGATAATTCTCGTTTCATAGAAATGCCACAATAGTAATGCCTTAGGGAGGCTAAAGCATATGAATTTGATTATGGTGAGGTGACAAAGACTTACATTAGCTGAGTTGTCCTCAGTTGATGTACGAATGCTAGTTGTCGGCTCATTCTCTGGTGTCGTGTCCTCAGCTGGGGTTCTTTCTTTTGGTGGTTTCCTCCCAGCCGTTTTCTGAAACAGCCATGTGAATGGTGCTCAGTTCTTACCAAGACTGCATAACAGTAAAAAAAAAAGTAATGCTGGCCACAACAGCACAAATGTGGGACATAGTGTGAGCATGGTAACACCATTATTTGCCTACCTACGGTACAGCTCAGAGTATGTAAAAAAAAAAAAAACTTGGCGAAATGAATAGGATACACTAGCAATCTGGATCATCAGCACTGTAAACATCTCACTAAATTTCTTTCTTCACAGTGTAATGCCGGTTTAGTTTAAAGTGGCCACCCAGTGCTCTCAATTTAGTTCGGGCCATTCGAGATAAGACTGCCAAGGCGGTCGCGCACAAGCCTCTGCTATAAGAAAGAAAATCTATTTTTAGGGAAAACCTCAGGTGTACTCATCCCCATGCTTGTGCAGAGCTTTGGAGAGGTGTGCCCAGCTGCTCTTAGTCTGGGAAAATGAAACTAACCAGGCACTTTGTGCGTTTGTGCACTCACTATAGCGCAAGCATTGTCTTGGGAAACCAAGTACCTGAACAAGGATGTCATTTCTGTGCGGCATCGAGGAGTTCCAGCGTTCTAGGCAATTGTTCTGACTATACCCCGGACGAGCGAATACAACGGCACAGCTTTATTCTAGTTTGATATGTTTTAGGGAACATCAACTCAAAATCGTGCTACCTTCTGCAGATGTTTTGGGAAAGAAAACAGCGTGGGAACTGCGTCACGTAGAAGACGTATCCTTGCGCCCGTTCGATCAAAGCAACCCTCCTCGAAGTGGTCACTACAGAGTCTGCTGCCAGGAGATGGTGTCCATTTGTCCCTCTTTAGGTTCACGACCCACCGCTGATACAGCTGAGGGTTTGAACGTGGAAACCTGCATAAGACGAGAAACACAACCTCTATACATGACAAGCGGTCGCGTTTTCGCCGTGTGTCGCATAAAGTCAACATGAATGCGTAATACTTACGCATGAAATGTCTTCCCAGATGTCTTCTCCGGCCTGCTTGTGCAGTTTATAGCGCAGCAAGCAGGCATTTTCTCGAAAAAAAAAACAGAACAAATACCGGCGAAACGGCGCAACGGCAGCTACTACCATGTAAACACGGCGGCCATTTGCCAGACTTCCGGGACATGACTTAGAACTTCCGGTAGCCGTGCGAAGGCACGCTCAAAGCGCCATCCAGAACCCTAGTGGAGATCAGTGGAACCCACTGATGATGCCCCTGCTCCGAACCTTCGCCACAACCGCTCGCCCTCACCTCGACGCCACCAGTCTTGTTCGCCCCAACCCAGCCGCTTCTCTTCGCCGCCTATCTTCGTTCGGGATATTGGCAGGTTGCTGTTGACGATATGGACAGAGAAAAAACCGCGTTCATCACACCTGATGGCCTATAGCAATTTAAAGTAATGCCGTTTGGATTATGCAACGCCCCTGCCACCTTTGAGCGTATGATGGACTCCTTGCTCCAAGGTTTCAAATGGTCCACATGCCTCTGCTACCTCGACGACGTCATCGTCTTCTCGCCAGCGTTCGACACTCACCTTGAGCGTCTCACAACTATAATTGATGTATTTCGAAAGGCGAAGCTGCAACTTAACTCGTCCAAATGTCGTTTTGGCCACCGGCAAATTACTCTTCTGGGCCATCTCGTTGACGCTTCCGGAGTACAGCCTGATCCCGACAAAACTCGCGCTGTCCGAGAGTTTCCGTTTCCGAAGACAGCCGCAGACGTTCGAAGTTTTGTAGGGCTGTGCTCGTACTTTGGTCGTTTTGTTCCAGATTTTGCGACAATTGCTAGGCCCCTAACTAATCTTTTGAAGAAAGGCGTACAATTCTCGTGGGGTACTGCAGAAGCCGCCGCCTTCTCTCGTCTCGTCAGTCTTCTAACCTCACCACCCTTTCTCGCCCACTTCGACCCTGAGGCCCCTACAGAATTACGTACAGATGCCAGCGGTCATGGCGTAGGTGCCGTCTTAGCCCAGCGTCAGCGTGGCAAGGATCGCGTTATTGCTTATGCGAGCCGCCTCCTAGCACCATCGGAGCGCAACTATTCCGTTACGGAACGAGAGTGCCTTGCTGTTGTCTGGGCGGTTGCAAAGTTCCGTCCTTATCTTTACGGTCGCCCTTTTCCCGTAGTCACTGACCATCATGCTCTCTGCTGGCTCTTATCGCTAAAAGATCCTACGTGCCGGCTTGGTCGATGGGCTTTGAGGCTACAGGAATTTTCATATACCGTGATGTACAAGTCTGGCCGCCTGCACCAAGACGCTGACAATTTGTCGCGTTACCCTGTTGACGACTCTGACTCCTCCAATATTGCCAGTGCTTCTTGCGTATTCTCTGTATCCCAGCTGCTTCATTTCGCCGACGAGCAACGCCGTGACGCCTACATCAGAGCACTCATCGACCATTTTGAACACTCTCCGGCCGATGCTACTCTACGCCTCTTCGTTCTCCGCGACGGTACTCTGTACTGTCGTAACCTTCATCCCGACGGCTCTGAGTTCCTAATACCTAAACACCTCCGCTTCACCGTTCTAGAAGAGCTTCACGACGCACCAACGGCAGGACACCTCGGCGTATCTCGAACCTATGACCGTGTACGTCGCCGTTTTTTCTGGTCGGGCCTTGCCCGTTCCGTACGACATTACGTCGCCGCTTGTGAACTTTGCCAACGACGCAAGAAGCCTTCCCAGCTCCCCGCTGGTTACCTGCAGCCGCTCGACATCCCTGCCGAGCCCTTCCATCGGGTCGGCTTGGATCTTCTCGGCCCTTTTCCGGAATCCACATCAGGAAACAAGTGGGTTGCAGTCGCGGCGGACTACGCGACCCGCTAAGCCGCAACCCGTGCTCTTCTAACCAGTTGCGCAACTGATGTTGCGGACTTCCTCATACATGATATCATTTTGATGCATGGTGCTCCGCGTCAATTGCTTGCAGACCGCGGCCGCACCTTTTTGGCCAAAGTCATTGACGACATCATGCGTGCCTGCTCAATACAGCATAAATTTACCACCTCCTACCACCCCCAAACGAACGGCCTCACTGAGCGTTTGAACCGCACCCTTACAGACATGCTATCCAAATACGTTTCAGACGACCACCGTGACTGGGACCTGGCTCTACCTTACATTACCTTTGCATACAACTCTTCCCGTCTCGAAAATGGTGGCTTTTCCCCATCTTACCTGTTGTATGGCCGCGAACCAACGCTATCATTGGACACTGTGCTTCCGTCCGCCACAGCTTCAACTAGCGATTATGCCCGTGATGCAATCGCCTATGCTAACCATGCTCGCCAACTTGCGCGCGCTCGTCCACAAGTGTCTCAAGACAAGCAGAAACAACGCTACGACCTCCGTCACCGTGATGTTCATTTTGTGCCCGGCGCCCTCGTGTTGATTTGGTCACCATCGCGTAAAGTCGGCCTTTGTGGAAAACTGCTTTCTTGTCACACAGGCCCATATCGCGTGATACGCAAAGTGACCGATGTCACCTACGAAATCGTTCTAGACACGCCCATTACGTCCTCCGCCGTGACAACCAGTGACATTGTCCACGTTGCCCGACTCAAGCCCTACAACTCTCCATGCACCTTGGATATTTAACAGCACCGTGACGGTGCTTTTGCCGCCGGGGGGTAATATTACGATATCATCGAGCGATGCTCAAGAGACGAGCCGCCGCGAGAACGACGAAGAAGTTGGTCGGTGCTCTTGGCACCAGCGAGTGTCAGCCTGGCTGCCTGGCTCCAGTGTAAATAGCGTGTAAATAACATCTTTCGTCTGTGTCTTTCCACACGTAACAATATATTCTGTGTCTCTTTGTCTGACCTCTTTCGTGATAGGTAATCTTCAACTTTTCTTGTGGAGAATACCTAGGGCTTATTTTATCGCACGATCTTTCATGGTCCTCTCACATCGCTAAAATAACTAACGAGGCGAACCGCACCTTAGGCTTTCTCCGGCGAAATCTGAAATTTGGCCCTCCTTCGGTAAAAACTCTTGCCTACAAATCTGTGGTAAGGCCCAAACTTGAATACGCATGCTCAGTTTGGGACCCTCATCATGCTAATCTTTCTAACATGCTTGAATCTGTCCAGAACCGCGCAGCCCAATTTATCTGCCATGACTATTCTTCATATACTAGCGTCACAGCGCTAAAATCTAATGCGAACCTTTCCAGTCTATAAACAAGACGTCAAGTGTCCAGACTCATTCTATATCACAAGTTTTATCATGCCCCGATTGGTAACAGCGTCATATCACCCGCTCACCGTCATTCATCCCGGACTAATCATTCAAAGTGAGTATACCCCCCGCATGCGCGCACATCATCCCATCTGCATTCGTTTTTCCCACGTACAGCGAGAGACTGGAATGATCTGCCTGAAGAAGCAGCGCACCACTCCAGTGCGACTGAGTTCAAGACTGCCATCGAACACCTTCTTTTAAGCTGCCCACCCCTCATGTAAAACCCCTCTCCAGGGGCATTTGAGGAATAAATAAATAAATAAATAAATAAATAAATAAATAAATAAATAAATAAATAAATAAATAAATAAATAAATATTCGTCGTTGATCTTCATTCCTAAGCCTTCCCAGCCTAATTTTGTGCCGTCCTCGACTGCGCTTTCCTTCCCTTATAGCACCCATTCTGTAACTCTAATGGTTCACTGGTTATCTGCCCTACGCATTACATGACCTGCCCAGGTTCATTTTTAAGACGAAAGCCTTAAGTGGCTCATACCCCCCGATGACCGTGAAAAAGACGCGTCGTCCGGTCGAACGGCAAAAAGAAAAAAAACTATCATCATCAGTAAGTGCTCATACCCCCCTGAGCAAGCAAACATTGCAATGGCTTATCCCTCTCGTAATGCATAGGCTACAAGCACTCGACAAAGTGAAGCGTACAGTTCACACATTCATTGGAATCGTGTATACAACGTACAGAAACGCTGCGTGTAGTCGAGTGGCAAAAAAAAAAATGGCTCAATGGCTCACTCCCGTAAGGCTGAGACTACAAGCGCTCAGCAAAGTGAAGCGAACAGTGCATACATTCTCTGGAATCACGCATGCAACACGAAGAACAGCATACGTTTCAATCCCCTGCTGAAATTATGCAACGTGAAGTAGAAGAAAAACGTCGTTGGCGCCAGATAGGCCGGCCCCGAAGCCGCTGCTAAACGTCGGAAACGAGCGGAAGAAGCCGAACTGCGAAAGCAGCAACGCAAGGATGCGAGACAGCGCATTACCAGGTGGGCAGCAAGCTTTCGCTTTCACGTGTTACAAGAGTGTACCATGCTGCCGAACTAGAATATCGGCTATCCCCGTTTGCTCTCTGATCCACACCGCTGTCTTCCTCTCTCATAACGTTACTTTAAAAGTAATGAAGCTGAAGTTAATGCTGGATTGAATACTTCTAAGCACGCAGCATTGGGCAGATTGTGTCTCCTTGTCTGACCCCTTTCGTGATAGGTAATTTTCTACTTTTCTTGTAGAGAATCAAGGTGGCTTTAGAATCTTTGTGGATATTTCTGAAGATATTCATGTATGCCTTCCATATTCCTTGATTACGCAATGCCTCCATGACTGCTGATAAATTACTGAAACAAATGAATTTTCATTTTCTAAGAAAGTTATATAGAGATGTTTATTGTACTCCGCAGAATTCTCAATTATCTGATTTATGACATGGACGTGATCTATTGTAGAATATCCCTTCCTGAAGCTAGCCTGTTCTTTTGATTGACTGAAGCCAAGTGTTGCCTCGTGTCTATTGGAAGTTATCTTGGTGAATATTTTATATAATACTGAAAGAAAAGCTAATGGGCCCATAATACAGTTCTTCAACGTTTACTTTCTTATGGATTAGAATAATGTTGGCATTCTTCCAGTTCTCTAGTACACTTGAAGTTGTGAGGCATTGCGTATAAAGAGCCGCAAGCTTTTCAAGCATAATATTTTCTCCATCTCTGAATAAATCGACTCTTATTACATCTTTTCCTGCCGATTTTCCCCGGGACATGTCTTGCGAGGCCCTTCTAACTTCATGGCTAATTATAGAAGGAGCATCTGTATCCTGTTCATTCATCACTGCTTCGAGTGAAGGTTACGTGCCTGCTCTAGGTACTATACAGGTCAGTATAGAATTGTTCTGCTGCTTTCGCTATATCATTGAAGTTGCCGAGGACGTTACCCTGCTTATCTTTCACTGCGTACATCTTGCCCTGTTCTATGACAGTTGTGTTCTTCTCATTGATTTCATGTTGCGGCTATTTATTACTGCTTCCTCAATCTTTCTATCGTTATAATTAATATCGCTTACTTTCTTCTATAGTTTATCAGCTGGATTTGACAGTTCAGCGAATTATGTCTGATCTTTTGAATTAGACACTTTCAAGGGGCTTTGTCGTTTATTTTTTTTTTTTGGTCCTTTCTTACTTGGGAGAGCTTACCTACTGGTTACCTTGATGCCTTACCTCACACTTCAATAGCTCCTTCTGAAATCAGTCTAGTTACGGTTTCATTCAGTACCCTATATGTAATCTTCATCTCTCTGTTGTACCGCTTCATATTTAGTTTCAAGTACCAACCTAAACTGATCTGATTTTACCCTTATCGCGCCTAGGTTGGCCTGTTTATTCGTGACTAATTTTGCTATTTCTCTCCTCAAATTGAGAGCAATGCTAGGCCTCACTAACCTATGATCACTGCCCCCCTTTACCCTACCTAACACTTCTACATCCTGCACTATGCTGGAATCGGCAGAGAGTATGAAATCTATTTCATTTCTTGTTTCTCTATTAGGATTTAATTCTCCAGGTCCACTTCCTGTTACTGCGATTCACGAAGAAGATATTCATTATTCGGAGTCTATTCCTTTTTGCGAATTCCACCAACATCTCTCCTCTACTATTCTTAGAATCGATGCCCGTAGTTGTCAATTGCTTGTTCCCCAGCCTGCCTTTTGCCTACTTTTGCATTAAAGTCGCCCATGACTACAGTATACCGAGTTTGCACCTTTCTCATTGTTAATTCAACATCTTCATAATCAATACTGTTCTATTTCTTCATCATCAATACTGGAGGTTGGAGCGTAGACTTGTACTACCTTTAATCTATACCTCCTATTTAGCTTTATTATGATGACTGCTACTCTCTCACTAAAGCTGTGGAATCCATCAATGCTGTCCGCTATGTTATTATGAATTATGAGAACTTCTTTTTGGGAATGGTGGCATTGATTCATTATAGGTAATTTTAAGGCGCCAAAAAACAACGCACAGCCCACAAGAGAGGACAATGGGACATAGCCCCACTCACTACTACTTTATTTTTACAGAAGACACGTACATATATATCCTCAGTCAGCGCCTGCGCAACAAGCGCGTTCAAGCATCAAGTCCGGTAAGATATAGAACTTTTCACAAACGTTTTTTTCGGACCTATACAATGATAAGGAGGATTCACTAACACAGAAGCTACCTTTCTTACTGATATAAAATGCTTCCATTATTATAGCTTTCGTATTTTTGCTTCTGGCAAGAATCCGCTCGTCGGAAAAGTGTGCTTCACAAGAGTGCAATGGACCGTTTCTAACATGCTTAAGTGTGTTAGGGTCCTCTTTATTTTGCTCAACGTTTCGTTCATGTTCCCTGATCCGCTCATTTACACAGCGCCCAGTCTGTCCTACATAGGAACAACCACAGGAGAGGGGAATTTCATAGACTACCTCTACGGTAGATTTTATGAACTGCAGCCCATTTTTGGTTCCACAGCCTCTTTCTTTTTAGCAGTGTGTTCAATGGGGCTGGTTGGTTCATCTGTCCTGTGATCTTTACTCAATCGTCCTGTGTTGCGCTGTTCCTGTTTTTATTCTCTTTCTTTTCCTTTTTCCTTTCCTTTTTCTATCCTAGAGCAAAGGCTTCCGAGCTTCCTAGGAGCTGTAAAAACGAGAGGAACACCATGCCTGCTTGCATCCTTCTTTAAACTGTGGCCAACTTGTGCACATACGGCACGGCCACCGGTCTCACCTCTTCTTGAGGGACCTCTGCTCCAGCTCTCACAGCCCTTCTTTTGCAATAGGCTTTCCGCAACCCCAGTTACAAGCGAACCAGGGAACCCAGCTGAAGCCAACCTGGCCAATTGGTTTTCTAAAATAGACTACATCTTGGGAATACAAGTTTTTCTGAGCGCGGATTCAAGGCACAGGGAAGCAATTCTTCTTTTTACCAGTTTTGAATGAGCGGAGTCGAATGGCAGAAGCCCTTTATTTGCACGGAGAGCATAACGTGGCAGTGCTGTGGCGTCGCTCATAGTGACACGCGATTTTGCGAATTATTCAAGGCAACATCAGTCATTTGCTTAATCTGTTGCTTCAGTAGACGAATTTAGAAATAATAAAACATACAAACCGAATGTTTGCGTGTTTTTGTTTTACTTCGTACCGTACGTAGCAAGAGAGATGAACACTTCGGTTTCGTCTGCTTGTTCCCGTCGTGCAGTCGCGCGCGCAGAGAACGAAACTATGTCGTTTTCTACCATGTTCCAGCGTCGCTATCATGTTCTTTCATCCTCTCACGCCTGCCTCAGCGCACTTGTTTGTGGCACTGGCTTGTACCACCAGCCAGGTGTTCTCGTGCAGAGCGCGCAAAATCGTCCGCTGCGCGAAACGAGACAAACGCAACAGCTCGCGCGCGAGACCGCCACCGGAAGTGCACCCCTCAGGAAAAACGTGCGAGAGAGGGAAAAATAAGAAGGCGGGGCCCGAGACGTATTTGTCGCGCGATACTCCGGCTCTGGTATGGGAGAGCACAGGGAAGAAATTTCGCTTGCAGAGGCTAGACGGGGAGAGCGGAGAGTGTGTCCATGTTGGCGGTGACGCTGGTCTCCAGAAATAATGGGTTCGCGGCACTTCAAATATTTCTGCCTCTGCTATAAATGGACTATTAGGGAACCGATGGAGGCGCGGCTAACGGCGCTCCAATGACATCAGCTGGGGCACCACCAGGTCAGCATTGCAGCACGTCTGCAACTTTGTCTGCTTTGTCTACTATTTTCGTCCGCCCTACTAATTGAGGTTCTAGATATTTCATAACCAGCAAAAGCCTGTCAATGGGCGGTCGATGGTTCGCGTTGGTATGTAAACGGTGGCGCTTCGATGGGCGTTTGGCCGGTTTTCTGGCATCGGAACTCACTGGTGCGCTCTTTACGAACGTCACTTTTCATACGAAAAGCGGATAATCTCTTTACGCAAGTGACGAAAACGCGAAATGTTAAGCAAATCTTGTACTTGGTACTTAGTTACATATCCGTTTTCACACGTTCGTCGTGCGTTTAAAAAGCAAGCTTGGTTTAAGTCATGCCCGACTACTTAGCACAGTTTACCTAATTCATAATTGGAGGAAATGTCATATATTGCTGCAATGCCACTAGAGCACAAACATTAGAGGCATCGCAGCGGCAACTCATAATTTCTAGAGAATTGCATAAAATACCTTTGGTGATGTATTTAAACCGCTGTGCGGAAATAAACTTTAAATGTCTTCGTAGTGCATGTTCATCATTTCATGTGAACTTATCAACTAGACAAAGCCATCCACACAAAGGTCACAACGGCAACCAGCCCTTTATTACTATTACGTAAAAAAAAAGAGGAAAACCTATATCTTGGGTGGTCCGACACATCGCTCTAACAAACTAACCGGAATCAACGTGAGCGTAATTACAACACTTAACAAGGAGACAAGTATCAATGCTATTGCAACGTATCCGAAATGGAAAGTAAACATATGAACTATAAAATGAGTGTGAAGCTTACACAAATGAATACAGGCAAGTGATCAAACATGTGCTGGAAATCTCAATATGAATTTGCACTGGATTGCTGTCAATCTTTCCGGTGACGGGAACATGCTGAGACCAAAGCAACCGGACAACGGCTAACCTGATACACCTGCATTGCGGTGCGTATTGGGCATGCATTTTAGGTGCAAGAGATGTATGCGCGAGGCCACCGCACCACACACGTCTCTATTCCAGGATGCGCTTACGCCGCAAGGTAATTGCAGTTTCTCACGGTTTTCGCGTTTCCGTTACTTTTGTCCCCAAATACTGCATAGTCTTTGTCAAGTTTAGAAGCTACTCCGCGAGTGTAAATATCTGTCGCCCGGCACTTTTGCAGGGCTTTTATAACACGCACGCGGCTTGGAAGCTCTGGAAGAAAAGGAGCACGTGCTGGCCACTTCAATCTCATGTGGTTTAAATAAAGTTCCACACGGGCTCCAGCACGTAGTCCGACGAGAGGTCCAGTTATACACTCTGTGGCTTGAAAATTATTGACAAAGATTGCGCATGATTAGGCCAAAGAGCGGATCCTTCACACTTTGCTGAGAATCAAAGGTATATGCGCGTCACATAAGATGGTGTACTTTTACCACTCCACACAAGTAGCGAAACGAAATCAAGTCATTTATGATGGCAGTAGTCAGTAGAGACACACGTACAAAACACACAACGATACAAAACGAAAATATGCAAATGCGGTTGCGCGACGGAAAAGGGAAATAAATAAACATATAGCGTCATTAGCACAACATTATTAAAGTAGCGCACGCGCTAACTTTCTTTCTTTCATTCTTTCTTGCGATATTTTTGCGATACCGCGCATATACATTGCACATGAGTCCATAACAAGTAGAAGGTACTAGGTTCGACGCTACAGTGCATGCACTATAGTTCACTTAGCGCCGTGCGATGCGCCGTGCCGTGCGTCAGAAAGATGACAGTTCCGACTTTTGGCAACTAGTTCGGTGCTGTACCTGGTACTGCTAGTCGTGCGTTGGTTCGCACGCGGAATCACCCGTGTGTCTCCTAACAGCTGTTGCTGTGATACGAATGCCAGGCTTGAAGCCGTCTTGTAATACTAACGGCGAGCGTCCGTATAACCTCATAGCGAAACGGCTAAGGCTCGTCCTGATCCCAGGTCGGTGCCGCAGGTGCACACCGTGGCACGGGCAACAGTGTTCACAGATGTTGCAGGAGCAGCACGATGGCGGTACTTTGGGAGTCAACAGCAAAGGGCGCGTACGCACGGGGCGGGGCGCGACAAGGCAGGTAGCTCAGTGGCAGAAGTACTTGGTCACGTTGATGTCGCAGCTGTCGCACTTGACCGAGCAGCACCAGAGAAACCGGCAGTTGCACGAGCTCCTGGTCGTCACCGCCACCTGCCTGACGCCATAACCGCAGTTGTAGCACAGGTTTTTGCAGCTGTCGCGTTCCGTCCGGGAGACGCCACTGCCAGTCCTGCTGCAAGTGATAAAAGGGGGCGACGAATGCTATATTGTAATACATTACCACGATCAACACGTTTCCGGCTATGCAAGTCCAAGACTTGTTGCGCCATTCGTACTTTTTTATTACAAAAGAGTACCGACACATTCTTGTGTCGCGCTTTTTTTTTGTTCTTGCTTCTTTAGGTAGCTGTCGACTCCATAATTACAACACGAAGCCTTAATTTCTCGAGAACACCACAAATTATTGAAACATCACCTTTTATACGACCCGTTGAGAACGCAGCAAATGCAGCGTGGCTTCAGGGGTGACAAAGGCGTCCCCGAATTCTGGAGTAGATGCGTGCGTGCGTGCGTGCGTGTTTGCGTGCACGCGCGGGTAGGAGGAGAGTAGTTGGAAAATTGTGAGGCTCTTCGGACGCCCAAGCATATCCACTGGGCCTTGCGCTGGTCCACACCGAGACAAATAACATTTATTGGCTTCCGGCCCCCTGTCCGGGGCTAGTGTGGGTTAGGATGGTAAGGGGTGATACAAGGTTGGGAGGAAGATGCGACGTTGATGATGATGGTGTTGTCTCTTAATTGGGGCTGATCCGACTCATCTGATAAGTTGAGCCAAAGGCCGTGGTGAGCTCCGCTAACACGGCCACGTTGGCTGGTATTGGATCAGTCAGACACTGCCCAATGTGTAGGTTATTAGGTAGTGTCGTAAAGATTGAATGGAGCGCGTGTACAGACTGCCTATGTAATCTTTTTGAGGAAGCCATCTTTTCCAGGTATGCAGTGAAGGATGTTTTGTGTGAATGGACAGCGTGTTTGGGCCTGGAATCATATGACAGTAGCATTGCATGTTTTGAAGTTTGGTGTGTAGCTGGGAAGGTTGTTTCTTGTTCGTGCCAGCCCTCTAATCTTCAGACACGCTTGCCTGAGGCTATTTGTTTTAGTACTCTTGTAATTGTGAATGGGTCTTTCCACTAGGGAGATGGCGCTGAAATGTTTGCATGGAATAGAGCCTGGGCGTTTTCATTTCCTTCAATGTTATCCAAGTAGCCCTGTAAACGGGGACAATGTCGGGGCCAACGTTATCGAAACACAGGCCCTATGTGGGCCAGCATCTGGCCCTCATTCCTGTGCTGTCAGAGTGGCTAATTGGTAACCATTGCATAATGATGCACTGTTGTGGATTATTTTGTCGTTTATTGATGCAGTGTATCGTGAATAGAATGGGGCCGGTTTCCCATTAGGAAAGCTCAGCGTACTATTTGACTGTACGCGTGCTAATGAGGATACTGTTATAAGTGTTTGCGCGCCGATTTTTACTTCGCTAATAATATTTTCCCTTTTCTATCTACTTAGATTCCTCTTCACTTTCTCCCTGTGCAGGGTAGCAAAGCATGCTTTTTTTGACTGGTTAACGTTCCTGCTTTACCCTCCCTCCCTCTTTCCCTCCCTCCCTCCCTCCCTCCCTCCCTCCCTCCCTCCCTCCCTCCCTCCCTCTTTCTTATATGCTGCTTGTTTTCTTGGGTAGGTAGAAATTCTAGAACGGCATGTTTCTCCGCAACTGGTGCATCGCATGTCATAGTCGCGGAGACTGTATTGCGAGTCGATACCCTGTACAAACTGAGTGCCGCATCCTTCGCACGTGCTGTGGGGCAGACGTCTGCTGTTTGATGTCCGATGATATGGCCAAATGTGCACTTAACAGCTTAGGGAATGCAGAAAGCCAACGATGGGAATGAAGCCAGGGCGTCGTAGATGCGAACGGTAAGCTTGGGGAAGCAGCTCTGTCCGCGAGAAAGTATGCGGCACACGACGCCCAGAGCTCAGCGCGTCTCCATATTCAACTTAGTGATACCATAGCTCCAGGAGACGCGGCGAGTTATCCTCGGCTTAGTAGAACGGAATGATGTTTGCCGCGGCAACTGGTTGTCGCCGACGCACAAACGAGAAATACTCCTGCATGCAGCCGCGCGAAAGCGCACAACCACTGCCTCGATCGTGGATGCAGAGATGCTCAGGCCTACACTATGTAAGTAGTGGGTGGCCACATAGGGCGTGCACTGAACGCAGCGTCACACGCGCACAGCACATGTGATGGGGCTTCGAGCAGCTGGCGTGACATCGTCCGCATAAATAGCAATTACGCGAGCAGGGAAGGGCCTGTTCACGGTGACGCACAAAGGGAGGTGAGCCGACACCAATTTGAACAAGGGGCTCAATGCACACCCCTGCAGAACACCGCTGGACACGGGGCGAGCTGAAGGTTTTCCCGGCGCACACACGCAAACTTCTCTCTTTAAGAAAAGCGAATATGCGTAGCGGGGTATGGTGTTTACAGCGGCAAGTGTGCTGAACACGGCAATAACATATACGCGTGGCAGATCAAACGCCTTGCGCCAGCCATCATGCTCGCCGTCGCTTCTCCTGTCGCGCGCCGCGCTACGTTACACCGATAATATCACTCCTTCCCTCTCGCCCCGCTAGTGCTCCGTTGAGGACATACCACCCGACATTGCCGAAGTTTGGATCTGCACAACTTTAGCACATAAAAAGCCTTACGAGAACACAGTCGTGTACTGGTATAAGGATCAGCCTACCCATGTCTTTGAACATATATACCATATACTGTTCCCTGAATCGGCCCTCATCCGCCCCGCGTTAAAAACCAGAGTACAACACTGACGGCCAAGTTTTGATATGTATAACGCTATTGCATTAAACTAGGTGTGCCGTCACAATACATGCGTGAAATATTGGCTAAAGAATCGCTGAAGGACAACTCATTCGTAGAAAACGTCCAGGACAAAGGGCTTCATTTAGGGTAACCTTGAAAATATTATCTATTGTTTATAAGGTTAACTACTGAATTTGGCACTCAGACAAGGTTTTTGCTGATTTTCGCCATGCTTGCGTGATGAATTAAAATGCTGTGGCAGGGCAAGACAAGATTCCTATATCAGGTTCTCGCCACTCTGCCTGGAACGCAAAACATGAGAAACTTTTGTCCCTGTTGCGGAGCCATCTTCAAAATTGTAGTCGGGCTATACACGGGGTCATTGGATAAAGGGAACATATAGGGGGGAATGTGGGCCGTTGGATGGAGCTCACAGAAAATGTAAGCCCTCCATCCGGCGCCTAGGCCGTGTTTAAGGACTTCGTGCCTACGCGTCTTTTCATCTAAATTCTCTAAATCGTGAAAACGCTCGAACCGCTTCTTGTATTTCAGTTCTCCGTATTTATTCGGCCATCACAATGTTCCACAGAAGTATAGACCCTTTGTGTGTCGCTGAAAGTAATGTGTGAACTTAGTGAATCGAAGGACCACCAAGCCGGTGCCTACCGTGAGCACTCACGGCCGTAGGTGCCAGTGGTGTCGAGGCTGCGGTTCGGCAGGCAGTAGTTGTCCGCCGGTACGGCGTAAACCAGGACTCTCTTCGCCTCGGGCCATTTAGGCACGCCGCGGTTGACCTTCACCAGTTGGGCCCGGTCGTACGCTTTCCGCAGCCTCCGTCCGACGGCAGACAGTTCGCCCGGTTGCAACCAGCAAGTCTTCGTGGTGCACGTGCCCGACGGGCCGTGACATTTGCAGGCGCGCAGTAGTGACTTTCGTACCGCCTGCAAGGACAAGTGCATCCATGTGGCACGGTGCGTTTTGCCGTAGCTCGCTTTTTTTCTCAGAATTCACAATAAATTTCGCGATATTTAAAGGAACTGACGAGCAGTTTTTATGGTACCCCCCTTTTTTATTTTTACATGCAGTGGTAACGCGGAAAACGCCGTGCAACTTTTGTTATTACAATTTTTGGATCTGCAGTGAGGATGTACTCGTTCCCTGGAAGCATGGTGTACAGTGATATACGAGCGTGATAGCGATTATGCGCATTCATCGGTAGGAAGCAGATGCCGTCAGAGCTGTGAGGAAGTATAATTTTGTTTGTCAAGCCGGTGTTCCTGCGATTCATGTTTTCCGAAGTGTTAAATTATTTTTACAATAATAGCAGCGTGTTTTCGTGGTTTCCTGTCCAAGAGCTCTTGTCATTAACAAGTCAAGGACGTCTTTGAGCTAAGCCGAGTAAAGTTCCCTAAAGTGAAACGACGATTTTACACGTGACACGCAGTTCAGCGTGTTGCCGTAGCCACACTTTTGATTTCCGAAGCACGTCGTCTCTCGAAGTATTGAGCAAGCTGGAACAAAGTATCTCAGCCGGCATGCGGGCTCAGAATTTCGCGCGCGTACAACAGCAATCATGTGCTCCGCCATGCTTTGAGGGACGCGAGCCCCGCTAGGTAGCGTGGAGTTTTTTTACTTCGCAATACGGGCATAGAATAAAGCGAAAAAGCCTAATAATATACCAACTGCAATCTTAAGCAATACCTATGCGGTTGCTAATAACAGTCGACTTACGTACAGTAATCTGATATACTACATCCGAATTACCAAGGCTTCACCTCCATTTCGCGCCACTTAGTGGTTTTTGAGACTTTGTTTAGCAACTTAAAATTATCATTTCTACTTAAATCGTGAACAGCGTGCCGGATTCTGCCACTATAAAGCATGGTCATTTCATTTCCATCAACGTCTCACAAAACATCCTGGCCAGTTGTGAATCCCTTTAAAGAAAGACGATGCAGTTCTTGCTTTTCTGACCAAAAAAGTCAGTTGACAAAAAAAAAAATGTCTTTTAGTCAGCCATCACTGGAACACCAATATATTATTTTGTAGCATGTTTTATAGGGACGAATACTCGCATGTGCTGCTAGCCTTACAATTTCAGCTAAGCAGACACGATTTCATTTCTGCTCGGCTTCAATTTCGCTTTTTCAACGTGTGCTCTAAAGCGTAATAAAATATTATCGGCATCTTTTAATTAGCTACCGGAACATTTCGATTTCTTATGCAGCGATGGCCTCCTCTTCAGGAAATCCACCTACATAGGCCGAATTGCAGCATGTGCTTCATGCGATTAAAATGGTTATAAATAAAATTAAAATCGGATATGTTATATGCGCGCCATATGAATCCAACAGACAATAAAGCTAAGGAGAGTGTAGGGGAAGTGAACTTCTTAAAATTGAAATGCCGAAATAATTATGAATGTGAAGTTCATTCGTCATTCATGTTATCATCAGAGGACAATAGAAATTAAAGTGGAAGAAAAGGCAACTTGCCTCTCGGTGGAAGCCGAACCTGCATCTACCGCATTACGCGTGCTATAACTGTCCGTTAGTTCACGTTCTTAGGTATTTGTGTGCGTGCAGTAAACCTAAGCCTGGGAGTGTTAGCCGACGCCACTCAAGACCATGGCGGCGGGTGTATATAGAACATCGTTTTAACCGCGGGCGTCAGTACGCGATAATGGCAGGAGACTTGCCAATAAACCATCGTACGCCAGCAATCACGGTTGCCAGGTTTTAGACCTTCGCTATCCAATGAACCCGGCTCAGTAGTGCAGCTTAAAATCATTTTCAGCAGGTGCCTCCCGAGAACGCCTGGGCGCTCGTTTCGGTCCATACTCGTGGTCGACTCGACGTTGCAGATTTCCCTCAAATTAGGCAAATAGTGCAACAGAATTTAATTTCGCTCATTTCCTTTTACAAACAATGGCAGCAACAAGACGCGATTTCTTTTTTTTTTCATATGGCAGCTTAAATGTAAGCGTGCCTTAGACTAATCATGGGCCTCCTCAGTGTCAAGGATGCGTATGACCGGTCCTGAAATCAATTAATTAATTAATTAATTAATTTATTGCAACGGCTACTGCCTGCGCGATAACGTTCGCGGTTCACATTAAGAAGCGCGCTTCTCCTCACACAAGCTCTTATTGTGAAGAAGCCAGCCTTCAAGGCGTGGATTGCGTTGGACTGGCTGATGTACACACTCAGTGAATACAGGTGTTTCAGGGAAGATTAAGCGCATCTTAGAAGTTATGCAGTAGGGATAAGTAGATTATCTTTTCGGCAATGCACCGATTGCACTGGCCAAAGTAAGAAATAGTGAGATAATCTTTAATAAAGTGTATTGTTTAAACTTAAATTTGAGATTGTGACATTAAGCGCTGCAATTTGGGAATTGAAACCGATCAGTGCTCAACCGACGTCTATTTGGTGGGAATTACTAGAATACCAGCAGTTTCAAGACATTCTAGAAAATATGTTGGTGCTCCGCATAGTTCCTTTTTTTTCTTGCAGGGGCTTGAGGAAGCCTTTGTGGGAAGATAATGATAGGAACGCCAATGCAATCTCTCGACTTTGCGTACTCAGGATGGCACATGCTTTTAACGCGGACTGGTATAGTTCCGAAGTTGCAATCAGCTAGCGTATGATGACCGCGAGATACAAAACGCGGCTGCGCAGGTGCGACTGAATCACTAAGCCAACGGAAGCCCGCTGTAAGGCAGGGGCAATTAGCTCGTTTTTCTTTTTACTTGACAAGAGATTCACTGAGGATGAAAGTTTAGACTTTCAATGTTCAGACATTCAGTGAGAAATGATATTTTTTCCTGCAAGCGCTATAATTACCGGGGGGTTGCGAAAATGAGTTCTTATCTGTAATGCGGTGCAATGTAGCATCGGCTCCGTCAGCCTCGGTCAGTTCCATCGTCTCGTTCGCGTCTCGCAGGCGTGCTTCGCACCTTCGGCCCTGTCGACAGGGAATCGTTCTTGGAGAGTCGCGGGGTCTAGTTCTTTCTCGTTTATTTGGTTTTTGAGCAAACTCTAAATGTCTCTTTGTAAATATTATCTTCGAGTCGCATCGTACGTCTCGCGACTTTTTCGCATCAATCATATACCGTCTTCATCGTATCCCTACTAGGTACCACCATCGGATAATGCGACTTGTATTTACTCAAGCATGTGCTTGCCTGTGAGTAAGAGCAGTGCTAACGACGCCTCTGGGCACGAGTTTCTGAGAGAGAAACATGAAGACAACGCGACCGTACAGACAGCGTTACTTCGTGAACCAGCGCCTTCTGGCACTGGTTTTAATGTGCGTTACGCAAGAAGCGTATTCCTCTCTGCTAATAAATCGTTTTAGCCTTTCGAATCCCTACAAAAAATTTGACTACATTCGTTCTTTTGCATATTGAACCATAGGTACATATAGAGAATTTCGTCCATTTTCTCGCCTCTCTAACGCGCGTACGCCTGAACTTTAAGTAATACTATATGGTGCTACACGTTTAGTAATTAAAACCAAAACAAAACAAAATGAACGAGTAGCTTCTACACAAATACAGAACCACGCAGCGAAGGTTACGTCCCAGTCAAGACTTCTTCCCAATCGCAGTCGAGCACTCACCGCTCTTCCGACGTTGTTGTTGTGCCTATTCATCGCGGCGTTTAGGTCTCTGATTGCTTCAACCTTGCCGATGAGCAGCCGGCGCGAAAAATGTTCTGCGTACTTGATATCGACGCTGCAGCCTCCCCAGGACCAACTTGAATCTGCAGGAAGCATGGAAATACTTTAATCGATTTCGACCACTCAAGAAAGCTTAATGTGTCAGGTACATGCACCGTCATTCTGGAAAGAGATATTTTTGATTATATTGCCACCAAGTGCACCAGAATTGACTAAGGAAGAACACGACGAAGACTCTTCAGACCGCACGCGGACGCGTAAGATGTGTTTATATTGCTGTTAAATTTAAACATTTTTGACAGCGACGTTGTTAGCCTCTAATTGGCCGGCATTTTTCGTGTTCGCATCCGTTTGCAAAAATAGGGGCCGATCCCGGCGGCAGTGCAGGGCTCGTACCCCCGTAAGGTAGATCGAGGCTTCAAGCACTCAGCAAAGTGAAGCGAACAGTGCATACATTCTTTGGAGTCACGCATGCAACATACAGAACCGCATCCGTTTCAATAAAGAACAAGCACAAAACAAGCCTCCGAACCACATAATCGATGATAAGGCACTCCTGATAACAATGCGAAGCACGTAGCGCTCCCCGCATACGTTTCCCGGTAAATATTACTGTTGCGCAAGCTGCCGCGACGACTGCAGCTAGCGACGTCGGCAATGACGTCCCTAGCCTTTAGTACATAAAATAACCAGCCTAGCAACAGGTTTCAGTGCCGTTTCAGCACTGCTATGGGCAGCAATCAAAATTACCATTACTCCCATTACTGCCGTTACTCTAAAGCAATAAAACATTGTATACCCCCTCAGCAGTTGTAGTAGTGGTTTTCATCAGCTTCGCTGGACATCAACTTACGCAGGCCCGGGATCGCGAGTCCATTTTTAAAAATATTTGTGCTGCCAGGTTACTGATCAATCTCCCAGAGGGAGCATGGGCTACTGTTGTTACAAAAGCGACTAATATACTGTGCGTAGTGCTGATACTTGAAGACTCAACATCAAAAGACGGTCATTTGTCGCTTGAGTACGTCGCTTGAGTACGGACCAAGGAGTCTAACATGTGCGCGAGTCAATGGGTCTCTCGAAACCCAATGGCGCAATGAAACGTGAAGGCCCCTTGCGGGCTGCGTTGCGATCCCGGACCGCACAGGGGTCCGAAAAAGGGAGCAGCAACGGCCCGTCCCAGGCGCTCACTCGTCGCCGGGGCGGAGCGAGAGCGCACACGTTGGCACCCGAAAGATGGTGAACTATGCCCGGGCAGGACGAGGCCAGAGGAAACTCTGGTGGAGGTCCGAAGCGATTCTGACGTGCAAATCGATCGTCCGACCTGGGTATAGGGGCGAAAGACCAATCGAACCATCTAGTAGCTGGTTCCCTCCGAAGTTTCCCTCAGGATAGCTGGCGCTCGATGGGAGAGCAGTCACACCTGGTAAAGCGAATGATTAGAGGCATTGGGGTCGAAACGTCCTCAACCTATTCTCAAACTTTCAATGGGTGTACGGGAGGCCTTCTGGGTTGAGGCCTCCCGCTGCGATGAGAGTGCCAAGTGGGCCACTTTTGGTAAGCAGAACTGGCGCTGTGGGATGAACCAAACGCCGGGGTAAGGCGCCCGAGTCGGGACGCTCATGAGAACCCATGAAGGGTGTTGGTTGCTTAAGACAGCAGGACGGTGGCCATGGAAGTCGGAATCCGCTAAGGAGTGTGTAACAACTCACCTGCCGAAGCAATTAGCCCCGAAAATGGATGGCGCTCTAGCGTCGCGCCTATCCCCGGCCGTCGCCGGCAGAAAAGCACGAAATGTGGGGGTGCTAAGCCGCGACGAGTAGGAGGGCCGCAGCGGTGGGCGTTGAAGGTGTCGGGCGTGAGCCCGCCTGGAGCCGCCGCTGGTGCAGATCTTGGTGGTAGTAGCAAATACTCAAGTGAGAACCTTGAGGACTGAAGTGGAGAAGGGTTCCATGTGAACAGCAGTTGAACATGGGTCAGTCGGTCCTTAGGGAAAGGAGAAATCCTTTCAGAAGCGGGCGCGTTTGTGCAGCTCAGTCTGTGAATCGGAGACGCCCCGCTGCAACCAAAAGGGAATCGGGTTAACAGTCCCGAACCCGGCTACGGAGATCGGTCCTTTGGGACCCAGTGCGGCAACGCAAACCAGCTCGGAGACGCCGATGGGAGCCCCGGGAAGAGTTTTCTTTTCTCTGTAAGGAGATCGAGTCCCTGGAATGGGTTCACCCCGAGATAGGGACGGTGGCTCCGTAGAGCAGTGCGGCTCTTGCGCTGTCCGGTGCGCTCCTGTCGGCCCTTGAAAATCCGAGTGAGGGAGTGTGATTTTCGTGCCGGACCGTACCCACATCCGCAGCTGGTCTCCAAGGTGAACAGCCTCTAGTCGATAGACCAATGTAGGTAAGGGAAGTCGGCAAAACGGATCCGTAACCTTGGGAAAAGGATTGGCTCTGAGGGCTGAGCCGGTCGGGCTGGGGTCCAGAAGCAGGAACGGCACTGCACCGGGACTGGGCGAGGCTCGCCGCCGTAAAAAGCGGTGCGGCCGAGCCCGGACCAGCGTCGGGACCTTCCTGTGGAAAGCCACAGCTGTGCATTTTCCGTGGGCTTCGCGCCTGAGGTTCTTGCTTCGGCCGGCAGAAAACAGCCAACTCAGAACTGGCACGGACCGGGGGAATCCGACTGTCTAATTAAAACAAAGCATTGCGAGGGCCGTTGACGGTGCTGACGCAATGTGATTTCTGCCCAGTGCTCTAAATGTCAACGTGAAGAAATTCAGAAAAGCGCGGGTAAACGGCGGGAGTAACAATGACTCTCTTGGGTGGCGCAGTGTGGTGTTGTACTATCCCTTGGGTGGTCCCTGCCGGAGGTTTGTGGCGAGCCTCTGTAACCCATTGCCTGGGGGCAAGGTGTTGATCAACGCACACACGAATGAAGTCGGATGAATTTGAGTACACCGGCTTACATCCAAGGATGACTTACCACCGTGTTCACCGGGTAAATCCCAGGTGAACTTTTACCATGTCAAAATGGCTGGGGGTTTTGGCACGCCCTTGTAATCCAGCTACAAGGAGGCCTTGGCATGGATCTGCGTCCTTGAGTGAGAGTTCTTAAACCGTGCTGTTAGGGCTGGGGATAGGTTGCGCGCCCCTGTCATCCAGCTCACTGGAGGCCACAGCGCGGAAGTCGGAATTTCTCGTAAGTCGGTCTCCGACAACATTCATGATCCAGAGGTGCCTGAACGATGCGGACGGTTGCGCGTCCGTGTAATCCAGCTTAGGTGGAGTCGCGGCCTCTGGACATGAGCTCTCCCCACCTCCACGTGGTGCGTCACGGGCAACGTGCGGGTGGCGGCGGATGCCCGCACGGCTAAGAGGGGGAGCTCCTGCTGCGAGCCTGGAGTCGGAGGGCTGCAGCAGCAGGGGGGGCAATAAAAGCGGAACCGATTCGTTATGGCGCCCAGCAAACTACGCGTGGGTCGTCTACCCCCCCTGCAATCCGGTGCAGGGGATGTGCCATGGTAAGCAGAACTGACGAACATCTTTGCTTGAGTGGTGGAGGGCGACCCTATGGAGGGCCAGAGGGGCCGTCCGAAATCGCTTGCGGTTGCTCTGTATCCTCATGCTGCACTGGCACTATGGCACCGCGTGTGGGGAGGTTGCATGGTGCTGTGGCTGCGCCCGAACAATCGGGTCAGCTTCACCCATGGGGAACGGCCCTATTGCACGTCCCATGTCTGACCCGGGGGCGTCCCTGCGGTCTACGCGGCCAATCCACACCATAAGCAAACTGTAGAAATGGTGAACCCTGCACCGGGATGACGAGGGGCTGCCGGATGCACGACCAGGACACTCCGGTTTTTTAAATAGTCTGTCTATTCTGTTGAGGCCTGGACAATTCTGGGCCCGACTAAGTTCAGGATCTCTTCCTGTTACAGACAGGTCACCGGTAGCCCGGCTATCCCACCTCGACCATCATGGGGTGGAAACTAGTAGGAATAGCCAAATGCCTCGTCATCTAATTAGTGACGCGCATGAATGGATTAACGAGATTCCCACTGTCCCTATCTACTATCTAGCGAAACCACAGCCAAGGGAACGGGCTTGGCAAAATCAGCGGGGAAAGAAGACCCTGTTGAGCTTGACTCTAGTCTGACTCTGTCGCTTGAGTACGTGACAAATTTTGGATCAGGCTCGGGGTAGGCTTGATCTATGCAACAGACCCCTCTAAGCAGCAGGAACGCCAGCCTCGTGCAGAAGCTTATACCAGTATACCGTGCCAGCCAGAGAATTCGGGGACTGGCCCCAAATATTTTGGATACTCCCTGAAAAGACAACGATCACAACAAAAGGTATGGAGGGCACAGCAAATCGACTCATTACACGCTGCAGAAACCACGACCTCCAACCCTTACACGACAACCTGTTAGAAGGCATGGAAGATTAGCTGGTCTCATCAAACCCTTAGCAGGGCAGTTAGGGACGTGCACTTCTACCTCGATGACGGCGCTCGCACCTGATTCAAGAGCCGCCGAAGAGCTCCTTACATCATAACGCAAATTCTGTCGTCAGATGCGTTACTGCGCTGGAGTACAATAATAAGTTATACTTCGCATGCTTATTGGAAAAGGTAATTTGAGGTGGCTGAAATGAAAAGACGCTGTCACGTCAGCAGTTCCACGTATCGGTTATCGCGGAGTTGCGGCAGTGGTGTGCAACAGAGACTTGCGAACATGTGCGGCAATTAAGCGACATATCTAGGCCTTAATTTTAGCACAAAGAAATCAGGAGTTATGATCTTTCATGAAGAGACGAGTAATGACTTGGTATCAATGTAACTGCAAGTCATAATCCTAGTCAAGCAACATACATATCCGGGGGTATGCACAGACGAAGGAAAGACCTAATCAAACATTCACAAAGATCATCTGAGGATGAAGGGGAAGAGGAATGCAGCAACAATGAGACAAAATAATGCTACCAGACGCCTCCTTGGAATCGCAGGGATGATCAGCGGCTACTCGCACGTTTTAATTGTGAGCAGGATTATCGTAGAAGAGCAAGGCCGCAGAAGACCAGAGGCCCCTGATAAGGATTAACATTTTTACTGCTTAATATAAACATCTTTATGTGTCCCATTAGGTGACCATCGCATGCATCTACCCCAGTGCCAGCTTCCTAGGGCACATTACAAGAAAAAAGATATGCTAATCCAACCCACGCGTTGGAATTTGTGCGAAGCGAAGCTTCCGTGAAGCGGTTAATTAAATACTATGCAAATGATTATATTCTGCACAGCGTTTTGCACCGTAGCAATTACGTGCCTGCCAGGAAAGACAGCGAGACGCAAATACCCCCACCACGCGACCGCGCATTATGCTGTCTCCGGGATCGGCCCACTTTACTATGACACTATAACCAGGGTCGACGCGCCAACAAGAGTGAGTCGATCTTAGAGAAATAGTGCAAAAGTAAGCGGCATTTTACTCGGCGAGAGTCGGACGAGGCAGATGCACCATACTGCGGGAAATGTATATAAAGGTTTCCTTTAAAGGAATACAGATATAGCAATCCAAGAATATTGCCAAAGCACCACAACTGCATTCCTAAGACACGATTACTCTTGCGTGTAGTCATTATTTGGCTATTTTTGAGCGGATGGATTTATTTTTGACGCTCTGTGAGCGATCTCCGGGTCACACGCAACGCACTCCCGACAACAAGGCGGCGGAACTGACGTCACATCTACATTCAGCAGCGACGGGGCGAATTGACCGGCTGCGCGCTGTTTTGTTTTCCCGCGTTGCGCCATGCAACATGCTAAGTTCTAATGAGAATGATGACATCAGCGGAGATTATGACTCCGCCTTCGATGAGCGACCGGCAACGACCGGAACGAACGACATTCCGGTGGCACTCCATCAATAGCAACTGGTACTGGAGGTGAGGGAGTAGGGGTGTTCTTCTCCGGCGGCTGCTAGGGTGCCTCGATGTCCACCTCGCCTGCCGCTCCGTATACAGAGTGGAGACAACCGCGGCGTCTACTACGGTCTTGGCCACGCGAATCGCGAACGCCGTAGTAGGCGCCTTTGGCCGACGCTGTAGGGACGCATTGCCGGTGCGCGTTTGTGTCGTGTACACTACTTCACTGGCCTTCCCCCAGCTCCGCTGATCTCTGGTGTTTGCGATAGCAGAGCTATACATATTCGCCTTCTCTTTTCAAACGCGCCTTTGACGTGCTGTTGCTTGCGCTTCCTCGAGAAAACGGACGGCACAGCGTCGGGCTTGAGGCGCTGCCTTTTCAATGACACCCCGAGGCTTTGTGATCGCTTGCAACGGGCGGGAAGCAGTAAGACAGGTAAGTGTGACGCAATATCCAGTTTTGCCGGAACCTTCAGAGGACGTCGCTAGGTGGGGTGATTTGAGAAATATTCATTAAAATAATTCATTTTCGCTCATTTCTGCTCAGAAAGAGTATTGTTTTTGTCACACGCTGTGCTATAGTTGTCATTGGAGCCAGAAATTTCGGCGACAGATTTTTTATTCCGCATCTCTTCAATAAAATAATCCTGCTCTTAACGATGTATATTCGTTCCAATGAGGACATTTAGGTACGATATTTGTTGTATCATGCGTGATTCCGTAGAAAACAAGGCCAGCAGCCAACACATTTGTAGCAGTAGTAAAGATCGGAGTGCTGTCCTGCGTGTGAGCTATTTCGCAAGGTGGCAGC
Source organism: Dermacentor albipictus (assembly GCF_038994185.2). Classification (NCBI taxonomy): domain Eukaryota; kingdom Metazoa; phylum Arthropoda; class Arachnida; order Ixodida; family Ixodidae; genus Dermacentor; species Dermacentor albipictus. The sequence continues at coordinate 87,640,038 of NC_091821.1, forward strand.
AGTAGTGGGAAAGTCGAAGGGAGAAGCAGAGAAGGCTTCGCATTAATAACCAAACTATTCAGTTTGTCACGAATTGAATTGTGTTGCGTCCAGCATCTAAACCCAGCATCTGAACCCAAAACGGGCTCAGACTCCTATATCCCTTCTCACATTCACGTGCAAGTAGGCGAGAACCCGGTCCCGCCAGTACCCATAATTCGGATACTCGAACTATGGGTGCAACAGAACACGCACAATCACGAAGTCATTAGTCGGCTTTAGAGGACAGCCAAGCAGCTAAATAGCCACCTCAGAAGGTAGTCGAGTAGGCGGCATGGTGTAAAAGAAAAAGAAGCACATCAACTAACACAGGCCCTCCTAATAAGCAAGATAGCTTACATGTGTCCATACCTGCATCTTAGGAAAGCTGACCTGGGCAAGATCAGCAGCCTCATCCACGCAGTCTATAAACAAGCCCTTGGACTGCCAAAATAGACCAACAGTGATCGGCTGCTAGCTCTTGGCATTCACAATACGGCGGAAATTACTGAAGCACAGAAAGGGTCACAGATGATCAGACTATCTGGAACTGCCTCAGAACAGGAAATATTCTGCGCCCTAGGGTACAATCCCGTTTTAGACATCCCGCGTCGCTACCGATTCCTGATCCCATCCGCGCAAAATTACTAATATCCCTCTCCCCATAAACAGGAAAAGGACAACACGGATCTACGTAAAGCCAGGGAGGACGCGCTCTGGCGAGGTCTTGAAAACAAACCGGCCATCTACGTGGACGCCGCTTGCGCGGGCAATGGCCGATGCACAGTCGCTGCCATTGATGGTACCGGTCGGACCATTAGCTCCGCCAGGGTCAACACGTCCTCCATTGATAAATGTTACTTGATGTTAAATTCATTGTGTCAGCCTCTAAATCAGCCATAAGAAGCTACTCTATTGGGGCAATCGGCCCCATTGCAAGTAGACTTCTCAAACCCCAGGGCAATATCCATCTAATATGGGTGCAGCTCATGCCAGCAACCCGGGTAACGAAGCAGCTCACCTAGACGCCCAAGCAGCAGGTAATCGAGAGGTGGGATCGCTGGACCCGGGTGGCCGGATTGAGCCCACCCTCACCTATCCCCATTTCACGCAATTCTACAAGGATTCGCGCAGAGCGTATCCGTTCCCGAGCACGATTCCCTCCCGGAAGCAGGCCATGTATCTACGGCGGATACAGACTCGATCCGCGCTAAGCGCCAAAAGGTTGTCTGAAATCTGCAACCAAAGAGTTCAAACCTAACTGTAGGCACCAATATCATATACTTTGGAGGTGCCCATCCAACCCCCCATCAAGGACGATTCTTCGGCAAGCCTACACGCTCGAGGTCTGACAGTGTGCGATCAAGACGGTTGACCCCGAATTCCAAGTCATGCTGGCAGAGTGGGCTAACCGCGTCGCGGCCACATGGCCTCCACGCTACTAGCCCCTCTGCCAGGGTCTCAACTACTTACTACACCTCCAACAAAGTTTACTTCGCTCTCTCTCTCTCTCTCTGACTATGAGGTGATGCCATAGATCATTCAGGATTGGCGAATGGCGTTAATCGCCTCGCTCGCTGTAAACTTAATGCTCACCGGGTTCTCTCTTGCGAGGCCGTTCGTCACATCTGCAGCTCTTTTGGCCTCGGCTGCAGTTCCTGGCGAACATGTGTGTGATGCCTGCGCTCACCATGGCGACGACGAAAGCAGACTCTCGGGTCGCTGCATAGAGAGCAGCACGTTCCACGTTTCAGTACGAGACTGCCAGTAGCTCTTAGAACTCTTCAACATGTACTCCACAAGTTGGGTTGCACATGCAGAGGATAGGTTGCACCTATGCAAATGCAACATATGGTGGTCAGGGTACTTTCATAATTTGTACGTTATCTTTCCTCTCAAGGTACATATCAGCTTGCAGTCCGTTACACTGTCAGCATGCTCGACGTATACTCTTGTACGTATAAGTAAGACTGCACTTCCAGAACTAATTTTCCGATTATTTTCAACCTGTAAAGTGTAGCTTGAAATTTTTTATGCACATTTTTTTAATATTCCTGCACGTAGAATGGCTCGTGACGTCATAGATGTACTTTAATCTCGCCGACGCTTCGCGCATCGCTCCACGTTTTCCAGCAGCATTATCTCATTTTATGGGCACATTACGTCTCATAGAATCGCTGTGTAATGCTTGTTTGTTTAGTATTATTTTTAGTTCCCGGCAGCCGCGTAGAAGCACGCATAAGAGTAAACCTGAAGCCTGACGTCATATCATGTCAGCCTAGCTGTATGGTGTCATGTTTTTTACCAAGAAAAAAAAAGTTTTTTCTTTATAAGTAAGATAACGCTGGGCAAACAAATATGAACTTTAACGCTATAAAACTGAGCAGGTGTTAATTGGTATTCGAATTTAATTCTTCTAGAAAGTCTTTCTTTCCTTTCTTTTTCTATTTTTTTTCTTTTCTTCTTTTTGTTTTGCAGCTGTAGTCACAGACTAGTCACAAATCAGTTTCTAGTCATTTACATGCAGGCAAAACAACGCTAACAGTATTGAGCATATAGCAAACAGAATAAAACAGGGTACAAGTGCACAGAAGCAACAAACGCCAATTATAAACAAATGAAGAATAAGCGGATACAAGATGAGAAATAGGCAATCTTGGAACTTTACACAGATGGCAGTCACCTAATAGGTGGGAAATGGCGACGAAGTCAAAACTGTGCAAATTTCTTGAGGAAGTATTTATTTATTTATTTATTTATTTATTTATTTATGTATATTATCTCCGAAATAATGTTTTTTTACCATTCTTAGTCCAGGACGTATATTATTCCAAGCCTTAGTGCCCGCAAACTGCATAATATTTCCCCATTAGTATTATAAGCACGGAACAGATTAAAATCCCCAGCGGAAGCAGTCCTCCTTGCGCCGGAAGTGAACATGGCCGCTTGATATACAATGACTGAATCTAAAGATATTATCCACAGCACTTGTTACATTTGAGTGTCCAGCGTTAAAGCTCATTGGTTGTTAAAGATCAAATCGATCGAACGCCGTCCCACGACGTTACGTGAGGGGGAGGCAGGGTCTGCGAGCCGCACTTGGCGGTCTCGCGTGCTTTACGAATAATATTACAGCAGCTATATTGATTAGGTGGCCACTTTGAAAAGTATAAAATAGAAACTAGACTTTGTTGGGATAATTCCATTCAAGTTTTCAAGATTAAGATGTGCAGTAACCTTTATAATGACAAAGTTAAATGACGTAATAGGTTTATTTAATGTATAGATTTATTTTATCTTTCTTGCAAGTGATGCCCGCCTTGGCACGTAATTTATCTGCAGTAATGTACATAAAATAAATTTCGGGATACGTTTTTTTAAGTGGTCGAAGCGTGCACACATACACACACGAACACACACTGTATGGGGAACCAAAAGTAACGTACGATAGCGTGGTAAGCGTTCACTCGTTCTTGGCCAGAAGTACGACGACGCCACCACCACGATATCGTGAGTAACGTTGCTTTGATATGGACGTGCACATGTGTTCTGGAATGACAACGTTTCCTCTCTTCTTCAACGGCGTTTCAGTTACTGCGATGACATCAAAAGGCTTAGAATGTTTGGCTATGAAGACTAGCAGAAATCCATTTTTTTTTACCATGCCGAGAAAGAGAGAGAGAGATGAATATTATCTTAATAACCAGCTGTAGATGCTAGCCTGACTGGTGGCCTGGCATGCTACTCCGGATGCTGGGTGATAATTACGACATACAAAGTGATCGTATAAACGAACGCATAGTACGTACACACGCAGGTGCACAAGCTGTTTACAAAGTATCAATAAGTTATGCATCGACCTTAAAAAAAATCAGGGGCCGAATTCACGAAGCTTTTCGTTCTTAAGTGAACTTTGCCAGTGGCTTGTCGCCTCCGCTAATTGATTGGAATTTGCTCTTACGAACAAGTCTAGTGCAACAGCTTTTTTTGTGAGTGCGGGCCCAAACAAACGCTATCGTTGCACGCATAGTGCAATTGGCGCTTTTCCGCGGGCCGAGAATGTCACGAAACTCAAAGCTCGTGTCGCTCTTTCTTTCTTTCTTGGGATCTTTCGTTCGTTAAAACATGAAATATACGAATAGAATATTTCGTCAGCCCGCCAAAGAAATGCTAATTTTGAGCGGGACTGCGCAGTCCGTTGGTCGGAATGAAAGTTTTTTGTGTTTACGAACAAAAGGAAATAATAGGGAAAATAAGTACAATAGAAAAAAACTAAATTTCTTTATGTGCCACTAACATGTGCTGCAAATGCGGTGCCCCTTGAGGGATTTGCACTCTTGCAGGCAACGGCAGCCGTGTCTTGGAACATGCTTTAAGCCCTTAGCAAGCATGCCGAGGCCAGCCTCATGAATGAGAAGGATATGGAAGCGCCTCAAACGAGTAGTCCTTCGTGTCACTGCTTGTCCTGCGGCTATGTTACGGTGGCGGCATTGGAAATGGAACGTCTTTTATTTTTCGGGCCCTGATCCGTAATGACAGAGTCTGTTTCACCAGGAATTGGCGCCACATTTTGAGCGGATGACGTGGCTCCCGTTTTGCAGATTGAAGTACTAATTAGATGCGTGTGACGTTTTGCCTCAACGCAACAGAGCCGCCGATGTTAAGTGAAGCGCAAGTAACTACACTAGCGTGATGAATTTTGCTCTTTCATATCTGCCGCGTGCAGGCAATATGGTACAACTTTAGTTTCAAAAAGTTTGACAGTCGACTTCTGTCGGAAGAGACAATCCTCCAAAGTAGACATGAGCTTGTGTCTTATCAGAAGAGTGTTAAAACATTGCTACGATTTTTTTTTTGCGATCTGCAGGACTCATTGAACGCCATTAGTACTTCTTGTATATTTGTTGTTTTTCCCTTTTCTTTTTCTGTTTCTCTCTCCCCCTTCCTTCTTTCTAACCCTTTTTTGCCCAACCCACGTGCAGGGTAGAAAACCGGAGTTCACTTCCTGGTTAAAATGACATCCTTTCGCCCCCCTTCCCTCCCCCTCCCCCTCTCTCTTTTTTTCTCTTCCCTCTCTATTAACCATTTTGCTACCAGAACCTCTCCGGAAGGAATGCAAAAATCTTCCTTATTTTACCTGCTGTGCCAAATTCAGCGCGTGATGTCCTGATGTGAAGAAAAAAATTATCTATACTTCCACCTTTCTGTACTCACCTAAGATATCAAACGCGAAATCTTTCAGTAAAAAGCAAGATATTCTCTCTAGCTTATGCGAACATTTTTTAAATAGTAACATGTAAACAAATGACAGTAAATGAGTGTAATCCACAAAATATTAATGCCCAAACTCAAATATCACGCGCTAAAATGTTCTGAGGAACGCCGTTCATTCAATATAGAAAGGCCAAGAGAACCGCGACTTGAACGAGTAGCACTTGCGTTTGGCGATATGCGTACAAACTGACTTGACAAACTGACAAACTGAAGTTGATTAACATTCGCACGAGGCTCTTCTTGGACAAGTATATATTGCGTCATACAGTTTAAGTCTGGTCGGATGCAGGGCACGTCAGCAGCGGTTTAAACTGTTTGGCAAGCGAACCTGGAAGTTTTCCATGCTTGGAGACGACGTTGAATGAGCTTTCCGGGCAGGTCCAGCGGTCCCACTTGAATTGGGATTGGCATTCGTCGAGTGCTTGCCGCATTCCGCTGCCAAGAGTTCCCAGCGACGCGCGCCCAACCTGTGAAACGGTGGCTATTTATGCGAGGTGCGAGCATTGTCATCATTCGTCCGTGCAGAAGCGAAAGGAAGGAAGCGAACCACACATTGTGAAACGTATTTTTTTTTCTTCTTCTTCCTTTCTTTCGTTTCTCTTTAGAAGCCTCGAGCAAGGAAAAAGCGCACAAGAAAATTTTCGTAACAATTTTCTCGTGGCGTGAGGATAATCCAAAAACATGGTTCACTGCAGAGAAGAAAAAATAAAAGCTTCCTAGAAGAAGTGTAAGCCCTAAATTATGGTGTTTAGGCTAACAATATCCGCAGGATTCAAAGTGAGAGCTGTGCATGGGTCGAAGTGAAAGGCTCCCGAGCGGACGTCAAGGGCCAATACGCTAGTCTTTCTCCCAGCGGGGAGCACAGACGCAGGCGACAACTGAGGCGACAACGTTTGCCAACCAAGGTGGCCGTCCAGCCCCCTGAATTGAAAGTTTGTGTTTGTATTTGGAGGAAGGCACACTTTCTGGTTCTGGCTGTCTGGACTGGAATACAACATTGTCTCTTCACGCCCTCTTTCTTGCTTTCTTTTTTCCTGTCTAACAAGCGGCGTCGTATGCAAGATATATAGGGAACGCACCGCCGCTGCAGGGTATGCTTCTCGGCAATCCGTAAAAAACACTTGGAACACGTAGATAGATAACGAACACACTTTCTAGATCACATGATGCCGCAAAGCCGAACTTCCGGCTTAACGTAGGTAGTTTGACTTCCTGGTTCGAGTAAATGCAGTTATATGCTGGGTGTGAATGCGGGCCACGGACTGAATTCCCAAGGCTTTACGTTTGCAAATGCTTTTTGCCATTGGTCAGTCGCCTTTTCTAATGATATATACAACCTTGCTTTTACGAACAGTTATAGCGTAAGCATTTGCATACAGGCCCACATGTCCGCATTCACTGTACATGCTGTGGGCTATTAGTGCGTTAGAAAAAGTAACAGACAATTGACCCATATTCATGAGGTTTCTCTTACGTAAATGCCGTCCGTGATTGGCTACTGCAAGGATGGTCATCTCGTTATCACGGTAATCGCCATCATTACCGGTTGTAACTCGAACACTGACCAATGAGCAAATGCTGTCACGCAAGAGAATTTTTTTTTCGAATACGGGCTGTTACAGGTGTCGCATAAGATGTCGCACAGACGAACTACGGCACGAAAGGCACCTAGTTTTTATATGGCACACTTCTTTTAAATTAGGCTATCATAATGAATGTTTAATATTTGAATTCAAAGTATGCGCTTTAATTCAGGTTATAGTCGTCATTCCTGAAATTGAACATAATTAAAAAAAAACATTGTTCAACCATATGTGCTTCAGATATCCATTACTGTACTTGCTACTCAGTTTGCCTATTCTTAATTAAAGAATAAAGATCTAACCACTAAAACGTCGCTGCCAGAGCGTACAGTTTTGTCGTATCACATGAATGAGCGTACATTTTATATAGGCTTTAATACATATAGGCTTTACTGCTAGTACGATAAACTTAGAACTAGGGGCTGATCTTTATAGAAGAATTTTCTTTCGTAAGAGCTCTTCATCGTCGATCGCTGCGTGAATGTTCTCTATCGCGACTACCCAGCGCCTTTTCAAGCGTACCTCTGACGCCGCGTCGTCCGACGTCGGCGCGTTTATGATATTGCCGCTCGTATTGTGGTCAATATGCGCGTCATGGGTCGAGTATACCCTGTTTAACCGTTGAAGACATGGAACTCATTGCGGACGGGGCTACAGCGCGCTCAGCGCGCAACGCCAAATGGACGAGCTATAACCTACAAAGTATGCTGTTGCGCCACGTTGCGCGACATAAAACAGGGAGTACGTCGTAGATACGCCCCGTGTGGTGGTCGCTTTACTACTAATACATCGCGAACAATTCGACTTTGATAGACGGCGCAAACACACTTCGGAGCGCACCACTCCCTTATTCTGTGTATACATGCGATGGGATCTGCATACATATAGACCTATTTGACTAGTTAGTTAAAACCCAAGCCTCCTCGTCGCCGGACAAACGTGTCCCGAGTAAAGAAGCTAGAGTCTGTCTTTAGAATAAAGCATGCGCACAAGACTACAAAACAAGACAAGAACACTAGTTATGGAATTCGCAAGCATCGGCGTGCAACGTACCCTTGATCCAGACAACACATGGTTCTCTAGGGACCTGCAAGAGAATAAAATATGCCAGGAATAAGTTACGCTCAATCACTCGCGCATTAATTCCGCATACAATATTTTACCGCTTCATTCAGATTACATTACCAAATGGTACAAAACATGAATTTGAATGCAATGGAAAAATAACCTGACAGTAAAACTCTTGCTTGGGCTAGTTGGTTCATGCTTGAAGTAGTAAAGGTGGTTGTGAGTGGCGCCGGTCCTGTCGTGTGTGTTCTTCTTGAGTCCTGGTCTTCTGCGCCTTGCCTTTACTACTTCAAACCTGACAGAAATCTCACTTAGCGGAGGTAACTTGCTGTCGGGTGTAAGACAAAAATGAGAGCCAAACGGGGCACACGGCAACATGGTGGCACGATGGACGTTATCGTTAAACATACGAAAAAGCGCGCAATATATAGTAAGATAAATAGATGCTGGGGTTTGACGTGCCAAAACCACGATGACCACGAAAACCATTATGAGACGCGTTGTGGTGAGGGACTCCGGATGACGTCCAATGCATAGTGACGTGCACACCCAATGCATGGTGCACGGGATTTTTTGCATTTCACCCCTCTCGAAGGGCGGCCGCGCCGGGTGGGATTCGATCCCGCGCTCTCGGGCTTCAGTAGCGCGAAGCCATATTAACTACGCCACTTGCGGGAGATATATGAAATTTGTATTGCGCTTATTGTGCGCTGCGACAGCGCGGAGCACGGAGCCGCAGCGCGACTGCTGCTCGCAGCTAGGTGACGTAAGCAGAACGTCGCTTCGTAGGGCGCGGCTTTACACGTGCTCGCTGCAGCCTCTAAGCTTCGGTTTCGCGCATTCTAATAGCCGCAATTTGTCGCGTCGCAGTTCTGCGGGTAAGCGCATCTTTCCAGATCAAAGAGTCGATATGGGTTGCGCGGGGAGAGTTTGCTCCAATTTCCCAATGACGATGAGCCAGCTGATATTGAAAGTTTGAAAGTTGATCAATTAATTTTTGTTGATTACCAACTAATTAGCATGTATATCACCCGTCAACCCTTGTTCGCAACAATGGCGGCATGCCTCCGAAGAAACCGCCCTTTTATTTTGGAACAACTTTTTTAAGTATTACTTTTAAATCTTCGTTGAAACAGCCTGTATATGGTTCCGATAAATATCCCCTTATATACGAACAAATGTTTTACTTTGATAAAGCTAGTGCTTAAAAAATAAGCAAACAAAGAGAAGCACTAACGGCGTACATATTTAGCTCTTGTACGAGAGACGTATGAATAATCATATAAAAGCCTTTCAAAAATCAAAGTAAACACAGTCTACCTGAACCCCGTCCCGCAACAACCCATGCAACATCATTAAGAAAAGACAGGAGGTTGCTTTTTGCAGATCGCGAATGCATAAATACATCTGTTACTGTAGTTAGTTTGAGTGTTTAAAATGAAAGCACAGTTGCTTGCTTTAAACCACTAAAGAGGTGATACCGATCTGTGATTCTCTACTTTGTCGTTGTCATTAGACATATGCACCGCAACGACAACGGCAACGACAACGGCAACGACAACCACGCACAAGCTTTTACGATAAGATCTGCAACACTGTCAAACGCTAGAAAAGTTCACATTTGACAATGTCACCCTATTGACAAGTAAGTTTTCACTAATAAATGTATTATCGCACATGTCCGTCACAATTGGTGCCGAAAGTTAATACACAGACTAAAAAATAATCGTCGAAAGCCTGAGCGATAACCCGAGAAGAGGCCGACCCATCCCCGGAGCCTGTCACGTCACCAATGCGGCCATGGGCGTGATTTATATTCCTTCCGCATGCTTGGAAAATTGTTTTAGCCGCCTCGACAAGTTTAGTTGCACGTATTCCAAATATTTATCTCTATCTCGGCGGCAAAGATATTTGCACTGTGTCCTCACTGAAATGGCAAATGTAACATCACAACATGCACACGATAATACCATGAGCTCAGTTGGGCAGCGTAGTATAGAACTAAACAGAGTCGGTATTTCAGTGCTCATGGAACGCGTAAACGAAGTATTGGAAGTGTATGACGAAGAAAACACATGCTGCATGCATGGCAGTTTGACAACCTTGACCGGATGGCAGAAGCACCGACTCTAATATGCAGTGGCCTTGACATATATAGGTCATGGAATTAAAAAAAAAAACAGCATGCAATGTGTAAGCACTTTGACTGCATGTCTAGAATTATATAGCATGGAAAGACAGACGAAAGAATGGAATAGACGAGTGCTAATCACAACGGTACATTCATTTGAAAATTCACCGGTATGTACGAGGGCCATTTTTTTTTCAACCTCCGATAGGCTATAAATAAAAGACAAGTTCATCTAAAACAATAATTTTATTACCAAAAGATTAGTACAGTTACGGTTACTTTTCGACATAATCACCGAAGAGATTGAGGTATTTCTCATATCTCTGGACAAGCTTTGCAATACCCTCTTCAAAAAAAGTTGCCGCCAATGAATTCAAGTAGTCCTTGACGTTGGTTTGAAGGTTTCCATTGGTTTGAAAGCGCTTCCCCACCAAGCCACGTCTTCAGTCCAGGAAAAAGATGAAAGTCACAGGGTGCTAAGTCTGGACTGTATGGCGGATGATCAAAAATGTCCCATCCAAATTGTTCGAGAAGCCATTGAGTTGCTCCAGCATGTGTGCACGGACATTGTCATGGATCAGAACAACTCCAGTGGTCAGCTTTCCTCTTCGTTTGTTCTGAATGGCTCTACGCAAACGTCGTAAAGTTTCACAATAAACAGCTGCAGTGATTGTGGTTCCGGGCTCCATAAACTCCACAAGCACCACACCTTGTTGATCCCAAAACACAGTAGCCATGGTCTTTCTGTTGTTAAAGGTTTTTTTGAATTTCTTTGGTTTATTTGGTGAATTTGAATGCATCCATTGTTGTGATTGTCGTTTTGTTTCCGGTGTGTCGTATTGAATCCAGGTTTCATCCCCAGTCACGATTGATTTCAAAAGGTTGTCTCCTTCATCCTGATAACGCTCAAGGAACTCCAAAGCTGACGCCATTCGTCGAGTTTGTGGCCTTCCGTCAACATTTTTGGGACCCAACGTGCACAAAGTTTTTTGTAGCGTAACCGTTCAGTAACAATAGAGTACAAAACAGACCTTGAAACTTCTGGAAATTCCGTAGATAAAGCAGTAATGGTGAAACTGCAGTTTTCTTTAACCATTCTGTCAACTCGTTTAACCAGGTCACCTGAAACGACAGAATTGCGTCCTCGGCCCCCTTCATCATGCACATCATTACGTCCATCTTTAAAATTTCGACACGATTCACGCACAACACCATCACTTATGAAGTTTTCCCCATACACTCGACTCATTCTCCGATGGATTTCTGCAGCACCATGGCCTTCAGCCTGTAGAAAACAAATAACACTTCGCAATTCACACTTGGCGGGAGCAACAATAATGGCAGCCATGTTTACGTGGCTGTAGTACAATGCCAACTGACGCCTGAATGTGAACAATGGCGGAGTGTGTAGTGCGAGAGCTGCGTAGTTGCCTACAGCGCATGTCCGCTTTCTGCTGCCCGCGTAGCGCCTGCACGGAGCGATCGGAGGTTGAAAAAAAAACGGCCCTCGTATACTACAATACAGAAATGTGGCAATCAGATGACGAAGTATAGAAACTGATACAACAATAAAAGAAGCAAGCAAACTTGGCATAATACTGAGCATTGAGCATTACACGCTGTCAAGGGGTCGTCGCAACCTTGACACAAACATGCAAAGGTTGGCGCGATTCCTTGCCCAACGTGTACACGGGAACATGCGCGGTTCAAAATAGGAAGAAAAAAAACAGTGGCATCGCGCTATCTTTCAAGCGAAAGATCACCTCTCTATCACGTAATTCTGTTGTCTCAAAACATTTTAGATGCTGAACACTCGGCCCCATCTACAACTATCGCTACGGTTATAGGTTATACTATCGCGACGGTTATAGGTTATACCACGATCACCAGCAATAGGTTATACCGCGATGTGCACTGACAAAGTCTCACTTCCCACAAGCACGTGGCCTAGGGCACGGGCCAAGCCGCGTGCACGTGCGATTATGGGACCAGGTGGGACCGCATGCTAAAACATCGGGGTTCATGTTTACAATGAAATCCATGCGCTATCGAGTGCTTCGCAACAATACAGTTCGCATATCATTATCGAAGGCGAGAAATCACTGACAAGTACTGTTTCCCGCTGGCCAGCCTCCTTTGCTAATAGCGTGTCTGTCATTCCGATTGACTTGAATCGAACAATTTCAGTGTAAGAGCGGTTTTGGCCATACGGGTCCAGAAGTTTTGTAAATTCAGCCTCCGCTCTGCTACAACGATCGACTCCTCGAGATTCCACGTGCGCAAGCTCTGAGAAAGACGTGCGTGCGCACATGGAACTTTGGCCGCGTCACGCTTCGTGGTAACGAATCGCGCACCGCATAAAGTGGTCCAACAATCAAATTCCGCGTTGCCGCCAGTATGAGTAAATGTTTAGACTTTTACCGAGACCGTTCTTTTCCATTGAAAGCAAATATACGAATTTTCATTGAATTTGTTTTCTTATGCGGCTTTCACCTTTTCAAGACTTATTTTCATCGCACCAGATGCTAAAGCTCAACCACCTGATGAAACATGACGACAGAGCATGCTGTAGCACAAGTGTCGAGGCCATTGAAGAAAAAGAAAGACCAAAGCTCAATGTTACGCTTACCAGGAGCACGAGCACGTGTTGAGCACGAGGAAGGTGAGCATCGAGAGCAGGTAAGTTACGATTCCCATGACGCCGCTCCAGCTCGAGCTCGCGCAGCGACCTGACGCACGAATGATGCGCCCTTGGGATCACACAGCCAAGTGAACAGGTCCGTGGCGCCACATTGGCCCAGGCGGAACCGCGTCGTACAGGTGGTGGCTGTTCGCCGGCTGACGCATCTGGAAGCAACTGAACCAACGTAGGGAAGGCCGCAAACAGCGCCCAAGAGCTTCGCCTATGCTTTGCCAGTGGCCATCACGGGGAGCCACTGCTTAGGTGGCGTTGGGTGGTCTCCGCACCAGACAAGCGTACAAAAGGAACGGCCTCCCTCGCAGCCTTGAGGACGGCGTCCCTATACGGCAGAGCTCATTTTACTCTCTCTTCAAGACGGGGGAAGAGGTCTCTCTCGCGAGCACGCACGTCGCCGAGAAGAACAATGCGGTACGTGTGCTTTTGATAATGGACACACTATATGCGCTCGCACTGTGCCGCCATGCTCAATCGAGTCGCGTACTCCTCGCTTCGATGCACAATGCTCTTTCTGTGCGAGAATCACGTTGTCTCGTTGTCGGCTCAGTGACTTGACACTTCGCGGATTGCTGTTACGTGCGACCATATTGCAAGACACGTGCACACATGCGTTCCTGTCCAGGGATTGGGAACAATGCAAAGCAGGCATCTCTTATACGGTCGCACTTTAATTAAATTAACTCGTGGGGTTTTACGTGCCAAAACAATGATCTGGTCATGTGACACGTCGTAGTGGAAGACTGCGGATTGATTTCGGTCACCGGGAGTCATTTAAAGTGCACCCAATGCGTGGTACATGGGCGTTGTTGCATTTCGCTTCCATCAAAATGCGACTGCCGCGGCCGGGATTTGATTCCGCGCCCTCGGACTCTGCAGCACAACGCCGAAGCCGCTACGCCACCACGGCGGGTCAACGATCGACTGGTCTTGCCTTTATTTTCCGAACATGAGTTTCCGAACATAAATAACTTGGTATAACTGTAACCTCTGACCTCGCTTGGAACACTCACATATCTAAGCTAACTTCAACTGCATTGCGAACGCCCTTCTTTCTTAAAAGTTGCCTCCGACATGCTCCTGTGTCCGTTAAGCTTCTTGCTTACAAATAATTAATCAGGCCAGTTTTAGAATATGGAAACGCAATATATGGTTTCCTCATACAGCAACTAATACTACAAAACTAGAAGATGTGCAAAGAAAGGCGGTTAGATTTATAGGTAACAAGTACAGGACTACTGATTCAACCTGCGCTCTGCTAACTTCTTGAGACTTTGCCGCATTGACGACCAGAGCAAAGCATTCCCGGCTGAAGTTTCTGTTTCAGATACTACACTATCACTAGAAGATCGATACATCAAGCTACATCTCATTCGCAAACAAGAGCTACAAGACACAAACATAAACATGGGCTTATAGAATACCTCTTCAATAATGACCATTTAAGTATTCCTTCTTTCCCCTTGCGATTATGGAACGGAATCAGCTCGATCCTTCTGTTACCAATACAGATTCATTGTCAGAGTTTACCAGGGTAAAAATTGGGGCTCTTTGGCCAAAACTGGCCCTTGCGCAAAAAAAAAAATCCCCGATTAATCATTCAGTTCACCACGAAAATTATTTCACAAGTGTTAATGTTATCATACTACTGCTGAACTTGTAGAATTATTTTTGTAACTCCTTATTTTATAATTACTCTCGTATCAGTGACAAAGTATGTTTACGCCAAGTATGTTACTATTTCCTATGTATTCTGTGGCATATTGCACGATGTGATTGCTATATTCACGATGTCGTTTGTACGTTCTCTTAGGTTATATTTTTAAAATAGTTGGTGTTTACGTGCATATATTTGATGCAGTGTGTCTGCGTATTGAACTTGTATTGTAACTCGTCACTATCCCAGTTGTAAAATGCTTTTTTTTCCTTTTGTTTTCTCTATCTTGTATGGTTGTACCGGTGAAAGCGACACATGAAATAGTAATAAGAAGTGCCATATCAGTCTTTATTTAGCAACGACCGGAGTAGAGAGATCATTGTACTTTGTAAACGGCCTTTCGGTTCATATTGGATCCTCGTGGGTTGCGTCTGTCAAAGCCCCTTGGCTGATATTGACGTCATCGGAATTTAACAACCCTTTGCGACATCGACTGAACAATCAATTAGTTATCTGTGTTGCGGTGGGCGAACCACTGATCCCTACAGTGATAACTGTGCTAGTTGAGACAGTGGAACAAATACCGGGTGTCCCAGCTAACTTTAGCCATAGTTTAAAAATATGCGAATGCCACGTAGCGGGACAGAACCAAGGTGATGTTGTTTGCCGTCGCTTGGAGTGGTTGGAGTTACTCAAATTACATTTTTTTCATTCCGCCTAATTAGATAATTAGTCTTAATTAATTAATCAGCTCCTCAAATATGATAGTTCGATGAAAAGTGTATATGAGAAAATTGAGAAATGAAAAACTCATTATACACCTTTCTGTTGCTCAATACGTGCTACATAAAAGTGTCTTCTAAGCATGAAAGGAGGCCGCGAATACAGGAAAAATTGCCGCGCGACTGGCTGCTCGAGCCATTTTGCCTCGAGCGGTCACTTTCTGTATGCAGTTATAAAGACTAGTGGCGTGGCCAGGAATTATTTTCTGGGGGAGGGGAAGGGGGGCACGAAGTTGACTGGGGGAGGGAAGATGGAGCTGGCGAGTGTTGTCGCACGTCGTTTTATGTCAAATGACCACACACTGCAATTTCGAGGTGGAAAGAGGGGTGAACGTGCCCGGTGTGCCCCCCCCCCCCCCCCCTTTGGCTACGCCCCTGATTAACGCTTGGATTTTTAACAAAACGTCATCATTTTTTGTATAAATAACTATGCGTAACAGAAAAAGCAAAAAAAAGAAAGAAATAGCATGATACCCCTGGATGACGGTCACTCTATAAATGCAAAGTTAAGCGCCTAAGAAAGTTGCGAAATGCGAGGCCTTGCTAACTCTCCCCGCGCTCAACGGAAACGTTCCACACGTTACCCCGTGTAGTCGAAGGAGTCAGGAGTTGGGCCGTATAACATAATTAATATATTTCTCAACATATACGCCCAGAATAGTATGTGAAACACTTCATCTTGCATTACAAAAATCTGGAAGCAAAACGTACGTTTCCACTTACAGGCACCTTTCCCCTGTCCAGCATATTTGCACCGACGTTAACGTAGAAGTGGCGTCCTGCCAGCCAATAAAAGAGGGCCAAAAGAATAGAAATTTAAAAGGATCGTTGCATAAATGCTTTTCGTTCGTAAGCGTAGTTTGCCATGTACAAACCGGCCGCCTTCGCTAACAATACGTCCGACCTCACGATTGGCTGCCGTCTGCTCTTACGAACAGTTCTGAACGTAATAAGTTTGTTGTGAATATGCGCCCGATTTCAGTGATACTGATTTATGCATTGGAACGCATGTCATCTGCTATTCGTTTGGACGGTAGCCTGTGGTCAATGACCTTGGGTAAAAGAGTACGCATTTGGGCTGGTTGGTTCATGATTACGAGCAATAAAAACAGCGCTAAACGACGGGACGAGTGAAGCGCCGTTGTCTGTGTCCCTTCACTCGTCCCGTCGTTTAGCGCTGTTTTTATTGCTCGTGACCTTGGGTACATTATATTGATGAAAGGAGGCATGAGCGGTGCACAGAATTTAAGAAAGGTACCTGTCAAACTACCCCATCCTCTTGCTTTTTCTGGTATCTAAACGCTCAAGAAGAGACCCAATTACCATCCTTATCGATTATTATATCTTACAGCCTGCCGACAATGTCCTTAGATGGTGAGGCCTCTCTCTCTCTCTACCAGGTTATGTTGAGTTGCTGCTGTTTCTTTGGGATCTATTTTTTATACATACTTTGTTGTACCCCCTTTCCTGTGATGATCTCTCAGGAGAGCAGCAGTATTCTTCAGTGAACGAATGAATGAATGAATGAATGAATGAATGAATTGTAACCCGGAACGAACAACACACGAGTGTCCAATGTAGTAAATTAGAAATGACCAAAAAATGATGGCGATTTTATTAATATTTATAGTGCCCTAATCAATTCCACCAGCTATGTGGCCTTAGTAAATTGCTTGCAATGAGAATTTAAAAAAAAGAAAGTCATCTTCTCTATGACGACACTGTCGTTAGATGGTGGGGCCTCTCTCTCTCTTTCTCTCTCTCTCTCTCTCTACCAGCTTATGTTGAGTTGCTGCTATTTCTTTGAGATCTGCTGTTTATACTTACTTTGTTGTACCCCCTTTCGTGTGATGATCTCTCAAGAGAGCAGCAGTATTCTTCAGTGAATGAATGAATGAATTGTAACCTGGAACGAACAACACACGAGTGTCCAATGTAGTAAATGAGAAATCACAAAAAATGATGGCGATATTATTAATATTTATAGTGCCCTAATCAATTCCACCAGCTATGTGGCCTTAGTAAATTGCTTGCAATAAGAATTAAAAGAAAGAAAGTCATCTTCTCTACCTGCACGTGTAAAGCATCTGATACGCTTTACTTTCGTCAAGAAACATGACACTTTCGAGAAGGGCCGTCGAAAGTGATAGTGTTTTTGAAAACACGTGTTCCGCTGCCCACCGCTGGTGTCGAGACGCTGCTGTGCGTCTTTGTACCCGCAGGAGCCCTCTCCCCCCGGCTCGTCTCGAAGCGGCACCCTGACCGTTTCCAGGTAAGGTATCACAACAGTAACCTGATCAGCACCACACACGCAGACGCCTTGTGTGTCTATAGCCCCGCAAAGGCGACAAACGCGGCTACCGAAGCAGTGCTCTTATCCTCCTAAATGACCGGATAAACTACGGCCTGTTCTCAGTTAGGCCCCACTCCTTCCCTACTCAACCCTTCCTGCTCACTTGACGAGCAAGCCGTCTCTCCCGGAGGCACCTTCATTCTGCGTGCCAGTCGGCGTACTCCCCCGCCACTTCCGTACTGAGCTGCGTAGGAAAAGCTGTAGGGCCGTAATCCTTTCGAGGAATAGGTCAGTTGGCGCACTGGGTGTGCATGTCGTTGCAGGACTTTTTTGTGCGCGCGCTCTTCTGCCAGTTCTCCCGGCAACTTTCTGTCAATACTTGTAACGGAATTTACGTCATCGGTGGACACATTTGAATAGGTGAGGAGGAATTTGAGTTTAATATTTCGCCAGAGGCTGTTTCTCAGCTTTGCACTACTTTGTGTGCCGTCGAACCACGCAATTACGCGGAATCCTGCCAACCGCTCTGCTGTTGCATTTCTTCTTCTCACGTTTTTCCTCGCGTATCCGAACCTATCTCTCCTGGTCGTCTCGTGGGCCCATATTCACAAAAATAGTTTTTATCCACGTACTATAAACGAGTGCAATTCTCTCCCTCTTGATGTACTTCAATCAGGGAACTTCACAAATGAGTTGGAAAACTATTTGTCACATAAAATAACACAACCATAAGCAGTATTTCTCGCGATTTTTCTCGTTTTTTATGTGAAATTTCCTGTATTTTGTTATGTTTAGTGCCCGATTGTTGTTTGGCACAGCGTTTTTTATCCACATGTAAATTCAAATGTGCGATTCTTTTTGTTGTAGTTGCTGTGCTAAGGCAAGCCTGTTGACTTTTGTAAAGTGGCTATGGGCTGCATCCTTTTATGCACTCTTTATTTATATATATATATATATATATATATATATATATATATATATATATAGTATTGTCTTTCTTGCATTGTCATTACCTTGTCAACTGTATTGCTCTTCCTGCATGAGCCAGTATGTTGGCCTGCAGTATGAATAAATAAATAAATAATAAAAAGCTTTTTCTCTAGAACTGTTCGTCAGGCAACAGCCAGTCGTCATGTTGGGAATATCATTAGCGTAGGCTGCCCTCCAGCGGCAAATAGTTCTTACAGACGAAAAGCTTTACTAATTTGGCTCCTGATATAAAAGTCAATAAGTGACTGATGACGAGCGCACGTAGAGCTTTCGTTTGTGGATTTTATTAATGTATGTTTCTAAAATTGGTGGGCAAAAATTTGTGATGCACTTACACTAGACAACCGGGGAGCGATCGGGTGTTCATATGAAGGCTATTTTAAATTAGTGCTTCATTCTTTCTTTGTCGGCGGGTTGTTACTTCGCGACACGATTTAAAATAATAAGTAGTCGTCTTTTGCGGGACGTATATGCTCGGTTTTCCCCAGACAATTTACAAACATTGCTGAAAAGAAGCGCTTTCCGGTTCTTGCGCTTCTTTTGCATCCTCGCCGGTCAACCATGGCATAAAAACTGGCTGAAGAGGCGTTTCTGGAATACCGTCGGGGGCAACTATTATTTGCATACCTTAAGTTGATTTTCCGTATTCTGGTAGACTCTCCACTCCATGCCATCATACACTCTAAAAAAATCCACACTTATCTAAGCCTGCGTTTGCAGTTTTTTTACACGCTTAATCTAAGCGTGATATTTCTCCACGCTTACTGATCCCGCCAGCTAGGAGGGATCAGCAACCGCTCTTCACGAGCAGACGTGATAAGGACACAAGCGCTACACAAGCGCAGCAGCGCTTGTGTCTCGTCCTTGTTCTTTTGTGGTTGCATGTGTTAGCGCTGTTATTTTTCGTCAAATCAAATAGGTGGGTTTGCAGCTGTAAATCAAGAGCTGTAACGGGCAGAGTATACCTATTCATGTTCATTGAACGCAGTCACACTTCTTCTCTTTAAAGTTCAAAATGTAAACTATGCAGAGCTAGACTACATAGATATCCTAATTCAGAGTGCAATTGAGGTTGCAAATTAAGTAGCAGGTGTGGTTACAACCTCGCATGCAGCACTTGCTGGTAACTGTCAGTCGACAAACAGCTCACAAAATTATGAATTTTCACTTTATAGGCACCGATATAGTGTGAGCGGCATACGGGTCAACTACATGGCATACAAGATCCGTATTATTTACAAGGTCCGCATGTGAAGGTGAAATTCCGAGAGACTGCCAGAGTGAAACCGCTTCACAAAAGTGTAGACAAGCGATTGTCAAGAACTACGACGCAATCTCACAAACATCGACTGCTTGTAAACTACTTGAACGCATAATTCACAATCACATATCAAACTTCCTCGAAACTAACAATTTTTTAAAAACTAAATATCAGGATGGATTCAGGAGACACTACTCAACTTGTACACAGCTATATCGTGTACACAGCTATAGTTTTCGCTTGGTAGTAATGTGCTCGAAATGGGCAAAGTCAATTCTGGGGGTAGGCCACCGAAATTTTGTGGGTGGGCCAAGTCGGTTTTGAACGTAGTTCAACTCAATTTTCGTTTTTGACAAAGTCAAATCCTTGCGTGTGGGCCACGGCCGTGGCTGTTCACCATGGGATTCCGCAGTACTAGCCGCAGCAGGTCCAGCGCCGGGAACGTGACGTCATTGCTTTGAGAATCTGCCCCAACAAGATGGCTAAATAACACCAACTTCCGGAGTCACCGAGCTTCACAAAGAGTAACGCCAGGGCCTCTCCCTAGTTTTTGCTTGCTCCATGGATGCAGTCAGTGCAGGCGGTGTGTCCTTTCACCCTTTCCGCAGTCAGATGCTAACAAACGCCGAGATCCTATACATACAGCTCTCTGTCGGCATCGCTCAAAAATTTCAACACATTCACGCGGAAGAAACAACTTGTGCTATTTTCGCATCTCCCATCAGAGGGCACCGCTAACCTGAATTTACCTCGCTTCTCTCTTTTTAGTTGTTCACTAGCAAAACTGTCTGGAGGAGCCCTGTGGATGCTCTTGACATCCTTTGCGACCACGTATCATTTGCGTGCGTGCGTTATAATAGAGAGATTTAGGCTAGGGAACGCAAGCGGCTTCCGTACGCAAGAACTAGGGGCGATGGTACTGCGTATGCGCAGACCCAGAGGTAGGGGTCTGCGCATGCCCAGTACCGTGGTTCCTAGTTCTTGCGTACGCAAGCCGCTTGCGTCCCCTAATCTGAAACTCTCTAATGCTTTGGCCCACTGAACGGACTCCTTTTCATTGTCAGAATTTTCACACATCCAACCTGAGGTCCCGCACTCCGCTCACAGCGCGCACGCTCTAATCGCGCGCCGAACGACCACCGAGGGTTCGAGCACTTATAGCCTACACACTGGGCGCCGCGTCCGTCAGCGCCTGCTCCGTGTGCCGACGCGTTGCTGCGCGGCCGGCCGGCCCCAGAGACCGCGCACGCTGCAAGGGAGACAGCATAGTTCTCGGGAAAGAACAGGATATTTTATTATTCTGGGTTTCATTACAAAGCAATATTTTACAGTGCAATCGAATATCAGAGCCTAATTATTATACAACATGGCCAAATGGTTGGCGGTGCTGGCGAACGGCGCACCCTGACAGAGACAAAGCCTATCGACTGGAGCGGCCGCATAGACATCCTTCGACCAGCGCATGCCATCGCGCAGCCCACAACAGAGCTAGGAAGTACAAAGCGAGACAAGCAGCATAGAGGAACAGGGGGATGTGGGGTGGGGAAGAGCGTGAACGGAAGGCGCCGTCTGGGGACACCCAAGCGACAAAAGAGTGCACGCGCTTGCCGAGGCCGTGGGACCCCGACGAGCCGAAGTAAAACACGTACGCACCTTCCGACATCTTCAAATACAGTTTCATTCATTCAGTCATTCATTGATCGAGCTCCCGGTCCCGTCTGTCTCGCGCGACGCGCACGTGCACCCATCCCGCCCGCAAGCTCAAATCCCGCCCAAGATCTAGGCCAACGGGACAGGAGACTAAACCATAGAGGGCGGGGCTTCCGGCCGGCTAAGTGACAGTGTTTTATTGCGATAGCAATTATATGGACAGGCCAAGCGAATTTTCGCCGTCGTCGCCACCGTAGGCGCTGCTGCGAGGTTCCGTATATATATATAGGTACATGTATGGTATACGCCACGCCATGCTTTAATACATGCAGTATATGCGGGTTATATTTCCGCACCATTCTATCATTAAAGTTGCTCATACCAGGACATATGTTCTTGACATAATTATTCCTCAGAATTTTGAGAATGTCAGCCCACTAAGAAATGACACGAAACAAAACACAGACAGTGCGACAGTGCACGCCTTTTATCTTAAATCTTCTCAGATTTAAATATTAAATGTGCGAAACAATAACAGAGCTCAAACTTTAAATTGGCGCGGCACTTCGCACCTCCGGGATCGGCCCAGGAAAGGGGTTGAAACAAACCAGATACTGAAAAGTGGTAGTAAAGTCGCCAAGAAAGACGTTACCTTTCATTAATAGAGATAAACGAAATTGTCCCATTGCAGGATTCAGACAGAGTGCCCCTAGCGCAACAACTCGTTTTTACTTAGCTTACGTTTAATTCAATTCATACTGTCACTGTAGCTACGAGTCTTACACTTCGTGTAATATTCTAACATGTTGCTATCGCATTCATTGTTTCGCCCTTATGGCGAAACTGTAATATATTTTTATGACTCGCTCCACCCCGACATGGCGAGAGGCGAGGGACGCGGAACTGTAATGGAGCGCGCAACTGTAACGGCGCGCGCAACTGTAATGGAGCACTCGAACTCCCACAAACCTCTCTCCACATTGTAACATTTCAGTACCAGCTTGCTCCTAACGCGAACACGATGTGATTCAAGCATCAGTGCAGTCTTTTTGCCTAAACTAACAACTAATCACAGCAAAGAAATTACGCTTCTTTCTTATTACGTTTTTGGTATGCATTGACTAACAGCATTAAAAACTATAACTTAGCTGTGCTGTTGTGGGCGAAAGCTAAACGATCCTTATTTTCTATTCTTAACATTAATATTTCATTCAACGTTAACATTTCATTCAGTTGCTGGTGCGTCAATTTTTTATTTAGCTATTTTAATTATTCATGCAAGATCCATCTGCGCTGTTTACTTTGTGAGCCGCTGTTCTATACAGTACTGAAATATTGTGATATGTTATACAGCAACAAAGAGGTATATTCGTTCAAAAAGCTACTCGATGTAGTAACTTTTTGTGACTACTACTTTCTTTCGCCTAAAGATAAATAAAGCATCTAACTGAATTAAGTTGAATTGTTAGTTGTAGTTCATTAAGTTTGTCTGACTCCAACGTTGTGACTTTAGGTGGATTCACACGACAGGCTATAGACCGCGTTGTCATTCCGTGCCGGTGAGCTACATCACGCTTATTTGTCTTTGGACCGGAAAAAAAAAAATCGGCCCTATCGTGTGAATCTACATTAAAACGCCGAGTCATACGAACCATCGGGTCAAGCAAGCAATGGACGATCCTGAGGATACGGTTCACACACGAGCAGATCATGGTGTTCATACGGTGATAAAGCGGTTCGTCAAAGGACTGGCGCCGGCAAATCGTGGTGGCAGTCATAATATTAGCGAAGTGGGTCGGCCAATGAAAAATACGTTTTTCGTACGAAAGCAATGATAGTTCACAAAGCTTTATGTTCGCTAATAGCACTTGTCAGCAAATCTTCTAAGGAACGACTTGAGTGCTTCCTGAAATCTGCCCGTTTTGTGACCCATTTATTACTGTCTCGGCTCGGAATGCGAGAGGAAAAGACTCTAATCCGGGCCACGATTTACGAGCCCCCTTTCGAACGTGAGAACGCTACGTAATAACGGGAGCCCATCAATCTGTGATAGCGAAGGGCCTGGCATATGCGCAAACAGATCTTACGAACGGAGTGAGTGTAGCCTGAGCTGCTAGGTACAACCTTAAATGAAAATAAATGGCCCCAAGTAGCGACGAGAGAAATACGCATGTGTAGCTGCGTGATGTCTGCTACCTGCCGTTGTGGTTTACTTTGCGCCATAAACCATGGGCCGGAAACACGCAGGGACCCGGCCACCCATGGGGCATGAAGCGACGCGACAAACGTTCACAATCGCCCGAGGAAAGTCTTTTATTATTCCCAGCCGTTTTTCCACAGTATGCGACGCGGAGCCGCATTTAAGCCATGCTTTGTGTGCCGACTACAATAGCGTACGGAGCGTGTCTATGCGGCGCCATGGCGGCATCCAGCGCCTCGCCTGAAGGCCGCGTGCAGACAGGTGTTAACTGCCGCCAGATGAGGAGCGCGCTACAGATCGGCGCCGCCCACTGTCACTCACAGGCTGCACTAATAGGTGTCGAGTTGGGTCGCGTACGTGGCTCCGGGCGGACACGGACAGCGCGCGGCGGGTGGCCGCGTCTGTACACTTCCTGCGTCGTGGCGCCCTCTCCCCCCCCCACCCCCCCTTTTTTTTTTCAGCCTGGCCGCCGCGTTCAACTGCTAGGTGACCTAGACGGCGACGAACACATGACTAATCGCCGCGGCGCCGGTTTGATAGCTAGCCGTGGGACAGCGCTCCTAGAGAGACGTCAATTTGTCGTGCCAGCTTTAGGTCAGCAAAATTGTCAGCAACCGTCCCTGAAATACCGCCTGAGTGTGCGAAGGCGGCAGTGTCGCGTCAGATCACTGCTGGAAACTGCGAGACCAGCTGGGAGGAAGACTATTGAAGAAAGATGAGAACATGACGAAATAACTTGAGAGTTGGTGACCCCCGTTCGCGGGTAAAATCCCGGTCCTAATCACAGCACTGGGGGCGTGAATTTGCAGCTGTGCTTTTTCCGATGCTGTTTCTTTTCGTGCTGTTTGTGCTTTGTCAGTGGTCAGAGCGAAGCGCCGCCCGCGTTTTCAATGGGGCCAGCTGGCCGTGAACGATGGATGATAAAAGTGCCATAGAATCAAGTGGAAGGCATCGATACAATATCATGACCCTTATTTTGTTAGCAATGAGACTTCCGAGCCAATATTACTACATAAACGTGCGTTCCTGGCCCTTCTAGGCTGCTTTATTTTGAATTTCGTATAGATTATTTCCCGCGAAACGTATAGGTAGTGCATTCTTATAGCTTTTTAAGCTTCAAAATGAACACATCTATGCGGTACCTAAAATTATTTTAAAATTTTTATCACACCATGTCCATTCATAAGTGTTAATTCGTGCGAGGAAATTCGGAAAAATTCGGAAATTCATGTGCAAGATGGTGCCATGATAGCAGCGTCGTCGTCTATGTTAAATGCGGGCACACATTTCTGTGGGCCTTCTGTGTGAAGCCGATTCGGATATAGCAAGGAGCACGAAACTATCTTATGGTCATACAAGCCTTCCAATAGTTGTATGTTCAAGGGACTCTAAAAAATGGTCAGTGATAAAAAATACATCTAGGACCGAAGTCAGAGAGCCTCGAGTACGAGTGGGGAATAAGAGATTAAAAGTGAGCATGTGTGGAATGATGTCGCTTGTCGCACTCTCCGGATTGAGCTATTCCCTGTACAACTCGGGCAAGTTCAGACCTCCAGCTATGACTATTTTTTTTTCATTGCCGTAGGGTGTGTGCGCGTGCATACCAGGGTATGTGCGTGTGTGTCTAGTTGACTTTAAAAGAAAAAAATTGAGCTCGGCAGGCCATGTAATGCGTAGGGTAGATAACCTGTGAACCATTATCGTTACAGAATGGGTGACAAGGGGAGGAAGGCGTAATCGAGGACGGCAGAAAGTTAGATGGGGTGATGAAATAAGGAAATTTGCAGGCGCAAGTTGGAGTCAGCTAGCGCAAGGCTGGGTAATTGGAGATCGCTGGGAGAGGCCTTCGTCCTGCAGTGGACATAAAAAAGTAGCAGTTTCGCCCGAAAAGCGAAGCACCGACAGAGATATCAAATTATTAGACAGCTATATGCGAAGTAAGGACAGTAGCTTTATCAGCTAGTAAACATTCGCTTAGTAAATAAATGAGCAAGCATGGTATCACGCGCGCACCGGCAAGCTATCTGCACTCGGTGCGCCCTGGCTGATTGCTTTCGAAATAGGGCCTGCGCGGCAGCGCTTCGCTGGTGGTGGTGATGGAAAAGATTTATTAAACAATTATTTACAAAGAGGTTGTTCGGGAAACGAGCCCCTATAGTGGGCCAGCTTCCTTACAATGCTAGGTGGAATCCCTAGTCCGGGACCCGATTGGTCGTGGCCACGGGCACAGCCAGGCGGATGGGGGGGAGGGGGCTTATGGAGTTTCAGCTCCCCCGCCCCCTGAAATGTTTTCGTGCTGTCATGCACCGCCGACCGAAACAACCCCCGACGCCGGAAATCATTCTGGATTTTATGTCTTTCACGCTCAAAAAGCCGTTTCGCCGCGAACATTGCGAACTCGGGCTGAATTTCCTGGCAACGCCCATGTACCTGGAGCCACATAACGCAAGGAGCCCCAACCGAGCACAAAGATTCGGGGGACGTTTCGGTGGCGAGCGGCCTCGTCGCGGCACCCTGCGGAGGCTGCGGCATCTACGGAGCGCATGGATTTCAATTCCGAATCTTTATGGGTATAAAGTTCTGCAAGGTGCACTGACAATTCCAAAGTCTTGCTTTAGATTTTCAATTCCGAAACTTTGTGCGTTTAATGTTGTTATAAACATTTGACGCCAAAGGTGTATTGACTTTTCTTAAGTCGTACGTCGGACCACACAACGAGACAAGCCAAATCAATACACTATCAGGCAAGTTGACAAAGCATGCAGCGAGGTCCGATCAGACGAAGCGTTACGGTGGTTCGTTAGTGCCATCATGTCCCAGCAAAGCATATCAACATATTTTTCACCTGCGCCAAAGCATCCATGTGAAGACACTAAAGCCAGCAAAGGAAACTAAGTTCTTTATTAATTTATTTCTACTTTAGCTTTTATTCGTGAGGACAACCCTCTGTGTGCCGATGTATTTGGGAGGTGACACAGCTGACATGCCTACGTCTCTATCCCAAGTACGCTCGGCTGCCAAACGCCAGTGAAGCGAAGGTAGTATTGACCAGGTTCTATTCAATTGGAGGATACCCTGGGGCTACTGGGTGCACCGATTGTACTCATACACCCATTAAAAGTCCCGGTGGAGACGACGTAGAAGTCTTCCGAAACAGTAATGGGGTATTCTCGGCAAATACACACACACACACGAAACGAAACATGACATGACATGACATGACATGACAAGAACTTTTTGAGTCCTGAGGGACTGAGACCTCGGGGAGCCAAAACCGAAGGCTCCCGAAGATCAAGTCGGTGGCTCCGCCCACGATGGAACCGGGAGATCAAGTCCCGCCGCAATGTCGTGGGCCCTCTGGACAGCCTGGAGTTGAATGCGGAGATTGCTGCTCTTGAGAGATTCTTGCCATTGTTCTTTCGTGATGGGTGGAGAGGCGTTAAGGGCTGGGCACAGCCAGAGCATGTGGTCAAAGGAGCATGAGGCATTACCACATTTGGGGCACGACTGTGAGTGTTCAGGATCTATCTTGTTAAGGGACCGAGGAGTGGGATACGAACGGGTTTGCAGGAGTCTTAATGTGGTAGTCTGAGGTTTGTCCAATTTGTGGTGAGGGGGTGAAAATGTCCTCCTGCCTATTCGATAATGGGAAACAATTTCGTGGAATGTACATAATGGATCTTTGTGGATGTTGACCACGTTCCAAGCCTGGCTACCCGCGACAGCGCGGTGCGTGAAATCGCGCGCTCTCCGGTGGGTCTGCTCGTAAGGATTACATCCAAGCGGGTTAATTGAGCTATCTAGATGGGCTGGGAACCACGAGATTTGGTATCCTCCTTCGGTACTCTCCCTAGTCCTTTGAAGTGCTTTGATCGCAATACTGTACGCTTGGTCAGATATGAGGGCGGACGAGAAGGATCTAACCGCTGTGCACGAGTCCGAGAAGACGATAGCGGGAACTTTTGAGCTGTGAAAAGCCAGAGCGATCGCCGCTTCCTCCGCCACATGGGCAAACTTAGTATAAACAGAGGCTGCATTGACCAGGTTGCCCCCCGCGTCTACCGCCGAGACAGCGAACTTATCCCCACTGTCATATCTGGCAGCATCGACAAAGAGGGCATCTAGTTTCTGCTGATTGATCTTTTATGCGAAGCATATTACGAGGGCTCAACCCAGCTCCTCAGGCGCGGCGGTGATCATGAAATCACGTGACACCGTGACGTCACGACAGAGGAGAAGTGGCTTTGGCTCAACTCTTGCAAGACGGGCTGGGTGGGAATCGAACCAGGGTCTCCGGAGTGTGGGACGGAGACGCTACCACTGAGCCACGAGTACAACGCTTCAAAGCGGTACAAAAGCGCCTCTAGTGAATGCGGTGTTGCCTTAGAAACGCGCTGTTTCTAAGGCGTGCGTCTCTTGCTCAGGCGCACATTTCGTTGCCGCGCCGAACGCTGCTTTGCTCGACGCTCACCGCGTCCAATGCGGGGCGCGTAGTCGCTGCCCTGTAGCCCATTGTCTTACACCCCTTGGCGGGTCGACGGGAACGCTGTCGCGTTCCACTCTTGAAGGCGAAGAAGTAATGCATGAGTTGTTTCTTCGTCTAGCCGAACCAAATATAGCCAAGCAACAGCAGTTCACCAGGCTAAACAGTGGTTCAACAACTAAAATAAAGGCTAGTATGCTTCGCATCCTGGGCTTAACCTTACCTAAGCCACAGCCATTTTTAAGGATGGACTTGGCTCTCGCGAATCTTCTACCCTGGTTATGCACTGGGTGGATGTTTCGCGGGACGGGGTCAACCATGATGCGAGCTCTGGTTTCCCGGGTCAAGCTAACTTTGGTCGCCGGTTCATGTCTTGGTTGGATTCCTGCTTCTTCTAACATCTTAATCCCTGGCTTAGTGGATGAAAGCCTCATTATCTGAGCCGCTGTGTGAGCTTCTATTAGCTCATCGATGGTGTTATGGAGTCCTAGCTCCAGCAGCTTCTCAGTGCTTGTGGACTGCGGAAGGCCGAGCACGCGCTTGAGGCCGGTTCTGATTAGGGAGACGAGCTTGGCCTTTTCCGCTTTACCCCAATTAAGGTACGGCGCGATGTAGATGACATGACTCAGGAAGAATGCCTCATAAGCTCAGAGAAGCACGCACAAAAAAAAAGAAAGTGACGCCTGACCAACCAAACTATGATGCTGCCATAGTTGCTAGACTGAGTTTTCTTTCCTGCCATATGCATCCTTTTTGAATTTTTTTTTGCATTATTAACCAAAGAAATAGAATTTATGCTCCGGTATAGAAGTAGAAATGCAATTTTAACAGTCCACGCACTTTACCTTGGCAATTCATTACAAATATTTTAAGTAATCTCGAAACCAGAAGCCCCTAACGTTACACTTCCTTTGGTGAGGCGCTCCTTCCGCAGGGAAGGCGAAAGGAAGCTTTTAGAATTCGCGGTGGCCTTCCGAGGGGCGCCTAACGTTTAGGTAGCATTGAGGACTCCTTGCGGAAGGTAGGGAAACGGTCTAAGGTTAGGAGCATTTCAGAATCCTGCCGTTAGCGAGGACGTCTTCATCGGGAGCTGGGCCCGTCCTAGTATGCCCCCGAGGAAGCCTCTTGGGCAAAGGGTGGGCATTGTGCGGTACCTTCGCTTTGAACTTCAATTTTGCTTGGAGCTTGAGTCACTCGCACTCCTCCGTGCCCTGGCGCACGGGAGAGGAACTGGGCCCAGGAGAGATGAGCAGGGGGCTTAAGTGCACAAATATCTGTACCTCAAAAGTGTAAACACGGAACGGAGGAAGGGCTCAAGAAAGTTGGCCGCCAAGTACAGGGCAATTGAAAGTGTAAATAGACAACCCGGAGTCATCACAAAGAACACAAGAGAAACAGAGACGGTACATTGGATCCAAAGGATGGATATAAAAATGGCTGTGGCTTAGCTAAGGTTAAGCCCAGGATGCGAAGCATACTAGCCTTTATTTTAGTTGTTGAACCACTGTTTAGCCTGGTGAACTGCTGTTGCTTGGCTATATTTGGTTCGGCTAGACGAAGAAACAACTCATGCGTTACTCTGCTTCGCCTTCAAGAGTGGAACGCGACAGCGTTCCCGTCGACCCGCCAAGGGGTGTAAGACAATGGGCTACGGCGCAGCGACTACGCGCCCCGCATTGGACGCGGTGAGCGTCGAGCAACGCAGCGTTCGGCGCGGCAACGAAATGTGCGCCTGAGCAAGCGACGCACGCCTGAGCCTACGAAACAGCTCGTTTCTAAGGCAACACCGCATTCACTAGAGGCGCTTTTGTACCGCTTTGAAGCATCGAACTCGTGGCTCAGTGGTAACGTCTCCGTCTAACACTCCGGAGACCCTGGTTCGATTCCCACCCAGCCCATCTTGCAAGAGTTGAGCCAAAGCCACCTAGAAACAAGCGCAGCTGCTTATATACCGCCGCGACGCCGCGAGCGACGGCGCGAGTTGGAGCCCCGTTTCTCCTCTGTCGTGACGTCACGGTGTCACGTGGTCAGCCTTGAAGGTCAGACTAAAGGTCATTGAAGGCGACACCGCCGCGCCTGAGGAGCTGGGTTGAGCTCTCGTAATATGCTTCGCATAAAAATAGACCATGGAGATTTACAAATGCAACAGTCAAGAAATCAGGAAGGAAAACCTGTACAAACGAGGCAGCGTCGTTTTCTAACTCGTGATTTTCGTCACATTCACGGCGTTATACCATGGGACAATTTCTTGGCCGTATGTGTCTGAGAGTACACGTGGCGTATTAGGTTGTAGAAACTACTGATTTACGCAGTACCTGCATCGCCATAAAGGCATTACGTAGGAGGAACAAAACATAACCAGTAAAACAGAAAATCCTTTGCACAGATATCTCACAAACATAAGCACTACAATAGCATTTAGAGAAAGACATATAAGTAAGGTGAAATGAACATGTTTTCAGGATATATAACACATGCAGTTGTTTTACAAGAGCGCCGTCACAGCATAGAATAGAATAGTTCGTTATTTGACACATTTACTATATCATTTGATAAGCTGTTCCATTGTCTAATTGATTTGGGAAACATAGTAGTAAAAATTGTTTGTTCTACAGTTATAGGCTGAGATCTGTTTGTTGTTATCACAGGGAGTCGATATGTAATCTGGTTCCAGAAGATAGTTATAGCGATGGATACTTGTCTGACTCTTATATATTTGGTGCAATAGTTTGAGCCTTAGCTTCTGCCTACGTATATGTAGCAGATCCCATCCTAAAGTGGCCTTCATTTCTGAAACGCTAGAGTACAGGCTGTAATTACTACAAAATAAAAACCTTACTGTTTGGTTCTGTAGTTTTTCCAGTCTATTAATGAGGCAATGTCAATAGGAATCCCATATTACACAGGCATAATCAAGTATTGTTTTGACATGTAAGACGTATAAAGTTTCTTTAACTTTACGTGTTGCCTGTTTGGTGACAGTGTCAATATGTTTATGCCAAGTGAGTGATTCGGTGAAATAGACTCCAAGATACTTGTATTCCGGCTGTATGCTGGTAAGATGGCCATTGATCTTATATCGGTGCTGAGATTTGGAAAATTTTCTGGAAAAACTTACTCTACTGCACTTCTGAATATTTAAATTCATGTTCCATTTTTTTACACCAGTTGGCTACCTTATCTAAATCTGTTTGCAAAGTATCTATGTCATTTTCAGTTGTAATTTCTCTGAAAATCACACAGTCATCGGCAAATAGGTTTATGGGTGATGTAATTAGTTCGACAATGTCGTTTATGTAGATTAAAAATAACAAGGGTCCCAGTACACTTCTCTGAGGAACGCCCGAAAAAACAGTTATTGGTGAAGATACGGCGTTGTTTAGGACGACAGGCTGTGTTCTTCCGTTTACGTAGTTTCGTATCAATTTTGACGTTTTCGTTTACATTTAATGCAACAAGCTTTACACATAAGAGCTTATGGGACACAGTATCGAAAGCTTTTTGAAAATCACCAAAAACGCGTCTACATGACTATTGTTATCAATGGCTTTAGGTTAAAAATGCTGAAATTCTATTAATTGCGTGTTTGAGTCAAGGAATGCAGATATGTTGCTATATAAAATGTGTTCGAATATTTTGCAACATATCGACGTTAGTGAAATTTGCCTATAGTTTTCTATCGCCCGATTTAAAAACTGGTGTCACGCTTGCCATTTTCCAATCTTGGGGGATGAGGCCTGTTTCAAAAGACAGCTCATAGATGATCGTTAAATACGAAGCAATGATGCTATGGCACTCTTTAGGGACCACTGGGGGTATTCCATTCGGTCCAATTGCTTTTCTTTGGTGTAAATGGCGTAATAAAGAATCGACGCCACTAACATCAAATGCAATGTCTGGCATCATATTGCCCTGATTTGAGTTGTTCAAATACGAAGTCTCCCCAGCAGATACCTGCGAGAACACGGATTGGAAGTACTAATTAAAGCATTCCACCATCTGATAGTCTGACGTCAGGTTTTGCCGTTAATAGTTAAAGATGGTATGGATATGTCTTCTTTTCGGTTTTGTTTTACATATATTCAAAACGATTTTGGGTTTTCTTTTAATTCCTTGTTTAATTTAACAAAGAAGGTATCTTTCGCAGAATTAATTGTTGCTTTCAATAGATTATTTATCTCTTGCAAGCGCTTCTGATTTGCCAGACTGGTGTCGGCAGAAAGCATTTATACGTTCGTCTCGCTTTCCTTATACGTTTACGTATTTCTACGTTAAACCAAGGCTTTTTTTTTGTTGCCGCACGTACCTGCATGGAAGACGAATTTCGACTATTTGAAGTATTTTGTCACGAAATGCTCACCACAAAGTTAATGGGCAGCGTGCGTTTGACAGATACCGGAAAGTAGGATAGAAATTTTCAAGTTCGGTTTTAATAGCGGCATAGTCTCCTCTGTCGTAGCTATACGCTTTTCTTTGTGGAATTACCGCCATCTGTACTCGCTGTATATTAAGTTCTTCGACAACTACCATGTGGTCACTAATAGCTGGGCAGACAGTAACTTTTGATACTAAGTTTTGTTCATTGCAAAGTACTAAGTGTAAAATTGCGTTTTCTCGCGTAGGTTCGAGCACGTACTGCTGCAATTCATTTAATCCGAACAGTTCTTCGAACTCTAAAGCCACACATCCGGCACTCCAGTTGAAGCCCGGAAAATTGAAATCACCCCATAGAAATATGCTATTAGGCGCAAAAGATAGCATCTCAGATACCAGTTCGAATGAGTCGCTGCTGCCGGGTGGGCGGCAGAATGTCGCGTACACAACATTGTTTCCTTTGGGTAATTGCACAAGGTGCCAGACAGACTCAGCCTTTGTAGAAAGTTACTAATTGAAGCGTTCCAGAGTGTCGTACTACCGCTAATCGAAATGTTTCCCAGACTCCTAAAACAACAGCATGAAAGACCGTTGAAATTCCGTGACATTGGAGAGAACTTTAAACGCAATGCATTGCGAAACTTTCACTTTCCTGCTTTAAATGCAAGTGTTGCAGTTAATTACTAAATCCCCGTTTTCCCAACTGTTCGTGCATCATACGAGATTCATAGTTTCACTCTCCGTTGTCCACGGTGAGCTAAACAAGGCATCTGTTTAAGTCTGGGGAAAATTAGAGCATTGTATGGCCAATGTGTGGGCAATGTTCCAAATGAGTGAGTTAAATTCGCATTTTCCAGTAGAATACGCATGCAAGCGGTCCATAGCGTTATTATTCTGTTTTACGAGCAGTGTAAAACTTTGACGGCTGCGCTGGCATAATTGCAACTGAGGTCAAATTTTTGCGAACATAATGGGAACAATATGCCAAGTTTAGGTGCGATGGTAAATGCGTGTTCATCAAATACAGCCTTTCAAAAAAAAATTGTAAGCAATTGTTCGAAAGTATCACGCTGCTGCTATTAGCTAGCTTTTCCAATGTCCCAAGAGAACTCTGCGTTTCAGATATTTTCTACTTTGAAAGAATAGTCAGCATTTTAAGTGCAATGTGTAGCGCAGTTTTAACGTTTCTGGCTTATTTAGAGGCGTTACGAATATTTACTGAACCCTCATATTTTTATTTTTCCACGCGTGATACTTTAAGTTCACCTGGTGTCCTCACTGAACTAAAGGGTGCAGCTTCCTTATGCTTGCCGACTGCAAGGACAAGATAATGGGTGATCTAGAGGTAAAGGTTGAAGTAGACGGGTAGTTGGTGCTGCCACAATAAATTACGCCTGCAAGCACTCTAGAGTGTTGTGAGCGCGTCTAACGAGTGGGGCAGAATTTAACCCGCTGCCCTGGGAGAATATTAAAAGTCACTAAGACCAAATTTAGGGAAAATTGGTCGTACGCTATGGAAACTCTCTGTGCGAAGTTAAATACGGTTGCATCAAACACAACCTTCTACAAAAATTCTTATTCAAATGTTAGAGCATGGGATACAGTCGTTATCAGTTATGCTTCCCAGTTTCCCGACATAATAATAATATTTGGGGTTTTACGTGCCAAAACCACTTTCCGATTATGAGGCACGCCGTAGTGGAGGACTCCGGAAATTTTGACCACCTGGGGTTCTTTAACGTGCACCTAAATCTAAGCACACGGGTGTTTTCGCATTTCGCCCCCATCGAAATGCGGCCGCCGTGGCCGGGATTCGATCCCGCGATTTCCCGACATAGCTGTAGATTACAACAGGTTTATATTTCGTGGAAAGGGGAGTGTCATGGTAATTATGCAATGTTTGACAAAATTTTTACATTCCGCGTCCACTTAAAAGCGTTGCAAATAATTACCGAGCCGTCGATTTTCTTTCCTTATTTTCAGGCGTCATAAAAGGTTCCGACTTTGTTTCAGCGATGTCCTCGTTGAACTAAACAAAATAGTTTGTTTATATTTGGCGAATATAAAGGGCGCGTTACGGGCAATATGCGGATAAACTTCATATACAGGGGAATAATTATGGCATTTTCAGTAAATTACGCATGCAAGCGATCCGGAGCTTTAGGAATGTGTTTTGCGAACAAGAAATTTATCCCGTTACCCTGAGAGAACATTGAACTCAACCGATATCAAATCTAGCGGAAAGTGAGTGGGGAGGGGGGCAGGAAGGGAGGGAGGACACCATGGTAAATGCAATGGCGAAGTAACATGTATATTGATGAATAACTGCCTTTTAAAAAATTCCCAACAGGAAGTGATCCAAAGCATTATATGCGGTCAAGTTTTCAAACGGAACCGTCATATCTTTACGGGCAGCGTATTAAACTATGCGATATAATTACAAGATACTGAAACTTTTATTGCAACTGCTCGAAAGAAATAGATTCGCTGGAAATTAGGTTATAAATCTCCAAGGTCGCACGCATCTGCTGACTTTTTTTCTTGTGAATCATTCAATTAATATAGGTTGATTGTACCTCGTTGCGTATAACCACGGCAATAATATTATATAAGCTAGCGATGCATTTGTGCTCTAAACTTAAACATCAAATACATTTTTTTGTTGAATTATTAAGATTGTTTTGTAGCAAATGTGCAATTTTTATGTGCGCTGTACTGCTGATACTGGACGCGATCCGGGACCTCTGTGGGGCACTCGTTGCCATTTGTCCCTGCCTCATCTTGAGATTTCACACACACACACACACACACACACACACACACACACACACACACACACACACACACACACACACACACACATATATATATATAAATATATATATATATATATATATATATATATATATATATATATATATATATATATATATATATATATATATATATATATATAGCAATCATTTGCGATTTGCCCCACCCCCCTTCCCCCTCATTCGAGAAATAGTTGGTACGCCACTGACATAAGTAATCGCTTCATGAAGGGGAAATGTGCTCATGAGAATATTAAAAAGGATAGGAGAAAGGACTGAGCTTCGCGATACTCATTTTGTTTGTTTATACCTAGAAGACGAAAAGCCGCTTTTGTAGCACTAGAATTCTCTATCACTTAAAAAATGAGTGAATCGACTTTATTCTATACCCAGGAACACCACAGGATGCTAGCCGATTTATCAATAGAGTGTGCTCCACGGTATATCGTATGATACAGCGATATCGAGCGTAACTAAGGCAGCCTATTTCATAATGACATCGAGCTAGTTGTATTCGGCTGTCTGAGTCCACGTGGGCATGCCAGATGGAGCAGCCGGCCTTGAAACCAAGCTGACAGAGACTAAGAAATGAATTATCATTAAAAAAATTCGTGATACGAAGGTAAAGCATCTCAATTAACTTTACTACGGTTGACAAAAGCGCAATAGGCCTAATGTTGTCCCATGTATGCCCTCCCTCTTGTTTATTAAGCATTATTATTACTTTGGCAAGCTTCGATTGCCACGGAATCCAAGCAGTCTTAATTGAAAAATTTACCAGGTCTAAAAGAACGTTAAGCTATTCCTGCAGCAATATTTTAAGCGTGAAATGCATTAGCTCCCGTTTTCGGCGACCTGCGAGTGACCTTGAGCCAAAAGCCAGAGCCGTTATCCAAGCACTCACACGAGAACATCCGGAAAAGTTACCAGAACAAAACGAGATCATCCGGGCAACTAGTCAAGACCACATTACGTGCGCTAGTTACTTCCCAAACAAGTTACAGAAGATGTTACTTCTAAGTTCTTCCTAAGGTTGTTCATAATATTACTCGAGCTGTAACGTATAGTATACTGAACTTTTATTTGTAATTTTTAATAGCGACTATACACTTGATTGTCATGTTTTGGCACTGAGAGCTCTTTTCAACGCCAGCGGTCCGCGAGTTCCGCGGCGCGTCCAGTGCGCTGGAAGCGTCCGGCGCGCCGCGAATGGCCGTTTGACCGAGACGATACTTGCAATGAGGTTCTGTCTGTGACAGGGAACTATTGCGTTCATATGGACCAGTGCACAGTATCGCGTGGTACGGTGTGATGTGGTGGGGTGTGGCGTTGCGATCATGCACTTAACCAATTGTGGCTAGTATAATCTCCAAGGAATCTGCCTTGCCGGTAGCCATTTCATGCTTACATCTACCCTCGATTACGGGAGAGCCAGCATTTTTTTTTCGTTTGCTACCGTAGTGTTACTCGGGCATGTCTTCGCGCGCAGGCTCGTTTGCATTGCTCCCCGTGCAATCTGTTTGTTTATTAACTTACTGCAAATGGCATCGGCGTGCCTACAGTGAGCGATACTGTTGATGTTCAGGCACTCATTCCTAAAAGACACTTGCGGGATCACACTTGGTCTGGCTGCTTAAAATCGGACAACGAGCCGAAACCGCTAGAACGATCACTGCTAGAAAGATCATGATTTGCGGTTCGTTCGTCACGAAGAAAGTCGGGCGAGTGCACTATACAGCTGTCACGGGGGCACTTTCGATCGCGAACTAGCTCGATTCAGATATATCTAAATTCGGACCAAACGCTGCTAAACATTCATTTCCAATCGCATATTTGACGTTGATCGTCCTTATCCCAAATATGATTCAAACGTTTGATTCGGATTGACCTTGCAATCACTAATGAAAGTAGAGAAGGCTGAAGTCCATGAACGTTGGTGTTTTAGAGGTTCAACGTTCCCAGTAGTTGCCCGTGTCTCACTGCGCCTACTTGTGTGGACGACGGGAATAATTTGGGCAGAGGTATACTAGCTGTTCATGGTGCCGTCCGTGTAGGGTGGTGTAAATTTGTTCGCTTATCACTTATTATTTTCTTGCTATAGAAACGAAGGAATTGGTTCACATTATTATCTAAAGTGGATGCATGCTTTTTTCTTGACGGGTAAATCGACGATATCTAATCATTTAATCAAGCTTTGCTTTGTAACGCTGCAGCTGGGTTAACATTGGAAAATCAATTACTGGAACAGAGATCTACCGACTGCGCATGGACGATGAACCAATCGATCGTTTCATGGCACACCTAGTACACGTTGCAACGGACAGAATAATTAAATTTGAGCACTACAGAGGATGGATGCGCTTAACTATGCCACAACAATATGAATACAGACCGAAACTGTGTAGCGGCCGTACACAAAATAAAAAAAAGCAGTGCGGCCGTTTTACACCAAATTACTTCACGCAGGCGCTTTCTAGGAATGGGCGCCTGTTTCGTGCGTCGTGGCGGGATAATCAAAAGTTAGTGCTTTGCCTTATCTGATGGTAAGTACAAAAAAAATTGTTGGCGCTCCCGTAATCGACATTGGATGTAAGCATGAAATGGCACCAGCAAACAAGATTGGTTGGAGATGATACTAGCCACAATCTTAAAACGGATGTAGTGCATGTTCGCAACGGCACACCACTTCACACCACGCCATACTGTGCACTGGTCCATATGGACGTTGTCCAGCTAGAAAAAAAAACGGCTAAACGCCGCACGACAGGCAGCGAAAGTCGCCAGGGAGACAGAGAGCACTGCCCAGCTAGAACATAAATGAACTCTGGGGTTTTACGTGCCGAAAGCACGATTTGATTACGAGGCACGCCGTAGTGGGGGACTACGGATTAAATTTGACCACCAAGGGACGTGCCCCCAATGCACGGGACACCGGCTTTTTACATTTCGTCTCCATCGAAATGCGGTCCCCGCGGCCGGGATTTGATCCCGCGACCACCGTGCACGTGTTTAGCAGCGCAACACCATAACCACTAAGCCACCGCGGCGTGCAGAAGCGCCTGAAGGCGCCATCTCTCGAAGTGACGCAAAACCCGCGCCGCGGAGCAAGCGGGCCGCTGGCGTTCAGCGCTCAGTGCCAAAGATGACAAGGAAGTATATAGTGTCCTGTATCTGCCTTTTGAACATCACTATCGGAAATTACAAATAAAACCCCAGCGTACTGGAATATTGGAATATTGGATGTTAGGGATATTGTGAACGAACATTAAGAACTTGGAAGTAATATTTTTTGTAACTTGTTTGGGCAGTAACTAGCGAGTGTAATGCAGTCCTGTAATGCAGTCTTGTATAAAAGGCTGGGGCCAGAGACCACATTATTTTATGTCTTGGCGGGTCACCCGGATGACCTCGTATTCTTCTCGTAAACGGCTCTGGTTTTTGGCTCAAAGAGGTCGCCGCCAATGGGAGCTAAAATAATTTCATTCTTAAAATCCTTCGTGGTCTTTTGGCAAAGCGCTGCAGTTTCTTGTGTTGTTTTCGGCTTACCTAGCAGTAAATAACAGCAGCATCTCCTTCCACCACCCGAGGGCAATGTGTAGGCAGTGAGGGCAGGCAAGGGTTATAACCAAGTAATTTCTGCCATGTTTATAACTTCGTTATAGTGAGATATTTTACCGAAATATTAACAAGGAGGAAAAGCCAAACTCGAAATCCACCAAGTAACTCCGCAACAGTTTTGTGAGTTGTGAAGAGCAATATTCGTTGCAGGCAGATGCCTAAACGAAAGTTTAACACAGCACAGGTAAAGTAAAACAAGTCATTCAACACCACTGTTTGAAGAACCTTATCTTGTAGGTCTGTAGGCTAATGAATGCAAATAATTGAAGATTTACAGATGAAAAGGCTGTGCGATTCTTCTGTTGCTTCATCAGTGAATAATCTTTTATCCGACCTATTGGAATCCTGCGGGGATGTGTCATGGTTCTTTTCTTTTACGTTTACGCTTTTGTTAATGCGTGACGTTAACTTACCACTTGCAAAGCAACATTTATTCTGCACAATCAAAAAATTAACCTTTAGTTGTTAGCATGCATCATGGTCATCTTGCAAGCCATTGTAAACCAACTATTTAAGCAATAATTTTGTCCACATATTAAGCATCTCACACTGTTAGACATTTAGGCATGGTTAGGTACTTCATCTTGTTTGTCATTACTTTCCTGGACCTTTTGACTAAGACATTCAGGCCTTGAGGTGGAGTGAGCAAGACTATAGGGGGTTGCCATATTTTTTAGTTCAACAAACCAGGCCAGAATAAACTTTTTACCTCTTTAACTATACACTGTAAAAGGTGTCTTCCCTCGTAAATTATTTCCTTGCAACAAAAACAGAAAATCAAACCTGCTCTTTTGAAGGCGTTCTAAAATTCCATCAAAAGAATCTCCTGGTGAAAATCACAATATCGCAGTCCTAAGCTGCTTCATTTCACAGTGTTTATTGCAGCTTGCCAAATGTTGTATTTTCATCACTCACTCAGCCTTTCTACCAATTTTATTGAATATTTGATACACTTCGGCATGGGATAAAGGTAACTGCAATGCTTCCCTTGACGGGTCGGGAGTTACTATACCCAGCTGCTCTTCTCAGGCTGACACAGGCGTGATGGCACGTCTTGGGCTAGCGTATGTTTCCATACGGGAAGCTGCCAAATACTCCCCTTGTCTCGGACCATTTCTCTTGCTTTTTCCCATTCTCACTATTTCTGACATACGTTCAGGTTTCAGTAGCGTGTTATTAAATGTTAAGCGGGCACCTTTTTTATTATATCTCTAGATAGTTCTTGACCTACTCCGTGCTCAACCTAGGGCTGCCTTGAACCACAGCCTGATTGGAGCATATGTGCAATTGGCAGTAAGAACCACAGCGCTTATGCAAGTCAGGTAACCCTGCTGACTTTTTGAAAAGAGAAAATAAAGAGAATATTTGCCAACCAAGTGGTGTGTGCATAAGGAGAAAGGCACGACATGTAAAATATGAGCATTTTATAGAAAACAGACCAGCTGTTTCAGTGACATATCATTTTAATTTTAAATACTGAAGAGACCAAAACATGACTAAAGGCTTGCCATTTCACATAAAACATGCAAACATGTCGCATCAAATTTCTTTATTCTAACAGGAGTGCACAGACAAAATAATTTTATGGTTGTTGACAAAACAAGAAACTTGAAAGCATAAGCTGATCACAAATGAGGAAATGTAGCACATTTTAGTTTCCGATAAAGCTACATCAACTTCAACTTCACTGCAGTTAAACATGTCATAGACTGAGAAACTCTACAGGAATGACAAGTATATCAACTAATGCAGTAGAAGGAACATTGCAATGTGAAGTAGCTTTGTAGCATAAGAAAACAATTTAATCAAAGCTACTTGTCATTCTAGATTGAATGGTTCACACGCTATTTAAAATAACCTTTCCAGACAAGTTCAGCATTTCTTGGCAACTTCATCTACTGTTAGTACAAAAGATTAGCAAAATCATTATAAGCCACTTTATTCACAGCTGCCATAGTTTTCGCTTTGGCACATTGAGCTGTCACGGGGACGGCAGCCTGTTTGTAGGCAGTCTTCACTGGGTACAAATAAACATAAATATTAGACTGTGTGATGTATGGTTTAAACGTTCACAAATAAACTAAATGCGAGCAAATGATGTTATTCGCTGCATGCACATTTTTAGAGGTAAGGAAGGACCCAAGTTTTACAGAAGGAGACTATGCAGTGCATTTAAATTAGTGTCCCTGAACAGCGAAAATTCATCCACTGGATGATCACCACAGGTCTGCATGATCATGATCACTACAGGTCTGCAGGAAATGACCATGCGTTATGTAACACCATAATGCACCTAGCTTTCACTGCAGTACGAACTTCCTCACCATGATAATTTTTTTTATATGCAGGAAAGCAGTCATGAATGTATTGCAAAGGGGTCACACCAGACAGACTGTCCCATAATTGCTTCTTCCTCCAGAGCAAATAAACATGAAAATTTCAGCGGTAATGCTCTAAACTCTGAAATACAAGAACACTGGATGCTCCTTGCAGAACTATAAAAATTTAGTTGCTATGGGCATGAATATAAGACAAGAGTTGGAATTTAGGTGCCTGTGTTTTACTCCAACGTGAAGTGAATGTGACAATGGCACAAATATATGACCTATTTTTTGCTGTTTACCTGACGTAATATGTACTACGATGTAAGATTATGCAAGCAGCAGCAAATCAGTGCCTGTACCTTCCTGTTTACTCTAGTTTCTCCTTGTATATGCAAAATTTTTTAAGGTGCTTCAGATGCAAATATTAAGTTAAGCCGGGTGATAGATTAGGATTCCAAGATGCCCAAAGCATCACTTTTACAGAGGGCATAGCTTCCGTAAGTCAGAAAATTATGTGAACATAGGACAGGATCGACTACGCTGCCTTGAAATTATGGTGCCAACTCCTACTATGTATAACGGTGCGTTTAAAATTGGTAAACTGCAGTCAACCACAGAAAATAAAAAAGAGTATGCATTACACTCCATTTTACCATTAAAGAAACTGCCCTTTGGCAAATTTTACTAGCTTTTTCCAAATAAATTTCTGATTCTACCATTTTAAATTGCTCTGTTTGCACTACTGCATGTATTTGCTGGAGCGTGCCACACTTTGTGGTGCTCTGTGAGTCAAAACAGATAGCAGCATTTATCAGAGCATGACTTGCACGATTGCTGATACTTCCTGCACGTAAACTGAAATTTCACCATGCCAACATTAATTACATCGAGGTTCACATGTTGAATACATGCTAGAGGCTAAAAAAATTTGCAAAGCACACACAGCTTCCCTCAAGACTAAAGCACAAGTAAATTGTTTGGCACCCTTCCTATTATATTTGCGTAACTAACAACCTTGTCTTTCTCAGAATCTAATACGTCCAATAGGTCAACTTTTGTTGTAAGGTTTTGTAGGCTGTATATATATATATATATATATATATATATATATATATATATATATATATATATATATTATAAGTGTTTGTTTACTTCAAATTTCTGTTATAGAATGCAGTCTTTATCTCATACTGTAAACATTATAGAGGGAGCCAAAAGCTTTAATCTTGCCATGAGCAGAACTGCATGATAGCAGAAGTAGGTGCCACATGGCCCGTACTGAAGTAGTGAAGTCAGCTTGTCTCAAATGGATTAAAGGACAGTCTGAGCTGTATAACATATGCAGGCACATTCAAGGGTGCTGGAAGTACTTGGCAGATAAGAGGAGTTAGGGCAGTCCACAACAGTCACTTGAAAACTGTACTCTTTGACCACAGTGTCATGAACAATGGCAATCATTCTGCAGGCTTGGAATTATTATCCAACCAACCTTCAAATGTTACAGAACATTCAGTTTTGAAGAGCAACTGTTATAGTACCATATAAAGTGTACCAATGGTATATATGGTTTCTATTTAGACTAGACACAGGGCTAATGCAATGCATTAGCATGTATTTATGAGGGTGAGTCAATATACAAGTCACAAATTTTCAGACACAAAGCTACTTGAAGTTTAAACTATACACCTTTTGCTGCTAAATAATGGCACCCATGAAAAAATCAAAGTCTGCCACCACAGTACCTCAGCTGCAGCCAGTTTAGATAGCAGATATGTTGCATTAGTGTAGGACAGGAGCGCTCAAATTGGCACTTCCTTCAAGCCTAGAGACTGGCGGGACAGAAAATGCTGAGAAATGCTCTCAGTGTATGGTGAAGGGTG
Organism: Dermacentor albipictus; assembly: GCF_038994185.2. Classification (NCBI taxonomy): domain Eukaryota; kingdom Metazoa; phylum Arthropoda; class Arachnida; order Ixodida; family Ixodidae; genus Dermacentor; species Dermacentor albipictus. The sequence goes on from NC_091821.1 coordinate 87,683,132, forward strand.
CACAATCAAAAATGAAAGAAACATCACAGACGAAGAACATCACTGTCATCCCATGCATGTCAATATAAGACCATAGCATAGCATATGGAAGCAACTGATATGTGAAGAAGGACATGTGATGACAGACACGGGGCCTGTATAGTTCGGGTTCAATGCATAACCCAACTCCAGCACATTGAATGACTGACTCAAATAAAGTACAAGGTTCGAAAAAGTATTAACTACTATTGATTGTGGCGAATGTGACTGTAAAAGCAACCTATGAGTGTCATTTACTTCAGGCTTTAAAAAAACCTACACATATAATGATGGGACATGTTTCCGAATTGGGATAAAATTATGGTGAAGCATGCCTACACATGCAGTAATTTACTGACAATAATTTTTTTTCTACCTCCATTTCGTGGCTCATATATTGACTAACCCTTGCACAGAAAGTTAACAAATGATATTCAATGAAGAAAAGAGAGTCTACCCCCAAAATTCAAAACATTGCACTAAAAGTGCCCATACCTGAGCGCACATTTTTTGTATTACTTAATTATGATATGTGAAAATGATAGAACTATCCTATAAAAATACTGCATTATAAATAGCCTTAGCATTAATGTGCCCCTTTACATGTTCTTTTGTCACACTGCACTATCATCACAGTGCTACTAAGAGCACCTAGGTTTGAACAGATAACATGAATGTTTTGCCAGGCACACATATTTCATACTACATTCAAATAACTTTGAATGCTAGGGTTTACATTTTCATTTTCTCTAAAAAGCACATCTTCAGATACACAGAACTGCCTTTCACAAATGGCTTGAATTTAACAAATGGGAAACCACGCCTGTGATTTCATTGAAATATTTATGTTGTGAGAAGTCCTGGTATAGGGCAATGATTTATAAGTATGATTTAAAAGTATGCTATAAGTATGACTTATGCCCATAGTTTATAGTAAGTGTCCATTAACGTGAAAAGGAATGTAATGTTCATGAAATATGAAACGCAAGTTGTGAAAGTTGTTTACAATTTAATCGTGTATATCTGGCAGTCACACAATCATGGCAGCTTACTTTGCTTACAGTACAGACAATAGTGGCAACTTGAAATGCAAATGTTGTACTATATTAATATATGCATGTATACTCTAGAAAAGGAAACAAGATAATTTTTCACAATAAAATACTGTATGTACAAATAACTATTTACATGACTCCTGTAAAATCACTTTGGTAAGAAAACAGTTGTTCTTTGACTCACACCTAAGCTATCGCATGTTTCCCCACTTCATCATCAGTTATATCTAAAGAACTGTACATCAAAAAATTTTGTCAATCCCAGTGTGTCTATGCATGCCATTCATTCTGTATCCCTTAACAGAGTAAAGTTCAAATGAGATATTTGTTTCAAATTTTCTTGTAGCCATAGACACTGGCTTAGTGTAAAGTCATCAACTGCTTGCAGAGCTACAGCGGTCAACTGAGCAATCCACGTAAAGACTCTGCAACTTTTGGCTCAAACTTTGATATCCATTTGATGTTGTTTTCCACATCTTGGAGGCATTCTCTCCGAGACTGCTTTGTCATATCTGTTTCAGGATGCTCCTTGAGAAACTCTTTGATCTGTAGATAAAGCAATACACAAATATTCTGGCGCTGCACCCATACCATTGATTATAAGCATAGAACTTAGGTGTAGCAACTAGCAATGGTTTGTTACCTCCTGCATCTTCTCAGGAGTGTTGAAATCACTGCAGACAACACGAAGCAATTTTCCTGGTATGCGAGAATGCTTGCCAAACCTAACAAAATGAAAAAAGTGAAAGGAATCACACGTAATCATTGGTAATGGTTGATTAGAAGCATGCTTTCCAGCATTGCCACTTACTTGTAGATTATGGAGTTCCAGTTATCTCTTAAAAAGTTCCAAGCAAGATCATGCCCCTTGGGGTTACTTACAACTGTCCCAAAAACTGTAGCAATATCTTGACCTCTTATCTTTGTTTCATCAAAAGTAAAGTTGAGGTATCTAGAATAAGCATTGAAGTTATGCAGTGAGTCTTTACAATTATGCCAGACGTGTTCAAAAATGATGCTGAGAGAACAAAACAATGGGAGTACCCTACTCGCACAAATACAACGCAAAATTTTGTCAGCACAACTACTACCCTGAGAAAGCATCTTTTGTTACATTTGTAACCACGCAAAAATACACTTTATCACTTTATTTTTCCCACTTTCATGTGATGGAGGGGATGAGGCTCTGCTAGAGAATGAGAACGCAATGAACGAACAAGGGGGTTGCAGAGCAACGAATTAAGTACATCCATTTAATGCACTAATGATCCACAACATCAACAGAGTGATGATGAACCAAATGTCACATATGCTGTTGAAGTTCATATTGTGCTGTGCAGTGTGCAACCGTTCTGTCTGTCCTTATGTGTGCCCATGTGGCTTCACTTGTGCACAGCCACTCAGTGCACATAACTTTGGCTTTGTGGGGCTTTGGGGCACAACACCTCGTGGTTTTTGCATAGAGAAGCGCAGCTGTGCAGGTAGTCTCGTACTGGTGCACATTAATGACAGATTATGCATCAAATTATACAATAACATTTCCAAAATATTCTCATTTAAGCTCATTGATATGGTTACACTGCCAATAGCTAATTAGCATTGTAATCCCAGTAAAAAAAAACATTGCGGTTTCCAATTGATTGGCCAAAATGAAACTTCCTTGATGCTTGTGATATTGAATTGCTCACAAACAAGATCATTTCAAATTCAATTACAGAGGCTTACTCATGCACAAAGTTATTCATTCCAAAGAGGTGTCCACCATATCATTTAATGTAACCTCACTCTCATGCTATATATGCCAAGAAAATTTATATCACTAAGTATTGTTAGTGTTTAAAATAAATAGATATAATATTGTATAGCAAATTTTGTAACTGTAAACAATAAACACTTCTTTCAACTCCTGCAACTGCTTTCCAATGATCATACAAAACTGCAGGAGTTGAATTTTAATTATGCTATCATTCTATTAACTATTTTGTTGTTCCATAGCATTATTCATTCATGTCAATTCCGAGTGACATCAATCAGCATATAGAGTCCCATTAAGACGAACTGGCATTTAGGGTCCTGATAAGAGCAGTTATTTATAGATTCCTCTATGTATCTCTGAACAACAGCAGCATTTATCTAAACATGCAACCCTTTGGCTTCAAATAGAGCCAGTTGGACGCAGAGTGAGGCCCCGTCATACCTATTACTACAAACGGTACCCACATTGATGCTCAATTGTAACCAAGCAGACACAACAAGGTTTTGGCAACACAAAAATGTCTAATTGTGTCCCACTGAAAACACAATTGGACCCAATAAATTTTTTTGGACTTGGATATAAACATATAGGGTGGGTGTATGTATGTATATATACGGGGGTCATCATCATCAGCCTGGTTACGCCCACTGCAGGGCAAATGCCTCTCCCATACTTCTTCAACTACCCCGGTCATGTACTAATTGTGGCCATGTTGTCCCTGCAAACTTCTTAATGTCATCCACCCACCTCAATTTCTGCCGCCCCGTGCTACGCTTCCCTTCCCTTGGAATCCAGTCCGTAACCCTTAATGACCATCGGTTATCTTCCCTCCTCACTACATGTCCTGCCCATGCCCATTTCTTTTCCTTGATTTCAACTAAGATGTCATTAACTCGCGTTTGTTCCCTCACCCAATCTTCTCTCTTCGTATCCCCTTAACGTTAGACCCATCATTCTTCTTTCCATAGCTCGTTGCGTCGTCCTCAATTTAAGCAGAACCCTTTTCGTAAGCCTCCAGGTTTCTGCCCCATACGTGAGTACTGGTAAGACACAGCTGTTATATACTTTTCTCTTGAGGGATAGTGGCCACCTGTTGTTCATGATTTGAGAATGCCTGCCAAACGCACCCCAGCCCATTCTTATCCTTCTGATTATTTCAGTCTCATGATCGGGATCATGATTTATTTTCTGATTCGTCAGCAGTACCAACTCAAACTATATTTATGCACATACGATACAAAAACATTTTATATGAATGTTACGTGCACATTTATGAAACGTGCAACTCCTACCTTCATTTTTTCTTCACAAGAGCAAGATAATTATTGACCCTATATATACCACAAGAGAATTAATGTAAATTTTCAACATGCTTCTGCGAGTGTCTGGTTCAAATTATGTTTTGAGAAGCAGAATCATAGATATTATACATTCTAGGCCTATTGCACACTTCACATATTGAAGAAAACCTTCCGTGTACATACCTGGAGAGTATAACTTCATCCTGAACTTGTCCAAGACCGGTCATTATTTTAATTTTTTCTGCATGGTTAGGCTCCCGAAGATATTTTTCAAACACTTGCTGCCATGTGCTTTCATCACCGATTTGCCTCATGCCATAGTGAAATACAATGTTCTTGAAATTTGGTTCAAGCCTAGAAAACAAATATTAAAATTAGTTATTTTTACATTATGTTTAGCCGTGAAGTCAGCAGTATGTCTCTAGATGACCAGCACTTACGATTCTCCATTCAGCCAAGTTTTGAAAGCATGACTGGCAACATGGAGACAACTTTTCTCACCGCATCTGCAAGCGACTTTGAATATAGCTGCCCTCCTTAGCCTGCAAAAGATAGGAGTAAACTTAGCAAAGGAAGCAACACACAGCAGAACATTCAGTAAGTCAAATAATACTTGGTGAAAAGAAAAGCATTACCTTTCTAAATGAGTTCCTGTGTCACTAAACTTAACACCTTTGAGAGCTTCAGTGAGTAAACTTCTGATAAATGCCTGGAAAAAAAAGACCATATAATTTTCAAAATAGCTTGTTTGTATATTTTTACTTCTTGGCTGTGGATAGCTCTTTTGTAATCAGCTGTTACTTTATCCTTTGCTAACAAAATCAAGCTGCATGGAGTAGCTTCTTCTGTTCAAAAATATTAATAAAGTATATGAAAAAATCTGCCTCTTGCCTTGTAATGCTTTCCAGTCTCGGTGCCAGTGAGGCGGTGATGCAGGAAGGAAGTTGCCGTGGAAAATATTGACCATGGGACATAATGGTTCTCCTGGACAATGTATCTGCTCAGATTCAGGGCAGACATGTAGCTCAGATGGCCTGCTCTAGCCAGGAAAAAGGCTTCTGCCAGTAGCTCTCCCCTATCACTTGGAGTAAAAGCCTGTGAAACATAATATATAATTTTTTAACAAAGAGCTGTTAGTTCATGCATGTGTGGTTGAACCTTTAACCAGTCAAGTTCATTGTGGTTGAAGCAAAGAGCTTTCTTAAATAGCGAATTTTGTTAATTCCCATGTTTTATCGATGCAAATAAATAGTAATCGATTAACTTAGAGCAGTCTGAATAACTAGCACGTCTGCTGTCAGCTCTTGCCTTGCACCGGCACCGGTAGCAGCATTACTTGAGCCACCCACATACACTTGCTTCTAAACCTGGACATTCACCTCCAGTTTCCCTCTACTTCTTGCTGTGTGCTGTATGATGTAAGGAGCTCAATAAGAAACTGTGCAAGCTTGCACTCTCCTGCTCCTTGCTCTTCACTCGAATGCACTTCATTTCCTTCTCTCTGCCCGCCAGCAGCTCCAACTGCTCAGAACAGTATCAAATGTTGTGCATGTGCAACTTCAGGTAAGGTCTCAGTAGAAAACATTCCTAGGTTATGGACACAAATGGAGTGTTTTCTACTGAGACCTTATCTACACCTGCACACGTACAACATTTTATACTGTTCTGAGTGGTTGGAACTGCTGGTGAGCTGAGAGAAGGAAATGAGGTGCATTCGAGTGAAGAGCAAGCAGCAGAAAAGTACAAGCTCACGCCGTTTATTTTCAAGATCCTTATATCATGGAGAACGCCTAGCAGAATATATCTTATTAGTGCGATTATCATTTAAGCAATGTAGCTGCACACCATATTGCTGAAGACACATTTATTTACAATCTGTAGCGGGGAAGTAGACTAAGAATACCAATCGCATTAAAACACCCAGCCACCACAAAGCCACCACAGACCACGGTGTTTAGACCTTTGGATGGTGCAACCAAAGCTTCATTAAATGTGGCTTCCCAATTGCAGCCAATTTTGTACCGCTGGCCACCACAGACTACAATATTTACAGCTTTGGACGCCATAAAGAAAGCTTCGCTAAATGCAGCCTCCCAAGTGCAGCCAGTTTTGCCCTGCTGGCACTGTAGAATTGAGGTCCACCGCATCCGACTTCAAATGAACTATGGTGTGATTACATAGGCATCTTTTTCTGGCATAAAACTTTAATTTTCGTTGCCGGCTAGAAAAGCACGTGTTCTCACTTTTATCAGTCGGACATGTAATTTTCTTCTTTGTTTCTTGAGCAAGAGCGATGGTTTAGAAGCTAGATAGCGAACAGCAGCAGCACGCTAAAGTGGGCGAAGTAGGCTAAGAATGATAATTGCATAACCCATTTCGTGCTACACTACTGTACCAATTTCTGAGCAAAAATGGCAAAGTTAGGTAAATATTCCAGTTGTCAACATGTTTTTCTTCTTCAGAAAGAATAATTTCACTAGTTCTTGCACAGCCCCATGGATTCTGTGCTGCCATCTACCAGAAGCACAACAAATCACTGAGACGAAACCAGCTTGTTCATGGCATTGCTAGAACATTAAAAGTTCCATTATGAGCTGAGCTTGTTCTTGGACGTTTTTACCAGAAAAGCATAGACGAACCCAGCTCGTCAACAGCACGGAAGGGGTTAATATGGCCAATAAATTAAAATACTGACTATCACTTCACCATGTTGTCGTGACAGCTGTACTCATAGATAACGGGTGTACGGATGAAGGCTAGGGAAGCATAACCAAAAGAGCACAACAAAATTTAATTTCGAAGGCCATAATTTTTTTGTTTTTGCAAATGACGTCTTGACTAACGTACCAAGCATGACATGATTCAGTGGCTACTGAGTTGCAGGCCCACTAAATGCTTCATGCTCATGAAGAATAAAGTGACATATGTGTGAATTTATTTTACACTTAGAGCATCGTGATTGAATTGCACTCTTTAAAGGTTCATTGTGTTTTGTGTAGGTCACATGAAGCATGGCTGTATCGTAGCTCACACCACCTTGTAGTATACTTTAAGAGCCGCACGTACCTTGAGAGGCTGCTCTGCTCACTAGTTTTAAGAGCGCTCAGTTTTTTTTTTGCCGAGGTAGAAATGAACGAAAGTGCAATAACAAGCCAGCCACTGCGGGAACTTGCTTGTGAACCGCATGTAAAAGCATACCAGACATCTTGTTTTCCATGTGTAAGTTTGACTGTGTTCACTATTACATTTTAACCATGGATATAGATCAAACAGGCACTACTTAATACAAATGTGACTGTCAGGTCACAGAAGCACAACTCTTTTTGCTGTCGTGTTATTCAGCGCATGCAGCCAATGTTTGTCAAAAAAGTTCTGATGAGGTGCTGAATCAGCAAATGATATGGTGATGTATTTTTCATGCCACTTCTGCATGAGTACTTTTTATAGAGACTGTTTCAAATGCAATGCATGAGTTCTCCATTCGATCAAAGCTGCAAATGAAAATGGCCACAAAATCAAGCGAAATTCACATGGGCTTCAATAAAAGTGTTTAAGGGAAGAAAACAAGTTTCGCTGCACTGAAAATTTTGTTCAATCAAACCACAGCTGTGCAGTGTTTCAACCACAGCTGTTCAACCATAGCTGTGTAGTGTTTTGTATTTAATATGTTGATATCAATTGTAACTGTTATTTGTCTTTTTTGTTCGTTAGAAACAGAAATAAACAAACTATTACATTTTCAATCAGCAGATTTACTCCAAGAAGGCTATGGTTGTCTTTAGCATGCATTTTTTAGTGCTGCACAAGAAACTAACCTGCTAAGGAGCTTTTATCACAGTTTAAAAGGAACAATATGGCCTGTTGCATGGCGATTTGTGTACGAATCGCTACTTCATTACCTATGTTCTAGTTGGCCAGTTTAGTCCCATAATATCATTTTTCTGTATCTTAACTGCATTATTTCCCGACTTCATGAGGTTAAATAAGAAGGTTCTACGTTGCATGCTTTAACTGCAACAAAAATAACCTATCACACGCATACTGCTGTATGTCTTATCCCTTTTCATTTAAGATAAAGTTATTAAGATACAATGTCCACTTCCTAGGCACTTTCTTTTTCATGTGCAATTCATTGAAAATTGGCGACAGCCCTTTTTGTTAAATTTACCTCACTGTTACAGTTCTTAAAAAAATTCACTATAAACACTACATACAATACAGTCCATTTTTACAGAAAACAGCCAATTGAAGATAATTGAAGGACGAGTTTGTATGCTTGTATTTAAGTTGTGACTACATGTAACAGTAATAATTTGTAGCGCAAGCTCAAAATGTCTGTAATTTTTCTTCCCCAAGCGTTGTTTTTATCTCCTTATCTGAGCAACATGCACAGTACTGCTGTTTCAGACTGCAATGTTACTAAGATTACTGTAATTTGAGCTTGGGAAAAATGTCTTCTAGACAGATATGTCACATGTAGGACATTCCCGACATGTCATTTAACCATATAGGCATTTTTTATCAATGGTCTATGTCACAAGGGTTGGCCATATCTTGTAGAACTTGACCTAGAGGTTTGAAACCTGTAAACATCCTTTTCATCAAGACTTATGAGATTCTGCAGCACTTAATGCATGTCAGTGCCTTCATTGCTAAACCAACTTTATGAAGACCATGCCTCCAGTTTTGTAGGCTTCTGTGCTTCTATCTGTAACACTTCCTTTATCATATAGCACAGAGAGCAGTGCTATAAAGGTAGTGATGTAACCACAAGTATAATTTCATCTTCACTTTGTCTACTATTTCTTGTAACACCACCTTATGGCAATGCAACAGCTATCCCATTCTCATTCACTGAAACCCTTCAAGTTAACAGACCTACCGCATACAAAGCGGTAGGTCTGTCTGTGTTGCTCCCCAGGAGCCATGATTATATAACTAGCCAAACTTTTAAGTATGTTAAGTCTGATAATTACCTTGTAGTACCTTCTTGTGCAAATGCGCTATAAAGACTACATACAAAACAGTCCATTTTTTACAGAAAACTGCCACTTTCATACACTGTCATTTCAATACTCCATTTTATATACTTACAAAACATACCACAATTTGTAGCCCAAATTAAGCATGGTTGGAAATAATACTGGTATTTAATTATTTGGAGTAAATAAATTTCAACTTACATTAATGTCCCGTTTAAGTACGTCTTCAAGTAAAAGAAAGTTCTTTTTGTCATACTTCACAAAGAAGACTCCAGTCATGTTGTTGTTGAATTTAACCCATGCGTTTTCAGAAACTGCGAGTTTGAATGCTGTAAAATACAGAAGTACAGTTCATCAAGTTTGTAGTTTATCAATGCATAGAGTGACTAAATATTCCAGTACATTGTGGGAACTAGTGCATATTCGATCAAAAACAAGTAAAGGCAAGCGCGACCACTGCCAGAGATGACCACCTGGTCTTTACATTCTCAGGCTACAGTGTACCAAATGTTGCAGAAATAAGAATGCTAGGTAAGCATGACTCTTATTCTGGGTAAACTGCCGGCTCACTTGATATTAAGTTTTGCACAGAGGTGGAATTCTGTGGTGGATGCATCTTTTATGCTACATTGGGTGCATTACTCTGTTTCATCCAGAATAAATCAGAAGTATGTGTTGCTTAAGCAAAACCAAACAGAAAGCGTAGAATTTGAAAGAACAGAACTGTGGCACTGTAACAGCGAAACAAGGTGCATGCTGTGTTTTGTATGCAGCCTACAGTTTCATCCTAACAATGACAGATGACACCACCATTTCATTTCCACAAATTCTATACTTATTGACTGGCATTGCCACAAATGACACATGCTTTTTATTCATTTTCGATGAAACAGACAAGTAAGGTGATAAATGGTGGTATTAAAATGTATTAATTCTGAAATTTCATCTGTGTGCGAAATTTGAGTGCAAGCCGGCCAGCGGTTTAGCTTGAAGAGTCATGTATAACTAGCGGTCCCACTAACGCAAAATTTTGTAGTTTGATAACTTTTTTGTTTCAGGCAGTACTGACATGCAGCAAAGCAATGCAGTAAAGCAATGCAGTACAAACCAACAATAGTAAATCATACTGGAAATTTATTTCAAACGTGGTCAGAGGCAGCTAGTTTTGTACTTGATACTGGTGTAAAATTATTAATTTCTTTCTTTATTTAAAATGCACAATGTACATTTCTCACATTACATTCTCCTCATACTGTGTGCCTCACTAACCTTCTAAAAGATATAGCTTTATGCCTATACTTACATACTTACAAGTTTCATGATGCCTGCAAATTTGCTCGTTATAGTCAAGTGGTTTTTACATGAGGATTCAGCCCCAGAGTACCATCTGGGAACATATTTATGCAATAGGACACTAGGAGTATGTTACTCCACTATCTTGGCAGGCTCGGTGTCAGAAATGTGTATTTTTATACATAAATGGCCAACTTCTACCTAACTCAACCTGTACCATCACTGAAGAAACCATAAATTAAACTGCACAACTTGAGGCTTCTATTGTGTTGCATCCAGTCACTTACCTGTGCTTACAACAATCCTTTGGACTGCATGATATCATGAGTCAAACAGCAAAATGTGCTTAGGGTACTGTGCAATGACTCAATCTCATGCCAGTGTTTCCTGTTTACATTGAAGTTCTACTATTTTATTTTATTTGGTGCCAGCTGTTTTTGGAAAACAGCTGTTCCAAAGCACCAATTTTCTGCAGTCAATCAGCATATCCCAGTGGCGTAGACAAAATTTATGTCAGGGGGGCGGTTCCGCCGACAACTACCACTTCTCCCCCTCCTTCACACACCCCTCTCTCTCTCTCTCTTTATATATATATATATATATATATATATATATATATGTATATATATATATATATATATATATATATATATATATATATATATATATATATATATATATGTGTGTGTGTGTGTGTGTGTGTGTGTGTGTGCGTGTATGTGTGTGTGTGTGTGTTAGGATGTACACCACGCAATGATAAATTCCTAGCAATCCCCGGACAAGAATGCTTAACAATGAAGATGCATGTTTTGCAGTCACTTCGCATCAAATTATGCTATCATCCTTATGTTATTTTTAAAAAGGATGATATCTCAAAAAGTAAAATTTCATTTATGAATTGATGTATTTATATAATGTATGGGAATGACATGACTTGGAAAAATTAACAGCGCTAAGAACAGGGCCATATAAAAACAGGACAGCACACTATCATGTGTGTTCTCATTCGCAGGCCAGACTTGTTGCAGCCCAGATAACAGTGGAGATCACCTTTGTTTTCCAGCCAGATCTTCTAGTCAGTGGTACGGCCACGGCTACGTAGGGGAGAGGACGGGCACTATTTTGCAAGTTGCCTATCACTCAATCGCGCTTTCGGCATTGTTGGCATGCTATATTATTCTACATTAAAAAAAACAGCTACAAAGCTTTACGCTAGAACTTTGATAGTGTCATCTGGTGCAAATGTCACTAACTTTTGGTGACTTGCTGTCCGACTTGTTTGAAAAGATCTTTGGAAGTAACTTGCAATTATCGTAACGTAGTATTCACGCGCTGCATATTGTTATTTGATCACACTCGAGTACTGATGAAGCAGACAGTCCGAAGCAGGGCTGATGCCTGTTTAGAAGCCCTATAAAAATTACGGCAGCAAATGTTCGCAGTAAAATAAGGGCCACTAGCTCCGAAAGATTTGAAAGAGTTGTCTCCTGACACATATCTATTCTTAAAATTGCCGAGACGTTTAGTTAGGATGAGCTCTCTGCAGCAAACAGCATGTGTTAGGACGGGGTAGGTGACATTGAGGTAATGAATGAAACCGTAACTAGGCTGGCTTCTGGGACAGCAATTGAAGTGGGAGGTAAGACACCAAGGAAATCCGTAGGCAAGCTCTCCCAAGTAACAAAGGACCTAATAAAGAAGCGACAAAGAATGAAAGTGTTCAACTGAAGTAATAAGATAGAATTCGTGGAAGTTTGAAAACTGATCAACAAGGAGAAAATAAGGGATGTGAGAAAGACTGAGGAAGCCATAAAAATGGACGCTGCATGAAATCACTGAGAAGGAAACTTGGCATAGGACAAACCGAGATGTATGCGCAGAAAGATAAGCAGGATAATATCATCAGCAATCTCGAAGGTATCGTAAACGCAGTGGAATAATTCTATACTGACCTGTAAGTACCCAGAGGAGCCACGATACCTCCATTCGAAGCAGTAATGAATAGGTTGCACAGACTCCTTCTATAACTAGCAATGTGGTTAGAAGGGCCTTGCAAGACATGAAATAAGGAAAAGCGGCAGAAGATGGAATAACAGTCGATTTAATCAGAGATGGAGGAGACATAATGCTTGGAAAACTGGCGGCTTTCTATACGAAGTGTCTATGGACTTCAAGGGTCCCAGAGAACTCGAACAACACCAACATTATACTAATACACAAAAAGGGAGCTGTTAAGTTATAGTCTGATTAGCTTACTCCCAGTATTATGTAAGATATTCACCAAGATAAATTCCAGTAGAATAAGGTTAACACTGGACTTTAGTTAACCAAGGAAACAGGCTGGCTTCAGGAAGGGATACTCTTCAGGAAGGATAATCAGGTAATCAAGAAATCCGCAGGGCACAATAAGCCTCTCTATATGGCTTTCATAATTATGAAAAGGCATTTGATTCAGTAGAGATACCAGCAGTCATAGCGGCATTACGTAATCAAGAAGTACAGGCCACTTACATAAATATCTTGGAAAATATCTACAGATATTCCACAGCTGCCTTAATTCTCCCCAAGAAAAGTAGGAAGATACCTATAAAGAAAGGGGTCAGACAAGGAAACACAATCTCTCCAATGCTATACACTGAGTGTTTGGAAGAAGTATTAGAATACCTCAGCAACCTTCGGTTGGCAGATGACATTGTCCTGTTAAGCAACACTCGAGAAGACTTACAACAAATGGTTGAGGACCTTAGCAGAGAGAGAGAGAGTGTGTGTGTGTGTGTGTAAGCGTGAGGTTGAAGATTAATATGCAGAAGTCAAAGATAATGATGAATAGCCGGGCAAGAAAACAGGAGTTCAGGAACGCCAGTCAGCCTCTAGAGTTTGTGAAGGAGTACGTCTACCTAGGTCAATTACTCACAGGGAACCCTGATCATGAGAAGGAAACTTACAGAAGAATAAAATGAGCTGGAGCGCATACGGCAAACATTGTGAACTCCTGACTGGAAGCTTGCCGTTATCATTGAAAAGGAAGGTGTACAATCAGTCCCCTTTACCGGTGCTGACATATGGGGCAGAAACTTGGAGACTGACGAATAACCTTGAGAACAAGTTAATGACTGCGCAAAGAGCAATGGAACAAAGAACGTTAGGCATAAAGTTAAGAGGCAGAAAGAGAGCGGTTTGGATCAAAGAGCAAATGGGTATAGCCGATATTCTAATTCACTTTAAGAGAAAAAAAAATGGAGCTGGGAAGGTCATGTAATGCGTAGGTTAGATAACCGGTGGGCCATTAGGGTTACAAAATGGGTGCTAAGAGAAGGGAAGCGCAGTCGAGAATGGTAGAAGACTAGGTGGGGGCGATGAAATTAGGAAATTAGTGAGCACCACTTGGAATCAGCACAGGACAAGGGTAATAGGAGATGGCAGGGAGAGGCCTTCGTCCTACAGTGGATATAAAATAGGCTGATGATGATGATGAGGTGAGCCTCAGCTAAACAAGTGGCCACGGCTGTCTGGTGTTGAGCGATCGGGCAGGGACGAGATGCTCTGCCTATGTCCATAATTATCCTGCCGACTTCATTATTGATGCCTTTTATGCACGTCCCCTACTCCTCGTATCCATCGCTCCACTCCCCTTCTTAACAATCTTTTCTGTTAGTCACTGTCGCACTCTTCAACATTCAACAGTCTGTTGAACGGCGCGGCGGCTGCTATGATTCCTATATTTCTATTTCTGCATGGATTTTCAGGCCATTCACCTACCTTCCCTCCCACCTGTTTGTTGTAACAGTTTCGTAGCTTTTCTGAGCCAACACCCCAGTCCTTGATATATTTTGCCGCGCGTAAATCGGTGTTCTGTAGGTATTTCTTTCTTGTCCTGTTCTAGAGCGAAGCTTTTTCAAGCGAAGTTTTCTTTGCCTCTTCCTTCGACTTTCCCACAGCTGCTGCAGCTCTGGCTGTCTTGCACGCCGCGTTGGGGATGGTTCAGAGCATGTATACACGTGGGAGGAGTGTGGCAGAGAGGCAAGGAGACACGAGAAGCTAGTTTGGACATTTGCATCACGTCGAATGTGCACAATGCCCTCTGGAGTTCCCTGGGTGTCGATCACCACATTAGCCTCTTGACAGCTGTAATTATCTGTGACCCCCCGAAAAAGCACTGCAGAAATTGCAGCGCTTACCACTATACTATACTCAAGTCCAGATGGAAGTTAGATAGATTGGTCGAGAGGAGGCAAGGAATGTCATGAAACGAGTGAATAACAATTTGCCACTCTTCGCTCGCCGTTGCCATACAAGGGCGGTTAGGGAAAAGGTGACGTGAGAAGGCACGGAAATGCTATTACTATAGACACGACAGGCGGTTGCGGGCAAACCAAATAAACGTAAGTTCAAGAAACGGTGACATGACAACCCCCCTTCTCCATTCGGACCACCACTAGCCCTTGCCTTGCTTTCACATTCAAGCTTTTCCTTTCATTAATGTGGCTTTTTCGGAGCCCACCTCCTGAAACTTTCTCCTGAAACTCCTGAAAAGAAAAGGGGGGGGGGCGGTTCGACCACCACCTCCCCTGGCTACGCCAATGGCGCACCCAATCAATCAGTACTTCAACATTACATGCAGTTTAGTTTTGCTTAGAGTCAACGCAAAATTGTTTGTTGTTGCCAAAGCAGCTCTCTGTTATATGCAAATTATGATATATTGTGTTAGTATAGGTTAATATAGTAGTGTCGTTGGCTATACTCGCAGAAAACTTTCAATGGATATGAAGGGAAAGTTGCAGAGGCAAAGCGCGCAGAAGTGAGAGCACTCCTGAAAAGTGTCCCGCATTTCAATTCCCGGTAGTTTGGGCTGGGGAACACAAAACAAACACATTACAGTGAAAGCTCGTTAATTCGAACTTCAATAATTCGAATTTATGGATAATTTGAACTGTACGATTTGGTCCGGCCAAGCTCCACAGAAGTCTATGTATAAAAAAGTCCGTTAATTCGAACGCGAGAAGGTTCCCTCACGGATAATTCGAACTACGCTCGCCTGACACACGGCCAGAGAAGCGCGCCTACTGCCTACACACAAGGCTGTATTGCCTCCGAAACGGAGAGAACGGCGAGAGAAGGCAAAATCGGAAAAAAAATCTAACCGACGCGGGGTCAGCCAGAAGGCAGCGGCGGCTGCCGCCTCTCCGTTCTACGTAACCTCCGAGAATTCTTGCCCGTTGCGAATGTCGGAGGCTTTGCAAATCTCGTACAGCTGCTAATGCTGTGTGGAGATGGCACGGCAAGCTCCAAAACACAGCGAATCAAGTACGTCGCAGCTGCGCTTGCAATCAAGAACCAACGAATGAGGGCCTTCGCCACCTTCACATGTTCAGCGTCTTTGTCTCGGCAGTCTTCATCGGTTGTGCACCTCTGTTTTCAGCTTAGGAGGTACCGGCCGTCGCGATTCATTGTGATGGTGTTAAGCCTCGGCTAACGTTCGTTTCGGTGGACATCGGTGGTGTGGCACAGTCGGACCCAGAGCTTCGACTTGAAGATGGCGTGTGCCGCGGGCACACGCCATCACTTTCTGACACGCCAAATTTCTGACATGCCCTACTGCTTCCAAATCGCAGTGTACGGTTGCCCTCCTTCACTTTCGTTAGTTCGAACTTTCGTTAATTCGAACTGAAGCGGCTTCCCCTTGCGGTTCGAATTAACGAGCTTTTACTGTATTAGCAAAGATTAAATAAGACAGAGCACACCACTGAGTGAAAAGGTTTGCTTATTTCTTGGCTTTTCCCTTCCACATCTGGGGAAGTGCGAAACTGTTGCACGTGGAAGCTGCATGGTTTGAGCGTCTGTTCCAAGCAACCAAAAGCACTGTCAAATGCTGCCGAACTACTTGGTGCGGTAACACATGTGTAGCAGCCATGCTCCCGTAGCCTGCCCTTCATAGCCGCGGAATGTTGTCCGCGAGTATAGTTTCATTTCACTTAATGAGTCACATTAATTATGTGTATTCAATTTGTAATGTCTTCGGCTAAGTCAATTTGTTCAATAAGTTACAGCCTGACCAAAGTACGAAGCTTTATGTATGCCTGTTGTGCTTTTGGTGTACATTCAGTGCGCCAAAAGAAAAATATAACACAGACAAGTTTCTCTGAGTTCATTATAGCTGCCTTGAATATTCTGATGGTGTGCATTACTGTTATGATGGATTTTATTGTTTCTTTCATTAATAAGTATCACTTTTAGCATTTAGCCCTTTGTAAAAATGTCTGTGGTAACAGCACTTACACTGAAATATCTACATGCCTAGTACAACAGCATAGAAATAATTATGGTACATACTATTCCTTACTATGTAGTACTATGTAATGTTCTGCATTGTCTACTCACTTTGTTGCGGTTTTGTCAACCAAAGCAGCCCTGTTCTGCCTTCACTGGTCTGGTATGTGAGGGGAATTTTCCAAATGTACCTGAAATTTTAATATATGTGAAGATTAACATCAGAAGTATCATTTCACGAAACGTTATTCAGACTTTTAAACAGAAAATAAAGGATGAAGTTGAATCAGGTTAGACCAGCAAATCATTCTTTTGAAATTCCATTTTCATACATTTGCAGACAAAGGTTATTACATTAGACAAAATGAAGAGCAAGCTTCGCTTTCTTAAATTTTGCCCCAAATCCTCAGCACCAGTGTGTCAGAGTAAATCTCATAGATTTCAAAGTATTCTCCTGTATTTGGCCAATTTTTGGTACGGGAACAGTTCTCAAAATTAAAAAGGTTGAGGCTCTTGTTCCTTTAGGATACAACAGAGCCCTCCTTTACTGACAAACAATTGACTAGACCTGAGTGGATGTCAGAATACATGAAATCATGGCGAGTTGATTCAGAAACTTCAAAGCAGCTTGGCCACCCATTTTCTGTCTTTGTACCTTTTCTGGCTTACCATGCCTGCTCTCACAGTAACAGTTGCATTTTTGCTATTGCAGAAAGTTCATTTGCTATAGTACAGCTCAACTTATTATTATTCACCTTTAGTGTCCTTTTAAGTAAAACTAATCAGGACCCCCTCCTTTGTTTTTTTGTTTATTTTTGTTTTTGTTTGCTTGATATTGGCTTTATCAAGTAATTGAGACTTCACTTACTTAAATGGTGTTGGCTTGCGGTTCATGGCAGTGTCCGGATCTATCAAAAATTGTGACTGTCTCACACTGAAACTGTGTCCATTTCTTTCCACAGAAACAAGAGGAAATCCCATTTGCTTGGTCCAGCTTTCCATGATACTAGTTATGCTCAAGCCCTAAATAACAAGTGAGCCATGAGTAAATGAAAACAAAAACTGAAACGTGACAATATGAACTGCTCTTTGAGATGAAAGCGAAATCTTTAGGTCTTGTTCAATCATCTGAATCCATTCTCATCACACAAAGAGTTAAAGGAAAATTTGCAAAGCAATGTCATCACTTGTAAAACATGCACATTATGAAACAAGCGATGATTTAATGCAATTTCCTGCTTCTTGTTTTTTTTTCAACAAATAATTGTGATCTTCCTTGTTCTCTTTTGCGCCACCTTTGATACTTAACTACTTTTATACAAGAAGCAAAATTTATTATTGCTTGCACTAATGATATACATATATAGTAAACATAATCACTTACACTAGATGATGATGCCTCAAGTTCATCCCAGAGGTCAAATGTGATAGTATTTGCAAACTTGTGCTTTTTCAGATATTTCTGGAGACAGAAGGCAAAAAATTAGCTTACTGTTCAGCATGACATACAGGTAGGTACAGAGGAGCCTAGAAGCAAAGGAAGGTTGCAACTTACAGCAATGCCATACCGAAAGTCATCTTTTGACATGAAGTCTTCTAACATGCGAAGGACTGATGAGCCCTGTAATGTACAATTTGATTATTATAAACATTGCCTTCGCAGTGCAGCACTTGGACTTTCTTTCGTGCACTCGGCATGCATAATAGAATGTAGACAGGAAAAATAACGTTCCAAATTTGTTTAGAACTTTCCACGTTCTTAATTGCTTAGAATGTGTCTCCCATAATCGCTGCTATAGATTTTACTTGCTGAAGCTTTTATAATTAATATTAGAACAAATATTTTGCTGAATATAATTGTAATAATGAATTGTCTCACCTTCGCATACGATATCACATCAAAGAGTGATGATATTTCGCTTGGGTTATTAACATGTTGTATAATTGGGTGGGAAGATATCACAGAATCTGCTTCAAGAACACCAGCTAAAACATTTGTAAACAAAGCATCCTGGAATGAAGCAAAACAGTAAGGACAAACAAGATATTTAGACGTGAGCAAGTAATAAAATAAACGAAAATGCTATTTTGTACTTTCATGTTTGCCAAAAGAAGTGTGGCATGGCATGTATGTGAAAATATTGAGGAAAATTAAGTATATCATCGTTCTCCTTATCCAGGCCCAAACACCAGATTTTGGCTCAAAGCATGATTTGCAAGTCGCTATACAATGAAGTTACATGGGACTCAGAAGTCTTCAGGCTTAGTCACTGATTTGTTGCCACTGCACTTCAGTTTACTTTGATGGTACGTACAAGAAAGAAATGGGTAACACAAAAACAAAAATTGCACCGTAATTTGTTTGCACGGTAATTTTGTTTAGAGTGCAGATAAAGAAAATAAAGCCGAAAAAGAAAAAGAAGCCTGCCTGCTGCTACAAACATTAGGCATGTTTTATGTTTTGTCTATGGTTTGATAGTTGGCCCTATTGGATGTACGATATGGGGAGCATGTGGTACGACGATGCACTGCCACGCAGGGAGCGAAGATTACTATCATGAATGTTGTGGCAGCGGAAGTAGAGCGAAACACTGCGCTGGCTTATGTTGTAGCTTTGTAATGTCATGTATGAAATTTTGTGTTGTTGGTTGCCCAATGAAGTATTTTTAATGAGCACTTGTCCTACGTACCCTCCTTTGTGAATGTGTCCTCTCTGCGCTACCTTCAATTCCAAGTAAGTATTTTAACAGTCCATTAGGAATAACATGTTTTCATTTCTCCATGCAGCTGTACCTCCATGGTGAGCTGTATTGCAAACTGGCAGTTTTCCCTGTGTGTACTACAGTAGTACATGTTTTCTGACATCATAGAGCCTGCTTATGCACACTTATAACGTCATCAAAACTTGCCTTAATGCATTTAGGATAATTTGCGTCCCGTTCATTTTTTTTCGACTGTGCTACTGCCTTCTGGCTCTCTGCATAACTGATTATTTGCTCGACCTTCACCATGCTTACTTCAGCACATGCTGTTTACGTTTATAGTGCTTGCTAGTTTCTAACAGCTCAAAGTATCACCATGAAATGTTGAGGAGCTAGGGAACGCCTGTGGTGCATAACCACAGTAGGGGATTCGCCATGAATTGGGAGGTTAAGAGAAACGAACAAGACAAGGTGAACTAACAATTTCGAAGTTGTCACAGATAAATATTCTAGGGTGCAGGAAAAAATAAAAATATAAGCAATATCAATTAAAAATGCTAAATAAAGAAAAAGAGAAATAAAAAAAACAATCTATCAATGTACTTGCCTGATGTACACTATGAATGAAAAAAAAATTGAGCAGCATTTCGAGTTGGGCTTGGTGGTTGTTCATCGTTACAGGGGAACAGCACAAGAACAGGATGAAGATGAAGTGAGGCACAAATACACACAAAGAGTTGCGTTTTCCTTCTTTGTGCCTCACTTTGTATTTGCCATATTCCTGTGTTGTTCTACTGCAACAATGAGAAAGAAAGCTATCCTGAGTGGGTTAATGTAAGGGTTAAATGCAACGCAGGAAGTTTAGAGAATCTGTACGCATTTATTTAACATTCCTATGTTTTCAAGTGTAACCAGGCGCTGTGATTTAAATTTTGATATGAACTGGCATTTCTGTGCTTGCCCACAAGGTAATGTGTGCAGCATAAAAGTTCATAGGAGTGGCAGAACTGTGTATTAGGCACAACAAGTGTGGACTAGTTTATGCGTGCACATGTATATGGAAATCGGTTTAGCTTATGGTTTCATGGATCCAAGCTGCATCTAGAAACCAACACTCTTCTGAGTCCACCTTGAAGTAGATGGAAAGGGGTGCTTAGAAATCAGTATCGTTAGTGTACACTTCTATGTCGACATTTGTGTGCTGCAGCCACTTTCCATTCCATATGCTCGAATGACAACGCTTGCATTCTTCTTGCACATTGAAAACTTGCCCAATTTGTCGGAGTTTTAGCACTTTATGTCAACATTTGAGCTCCTGGAGAACTCTCCGATGAACACATGCTGAAATCTGGATTTTTTGACAAAACTGAATGCACATTCATGCAGGTGAACACATAGCAATGTAGTGTCAGGCTGGCTTGGAACGGCTGCATAATAAATAATGCCAGTACATTGATGGCGGCACTGTTGCTGTGGCTCTATGCCTGTTTTAGGTGTCACACACTTCCTATAGGAAAATGTACAGAATGTTGCTGCAAAGAATGTGATAACATTATCTCAGAATGCTTCCCAGCTACTGTACTAATGTATGCTGATTCAGAATTTAGTGTGTTCAGTGCATGCTTATAAAGGTTAATAAAAGACCAACTCACAGGTTCCCACTCAGGACTAGCATAAGCCATGCCTTTGTATTGGATGTAGCTGGCAAAGCCTTCATTGAGCCAAAGGTCATCCCACCATTCCATTGTAACCAGATTTCCAAACCACTGCAAGTTTGAGTAAAAATATGTGATATACAACCCAAATTCAGGGCATTAAAAGTTGCAGCTAATAGTGATGGCCCTACCAATAAATATCACAATGCTTTACCGAATGACACAATATTAACCATACATCTCATCTGCAAATACGTAAATTTGGCTTCTGTTAACCTGACATTAGTGCATTCAACCATGCTGCAAAGTCCCAATAGGAGCACAGAATATTTTTTGGTGGAAAAACTTTATTATTTTAACATCAATGTAATAAAAATTGAACAATTTTAGCTAAAGGTAATCACTGATGGGCACACTATGCGTGCCTACAATCAAGCTAACAGTACTAACGATGTTTTCAATACTGGAGAGCATGCATGCCAAATGCAAGGTCCATGAAGATGTAAAACAACAACACAAGTAAAGTATGGTAACTCAAGATGACAACACTGGGGGGTAGGGTTGAGAGCAGATTCTTGATAATAACATATGCATGGAGGCACAGGAAACTCTAAATCACGACGAGGAACAGCATGATAAAAAGAAATATGGGCTTTGTAAGGCTTTTACGGCAAACTATTATTTCAGATTTCTCTTACATATTTCACTGATTCTAGTCGTTGACAGCTTCTGTACAATTATGGCAGACTAAGCTGCACTCGGGCAGGAATTGTCTCCCATGTACAAGAATATTTAGACAACACTTAGCAATATATGTTGGCGCTCACAGATTGTCTGCCCAGTGCCAAGTTTCAAGTGCAAATACTAAAGCTATTATCACAGGATATCCCAGCAGTATGAAAGTTTATCTCATTTCTTTGCAATGTTAGATTAATGGAAGTCGAATGTACTGAGGATCAGAGACATTCAATGTAGTATAATATACTACATGATAATATAGATGCTTCTCATTCAGGTGTTTCCTTTCACTGTACAGTGTTATAGGAACCTTGTGCAAACAACGTATCAAGTATGTTCAATGTGCCAAATTTATGGAACTGCTTCAGAGGAGAAATAGCTTGACCCTGTCTTTACCCAATGTCTTCACCCTACTTTTATTAGCATGCAGAGTTATAGTGTGCAATTTACTTTGCTGCAATATTTAGTTCAACTAGTCAAAGGCACCTCTAAAGTAGTGTGTCCTTGTCTTTGCATGCCAGATATCCAATAATTTCATTCAATGTAAGCAATATAAATAAATAAATGTATTGATATTTACATGTTACCATATTTTTATATGTAGAAAGCAAAAATATTTGTAATACTGTACTAATCTTACATTCTTTTTTTTCACAGCATAACATCTTAGTTTAGCTTAATCGGACTGCAGAGTATACACTCTAGCTTAAGTTAGACATCACACTTGCAATCTTGATTTGATTTGACTACTAAGAGCAAATCAACATTGCTGAAAACATTTATCAAGTAATAAGCAAGAAGCTCTTTTGCTTTCAGTTATCTATGTTATGCAAAAATACATCCTTGCATGAAAAAAGAATGCTGGCCATGAAAGTGCCATTTCTTTATGAAACCAACATTAAAGAAATGCTGGCAGGCACAGAGGCAATAACTTCTTGCATTTAGATTACTGTAAATACATTTTCTAAAGAAAAGCAAAGTGTAATAGGCACACATGAAAGTAAAATGATATACTTTTTATTGAAATATCATTTTATTTGAATGCTTTTGTTATCTAGGTGCAGAGTACTTTTGTCAATATCCCACTTACACAGTAATTTGATGTCTCACCCTCACAATACTTTTGTCAACATCTTACTTGTTACCTCACAAATGACACTGCTACACTAATAAGGATCTGCAGTATATGTATTGCAGTGGCTATAAGTAGCACTGGGAATAATTAATCAGGACAATGGAAGCCACATTTGGCATAGAAAGACAGATGAGGAGCCATTTCATAATATTATCCAAAGTAAACTATTTTAATGATAATAAATGCTTTCGTCAAATGTTGTTCAAACAGTTATGTTGAGTGAAAATTCTTGTAAAAACGATGGAACAATTTGAAAGCCATGATTTCAATCCAGGTTTTTCATAATTTTTCTTTTACTGCAGGGCAGCAGTGAATGGCCTGATAATTGTGTTTACAGCTTTCACTTACTAGCCCTTGACACATAAAGTACACCCTCCTTATAATGACGTTGCTTTACTCAAATTACCGCTTAATTCAGTGTTTGTGGTTTTCACTGCAGTGAACATTTGGGGCCAAGTTATCCAAAAAGGAGTGTCATTAAACTTTGCTTATTAATTTACGGTGTAAGTGGTGGTTTGCATTTATTCTTATCAATTTGCACAGACAAAAAGTGTTGTGGAGGTCATTCCACCAAGAGGCAACAGCTCCTTGGGAATATGACTGTATTGTGCGATAACGAAAAAGTGAGGCAGCTGCTCATACGTACCAATAGAATTTACCATTATCACTAATAATTTCTGTGCATATACTGCTCTCAGTGCCCTATGTTCCTTTGCAGGAATAAAATAATGCCAGAATGTGAAAACAAAGACGACCAAATTCATAGCTGTAATGAGCTGTACGAGCATGTGCATTTGAATGTTGTAAGTTGGGCTAGTTGGTTGCCGGCATTACGTAACATGGTTAGGAAGATAAAGATATAAACATAAGCTGCAAAAACCAGTGCTGGAAACATGGCTGCACAAGAAACATGGAAGCACAAACTGCACAGGACCAATGCCTGTCCTGTGCAGCTAGTGTTTATGTCTGTCTTAGTGCTGTAACTATGTTTCATGTGCATCAGGTTGTCAGCAAAATCCTTGTGGAAGATTTCAAGTCCTATGTGCTTGCCAAGGTGGACGTTGAATGAAGAAACTCTTAACTTTGTGCCGGGTGGCAAAGAAGACGTTGCTAATGAAGAACCTCCCAAACTACCCTCGGCATTGCAGACACGAACCATACCCCATTTGCTTCGAAACAAAGTAAAGTGCAGTGGCAGTGAGGAGAGCTTTATCCTGTGCACAGAACCAACCGCCAGATGCTACTTGCACCTTTCTTTGCTCCAGTATGATATGCTGTCATGTTGGAACTGTCAAGTGTTTTGTAACGGCACTGCCTTCAGTTGCAGTGGCACTGATAAATACGAGGACAACCACATGAGCATGAGCAAAGGAACATCTGAGAACACTGCCAAGCACAGCTGCATGCTGGGGTTGTTCTGCTACCACGTCTCCTCAGAACAAAACGTGGCTGCAGTCACCTAGTCAGTAACTTCCTCAGCTTTATATACAGTTTGCAAGCCTCCACATTGTTGCACTGCATTTACTTCATTATGGCTATTTTAAGGCACCTCAGCCTTTTCCAAAATCCCTCTTACAACAAAGTTTCCTTTTCTGCCTGAAGGCCTTTGCTACAATGAGGGTTTACTGCATGTGCATTTGTATTTTCACAATATAAAAGTGACACGTGTGCAAAAGAAACACAACCAGGAAGCTGTGGGTAGGCTTCCTTAACTCTAGCATGCAGAGTAAAAGAATCAGGTGCTATATGTCATCAACACTGCCTGGGGTTGACACATGCATTTATGTATTTGCATTAAGGATCAGTGAGCTGTGCAAAATTTTGAAAAATTGCAAAAATTACTGAACTTGCCTGTGTGCTTTGTTTTGTACAAGCAAAAGTAAAAAAGAAAGAAATAGCTTTGATATTATAGCAAAGAACACCTTTGCATGAAGACAACAGATTACATGAAACATTTTGAAATTTAGTCACTGGGAAAAGCTTACCATGTGGGCGATTTCATGTGCAATGATACGACATATTGTCATTAGGTCAGAGGTCGATGATGTTGCTGGGTCATAGAGAAGCCGAGCCTCTCGAAATGTGATTAATCCCCAGTTTTCCATTGCTCCAGATGAAAAGTCGGGAATGGCAATTAAATCTGTCAAAGGATAGAGACATATTTCACAATGGCAAATATAAAATGCTGAATGCAGCTAACACTAAAGATACCTGAAGCCCCCAATTCGGATTTGCTTACATCACAAGCCTCTTTTTGGTTTGGTTTATTTATTTTCTTGGCCAATGAACTTTAACAGTACTGCCTTCCATTCTGTTATGTCCAGGGAGAGCTTCTGTGCATATTGTGTGGGGGCAGAGAATTGTGGCAATATAACTGAAACAGCTAAAATTTGGCACACAACTGCTACAATGTAATGAGCAAGCATCTGTTATAGATTAAAGGGGCCTTGCAACATCTTTTATAAAAGGTGCAAAATGTGCCCAGTATTGAAGGGCATAGCCTCCCGAATCTGTCCCACAAAATGCCCATTTTATTAATGGAGGTATTGGCAATCAAGTGCTGCTGTTTTGTGCTCTCGTGGCTTTCCCCTCTTTTTTATCATTGCTATTGCTCGTACAGCTGTGAGCTGTGGCCACACAGGGGAACAGTGCCCACCGTGTTCCACCTGTTACAGTTCCAAACTTTTGTATTCACACGACTTCAAAATTATTT
This sequence comes from Dermacentor albipictus, assembly GCF_038994185.2. Taxonomy (NCBI): domain Eukaryota; kingdom Metazoa; phylum Arthropoda; class Arachnida; order Ixodida; family Ixodidae; genus Dermacentor; species Dermacentor albipictus. The sequence goes on from NC_091821.1 coordinate 87,708,747, forward strand.
GAAGCGGCCCTCCCTCGTGCTGCCTTTTTCTGATCAGTGCAATGGTATGATTTACAGCCACCAGACAGCAGCACAGCCCTATCAGTGATGAAACTTTTCCGCTTTCGCTTTTGCCAAAGACAGTGCTTAGTTGTGCCATTTAAACAAACCTGACGAGTAGCCATCACATTTACTCATGTGTACGAGTAAGTTAAGAAAGTGGTGCAGATATTAAAAAGTTTCAGGAAAGGCTGAAAGCCTTTATAACAAAATTACGGGCAGGCTCTCTAGCTACATATAGGAATAACATTGATAAATTCAATTCAAACTACTTTTAGTCATTTTCCACATTATTTCTTGACATTTAAAGCAGCACAAAGTTCTAAAGTAAACCATTACTATTGTTTTTTTTCCTGTGTGTCTAAGGTTTAAGACGTTTGTTCTAACGCAGAAGACTCATTCGATGTTCATGATTACGTTGCGCTGAGTTTTAAACTGGTGAAAAGATGACGAACAATGGAAGAAGGGCGAGGACGGACGAAGCTCAAGCTACTAAGCCTTTATTTTTGTTATAGAGCACATTATTATACAAAGTTACTGCGTACACAAAGAGCTGGTAGTTCGCACTTCGTCTGTCCACATCCTTCTTCCTGTCTTCGTCATGTTTTTGACAGTGTAAAACTCGGCCCAACGTAATCACGAGCGTGCACCAACTAGCCTCTTTCATCGCTTTACTCATTCAATGGCTTCAACGACGCAAAGGAAGACAGCTTGAGTTGCAAGCAATATTGATGTATCTTTCTATGAAGCTTTGAAGCGTTCACTGGCAGTAATTTTGTTCCTTTAGGCACATTGGGGTACTACTTGGATAGTGAGCAATTTTTAGCTTATTCCAACTGGTTGTAGTGCTTAGTTCAGTTCTGACCGAACAAGCACTCATCTTGCAATAATATAGTATCAGCTTTGAACAAGCGCCTAGCTTAGTACTTTACAGTATGATCACACAGAACTCAAGTCTTCTTGTAGGCAAGCAAGCTATACATAATGTTCATTTTCTTTCTTGAATGTTTTCTTTGAAGAGCTTTACACTAAAAGATGCAAGTGGCTTGAGTACCCAGGAATCAAAAGTAGATTCAAATTGAGTTTCTCAGCTACCCAGGGGCTTGCGTCTGCAAGCAGTGTGCGTTTTTTTTGTCTCAGTGTGTTATATACGTGCTAAAACGAGACAAGTAACTACTTGTATATCAGCTAGTAAACTCACCTAGTTTGGGCAATGGATACCTTATTCCAAAATACTCCTCGAAGTAGGTTAAAATTTTCAGTGCAGCTTGAAGTGCGTAATGAGCTTTATCAATTTCTTCTTCTCTGGCATAAACTTTCACCTGTTAAAAAAAGTACATTTTTGATTTACTACATTATGGAACATTATTACATTGCACATAGAGCCTTTGTAAAAAGTACGTGGACTACCGCAACAGCCCCTGACCGCCAGGCTGACTCAGTCTGTTTAAGGCAGTTCATATGATATGTCATGTTTAATTGCCACGGGAAACGAAGAGAACTCTCGTACTAATTATCTAGAGTCTGGAGTGTCAGGAGCGCCTGGGAATCCCACCACACAGTGGAAAGACATATTGGTAAGGCACGGAGTAGGTTGTGTACTTTTGACAAAGGCTGTACATCTGTGCCACCACAAACATATTGCAGAAGAGAGAGGTTCAGAGAATCTAGACAAACGAGCAAGAAAACAAGCATGTGCAAACGTTATTATAAATTATTCTCACAATGTATAGAGTGGCAGTAGCTGCAGAATGAAAATGGGTTGTTTTAGCTCGACAGCGTATCGAGCATGATGCTCGATACGCTGCACTGTTGTGCTGCCACTACGGACCAGCTGCAAATGTGCTGGGGTGTGGGTGGAGCCTGTCCAGGACCACTTTGCAGTAGCAGATCACACAGTGTATTGTTTAGCGCTGTGCTTTGTTCTGAAAGGACACCGACACACTACAGAATGTTATGGTGGCATGCAAATGTGGATTGCGGCATTTCGGGCAGCACATAGGGTCATAGAACCTAATGCCGCACTTTTCTTGTTGCACCAGGCATTGATAATAAGGATAATTTTCTCTCTCTCTGCTGCACTGAGTTTCGCTATCCAGCGCAAATCACATTATATTTGAAGCATGGTGCTAAAGTACGAGGTGCTTAATCAGGTCAGTGAATGTGCAAAAAAAGTGTTACTATGCTTGTGCGAATAGAGTATTTGCTACATACAAATTCATTTTAAAGCCCACAATGAAGAACACAATGTTTCTTACCTCTATGCCATTCGAGCTGTTTCCAGAAATATTATGAAAATCACAAACAATCAATGCAACTAAATAAGTTGTCATTTTTACAGTCTTTTGAAACTGTGTGACTTGCAGGCCTGTTGTTGTTATCTCTTTGCCCTGCGTGAAAAAAGAAAGAAGCTGAAGGTTGCTGGTTAGTGCATATTGATGGTGCATAAATGAGCTGAAATACTGAAACAATATTATAAGTAGTGTTGTCATGTTAGTACATCATTTCACTCCTGTGGTTCATAAGAGTTTAATGCGAAAATTTTACCTATACTTGATTATTTTGGTATTGAGTTTAATTGCACATACAACATCATTCTTGTAATATTGCAGTTCCCTTCTTACCATGACAGGCATATTGGAGAGAGCAATGTATTCAGGATCGTGGATTATCTTGATGCTAAATGTTGCTTTAAATCTTGGTTCATCAAAGCAAGGAAATGCCTTCCTAGCATCTGTGGGTTCAAATTGTGTGGTTGCAAGGTACCTGCAACAAAAATGCGCTTATGTACTAAAGACCAGCTATGACTCTCACAGCAGCAGCAAGTACAATTACAACAAAGTTCAAAAAGGCCACGCTGGCTTTGCTGGTTAACCTTGTTTCATTGGCTCCAACAGGGTAGCTGCTCAGGTAGAATCCCCGCAGGTCTCTGGACAGAACGCCTTTGAACTCGTAATGTAAGCTGTAAGTCCCAACATCAGCAATATTTCCCAACTGCATCACATAAAGCTCATTGGGTTCATGAACAAACGTGCCAGACAGAGGAACCATCATCTTTGTTGACTCATCTGTCATGAAAGCAGATGTAATGCTGAGATTCCTGGCATGTACGTGAACACTCTTGATGGGTTTGAGGAGCTCCACTTGGATGTCCACTTGGCCCTGAAATGTGTGCAAGTCCAGGAAGGGCTGGATCTGAAGGTCATAGTGGACAGGCATGACATGGGCTGGGAGCCGTAGGTTTTCCCATGGCACATATTGGTATTCTTTCACCCAGGTGAGCACTGCTGCTGCAAAGAAGTTTCGCCAGCGAATATTTGCTCTAACTGTCTCAAGCACCTGGAGGCTAGTTCTCTTTCCTTTCCCCCCTTCAGGATATTCTTCGAAAAATTGCTCCACCTGGAAAAGACATACGGCACTATGTCTAAATGTGATCAAAAGGCAGAATGGGAAGACAGCTTCTACTTGACATGGCATCTTTATGGAGGCCGAGCTTCACTATAGCCAGCACCAGCAAGCCTATATTGAGCAAAAATGGCCCTCTGTCACACATTAGTAGCTGAGCTTCTCAGGCTTAATTTTATCCTACAATATGGAAAAATTGTAAAACCTTTTGCTGGTCAGTTTTTCAAACGTACCTTCTGAAGCTGTTCCTGTGTTGTGAAATGTTTACACACAGAAAACACTACTGCTCCCAGCTGTCTTTCATCAGAGGAGTACCTGAAAAGCACATATGTAACAAGTACCTCTTAATATTTCTATTCAATGAGTTTGAAAACAAGGACACCAGCCAAAAATTCAAAATAAAGGTTGTTAGCCCTGCTGCTATTACATCCGTCATATCTGCTACCCAAAGGATGTGCGTTTATATGAAGTGCAATAATGTTCATATTATAAAATGAAACAAGCTAAATTTGCTAAAAATACAGAAGTAGCTTTCAGCAGTTTGTAAAAAAGGCATTTTACCTTGATGCAAGGAGCTCCCAATTGTTCCTTATAAAATCCCAAGCTAAGGAGAGGCCAAAGTCTCTGGTCGCAAGGTGCTCCACGAGGACAGTAAAGTCTGCTCTCTTGATGACAGAGTCATCTAGGGACAATGTCAGAAGCCTAGAATGATGGAGAAAGTAAAGCATGAGGTAATTTGATTTTTGCTGTTCTATGTGGCTAGAAAGTCTGGTGTCCTATAAATTGAACTGACACAAAAAGCGTACTCTCATACACACGAAGCCTCTTAATGCTTTGTGTTGGTCATAATTCTGCTGGCTGCTAATGTTTAGGAAGTTGGAGAAGGCATCAAAACATGAAAGGTGGCATGGCAGCTATGGAATTCAGAGTAAGCTTCTTTGGCTTAATCTGCTAGAAATTATGAACAGTAGAGATATGCAGTGATATAGAAATAATGATTGAGCACAGTAAATCCAGCTAAACTACACAAAGCAAATGTGAACAAATATGTGAACTGCTTTACTGCTCACTATCATATGTTTCAAGCAGCTACAATCAACACACATAACCTCTACATATTTTTTCACGTTTTTCTCATGGTGTATAACACAATTGATCATGGTACATCAACAAGTTAAATCCAAATGTGAATGTGAGGAAGGAATAAGAACTTTTGGGCTCTCTATTACCTTTCCAAAGCAAAGTGAGTGAATTGCTGTATGTATTACTGTAACTACTATAGCAACAGTTTTGTCCGAGCAAGATAGAAGTTCACTGGAAGGTAGAGATTTGAAGTGATCAGCAGTGTTCAAATAAAGGAAACCTCAGCATGGAACCAACATTTCAACAAGGAGACTTGTCCTGATTATGCACCATGATGAAGACAAGTCCCTTGCTAAAATGTGGCCCAGGCTGAGACTTCTCTTGTTCAGCCACAATTGATCACTACATTTTATGACATTTCTATGTACTACCGGTGCTGATGCATGAAGTCATGCAAAAAATTGCACATTTTTGTGTGAAGCTGATTTGTATTTCAGGCAACTACATCAGCGAAGGTAGCAAATACTAGTGCTCCTGAATGCCCAAATGGCACCATTGTGTGCTTAATTTTTGTACTTGTACAGAGGCATCGCAGAGGGGACTGTTTTATGTTTCATTACACTTGATTCCTACACATATGTATTAGTGTAAGTTCAGTTTGAGCCTACCAACAAGCTTGATGCAACATGTTTGGACTACTACACATGCACACAATTCAATGCCTATTGATGTGAAGAGGTCACTGGCATTACCTAGTGGTCTAAGCCCCAGTTTTCGCAGAAAATAGTTTCAGGTCCTACTAGTACTTTCAGAAGGTTTATTTATATAATAGTAGTGCAACGTCATCTGTCACATGATATGCTGTTACATTTCTCATATGACAGTATTTATGTAACACTTGCCTTTCTATATGCAGTCACAACACATTCTACATATTCCATTTTGATACTCTATGGTAGTTAGTCCCACCAGAAACTGTATTCAGAAACTGCATGTATCATGAGAACGCTCTGAACAGTGCTCACAGTATGCAAAATATAAAAGTACATATACTCGAACCTCGTTATAACAAAATTGAAGGGGGCGCCATAATTGCTTCATTATATCCATTATTTCGTTATATCTATTATTGGTATTTACTACCATATAAGCCCAATGGTGTGCACAATTGTAAACATGGAAATAAAAAGACAGCTTTGCGGTACGTGGAACAGCTACATGGCTACGCAATAAATGAAATTTGAATAAAACAAATTTTCGCCATGCGCCACACGCGACATTTTAGTATCCGACATTCGCTTTCACTTTCTACTTGGCTTGTCGCAGTCGAGCAGCACATAACACGCAACACAGCGCTCTGCTGTGTGATAAAAAAAGCCAGCGAACTTCAGTATGTGGCTGTTTGGGCTTGTTGGTGCAACATATTAGTAAACTGCAGCACATATATACACAATGACAGAAGAAACGAAACAAAAGACGAGCGCTACAAATGAATGCACTAATATTTCGCACCACTGCCCGTAGCCGCGCAGCCAGACACACGCAAAAGAGAGAGGTCAGTGGAGAAGTGCGATAGTGAGCTGCTTCTTGTGTGCAGCTACGAGCGGCGGTGATAAAGGGCAGTGTTGCTCAAAGATATATTTGATGCAGGGATGCGGGAGTTTTAACTGCCGTGGTGAACGAAGGCCGAACCCTGCAGAAAGCGACATGCTCGGCGCACAGCAGCCGGGTATATATCGGTTTTGGAGACGAATCTAGTTCGTTTTATCCACTGGCAGGATAATTTCACTTTGTCCATACAAGGTTTTCAACACATGGCTCACTATGGAGATTTCAAGGGGAATTTCATTGACTTCGTTATATCCATTATTTCGTTATATCCCCTTTTGTTATAACAAGATTCGAGTGTAATATGTGCACTAACGACATTCATGTGAGCATTCATGTTTAGAATATGCTTATTATTTAGCAAATGTGCTGGCTAGAAAGTTCTACCCCAAAAATCGAAAATAAAATACCTTTCTATGACAGTTTTATTATCAATGCTTGCTAGTCCTTTTATGAGACTTTTCCTTTCTGCTGGCAGCACTTCATTTTGGTATCTTAAGTACATGGCTTCCCATACTGTTTCATTTCCACTTGCAGTCATTCCCCAGATATACACAAGCTCCCGAAGGTTTGGTGGGATCCTAGAAAAAGGCAGCAGCAAAAAAAGTTGTACAGACACCATTCCCTCATGTAGTATATTTAAAAGCTATTGACCTGTGAATTGAGCTATGAAGTTCACCATATCTCAAACACTTGTGTACATAGAGAAAGAGAGAGACGTTTAGTGATACGCAAGTCAGAAAAGTCGGCCTGAGGTACATTCCTCTAGCCAGCTGCTCTGGACTGAGGGAAGGGGAAGGAAAAAAGAGAAACGAGCATGATGGGTGATGATGATGACACCCTTGTATACACACATTTTATAAACTTTGTTTAAGCAAAGGAATGCTAAGATTTAACACTTTGTACTGTCAGTTTAAAAAGAGCCTAAACCGCTCACATTACAAAAATATGCTCTTTACAGGTAATTTAGCACACTCCATAACTGAACATTTTCCAACAAGAACTTTTGGAATAGACGAGTAGTTGTGGAGTTACTGCATTTTGAAGCAATTCAGCATACCAGTGCACTCACTGCTGCAATGTATACCCTTATCCAGTGTACTGTGCCTTTTTTTCTGTCTATTTTATTATTTTGTCACATGCCACACATATTTGCCACTTCCAGTGACAAGTTTCGACTACTGTTCTATAAAGCTTCCTTCTACAGAGAAAACACTTCAAATAATCACCAAGTGAAAGGCATTGAGCTGAAATTTTGTGCAACATTACATGCTTCCATGGAGATGTACATGGATGCATGGTCATCACATGCACCTGCTGTGCTGTGGCTGAATTTAATCTCTATCTGGAAGACATTGGTGAGGAAGCACATTTCTTCTGGGGCAGTACAAATTCTTGCATGGAGGGACCATCTGCTAGAATTGCACCTTAGTTTTCCATGCAGGACAGCAAATGCCACTGCAATGAAGGAGATTTCATTTATCTATTCAATCAATACATTGCGATGATCAACAAATTTGCATGTAGAGGATTTTACTCTAGTGAAAATGCACCTGAAATAACTTCGCTCAGTTAAGAAGATAGGCACTTGAGCATTTAAAGTGAACACTTTCAGTTACTGTGTGGGCTTTGCACTATATGCAGCATTGCAATGTTTGGTAGATATCATTACAGCTACCATACTCTACGCACCACATTCATTCATTTAAAATGTGCACAGCTAGTCAAGGTCCCTTTACTTTAATGCAAGTTTAGTGTGTTATTTAGACATACTACTTTACATGGATGACCAAAACACATATAATAACCATTAACAATTATAGTCACGGTAATGAAATACCACCAATGCAAATATTCTTGAAGTAGTAGTAAACCATGCATCGCACTGCCTCATCCTAAAGCACTCGTGAAGATGCTTCAATATGGGCTTGTTCGCTGCAATTTGCTTGGACTCTTCACGGTGCTAGTTTGTACGAAGGCCGTTGCAAAAGTAAGTTTTGTCATTTTTTAAGAGAAGATGGTACATCAGGTGAAACAAACATTCACCATAAGAATCCATGCCCGTTGCTGGTTTAACGATAGAGGGAGCATCAGCGAAGGAAGAATGACACATGCGCAGAGCGTTGAAGAAGAGAGTAGCAGCAGATCGGTGTGCCCGTGTTTCGAGTACAAATCAGGATGGCAGACACATGCGTGCTGACAACGTGGTTGCCAATGGAAGTGTGTGCTGTTATTTGGTATGAATGGGCATGTGGGACTAGTGTGTCCGTCATCCATGAACGCCTACAGATTGTGTATGGTGAAGAGGTCACGTCAGGCATTGTATCGCACGGCACCGAGTTTTACCAGATGGGTTTCTTCAAACTGATTGCACGCTACGACAAATGTCTCAATGTCGGTGTTGACTATGTGGAAAAATAGGGCAAGGTGTGTAGTTCATGATGTCATGGTGTATTTCTTTTGCAATGAAGTTTCCGTGTGAAAATAAATGACGAAACTTGCTTTTGGAATGTCCTTCATACATAGAGCAAAAACAAAAGATGCTAGCAAAAAGATATTGAAACATGACAACGGTTCACAGGAAAATCGAGACTTGAAATGATAAACAATCATCTGCATAAGACAAGTTTCCCTTGCCCAAATGTTGGTTCCAGTGACATCTCTTGCTTAACCACTGTTGACCATAGCAAACAAGGTAAATATGTGGCTTTGATGAACGCAGGAACTGAATCTAACATTTACTCAGCAATGCTCTTCACTCAGCAATGCTCTTCACTCAGCAATGCTCTTCCACAAGAGATAGTGCAGTGCATGCACAAGCAAACATATACTGCTGTCTTCTGTGGAAACCTGTTCTTGAATAAACATTAGTTGTGAACCCAGTGTTCATACTGAGAACTTCTTTGTATAGCGAATGGGTGCTTTTGCTGGTTGCTTCTCGGTCACTGGGTTAAAAACAAAGTACGTGGCATTTGTACGTACGTAGCACCTGCAAACCAGGCCTCCAACAGCTCTCCAGCATTTCTGAGGCAAACCCTGTCCCCACTGAAGCAGGATAAGTGCAGAACCACTTCCCGTGCTCGTCTAAATAGCAAGAAAGAGAAAAAACAATAAAAAAGCAAAACAATTATTTAGCAAAATTCAACTAAGCCGTTTGGTCACCTAGTATTCTGCCTACAATAAAAAAAATTGGAACACTATGAGAATCCTTCAGGTTACAGCCTGTGATGGTGTTAAGTATCATATATTGCCTGAGAAGAAATCATAATTGTCAAAATTATAAAACTGAAAATTGATTGACATGTGAATACACAAAAAACATGCCAAGACAAATAAAAAAGAGAACAAGTTCTTGGAACTTACTTTGTCAAGTGATCGCCCCTGTCCTTCCACATGAGCTCTTCAAAAGCTTCTTCCGTTATGTATTTAACATACTCCTGTTAGGAATTTAAGCAGACAACAATGGTGTTTCAAGCAAAGCACTTGTATCACTTAAAATATTGATGTGTCACAGATGTGTATTAATGTTCAATGGTTTATGACACTAGTGTTAAACTTGCAGAGTTCTATTAGTGGTGAAAAAAGATCATCGCTGCTGCACCACAGAAATAATTCACCATAGAGGTCATTTAATGGCAGTATATTGATGTTGGTAGCAAATGCAATTTCAACAAACATGGACATGCCCACAAGTTTGGTGGCAATAACATTTGGTGACCACCGAGATAGGCTGTGTGAGATATCAGCCTTACAGTCAAGCAACATTAAGCATGTGTGCTGCATAAATGCATACACATGCCAGCATAAACACACAAAAAATGTTTATTTATCTTTTTCCTTTATTTTGGTGCAAGTGATTAACTAATTTAATATGATGTAGTTCCCCAAAACAAAGAGAGTTGAATGTTGATAATGCAACCCCTCTCCCCATTTACGTAAGGGCTCATATTTTACAATGGCCAAGCAAGGTCCTAGAAAACGCCACATCAATCTAGACGATACAGCATGAAATGTCAGAGCCTTCATACGCTCTGCAGCATATGTAGTTGGGGCTGTAGGGCTGCAGAAGGCTTCACAAATGTACTGAGGGCAAATTTCACAAAGAAATTATGAGAAAAAAAGCATGCCTGGCTGCACCTGCTTCTGTGAATTTCAGCGAATGGTATAGTACTCACCAGAAAAAGGACCTTCTCTGGATGCCCTCTAAGACACATAGCAATGTGCTGGAAGATCCTGGATGCCACCATAAGAGGTATGAAATGTCGCTCACGCCTGAGGTACTTGGTGAGATCCATCGCAGCAGAATAAGGCACCGTGCCAGCTCGTGCCAGCAGAAATGTTTCCAGAAGGAGCTCCGCCCGGTCGGAAGCAGACAACTGCTGCAAGAGTGAACAAGGAGCCAATCAACAGTTTCGCAGCAATAGTATAATTGAAGAACTACTTCCAGTTTCACTATAAAAGCTGGTAGGTCACATTCTTACTCTAACTTGTTTTATTTTGATGTGCCAATGATGTTAAATGTGAGAGGCACACAGAAATGTAAGCATTTTAGTCTATGGGATGATTGCCTTTTGTAGACATTTTGGCCAGATTATGCAGTGGCAGTGGTATAACAGCTGTACCAACCCTGGGACCCCTGGAATTCTCTTTCCCTGTGATTACTATATTGCAGAGTAAAATAAGTGAATTTTCGGTATTTTGACGTGTGGTATAATTTTGCATTTGGCTTGTAAAATTTGCAGATAATGCACATTATATAAACGAAATTGCTTATAGCCTAATGAGTCAATTTCATCTCCTGCAACATAAATTGTATATCTAGACTGGGCAAATATACTACAACCAAATCGAGAAACATTTAGGACTGATGACCCAAGCGTCTGGAGGACCCAACACAAGAAGCAGGCTACACGCGCGCATGTGCAGAACCCAAGGAAGCTTTTGGGTTAGCAGTGATGCAAGATCTAAGAAATGTAAAATAGCATGGCTATTCAAGCTGCTTTGGTTTTTGTTCTTACATAGAACAAAAACTGGTGCTGTAGCCAAGGGAGAGGACTGTGTTAACATCTCTGTGCTCACATTGGCATGTCCACTTGCACCATGCACGTAGCCAAGTGTTTGATAGACTGCAAAGCTGGCAACATGTAGCTTATTGTGGAACTTTCACTTCCCCCATTTATGAAATCGACAAACATGGCATATCAGCGTGCATCATTCGCATGGTTGGTTTAATATGGCTTGGCTTCTAATCACGAAAACAACTAATAAAATGTTAAAGATTCTTAGAAAATCTATTAACGTTCACATTTCATTTTTGTTGTTCTTGAATAAAATGTACATTTTTTTCAGTCCATATAAGCTTTCCATGATTTTATCTTCACAGAGTTTCTTGTTTACACCACGATGTGGCTCACCAAACACACTACCTAACGCTACTTGTGCTCCCCCCAATTTTACAACTCTCTTTATTCCATACAATAACCATAACAGCCAATCAAATGCAGCTTGGGGAGCCAAAGTTTAAGGTCCCTAATACTGAAGCTCTCTATTTATTGCCAAGAATATATATCCAGCTTTACATTTGTTTCTCAATGATTCACATGCATCTCTCGTCAAAGTTTCTTTCTTCCTTCTCATTACACTCTGGATTTCGGTTTATTCCTATTTTTAGTTTTATAGCATTAAAGGAACCCAAAAGAAACATTAGGACTCTCAAGCATTTGTTGAGTAGGAAATGTTTGCTTATTAGTTGAGAGATACGATGCCAACCTATTATAACATATTGAGCCGAAGGTGCAGCACTTTTGATGCCATAGATTTTATGAAACGGTCACATATTTCAGCCCTTTGTGCGCAGAAAAAACCTAGAAAGTTACCAGCTTAAGTCTTCATTTACTTTAAAATGCAGTACAATTCCTTTTTAATAATAAACAATTAACTAGACTTTGCCAGATGCTGCTAAAATATGATATTGCAGAGAGATTGCGCACAAAATCTTAGGTGATGTCCCCATGTTTCTTATGTCATTTATGGTATGCAAAGCTTGTACTTGGTAAGGAAAGCCTAAGTGCGGAAACAATATCTACTAATGCAGCTTTACTTATTATTTCTTGTTCAGCATCCCTTTAAATGATGCTGACTGTTCTGAAACGAAAGAAATGATGCAAGGCACTCACTGTTTGATTCTCCAGTAGAAGCTGAGAGAATGTCTTTAGTTCACTGTCGTCATATTTCACGAGATAGTATCCTTTGAATTCACTATTAAACTTTACCCACGAGCTGTCTTTATTGATGGGTAAGCTAATGATTTCTGCAAAGAGAGATAAGGACAGAGTTAAAACGTGACATGTTATTGCATGTATGTACCAGTTGGACATACTACAGTTGTGCTTTCAAATGTATCATGTTGGCAATTTTCCTGAGCTTACACACAAGACATCATTTTTTGCTAGTGAGGAGGCTTATTAAAGATTCTTGTACTGGAAGTCTTTCCGCTTTTCAGCCTAATGTGCCGCTCACCATGTTTGGCCATTGCAAGCCGACAAACGAGGTGCGTAAATAATGTGGTGCCGATCATGTCTGCAAAGTTATTATGCCAATGCACGCCGAGTACACAGCTGAAAATAAAACAAAAGTCCATGTGCCCTTGTTCTTAAAGGAGCCTCTTTAGCCGCAAACAGAGATAATCTCAAAAGAGCAGCACCTGCATTGAACAAATAACCAGAAGCAGTGTAAGCAACTCTGGGATTTTTGCCAAATGCAGAATATGCAGGAACTACTCTATACACACTGAAAAGAAATCGAGGTGGGGTTGTGATGCAAATGTCACATGAGCTCTTAGCTCTGGTATGGGAGAAGACAGGTGAGGATTGCCGCTTGCGGGTGCTGGTCCGAGCAATGTGAGAGAGTGCCTGCTGAGGGGAAGATAGCTCACCTCTTCATACCATGGCCTCAAAACATTTAACCGCTATTTTTGTAGTAGAACACTCCCTGGACAATGCTTTACAAACTCCAGTGTATAGCATAACCAAAATTTCTAAAAGCTCTTAACAGTATCTTCAGGCAACAAACCACCACTAGTCATAAAAGACATAATAGTAAAGCTGCAGGCATTCTTAAAATGCTCATCTCTGACAGAGGCTGTTTGGAGCAACCCTATTGCAGAAGTTTATTAAACATATAATGCACGTACGTGCATTAGATGTTTTTGGTGCGCATATTTGTGTGCCAAAAATGCATTAGGTGGCCTGAAATGTGAAGCTTCTCCACAAAATTGAGTGAGTGTAAGACTACTGTAATTTCTGTAGAGTGAAAGGAAGAAAGTTGGGAGGTAGTCTCTGATTAGATAATTGTAGCAGCTGGAGATATATGTCTGTTTTTATTTTTTCATTGTATCTTGTTCTTTCATGCACTAAAACAACACATCAATTGTACAATGGGATTTAAAAAGGGAGCAAGAAAAAAAATGGATAAAAAAACCTGCCTGGTTTCTTAGTCTTCAGCCAGTAAAGTCCTTCATTTCCTTCAGAAGTCTTATAGCTCAAAGGGATTTCCCATGTATACCTGGATATTGAATGGACAGCACAACTTAAGTGTAAAATTACATGGCAGTTACACACCTAAACACACCCACCCACACCCACATGCATGCATGGATGCACACACACACACACACACACACACACACACACACACACACACACACACACACACACACACACACACACACACACACACACACACACACACACACACACACACACACACACACACACACACACACACACACACACACACACACACACACACAATGCTTATAAAATGCTGTTTTCTCACACCTCTATAGGCGTTGTGCCATCACAATAAATAAAACATTGATTTAATCAATCGAAGCAAATGTATCAATAAGTTTTATGGAAAAAGCCATACCAACTATGCAAATGCTGCTTACACAGGCGCTTCATGCAATTTATTAGACAATTTTTGAAACAAGTAGTGTCTGCACATAAATAATTTACAAAAATTTATTGATGTACCTTTCTTAATTTCAAGGTTACAGTATAGAGTAAAATCTCAGAAAACGAATATAGCTTAAACGGAATTGCCATCTAAATGAAACAATGCTGTCTAAATTGATTGGTTTCACAGTTGGATAACGAAAAACAGTTTTTGGTAATCAGAACTAAAATTTTTGTGACTATAAATGGAACCACAGAAGCAGCTCCATTAATTTTTTAAGAGAGGGGCAGGATCTGAAATATATATGTTTCTGCAACGAATGTCTTCTATCCAGAAAGCTATATTTAAAAGGCGGCGGGAAAGAGTCAAGCAGGCACAATTTTGAAAGACTTCTAATGCATATAGCGTGTACAGAACTGGAGAGCTCTACGGCACGGCCACTTGCCTGGACCTTAAACGACCAAGATAATTACAAGCAAAATTTTAGACAAAAAAAAAATTGGACTTACGGTGCGCATTTCTATAATTTTGACTCCCCTTGCACAAATGTGCATTATTCGGGCAGTGACTAGAGCAGTAAGAGCTATGTTTTTGTTTTGATACATAGCCGGCACTACTTTGTAACTGAAACTGGTAAATCTAGTTAATCCAGTAGACATCGACCGCTTCCAAACCACGGGACAAAGTAGCCACTACATTGACTTCTTTATGCTTAATATATCTAACAGTGTTAGGAGGGAGTATGACATACAGTGCTGCACCTCTGCACATATTTCTCAGTAAACAGAACTTCTGGTAACCTGAAAATATTTTCCCAATCCCTTGAGGTCTTGTTTAACAAGATTCTACTGTACGTATGTCTACAGGATGTCCCTGCTAAATTTAGCCAGAGTAAAAAAATACGTGAATTCCATGTAGCTGGACAGAACCAAGGTAAAATTATTTGCCCTCGTTTAGATACACTCGAATGATTTTTTTATTCCGCCTAATTAAATAATTAGTTCTAAGTAATTAATCAACTTCTCAAATATTATATTCAGATAAAAAGAGTCAATGAGAAAATTGTAGAGTGCCATGAAAGACACCAGATACAGTTTTCTGTTGCTCAGTACGTGCTATATAAAAGTGTTTTTTCTAAGCATAAAAGAAGCCCGCGAATACGCGAAAAACTGCCGTGCGACTGGCAGCTTGACGCACATTGTGTGTATTTGCAGGTTTCTTTCACACTCGGAAAAACACCTAGTGGTTTTCTGACCTAACTTTTTCGAAGTTATACTGCATGCACTTTTATAATGATGCTAAGCTGAAGCTTAAGTGGTGTTTGCAAGACTATCACATCAGTGGCATAAAAAAGCGTCTCTGAGTGCCTTGTAAAGACAAACAGCTGCATTCACATTTCAGATCAAATTCAACGTAAAATAAGTTGGCCCTTACCCACTGTACTTTTTGTCTGGTAAACGATCGCTCATTTTGTAGCCCTCTTGCATAATGAAATCAGACACATTACACTCCAGCACGCATGGGGAAAACAAGAAGGTGAGTATTTTTGTGTTTACCAGCTGAGAACAGGCAAAGAGCTGTTATCACCTGCACCCCACTTCTATAATGGCTTGCTATATGCAATAAACTGACCCATAGGAGTTGTGTCTTTATGCCGATACTCTTACCCTTCAATGCGAAATTAGCATACCGAGTGTTAAATTTGATGATGAAGATTATGGAACACAAGTGCTGTAGAAGAAGCAAACGAAATAGCAGCTGCTTTAAAATATGACTGTCTGAAAGTCTTTGTTTTAATAAAGGTTCACATGAAGAAAACAGTCAGGAAAAGCTTCAATTTTGGCACCCACTGGTTGCAAGTTGTCTTTTTATCGACTTTCACTTCTCAAATTTCCTTATTATTTCAACATATCAATATCACATAACTTCCCATATGCTTTCTCTGGCTTCATAGTCTCTTTTCTTCCTATAGTTGTAAGTAACAAAAAATAGAGCCCCTCGAATCCTATTATCTTTCTGGCTTATATCAACACATAGTACTATCTTGACATGCATCTTGAAAATAAGAAATGTTAAATAAGAATTTTTTAAAATCTTGTACTTACTGGCTCCACTTGTTTGCTTTAATTGTGTCTGCCAAATTGCATATGTCACCTGTGCGAGCAGTATTTGTGTAGCTAGCCTAGCAATTTATAAAAATTATTGAGACTCTTTAACTTGGAACATGCTGTAAATATTATACAAGGATTTTTTTAGTGGTAAGAGATTTTTTTTGAAAATGATTTAACCTCTGCGAGGATGTTTCCTCCACTACTTTTTGTCCCTTCAGTGCAGTGGGCTAGACTAGATTGGCAAGAAGCCATTGCAGTTCATTAATAAAATGAAATTGATTAGTCAATGAACTTAGTGGTTTTAAGGAGCACATAGCCATGGCAGTATTGCAGTACCACAGGATGCTAGAGCTATTTACGCAATTTTAATAGAACCATCCATTGAGACGTTTGTCTACAATAATTAACCTTTTTCTCATCCATTTCTAAAGCTGGACACACAATGCGCACTAGACATGCTCCCCACATGATACTTGGCACTGTCGTGACTCAAAGCAGCTTACTGCAAATGCCTACCAAGGCATTCAATCTATCATCACATGATTTTACTGCAAGTGATGGGCCATCACTGATAGGTGCATTTTGCGAGATAAAAGGCGCACACAAACAGTATAGCCATTGACATTAATCATAACATGGGCGACACTCCTGGCACTCTTTGAATGCCATAAATCAGAATAGCAGCAGAAAAAGGTAAATATATGTCGATATCTCGCCAATGGATAACATTCTTTTTAAATTGCATCAATTGCTTAAGTATCCCATGGCACCCCATGCAATGCTGCCTTTGCAACATGAGCTTAAAAAGATAATTAACCAATTTCCATGAATTAATTAATGGACTTTGGTGGCTACAAGTCCATCTGTTGCATGCCACACTGAAGGGACAAGTAGCTAAAAAATCCCCATTGCAGCAGTTACATTTTTCTCTTAAAAAATCCGTTTCTGCTAAACAAATTGCCTGGTACAGAACACACAAATACAGTGTTTCAGCGAGCACTTTAAAATTTTTTAAAAACTTGCCTGTGGCAGATTGCACAGCTTTAGTCCATGAGCTGGTCTACTGAAAGAGGCGGACTTTACTTGCACAAAAAATTAAATCCCTAGTCGAGTAAGCAACAAAAATCACTAATTAACCGTTTCACTAATTGCCGTATGGCACATATTGCAATTTACAAATTCTAGTGGGTGAGACTGCAAGGCATATCCAATTGAAAAGAATTGCGTGGATGACACCATTTACGATATATGCGCCGTCAAACGTGAGGTAAAAATGCATTCTCATTCCATTTACTTTCTTAACACAGCGTCGTTTTATGCATTGATGCACAACAGTAACTGGAATGCCAATGCATTTCTCCGCAAAGTTCGGAAATTAATATCTTGAAACAGGTGTCATCCTGAGAATTCGTTCCAAGTGAAGCCTTGCCAACCCCCTGGCTAGAACTTATAAATTGCAATATGTGTCGTAATGTAATTAGTTTAACACATAATTAGTTATTTTTGTTCATTAGTCAATTATGAATTCAAATTTTTTGTGCAAGTAATGTGTGCCTCTTCGAAGAGACCAGCTCATGGACTAGAAAAGTGCTATCTGTCACAGGCAATTATTTAAAATTTTTGAGTGTTTGCTGAAACACCCGGTATACGCATACATACTGCAGCAAATATATTGCAAAAGCAGAAAATACAAATGATATAAAAACAAAACAAGAAACCACCGGTAAGCAACTAGCAAAGATAAAAAAATCAACAGTTCTCAAAATAACAGAACTCACCAAATGTAAGCGAATTTAGTTCATAAATTACTGCATGACTGTCAGAGCACTTTTTTCTCAGCTGCATATGATTTTTAAGCTGCACCATGCAGTTTCATGTGCCAAGTACAGTGCTCAGCAAATGAAACAAGATGCTCAAAGTACGTGGCTGCCGGAACTTCTTGTGCCACCAGTGGGGGCTCGGGACACCGATAGGATGCATTTTCGTATCAAATGAAAAGTGCTTTTGTGATGCATTGTGCCTTTGTTATTCAGTCCGACTGCATTCAGTTCGCTCAGTGATCACCCAGCACTTATCAGTGGTGCAAGGACAGACCACCTTGCGTTCCAAATATCGCATTTCAATTGCTGGGGCCCTGTACACGAAATAAGTAAAGTAAGGAAATCATATATACATCAATTTATTTATATTTTGTTCGTGTTTAATTAAGTAGCTTCAGAAAGCACTTCATGTTGCAAAGAGAGCCATAATGAACCTGTGCGAGGGCACTGATCAGGAAGTATAAACCTCTGTGATCTGCTTCCATAGTACGAGGTGTGTTCAAAAAATATCAAACCTTTGGTCAGCAGAAATGCATTTAATGACTAGGAGGCTCAAAACCATAATCCTGTTCAAGGTGTTCTCCTTGGTGATGCGCACACTTCTACCAGCCCTCCTGCCATTGTTTGAAACCCTTCTGGAACGCGTCTTTTGGAATGGTGATCAGCGGGGCCGTCGTATTCCGCATGATGTCTTCTCTTGACATAAATTTGGTTTCTTTCAGCGACATTATCAGCCTGGGAAACAAACAAAAGTCACATGGAGCCCTGCCAGGGGACTAGGGGGCCTGATGAACCACAGGAATGTCGAGTTTGGCGAAGAAAGTCTGAATCAGATGTGCAGAATGGGCGGGTGCGTTATCATGATGGAGCTGCCAAGCTTTTGCTGCCCACACATCTGGTCGCTTGCGCCGCACAGCATCTCGAAGGCGGCGAAAGACCTGGTAGTATTCCATTGTGATGGTTTGGCCTTCTGGTGCGTACTCACGATGCACCACGCCATGGGAATTGAAGAAAATGGTCAACATGACCTTGACATTGCTGCAGACCTGCCGTGCTTTATTGGCCTTGGGGATGCTGGATGTTTCCACTTTGAGGACTGCATCTTGGTTTCTGAGTCGTACCCGTAAACCCATGACTCATCGCCTGTGACCATGGTGTTCAGAAAGTTGGGATTACTGTTTACATTGTCCAGCAGGTTCCGTGTGATTTCCAAACGGAATTGCTTCTGCTACATTGTTAGTAGCTTTGGCACAAATTTCGTGGCCAATCTCCCCATGCCCAAACCCTCGGTTAAAATTTAATTTACTGATACAATGGTTACTCCTATCTCGTTCGCAAGTTCTCGGACTTTCATGCGACGGTCCTTCATGACCAAAGTATGCACTTGCTCAATGACATTCTTATTTCAGCTTGTTGAGGATCTGTCTGAACGCGATTCGCTGTCGACCGATGTCCAGGCTGTATGACTGTGTGACTGTATGACTATATGACTGAGTGGCTGTATGACTCCTTTATTTGTGAGGTGCTCCTGGCATTATCCCCGAAAGCCCATTAAATCATGTGGATAGTTTACACTTGACTATCACCAAGCTTTTGGCAATATTTGATGCAATAGTGCTGCTCAAGTTGTTCTGTCATCTTACAACTTAGAGACTGACAAGCACTCACTGCATGTCCTCACTCATAGGCTGACTTACTGCAACTGACGCTTTCTGCAGGCGGAAAAAAATCACACATGCGCACAAATGTTCCTATCATATTGCTACGGGGTCGTATTCCCACTGACGAAGAGCCGCGCAGGAAGAAGACAAAGACGACGATTTGGAAGCTAGCGCGGGCTGTTGCCTCTTGGTCAACTGCGGCGTATTGCCTTGTAAATATACTTGTAAATAGCTTTTCGTCGGTGTCTTCCTACGTAACATATTTGGTGGAGGTGCGGGGTCCGACAAGTCTGAGTCTGAGTCTGAGTCCGACAAGGTCTCCCACATCCTCAAAGGCATTGCCGATGACGCCTTCAACTTGCTCGTGTTTAACAACGTCGCGACGGTGGATGCAGTTATAAAAGAGTGCCGCCGCCTGGAATTCGCTAAAAGCCGACGTATCGACCAACAGTTTGCCCGTCTGCCCAACACCCCAGCGACATCTTCCTGTGCCGACGCTCCTCGTCCCAACAACACTGGCGATGTTACCAGGATTGTCCGGCGTGAGATCGAGGCCGCCTATCCGGCTGCGTTCGACTCCAGCCCCTCCAATGCACCTGCAGTCACTGTTTCCCTGATCCAGGCAGTTGTCCGCCAGGAGTTCGCCAACATGGGTATTCACACCATCTGCTCGGCGCATCGCCCTGATCCCCACCCGGCATCTTCGATTCCACCCCGTCCCGCACCTTCTTACCCACCACGTTTCCGCAACCCCTCTGAATGGCGCACTGCAGACGACAAGCCAATTTGTTTTCACTGCCACCGAATTGGGCACATTTCTCGGCACTGCCGCAGTCGCTGGAGTTCCCTGAACCAGTCTACATATACTGCCTACTCTCGCCCCCCAGGTGGCCTTTCTCGTCCCTATGCTGCCCGCCCAGATAATGCCGCCACCGATTCTCCTGCGCCGAACCGCCCCTATTCTCGTTCGCCTTCGCCCCAACGACGACAATCTCGCTCTCCCCAGCCCCGTCGTTCCTATTCGCCGACTCCCTTCGGACGCCGCTCCCAGCCGGAAAACTAGACGATGCAGCGCCTCGAGGTGACGCTGCATTGCTCCCTACGCCGCCAAATCCTCTCCTGACGTTGCCCACCCATCTGAACCTTCTTGACGTGCAAGTCGACGGTGTTCCTGTATCAGCTCTCATAGACACTGGGGCACATTTGTCGGTAATGAGCGCGGATCTTCGTAACCGGCTGAGGAAAATAATCACGCCCGCCACGACGCCTGTTGTCCGTGTCGCCGATGGCGGAACAGCCCCCGTTATTGGTATGTGTGCCGCCCGCGTCTCCTTCGCCGATCGCTCCACTACCGTGCTATTCACAGTCATCGCTCACTGTCCCCACGACATCATACTCGGCCTCGACTTCCTCTCCACACATTCTGCTCTCATTGATTGCTCCGCCAGTACTCTCCGCCTCGACCTGCCTGTTCTGGATCCCGCTGAAGAACACCTTCCTCGCCTCAGTTCCGTCGACTTCGTTCGCTTGCCACCTTCGGCACTGACTTACGTTGACTTCGTGTCATCCCCACCAGTGCCCGACGGTCACTACATCGCGGCTCCTATGCAAGACGTCCTCCTTACCCACGGGATCACACTACCTCATACTATTTTATCTATTACGGCGAATTGCGTCTGCCTGCCAGTGGTCAATTTTGCCTTGACGACACAAGTGCTGCCACGCGGGATGTCTCTGGCCCAACTTTGCTCATTCGAGGATCACTCTGTAGCATCGATTTCAATAGACGACAATTCAACCGATCCTCCTCTACCATCGCAGTCGGCGACTTGTACCATCGCCAACTTACAGAAAATGATTGCACCCGACATGCCGTCCGAGCACGCTCGTGCGCTCTACCGCGTTCTGATTTCCTACCAAGATATTTTTGACTTTAACGATCGTCCTTTGGCCCAAACAACAGCTGTTAAACATCGCATTAATACCGGAGATGCCCCTCCTATTCATCGCCGCCCGTATCGAGTATCACCGGCTGAGCGTCAAGTGATTCACACCGAGGTTCGCAAAATGCTTGCCAAGAACATTATTGAACCATCATGTAGTCCATGGGCGTCACCGGTTGTGCTGGTAAAAAAGAAGGATGGCTCATGGCGCTTTTGCGTGGATTATCGGCACCTTAACAGGGTTACCAAAAAGGACGTGTATCCCCTACCTCGGATTGATGACGCCCTTGACTGCCTCCACGGTGCTCGCTATTTCTCCTCTATTGACCTTCGCTCCGGCTATTGGCAGATTGCCGTGGACGATCTCGACCGCGAGAAGACTGCCTTTGTAACACCCGACGGTCTTTATCAATTCAAGGTGATGCCGTTCGGCCTATGTAACGCTCCTGCCACTTTTGAACGCATGATGGACTCCCTTCTTCACGGTTTCAAATGGTCCACGTGCCTGTGCTACTTGGACGACGTTATAGTATTCTCCCCAACATTCGCTTCGCACCTCGAGCGCCTCTCAGCAGTCCTGGACGTTTTTCGGCGAGCCGGTCTGCAACTCAACGCATCGAAGTGCCAATTCGGCCGTCGCCAGATTACCGTCCTTGGACATCTCGTTGACGCGAACGGAGTGCAACCGGACCCAGGCAAGATCCATGCTGTTACGCACTTCCCTGTTCCGAAGTGTGTCAAGGATGTGCGCAGCTTCATCGGCCTTTGCTCGTACTTCCGCCGTTTCGTCCAAAATTTCGCGGCCATAGCACGACCACTAACCGAGCTTTTGAAGAAAGACGCCCCTTTCCAGTGGGGCGATAACGAGGCCTCTGCGTTCTCGCTTCTCATCGATCTTCTCACAACGCCCCCCGTTCTGGCCCACTTCGATCCTTCTGCGCCTACCGAAGTCCGTACTGATGCCAGCGGTCACGGAATTGGCGCAGTACTGGCACAACGCCAGCGTGGCCACGACCGTGTTATCGCTTACGCCAGCAGGCTCCTCTCGCCCGCGGAGCGCAACTATTCGATCACTGAGCGTGAGTGTCTGGCCCTAGTTTGGGCGGTTGCGAAGTTCCGCCCATACTTATATGGCCGACCCTTTTCCGTTATCACAGACCATCACGCGCTTTGTTGGTTATGCTCATTGAAAGACCCTTCAGGAAGACTTGGTCGCTGGGCCTTACGCCTCCAAGAATATTCGTTCTCTGTCACCTACAAATCTGGCCGACTACACAAGGACGCTGACTGCCTGTCTCGCTACCCGGTAGACGAGCCTGACGACGCCGACAGTAGTACCGCCGACGGCATTTTCTCTGTGTCTGCCTTCGCTAACATCGCCGATGAGCAGTACCGAGACCTATCGCTGCGAGTACTCATCGAGCGTCTGCGCTCTGCACCTACCGACGCATCCGTTCGCCGATATGTCCTCCAGGGCGGCATTCTGTACCGAAGGAGCTTCCTCCCTGACGGCCCTGATCTTCTTGTCGTGCCACAACATCTACGACAGACTGTGCTCTTTCAGATGCATGACGCACCCACTGCAGGACATCTTGGCGTAACCCGCACGTACGACCGCGTCCGCCTTCGCTTCTATTGGCCTGGTCTTGCTCGCTCCGTCCGACGCTATGTTGCTGCCTGTGATCCCTGCCAGCGTCGGAAAACGCCTCAGGTGCTACCTTCCGGTCATCTCCAGCCGATCGCCGTCCCTGTGGAACCGTTTTTTCGTGTTGGATTAGACCTCCTCGGTCCCTTTCCCACGTCATCCTCTGAGAACAAATGGGTAGCCGTCGCAACTGATTACGCCACCCGATACGCTATCACGCGGGCTCTACCTACCAGTTGCGCCACTGACGTCGCGGACTTTCTCTTGCGTGACATTATCTTAGTGCATGGCGCCCCGCGACAGCTGCTTACTGACCGTGGTCGTAACTTCCTCTCGAAAGTTATCGCCGACATTGTGCGTTCCTGCTCTATTCAACACAAGCTGACTACCTCATACCATCCTCAAACCAATGGCCTGACTGAGCGCTTAAACCGTACCCTTACCGACATGCTGTCCAAGTACGTTTCGAAGGACCACCACGACTGGGACGTTGCCCTTCCTTACGTCACCTTTGCTTACAATTCTTCCCGGCACGACACCGCCGGATTTTCTCCATTTTATCTACTCTACGGTCGCGAACCGACCTTTCCCCTTGACACGGTACTTCCTCCTGCTGCGACCTCAACAACCGAGTATGCGCGCGACGCCATCGCCCTCGCCGATCATGCACGCCAGCTTGCCCGTGCTCGACTGACGGACTCGCAAACCACGCAGCAGCGTCAGTACAACGCCCGCCACCGTGACGTACAGTTTTCGCCTGGTGCACTCGTGCTCCTGTGGTCGCCCTGTCGTCACGTTGGACTTTCCGAAAAGCTCCTTTCGCGATACACAGGGCCCTACCGCGTGCTTCGCCAGGTGACGCCTGTGACTTATGAAATTGCTCCTGTGAGCTCAACCTCGTCATCTACTCTGGCGTCCAGTGATGTCGTGCACGTCAGTAGGCTCAAGAGCTACTACACTGCTTCAGAGTCCAGCCTTTAGTCGCTCCGGGACGGCGCTTTTGCCGCCGGGGGTAATGCTACGGGGTCGTATTCCCACTGACGAAGAGCCGCGCAGGAAGAAGACAAAGACGACGATTTGGAAGCTAGCGCGGGCTGTTGCCTCTTGGTCAACTGCGGCGTATTGCCTTGTAAATATACTTGTAAATAGCTTTTCGTCGGTGTCTTCCTACGTAACAATATCTCCACTGAAGGAAGCCTCCTGCACTTCATTGGTTTACGTGGGAAAGAAGAAGGTTCGATGCTTTTTGAAGACACCTTGTATGTGCCCACCTGGGATCATCTGTGCAAGGAATGCTGCCACAAAAAAACTTAGCATCTGGCCCCAAGGGCCAGCAGGAATGTTCCAGCATAGCACAGTGTGTGATTCAGCACCAAGATGCATGCTAGAGCAGGCTCTGGTGCATGCACATTTGGCTGCATGCAAGTGAACATCACTCCAACAGATGTCACATAATGCTAGACTACAATGTTATAGTATTTTAAGCCTATGGCTGCAGTTGCACTACACATTGTTAGTTCATTGTATAATCAAACAGAGAGTTTTAGCATGTTCGGCATTCCGCTAAATGCAGGTGGACTGGGTGTTTTGCCATATGGGTGGTGGTACAAAAATAAGTGGGGTGCACCGTACAGTCAACTAGCGTTTGTGCCCCCACTTCATCCGGTATACGGCCCGATTTGCCTGCGCTTAACAGAATAGCGGACATGCTAAAGGTCTCTAATACTGCTTCTAAAAGTTATTTTTCCAATCGAGAAAGGTTTTCATGGCATTGTGTTTTTGCAAATACAGTGCTATTTAATGTTCATATAATGTAAAAAGAGATTCACTGCAGATAATTTATGTTTAGCCCAGAAGAGACAAACACTCAAACGCTATTTCATTGGTTACATGAGATATTTAACTGATAACTTTACAGATGCCTCTTTGAAGCTATTCAATTGAATTTGTAGACATACAAACCTGAATGGTGAATCATTGGTGAGATTTGCTGCATCATCGGGGTTCAACAGAAACCTCTGCTGGACAACTTCATACTGGCTAAAGTTGCTATGCAGTCGTCTGACTGACACACATGGGTAGCCCATCTGTCTCGTCCAAGTGTTCATGATGGTAGTTATGTGTTGATGCTGAAAAGATAACAATTCTTCCTATATTGAATGTAACTCATACAATTTAACATAATAAAAATGCACCTGTACAAAAAAGCAATTTCGCCATGTTGTACAAGACACATGATTGGCATTATTCAAAATGAACGAACACCAGTTAAGTTTCTGTACAGTGCAAACGCTTTTCTTCTTTTTTTGAAAGTAGGTTGTTGGTATTACGGGCGGTAACAATAAGTCACTGGTACTCACTTTTGATGAAACACTTTCCAATGCTTTCCATAAATCCAGTGTTACAGCACTGCTGCGCTTTCGACCTTTTAGGTAATTCTACATATTTGAAACAAAATGAAAGATATGCATCATTACATGTACATATATTTGTGATGTCATAAACAGTAAACAATGTATTCATTAGCATGAAGATACAATGTTGATACCTGAAGTCCTCGTATGAAGTCTCCTGTCCCCATAAAGGATTCCAGCATTCTGATAACAGCTGACCCCTGAAAAATTACAATACTCCTAAATTCGTACATAACTGACTAATGACATATATAATGACTTCGTAAGTCAGTTCTGCAAAAGCCCGCAAGGTGGAGGAAAGTTCATGAAAAGGAAAAATTGTCATTCACCCGACTGTAGCACGAAGCTACAAAGCAAACCTATCGTATATGGGTTTCCCTTGTATCTTCATGCTACGGTCGGGTGTGTGAAAATATTTCCCCGTTCATCTATAGAATGGTAGAACATACCTTGCTGTAGGATATAACATCAAATATTTCCGTGATGTCGCTTGGCTGGGTGACTGGCATAACAATCGGGTGGGAACTTAAGACTGCATCTTTTTCAAGGACCCCTGATATTAGCTTCAACAGAAACTGTGTCTCCTGCATGAACGTACAAATTGTTATATGACTGTTTACTAATTCAAAATCTTGCTCTTTCTTCCTTATCGCAAAGACAGAAGTATGAAATTAAGTTTTTAATCAATACTTATCAGTTTGCATACAACACAGTGACCTTCAACTTAGCCAAATAATGAATTTGCTTAAGTGGCAGCAGAAAAGGGCTTATTTACATAATGTTTTAGTACATCATTACCATGATCAATTGTTGTGTTAGTTGGCTTTGATATAAAGTAGAACCTCATTAAAGTGAAGTTATTTGTATTGTTGCACTATATATCAGTGTCTTCACCATAAGAGTAATTCACCCTTTCATCCATTTATACTTTGAGAAGCTTGCAATAAACGATTTTATTCTTTGTTATGTAGTTTAGATGGGCCCATTATTGCAGTTATAGTTAAACTACTGAATGTGAAATTCAGTACTTTTTAAGTACCTAACTATTGATGTCTGTACATTGTTTTTAGCCTTGACACTGCTTTCTGTCTTAGCAGATACGTCTCAAGCTGTGCAAGAGATTTACTAATCTTCCCCAATCTTATGTGATCAGGTGGTCGTATCTGTGCTCAGTCAGACCATCTTCATCTCTCAACCGATATTGGGTGACAGTATATGTAGTAAAAATTTCATTGCATATGTCATCTGACAACATGATGATTGTTGGCCTTTGCTGTCACCACTACGGTATATAAAGTTTCAAGAACATTCTATATCATTTGAGTCATTGAGCATTCTTGCTGTTCCCTGCGATCCCTACCGTATTTATTAGACTCTTTCTTGTGATTTATTTGTGTTTATAGCTGTTAGTATGCAGTAAGCTTTTGTTCAGTACTAACTTATATTTCCTTGTTATACTAGTCAGCTTATGTTGTGCATTTATTGCTGTATACATTTTTACTAAAGCACTAGAGTATGTTCATCTGTCATGATTGATTGTGAAGGTGTTGCTTGCCACGATTATATATATATATATATATATATATATATATATATATATATATATATATATATATATACATATATATATATATATATATATATATACACACACACACACAACCTTTTTGTACTGCTTGTGCTTGCTACCACCCTGCCCTGGGCCTGTATGCATTATAACTTTTCTATGTATGTATGTATGTATGTATGTATGTATGTATGTATGTATGTATGTATGTATGTATGTATGTATGTATGTATGTATGTATGTATGTATGTATGTATGTATGTATGTATGTATGTATGTATGTATGTATTTCCAACTTTGATGCCATGAAGCGCTGTGGGTATGACGTGAATAAATTAAATAAATAAAAGCTACATTAAACCTTAGTACGCATGACATCGGAACGTAGCTCAAAATCTTGCATGTCTATCCCACCTTCCCATAAAGTCACATGCAGCAACATCAGGGATGAAGTCTCCAACTTTTTGGTGGCGTGCGAACATGGTCTGCTTCAAATCATTATTCCAGGAAACTGCAATTTAGAGGATGGCTCTCAGCAGGTCAACTTTTGTGAGCTTAGTAAGGTCTATGTGCACCTGGTTGAGTTGAATAGAGTGGAGTAAGTACTGCACTATCTTTAAATGGATGATTCCTTCATCAAGTGGATACAACTTTCATATCATAGGTGCAAGCAAAAACACAAATTTAATGCTCACGAATAATCTTACCAGCTAGGACAAAAATTGATGTTGCAGTTAAAATTAACAATCCATTATTTTGTTATTTTTGCTTAACTCTATCTGTTTCTTCGCCATAGTCATTTCTTTAGAAATTCTAGAGAAAACTATGCTGACATCTATGGGGAATACGTTGGGACCAGTGTTTTTGTTAATTACAGCAGCATATTCAATATATGTGGTTTCACCATAAAGAGGTTCCAAATAATTTTCAGAAAGAAACCAAACAAATTCTGGGCAGCTCAGTTAAAGTGCACATAAATTTGTTTAATGGTCTGTGTGTGTGTGTCTGACGCACCTTTTTAGTTTCTACAACAACTGGTATAGTGAATTAAGAACTATTCATTTGTTTTGTGAATTATAAAAATGCTTATTTATTTGACTTACTGCATCCCATGTAGGCTCAACGAGTTCGATTCCTTTGTGTGAGCTATAAGTCGCAAATCCTTCATTCAACCATAAATCATCCCACCATTTCATTGTGACAAGGTTTCCAAACCACTGAAAGAAACAAAAACACACTGCGCTGAGATCCATAGAATGCCCTGTGTGCTAACCGCTGCTGTCAAGACTGAAACAAAGTATAAAAAAGCTTTCCTAACAATGCATACAGAAACATTAACCATTAAGAACATTATAGCACAGCATTTATCATTGTTATCAATACACATTGCTAATACTGTAAAAATGCCTTCTGCCCTACAACCATAGTTTGTTATAAGGGATGTGTACTGTCAAGCCCTTTCGTGTAATTTAGATAAAGTCAATGGAAAATAACCATTTTTGTTATTAAACTTCTAGAGCTTTTTACTGAAAAGACTATAAATGGCGACTATGCATTCGCAGCAAATTAGTGCACTTTGTTTCCAGCTCATGCATGGTTTTTCATATGAAGGTTTTCCACTACATACGGCGACATAGGGCGACCAGACGTCCCGGTTTAGGCGAGACCCATCCTGCTTTTAACACCGTTGTCTCGCTGCCCCGTAGCTTACACGTGGGAAAGTGTTTTGTCCCACTTTGGTCTCTCTGGACCCTGAAGTGTTCCAAAATGCTTGCCTTGGTGAAGCTGAATCGGCTGTCCGCTTTCGGGTGTGGTGGTATCACTTTCAATATGACTCGAAAGGCAAGCGGCAAAGTGAAACGCTGGCAGAAGTGAGGCAGCAGCACCTAATGTCTTATAACGTTTCGAAATAGAGTATGCGTTCAAAAAGCAGACAGTTCGCTTTCTGAACCGTTATGCAATCTCTATCCTCCTAGAATGCCCCACCACTAATGACTCGTACGCAGTCTTGATCCAGTTACAATGGATTTCTCAGTGCATTGTCTGACAACTTGCAGCAAAGCATACTGACCATGCCATCCTCATGTTGTTTTGCTCTTCATGCATGCTGTATCGGAAGCACGTGGCATAATGCTAAAATGCCAATGCAAATTTACTGAAGAGCTTCGAAAATGGTTTCCTTTCATATATACAAAATGAAATAAACGTTGAATCTTCACCCCACCCCCTCCCCGTTTCACTTTGGTGTCAAAGGAATCTCGTCACATTAGGCATAGTAGCTAACATATTTACTGCAGTGTGCATCACTAGTGGGCAATGGAGGCTATCATCCTGTCCAGTAGCAAAAATGCATGTTTCCTGTTGTGTGGAAGCCATGACTGTGAAAAAATCAACACGGCTAAAAAATTTTTGTTTTACCTGATTGCAAACAGCATAAAGAATTTCTCGCAGAGAAGAAATGCAGTATCCAATTGTTAACTGTCAAAACACTGAGAAAATGAATGCTGCATGCAGGGTTGATCACAGGTGACCTACATGTCAAAAGTGACTGATTCAAAATAGTGCTGCCCCCATTATTCCAGATGACATAATCATGAAAACTTGCGCTTTCCTTAAATAATAATAATAATAATAATAATAATAATAATAATAATAATAAAGTCCTTTATTGACAGAAAGAGGACCAGAGGTTGCTGATTAGGGAGAGGAATGATGGATATGGTAAAAAGGCATCCATTAGATTGTGCATGCCAGGCCACTAGCTACACGAACGTAGGCTAGTGTGACAAGGGCTAGTGTGACAGGACATTTCTTGAATAAACACGGTTAAGACATATAAATTGCAGTGATTATGCAGAGGTGTGCAAATATGTACTAATTTTGCGACCAAATTGAATACAAATGGAAAAGCACTGCAAGTGAACCGGATTGAATACCAAATCCTTTTCAAATAGTTTTTAAATATTATTCAGATTTTTTGCCATTGATATAAAATAATGTTCACATCTCAGCTAGCAAGCTTCTGTCATTATGCCACACGCTATGAAGCATGCTTTATTCGAAGCGCAAACCGAGTGTCTGGAACAAATATACAGCACCCTTGCATATCGAGGACTCTTCAATGAATACATGGTCATTAATGATCAGAACAATGCTTAAAAAGGCAGTACTGTCGGTCAGTTAGCATCTGTGCATACTACCAGGACTAAATCGGAAATTCACCTTGCTGTGTCGGTCTTACGATTCTCTTCTGCCTATCGCCGTAGACATGAATGATACATGGTGATATGTACGAGCGCCGCGAACAATAAACTATTTTCCTTGGTTAGTTCTCGCCTGGTTCACTTCCTTCACTGCCGTCCGGCTCAGTGGCCTAGGCCACATGTGGTGACCAACACCACACACCTCACCTGTAGTGACAACAGCATTTTATTTCTAGTTAGAATGGTAACGGCAGATGGTGTCACTATTGTATTAAATGACATTATAGAATTAATTGCATTCAGAGTTAATCCAAAGAGAATGCACATGTTTAGGCAAATAAATTTTAGCAAACAGTGCCGGCAGCTGAATGCTCTGTTTGAGTGAAACTTAAGTGAATCATTGCGGTTTAGGCAAAAAAAATCGAGCTCCCTAAATGATGCTGGGTGCTCTACTGCATTTCTGTTTTATTTCAGCTATGTCCATAATGAACGTGGCTGAATTTGGACTTACATATTATATGTCACCATGGTTAGCAGACATGCGAAAAATTCAAAAGCTATTAGAAAAATATTTGAATTTGCAATAGCAACTATTTGATTTGATGACTGAATAAAATAGGACAATTTTGGATTTGTTATTCAAAAGCTTCACATACTTGCACAGCCCGAACTATAAGCATCTTACTAAGTCCACCTGCTTATAAAGAAGAATCACACCATACAAGCAAGTACCAAAGCAGTTGACTGTTAAGCATGCTTGCACGAATAAATCATCCATTGCATGGTCAAATGAGGGACGTTAGTGAGTAACCAGTTTTGAAATAAATTATTATGCTCCCTTTTCTTGGCCCTTAATACACTATTCAAGAAACCTATGGAAGGAGCATGCTTTTGCACAGGAAGGAATTGACAGATCAGCATGCGATATTCAAACGAGGTATACGCTGGTTTACCAGTACAAGCAGCTGCTAAGAGGCTTCAAAGGTGAATTTGAGAATGGCTTATAGAATGTAAAAGCAACTTCCAGACATAGGCATCAGGCTTAGGTCACTGACCTCAGCGTCATTTATATATTTCACTCAAAAGATAATTAGAAAGCTCCATGAAAGCATCATCTGCATCATGGACGACTCACATGGAAACCGTCTGCTCGAGTACACTGTGTGCAGCCTGCTTTATAAAACTCAACTTGAAGAATGCATCTCCGATAGTTAAAAAATTAGTGTGCAGAATGTTTGTTGTACTGAAACAACAGTACACATGTTCAATTTGGCACCTGGCTCAAGCTTTTCTCACATCTGACCTTGCAGTTTGTTTTATCACATTGAAATATTCTAGAGAAATCACTGCTCCCTTCCTAAAGCAATAACTTAACCTCCCAACCCTCGCTTCATGCGGTTATGCTTCACGACTGCGGCTTTTACATGCCTTGTATTATAATCAATGGTCATGACACCTGCTGTTAAAACAACCATTAAGAACATTACCCCATATCAACCCCAGTTATCCCATAACACCTTTCAAAGGCAGCACGTCTGCAATGCTCAATTAATTCTTTCCTGACACAGTCACCCTTTGGAAACACCTACCTGACAATATTGTGAAAATATTGTAAAAAGGCTTCCTGACCCCATTGAAATACAAGTTTCATGCTTCACTAACATTGATGGCTGATCTGTTATAAATAATAGTGAGAGATTACAGGTGGACGGCATTGCAACAAAGGCTATTTCACAAAACGTGATGAGTACAATTTTTGGGAAAACATTTCATAGGTTGAGGTTCTTTCAAGAGATTGCACCTGAACCTTTAATGGCCACCATCAACATCCCCTAAACCAATTTCAATCTAATCGTTGAGATGGATGTTGTACCCTCAGTGTCATATCGAGAGTTGCAGGCCAGATTGTGAACCTCAAATACAATGAACTATTTGCATTTCCCCATGGTGTGACGCCTCTGATACGATTGCCTTAAAGCCATAACAATAACAAATTAAATACAGTATGCTTTAAAAGGCAAAAACCATAACTTTAGAGTGTCTATGGAGATAACACCTGTCTTTTTGGCACTACATTACTAATGGCAGCGAATTTGAGTGTGCAAGAATAACTAATTAATTCAAGTGATTTGCTAATTAGTTTCAAATTAAATAGTCTAGAGGGCATATATTGGAACTGCAGAATTGAGGTAGGCCAGTGGCCAAAGTGTGCCGACTTAGTAAGTGTCTGCACACCGGTTCTGAGATATACCTGTCTACTTGTGGAAAATGTATTGGCTTTCCAGTTAACATTTTCCCCAAAACCCTCGTTCATGTAATGTGGGATGAAGCAAAGTGAAACACCAATGTATTTTGTGACATAGAGTTTGAGGACAAACATCTTGAAACTGGTGCTAGTCTCACGATTTCTAAGTGAACATGCCTTGAGCACTGACCTGCCTAATCCTGAAGTAGCGAAATTTGCGGTAAGATAATTCCAAATTATTTAGTTTATTATTAATATTCACATATTCACTTACATCTGCCAACGCAGTGCTGAAGAAAAGGTCTAATCTGAACTGCACTGCCTCTATTTTTTCACTCAGCATATATATACGCTACCACTGTCGTGAAGCACAAAAAAGCTACAGAAATGCACTGTGCATGCCAAATTTCTGTAACTTTCTTGTGCTTCTCGATAGTGGTAGGGTACATATAGGCTGGCTGAAAGAATAAATACACATGGTTGTTAGTCAGCAGCGTGGTCCATGTCCCTCTTTTCGTCCTGTCGTTTAGTGCTGTTTTCTGCTCATAATCATGAACCAACCAGTCCAAATGCGTACTCTTCTGCAAGGCAAATACACACCGGGGCAGGGTGAGAGGGTATGGGCTAGCATGAAGACTGTGCAGAAGCTGCAGTGATGCTGCAAGATGAGTTTCATGAGTAGGTTGCTTTATGTACACTGCTCAAAAGTTGATATGCGAACAGTTTTCAAACTATCCCAGTGCATTATTTCATTTTGAGGTTCACTTGCAATTGTAACAGCAGCTTAACTGAAACTCCATATGTAAATTTGGGACTACTACATGCTTAGAAACTGGCTACAGAGTAAATACATGTCACCCCATTTCCATGTAGTTACACACAGACATTTGCTGTTCCTTGCATTTGATATTTTAGCACTGTACATCCCATGCTTCCTACACCTTTTGATGCAGTTTGTCAAAAGAAACAATGCTCATTTCCCATACTATGTCTTATAGCTGTTTTATTCTGAAATCTCTCTGAAGTGATGATGTGTCGAATTCCACTTCTGCTTTACTACTTTTGACCTACGATATCACAATTCGACCTGTATTCAACTGCACTCAATGTCAGGATGAGTACAAAATTGTTTATCCTGGTCACAAAATTTCTAGCAGTCACTAACCTAAGTGCACCGTGTGATGTAGAGGTCAACCTTGTGAGATTAGGCCCTCATAAATTTGCCCACCTTCGTATGTCACATGCTAGGCTAAGGAGCTGTAGGGGTAAGCAATCACAATGCCGTAGAGTACAAGATGTTTGCATTGATTGATGGACAATGCTCAGAAGGTTACCACCAGATAAATAAATGCGAACATCATCTCTGGCAGCTGTAATCACTCGAACATGACTGAAGCTGTTTTGTTCTTATTTTTTCAGCTTTTTAACCTGCACAGTAACATTAATTTCTTAATATTTCGTGGTTTAGAGCCCATAAGCCCAAAAATAGAGCACATGTTGCACACACATAGTAGCACATAGGTTATACTAGAATGAGAGAGTTTAAGGATACTCGAAGATGGCGTTTAAAAGATTCACTTTTAAGTCTGCCTTCAGTAATGTACCTGCACTTCAGTGTTCCCTGCTTGATTATGCTGTCAAATGCAGCAAACATATTAGGCATAAATTTCGACCAGTCATATGATCAATGTGCTGGCAAATTTTTGAACTATAATTTGCATAAATGCACACATGCACATGCACACAGACAGATATTTATTGATATTGCACAGCGTTCTGCAGTTGCATTTTTTTCTTCATTTTTGCTTAAATTTAACTGCTGATTCTTTGTGAAATTTCCTCTATTGATGCCATCCATTTATAACTTTCTCACTGTTTTTAGAAACGTAGATATGTAACTTTTAGGGGGGGGAGTTAACTCAAATATATTTTTCGCGTACTCTGCAGAATGCATTCCTGTTAAAGGGGACACGTGTAAGCGTTTTGAAATTTATATCTCTCCATTAGCTTTTCCAAAAACTAATAGAGATTTCTTTGCCCTGGGCAGACACTGTGGAACAAGATATGACCAGCATAACTTTTGCAAATGCACTCAAACAAAAATTTCTACAATAAAGTGTTTGGATTTTTTAGACCATCAAGAGTTTAGAGGGCTTGGTTCTTTGGCAGGCATTAGAAGTTCTCTAGTACAAAGGTCTGTTTTGCACTTTGCCCTTGTGGAGAGACAGCTGCCACATTTTAAGGTTCAACTCACATGCTGTATCTTGTCATCGGCATGCCTTTACTCCTATGCCACTGACACAAGCACACAGTTGTTAAGTTGTATACATAGTTACAATTGCTAAATGCGAAAGCACTAGCACATTATGAAATGCCGTACTATTTTTTTTAGTGAAAATATGCAAATAAATCTACAAACCATATGTGCCAGTTCATGAGATATAACTTCTACTGTGCTGTAGTGATCAGAGACAGATGTCGTATTTTGGTTGTAGAGCATCATGCATTCGCTGTACATGACCAGGCCCCAGTTTTCCATAGCAGCTGCTTGGGGGTCCGGAATGGCAATGCTGTCTAAAACAGAAAGCTAATCAGTTGCACTGCACACTCAATATATTGGTAAAAAGCAAATAGTGAACATGAGTTGTGTTGAACACAGCAGTTTCAAGTGAATGTGGATTCCACTACCTCTAAACTGTTTTGAAGCAAGGTAACTGGTCTGTTATGCCAAGAGTTGGGAGCAACATTGATGTCAAGCAGTGTGCTGGAATGCTTATGTGCTAGAGAAATGCAGTGCATCAAAAACAATAATTTTGATGTAATTACCTAGCTTTGGAAGGGGAAATCTTATAGCAAACTGATTTTCAAAGAGTTCCAAAACTTGAATTGTGGCGGCAAGTGCATAATTTGCATGAGGGAGCATCTCCTGGCGGGCAAAAACTCGCACCTGAAAAGATCAAAGCAAAAGTGTGTATGGCACTATATGAAAGGAAAAGTTACAAGTAAGTAGTCTAAAAAGAGTGTGTGATACGATATGCTATGCAGCACAGCTTTACCGGTGTGCCACTTGATGTGTTTCCTGATATGTAGCCAAAGTCACAGACAGCAATAGCCACAAGATAAGTTGTCATCTTGTGAGATTCTTGGAATCGTGTTGCGACTCTGGTGTCATCCAGGATGCGAATCTGTGAAGAAAGTAACTTAAATTGTTTTAACTGTCATATAAACAAAAGAGGTTGAAAAAAAGGAGTGCTATCAAAGTTGGTGCAGCATTGTTTGCACACAAAGGTTTTTCGTGATCAAGATTTATGGAAAAAGTTAACACTCCTCGTGGCTTGAATGTGAAAACCTAAATATAGAAAGGTGCAGTGCAGTAGTTATATGCACAAATATAGAGTGTAGCCCTCAGTTCCAGGATGCGGTACTAATCTGTGGTAACATTTCTTTTCTTCATGGATGTTGTGCTTCATAAACTTTCATTGTGTATCGTATCATCGAACAGCTTGTTAGCGAGCAATAGATTAATCTTCCAAAGCAAGGCAATCTTATAAAGATATAATCTGTGGCACAGTTTACAACAACAACAACAACAAGGATAATAATAATAAGCTTGCCTTGTCAACAGGCATATTAGATATAGCCTTCATTGTAGCATCGTGGATGACAGTTATAGTAAAATTTGCTTTGAATCCTGGTTCATCAAAGCAAGGAAATGCCATGCGAGCAAATGTGGGCTGAAATTGTGAAGTGATCATAAACCTGCAAGAGAAGAAAGCTCACACTTGAAGTGAAAAATACAAATATTTTAACGATACTGAACAAACATAATGTTAAAAGTATAGGTAAAAATCGTTCAAGTATGAAATAAAAAACTTGAACACTTAGCCTATGATTCAATCATTAATTGTTGTAATAAATGAAGCAAGTTAACCAAAATTTAAGAAATCTTTGACAATATATGATCCTTTACTAATATAAAGGCATATGATTTTCACAACTCTGAAATTGCTGAAAACACAAATACCCAACACAGCGGATAGCATGATGGCTGCTGCGGCAAATTAACTGGTAATTAACTATAATTTAGTAACTAGTAACTAGTAATCGTAACTCTAGTAATCTAGTAATCTAGTAACTCATAATCGGAAGATGTAGGTTTGGCACCCAAATGCGGCAAGTTATTTCTTCGTCCACTTTCATTTCTCTTTACCTTACTATATGAATATCTGAATCAAGCATAACAAATAATTTCCCCTATGTTTTCTTGGCATCAACGTCTGTTTTTTCCTATGGTTGTTTCCAGCGTGGAACTACATGAAGATGATCGTGACAACAGTTGAAGCAGTTAAAGTGTTCTAAAGTATTTTCCACATAACTGTGCAAGACTGGGCACTCTGGGCAATAAGCTTTCCAAATGCACTGTAGCTAAATAGGTACCCTATTACAATCATTTGTTGCTCCCTCTAAATAGTTAATGCAGTTAAACCTCAATATAACAAAGTTGGTAAAATCAAAAGCGTGGCAGTTTGGGCGAGTTGGTATGTCATGACTTTTTTAGGCTTGTAGCGCAGCTCAGAAATAGCAAAAAAGGAAGGAGGCAGGGGTAATGAAAGGGAACGGAAAACAGAGTGAGCGCTAACTTCCAACTGATGGAAGTTAGCGCTCACTCTGTTTTCTGTTTCCTTTCATTACCCCTACCTCCTTCCGTTTTTGCTCTTTCTGAGCTGGTAAAATCAGCACTTTACTTTGTTATATTGAAATTCATCCTTTTATGCAAACAAATACAGTCATCGACTGATTTTTCTTAGATGGAAAGGGCTGTAAATATTTCGGGATTATCGGGCAATCGAAAAAAAATCATTTTGTTGAATTTCAGAGTTAGTGACCAAACATTCGGTTTCATGCCATGCTGACGATATCTTCACATCAGTGGTACAAAGTGAAGCGTGCAAAGCTTTCGTGTCCGCTCTTCTGCCACTGCTGATAGTATCCACTACAGGGGGATGACGTTATCAGCGGACCCATCGCCACACTGTCCGACCAATGCAGCATCAAAACCCGTTGGATGCCGCAAATAAAACTTTGCTTTAAAATTTTTAAAATCAAGGCGACATGTTCCAACCCATTGTTATATGCCGTCCTGTTTGTTGTAAGTCTGCGCCATTGCGAGACAGCGCATTACACCCAAGCCCACTCGTGCAGCGTATGCACGGCCGCGCTAGAGGAGAGAAAATACATGCCCCCACACAGCTGCACATAGCTGCATTGTGCAACTGATGATGCTACAGAACATAATGAAACTGAAAATACTACAGCACTGACAGTTAAGGCGTCATAAGCTCTTATGCTGGGACTGAACTTGGAATATAACAAATCATCCAAATAGCTCATATACAAGGACTATGCCACAACGAAAAGTTAAGTTCTGTGCTTCGTTAATTGGGTAACAAAAATATAAAAACAGCTGAATAATATGACTTATTTGATGTAATGCTGTGGAAGGCAGCCAGATGGCAGTTCTTTCCTAGCCTGTTTTAACTCACTTGTTGCTTTTTGATGCTTCATCCCAGTAGCTTGTCTTGTAGATGCCACTTAGGTAGTTGAGCATGGAAGCACTGAACTCAAATTTGAGCACATAACCTCCTGGAGGGAGAATGTTCCTGGTCTGTATGACCCAGTAGTCATTCTCTATGTACAAAAAAGGCTCGTTACGCAGGGGGACTTCTTCAAAAGTTTCACGCTTGTGGCGCATAACAATTGTTCTGGTAATGTTGACATTTTTTGCATGCACCAGAAGAACACTGGTAGCCTTCACCACTGTGATCCTAGTTGTGCTGGAGCCCACTGTTACATTTTCTGTAGGAATGGGTTCGAGTGTGATGTCATAACTTGCAGGGATCACATGGCGAGGTAAACGCATGTTTTCCCAGGGTTCTGGAATGACGTTGGTGGTGAGCCATCGTGCCACACTAGGCTCGTGATGTTTGATCCATGCTATGTTGTTGCGGACATTCTCCAGGGCTTGCTCTCGGGCTCTCTTGCCTGCCCCAGCATTTGGGTTCTTGTGGAAAAAAGCCTGCATCTGTAAACAATTTTTAGCTGTCAGGTTTAATGGACATGTACGGCTATACACATTGAGTGATCTACTGACCCTGAATACTACTTTTTCGTGGCTGTTGAAACCATAAAGCACTGACTTACCTCATTGTAATCAAACTGCTTTGTGAAATAATCACATATAGTCTTCACAACATTTCCAAAGTTGCGGTCATTCAGTGAGAACCTAAACAATATTTTGAGAATTTAGGACAGAATTCAATATTATCCAACACATTAATTACAAATAAAATATCCAGATTCTTTGCACCACTTCTCCTACCTGTGAACAAGCCTGTCCCACTTGTATCGCACAAATTTCCAAACAATATCACGGCCAACTGGGTTTCCAGCAAGGAAGGAAAGCACACTAAAAAAATCTTGCCTACGCACATAGCTTTCATTCATTGCATAAGCCAGATATCTGTAAAAAACAACAAATTGTCAGTAACTGGAATAAACTGAAGTTACCAAGTGACCAACATGTATGAAGTTACAAGTGATCAAGTTATATGACCAACAACGTCTGTACATAAATAATGATTCACAAGCTGTGCGTATAATACTGGTTAGATAACATACTTCCTACACATCAAAATATTTGCAGTTAGTTTTCCTTACAGTGTCTTTCACAATATCATGCACACGCATACTGCAATTAGTAGGCAACCGGTTTTATGTCTCTGAATTATTCGAGCTCCACTGCACCAGTTTATGTGACCAAAAATTCAGATGCCGCATAATGGTTTGTTCTGTTATTCGGACAAAATTTGTGAATACCGCATCATGAATACTGCTGTTATAGACAACAGAACTCACAAAATTTTTTTGTGGTAGGGTCATTTGTTGGCTTTGCGAGTGCTGTTAAGCTGCTAAGCTGAACGATTTAATGGCAAGGTAATTTTATTTGAATCAATACTAGAGACAGTAACTGTCCATAGTCTGCTTTATTAATTAAGATCTTGAAAGTTTTCGTTAGAGGCAGCATTCGAGCTATGCTTGCTTTGAGTACCGGAATTTTTATGACAGCGAGCACGCAACAGCGACAGCGAGCAATGAAACTATCAAACTTACTGCTCTCTAACTCAGCAAGAAAAAATTATATCACAATTCAGTGAATCGCATCACATACTACGTCTAATGCGGACAAAAGTGAGATGTTACACATGAATCTAAAAACATTCGATAATATGGACATACAGCTTCTGCCGAACCCTTGTAAACAACGTAACAATTTCACATAAGATATAAATTGACAAACTGAATTTGTCCGCTTTGAATGATCTAATGGATGCCTTTTACAGAACCGCGATATCTCTTTTTTATGCAGAGCTATGAATGTGTAAACTTCGTGCTTCTATTTTTTTTTTCAATCTGTCGAATATTTGAAAATCACTTAAACAAAATTCAAACCCTAAATGGAAATTTCACTTCCAACAGTCACTAGAATTTAACTTTCTCTCTCAACTGCAACACATTTCATTAAAATCTGTCCAGGGGTTATTTCCGAAAAAACGTTGTTGCGTTTTACATGTATTTGAATAGGCTGCGTCGCAGTTGGGCTCGAGCTAAAGCTTCTTCTGAACAGATATGACATGCCAGTCCGTGGCTTGCTACTAGCAGCGAATTTGGGTATGTGAAATCCGTCCTTGCTGCTTTGTGATGGTGAATGTTTGACTATCAGTTGGAGAATGTGAAAAACATAAATGGTAAAAAAGTCAAGCAAATATTGTTGCACTTTAGTGCAAGACTGAGCAAAAAGTGTGTTATTAGTTTTCCTGCTGCTTTTGCCCTAAACTGAGATACTCAATTTCTTTGGCATTTTCCCAGCCCCCATCTAGTCTAAAAATCAGTTAGCTAATGCATATTCTTATTGGCCTCATCAAATAATTTACATATTTTTAAATCTGTCAGTTTCCATGGTTATTTAGGGTTATCCACAAATAAAGAAAATTGTTAGCAATAATGCAATAACAAGCTATTTCTTTCCCTAACAAGTCTCCCAGCAAACTTGCAAATTCTTATTTACATATAAACGCGAGAGCATTAAGGAGCCTGATCCGACGTCGGCGTCCCGCGTCAGCGTCCTGCGTCGGCGTGGGACATCGCTTCGGCAAAAGGAATTTCGAACCAAATTCTGAACCACACATACTCAACCACTTCTCTACCACCAAAGTTGCTCAGACCTTGTATTTTTGTCTTCTACATTTTATT
Organism: Dermacentor albipictus; assembly: GCF_038994185.2. NCBI lineage: Eukaryota > Metazoa > Arthropoda > Arachnida > Ixodida > Ixodidae > Dermacentor > Dermacentor albipictus. The sequence continues at coordinate 87,749,760 of NC_091821.1, forward strand.
TTGTTCAGTGTAACTGAATGTAAAAGTACCATTAACTTTCGTTATTCCTGTGGGAAATCCCATTTTCAAAAATAACAGCACATGGAATATTAACAATTGCATAGTGTGCACATTACCTGTGGATAAGTGGTGGACTCCTTACATGGGCAAGGCCATAAAGCAGGTTAATCCTTTCTTGTGCTGAGACTTCCTTGAGGTATTTTTCCCACATGAACTGCCATTCATGGTCTCCACTGCTCTGGTAAATTCCATAGCGGTAAACAATACCTCTAATATTCCTTGGCACTTCCCTTCAACAAAAGAAGATTGAGATTTCTTGCAGGTAGTGATTAAACATGCAGCCATATAATTATACTAAGTTCATATTTCCTTTCTGCCAAGTAAATATACCACAGGAATATGAAATTGCTTTCTCCACACAATGTCTAGAAGCTGCTCATATCTTGCTGCTCAGAGACAGCTCAAAAACAGGACAGTAGAAACACATAGCGGTCATTACGGACATCAACCTTTCCAACGATGTTCCTGGTGCTGTGGGTGAGAGTTGCTTTCAAAGGGGATGTTTATAACCTTTGGTGTTTTTCAATGGCCCACAAGATCATCACATTTAATAAAGCCCTCCTTTATGGTTGAACGATGATCCGGAAGGAGAAACATGAGCTGAACGTATATTTATATTATGTATGAACCATGCTTTCTTTGAAAGACTTCAAAAATTTAATGTTGTAATTAGATGATTCACTTTTGTGTATCAACAAAACTGCCAAAATCACAGCCATAAATAGTTCAGGGCTTCTCTAATCAAATTCCTGTACCTCAGTACCTGCTTCTATACCCCTAGATCTGATAGTTTTTCTACATATGTTTTATAATGCATTTATGGTTCAAAAGCAACGACAGACACACAAGCTTTTGAGAAAGTTTTCTATATGTACACAGTTTTTTCATGCTCAGAAAGAATTTGTGAGTTAACTTTCTCCTAAATGTTTCAATGCTGTCAATTGTGCCCAGTGACAGATGCAGCAGTACTGTAATATGTCTCAGTATACGAAGTGTTTTTGATATGGACACACAAAAGTAGCAATGGGTACTTACTGAACACCATCGACCCAAGCTGAGAGACGTCGTTTTGCTTCTTTGAGACACTCTTGATGCAGATTTCGGCATGCCAGGTCCAATATGACTCTTCTCAGCATACTAAAACATTGAACAACATTTATTTGAGCAATTTGCCATTAGAGATTTCTCTTTCATGCTAGGGGAGCCCTGAAAAATGTTTTCCGCATAAACAGGCTTAGTTATTTGAGAATGGTTATGAATATCTAAATCGAATATTATTCTCATATATGCAGCGTGAGCCTTAAATTTTACTCAAAGACTGCCCCTTCTCTTCCAAGTTCCGGAGAACCCTGCAGCTTTTTCATATTTATTGCTATGCACTTATAAACATGATACCCACTAGCCAGGCTTCTTTAAATGCTGTAAGTATGGAGTGCCTCTAGTAGATGTAAAACCAGAGAAATATTATTACTGCTAGCGCAGTGGTAGTGGAGTATGACACCACTACACCAATACTCTGGGCCTAGGTCCCACCAATGCAAAGTCACAGCATGATGATGGGGCAGCATATGCTGGGCATCATTTTGCATGGACACAGTGAAACAACTTTGAGTACAGTATAAATGATGAAAGATCAAGTTAATGAAGGTATGGCAAGGGCAGCATGTGATTGCAGATAACCTCACCTGTACAAGGCGCATTCATAAACATTAAGTTGGAAAATATTCAGGAGATGCCCTTTAATATACAGCACATGAAAAGAGTTGCAGGGCCTAAATAAATAAAAAAGGCCTCAATAAGGACAGCTCGAAAACGGAAATGCTTATTTTTTTGTTTTTGTTCTTGAAATCACTTTTACAACCTAATTTGTGAAATAAGAATTATAGAAACATAAGGAATATTAGTAACAGGCTGATTTCAAGAAACAAAGCCTTAAAGATAGGAAAAATAATTTCAGGTGAATTCAGCATCCCTGCTGTATCTTTAAATGATCAGCCTGGGCTATTATGGCATAAGCATTATTACAGTGTCCACATATATAATTCTCCCTTTATTGTGCCATATTGTGATTTGCCTGTTTCTGATGACTAGTGTTGTGCCATACCACGTGCCTATCATCGAGGCGACGGGAGCTGCCATACTACGTGCACCACGTGCGTATCAGAGAGGCGACGGGCGCTCCCACTTCTCCGCGAAGTATCAAGAATTCGATGAGGGGGACTTCAAGAAGCACCTAGCCATCTCGGCGACGAATCACGAATTCGACACTAGTGACGTCGGCACCTGCCAAACTGGTTCCTGCCGAAGAGGGGTCACCAAAAAGACTAAAGGGAGAACCGGCCCATTGTGAGGAGAGAGAGTCGCTTCCAGCCGCCCAGTCAGCCTGGCGCGCTCTTGCATCTACATGTACGCTATCATCTACTATCTGTAAACATTGTATAAAGTTTTTTGTATCTTCTTCGTTTGCGGAAAGAGTCCGTCTTTCGTCCTCCACCCCGAAGTCACAACACTAGATAGCGCGATAGTCACACAGTGTACAGGCCTCTTGTGTTGTGCCATGGAAGGGCAATGACAGTCAGTCTTGGAACAGTCAAGTGGCTGCAATCATTTTATTGGTGCTGTGCACACATGTTTTACAGGGCACTGCAAAGCTGATTAAAGGTAAGCATGATTAAATATTTTTTATTTGTCGCTGTAGAAGTTCTAGTGCACAGTGTCTCATTTACTGTCACTGAGCAGGAGCTAATGAATCAAGTGGTACTGGCTTCGTCTACGCTGAAGTCAGCCCAATATTTGTTATTGTATGGCTGTACGCATTCTTCGCAAGGTCAACTCTAGATGCTGAAGAATGTCTTCACTACAGTTATGGTTCCTAGAATATTGGCTAGTCTGCAGTCTGCGTCGTATGGAGCGTGCGGGACGCTTTTTGAATGAAAGCGCAGAGGGCGCTGCGAGCAGTCCTATTGTAGGGTGCCTCGATGCGCGCGCCCCCCATCAGCAGCGGAGGGGGCGCGCGCATCGAGGCACCCTATCCTACTGCTATGCACTTCACTGCCGTCTGCTTGGCTGCCTGCATGCACCGCGGCGGGTTGGCGCGGATGGGTTTACCACCTCTTTTGCTTCTTCGGTTTTTCATGATAGCCCTCAATAATGAAAGGACAGCAAAGAAAGAAAAGCTAGAACATTTGAAAATGAGTGGCGAAAAATAATTGCATTTCGGCAATTCGGGGACATCGGGGACACACGCTCAGCAGCCTTGTAATTGTGTTTTTTGTTCTTCTATATTTTCTCGTCTTATTCACGAACACCTTGCCATTTCATCGGATGTTGTGTGCTGTAATTTGTTTATATTGTTTTTTAAAGGTCCTTCATTCTTCTCTTTGCAATTCATTTTGACTATGTGCTTGATTACATATGTGATTGATTACTTGCGCGGGATTATCGCAGAGTACATGGGACGTGCTTCCACAATTTCATCTAATGTCGAAAAATATTCGGGTGCTCTCCTTGACCATGCGTGACATCAACTCTACATGTCGCGCCTTTTCCTAGCATCACATATCAACGGCGCATGCTTCACAAATGTTTTGTTTTTTCGTTTTGTTTAATTTTGCCATTTGTAATTTGATCTATTATTATGTGTTGATGTTTGTTCTCACTCTTCTTGCTCACCCTTAACTGGAAGTGTTTTCTTTTTGTCTTGTATAGGTTTTGAACAAGCTTTGATTTTATTTTTATTTTTACCCTCTACTATGTCACATCGCACACCTGTACCTCAGGTCGGTTATTAATGCGAAAGCATTTTATGGCTCATGAGGCGGAAAATCCGGCGTTGTGGGTGTTGGCGTGACCCCGACGGTCCAAAAAGTCAAGTGAGCAAATCGAGCCAGTTGATGACGTCAATTAAGGCAGAGTTAATTAAGGCAATGTTAAGGCGAAGTTAATTAAGACATGCTTAATTAATCTAGAGTTCATTACGGCACTCACACCCACGACCATTGGTGGGAGTCGGACCCTAGACCTTTGGTGGGAGTCCAGCCCACGACATTTGGTGTTAGTTAAGAAAAAAATTGAATTAAGAAGACAAAGTGCCTGAGCATCACGAGGTGGTCGCAGTGCTTTCGCATTCATCCACGTAGAGATAACTAAGTGCCCCCTTCAATTTTATTTAACTTTTAACCACTGCGGCCTTGGCTGCCAAAGAGCAGCAGTATCACATGAATAAATAAATTCAGTTCTCAATCTATTCCAGGCTGCGCAATCGGTTTGTGTTCTGAGTCGTATCCCCGCTCCACAGGCATGCTTCATACGGCTCAGCAAAAACGTCTTCGCGAACGAAAACCACTTTACACAGCTAAAACCTCTTATCACACCCGTAACAAATACTCGTATAATGCGGCATAAGAGCGCCGCGGCAAAAAAGAAAAAAGTAACGGCTAAACTATACGCCGAACGCGTGCTTCGCGAACACGCAGTCAGGCGGCCGAGCGCCGCGCCGTAGCATGAGGCACCCTGCGCTTTTGCATCGAGTGGCCGTGCAGGAGGATACATGAGGACTGCTCGCCGCTCCACCGCCACCGTCATTCGGAAACAGTCCTCGCTGCCATCGGCGGACGGCAGACTATCCAATATTCTAGGGACCGTACCAAAATTATGTATGCATAGATAGGGTTGCCAACCATCTCAAATTTATCGGGACCGTCCCAACTATTGAGTAAATGTCCCAAGTCACGACTTAATCCCGCCAGGATGGCCAAATGTTCTGTATTTTTTCCCCTTTTTACTACTTAATAACGATAAATAAACCAGGGGATGTATTCAGTAAGAGTCCACCTAGTGAACATGTCCATTTCATCTGCTGTTGAAGTTCTGATTGGCTGGGCTGGGCTGCGCATCCGCAGCAACCTGGCGCCACAGCCAATCAGCAGTTTAGCAGTAGACTTAATGGAAATGCCCAGTAGGTGGACTCTTACAAAATACCTTCGGAGGTTTTTTTATAATAATGCCTGACAGCTCGGTTGCAGATTCTTCTGTTTTCTATTCTGTTGCATTATCATAAACATAAAGGCAGTTTCATTTTTGTCATGATTCTGGGTCCTAACCATTCACAGTACCACTATCTAGCTGTGTTGATAGCTGCGTTAACTAGGCAACTACTGCACCTTTCTTGTGAAATGCGACATAACAGTAATAAAACATCTGTGCAACATTGTTGCACATAGAGACTCGTAGCTCTTGGCACTGTCAGGGTCGGTTGTTGCCATGCAGCAGCACCGCCCCGCCCCCCCTCTTTCGTTCCGACTTCGGCCACTTGAGAGTTGGCAAACCTAAATATGTTTAGTATATAGTCGACTTTAATTCAACCCTGACGGGCCGACGAGTGATCGATTCATCAGGCGGGTGGAATTAAACAGGCAGAAATAAAAACACTGAAACACACTGCCCATTCCTCTGGCAGTATTTCCATGATTCTAGCACACTAAAGAACCAAACGCGCACCCACTTTTAATAGGTTCAAAGTAGAAAACTAACGTAGAAATGTAACGCGCACTCGGTTCTTTTTAGCAAGAAAAATGTAGTATGCCTTCGATTCTGGCAATAATAAATATATGAAACCATCGAACGTCACCTGTATAGAATGATTTTTTTTAAAAACTTAATGTCCATCGCTATCGCCCTCAGACCGCAAATTAACGCTGTCTATAAACCACTATACAGTCCTCCTTACAGTAAACTTAGCGCTTGATATTCTGCCTTTATTAGACATTTCCGTCATAATTTCAAAAAGGATGGTGGCCCACGTCTAGACTAACCGCTTCGATTGTTTGCCCTGCGACGCATGCAATTCTCTGGACAGTGCACGGTTACGGCACTGCCCGTAACCGTGCACTGTAGGCCAGTGCAAGCAATTTTCTGACCAATGGTACAAAAACTGGCAGGTCTCACGCCCTGTGGGAACCAATTTTATGCGAAGCAGTGTGCGGGGAGCCTACCAAGTTAAAGAAACGACCATGACGAGAGCACCATGTTAACGAGAGCACCAATACGTAGGCGGCCGTTTTGTGACCTACCCATGTCATATTTATGTCATGACCTATCATTTATGTTCGTCATACACTATTGTCATACTATGCCAATTTCGGTATCTACCAAGTTAACGGAACGACCATGATCTTTGGATCTCTGGAATCATCTGGAATTATTATCAATCTGGAATTAACTCGCGATATTATCGAAGCAGAAATGATTGATAGGTTCGGGGACAACTGTGTTTCAAAACCATCAATTGACCTTTCCCGCAGAGAGTTATCTTACCTGCGTAATGGTGTGTAAGCAATTTTTGAAAAGAGCGCATGTATGATGATGCACGCGAAAAAGTTGTATATATGTATGGGTCCCTTGCTCGAAATAAAGATTGTTGCAAGTTAGCGCCTGTGTGTGTCACGTCTTCCTTTCATCCTTGTATTTTCATGCGCTATAAGCCTCACTACATGATAGAGATGTCATGATATTCATGTAATGACAGATCATTTATGTTCGTCATACACTTTTGTCATAGTATGACAATTTTGGTACATACCAAGTTAATGAAACGACCACGAAAGCATCAAGACGTACGCAGCTAGATAGATATTGTCAAAGTGGCAAATGTTCGCCAAGAAATGCTTCACATTAAAAAAAAGGCGCACATTAGAATCAGGTAAATACTGTAATCATCCATCGTGAACACCGTTTTCGCTTGAAAATCTTCCTAGGGCAGGCCGATAGTACGCATTTTCGGCGGGAGATGACTCGTGTTCGACGCATTCACTTGCCCACTGAGCGTCGCTCACTATTGGGGTCAAGCGCGTGCATGCTGAGCAGACAAATTCAAATTATGTGGCGAAGACCAATTTCAGGATCAAAATAACAAAAGTCTGCGCCCATTGAAAATGTATGGCCGCCGGCCGAGACTTTCGGTCAAGATCGAATTACACAAAACACTGAATTTTCCAGAATCGTATTAACAGAAGTCAGTTGTACAACCTTTATCAGGTAAGTTCCAGGATCCAGGACTGAGCTTTTATTCAATTTGCAAATTAATGACTCTAGGTTGCCGAACTAGCCGCCTCAGTTATCTATACACAGTTGCCACCATTTCTGCATGGAGGTCATGAAAGCAAGCAGAGAAAGCCTCATACGGGATGCTCTTTAGCACATAAGTCGCAGCAGTCTGGATTGCTGCCATATCTTAATAACACTTCCCTTTAAGCGGCAATTTCATGTTGTAAAACAAGAACACCGGAAAACAGGATGGGTGAATATGGGGGAGCAGAAATATGGGCGTTTGGCCAGATATTCCTGAACTGATGCACCAGTGTGGGGCCTCTCATTGTTGTGCTACATGAACCACTGTCCAGATGACGACAAATTAGGATGATGCAGCCGAGTTGCTCGGTACAAACGTTTTAACACGCCAATATAGGTTTTCTTTCAGTGTTTATCCTTCAGGAAGATATTGACGGTGCACCTAGCTTCTGACATTTAAAAAAATGCCATCAACATTGTCTTTGTTTTCGGTCGTTTTGGCTTCACTTATTTGGAGGGAGGTGAACTGTGACTTCGCCATTCGATGAGTGGAGAGAACTAGCTTCTTAGGTGTCATGTCTCTGAAAAATCAGGAGCTTTAGTTATAGGTGTCCAGTTCAGCTCCACCAGTGGCACATTGTGGCCTGGGTTGACCTCCTTTCATTAAGAACGTCACAAACTGTGCAGAAAGTGTCTGTGATGCGGTCATTTGAGGATCATACTGGTAGTACCAAATTTCTTTTCTGCCACTGATGCTTAACGCAAGTTGTAGATCACTAGTGACACTTTCCAAAAGTTCAGCAGCGATTGTTCGTCTGCTTTCTTTCTGTTTGTCTGTCAGTGTGGCGACGGACTTTGAATTCAGTTTTCGTTTCCCTAAATCGTTGCTTAATATCTGGTGACATCTTACAAACATCTGTGTTCAATTTCAGATCTTATATCATGGCCGCAGTAACGAGGCGATTTTCATGCAGTAACTGGCTCACACATTCTGCATTTGTAGCAGCATGTGGCTTTAACGGGTGTCTGACTCTATAGGATCGCCTTACAGTGAATCTATGCCTGACGAAACCTTCGAACCATTCAAAGACACGAATTCTTGACAATGCTTCATAAATGAATACTTGCTAAATCACGTTCCATGTCACTCTACATTACTCGCGTAACGTCCAACTAAATCTACCAACAATCTTAACAGTCAGTTGCTAAACACCAGCTCTGCTGCCAAGTAAATTTACACCCAATTATAGACTGTGAATATTACACGGAAAAAAGTTCTGGAACTTTTCTGACAGAGGGTGCACGCTCAAAACGCCAAAGATACTTTGCACTCTGGCAGAACTTATTCAGAGAACATGTCCTGATAATAAAACAATTCAGAGTAATAATTAAATATAAGACACTTGCTTGTTCATGTGCTTATCGCCGTCCTCCCATCCAAGCGTCTTGTAGATAGGGTCTACCAATTTGCGTATATATGTCTAGAAGGAAAGAGAAAACGAATACCACTGAGAAAATACCACTCACTCGCATATATCTGTCGAATAGCTGCGAAATTGCACTTGCCTGCATGGGTCGTCGGACCTCGGTGTTTTCAAGGAGATGTGTCAGCGCAAGTAGAGATCCATGAGCTGTGGACCATGGTATGAGGTGCATCTCATGGATTAAGTACTGAGTCATGTTGAAAAGAACATCATAGGACAGGCGGTTGGACCAAGCTAGTTGGAAGGCGTCATACAGCAAGTTTGACCTGTCTGCAGGTGTCAGCTCCTGATGGAAAACCAAAACAAAACAGGGCGTTTTGCTACACCTGTGCAGGCCTTCTCACTGCATGCATGTAGACAAGGGCCATTAAAGTTTCTGCCCAGTGAACATCTTTGGGATAATTTAGGAGTAAGAATTAAATCAACTGAATTAGTTTCTGTGTGGTTCTAGTTGATTTATTGAATGTCCATGCCTTTTCGAGTTTACTGAAAAGTGCACAAAAACACTGACGACAGCTTCATAGCAGATTGCCAAACAGTTCAAAGGCTTCGGAATCCTACTGCTGAGTACAGCTTCAAATTTTCTAGTTGCAATGCCTCTAAAGGTCGTCAGAACTTAGACGTGCAGCGCGAAGTAGGACAGAGGGACACAGAAAAAACGGAACTCATGATTTACAACTTAGAGGTGCTGCGCGAACCAGGACCGAGGGACACAGAAAAACCGGGACTCATAATTTACAACTTTGCGCTGCTTCGCCCTCTTGAGTGAGCTGGCGCAATGTCTACTCATTAAGGGGAATGAAGGAAAATACATTTATCCTTCCTTCATGCATGGACTTCCGCTCTGCCGTATGCCAGCATTGCACTGGCCCGACCACTCAATGAAAACGCAGTGACACTTGGATGAAGCGGCGACTGCTGCAACTGCAACACTATTCGCTTGGCTGCAAGGTTCAGTCTCTTAATATTTAAAAACCATTATTAAGCCGAGATTACGGAGCCCGTCTCAGTTCTCGCTTGACTCGACTGGCGCATACAAAATATTATTCTAAGAAAAATGACTTACAGTCAAAATAGCGTCATCGCTAGGGCCTCTTTAAGATGTAAATGCATTGCCCATGATTACCGGACTGTCTTTGTATGGGCTAAAACGCAGTTTCGCAGTTACCGTTGGTTTTCCGTGTCACCTTGGGCTGTCTGCATCCAAAAGTAATTTTAGCAGGCATCTCGGCGCATTGACATCACACTAAACCATGACAGCTCACTAAACTAATACCATTTTGTAGTGGTGCCTCATCGTGCCTCAATTTTGCACCAGATACAACATTTATTATCCATTTTCTCTAAAAAACTACACAGCTGTACGTCGACAGGACCTACTTCGTGGTGCTTTTGAAGAACCTCTCCGAGTCGCTGCCAATCAGTTGGGTCGTAATTGACAAGGTAGTAGCCGCTCTGATTGACGTTGAATTTAACCCAGCCGTGCTGTCCAGCGTCGTAAATGTGGAATTCATCTAAGAAAAAGAAGAAAATAATGAGAGAGTGAGGTATAGCATTTTGTACACAGGTAAACGAATAGTACGAAGGCATAAACGTGCATGAAATGTTCTATTAAGAAATAAAACAAACATTCTCCATTCTCGGTTAGGCTGCAAGTGAATGAAAGTGTCAAATCGCATGACCGAATATATATATATATATATATATATATATCATTTCATTAATTTAGCATGTCTTTAACTCAATTAGTAAGTACAATTCCCCTGTGTTGTCCTTGGTGTCTTTGTTTCTTGGCTCCTTCTGATATGATTAATACATATTAAGCCCCTCGGTTTACCCCCTTTCTTCTCATTAATTACATAACGAGGGTCCCGAATCCGGCAACATTCATGCCTTAAGGTAGAATGTGTGGGTTTATTGACCAGTTGCCTTCATCCAAAAAGATTACGTACTCGTGACGCCTGCAGCAGAAAGGATGTTCAACATTTGCCGCCAAGGTTTGTGAATGGTGGCGCTGGCTAACCCTCCCAGAGTTGTAGTAGTACCACATCAAACCCCCGGAAAGTGGATGGGAAAACGGCGCCGCGGTAGCTTAATTGGTAGAGCATTGTATGTGTAATGCGAAGACGTGGGATCATTCCCCAGCTGCAGCAAGTTGTTTTCTCATCAACTTTCATTTCCATTATTCTATAATTTCTTTAATTCAATTAGTAACAAGCACTGTCCCCTCTTTTGTCTTGTCTTTGCTGTGTTTGTTTGTTGGCGTCTTATATATATATATATATATATATATATATATATATATATATATATATATATATATGTTGGAGGGTTATATATATATATATATATATATATATATATATATATATATATATATATATATATATATATATATATATATATATATATATTAGTCATATAATGAGAAGCCAACAAACACTGACACCAAGTACAACATAGGGGAAATTGCATGTGCTTAATAAATGAAATAAAGTATAGATAAATTAATGGAAATTAAAGTGGATGAAAAAACAACGTGCCGCAGGTGGGAACCGAACCCACAACCTTCGCATGTCGCGTGCGATGCTCTACCAATTGAGCTACCGCGGCGGCGTTTCCCCATCCACTTTCTTGGGTATTTATGAGTACTAGTAGAACCCTGGGTGTGTTAGCCAGCGCCCCCACTCACAGACCTTGGCGGCGGACGTGGAACGTCTTTTTTGCGGCAGGCGTCACGAGAACGTGATCTTTTCGGGTGAAGGCAACTGGTCAATAAACCCACATATGCTACCTGAAGGCATCAATGTTGCCGGATTCGAGACCCTCGTTATGTAATAAACGAGAAGAAAGGGGGTGAACCGAGGGACCCTATATTTATTAGTCATATAATGAGAAGCCAACAAACACTGACACCAAGTACAACATAGGGGAAATTGCATGTGCTTAATAAATGAAATAAAGTATAGATAAATTAATGGAAATTAAAGTGGATGAAAAAACAACTTTTCATCCACTTTAATTTCCATTAATTTATCTATACTTTATTTCATTTATTAAGCACATGCAATTTTCCCTATGTTGTACTTGGTGTCAGTGTTTGTTGGCTTCTCCTTATATGACTAATAATTATCGGGTCCCTCGGTTAACCCCCTTTCTTCTCGTTTATATATATATATATATATATATATATATATATATATATATATATATATATATATATATATATATATATATATATATATATATATGCCCAAACTGTAACATTGCAAAGCTATACGCTGAAACAGTGAGACACCTGCGGCGGTCATCACGTGGTTGCAAGCGTACAAACAATCGTTTACATACACTCCCACAGTACCATAATTATTATAAATATACTTGATTCATTTACTTCACGTTGCGTTATGCGCCTCATTTCCTTCTGTATTTTGTTTAGGCTAGTGCACACAATTTTTAGGCGATAAAAACCAAGAGTTAAGTGCTACACACACAAAACCGTGTTTAATTCTGTCGCTGTAAACGACAGGTAACCGTGAGAACAGTGAGGTAAAGAATGCGCGCTCTAGTAAAACCCGGAAAGGGTTTTTGGAGATAAGTGATGCTGTGTGCACACATCTGACCTTGTTCGTCGTGAAGCCAGATCTGCTTGACTTTATTTTTCGCTGCCGAAGTCTTGTAGCTGAGAGGTATGCTCCACTTGTACCTACAGTAGGGCAGAAAAAAGAAGGAATGAAATGATGTCTGCCGTTTAAGAGGGCTCATTTGGTAAGTTGCGATACACTGCGCACTGACAGATGGTTGAGTTTCTTGCAAGAGCCTCTACGAGCCGAAAAAAAAAAGATATCTCAGAGGAAGATGACTGTCAGACCATCGTGCTCCTGGATGACCGAATCAGTGGCACTTTGTCAGAGCAACTTGAGTTGTGCCTATTCATTCATTCATCCATACTAGGCTCCTAGGAGCCTAGTATGATAAAACAGGAATATTACAGATAATCAGATAAAACAGGAATATTACACTCTGAAAACAGTTGCCTAGTATGATAAAACAGGAATATTACAGATACCAGAAAAAACAGGAATATTACACTCTGAAAACAGTTGCACCCTTTGGGGTGTATATCTGCCACACAACGATAATCGTCAACTGTCTTGCCCGCATTTCCTTTCTTTAACGCTGCGAGCCCGGTACTTCCAAGTCACGAACGGCATGCGTGTTATCAGCATAACAGAGAATTCCCGACAGGAAAGTAACAACCACAGCGTTTTCAAAAAAGGAAACGCAAGGAAGACAGATGACGATTATTGTTGTGCGGCAAATATACACCCCAAAGGGTGCAACTGTTTTTAGAGCGTATATGGTGAAATATTTTCAACAAGGCAGTATTATATGAAAAAGGGAATATAACGTAAGCACAAAGTTTTTAAGGAATTTTCACTTAAAAAGCAGTTAGGTTGCTTTTACACGACGCCTCGTTGCCAGAAACTTTACACTACACTCTTAGAAAAATTTACACCCTTTGGGGCGTATCTTGTCCCACAACAATAATCGTCATCCGTGCTGCCCGTGTTTCCTTTCTTTAATGCTGCGAGCCCGGTACTTTCCAGTCACGAACGGCATGCGCGTTATCAGTGTGACGCAGCATTCTCGACAGGAAAGTAGCGGGCGCCGAGTTTTCAGGAAAGGAAACGCAAGCAAGGCAGGTGACGATTATTCTTGTGGGACAAATATACACCCCAAAGGGTGCAACCATTTTAAGAGTGTATAAAAACGTTTACACTCTTTGGAGTGTATATTTGCCACACAACGATAATCGTCGTCTGCGTTGCTTGCGTTTCCTTTCTTGAAAACGCTGCGCTCGCTACTTTCCTGTCGAGAATGCTCTGTCAGGCTGATAACGCCCATGCCGTTCGTGACTTGGAAGTACCGGGCTCGCAGCGTTAAAGAAAGGAAATGCGGGCAAGACAGATGACGATTATCGTTTTGTGGCAAGATCCGACCCAAATGGTGTAATTTTGTCTAAAAGAGTGTCTTGCCCGCATTTTCTTTCTTTAACGCTGCGAGCCCGATACTTCCGAGTCACGAACGGCATGCGCGTTATCAGCATGACAAAGCATTCTCGGCAGGAAAGTAACGAGCGCAGCGTTTTTAAGAAGGGAAACGCAAGCAAGACTGATGACGATTATCGTTGTGCGGCAAATACACACCCCAAAGGGTGCAAATGTTTTAAGGTGATGCGCAATAATGTGCATGCAACAGATTACTTTGTGTTTATTTGGTAACGAGTGCTTAATGCAAAAACTCCGCTTTAATTACGAGCACAGAGTCGGTGTGTTTCGGGAAGCGCAGCTATACGCTGGAAATCCAGCTTTGGGAAACTGCCAAGACGGCACAGCAGGCGGCCGCTGCAAAGACGATCGAGAAGAGCTCTGACAGGCCCGCCACGCACCCGTAGGGAGAGATGTCGGATTCGTTTCGCTGGTGCTGGTTGTTGCGTAGAAAGCGCTCCTGGACGACTCGTATGAGCGTCGGGTCGTCGGCGCTGCGGCTGATGGTCACCACCGGGTATCCCATCTGGCGCGTCCACGTGTTCATGATCGTTGACACGTTGTAGCCCGATGGCAGCGTCTGCGCACAATCACACTCGAATATCGCATGCTTCTTTCTCGAGAAGTGTGAATTAGCCTGGATGCCGAGATTTCGGACAAGAACGGCTACACTCACTGGGAAACTGGGCGAGGCAGTTTTTACGAAAAATGGCAAAAAGCTACAGAGAGAGAGAGAGAGAGAGAGAGACAGACAGACAGACAGACAGACAGATAGATAGATAGATAGATAGATAGATAGATAGATAGATAGATAGATAGATAGATAGATAGATAGATAGATAGATAGATAGATAGATAGATAGATAGATAGATAGATAGATAGATAGATAATTTCTGTCCGAGGGTGTCACCTGCAGCCTTTTTCCTAAGAAGCACGTTTTCAACGTAATCGCGTCATGAGATCGCGATGGCTGTTGGCACAGGCGCGTATAACTGGGCCTCGAAAGTATCACTCTCATGGAGCTGAGTCATGCTCCCTAAAGGGTTGCAGAAAATAGCAGCTTTTCTTATTCACAATCTAAAACACCTGTCGCTGCAGTGGGGCGTCGCGCCGGACGCTACGCCGCATAAAATTGAAGACAGCCTCGAAAGTTATCAGAACGTAGAAAGGCGCTCAGCGACGATATGCTATTGCGTCCGCAAAGTCATATGCTGCGCACACATTTAAAGGCAATGTCCGTCTCACGAGGAAACACCATCATGGGATCCTTCACAACGCTCTGTCCTCGCCGGATGAATATGACACGGGACATGCTGCAGCGAGCGGTGTGCCCATGGGTACACCACTCGCACCGGTCAAAGTGTGAAACCGCTACAATGCCTGAACTTATGAACAGGACTCAAGGAATGGGGATGTCTTATGTGGACGCATACGAGCAGCGCAGGGGTTCCCTATCATCACCGCAATTACAGTGGCATGCGTGCACGAGCATATGCGTTCCGGAACGACCGGCTTAGTTCGTACACTTGTGAAGACTGTCAGGTTCTCGGACCACAATAAATACCTGTCCGTCCTACATTATCACGTAGTCCTTACCTCGGTTACACGAGACTGTATATACGCGCTGCCTATATTATTCACTGTTTATAGTGGCTTCTACATTGGAGATGCAGCTCTGCCGAAACCACTTTACTTTCACAGTGGCACCCGGTGACACGCAAGAAAGGTTCTCTACGGGCCGTTATTTCTGTTTGCGTGCCGGCCGTATGCTACAGGTCTATTTAGTTGGTTTAGGCTTTTGCCAACTTGGGCGCAGGATCAAACTCAGTTCCGGCAAGACAAAACAGTACAAGCGCGGCAATAAAAGTTTTCAGGCCACTGTAGCCGTATCAGTTAATTCATGTATTTCCACGTAGGGCTTAGGCTTCGAAGCGACAGATTGAAAGGCACCGCGTGGTTTTCGCACAACACAGTATTAAAACCAAGATTCACGCATTAATTGCGTGATAATGTTTTTTTTTTCACATATCGCGGATCACTGTCCCATAATGCTTTGCAGTAAACATGTTTCTTCTGCCTGGAAAATGTTTACTACAACTTCTGAGACAAGCTTGAGCGTTCAGGATAACTCCGCAATTTTTCTTTCTTTTTAAGGTGGTCCGCATAGACCACCTGTTATCTTTCTCATCGTTTTCCTCATAATGCTAAAGAAATAATCGCCTGTTGAAGATTATTCAAATCCACCACTTCAGTAGGATCACCGAGGACACGTACATTACTTGTGCAAGAAATCACGGTGAACAATTGGATACATAAATTCACTGATTAACTTTTTAATTATTCTTAGCAATTTTTTTTGCTTTAGGACATGTTTGCAACTGCTCAGTTACTGGTCAGACGCCGCCAAGGTCGATAGCCCTAGAAAAGCACCAGTTTCGAGATGTCCGGCCACAAGATATGTGACAAAAACAGCATATATATATATATATATTTCTTTGTCCACGTCTCTTTTGCGCTGTTTAGCCGTAAGAACCGTCACCATAAATTTTTTTCGTACAAGTGGGCCCTCGCCTGGCCTCCCCTTGCGAAACCACTTGCACTTATACACTCACTGTTCTTGCAAGAACACCGGTTTGTGTCGCAATACCAGCGCGGGAGCAGCGCAGTCGACCGCCCTTCCGGTCTGCCCGGAGCAGGGACTGATACCATCTCCCGTCATTCATTGCACTGCAAGCGTGAAATGCGGAGTGCCTGGTTGAATGCAAGGCAGTGTTGCCACAGGTAATAAGAGGTAGTAGATTTCTGCACGAAAAATAATTAAAAATCAGAATATAGATTCTTTATGCTGGCAAAAGAGGTATCTTAAGCACCAAGTTTTCGCCCGCGCGGAACCAGTGCTTAGTAATGCTAGTTTAAAATAGGGAGTTTCAGAAACACACCTAAGCGTGTCTTAGCGTACACAATAACCCACCTCCATTGCAGGCTCTTTGCGTTTTTCAGTACACCGGTGGATTCCATCCCCTAACTTTGGGTTCCTGTATTTAAGCGAGCTGTATAAAAGCTGCAAGGAAATACGTTCGTTGCTAAGACCAAGTCAAATTGGCGTGCCGAAACTCCATGCTGAACCTACCTCTGTTCGGTCACTGCTAATCACTACGTGCCCATCTTTTGCGACCGCCCTTTCTCCCCGCTGACCAAGTGTGACCGTGTTAGAGCACGAGAGGCCGACATGTTTGTGTCTTGTCTGGGGTTTCATGCTTTGTAATTAAGGCTTTCGCACAAGAATATATACGAGATGAGGAATCAATGCTTAAAAAGTCAATTAAAGTGCGAACTGCAGTACGGACTTGTGGAAGATAATCGATTTGTTCACAACTTCACGATGTTAATTGTAAAGGACTGTAGATGTGTGCACAGCCACTGACAAAGTCGAGAGAATTCCACGACCCGTTTATAGCGTACCTGGCGGGTGAAATATGAAACCGCAGAAATTACCCCTCATTTCGTTTCCATTACAGGAGCGAAACCAAAAGAAAAACGCTGGTACCAGTGCACGTTTGACTTGCTAAAGTCGTGTTCTTTCGGCTCTTTCTGACTAATGGTTTCAGGGGCTTTCCGTGTAGATCATTTTGAATGAAATAGATGGCCTCGCTGCGCAACTCTGCTGCGGAGCGGTGGTCACGGCCCGCCCCTATTCGCTGGCGACAACGCTGGCCCAAGTATACACCGGATGAGCACAAGATTTGTAAACGCCGGGCGAAAGCCGCGCGCACGTGAAAAGGCTGCGGCACGAAGAAAACGAAGGCAAGTACAAGGACGGCTGAGACGAAGACGGCGCCATCCGCTCTGCCTACAGCGAATCTCAAACAGCGAACGACGCATGCTGACTATACACATATAAACTCCGTGTCCGGCGGACGAATCATTGAGAAAGTACACCTGTATGCAACGAGGGAAATTACCGATGGTATTGTTGTGAATCCTGGCTGTCTATAGGCCCGCCTTTGATACAGCAACGGGCACGTTGTCGTCGGCTGGCGCTCGAGAAACGAGAGGGAGAACAGAAACCTTGGTGACAAACGTACTGATTCCAAGGCTCGCTGATGCCGAGACGAGAGTAACGAACTGTAGTCTGCTTTGTCTGTCGCCACGAGAGTGCAATCGCAAGGTTATTTCATGAAGCAAAATATTAAAGGGACACTAAAGAGAAAACGAAAATCAATGACCTGTAACAGGAACCAATTTATCCCTTTAAAATTCTATTTTCATTCCTTCGGAGTAAAACTGTCGATTGCTAGCTGAAAAAAGAATGAATTACAAACTTGCCTATCATGAATTCGGCTCCAAAACAGCGGAGCGCCGGTATGCGTCAGTGTGGCGTTACGAATTTCAAAGTATGCATGCTCTCGCTTTCGGGCCTTTCTGAGCGCGGAGTACGTTCTCCAAACTGGCTAGGTAGAGTCCTAGGTTGTCTTACACAGCTCCTTTATTGATAAGCAATTGGTAACACCGGAGGAAACACCATCGTACGAGAACTCGAATGAGCCACCCGCCTTTCTTCTTGGCGCATTTTCTGCCTTGCTACGCCTCTGCTGAGTGTGAGAATGAGCTTTTCGACGTTCTGATATTTTAGAAACGTACGTTAATTAATAATGCCGCCCAATATTCCTATTGAGTCCCTTTGCATATATTCTACAGAGTATGAGAAAGTTAGGCACTATTAACAAAATATGCCCATGTAATAGCAAAGCGACCCCAGTGAGAGAAGGCTCGACAAAAACGAGAAAGCACGCGAAAATGAAATACGCCTTGCGACACCGTCTTGAAGCTCCCGCACCAGCTCGCTGTGGCGTCATGAATTCTGCCAGCGCTTTTCGGTAAATGACTGCACGACAGTCGAGGGAACCAAAGACTCAGTCTAGCAAGTTTCGTTACCATCTCTTCCTGCGCCGAAACAAACCAAGTACGAGAAAATACTTTGAAAACGGGCGCTCAAGTCTTGGCGCGCAATGCGAGAAAGCGAAGGTGTGGCCACCTTTTCTCCGCTGGTGATCATCTTTTCTATTTTTCTTCTTCTTTTTTTTATTTTCCGTCAAATGAATGAAAGTACAGTTTTGAAAGACTATTTTGTCAGTATGAAGTGATTCATTCTTGCTTAGTCTGCCTTTAGTGGTGTCAAAGAACTGCCGGCGATATTGTTGAGACGTGCGATGGTGTTCTGAGCGTAAACATGACGAGCGTCATGTCGCAACTGGTAAAGTTTACTCACGAAGTCGAAATCCGGCGAAAGTCGGATCGATAGCCCTTTTTTACGGGCGAGATCCGTAGAGCTCCGTTGAGCTCATAGTTTCGGTGGTGATAT
This sequence comes from Dermacentor albipictus, assembly GCF_038994185.2. Taxonomy (NCBI): domain Eukaryota; kingdom Metazoa; phylum Arthropoda; class Arachnida; order Ixodida; family Ixodidae; genus Dermacentor; species Dermacentor albipictus. Next base: position 87,768,786 of record NC_091821.1, read on the forward strand.
ACGGCCAGCACAGTGGTTCGTCAAGTTCCAGGTTCACAGAATGCCAGGTTCCTTGCTCGTACATATACAGTCTATTCCAAACGAATGCGCTCCATGCAAAGGTTGCAGTCTCTAAGAACTCCGAAGTTCACTGATTGCTAGCGGGAATCAGTGAACTTCGGATGCATACTGAGGTGCACTTTTCCCAGTCTGACGCTGCTTAATCGTTCTGTTCGTTAGTCAACGAATCTAAGACAGCTTGCACATCTTAGCGTCGAATTCAGCGGCCCAAACCACAAAGCTTTTTGTTTGTAAGTGTTGTTCGCAATTGGTCTGCCACATTCGCCATGTCCGACATCACGATTGGCTGTCATTTGCATGCTCTTACGAACAGTTTTAGCGCAAGATGTTTCTTGTGAATACGGGCCCAGTTTATGAAAACAGCAGGCTTCAAGCTGGCTTCGCTGTAGGAACATGGCGCAACGAAACCAGGGTTTTGGCAACGTTCATCCCCACTCTGTCGAGTCCACTTTGCTCCAGACCAGCGACTTGACACGGACAGGGCGCTTCCTGCTCCGGTATTTTGGCATTTATAAAAACAGTAGCAGGATCTTACAACGCTAACGACAAAACGCGGAAAAGAGGCGGATAGCACCGACCCTGACTTTAATATACCTTATACGTAAGCCACCTTACGCTTAATTTGGACTACCAGACGCTGTGGTCATTTCAAAAATATTTAAAAAAGCGATGCTTGATCTGGCACAAAGCTACTCAAATATGACCTAGGGGCCCATTTGTTTTTTTTTGTTTCTTTTTTTGAAGTATATCAGTGCACGTGTCCACAGAAACGTTCCGAAACTACAACCGTTCGTAAGTGCCAGCAATTCGCAATGTTGGGTATATTACGCATTATCGAAGACGGTCGGACAATGGCAAACAGCACTTACGAACGAAAAAAAAAAATTCTGAATTTTGTCAGTGCGGCAGGAGGACAACGCACACTAATGGTCACACCTAAATATCTGGGACCGCATTCGCGAAGCTTTCCGTTGCGGTACGAATTATTTTCCATCGACAAGACGCCTACATTAATAGCGGGCGTATCACAATCATCACCTAATATCACAATTGGCTGGCACGTTCTCTTACGGACAGTTCTAGCGTAAGAACATTTTTTTCTGAGTACTGGCCCAGGGCCCGTATTCATAAATCACTTTGTACGCTTTTAAGTATACTGGAAAGAACAGGCGCCGGCCAGCCGTGATAGCGAATACATTATCAGCGAAGGCTGCCGGTCAACGAAAATGTATTTTTACAAAAGAAAACCTTGGTGGGGGAATGCGGCCCCAGAATTTTAACGCATGCCACACAAAAGCACATAGGTGCAGACATGAGTGGAAGAGTACGGACCGCAGGCTCCTCGAAAATTTCATATTTTAGCTTTTTTCCCTTAATTAGGACGCACGCCTGAAAATTGACAAGCGCAGCGTAGTGTTCTTCCGGCAATGCTTGGACTGCAGTAGTCAGTTGCAGGCTGTGTGACTATAAGCTGCGAAGTACGATCACATAAAGACAGATAAACAATGATTAACAAAAATCGAGCCCCTCTGTTTACCTCTTCCACGTTCCCATTGGTGTGAAGAGATTCAACTTTTTCCCGGAACCCAATGTCCGTACACTTTTGTTCACGGGTGGCCTCCACCCTTTCGCTTGGTACATGTATTTAGCTCTTTCCTTTAATTCGACAGCATCATATAAAAATGAGCATCATTAAAACGGAGAAAGCATAAAAGCAGCAGTTTGATCATAATAAAGCGGTCGTCAGCGTTGGTGCGGAGACTCGTTTACTTACATTGCCGGCGGCTTCGGAAAGTTCTGCCCACAGATCTTCCGTTTTGGCGTTTCCGAACTGGTGGTTCCACAAAAATGACTGAAAAAGATGTAATTTACCTCAATTAAATCTCGCCTTGGAAGGAGTGCAACTCATTAATCACAATATGTACCAGTAGACCCCGTCTGCGCTGAGCAGGAACTAATAAATGCCTTGTATATGCCTACTGAAATAGCCGCGTTGCCTAAATGCACCTGGTGTTTGATTAACAGTTTAAGGTAATCACATAAGTGCGATCTTCTCGAGCAAGCGAACACAGCCTTGAAAGTATCAACAGGTTAAGATAACTCACAGTTGCCCTGACCTGGAACTTGTATCTAAGCATTACGTGAACGCTTCACACTGTATGTCCGCTGCAGGATTACTCCAATGTGGTATAGAGAGTATTTTTTTTAAATATTATACATATTTTTTATAGAAAGGCTTTGAACATAACGAATAACGAACGTGGGCGTGTTCCTAGGCGAGGTGGACATAGTTTGTCACGAACAGCGTTAGTTTTAGAAGCCTAATTAACAAACTTTTGGTAATTACCTTTCTATTAGAACTCTGGGGGCGGTTGTATACATGAAAAATTCGAAGGCAATCACACTTTTATGCACCCTAATTTTTGATACCTTTTAAATCACACCAATTCGAAATATTCATATTCGAATTTCAACGTTCAATCCAGGCAATATCGAAACAGAATGTGCCGAGAGCGCAGAAAAGGCAGTCTCGCTGTCATACCAGATGGAAAGGGATATTTTTAATTGGTCTTCTGAAACTCATATTATTAGCAGAAAAGGATGGCCACCTCGCTTTACAACTCCTCTTCTAAAACGCCATGCTCCCCACGCTCATAACGGTTTTATTAAAGAATCTGCATAGTCTTAAATACACTCGGTCTATGCTGGAATATTCTACTACTGGCAGACATTTATTATACCGACAAATTTATATTATGCGTCTTGTTCAAGGTACGGACTGAATAATTGTGTCGTAATGGCTACACTGTACGTTGCTGAAAGTCGTTTCCCTCGTTTCCGTTGGCTGTCGGTAATGCGCTGTGCGTCAATCTGCACCACTCTCATTTTGTTGCTTTATGGAATTACCCTACCGTACCTTACCTTCGTACCGTCCTAAACACGCAGCCAAATTTTCTCGCTTCTTGTGCCTTAACGCACTCCATTTTCGGTTAACACACTTAATAAAATAAATCCGACGCACATTTATTTAGATTTTAAACCTGTACCACAGCTATTCGCCAGAAATATACACTTATAGGGATGTTTGATCATGCATGCCATCTTCAGTTACGTACTGTGTATTGTTTTACTGAGTACAAACTGACTATACAGTTACATGCTGGGACATCCAGTGCCTCATCCGACTAATATACCTGCGCGTGGTTCCCGTATTACAGTAACGTAGATGACGCTGTACATTCGAGTTATTGCTAAATGAGTGTTTACAGGAGAATTGTGAGAAATAGAAAATGCACAACTAAGCTTACCGATACGCCCCTCTGAAATACCGAAGGTCCAAGGAAGTTCTCGAGCATTCGAAGCACGGATGCACCCTGAAACGGATTCCAGGGAAAAGCAATAAGACCAGAGCACGCTAGACGCCAAGGATGCGACGTTCCGTCGGCTTTGATGAAAGAGAATGTGTAAAAAAAAAAAAGGCGACAGTCGAACGACGTCAACAGTGCGTCTGCATACATGCCAACTTTTCCCAATTTTCTGTAATGTTTACGAATTTAGGCTCGTTCTACAATTTTGCGAATGTTTCGTAAAGCTTTACGAAAAAGAACTTCTGTTCGCGAAGAAGTTCCACTCGTTGGTCTCCGACCATACTCTTGGAAGTCGGTGGAAGTACGTTATAGGGGAACTTGCTCTGAACAGTTTATTGAAACAAGTTCCTGAGGCAGACGAAACGGGCAACAGCGAAGTGACTCGAAAAGACACTGTCTAAAACAACATGGAGGAAACAAACAAACTTTATCTCCTCAATGAAAAAATAAATAAATAAAAATAAACATATTGCTCATAACTCCCTGTCATTTTACGTTTGCTGCAGCTTGAGTGTTGCGTCTGGAGGTAAATAATTCTCAATAACGTGCGTAAGTATTTCACAAAAAATGCGTATTAAGGTAAACTTTTAAAAAAGAAAAGAAACCGCCCTATTCTTCCCCTTCGTTGTCGTGTTCGCGGGATTATCACGAAATTTAAAGTTCGCAGGTTGGCAGGTATGCGTCCGTCACAGTCGCTTGCTTAGGCAACCAGAATAACATAAATTTAATAATCTTCTACGTGTTGTACTTAGACCTGATCGGGAACTTTCAAAGCCGCACAGTGGTGTGGAAACACGACGGTGGTCGTGCACGTAACTGCGGTGGAATGGCACACTGTCGCAGAACACTGCCGTCAGTGGGTTTTGCAACGAACCAACTGAGTCGCAAATTCTATACTTACGGTTTCTGTCGCCGTGTACTTCTGCACGGATAAAGTTCGTCAGAAGCAAGCCTTCGTTCATGGCGATATTCAACGCTATTTTTCGACATATCACTCTCCAAAATAACTAGCACTGCAGCCATAGCGCATTTCCGTATGCGTTGTCGCATAGACGGGCGCTCGCTCGTGCAAACAGGAAAAGAACCTTGAACTATGCACATGCGCTCATGCGTGACTACCGTTAGCCAGACAGCAATAGCCTTGTGACGATTCCACACCATCGAATCTACAAATTTCAGGGCATTTACATTGTGCGAGAAAAATATTAAACGTTTTCTATTTTTGTGTTTCCTCAATTCTGTCTTATAGCATACCTATATTAAAGGCCACTTGTTAGCGTAGTAAACATCAAGTTCACGGAAAAACTTCCAGTGAAAGTTGTCAAGCGTTCTATAAAATGTCTGATTCAGCAATGTTATGGAATATCTTTTTGCATAATTGGAAAGCCCGAAACACATGAAAAACACCGACGTGACTAATCCGCGTTTGCTCCGCGATCGCAGCGTTCTCAAACGTGCCGCGCGTGAACGAATAGCGCGCTGCCGCTGAGAAAGTGATATGGGCAACTGCTCCGTCATTAGCAGCGCAATTCACGCCAACGCTCGATCATCCTTGCACGGCCGAAGAGAACAGAGGCTGAATTCACAAATCTAGTCGTTCGTAAGGGCCGTTAACAATGCGTCCAACATCACGACTAGGCCGGCATCGTGCCCGGGTTAGCAGGCTTGGTGGACATATCTCGAGAGGTACGCTACTTTTAGAATTTCTGCTAAGTATGCATTACTTCATTGCTGCTCAGCTTCAATGACGCACTTACAAGATGTGGCGTAAAGTGAATAATTTAAAATTTAATTAGTGAATGTATTTTAGTTAACTACCGGGACATAGCGAATTGTGACGCTAGTGCCTATTGAGGTATACCACCTAAGCCAGCCGAATTGTGCCCTATGCCCCATGCAATTAAAGAAAAGAAAGCACATGTTTAACGTTAAAAAAGAAAGACCCAGTATATAATAGTGACAGCATCCCCCTCCCCCCTCCTTTCCGTGTCATACAAGATCGATTAACCACATAAGACAAGCGTAAGGACGCCAACAATAAACCATTGCAACTATTGTGCGCTTTATGTTCGGCTTCTTTCGTATTTAGTTCATAGTGGCAGACCAAGCGAACAGCATTTAAAACGCGCTGGAAGCAACGGTCGCCGTCTCGAAGGCAAATGGGAGCGACGAGATTGCGTGGTAAACAAATGTGTCCTTGGGGGAACGCCAAACGACATGGTATATCCCTGGGGCTGGGCCGAGTCGCGTGATTACCCAGTCATTAGCAGACGACGAATGCGGCAGAGAGAGAGAGAAAGGGGCAGGCAGAGAGTACGCAGAGGAGAGGGCGCAAGCACGTCGAAGCCGCCGTTTCGCCGTGTTGCACCGTTAGCTAGGGCGCTGGTTCATGCTGGGGACTGCCATACATGATAGGGGTTAGCTGGTTTGACGCGGTTCTTGGAAGGAAAGCAGCCGGGCAGGACGGATATATCGTACCTATAGTGGGAGAAGTGGCGACGCGCCTGGCCCTTCCGCTTTCCCCCTACGGCTCGTGTGCTTCGGAGGCCACCTTCCTCGATACAAGAAACGACATTCGCGTTTACCTTGTTGTAGGAAATCGTGTCGAAGATCTCTGTGATCTCATCCGGGTGACTGACGCTCTGAACCACTGGGTGCGAAGTGGTGGTCGAGTCCAAGTCCATTACAGGTTGCAGGTCCTCCGTCAAAAACTGGTTCATCTGAGCAAGCGTAAGGGGGAGAAAAAAAAAGACAAAGCCTGAATCTGTAAGCGGCGCTTCGTTTCCCGTCGATGCCGCGGGCAGAAAGCTTTTGCGGCGTTTATAGTTGGGGTACCTCCGCACGCCAAGGGACAGCCGTGCTTCCCATATCTCCTGCAGAGTGCTCACATTGGATGACACACTGCGGCTCGACGGTTTTGAAAACGCCTCGGCTGAAACCTCGCCGGCCGTGTTCTGCGGCTGGCAATCCTGATCTCTCAGTTTTATTATTCTTCCGTTTCGTGCTGTCCCTCGCTATTTCTTGGCGTATTATTAACCGTGGGGCGCAACTGAGGTTGCGCAGAAGCTGGGAAAGAGCTCGTGGTCGCAGAAAACTCTGTTCACGCCTTCAATTTTGATCGATAAATGTCATCGTCTAAGCGAGAAAAGCTAACCTTCATCACAACACCGTGTGCGGCCTATGTTTCTAGCGAGTAACTTCGCTGCTAAAGAACCATCTTTACGGGAAATTAAGATTTGTTTTTATTAGACCGTACATTATTCGTCGGTTATAAGGTGGAGCTTACGTAAACTATGCGTCAAGAAACTAACGATAAAGAAACGCTACTAAGTTTTTTTTCTTTTTTTCAACTCTTTACGACGACCCCTGTCACCATGTTGCTGATGCCATTCTTAAACGCCCCTGCCCGTTACAGCTGATGCTTTCATTTTTTTTTCTCGTTTGTGTCTTCCTTCCATATAGAGATGTACAAGCAAATGCAGTTACATAAGCGTTATAATGGTTAGCAATTATCGTTCCGCTGGCGTATGCTCGCGTCCTGCACGCAGCAAACTCATTTTACATTCAAGAGAAACTACAGGACACAAAGAGATGCTATTTTGAGATTTTCATAAACACTGCGCCGAGCAGAGCCGTTAATTGTTCAAAATGCTGCTCTTTCTCCATAGCCCCTGAATGGAAGGACTCACGTGAGTACTAAATAGAGACCACTTAGCGATTGCTATAACCACCACATGTACGTCGTGCGATGCAGCTTATTGTTAAAACGTGAAGGTTGATTTAGACGCTGCTATTTCTGCGCAGCTCATGAAGGACAGGCTAGCGTCTGTTTTGAATAATCCGCTGGCACGGTGAAGGGTCCAACTATGAGAAAGCAGGCCTGCCAGCTATACCTAAACTCACTTATAAAACGTGCGCAATTAACTCAGCGAATATCTCAAGCTGAGGAGCAAACTGTAGTCGAGTAAAGGAGTTCATGCCATTCGTATGCCATGATGCAATTTTCTGACAAGTGGCTGTTGTCGCGATGTCGTCGTCGTTGTTGCTGTTTTGGAACAATATATACGCGACACCTGCTGCTTCCTCTTCTTCGGGCCATGTGGAGACAACCGCGCCGCCGTTGGCGATTAGTGACAGGACAGATATTTGGCGCCCCTGAAAATGGACGACTAAAAGCGTGTTGTTCACCACACTACGGAGAAAATGACTTCATTTTTCTTGCATTCTTCTTAGTTGCATAATCAGTCAAAAATTGTAAATCAATTTCGCAAGTCCTTAAGTTAAAAAAAAAAACATTCAGTGAAAACGTTATGTGCACAGTGTTTCTGGAAACGTCCGATATAGCACTTATGTAAATATAGAGCAACCATATTGCACGAAAGATTTACTAAGGTAAATTTCTATAGAACCAGGGCAAAACTTCACTTAAGGTAATCCGGAGAAAAGGATGGCATTCAATAAGGGGTATTCAAGAATGGATCACAACCACTGTCATCAATGTCACCAATCAGGTAAGTGAGAAATCTTCGGAATACAACCAACCTCTCTATATGGCTTTCATATCTTACGAAAATGCATTTGATTCAGTAGAGATACCAGCAATCATGGAGGCATTGCATAGTCAAAAAGTATAGGAAGCATACATGAAGATTCTGGCGAATATCTATAAAGATTACACAACTACAGTAATTCGTCGCGAGAAAAGCGGAGAAATACCAATCAAGAAAGGGATCAGGAAATGGGACACAATCTCTTTAATGTTATTCGCTGCATACTTAAAAGAAGTATTATAGTTGTTAAGTGGGAAGGATTAGGGAGTGACGATCAAAGAGAAGGCATCTCAGCAAATTGCGCTTTGCAGGACACTGTCCTGTTCAGCAATGATGGAGATGACTTGTAACAAATGACTAATGACCTTAGCCGATAATGTGCAAGAGTAGGTCTGAAGATTAATATGTAGAAGACTAAGGTAGTGTTCAAGAGCCTGGCAAGCTCAGAACGAGAATTCATGACTTGCAGCCAGCCTCTGGAATCGGTGCAAGAGTACATTTATGTAGGCCCATTGATTATGAGAAGGAAATTCACAGAAGAATAAAAATGAGCTGGGAGTGCATATGGTAGGCATTACCAAGTTTTGACCGGCAGTTTGCTGCTATCCTTAAGATGTGCAGAATCATTGCATGCTACCGGTACTAGCATATGGGGCGGTAAGTTGGAGGTTAGTACAGAAGCTCGAGAAGTTGAGCACCGCGCAAAGAGGGATGGAACGAAAAATGATAGCGGTAACGCTTAACAGGCGGGAAAGCAGCTGTGTGGATTAGAGAGCAAACTGGGACAGCCGATATTCTAGTTGACATTAATAAGAATAAACGGAGTTGGCCAGGACGTGTAATGCGTATAGGGAAGATAAGCGGTGGTCTATTAGAGTTACAGAATGGGTGCTAATAGAAGGGAAGTGTAGTCGGGGGCGGGGAGGGGGGACGGCAAATAACTAGGTGGAGTGATCGCGTTACCTACTTGCATCCTAGGCTTTCCTGGTGAAACTGCGCTAGAAAAACACGGACGAGAGAAAAACGCGAGCCCTATCTCCGCTCGTCCGTGTTTTTTCTAGCGTTGTTTCGCCCTGAAGGCGTCGTACCAACAAGCTCGAGCCCAGATCCTATTGCATTCTGGCGCGTCACGCACCGACACGACGATCTGATAAAGAGGCACGCCGTAGTGGGTGCTCCGGATTAATTTTTGTCACATGGGGTTCCTCAGGTGGGCCTGAATTATAGCAGGCGAGCTTTATCGCACTTCGCCTCCGTCGAAATGCGACCATCATGCACCGCGGCCGGGATCGAACCCGCTAGTTCATTGAGCTTGGCAGCACAACGTCATACCCAGTATGCTTACGCGGCAGGTGGTGTGATGAAATCATATATATATTTGGGGTTTTACGTGCCAAAACCACTTTCTGATTATGAGGCACGCCGTAGTGGAGGACTCCGGAAATTTTGACCACCTGGGGTTCTTTAACGTGCACCTAAATCTAAGCACACGGTGTGATGAAATCAGGGACATTTACAGACATAAGGTGGTTCAGTTCAATTATGGGGTTTTATGAGCCAAAACCACTTTCTGATTATGAGGCACGCCGTAGTGGGGGACTCCGGAAATTCGGACCAGCTGGGGTTCTTTAACGTGCACCTAAATCTAAGTACACGGGTGTTTTCGCAGGCATAAGGTGGCGTCAGCCGGCACAGGACACGGGTAATTGGAGACGGCTAGGACAGGCCTTTCGACCTGCAGCGGGCATACGTGTTTGGTGGCTGCTCCTGCTGCTGCTGATGATGATGATGAAATAAAAGGCCCGCGAAATACGAAAAAAAAGAAGAAAAAAAGGTGCGAGCCGCTCGATCACGGTGCTTTCAAATGTGCTGCGCACTAAAGAACAGCACTTTTAATTCGCTGAGAAAATGGCAGAGCAGCGACGCCGGCGTTGGCTTCGAAATTCATGCATGTTCCGGTTGCATTGCTGAAATCAGCAGATGCGGCTGCTCATGATGGCGACAAGGTGAATGAACAAATCGTTGCACGCCCTGTCACTTTGTCAGTGGCAGCGCAGCTAGCTCAAAAGCGCCGTTCGTAGTAAAAGGCACGATTGAGTGCACTGAATCTGCGGCGCGCAAGGGGTACAGTAAAGAATTTTGTCATATTTCGCGGGTTTTCTTTAATGGGACATTACCTAAAACATCTTACGATTTACTCATTGGATGTTTTTTTTTCTTTAAACTTGCGAAGTTTATTAAACAATCATGACTAACTATGCAACTAAACAGAATGCAATTTTTTTTTATTTTCTACACATAACGGCCAATAACATGCTTCTACAGTCGCGTCCTCCTATAGCACACTCAGATATTTTTAAATCTATGCTTAAGTTAGCTGGCACACCGAGTATATCACAACGCGGTGCGCTTCACGGCATCTTCAAGCTAGAAGCGAAAGTAAAACGCTTGGCCTTCACTTCACATTCGAGCTGACTTATTGCCCCGCTAAATAAACCTGCTTTTTTTGCAGAACAAGTCAAGAGGGAATGCGAAGGGTCTCGCCATGTCGCCGAATACTGATAATTTGAGTTTATACTCTGGGTTCAGTTACAAAACGTCACCAGAATTCCCCTAAGTACGATGGGTAGAACATGGGGAAACTATTTCGGCAAAGAATGTGCAGTTACGTAACTGCTTCCTGCAATGTATTCTGCTTCGCACACACAACCATTGCGTAAGTTCTTGCGTAAGACCTTATAATAATGGGTGCTATAGGCGACGACGCAATCAGAAAGAGCAAAATCGCCATGTACACATATGGTCGTGCTTCGCTTGTACCAAACATGGCGCAACTTGAGCGCTACAGTAAGCTTTAATCACAGGGCTGTTTAGGTGCAGACGCAGCATCGACGCAAGTATACCTACCATGTCCCATTGCGGTTCAACGTGGTCGATGCCTTTGTACTCTATGTAACTTGCGAATCCCTCGTTCAGCCACAGGTCGTCCCACCACCTCATGGTCACGAGGTTTCCGAACCACTGTTGAGGATAAAAAAAGTTCAGACAAGGCTGCATGAGTAGCGATTATTACTGTAGGCCTATACCTCATTATGTGATCGCCATGTCCATTACAAAACGCTGTTGCCGGGCCTTTAATCGCGCTACGCGAAATGCCACTTACGCAAGATGCAGTTTGTGGTCGAATAGCTTTAAACGGTTATGCTGGCCGCACGAGACGGCACGGACTGCTTGCTTTGATGTTCGCAAGGAAAGCGCTGTTTCATTCTCTTTTATCTCTCCTGAAGATATCTCATTCTTGCCATCACGGCAGAAATATAACGAGCTGATGTACTTGTTGAAGCACATCGTGACGTTTAGTTATGAAAAAAGTTAAGAAACAGAACATCTTTCATGCTTTGCATACGAATAAATGTGCATAAGCGTCGCCTCATGACAGCATGGGCATGGCTACAGTGCATAACATGGAACTAGTGACGAGGCAGGGGCACGGGAGGCATACCTGATGTGCGAGCTCGTGAGCTATGACAGCTGCCACTCGCTGTTTGTTCCGAGGACTGGATTTTTTGGGGTCGTACAGGAGGTTCACTTCTCGGAAGGTGATGAGGCCCCAATGCTCCATCGCCCCAGACACAAAGTCCGGAATGGCGATCATGTCTGCAGGATGGACAACGCAGCAATGAACGTGACTAACAGTGCATCTTCCGTCGTGGAATCATGCACAAAACTTGGAGAAGTATAACGATTAAAAGAGTAAAACATGTAAATGCATTAAAATTTTTATGCGTGCACTTATGTAGATAGCGCATATGTATGCGCAATACTGTATGTAATTACGTGGTGCTTATTATGTAAGCACAATGAGGAGGTAGTTATAAGGCAAAGATTATAAGCGGCGCTCGTAAATTATACGCAGGATTAATTAAGGCGCTTTGATCGTTCTTACGAAGCAGCGGATTACAGGTGACATATAAACGTCCGATGTAAAATAAAGATAACAATGTTGGCTCACGTTCGGCATTTCCTTTTGAGGGCCTTAAAATAGCTCATATATATATATATATATATATATATATATATATATATATATATATATATATGGGTTCGTATCACATCTGCGGCCCGGTATTTTGTCAACCACTTTCATTTCCGTTAATTTAACATTTCTTTAATTCAGTTAGTATTAAGTACAAGTAATCTCCGCTATGTTGACCTTGGTGTCTATGTTTGTCGCATTCTTATGATGTCATTAATAAAAATCGGGTCCCTCGGTGCCCTTTGTTCTCGTTCATTACATTACGAGAGTCTCGAACCTAGCAACATTGATGCCTTCAGGTAGCATGTGCGGGTTCCTTCACCAGTTGCCGTCACCCAAATAGATCACGTACTCGTGACGCCTGCGGCAGAAAGGATGTTCTTCCGCCGCCTAGGTTTGTGAGTGGTGGCACTGGCTAACACTCCCAGGGTTAGTTCTAGTAGATAAACATAACTCCAGAAAGTGGATGGGAACACGGCGCCGCGGTAGCTCATTTGGTAAGAGCATCGCACGCGTAATGCGAAGACGTGGGTTCGCATCCCACTTGGGGCGAGTTGTTTTTTCATCCAGTGTCATTCCATTAATTTATAATTTATTTAATTCAATTAGTAAGTACAAGTAATCTCCCGTATGTTGTCTTTGGTGTCTGTTCGTTGGCTTTTTATGATATATATATATATATATATATATATATATATATATATGTGTGTGTGTGTGTGTGTGTGTGTGTGTGTGTGTGTGTGTGTGTGTGTGTGTGTGTGTGTGTGTGTGTGTTTGATTGCTGCTATAAAGGACGAGATGAAGTAGCTTCGAGGACGCCTGCGCCCTACCGTCTACATAGACGTCTACGCCTTACCTATGGAACGCCGAGGCACTATGTGACACGCTGTGAATCAATAGAACAATTTTAAGTTCAGAGTAGCTTTAGCATCAACTGCAAGCCGGACAAAACACCTCGCGAAGCTAGACCCGCGGCGAAAGGACTTCTCCACGCTATGCATGAATAAATCCAATCAATGATGTTCATCGCTTTTACACTTGAGACATGCAACGCACAGTTTGTAAAACTCAAATCAAATTGCACCTTTGAGAGGAAATGCTCAATCTGCACTGTTGCCTATTAGCTCTGTTACCAATTGCGCCAGTAACGTGTGGTTAACTGCACTGTAGCGTATAAAGGTCGGCGAAGCGGTTAAACTGTCAAAAGATACGATACCTTGGTCTTACCAGAAACGGTACGAAAAACAAAATTTTTCCCTTGACACAGGTCAAATACGTAATGACTGCCGCTGCAGAATTCGTTATGAGCAACTTTCGTGAACCGAATCCGTCAATTTTCCATTGCCGAGTTAGTTTGAGAATGCTGTTTACCTTGCTTCGGCAGAGGGTACTTCAGGCCGAAGTATTTCTCGTAGAAACTGAGTATCCTCGAACCGATGTCTAGAGCGTAGTAAGTTTTGTTGAGCTGGTTAGGAGCAGCGTACACGGAGAACTGCAAGACAAAATGAACATGCATGCACACCGTTCATAAGTGTCCACTACAAAGAAGGTTTCTGTGTGCCCATTTTAATTATTTATCTGTACGAAAATAAACGCACAAAACAACGTCGTAAAATAACAGGTAGCGTCGAAGTCAAGCTCCGAGCTTACAGAATCGTGGATTGCTCAAATTTTATATGACGAGCACTGGTAGAGCAAGAAATGTCGCTCCAGCAATATTCCGTGTTCTAGCGCTGTTTATTTTTTCAAGCCTCCATATCACTGCGAATTTATTTCTTGTTTAGATTCAAATATTACGTGACACTTTGTGTCGTGTGGTTCGAAAGCGGCCTTTGATAAAATGCTCATCAAGAAGCTACATTTCATTGAACCACATTTTTACAACGGAACAGATGCGTAAGGAATGTCATAAAGTTATGTCCTGTATAAGCTATGTTTACCGATATGTTGTTTTACTTTTATTTTAGTGTCCAGCTGCACTGTGTGTTATTCACACGAGATGAGTACCTGCTGAATCGCAGAGACGTCCAACAGACCGTAACCTGTGTAAGCCATGGCGAATGCACATCAAGCAAGAAAAGTGTTTGCTGTAGCAGATGAAGACGTGCGATTGCACGAGGAAGCCATTTTCACATATTCAGCTATCTTGCGCGACCTGGTATGCTTGGTTCGTTGCTGCATACCCTACGATAAAGGAGAAAATACGAAAAGACGTCGGCGAATAGCCTTCCGGGGCTTTTTGCACTAAATACAAATTTGTCGTAAGTGCCCAGAAGACGCAGTAAAAAGCCCGCAAGTTTTCCCCTGAGCAGCCGTTTGTCCAAATACTTTCTTAGTGCTGACACTGCGATGTAAAGCGCAAATAGTGCTGCTCCTCAAGGACGAAAGAGTTGCGGGAACTGTCTGCGTCACAACCTCTACACGGACCCTGTTCGTCGCATATATTTTTTGTTTTTCATTTTGCTGTTTCAGCAATACATTCCTACTATCAGGTCAAACTCTTGCCTTTGCTTAGAGTTGTTGAAAAATTCGACTTTTCTCTGCTATCTGCTAGCCGCCTAGTTAGCTCAGATGGTAGAGCAGCTGCCCCGGAAAGGCAGTGGTCCCGGGCTCGAGTCCCGGACCTGGACGAATTTTTCTTCAACTGCGAGGACTTTCTTTTGAGATCCCGTATGGGTTACCTTTGTAGCAATCGCTACGATTGGGCGGATGCCTCATTTTCCCTTAATTCCTACTGCAGCTCCGTGAAGGTAGTCATTCCTAGAAGCGCTGCTTGGTGTCAAATTATGTCCACAAGCGGGTCTTCTTGTGTCACAACGAATTACTCCCTGTTGAGGCCATTAAAATAACATCACTACAACGTAGACGGAGCTCACTAGAACAACGAAGACAATTGCTGTGCATAGATTACCACCTGGCCTGCCACCGGCCATTGTCCCCTCACCACATTACATAATGTCTCTTGCAGACGAGCTTCAAGCATTAGCCTCCCAAAACCATGACAATAACCCACATTCAGTTTGAGTACAAAAAAAAATTTGGTGTCTTCCTTTATTCTGAACCATTCTATACAGTATACTGAGACTAGCGCATAATTTGTGCTATCCAAAACTAGTATAATGCGCATGAGGCCTTTACACGAACATTTGCGGTATCCTTGGCTGTATATCACACTTGGCCGCTTACCGGTATCTGGTCCACGGAGGCTGTAGTCTGCACCCTCTCAAAATCACATACGATGAAGCAGACCAAGTAAGTCACCATGGGCACGGATTCCTCGAACTTAGTCACCACTTTTCCGCCTTCGCGAGTAATAGGGTAGCCCTATAGAACGAGAAAATGAGAAGAAAAAAACATAAAAACAGGCTCAGCACTTACAAATGTAACTAAATCAAGTATATAGCCTACTCTGTTGACTTCGGATCTGTAGGATATAGTTACAAACGAATCTCGCGTCACAACTGTTAGCTCGCTGAACAAGAAAACGTTGTTCTCCTTTGCAAGTGCACTTCTGCAGCAGTGGGGAATTCCTGAAACAGTTAGGAAGCAGGGCATCGCATTTTAAGCCACCGTGCTGAAGTATGCTGACCCAGTTCGCATTCTATACACAACAGTGGCTTCGTCTATATAGACTGAATGAATCCGACATTACGGTTATATGAGCTTCTGGAATCGAGGCCTCATCTAGAAAACAAACGGCAACCCCTGAATGCACCGTGACGTCGGTGACAAAGTTCGCCTCCATAGTAGGCGCCTAAATAGGAGCACAGAAAAATACGAACTCTGAGTTTTACCCTATAGTCAGCGGAAGACATTGCTGTAAGATCAGCTATGTTTCGGACAAGTACGGCGTTCTTTATTAAAGTCGTTTGCGTTGATGGCACCATTTGTCAAATTAATTGTAAACAAAGCACCGGTAATTTACTATTGACACGATTTTGTCACAAGAACCGCACACGCTAGAGGCTGTATAAGCTAATCAGGCTCCCAGTTCACATGACGTCACCGTGAACGTTGACCAATAGTGGTTGTAAAACCTCTGATTCCTATACAATATTTGCAATTCTCGGTGCCCCGCGACTGTAGATTAAACGTGACTTTAGGCCACACAGGATCCCAAGAGATGGGGATCTTGGTCGAGAATAAATAGATTCCGATAAATCGGCGCATAATGAATGTCGAATTTTTTTTTTCATAGTCTGCTATCATTACGCGACGTCCTTGAGCGAGATATTGCCCGGATAAACCTAATGAAAAGGCAGTTCACCGCTGGTCAAATTGCACAAGCGCCCATGACGTGCTTGTAGATTTTAACGCGCAGTATCGAGTCATTCCAGGCGCCCTGAACTATATTGAACGCTCTTCCATCATGGCGGTCATTCACCTTTTTTGGAGAAATGACAGCCATCGTGCTGTCAGTATTGGATTCAATCGGTCGACCGTTGTTGTAAGGTGCGCCGGGCAGTCATGCATTGCGTCGTCGCCAGGCGCGGACGCAACGTAGGTCCCCTCCCTCAGGTGACAGCACACGTGAGCCCTCAGGTGATCGCCGTTGGCTCGTCTCCCGCAGGACACATTGCGTTCGTCTTCGCCGCGTGTCAACCACCGCTGCAGTGACTAATGCTATCATTTAACGTCGTCATCGTCGCAAAAGGAGCGGCCCATCACTTAGCGCGCTCTCCCCGCGGCAGAATGTAGCGAGTTGAGGCGGCGTTGCGAAAGCGCCCCGTCGTATATACATACGGCGGCCGTTCGAGGGCTCCTTCCTCCGGTGACTGGCACCACTGTGGGCTGGGCGGGATTCCCGCAGCCCGCTCGCGCCTGCGGCCTTGCTCCCCGCCTCGCATATAAAGAGGGCCCGCGTGGAATCATTCGCTCCCGGCTTCCGCTTTCTGTCGGCTTTGTATAGCGGCTTCTTGGCAGCAGCACTCATGACAGCAGAGAGGCTGGCGCAATACATTCTCAAGGACGAACAACTATCGCGTGATGATAGTGCTGCTAGTGCTTCCACAACAAAGCGCAGCGACAGCGCTTGCGTCGACCAGCCGTCGGCTTGAATGGGTATAGGTCCCCGTTTACAGTAGTGTAAACTAGTACTAGTGTAAACCAGTAGTAGCTAGTGTAACAACCATGTAAACTGAAACGCAAACAGAAAAGAATTCACAATAAAAAAGACGGAACCACCATTTTTTTTATCATTACAGAGGAGGGAGTGGTGCGTGCAATCGTTCCGTAGTCGAGCCAAATTCACAAAGCTTTTCCTTCTTAAATGTCATTTGCCAGTGGCCGATCGCAATTCGCTGATAATATGTTCAGCACCGGGACTGCTGAAATGTTATATTACGAAGAATTCTAGCGTAATATCTTTTTGTGAATACTAGCCCCGGTCTTTAAGCATGGTGGGGACCCAAATGTACGTTTGGTAGCCTGAATTTAGTCGCTGTTACAAATAAAGGTCTAATTACAATTACGAATTGCAAATTGTAGCTGGTGAGTTTGCAAGGCATATCGACTTGGAACTAATTGTCAGGATAGCACCGGTTTCGAGATACGGGCCGTCAAACTTGCGATAAAAATGCGCTGTTGTTCCACCAATTCTTCTGTGAAAACGTCGTTTAATGCATTGAAGCACAAACGTAACTGGAACGCAAATGGTGTTCCAATGGTGGAACAACTGGTATAGTCCTGAGAATTCCTTTCAAGAGGATACGCCTTGCGAACTCTCCCGCTCTATATTGTAGAATGAAATATGTGCCGTAAAGTAATTAAGTGTCAATTATTGTAACGTTTAATTATTTAATTAGCTATTTTGATTTATCGTACGATTGTGCTATCTGCCGCACGCAATTTTCAAAGCTTTGACGGAGCTAAAAAAGAAATAAACACATGGTATAGTGCAGCACATGGCAACCGCCTGTAAAGAACACGGCCCGAAACTTGTGCTGCCGCAACAAACAAGCTACAGCATTAATCTCGTTAGCTCTACTGTAGAATTATTTTTGAACGGAGTATAGGGTGTCTAACCTTCTCCATTTTCGAGGTAGATGTTGCTAAAACATAGCTGCAATAAACGTAAATTCATAAATTCCGCGCAATTTGGTACTAAACGGAAATTTTCGACGCATTTTATTTTATTTATGTATATATACTGCAACTCACATCGGTTATAGTAGGAGCGCGCAGAAAACAACACAGACAGCATGTGAATACATATGCCGCGAACATGATGAAAATTATTGGCAGCATCGCCTGAATGGCAAAGCATTGACATCGATAGCAAAGCTTAGCGTAGTGCTTGAACTCCTCCCAGGACGGTGTTCTAATGATGGTTTTAATAATACATGGGGCGACATGTTGGCGCGACGCAGCACGCGAGACAACGCCTGCTGGGCAGAAAGAACAGCGCCCTGGCGAACCAGGCGACTCAGAATGCTGGCGTCATGTGTGCCGCCACGGGGCGTTGCGGGCGTCACACCTAGACGTTGCACGAGATGAGGCCAAACCGTCGGCATTGGTCGGCGCGCAGTGAAATATATTACATTACGCTAGCTTGACATTTGCTTCTGAGGCCGGAGCATACACACATCAGCTCAGCACGAACGCCAGTGCGCTTACATTGTGCGTGCGCTCATCCCTGCAGCAGGAGGCAGAGCGCAGCACTTGCTCCGCCACCGAGGCAATTGAGCGCAGCGTTGACGGTGCGCCCGTTTCGCTTCGCCGTTTTTGCAGAGAAACCATATCTTGGCGTCCCGTATGGGTCGCACTGACAGGAGCCAACGAGTTATTTGCGAAAGGCCACTGCTCTCGCTACTGCCGTTAGACTCCGCGACGATTTTCACGCTTTTAAATCGCTTGCTACTATGCGCAAGTGTCATAAATTACGTGAGCAAACTAGGAACACAATAAGCACACAACTTGTGTCCCAACGCCACAGTCGACCAGGGCTTATTAGATATTCATGAGAGTTAAGGGCGTGCAAATTGTGCAGGATGTGTGGGCCAAAATAGGTCGCTATATATGCCGATACAAGAATATATGACTACATCGACTTGCGCACTCGATAGAGGTTAGGGGAAATGTAGACACCAAAGTGCGGGAGTGATGCTAACAAAGATTCCCTTTAGAAGGCGTAATGTTAAGAGCATGGTGACTTAGGGTTACGAACTGGTTAGCGAACGTGTATAGTAGCTGCTGTCGGGAAGGTGGCAAAGTGAATGTACAAAACAAAATAGTAGTTTCAGTGACTCGGTGTGACGCCTTTTGGAAAGTACTTTTAGCGAGTGAAGAAAGAAAGCCGGAGAGAAATCACGGTCGTATAGCGTTGACAGATGAACCTGCCAGCTTTTCCTTTCCACTGCTTCTACATGAATTTAAAGCACCTACTGGCCACAGGCTATGGGTCTAAACACATCTCTATCTTTCCGTCATGTAAAAAGAAGGGATAAAATTTAACTTGAAATTGAAAGTACTTATTATATTGTTTATAGAGGTTCCAAGCTAGTGAAACATATTCCAATATGGGACGGATCAATGTTTCATACATAAGTCATTTAGTTTCTACAGCGGCTGATGTTAACTCTTTACGTATGTAGCAGCTTTATTTTTTCTTTGGCTTTTGAGCAAATATATACAGCGTGCTTGGAACACTACACATTAGACGTGAAAATCACACCAAGGTATTTGTAATCGTGGACTTTATTGAGTGACACAACCGTAGAAGATTACTCAAATGCTGTCGTAGATTGTTTGGTTGTAAAAGACATTGCTACTGTTTTAATTAAGTGTATCTTTATTTGCCAGGTGTCGCTTATGGAAGCATTCTAACGATTCATTAAGGCATAAATGGTCATCTGGGTCTTTTGTTACCTCGTACGATACACAGCCGTCAACATATAGTCAAATTTTAGCGCTTATGTTACTATAGAAGATAATAAACACAACCAAATGTTTCTGGTAAAAGGAAGAACAGCTGTTTTCCCATGTGATATATTCATGCCTCTACCTTTTAAGAACTCATAAATGACGTATAAACCCGGTTGAATGGTATGCTGAATCCTTTCAGCATTGAAGCCAGATGTCTCATATGCACACAAGAATAACGCGGAAAAGAAGGTACGATATGGGGCAACTAAACCGTGACCATAACAATGTCAAAATTAATTAAATTTTGGGGCTCTGCGTTCCAAAATCCCAATGTGATTATGAGAAACACCGTGGAGGGGTTCCGGATTAATTTTGACCACATGGGGTAATTTCACGTGCACCCAATGCATGGTACACGGGCCTTTTTAGATTTCGCCCCCATCGAAATGCGGCCGCCATGGCCGGGATTTGATTACAGCGCCCTCGGGTTAAGCAGTGCTACGCGTAAGCTACTACGTCACTACGCCGCGTCATAACAACGTTAAATGTAAACGAACTGAGTACGCATGTGGAGCCACTTAGCACACTTGATGTTTCTAATTTTACCATCAACTAGGCCTAAAAAAATTATGATATCAGAGGACACCTAAGCATTCACGAGTTACAAATGCGAAAGTATTAATGCCCAACGCCGCTGAGCATTCCTTCAAGTTATGAACTCCTCGAAAGCAAACGAGCACGTTTAGGCGCTTGGTCATCGCCTTCTGAAAGCACAAGGACGGTGCACTTCGATCCGTGACGTCGTGGCTACCTTGCTCGACTGCCACGGAATTCAATGGGGACGCTCCCGAGTAAGCCGCGGTGATTTTGACGTCAAGGCATTCTTCCTGCCGGGTTCGGCAATGAAAATTTCGGTCCAAGTAACATGACGTCATAAATCAGAGTGCACAGGCCTGCTATTAGGAGGCGTTGGCTTGACGCGTTTTGATTTGGCCTCACCGAGGCGCAGTTAGAACGCTGGCGAGAGCTTACGCAGACAAGGAACGCGCGGATAACACAGAGTGCCGGGAGCGTGAGCACGGGTGACGTGGCATCGCTGCGATGCCCTCTCCCCTCACGTGACAGTTGGCGCGCTATGGCGGCAGCATGTGTTTCCTTTCGCCCGCTGTGCTCCGTCGAGGCGCACTCGTGACGTGGCGTCGCAGCCAATGGGAATCTAGGCGCCATTTTTCACTTGTCCAGACGACAGGCACCAGCGTTTCCGCCCAATGGCCCAGTTTATGGTTTCGCATCAAAAATATTTTCCGGTCCCTTAAGAATTTCACGATCCATCTCGGCGCTCAACAGGCCATGCGTAATCTCAAGGTGATTTTGAGTTGAAAATCTCTTTGTACATGAATGTTCTGTGCCACGTGGACCAAGGCACAATCCGCTGCCAGAAATTGCCGATTTAGTCGAAACAAGCGCCTCATCGGAAACAAGCTGACGGAAGCTTGCACAAGCACATCTGGCGTAAGTTGCATTTGAAGATCGTCGCTACTGAAAAAGAAGAATGATATTTTTACTTCACTTGGGGTGTGACAATGAATAACCCATGGCCTACACTGTTTTTTTCTTCTTATTTCTTAATAAATATCCCAGCCCTCTCTTTTGATCCAGACGCCTATCATGTTCTCTCGGTCAGGAAACGGCATATTTTTGGTTGTTGGGTAATGGAGCGAAAAAGAAAAAAAGTTGCGTGTCCGTATGACGATTACATGGAGCAACCGGCTCGAAAAAATAGAAAATAAAAGGTAAAACAAAGGAAACGGTCCTGTAGCTCAGCTGAGCCATTCTCCGAGTCAAATGGTCACACTCAGGGCCGCTTTTGATTGATTGAACTAAGATGATGGGTGCGGGCTCGCTTTAGGTGGTACGCCTTCACAAAGCTTCATCGTTCATCACGCTTGCAGGTATCGTTAGCGCGACCATAAAGTATTGTTTATGACAGAGTGCCAACTTAACTTGATGACAAAAACAACCCGCTCCATCAGTCCGGAAAAGCGCAGCTATGCTCAAATGTAATTTTCCATGACGATGATGACGGCTGCCGAAATGACTGAGTGGCACGATAAACGCGACCATCTTGGACGCTCCCACAACGCTGAAGCATTGCGTGAGTTGGTATTTACTACGACGCGGCCACTGCTTCGCGAACAGTCGTATACTGACTAGCATCACGGCTTCTCGATAAGCTACATCTTATGCGTTATATAACTGACTGTGCTTAAATATACGTTACGTATTGCGCAGAGGTGATGCGTTACAAGTTCGAGTTCTCTTTGAAAAGTTAGCGCACTGATCGTTGTTTTATTGCACTTGAGAAATTTTTCCAAGTAACTTTGAACAAAAGATGGCTTAGAATGCGGAAGCTCCAGTGGCGGGAAATTTTTCGTGAAAGAAACTGTATGCCAAGTTGTCCTTGCGCCCTAAAAGCACTAAAGGCCATCACCAAACATGAAGATCTTTCATAATTAATGGGCGCTAATGGATGGCATTTAAGTTGCTGCCAGTAAATTTTTCATGGTACATAATTTGTTAGGAGAGCTCATCTTGCTAAGCGGATAAGTTCGCCATAAAAAAAGAACGATGCGTTTTGTTTGCAGTATAATGTCTTATATTTCGAAAAATACTAGTAGCTTTAAAGTTTGCGCGTAATATGCTACGTTCTCCTGCCAACACCATTATGCCCCATAAGTCATCTCTACTTTTCCATTTTCCCTTCAAGCAAGCTCACATCGCGTAAATAAACGTAGTGACATTTTACATGATAACAACAACGCGCAACAGGGCGATCGCGAATCAGCGAATCAAAGCGACTAAATTGTGCAAGGGAGCTTCTCCGCATGGTAAGTCCCCAAATTGTTTAGGGCACTCACTATCCCTTCAGGTTACAAACACGCGTACCGCGAGCGTTGAGCGCCAGTCAATGTGGGGTACCTGTAGGGATCTTCAGGACCTGCTTTTACCTGCTGGCATTTAAGGTTGACCAAATTAACTGAGAACAGGGATGCATTCTCTATTTTACTACATAGGCTATATTTATATTGTTTGCGAACCGAACTGCTTGCCATTCTGGTGAGTCATATTTGGTTCCACCCCATAGTGCCAAATATGTCGCGCTAAAAATTGTACCATACCATAATAGCAGAAAAATTAGAGCAGGGGATAGCCGTCAGAAATGGCGCAATTGGAAGAGCACTGCGCGGAAGCTGCACGTTGGGTCCACATAGCTGTCGTGTTATCTGTTCTACTTTTTTTTCAGTCATATATATCTCTAATCAAGAGCAAAACTAGGTTTACTTTAAATTAGGCGTCCTAATTCCCTTCTGACTTGACTGGTTTTAATGGCTATTGGCCTACTGGGTAGATAATTCAGTTATTAACTAGCTGTTGATGATGCTTTAGCAGAGACGCAATAGTGTTGACTGCGGATTAATTTCGAACACGTGGGTTTCTTTAACGTGCACGCGTACTAGCGTTTCTGCACTCTGCCTTCACCGGGACACTGCAGCAGCGGCCGGGAATTCATCCCGCGACCTTGTATCCAACATAAGAACAAAACAGCCAATAAGCCGCTGCAGCGGGTCTTCAGTCAACAAGCCCTCAATTTTCACCGATTCTTCTCGCTGCTTCTCACCACGCTGGTTGATTCGTGTCCACCTTACCGACACGTTTCACGCAACGCTTGGGGAAGTCAGGCGCACCCCAATACATGCAAGCCACACTTGCTTAAAGTCGCGATTATTTCCTCCTGCAAGCGTCCCGCGCGAGAACCGATGACCGGTTACAAATCACTTCTCTGGACAACAAAGTTGACACACGTACACTGGGCAGAGCGCGGACGCCTCTAAAATAGCATGTGCATCAAAATAGAAGGCAGAGACAAACAGGAAGCACTGGCTTGCCTCTTTGTGCGCCAATAAAAAAGCATCGCAAATGACTGGGATGCATTAGTATAACGATCGCACAAGATCGGGTGTAGGCTACACTTTCTTCTTTCCTGCTGAACGCGCACGTCGTACATGGGCTCCGTTATGGGATCGCAAACCCAATGGAGCGTCGTCCGTTAGGCGCGAACGGAGGAATGGACCATGAGCGCGAGGCGGCATGTTCGCCACAATTGCGGAGGCGATGCTTTTTCCGGCGCTCTCTTTGAGACGGCTCAGGGCAAACAGCGCAGTGGGAGTTATATAAGCAAAGCACGCCCGTGACACGGTGGCACGACATGGTGCAAGTGGCGGTAAGCAGGAAAACGCTGTTTGGGACCTCTCGACCGGGAAGAGAGAGAGAGAATAAACTTTATTCAAGAACCCCGGTCCGGGTTCGCCCGCTTTGTTCTAGTTGTCTGCCAAGCCGAGCGTCGTGATGAGCTCGATCATGGCACGTACGTAGTCGGGGGAGGAGTCCGCCAGCCACTCCTCAAGCGTCGTAGGTCTACGGATGGGTGAGAGTTTGGCAAGGCTAGCCTGAATAGCGAGACGGCTCCCCGGACAATCCCACAGAATGTGAGCATTATCCGGGAAGCCGCCACATGCCATGCAAGCAGGTTTACCAGGCAAACCTTGTATGTAGTGTTGGAAGTGTGGGGACAAGAGAGAGTGCGTCTGTGCACGCCTCCATAGTACCGCCTCTCTTCGATTCATGTGTGTATCCGCTTGTGGATACTTCATGGAGTTGTTTAGTAAATCATCAAGTTTTTCGCGCCTTTCCGCCCGCGCGAAGGCATATTGCTCATTCAGACTCAGTGGGTCCGGCCACCACAGAGGAGGGCCCGGGAGATTTGCGCGGGATGTGGCATGTGCCACTTCGTTCCCTCTGATCCCTGTGTGACTCGGAATCCACTGAATCCGCACTCTAATGTTAGGGTGTGCGTTGAGGTGCGTTGTTAATGCTGAGTGTAGTGCCGCGGGAAGGAACGTGACCGCCGCGCGCCACTCGGGCCCGCCCACGCGACGCAGCGGGGGATTCTTCTCTGCGCCCGGTCTGACACACTTGACAAGCGTGCGTGCGAGATGAAGGGACAGCGGCCCGTGAGCCTGCGTGGAACGGTGCTCCAGCGGAACCCCGTGTGCCGGCCACCGCTGCCAACCGTTTTCCTCTTCGTGGTCACTATTTGTGGCCGGCTCCTTTCATCATACGTCGCGTGTCCAGGCTCGTTGGCGTGTATACGCTCGAGTGAGAGGCACTACGGGAACTATGGAGCAGGCGTGCATCGTCGGCGTAATCCGTGTGGGCTGGCAAGGCACGACCGTTGAAGCGTCGCTGGCGTTATGGTAGCGCTTAAGTTTCCCAACATAGCGGGCTGACTAACGCACAGCACCCAAGCTATCTTCCTGCATGTTCGAACCGCAATTTGTCGCGCTAGCAACGCCAACTACGATATGACCGCGGCTTGGAAGTGAGCGAGAGTTGCAATGTGGGCTTGTTGGTAACGCATCTTCAAGGGGTGTACGGTAGCATGATTAAAAGAAGGGACAAAAGAAGACACACAGGGACACAAACAGCGCTGTGTTTGTCCCTTGTCCCTTTTATTCGCGATACCGTACACCCCTTGCAGTTGGAAGCGAGCTCCGTTCGTTCAGTTAGGTATCAACGACAAATAAAGTTGGAAGTGTTGATATGGTGTCTCAAAAAGGCTATTACCATATACGTATATCCGTGCAGCACTGGTACGTGGTCCTGCAGGACCATGTACATGACGCTAAATATCCATGGTTATTTACATGACGCTAAATATCCATGGATATTTAGCGTCATTCTTAAAGCGCAGCAACCAGCCCAGTGCGCGAATTCATTCAGCCTTTCGATGTGCGTTCAAACCTTTCAGAAAACTAAAATACGCTTTGTGTGTTCTGGTGTTTTCGTGTTCAGATATCGATTAATCTAAGATTTTGGAGTATTGAAAATAATGCAAAATTAAACTCCGAATTTCGGAGAATCGGGGATTTACGAGAAATAAACTCCTATGAACGCCATATTTCCGCCAAGAAATAAACTCCGAAAACACGGAGCCATACATATGGCTCGTTCAGAGGGCTCGCGGGTGGATTCATTGCAGGTGGAAAACTTGCACTGCGACTTTATTAACCGTGGTACTCGGGATGAAATTCCGACCCATTTTCTTGGCTAGCTGGCTTACAAGTCTTTATCGAGGAATTAAAAAAAAAGGACACGCCGGAACTCCTCTGAGAGTTGTCTATGCATGCGTAAGCATTATGCCACTTGTTCATCTCCACGCAGCCAGGTGTCATTATGAATGTTATGGAACTTGATCCGACCAGTATAAACGACAGCGCTGCGGCTGCACGAACTGCTGCGGACGGCGGCGCAAGGAGAATCGATGACGGAAGCAAACTACTGCAGTTGGCGGCGGCAGGTGCAATGATGGCTTTCCGATAATTATAAGCCGTTATCGCTCTTGAGCGCTTCATCCATCCGCGTCGCGGACCATTATGAACCGTGATCAACTCTATTCCAGCGGCGGCTGCGTATGGCATGGTCATACGGGCACTGTCTTGAAATAGTACTGCGATGGGGGAAGAAAGTGTGACGAGCGCTGATAGCTTCGGGAGCGCTGTGTTCTCGCCGCTTGGTTCGCGTTGAAGCGAGATGCAGCACGAAGGTGAATTCACGAAGGTGAAGCGACTGTTTTACGGGACGGACGGACGGTACTTCTCGTGCGGTAAGCGCACAAATGCTCACGCATTTAAATTTATCGGATTTAACGTCCCGAAACTGCGCAGGGGCTTGTATGAAGGATGCCACAATGGAGCGCTTCGGATTAACCTCGGCCGGTTCTCTAACGTGCATCCAAAACACGGTACATGAGCGTTCTTGCATTCTAACCCCAACCGAACCCGGCCGCCACGGCAAGCGTGGACCCCGTGGCTTGGTCTACAGCAGCGCAACGCCATAGCCCCTGAGCTATATACCGCGGTGGGTGAGGAATTATTTCGTGAGACGGACTGAAAATTGAGCATGTTGGTAGATATTGGTCACCCCAACAAATAATATCTCTATTATCGGTAGCAGATGCGTAGGTGAGCCGTCGATTACTATGCATAAAGAGGAATTGTCATGCCTAAACAGTTATTTTCTGCGAGTGGCCGCACGTGTCTATGATTAATGGGTTGGCGCTACTTTCCCTTGAGCTTGCACGGATAAGATCTGTGTCTTTCTTGTTTTTCTGCAACCGTGCGAACCTGCATTTGATAGTCGGCGTTTGTGTTGTCCTTCTACAGCAAAGCTGTTTACCTCTAGCCCCTGTATGCATCTTCCGCATGTGTCCCCAGAGGGTGGACCCTGGCCGGCTTATGTCCGTATACATGCGACAGGACTGTGTGTGTCAATTCCGGAGATAGTTCTCTATACAGGGCATGCGATCCCAGAGGTGGTACCCTGGCCGGCTTATATCTATATCACGGCGCGTGGACAGGAATACATGGACCGATCCCGGAGATAGTGCAATATACCTGGTATGCGGTCGTAAGGGGGAGGGGGGGTACCCTGGCCGGCTTACGTCCGTATAGGCGACAGGAGGTGTGCGCCAATCCCGGAGATAGCGCAATATAAAGGGCCGAACCGCGGCGGAGGTGAAGCAGGCTACAAGCACTTCTGTTGGCTTCTTATGGTGCGACTACTACAAATCGGGCCCTTCGGTTAACCGCCTTTTTTCTCGTTCATATATATATATATATAACAAAGGCGGTTCTTATGCATTGTGTTCCCTCTCTAGGGCTGGTTACATCATTATGGAAAACCAACTAGCCCGCTCTCACACCTTGCTTCATTTTATTAATCACCGCCGTTTGGGACCGGCCGTTAGCGCAAGGCACAGATTCTCAGCACGAGCGGCATTCACGAGCAAAAGCGCTGAAGAGGACGACTCACTATATCGCTCCATTCCTTTTCTACACTTACCCGGGAACGAAAAGGGAACCACCGGGCGACTTAACAGCTTGTCACTATGAGTTGGGCCATAGTAGGTCTTGAGGCGGTCGACGTTGATAATGTATCGTCCACGACGGTGTGTGTCCGAAGACGGTTCAACGAGCTCGATCACGTAGTTGACCGGAGATGTGCGTTCGACGACGCGGTAGGGGCCTTCATACTTGGGCAGTAGTTTCGACGAGAGCCCAGATGCAGTGGAAGGGACCAAGAGCCACACAAGCGCTCCGGGGAGGAACGTGGGCGCAGAAGTGGTATCACCGCGAACGCCCTTCCGGCGCTCTTGCTCATTTGAAGTAAAGGCCCGCGCGAGATCGCGACACTCTTCGGGATGTCTGGCTGTGGCAGAAATAGGCGCACACTCAGATTCATCCGGCTTGTACGGAAGGATTGTGGCGATTGCGTGCGACAGGTGCCGGCCGTACAGAAAGAAAAAGTGTGAAAAGCTAATGGTGCTCTCAGTGGCAGTATTGTAGGCGTAGGTTGCGAAAGGCAGAATAGCATACCAATATGTGTGGCCGGAGGCTACGTACATTTCGAGGATGCCGCCCAGCGTATGGTTAAATCGTTCTGTGAGGCCATTGGTCTGCGGATGGTAAGCAGTAGCTGTGCAGTGCAAAACGTGGCACTCTTTGAGGATGACCTCGACAACTTTCGACAAGAAGACACGTCCGCGATCGCTGAGCAACTCCTGTGGTGGACCATGACGCAGTATGAATCGCGAAGCAGCAAGGAGGCAACTTGGCGCGCTGTAGCTGCCGGGAGAGCGACAGTTTCGGCGTATCGCGTGAGTTGGTCAACAGCCACGATGGCCCAGCAGTTACCACCAGATGTCAGGGGAAGTGGCCCATACAAATCGATTTCGACGCGCCCCAACGGCCGGGTAGGGCAAGGTAACGGTTGCAGACCGGCTGGCGAGAGGCGCGGTGAAGATTTTCGGCGCTGACAATCGGGGCACGAGCGAATGAACTTCTGAACGTATACCTGCACATCCCGCGCCAGTAGTACCGCGGTCGAATGCGCTGGTAAGTTTTGAATACTCCCGAGTGTGCACACTGTGGATCCGAGTGGAATGGCGCGCTTATTTCAGAACGCAGATTGCTTAGTGCTACTAGAAACCACTGGCGGCCATCGGAGGTGTAATTGCGTCGGTGGAGTAGATCGTCGCGAATGGCAATATGGTGGGCTTGACGACGTAACGCGCGAGTGGTTGGTTGTGCTGATGGATCAGAGAGCAAGCCTATCAGCGAGGCGATTCAGTGGTCCTTGCGCTGTTCGGAAGCGATGCTGCGAAGGTCCATGGAAGACACGACAAGCTGGGATACGGAACAGCAGGCATTGTCGTCGGGCAGGGGAGAGCGCGAGAGGGCGTCGGCGTCAGAGTGCTGGCGGCCGCTACGGTAGAGCACGCGAAGATCGTATACGATATTCGAGAGCTTCGCCTGCAGGACTATAGTCCTGCAGGCGAAGTGCCCAACGGGCAAGGTGGCCCGAGGGGTCCTTCGGTGACGGCAACCAACAAAGTGCGTGCTGGTCCGTGACGACGTCAAATGGGCGGCCACACGAATATGGCCGCAACTTATTAAGAGCCCAGATGATCGCCAAGCATTCTTTTTCCGTCACGGTGTAGCTACTTTCGGCTTTAGTAAGCGTGCGATTTGCATAAGCCATAACGTATTCAGAAAACCTGTGTTTGCGCTGCGCAAGGACAATGCCGAGGCCAACACCGATTGCATCAGTGTGCGCCTCTCTACGGGCCGTCGGGTCATAGTGACGCAAAATTGCAGGGGACGTCAGCAAACGGAGCAGGATTGCGAACGCCTCGTCGCACTCTG
The DNA here is from genome assembly GCF_038994185.2 of Dermacentor albipictus. Lineage (NCBI taxonomy): Eukaryota > Metazoa > Arthropoda > Arachnida > Ixodida > Ixodidae > Dermacentor > Dermacentor albipictus. The sequence continues at coordinate 87,798,487 of NC_091821.1, forward strand.
ACGACCACAAACTGAGGGGCCGGCTGCTTCCAAAGAGCTTCGTCAGGGGCGATATGATGGTGGCGAAGTCTCGGATGAAAGTAGGAACACAGACCTACAAAACTGCACAGGCTACAAAACTGCGCAGGTCTTTGACGGATATAGGTTTAGGCAATTCGGCAACGTCCCGAAGTTCGGCTGGATCGGGGAGAATTTCACCCTTGGAGACGACGTAACCTAGAATTGTCAGCTGCCGAGCAGCAAATCGGCACTTCTTGAGGTTTAGTTGTAGCCCTGCATTGATTAAAGCAGTTAAAACTGATCGGAGCCGTTGAAGTTGCGTGGGGCATCCAGGTGTAAAAACAACAACGTCGTCAGGATAGCACAAGCACGTGTGTCACTTCAAGCCACGCAGAACTGTGTCCGTCATGCGCTCAAACGTTGCGGGCGCATTACAAAGTCCAAAAGGCATTACGTTAAATTCTTATAAGCCGTCGGGTGTGACAAGAGCTGTCTTTGACCGATCAGCGTTTACCATTGGTACTTGCCAATATCCTGAGCGCAAATATAGAGATGCAAAAAATTCTGCGCCTTGTAGACTGTCAGTCGCGTCGTCTATGCGCCGGAGAGGGTGGATGTCCTTGCGAGTAATCTTGTTCAGACGGCAGTAGCCCACACAAAACCGCACAGAACCATCTTTCTTCGTAACTAGGACAACAGGGGATGCCCATGGACTGTTGGAAGGTCGTATAACCTCGCGGCGAAGCATGTTGTCGACTTGTTCGTTGAATACACGACGTTCTGCAGGAGATACACGATACAGACATTGCCGAAATGGCGATTGCGCGCCAGTATCGATGCGATGTGTAACAGTTGGCGTCCGGTTTAGGGAAGATTGGCCTACATCTAAAGAAGAAAGAAATTCTGCTAGAAGGCACAAAAGCTGAAAACGCTTGACCGGTGTAAGGGCATCGGTAATAGAAGAACCGAGCACATCACTAGGCGATAGGTCACACGTAGGAACAGCACTGAGAGCACTGGAACTAGCACAGTAATTGTCATTGGGCACGCCCATAACTTGCACGTCTTCGATCGCTTCTACACTGCCAAGACATTCCCCTCGGAACAGCAACACAGGTTATGGAAACGGGTTGCAAGCGAAAATGGTGCTGTAACCCCGTGTGATGTCCACTGTCGCAAAAGGCAGCCACAGACCTTTCCGAGTGACAAAGCAGTCAGATGGAGACAGTAGTGCAACCGCGTCTGAAATTCCGCTGCAGGACATGAGCACGACCGTTGAGGCGTTCGGAGGAATGTGGGTGTCGGCTTGAACAAGTAGTTTGCTCGAAAGGGAAAAATTGTCGGTGAGCGGCAAATCTAACAGCGGCGAGAGTTCTGTTTTGGCCCGTGCGCAATAAATAACGGCTATTGTGGCGCGAGGGAAAATCCCAGCCGTGGATAAAGTCATGAGAGCGCGAGGAAAGGATGATGAATTCTATGGCGTATAGAGCGTCGGCGATGACAACACGAGCAGTGCAAGCCTCCGAGGGGTGAAAATGCTGAGCGCTGGCTGTGCGGAGGGACAGTCCAGAAAGAGGCGTTGTGACTTTCCGAAGTACCCGGCAAAGCTTCGTGTTCATAACACATTAGCGCGCTCCAGTGTCCACGAGTGCAGATGCGCTAACACATTCAACAAGCACTTCGATTACGTTCGAGGGACTGCGGTGAGGACTTTCACATTTCGACGCTGTCGCAGCCCTTGCCTGTTGGAGTGCGACGATTATTTTTCCTCTTCCCGAGTTACGGGGCGAGGTCGCATCGGTGACAGTGAGCGATGGCGTGGAGAAGGTGAACGGCGAGTAGTTGCGGTCGCGAGCGCACTGTCGGCGACATAGCTGACGGGGGCCGTAATATGGACGGTTGGACTGGCTTGTCACGGGTGGTGCGGCGCTAGGCAGCCTATACCGATTACAAAAACGTGCGACGTGACCGGCGTAGCCGCAGGCGAAGCATATTGGCCGGCTGTCGGGAGTACCCCACCGGCTCGCTGGGGCAGCTTCCATCCATGTCACAGGATGCGTTGTACGAGGCGGCTGCTGACATGACTGCACGGCGGGCGGCAGTCAGCAGTCGGGGTCTAGGCACTGTTGCGACTAGGGGGTCCGAAGATGTAGAATTCCCTTTGCTCGTGGAGGTGTAAGGGAACATGAGGCTGGGCCCAATATTCAGGACGTTTGACAAACACGTCTATATTTACATGTTTACAAGAAAGTTCGAAGTAGTACAAAAAAGTTCGTGATGAAGTTGAAGCAGCCGATGACTCCCGCCGTCCGTTGCTCCTTTTATGTCCTGCGTGGTCATTATTCAGTCACTTCCCCCAATCCGGCGTCAGGAGGCCTATGACATCAGGTCCCACCAATCCGGAGGTCTGTTGCCGTTTCCCTCCGAAGGGAGCTTCGTCGGAAACGCACGCGCATCACTGGGCACAAACAGGGAAAGTGGGAGCGTACGCTGACTCCGATCGTACACTGACTCCGTCCCCGGCGTAGATATGCCAATTCGGGCAGCTGACAGGTGATGGACCGTATCATTGCACTGACCGCGCCTCCGGCGTGAACGTGCCAATTTGTGCGGCTGTCACGTAAAGGACCATATCCTTGCTAATTGCCCAAACCTCTCCTGACCGAGAAACTCTCGTGTTGGCCATAAATCATCCGTTTTGAGAACCATTTTGCCAGGTCGTCGGCCCGTTCCCCCTAATCGCGCGAGCCGTGACCGGAGGGTGTCGCGAGGTGAACGGCCGATCACAACAGTACGAAGTCGGCCAACCCGAGAGGCATACTTGAAGTGAGTGGCTTGGTCTTCGCGACAACTTCAGCGTAGCTGAGTGGTGCAGGTGCCGGGACCTGTTGGGGCGGCACAACGAGGTCAGCGTAGCTTAGTGATGCAGCCGCAAGAAGATGTTGGCGCTGGTCTGGAAAGACATCGGCGATTTCCTGTTCGATCGAGCGACGAGGCGGAGGCATAAAATTAAATGCAGGCTGTTGGAGATGTGGCGGCTGAGCGAAGGATATCAAGTAGAGCGAGAGCTGGCGTGCAACTTCCTCCCGAACGAACGCTTTCATTGAGATGGTAGCCAAACACCAATGAGGTCGTCGCGTGAGGAAGGGCGACATGTCAACGAGCGCTGCCTGCGTAGCTCCTCGTAGCTTTGGCATAGAGTGATGATGTCTGTCACGGACCGAGGATTCTTGGCCAGTAGCATGTTGACAGCATCGCCCTCTATCCCTTTTAAAACATTTCTGATTCTGATGTATGCAGCCTAAACAGCTTCGCTGGTAATCCGTCCCCATATGAATACTGCTGTCTCCCGAATTATTCGTTCTTGTTGTGTCCGTAAAAAATATATGAGGTTTTATGTGCCAAAACCACCATCTGATTATGAGGCACGCCGTATTGGAGGACTCCCGATTAATTTGGACCAACTGGTGGTGGCCTGCAAACGAACGGTATTCCGTACAGGACCTCTGAAGACGCCGTTTTTCCCGGATGGCCTGCAGCAATCAGGAAGAGGGCGCAATGACTGCTGATTGCCTTCATTCGAGACACAGGTCTCTTCGACACCTGGTGACACACACTGTGACACTCATAGGACGCTCAGGCGGAACAATTGCCGGCTATGTATGCCAGGCTAATCCAGCCAGCTGCCACACCACCACCACCACCACCTGGGTTTCTTTAACGTACACCTAAATCTAAGTACAGGGGTGATTTTTCATTTCGCCCCCATCGAAATGCGGCCGCCGTGGCCGGGATTCGATCCTGCGACTACTTAATTGTGTCTGGGTTTGCACGACTGCTTTTTCGTACCATAGATTGTTTCGTCTCTCTCCATTGCAGAATACGCAACTGCGCCATTTTTTTTTCATGAAGTAAGCCACCAATACAACCTTGTAGTGAACTCCACTGTTATAACTGCATGGAAGTTGTATGTGAAACCTTCAGCGCGCGCTCACTATTTTGCATTTCACAAATAGAGATCTGCCAGCGGAAAACGAGTAAGAAAATGAGCAGCGGAAGACGACAAGATTAAGTCGGAAGTGCACGCCCTGAACTTCCGGCTGAGTCTGGGCCGCTTGCTTCGCGACTCGTTTTACAAGCAGGAACAATGCACCGCGAAGCGAGCTGATCCGAATCCACAATGGAAAGCGGGAACCTGCTCCGCATCGACAAGTGAAAAATAAATTCCCCGCCACGACGGAAGAAAGCGTGCACCAGCGGAATTCACAATTACACAAGCGGTTTGCGTGCGGGCACCGGTGTGCTTCAAATGGTTTCACGGAAAAACGAGCGCGTGGCTACAGCGACCGACTGAGCTGCATGCGCTCGCCTTACGTACAGACACCCCAAACGCTGCGAGTACTTATTTCTGGATGGGGTTTTCCTTCATAACATTACATGCGTACATTCTGCTGCCACTGCTGATTGATGAAAAGATAATATCACAATGATCACCTATAGGGGGACATGGACACATTGACGAATCGGTTTCATGTATAAACGACGTTATCTAAACGTGTGGGACGGGATCATCAAACTGGTCGGTGGATCGCCTACTCCAGCTCTTTTTCCATATCCGGCCCCAAATGCGAACAGTGAAGCTGGTGGTGGAGTGTTCACTCAATATCGAGTTTGTGAGTATCCTTGTTGCTCGTGCTGAGCAAGATCCTCAGTTGGTCACGAGGCATGAGGAAGATTTGCGCGCAACAAAGAAAGTACATACATTTGTTTTGCTGCCCCATACTTCTACATACCCATAGAATGTAATCGCGATATCGACAATTCTGTGTTCCCCACCTCGTAAGAAGCAAACGTATCGTCTATTTTAGTCGACGGCTAATCGAAGAGACTCCTGCACATTGGAGATACGTGGTCCTTGATAAGTTCCGCAATATCAGTAACTTGTAGTGGCGAGGACTCCACTAGTTCGAGCAGCAAAACGTCGACTGGTGATTGCGCCTCGTCATCGAGTCGAAGCACTGCAAAACTGCTTAGCACGTCAGCGTTGCTGTTGTTTAGCTTTTGTTGATACACCAAAGTGTAGTCTTAGGCGGCCAGCAGCAGCAGCATCCAGCGTGGCCTTCTGGGTGATACGAATTCTAGTATACAGGGTGTCCCCCGTAACTTTAGCCAAACTTTACCTTTGTTTTGTCTAGCTACGTGACATTTGCATATTTTTAAAATTTGGCTAAAGTTACGTGAGACACCCTGCCTACTTCTGTCCGTTAAACAATCCCAGCAGTGGCTGGTGACCAGTGGTAATAATGACGGAACGCCCTTCCAACTCCTACGGGAATTTTCATTAAACAATACACGGTTGTCAAGTCCTCCTTGTCAAGCTGAGCATAGTTCCATTCACGTAGTCCCAGTGTGTTAGATGTGTATACTGTGGAGCATTCCGTGCCGTCCGGTTCCCTGTTCACCAGCAAAGCTCCAATTTCAACAAGTGATGCATCCGACGCTGCGGATCATGCGAGACCAGAACTTTCTGACGCTAACAGATTCTTGAGAGCAATGAATACTTGATCGTGTAGGCTATTCCATGATCACCATCTTTGTCTACCAAGCGATGGAGTGGTTCCGCCGGTTCTGCCTTTCGTCTTAGAAAACAGTTGTAGAAATTAATCAGCCCCAGAAATTACTGCAATTCTTACTTTGACAACGGCGTCTCTGCTTTGAGGATCGCATCCGCCGTGTTGGTGCGAGAGTAAATCCCTGTGGTGTCAATCAGACGTCCCCACAATTCAAGGCTTGTGTAGCAGAATTCGCGTCTTTCTTTGTTCAAACGCAAACATGCGCTCTAAAAACGAGTCAACAGCTTGTTTACCGATATGGAAATATAATCGATATAAGATTTCATTCCAGCGAAGCGTGCCAATAGTTTGCCAACGGTCCGCTGAAACAACCATGGCGCGACAGAAATGTCGCGCTTGGAACAGACCCTTCGTCGTGTTCACAGTGACGACTTCCTCTGATGCGTCTTCCGCAACAAGCTGTTGATATGCTTGATCCAGGTCCAGCATTGTCAAAATTCTGTTCAATCCTAACTTTGAAAGCATATCGCCGGTCGAGGGCGAAAAATAGACGTTAATGTACACGGCATTGTTCACAATGCTGCGATAATCACTGCAAAGGCGCATGGATCCATTTAGTTACCTTACGGCCATAATGAGTATTGCCCAAGTGGAAAACTATATTAGTTGCCGCACTCCTTGTTATATTAGTTTGACTTTGCTGCCACATTGTCGAATGCCGAACGATGCTGCATGCTATGCTCTTCAAAGACAGGTTCTGCGCATTTGTTCAGGTGTGTGAGTGCGCTGGATCGTTAAATTAAATTATGGGGTTTTACGCGCCAAAACCACTTTCTGATTATGAGGCACGCCGTGGTGGGGGACTCAGGAAATTTGGACCACCTGGGGTTCTTTAACGTGCACCTAAATCTGAGTACACGGATGTTTTCGCCCCCATTGAAATGTGGCCGCCATGGCCGGGATTCGATCCCGCGACCTCCATGCTTAGCAGCCCAACACCATAGCCACTAAGCAACCACGGCGGGTGCTCTGGATCATGAATGCAGCCTGAAATATAAACGCGCTCAACAACCTCTCAAATACAACACACGTTTATTGTTTTTTTATTCTACGAATGTGTATCCCTCGAGCCTTGAGCGAGCTTCTAAGTGGTCTGCTTGGATGTCCTTGCACTAGGCCACTAGTCCCTTCCTTCCTTCCTTCCTTCCCTTTTTTTTCACTCGACTTCACAGAAACGACAAGATTTAGTGATACGCCCTGCTTTCTTGCAGTAGTGGTATGCTTACCAACGACTGTAAACGGACAATGTTGGGACAGGAAGACGAGCCGCGCATGCGCTTGTATACCCTCGCTACTATTGCAGGTGTGCTCCATGACACGGCGCTAGACCGTGGTGCCGGTCAACGTTCTCGTGATAGTTAAAAAAAAAATGGGAGAACTGCGCGTTTCTTTGTCGGAGCACACCTGGGGACATGCGCCGGTCCGCTGCCTGCCTCGTCGCCAATCGTGAGGGCTGTGGCTCTGGCCAAGAAAGGCAGCAACGGATAAAAAGTTAACTCCGCGTGAAAATATGTAAAATATAAGGCAATGGCGTACTTGTCACGCCACTTAGCTGCAGAACGAAAAGCAAAGCGGGGTTTCGTGACCGAGTCACTACATTTACCGAAAACTAAACTTCGAACACCCCTTATATCACAACGGATAGGCCAATTCAAAGAGCCAGGGGATAATTTTGTCTGCATAGTTCTGCATATTTACCCTAAAGCAAAAACAAAAATTAATTATGTTGGTCATGGTATTTTACTTGGAACAACTTTTTATACATAAGGGGTGAACAGTTGTTCGCCATTTCCACAAGACTAAACACTTTCTTTTTTCTTACTTTCACTCCTCGCCGAGTTATCTGATACGGATCGAAACGCGATCCCGACGTTCCGCGTGCTCATTTGCCGATGTACAGTCGCGATCAATTTGAAGGTGATCGCTCGAGCGGCGACCAAAACTAGGAGCAGCGCCACGTTACGTCATCACCGTTGGTCGAGAGGGAAACATCAGATAGCTCCCCTCTCTCTTTTTTGGTGTTCCCTGGAAAGCTGTCACTCCCGTCACCGTTCATGGCATAACCTGCGAATTCATTTCGATTGCGTTATGAGCTTTTGCACAGAGGCGTCATTGTTAGCCAAGATATGCATGAGGAAGCGACGCACACAGATCATTGCCATGAAAGGGAAACAAACACAAAAATGTGGCGAGTTGGTCTTGGGGGTGATGGTTGCAGCCTGGAAGAGCATAATAGGGGAAGAAGGCAGCGCAATTTTTATCTTCGCAGTTCCGAAATCGGCCGCTATGCTGCCTGGAAGGCCCGCCAGTCGATGCTCACGCGATCACCTTCAAATTGATCGCGACTGTACTGTGCCTCCTTCGACATCTGCCTCACAGTATACGGCGAGCCGTTTCGACTTCACACTGCGCGTACCGAACGTTCATGCCACGCTGGACGACATCCAAACAGCGCTGCTCGTCTTCGCCTCAGCAGCTCGAGCGAGCGCCGGTGACGCAAGTGCCACACTTTCGTGAGCCAGCCAAAAAGAGGCCGGCGTGCCATGCAGTGCGCCGATTCCCCATGCAGACGCGACGCTTCCGCGCGCTCCGAACATTGCGCAAGACTTCCACAAACAAATCCCGTCGTTTTCGGATGAAATTAGATTGCTGCGAACCGGGGCAGGGGCGCCATAACAGCCGGGTTTAATGCTATTTCTCCCTGAAGCGTCACCTTTCAGCTCCTATATGCGGGGCCCTAATTTCGTAACCACTCTTTTCTTTACGTTTCATTTTATTTTCCTCCGTCGCACTGACTGGCTGATACCGGCGGAAGGCGAAAAGAATCGACCGAGAAACCAATATATAGAAAACCTGACGGCCTCGGGCCCGATTTCGTAAGAATGTGTGCTATCCAATTTTTTTCACTTTCCGTCACTGTCTCGCGCACGCCACCGCTACGGCTTCGCCTATGTGCGCCATAATCGGCCAATCAGCGCGGCGGAGGAAAATATAATGAAATCGAAAGCAGAGAATTGTGACAAAATGCGAACTCACGGATCATATCTCATAAGAATTCTTTTCGCTCTATTTCATTAATGTTTTTCTTCTCAGCATCCGCCTCGCTCCGTGGCGGATCCTGACGACAGCAGCAGCGTGGCTTCATGCGAGTCAATGTCAAAGGAAAACAAGAACGACTGGAAAATGAAAATGATTACAAAACGCAGCCCCTGAGCTGTTTTGTCAGCGTTACGCACGTGTAACTGACGTCAGTAAAAATCCATTTGACGAGTTTTACTAAATATATCTTCCAAAGCAGACGGAATATACAGGGTGCCCCAACTATCGTGCGCCAAGATTTAAAAATTTGCAAATGCCACGCTGCTGGACAGAACCAACGTAATGTTGTTTGCCATCGCTTGGAGATACTCAGATTATTTCTTGCATTCCGCCCAACTGCATAATTAGTCAATTAATTATTCAACTTCTGAAATATAGTAATTAAATTATAAGTGTCATGAGAAAATTGTAAAGCAACACGAAAAAACTCCCGATACAATTTTTTGTTGCTCAATACGTGCTACATAAAAGTGCTTTGCGAACGCAAAAGAAGCCCGCGAACACACGTAAAATTGTCGCACGACTAGCCACTCGAGGCACATTTGCGCGATTCTTTCACGCTCGGAAAAACACTTTTATGTAGCACATATTGAGCAACAAAAAGCTGCATCGGGAGTTCTTCATGTTGCTCTACAATTTTCTCATTGACACTTGTCATCTAATTATATTTGAGAATGATCAATCAATTAAGGCTAATTCTGTAATCAGGCGGAATGCAAGAATTAGCTGAGTATCTCCAAGCCACGGCAAGCAACATTACCTTGATTCTGTCCAGGTACGTGGCATTCGCATATTTTAAAATCTTGTTGCATGATAGGTGGCACACTCTGCATAAGGCACGTTGTGCATTCCTTAAAGAGGAAATTGGATCTAAACAGTTTTAGACAGGCCAAATGACCCAGCTGTCTTCATGATTGCAAGCCCTCTGTGTCCAACATGTGCCAGACACAGTACGGTCCGCTGTTAAAGGCCAACTGCATGGAAATTTCACTTTGGCTAAATTGGTTACAAACGAGTGAGTATAAAGGGTGTTTCAGCGAACACTTTCAAAAAAATTTTAAAAACTGCCTGTGGCAGATAGCACAGTTATAGTCCGTGAGCCGGTCGACTCGAAAAGGTGGACTACCTGCCAAAAAAAAATGAAATGCATAATTAATTAACAAAAAATTCCCAAATTAAGTTTTTAACTAATTGCCTTAAGGCGCATATTACAATTTACAAATTCTAGACGGGGAGTTGGCAAGGCGGATCCACTTGGAACGAATTTTCAGGATGACACCGGTTTCGAGATATTAATTCCCGAACTTTGCGGAGAAGTGGATTGGCATTCCAGTTGCTTTTGTGCTTCAATGCATAAAACGATGTTTTGTTAAGAAAGTAAGAGGAACGGGAGTTCATTTTTTACCGCAAGTTTCACGGCGAATATCTCGTAAATGGTGCCATCCACACAATTTTTTTCAAGTGGGCATGCCTTGCAGTCACGCCGGCTAAATGTTGTAAATTGCATTATGTGCCATAAGGTAAATAATTAAAAACTTATGAATTTTTGTTAATTAGTCGATTACGCATTCCAATTTTTCGTGCAAGTGATGTCCGCCTCTTTGAGTAGACCAGCTCATGGACTAGAACTGTGCCATCTGCCACAGGTAAGTTAAAGAACTCTTCTTAAAGTCTGAAACGCGCTGATACGCTGCTGAAGCAATCTTGGCAAAGCCACAGTAATGGTAATTGTTTAATTTTCTTATTGGTGGCCTCTAAACAGCACCGTGCATCTGGTAGTTGGCGTCTACACCTTGTGTCCCAGCTAACGTTAGCCAAGCTGTTCAACGAAAAAAAAAATAGGTTTGCAGATCTAACGACCGAACACCCTTAATTCATAAAATCCAATTTTGCACCGTGTTTCCTCCATCTTTCTTTTTTCATTGAACATCTTGGCCAATGTTAGTTGGGACACCCTATATATAACGTAAGTCCCGGCACGTTGACTCCGAAATTCTTCAGCGCGCCGCGACCTCGTCTTATCTCGGAAGTCATGCCGAGGTGCCGCGCGGTCTAGGTCATGCGTCACTTCCGGTGATTGGTAATGGAGGTCTTTTTTTTTTTCGTTCCTGTATAAAAAACGTCTATTTTTGCGAGCTTGTCGTGACGCTTCAACTCGTATTTCAAAACGTAACATTTTGCACAGCGGTTTCTCTATTTGCACTATCCGAAATGTGGCTTTTCCCGCGGTCTAAATTTTTTTTCTTTGCAGGTGACTTATATGAGTAAGCCTCAGATCGGGAACTAAACAATTAAATTGTGGCGTTTTACGTGCCAAAACCACGATCTGATTATGAGGCACGCCGTAGTGAGGGACTCCGGAAATTTCGAGCCCCTGGGGTTTTTTAAGGTGCACCCAAATCTAATTACACGGGTGTTTTCGCACTTGGCCCCCATCGAAATGCGGCCGCCATGGCCGGGATTCGATCCGGCGACCTCATGCTCAGCAGCCCAATGCCATAGCCACAAGCAACCACGGCGGGTAGATCGGGAGCTCCTAGCTAAATACATGGAAACTGAGAAATCATTGTTCTCGACCACTACACCGAATTTGATGAAGCTTGTTTCATTTAAAAGTGAAATTTAAAATCTAGTGACTGTATGAAGCGAATTCTTTACTTATATGTAGGCCATCGATATCTTCTCAGAAATTCTTGAAAAGCACAAAATTTTAAATTTAATATATATAAAGGTTATAAAAAGATATCACAATAAAGAGATATCAGAAATATAAAAAAGAGGTATCACAATTATTACTATTCGCCCTTTATCTGGAACCGCTATGCTTAAGCGTAAGTCTATCGAGTTATATCCATGGCTTCAATATACTGGGTAATGAAGTAAAAATCTTAGCTTATGCAGATGATTCAGCGTTCTTCTGCACGGATAAGTCCAGTGTTGAAAAGGTCGTATCAACAATAGAGGATTTTGGCAGCCTATCAGGAGCACGAATGAACTCCACAAAAAGCTTAGGCTTGTGGTTTGGCTCATGGTGCTATATACCAGAACAGTTTGCAGGCGTTAAGTGGACCGGTGTCCCGCCAAAGTATCTTGGCGTGCCGCTAGACGGATATAAATTATGCGCACGCTATTGGAAAGAACGGGCTTCGGCCCTGCAAAGTTACGCCCAGACATTCGTTCCAGACCAATTTTCTATTTTTGGGAAAGCTGAGGCCTGCAATAAGTTCTTGGAAACAAGAATTTACTATGTATTGCAAGTTATTCATTGTGCCAGGCTCTACATCCAACGCTTTCACCGAATCTTTGCACCCTTCGTACGGTCTTCAACTTTTGAGCCAATGAGGCGAGACAGTATTTTCAGGACCGTTAGTGAAGGTGGGCTGGGTTTAGTACATCTTTATGTGCGGCAACTAGTGTCTCGTTTCTTCTTTTTTCGCGATACATCGCATCCTATAATTCGGTCATTCATGCAAGTCACACTTGTTAAAGCGTTACCTGATTTAATTGTTTCTTCCAATTTTTCTTCGCGTTTCTGCTTGTAGGGGTTCATGCAAGAAGTTTACTTGGTGGTTCGTTTCCTGACAGTTCGGTTTTCCACTGAATACTTGTACTCTGTGTCGCGTAAAACGTTATACAAAGATTTATTGTCCATGCTATTTCCGCCTTCATTCTACCGATCACTATACCTTCAATGGCCAGGTCACGATGTACTAAATCGAGTTCGTAAAATGTATATATCCCCTTGCAGCAAAACATTCTTTTATAAACTTCATAGTGAAACCATACTGGTAAAAACATGGCTACAAAAAAAGGGTATCTTTGTCTCTTCTGTTAACTGTCGCATTTGTGACGTGTCAGAGACGATTGAACATTGTTTTATTAGCTGCACCGACGCCATACTATGTTGGGATGTCCTGCAACGGACATTAAAAAAAGACTTTAAGATTAACGCTCATACTGTGCGATACCTGCTGCCGACCTCTGATAACAGTGCACCTTTTTATATGTTTTTTTTTCTCATTGGAATGAACAGTTTGTGGAAAACGCGAATGATGGACCGAAACGCCGAAACGGTTGTACCTACAAAGGCAAATTTCATCCAAATGACACTACACCTAAAGCAGGTTTATGATGGACTCGATACACAGCCGCACTGGTACCTCATTTTCGTGAGGTGCCTATCCTTACCACCCTTCTAAAGTGAAACCAACATTTCTACCGACAGCATGAACTATGACTTCCCTCTGTATGACTTTCATTGTGCTCTCCATTGTCTGACTACGCACAACTGGTGACCGTTGGTTTGTCGCTACTGTAATAAATACCATGAAAGAAAAAAAATGCACCCTGTACCTAATGGTACATCTAAAGCGGACTAAATTGATGTGGATTACTCTGAAATATGATACTAATTTCTGAGCAAGACTTTCGCTAAAGCCTCGTAAACATTGTAACAATTCTACGCAATCTGTAAATTCATGAATAAGATTTCTCCACTTTAGATAATATAACAGATGCAGTTTGCAGAACTGCGATATTTGTTTTTGGTGCAGAGTTATAGATTTGTGAACTTAGTGCTTCAAACTTTTTCAAACATACCAACGTTCGATAACTTCAGTAAAAAAAAATGCAGGCTTTAAATAGATACTCTGCTTCTTAGAGTCACTAGAACATGATTTTATTCCTCAAGTGCAACAAATATAATTCAAATTCATCTATCGCTTGTTCATAAAAGCGGTTCAGCGCTTTACATGCGTTTGAATAGGAAGATCGCTGTTGGCCTCATGCTAAAACTTTTTTTTTTTAGAAACACTCGTTTATTATCTGGATACCAATTGCAGCTGAATTATAAGGTGAATACGTGCAGACTATTCTTTAATGCGTACACGCCAGCCTAATTGCGTCCTACCGGCTATTCTTTTCCCTCGAATAAAATAGAAGTGTTTCACTTGCATTAGCTTCATGACCAGCTAGGTGTTCGCTATAGAGAGGGCAGTGCTGTAGTGAGTAAATATGGCTAATAAAGTATAGTAAAGATGGCAGGTAAAGAGGGAATAAAATTAACAAAATAAACTGAACACCTCAAACGCATACGGGGCAACTTTCTGTAGCATAATTTTGGAAATGGCGTATGTCGCGTTAAAAAAAAATAACAGGCACCAATGGTTTGCTTAAATTTTCTCTCCGTAAACATTGTCAAGAATCACTGGAAGCCTGGACTGGGCTACTTAAAAACCAATTTCTCCCAGATTATTGACTCCAAAAGTAGCGCCGAGTTGTTACCCGTCCCCTCCACTTTAATTTCGGAAACATAAACCCCCAAAACGAAAGGCCTTAAATAGAAGCACAGCCGACATGATGAATATTCGTGTATACACTCTGAACAGTAGGCTTGCCGAATGCGCAAGATTTGCATCATGGGTATAGATCTACCTAGAGTACTAAGCCGTGCACTGTATATGGCACAATGACAAGGGCAAGATTCAGATCATGCTTAACACGTTCAAATATAAAGTGGACTGAGCGGTGCATCACACTGTCGCCAGACACCCAAGTTAGGTCGCAAACGTTTGTGATTATGCCTGCTGAGAGCAGCGCTTCGCGTTTTCGGTGGGCTTCTAAGCAGCGGGTCATCCTGGTGGCCGGTGAGAGGCCCCGGCCGTTGAAAGTCCAAATGATATATTGGCAGTGGGAAGTGCGCGGCAAGCTACAGCGATTGTGCAGTATAGATGCCTACCCCATTGTTAACTATCTGTAAGTCTCTGTTCACAGCCTACGTGCAACTCTTGGAAGTTGTTCTAGTTCACAGGCAGCGGCAACTTCATTCCAGCCTTGCAGTCGACCATCACCTCCCGCATGCGCGAGCAGACTGAATCCCAAACTCACGTACATTGAGGACGGGCATGTTGGACAATGCCATGTGGTTGCTGTCGTGTATAATGGTGACGTTGAACCTCGACTTGAAGTTGGGCTCGTCGAAGCACGGGAAAGCCCGCCGCGCGTACGTGGGCTGGAACTTGGATGTCGCGAGAAACCTGCAAGGGCAAACAGAACACGCAGTTCACTTCTCTAGTCCGTATTCTGCTTTTCGCGGGCGATGCATCTCAAGAGTGCACATTATAGCGATTTACGAAAACGAGCGATTCATCGGAAATTACGAACGTCTACACGCGGCCCTTCCCGCACGCTCAGTTTATTTCCACCAAGAGAACATGCATCACTCGTCAAAGAGAAGGAAGAATTCGCTGAAAAAACGAGGAGCGGGGATAACGAGTAACCTCGATAATTGAAAGCTATAGGTCTTGCAGCTGTGCGAACGTTACTAACCCCCCTGCATTTTGTGATATTCAGACATGCAGGTTTGACTTGAACTCTGCCGACAGCGTCGGCGGATAAGCGTTTGAGAAGCAGCATCAAGTGCATTGCTTGCAAAAAAGAAAAAAAAATAATGCTGCATGTTGCATAAATGAGAGATTAGCAAAAAAAATCGAAAATGCGTGTTTGAAATCAATGTTAACTGTTACGTACCATGTCTGAGTTACATAGAAAAGGATTGAGCACGGACACAGGCAAACGCGAGTGAAACGTGTTTAACCAAAAGTCCTAAATCAGTTCACAAATCGCAGCTGCAGTATTCCTCATTCGTACGTAACGCCGTTTCTTTACTCACCGTGACACCCATTTGTGCAGGTGGCACGCAGCAAAGAGCTGAAGTCAGAACACTGTCGACACAACCGGAGAAACAATATTCTAGGAGAAAATAAAATCCCCGACAAGAAAACTAAAAGTTGTTACTGATGTGACCCGTGGCTCAGTACAGCAGCCACCACGTGGACGCTTCGTCGTGCGCTTTGGTATGTCTGAACTGAACCACATCGTCCGAAGTTCCTGATGGCTTCAGAACGCGGAATGTTTATGAATACAGTGGGAACGGAACTCAAGAACGACGAAATAAGAAAATAGAGAAAAACGTGGCGCGATTTGTGCTGTTGCCTTCCGCATTTTCCCGTTGCCTTGGTAGTTCGCCGTCACCGCCAGCGTTCCCGCGCAAACGCTAACGAGCGACCAAAGGCGGCGTGGAAGCTTTGCAGTGAGGCCGGTTTCACGTCCGCGGGCGTCATTGTCAGCGTGACGCGAGGACGGAGGTCCGGGGGAGCGGCAAATAAGCCAAATAGGTCAGCAGTTTTCGGGCAGAGCGCATAGTCGTCCGGTGCTCTTTTTTCTCCTCTGCCGTTCAGTGAGGGCGACGGGCCACAGGGGCAGCCATTTCTCACGCATATGCATGAGGCCGAGGGAACGAGCAGGCCGGCTCTCACGCGCTGTTCAGGACAGTCGCGAGCGGAACCGTTAGGCAAGCTTCTCCGCACAACCGTATACGTCATTCGCCAAATCATTCATCAACTCGAGTATTTTCCATGTATACCACGTGCATGCGAAACTCAAGCTTGGTGTCTCCGAGTGCGGCTTCAGCTCCGCGTTACTAATAGAGGAGAGCCAGCAACTGTTCCGGAAGCATCCCATCTCTCCATCGGCAAGAAACGAGAAGAGGATTGTGTTTCCCGAGGGTATTCAGCCGAAAATGCATTGTGAAAAGCTGAAGTAGCTGAATGCACACGTGTGTTGCCTTCGTTGTTCTCGCCAGTACAAGATTGTGGCATTTAAGCAAACACAAAACCGGGCTCGTATTCATGAAAAAAGCTATTACGCTACATTTTTTCGCAAGAGTGAATACCAACCTACCATGATGCTGGACATATTATTAGCGAATTCGGCGAGCCAATGGCCCAGAGCGCTTACGAATAAAAAGGTTTGTGAATTCGGCCCCAGAAATACACATCTTTATGGAAACGATTGCAAACGAATAGCCAGAAAATAAGATTATAGTGTCCCAAAACAACTAATCTAACTTATTTGAGAGATTAGCCCCTACTTATTCTATCGAACAGCGCACCTCCCAGAACATTAAAAAGGAAATAACTGAAGAAAAGCGCAGTGCTTACTCACGGCGTGCATTCAAAAAAATTCGTTTTGCGTAAATACCATCTGCCATCTTGAATGTTCATTGAATGCTGGAAAAGTTATTTGTAAGGGTTGGAGGAGAGCGTTGTTACTTCTGATGCTGCTGTTATGCTTTTAGGCCATGGCTAGCTTATGCCCTCAGTGGTGAAGTAGCCGAGAAAAGGGCCAAGAATGATGCACAGTTAAAAGCAGTACGTTTATTTATGCCTGATCCTCCTGTCTCCCCCCTCCCCCCTACGCCACCCCACCCTTCTACACACACACACACACACAAAGACACACAAAGACACACACACACACACACACACACACACACACACACACACACACACACACGCACACGCACGCACACACACACACGCACACACACGCACACACACACACACAAGCACACGCACACGCACACAACTTATCGCATACCGCACCTTCCAGCGCCAACCGACCAAGAGTTGACGCAGCACGTATTCCGTATCAGTTACGCAGGAGACCGCGTCAGAGAGGTCGGAAGCGGTGGAATCTTGCGACAATTTTAGATCTCCGTGCTGGTGTCACGATCGGATTTCGTTAGTGTGCCGCGAGGTACAGGCCAATTTTAGAGCTTCGTCGCCGGTGCTGACTCCTCTGGCAGAAATGTGAAGGTAATGACGGCGCTTCACTTGAAGTGCTTGGGCAGGTCCTTCGCCCGACCATACTTCGTGGCGAGAGACCCACGGGATCCTTGCCACCAAACAGTGCTAGATATTTACAGCGGAGCAAGGCCGCCGGACCATGGCTAAGCAAGAATTGCACACCTTCCCTATCTTTTCCGTATTTAGATATACCGGGTGTCCCACGTAACTTGAGCCAAACTTTAAAGATATGTAAATGCCACGTAGCTGGACAGAACGAAGGTAATGGTTTGCGTTTCGCCTAATTACATAATCAGCCTTAATTAATTAATAAACTTCTCAAATATTTTAATTAGATGAAAAGTGTCAATGAGAAAATTGTTGAGCAACATGAAAAATTCCCGATACAGCTTTCTGTTGCTCAATACGTACTGCATAAATGTGTTTTTCCAAGCATGAAAGAAGCCCGCGAAAACACCAAAAAACTGCCGCGCGACTGGCCGTTCGAGGTAGAGTATATTCGTGGGCTTGTTTCGTGCTTAAAAAAACACTTTTATGTAGCCCGTATCGAGCAACAGAAAGCTGTATCGGGAGTTTGCCATGTTGTTCGAAAATTTTCTCATTGGCACTTTTCATATAATTACAATATTTGAGAAGTTGATTAATTAATTAAGTCTAATTCTGTAATTACGCGGAATGCAAAAAATTATCTGAGTATCTCCAAGCCACGGCAAACAACATCACCTTGGTTCTGCTCAGCTACGTGGCCTTTTGCATATTTTTAAAGTTTGGCTCAAGTTACGTGGCACACCCTATATGTCTATGTGCTTTGCTCGCACGGATTCTACGGGCCCCGTTGCGTTTGTCTGCGAAAAGCTCGTCGAAATGGGCGCACATTTCGTTATAAATGATTTTCCACTCTTACGGAAGGGAGTGAAGCGATCCAAATGGTATAAATAAGCGACAATCAACCAGACTACCACGTTTCAACGATATAAACGTAAATCATATACTCATAAAGATGGTATTACGACTATTTCCCATCGCCAAGTCTGCGCGCTTTGGCAAAATAAGTAGGGCTGACAAAGGTTGCTCACTAAAGCGCGTGGAGGGGCCGTCCTCTATGCGTGGAGCGTCGTTCTCGTGAAAATTATCTGCGATATCAACGAGCTGATGCGCACGTTGCTGCGAGACGATCACAACATCAATGACTTTCGCAGTGAGTGATGATCCATCTCCTCCGTGTAAGCTCACATGAGCGACTGTTTTCTGTTAAGACGTACGCATTCTCGGAAGCCATAAGGTTGAGGTCATCTGCCATTATTCCGGTTCGTTATCCACGGTCTATTCGCCAGCTGTCATTTCTTATACGTCTTGATATGATGCAGCGCGAGTCCTTACATGAGCAGTTAACAAGATCTGACTATCATTGGCTTCGAGTTGCGCTGTCACAGAGTCCAAACTCCGAGCGCCACAGCATGGGCGCATAGACGCGACGATATCGTAGTTGGCTGTGGACACCGACTGTAGGACACCGGCTATGTCATCGCTATTTTCAGCTGAATCTCAGCAGCCAAGCGCTCGTTTGTCTTCGCAGCGCGTTTTCGAAACATGTCGAAGATACTGGCACAAGAACATTGCCAGACTTCTTGAATACAGAAAAAGAAACAGACAGAAATTCGAACAATTAATGTTTTGCATAAGTGTTCATTATTCCCAAGCAAAGAAACTAATAAATTTCACTTACCGTGAACGCAAGCTCAGGATGAAAAGTGAGTGTGCTTGCTGCAAGCAAGCACTCTATACATTGCACTTTACGTGCCTAAATTGAGTGGAGCATGCTCTAGTCAACTCTACATTCTTTCTAACATGCTTGACGCTTATAGTTTTTGATGATCCAGCAGACGTGTATGGCGTAACATACCAGTCGCTTCGCAGGAACCCGCATGTAACTTATATAGCATAGAAGCCGTGTTATTGACTTCATGGTTTGTTGCATATAAAGCGCTAAAGAGCACTAAATGAGCCCGGTTCTCTAATCAGAATGCATCCCACGCGACGGGTGCATTCGAGACTTCTTCGGGACCGTAAAGCCTGATATCGGAGTCCCTTAACGATCCAGTGACGTAGGAGAGCTGAGATCGTCGTCCTTCGGACACCTTTCGCCCCCTCCGCGGCAAAAAGAAATATCAGAAAAAATAAATAAACATCTTCCTAAAGGATGAGCGTCCCCTGTTAGCCTAGCTATATCGACGGGCGGACACACACATGCAAAAAAAAGAAGAAAAAGAAAAGACAAGAAAGAAGATCACTCCTGTGTACCCGCGGTCACATGTACACACGGCTCGTACGAGCTCGCGTGACCATTGCTAAACACGACAATTCCTCCAAGGAGTCACGTCCCTTCGACGATTACGAATGCCACGCAGGTTCCATTCCGCGTTCCGCGCTCAGAGACGCGCTGAACGTGTCTCGGGTGGAAAATGCTTTCGAACAACATCGCAGGCCTCATGGCGGCGCGGACTGCTACAGCGTTCAGTGCGCCACGCATTCGACGCCGCCGCTCGCACGTACGCCGCTTGGCCTCAGTGCCGACGCTCATTAGGAAACCGGCATTCGACGTGCGGGGCAGAAATAAAAGCGCGACTTAAGGACGCACAAGGCCGCCCGATACGAAGGGTACTTCATTGACACAACGAACAGCCACAGCCTCAGCTTATTTGTATACGCTGCTCGCCTTTGCCGAGAGGGGGCGTCGCTTTTTTTGCAGCGATAGCGCGACGCGCCTTTTTTGTGAGTTCTGCGCTGTCGTTGTTCAATGGTTAACAGAGAGTGGACAGGAAAAGCTCCACCGTGTTGCTAACCGTACCGGAAGAACAGAAAATAAAAGAAGGAGAAGAAGAAGAAGAAGAGGGAGAAGGAGGAGAAGTAGAAGGAGGAGCAAGCCTTTGCCGTGTTTGCAGATTAAGCCAGCCATAGAGTTTCTCTCGCATTGATGTAGCTTCTCTTGCTGGACTAGGATCCCCTCGCGACGCACGGACAGTATAAGTGCATGGCGGTCTTACGCTCTTTAAGAAAATCGTGGAGAAGTCCCTGATTTATACACGATGCTCTGAACGCGTAATTGCCATCTGGTAATTTGGGAGCCGTGTACGAGGGTCACTTTGCTAAATTATTCTCAGCCATTAGGCAGTCATTATACCTTTCATCCGGTGCTTCTCACCGACAGTCATTTGGTGTGCAAGCTTGCTTTCTGTTTTTTTTTTTTTGCTCATTCTAAATAGTTCAGTTATGAATGGCACGCAGTTGTGGGCATAATGAGCAGATTAATGACTCAGACATTTAGTCATACAAGTAAAGCATAATTTACTACTCACTAGTACTTGTTTCCTTGTCACATGTCGTGTCATCATAGTCAGTATGAAAGTATTTTCTTCATCTTTTTCTTCTTTGGGACGCGATGTAAAATCAAGAAATGACCACGGTGAATTTCGCAGCATATTGAAGTAACGGTCTGGGATTTTCCTGTTAAGAAAACGAGCCTCCCGTTTAGCAAACTTCAGTCTTCCAAATAAATAGAAGGTATTATTAGTTCCTAAGATACCAACCGCGGGGCGGCTCAGTGGATATATATTTCTTGAAGCGCACAACGAAGGTGCGGGTTCGATTTCCGACCTCGAGGAGTGTTTAGTGCCGTACTATTTAGTGCAGGGTCAGGCGTGGATCAGATCTGGGGAGGTATTCTGCAAGTGTCCACCTAGTGGACATGTCAATTTCGTCTGCTGTTGAATTTCTGATTGGCTGGGCTGGGGCTGCGCGTCAGTAGGAGCCAGGCGCCCCCAGCAAATCAGCACTTCAGCAGCAGGCGATATGGACCTGTCCACTAGGTGGACACTTGCAGCATACAACCCCTCCCCCCCCCCCCCCTTCCCTCTCCGGTGTCGTAGTCTCCGAAGATAGTATACTATCGGGTTCCCCTATAAGCGTGACGACTCAAGAGAGCGTCGTTTGCTATGGAAAAATAAGGTAGTTCGTATAAACGGTGACTCCGAAAACTTCTAAAGCAATAGTTTGGTTCTTTGTACAGTTTTGCCTTCTCGATTTAGAAACGATTTGTAACGGTGCGAACACGTGCGTTAGACGCTATTACATGTCGGTTTCAAAAAAGAGCATTTATTGGGGCAAGCTTTTACTATTTTACGTGTGTGTATGTGGGTGCTTGTGCGCGCGCGCGCGCGTATGTGTTACGTTTACTTACCACAGTATTTCCCGCAAAAAAAAGAGAAGAAAGATATAGCAATATCTTCTGTATTGCTTTAACAGTTAAAAAATAAATGCAAAATACCTGAGTTCGTCAAGGGTTTCAACCAGAATTCCAGCGGATTGTAAACTCAAACAAGAAAAAAAAAAAGAAAAGAATGAGTACCGGATGTTTTCCCCATGAATCACTAAGTTATATACATCACCTGAAAGCGAGGAATTAATATACTATTAGTAATATAGATGGAAAGCCATATCGCATAATTGAAGACATGGTTTACGCACCACCGGCACAACAGTCGTCTCAGTCGATTAGTTAAAGATGCATACATAAGCGCGAATTCAAAGAAGAAATTCAGTAATAGCGCTCGTACATGAAAGCTCTTACTATGCCCAATTAAACTAATAAATAAAGGAGGCAGGTAAGAATGCCGAGGAAGTGAGAAGAATATATAGTAACAAAACGCGCGTGCTGAAGTTGGCATTCCTCGGCAAAGGAGTTG
Organism: Dermacentor albipictus; assembly: GCF_038994185.2. NCBI lineage: Eukaryota > Metazoa > Arthropoda > Arachnida > Ixodida > Ixodidae > Dermacentor > Dermacentor albipictus. The sequence continues at coordinate 87,820,609 of NC_091821.1, forward strand.
TCATCACAAAATTCAAAAACAAGAAAACGCCTGGGCCGGCAGTGACCCGAGGCTCCTTTCGTTGCAATCACCAGACAAGTAAGCGCCCGTGCCTGGACAGGTCGTTCTGACGCCTTTTTCGCCGAACACACGTCAATTACAGCTGCAGCGATAGCTTGTCAGTGTTACGCTATACACCCAGCCCACAATGGTGTATTCCATTCTGGAGAGAGCAGTTACAAGACCACTCGATCGCAGCACTCGTTTTGCAATAACACAACGAGTTGCCATTCTTGCCACACAATACGAGCGGAGCGTTTAAGACACGCATATTTACTTCGCATCTCGTTGTGATTACATAAAACTATCACTCGCTTTACGGTGCGATTTGAGCATTGTTTCGGGCGCGCAGGAAAGAGCTTGTCCTTGAACAGCGAATCAGACAGAATGGCGGAGGAGCCGAGGTGAAAGCACGGAAAGCGTTGGAGGGTCGGTAAACACAGCGGAGGAAACGTGCAGACAAAGCGACGTTAACGATGTTGTCAGGAACAGGTGGCTCCAAGTGGGAGAAATCGGCGCGAAACAAATCTCTTCCAGGATGTTGTGACCTTCCCTCAATGCCTCCACGATGGTTACAGCCATCGATTTTGGACGACGAGCGCAGAAACAGACGAGGAGTATCGGACGCATGCGTTCCGGAAAACGGCTTCATGCGTTTAACTATTTCTATTTTCAACATTCAATACGGTATAACATATACAGTGGGTGCCCGATCGTGCAGTCGCGGTAAACAAGATTGTAGAGTCGTAGAAGATTTAATGTTTCGTAGGGCTTTCGTATTTCCGGCTAGTTTTGCCACATAAACAGCGCTCTCTCATAGGACCAAGAGTCTCCAAGAAATTACTGCTTCTCCTGTAAGGTGAACAAAGTAGGCTCCCCACGACAGCCACTTTGCAATAAAGATGCCTCAGCGAACTGTTTCATTGCTGATTTCTTGAGGAGATTACAGTCATTTCACGGTCGAGCTGCACGCATATACATTTCAGATGTGTCGAAAAACAAGCCCTGGCTTGATAAGGTGCATGCGTAACCTTATAAACCTATGGTTATTTCGCCGATGTTTGAAGTAATGTCGATGGTTCTCGATTGTCAGCAAAGATGTTTGTCCTAACGGCAAAGCCGCTGCAGGTCATGCACAGTCCTATACTAAAATTTAAATACATTCTAGGGTTTTCCTCGTCGAAACCGCGATATGATTATGAGGCACGCAGTAGAGGGCGACTCCGAATTAATTTTGACCACCTGGGGTTCTTTAAGGTGCTCTCAACGCAAGGTAAACGGGCGTTTTTGCATTTCGTCCCCGGCAGTCCTAAGCTGCGAAGCTATTTAAAACGAAGTTTTTTTCGGCTCTTCCCCGGAGTTTGGCGTTCGTCGTCTTGCCCTTGCCGGATATATTTGTGGATATACTGATACAAGTCGGGCCACTGTGCATTCACCGACCGCTGTATTGCAGTGTAGCCTACTTGAGCCACTGTGTCCGGATAGACAACTTGACACTGTCTGCTGTCTGGCCTTAGTAGACAATTTGGGTCACAGGGCATAATGCCATTGGGTATACGTGCCCATTCTCGGTCAATCCCATAGAAGGATGTGACAGTGTGACACAATGAGTACAGAAGCCTTAAATTCAGCCAGATAAGTGTCGCATACTTCTCTGTGCCCTCCATACACCACTCATCAACATCTTTCCCCTCAGCAAGCATGTCATGCATCGTCCTTGTGACTGTTAACAGCTGTACAGGCGACGAGGCTGCTCTCGTGTCATCCGCTTCTGCTGCTACTTTGATAACTCAAACAAGTTACGCATTTATTTATATTCCAACATCGCGTTGGACCTGCGAGGCTTTCTGCAGTCTTGCGTGCTGAGTAACCGAGAGTTGCACTGCAGCACTGCGACCTACCAGCGTTCGCATCGAGGTACGCACGGGGAAACATATTTGAGCAAAACGGTTTATTTTTATTTTTTGATCTTCTGTGACACCTTTTCTGTTTTCACCCTGCAGCTAGAAAAACTATATTAGCGCCCGCTGCAGTTTTACTGAACTCCAGATGGGTCAACACTACACATGCGAGCGGCACAGACGTACAGACACATTTGTTAATGAAAACGTCAATGAGTATATGTCCCTTCTTTGCAAACTTTATGGCATAAGTGGCGCTACCACCAACCTACCCTTGAAAGGCAAAAGCTTGCGCTCAGAGAGTCTTGCGTAGAGTGTAGTTTTGAGCGAACGCATGTCGAAAAGCTGGGTATTGCGTTGATAAGACCATTCATTACACCCCAGGAGTGTCTCAGTCTAAGTAAACATTCCGAAGGCTTGCCGACCTCTCCCTTTACCACTTTCTCCTCTCTCACTTCCACACACAGAAGAACGGCGGCGGAATAACTGACAGAATCAGTCGCAATATAAGACTACGCCTCGCATAGGACTAGCGTACATACGCTGGCTACACTGCTCACAAAGAGATCCTGCAATTTGTTTCAGCTGGACGAGTTGAACAAAACTAGCTCGCGCCCCAGCAGCCGGATGCATGCATTCTAAGCTACGTGCATCTCCGCTCTTTCGCAAAGGTGCCCGGATTCGAAAGCACAGCCACTTGCATTCGTGGCCTTACGTTCGCCCATCGCCACGCAAGGGAGCGGCACACGCGTCATGCATTATTGCGAGCACCCCCATAAAAACAAAATGCAGCAGTGCCTCACGCTTAGTCTTTCAGTAACATGAGACTGCGCCGCCGCGTCTTTAAGTGCACGGCGTGGTCGTTGTGCCGCAGCAGCTGCACAATCGCAAGACGGCCGCGCTATCGGAAGCCGGTGCGAGACCGTACAGGCGTCCGCCGCGGCGCGCGCGATGTAGGGCGGCCCGAGACGGCGTCGTCGAGTGCGCTCGGCTGGCCCCAGTTCGTTGGCCCACTTCGACCGGTCTCTGCACGAGCCGATTTGCAAATTGCGGTATCGCTTCGGGAATCACGACGTGGCGGCGCAATGGCGAAGCGTGTCAGCGTGGGAGCTGGGTGTCTCTCTCGCCTTCTCCAGCCCGAACGTGTTTGACGCCTATTGTCGCCGCGCAGCCTGCATTGACACACCAACCGTTTCTGGAAGCGCCAAAGCGCGGCAGAAGATAGGTCGCACGCACGCACGCACACAGGTTTATCTATTTATTTATTTATTCATTTATTCATCCCAGGTTCCAATCAGAACATTCAGTGATGGAGAGGAAGTACAACAAAATTACGTGAAGCATAAACAGTAACAAGGGAACGCTATTCATGACTATAAAAATTATATACATTACTGAACGCACAACTTTACACGAAGTGAGAGTACAAATTCTCGCTTATTGTTTCACGGTTAGTGGGGAAACAAGGCTGTCAGGAAGATCACTTCAGAGTGCAGTGGCTTGTGGCAACGCTGAGGAATTAGAAGCTTTGTTTCTACCAAATATTCGCATGAGGCTGAGATGATCATCAACACGCCTAAAAGTACGTAGTGGGGTTGCAAGAAGCAATTGGCATTGTGTTGTGCCATGAATGTATTTGTGTATCAGACATAACAGAGCGATTGTTCTACGGGTGCGTAATGTTTGGAGGGATAAATCCACTTTAATTCGAGAAACACTGGAATGCCGGTCGTAGTTGGATGAAATGAATCTCGCGGCTCTGGTTTTGTACTGCTTCTCACACTGAAATTAGGTAATTTTGATGAAGTGACCAGACTGACGAGCCGAATTGAGGCTGCACACGAACGAAGGTTACATGAGTTAATCTCCGTGTGCTAGCAGGCGAGTAGCTAAGGTTTCGACGTAAATAACGTAGTGTTTGGGATGTCTTAGCGCATATGCTCATGGTGTGGATTTTTCACGAAAGATTAGACGCGAGATTGAAGCCCAAGTACTTATATGACTGCGCCCGAGCCACTGAAAAATTGTTTATTGAGTACAGGAAAAGTTAGAATTTGACTGTTCACGAGAAAATGAGATTATTTTGCACTTTGACGAGTTGAGGGTCATTAGCCAATTACAACATCCTGAACAGAAGGAACAGATTAGGTTAAGATCATTTGATGATCGGCTGGTGTGATCATCACGACTTTTAAGAGCTCTATATATAACGCAATCATCGGCTAATAGTCGCATGCAATCGCTTGTTATAGTCTGAAAGCACGCATTTACTGCGTCCACAGCGCACACATGCCCATTAGAAAAATGTTGCAGGAGTCGACAGCGTCCCACATGTATGTTGATGGTGGCGCGGTATCAGTATCGGCAACACGCTCAGCATCGGTAGCGCTCTCTGCTTAATCACTTATGCTCTCAGTGATCACTCGTGCTGCGAATGCCATCGCAATTTTCTTTTCGTTGAGAATCTCAATTTTACTCACCTGCATCGTCCTCGATATCTGCGAAATCACTGAAGCTTATATTTGCTAAGCCTGCTCCCCCACCTATATTTCCTGGCGATGCTCTGTTCTTAGAAACCGGTTCTCCGCCTCTGTGCTCTTGTCGTTTTGTAAGAACAAAGCGCCGTGCCTGAAAGTGTCTGTGCTGTCACGGCAATGATGTTGAAGCCATTTGGGAAAAGTACAGCTCTGCAACGACTTACGTTTATCGGAATATCAAACACTCGGAATATTAAATACCCATCACTAGAGTATTTTCGGCGTCTTTCACTGCTTGGTAGGGCCATACAATTTTTCGACAAAATGTAGGGTATTTTTGTCCTTCCCCGGTATATTTTAATGACCTCGGATCTAAACCGTGGGAAACTCAGAAAACGCATAAAATCTGGAGAATCGTACTTGCTGTAACTAAGAATAGGATGTTCAGCCAATATGGATGCGCAGAGCATGTTTTTGGTTGACCTACCGAGGAATTTGCAGGATGATCGGGGGAAGATGAGCTTTGTGTATAACTTTGTCCGACCATGAGTGACGCTTGCCCTATAGAGACACAAGTTTTGCGGCTCTTGGAAGATGTTTACCTTTGGGCGAGGATTGCAAGTGCTGCACAGCCATGTGCGTTATAAGAAAGCTTTAGCTCGAAGCCAATTCCCATTTCTCTATTCAAAGGCATACACAATGCACAAATTCCCTCATTAGACAACCACTTGACGTATTCGAATGAACTCGGTTGCATTGACGAGAGAAAGCTATATGTTCTACTGACTGTACCGTGGTGGAACATCCATTTCACCTTTCGGCGCAGGTTCTGGCGCAGGCAAAAAGCCCGATTTAGCGCAGCAGCAAGCATTATTGGCGCAGGGTACAATGCACATATGCTTCCATATACCATGCAAATTTTAACTTATACAGTGGACATGTTGTGGAGACGCGTTTGCGCGAGGCTTACCCTGCAAGCGCGGTCAGGAAAGGACCCGACGCTCCTCTACACCGTGACGCACAGAGGGCGTTACGGCCGGGTTCGTCGATACGGCGCAGATAAGGCACCGCAGAGAAATCGCCAACAAACGCGTATTTATTAACCCAGGATGCAACACAGTGCGACCGCCCCGGCTTCTGGAGAAAGACTCACCGCAAAACTGATCGAGTGCGCGCGCCTGCATTGAACATGACATCAAGCAATATATTCATGTCACGCCATGCACACTAGGGAGTTTTCGAATAGGGCCCGCAAAGCTATTTTTAAAGAATATCGTCAGCGCCAATGCGCATGCGCGAGACGCAAATAAGGTTGCTGAAATAGCGCAGCGACCGAAACTCGACACAAATGCCCTGCGTCAACGAACATGGCGGCAGCCATTGAGGTGGCGGCCCTCACCGTGTACCCCACTCGACCTCATTCGCTAATACCATTCTTAAATATGCACCACGTGCGATTGTGATCGCAGCGGATATGTTGCAAAGCCCCGCTGTCACCCATAAACATCGAAAAAGCTTACCTTCAATCCTAGAATGTGACATCCTCCTTCGGCAAACTCCGTGGTACCACACGGGTTCGACTAACACCGAAATAAAGTGCCAGCAAGAGGTGCGTCAGAATAAAATGCGCGAATGACGATCGAGACAACTCCGTCGGGCTTATCGAGTTTCTCACTATATAGTGGGGAACTGATGTAGTTCTGCGGAAACCCGCAAGGTGGAGAGAAGCATTCACCAAATCGTAGCAATTGCTACAAAGGAAACCCATTCGGGTTCCTCGAAAGAAAAGCTTCGCAGTTGAAGAAAAATTCGACTGCGAATCCACCCATTCGTAGCAATTGCTACGATTGGGTGGATGTTTCATTTTCTGTTATTTAATAACTTTTCTCCACGTTGCGGCTTTCCGCAGAACTATTACGTCAAACTCTTGCCTTTGCTTCGAGCTGTTGACAAATTCTACTTCGGTTTGCCATCTGCTAGCCAGCTGGTTAGCTCAGATGGTAGAGCGGCTGCCCCGGAAAAGCCGTGGTCCCGGGTGCGAGTCCGGGATCAGGAGGAATTTTTTTCAGCATGAAGCTCTTCTTTCGAGGAACCCGTATGGGTTTCCTTTCTAGCAATTGCTAAGACTGGGTGGATGTCTCATTTTCCCTTACTTAATTTGGAATTGATACAATGGATATGCAGTTCACACTATATCCATTCTATTGGATCACAGCGCCCAATATACATCAGTTCTCGCTATATAGTTTCTCACTATATATAGCGAGCAACTCAATGGACGGGCCTCTGTTTCTTTTTTCGATGAAGCTGATGATAGCATGTTGTTGGTTTTGATTTCAGTTTTGCTAGCTGCGAAGCATCGATGGAAGGGTGGTTTCGCTCTTTTGCATGCTTTGGCGCAGGCTCGGCGCAATCTGCCGCTAAAATGCCGTCTTGGCGCGGGATGGCGCGAAGGAACGCTCTCGGCGGAGTTTACGCAATAGGCGCAGCTGTTCCACCTCTTCTGTAAGAAGCAGAATCTTAATTCATGGCCTCACCTTTCTAGGTAATAAATTGCCGAAAATCGGTAAATTAAAAAAAAACTGAACAACGACTTACGTGAGATTATTACAACGTTTACGAGTGTTTTGCAAAAGGTCCGCTCAATAAAGTAGTCGTATGTCTCAGAGGAGTGTATGGTAAACATATTTTGTCTTCTTTAGATGGCTCACGAGCAAGAGTTTACAGAATAGCGATAATGAGTTACAGAACTGTTAACTTGATGTTTCATTTTTCTAGATTTAGCAATATACAGCACATTTTGTTAGAAATTTATGGCCTTATTAAAATATATATGTACAGTCGATAGATTTTAACAGTTTCCTTCAAATGCAATAAAACTCATTCAATTATGCGCATTAGATGGGGAGCAATGCGGTTTCTATGTTCACATGCATTTATATAAGAGCTCTTGAGGTAAGCCTTCCTCTAACGTTGGCAAGCAAGCCGAAGTGACCTCCGAGTTCGCTGCCAGTTCGCTATGAGACCGGTGCCAACGAGCTTCAGAAATAACTGTCGTCTCTTTGGAAGTTTTCTTTAGCAAGCGCCATCGCTGTTAGGATGGAGACCATAACGAAGCTGTTCATATTTCTGAAGCACAATGTTCACTTGTTGCCTAATCCAGGGAGAATCGAACAAGAGCACAAAGCGCTGCCTCCTCAATTTTGCCAGCGACGAGAAAGCCGGAGTCTACCGCGTAATTCTGACAAGAATCGTACAGATATAGAAATATTAATGGAACACATGAGTTCAGAAAAAGGTCTCCGTTGACCCAATCCGTAATATTACATTTACTGCACATCTAACGCTCCGACTGAAAGAACCCGCTCCAGCATGAGTGACGTCATGAGTGAATGCATGAGTGACAGCATGAACACTGTTATTTTAAATCAGTTTTTGCTGTGAATGGCTCGAACTGTCAATGCGAGCGTTGCTCGTATAAGAACATATTATGCTGTATCGAAAAGAAATTTACTGAACAAAAACGTTTGCTTGAGTTTTAGGAATTAGTTAACAGGTAATTCTGCTTTCGTAGTGCGTTCATTAGAGTCATATACAAGGCAGTACAACTTTCAAAATGAAGAGCTAACAATCACTGACTGGTCCTTCCGCTTCGCTACCATACAAAAAAAAGTGATCGTGTGCATTTCTGCCACTGCAATTCTAAAAACATTACCTCCGCAGGTATTCCAGCTTTTTAGATTCTGGTTTCCCTGTTGGTGGATGCAACACTCAAGGCAGCTTCTGAAATGCACGAATTTTAACATTATATAACCGCTTCATGAACGTACATGCGACATAAGTAGCACGAAGCATCATTTATTCGAAAACGCCGCTTTCAAAATTTATTGTTAACTATGCTGTCGTGTTCATCACGTCGTTAAGCATTTGAACTAGAAGTTGGTGCGTAGGGTCAAATGTAGGGTCGAGGTGAAGGCCTCGTAGGGTAATGTAGGGTGTTTTCAGCCGCAGGGCGATAAATAGCAAGTCGCTATCCCCCCCCCCCCCTCCCCCGATCTCACTTACGTTTCCAAGAATGAGAGAAAAAAAATAGAAGGCGGTTAGCCCCATCGCACAAGTAAATCATTAAAGCACGCTGCACTTGATGACTTTCATTTTTTGCTGTCGTTTGTCTTCACGTCGCATATTAGATTTTTTTTTTCTTCAATGACCGGGAAACGTTTGCCGCCATTTTTTTTCTTGAATCACTACTTACGTAACGAAATAAAGAAACGAACGAATGGCAAGGCACACTGATCGAACGGGCAATGTCGCGGGTTCGATTCCCGGCCGCGGCGGCCGCTTTTCTACGGGAGCGGTGTAGGCAACAACGCCTGCGAACATTGCTTTACGCGCACGTTAACAAGCCTCACAGGGATCGAAATGAATCGGGAGTTTCCCCTCTGTACGGCATCTCTCTGATATATCCAGTGAGTTGCCCTAAGAACGTTAAACCCCATATTTCTTTCTTTTTTTTCTGTTTTTCTTCGCGGCTTCCGTTTTTCCATCGAACCCAGTGCGATCGACGGCAGCGCCCGGACGTCTCGAAATCGGCGCAAGAAACGCTACGAGGCGAGCAAAAAGTCGCCGATGCGGCGAGTGAACGAGCCGCGAAACCAGGCACGCGCTGCGAGTCTCCGTACAGACAGAAACAAGAAACAAACGTGAAATGAAACAAACAGTGGAAGACCCGCGCAACCACTTTCACATTCGTGCCCTTACTTTGGAGCCTTAATCCCGGAAATCAATAACGAACCTAACACATCTAAGAAACGCACTTTATTATACTACTACAACTGCTACTACTACTAGAATAATACTGCGACTTTTACTACTGCTACTACTGCTACTATTATTACTACTACTACTAATAAATAATAATAAAGAATCAGTGTCTGGCTAGCGTTCGGATACCCCCTAATATCATGTATGAGTATAGTATCAATGGCAAACTCCGGTTGACATGCGAAAAACGCTCATGTTTTTCTTTTCCCTCCGTCTCTTTTCGCCGTCATTTGTTCTTTGCGCAATGCACCGAGGGGTGTTCCATCCATTTCCTGCCTACAGGTGCTTTAGCGATCGCGCACAGGTCGAGTGATGCTGTAGGGGCTTTTCTTCAGCCGGAGGCGGTCGGTACTCAGCTCGGGACCGGAATTCGAAACGCTTTCCCCACGCGCGCCCAAGGCGCACTTGCTGTGTCGAATTTGCAATCGCTGCCGCGTCGATTGCGGCCGCAAAGCGGTGGCGTGCCCTGCGCCGGCACGAGCACCGCAATCACCCGCGGCGGGAACGCGTGCAATGAATGAGGCTAATGCGAATACGCGCCTTGCCTCGCATGCTTCCTTCCCTCCTCGAAACCGGGCTAGCTTGCTCGTTAGCACGACGAGCGCGATTAACGTCTCTCTGTACACTTGTGCTTAGCGGTGCATATACAAGGGGCCAATAGCTACGGTGCAGTGCTGCGTCACCACACACAACTCCGTGAGTGCAACGACAACGCGTTAAATAATAAACGACACGAAGATGTATTCGCTATTAACGAATGATTGACCACAAGTGATGAAATTAATTGGTTAATTTGGACCTGTTTCTTTATGATTGACGATAATTAAGAGAGAGAGGGGCAAAGGAAAGACAGGGAAGTTAACCAGAGATTATCTCCGGTTCACTACCCTGTACCGGAGGAGGGGCAAAGGGATGCGATAGGTGCCATTATTTTAAGACGTATTCACCTAATTTACTCATAAGTTGACCAATGTTAATCGTTGGGCGTGTTATAATAATAATAATATATGGGGTTTTACGTGGCAAAATCACTTTCTGATTATGAGGCACGCCGTAGTGGGGGACTCCGGATATTTTGACCACCTGGGGTTCTTTAACGTGCACCTAAATCTAAGTACACGGGTGTTTTCGCATTTCGCCCCCATAGAAATGCGGCCGCCGTAGCCAGGATTCGATCCCGCGACCTCGTGCTCAGCAGCCTAACACCATAGCCACTGAGAAACCACGGCGGGTGTTGGGCGTGTTGGTTCTGCGTGATTGAGCTATATTACAGCGTATTAGACGGTGACAAGAAAGCGGACACACACCGCGCTGTGCGTGTCCACTTTCTGGTCACCTTCTAATACTCTCGAAGATACCTCAATCAATACTCGTAAGTACTTGATTTCAGCCTATAGAAACGACTACGTATACGTTGCATTATTCGCTTTGAGCATAGTGTTGCGCTTGCCAAGCACCGCAGGATAGGCAGTGGCAACGTCGGCACTAGGAGACGCCACTGTGCGATGACGAATATGTCAATGATTTTTCTCGTCCGTTTGTACTTTATATTCGGGGCTAAAATGCTCTTTCCGGTATTCTACACCTGAAAAACTTATCCATCAGTATACGCCCGATATACGTAGTGAATCATCATGAAAACAGCATCACCGGATTTGCTTTCGCAGAAGACTGCAGTGCCCCGGTACAGCGGTACAGTGAGGCTCTATACATGACGTACAAACGTCACGAACAAATTTTCAAGACCAGTGCTTGCGCACTTTTCAGCCTCAACTGCGAAATATCGGCAGCCATTTTGAATTCTCACAGAGCAGTCACCTAGGTACCCGGGACGAAACCGTCGCTCCCCCTGCGAGGTCAACGTCCGGTTGTATTTTCCAAGCAGCCTTTGAGATTCATGAGGGATTGGCGATAACCTGACGCGGGGCCTTCGAGTGGTGAGTAATTCGGTCTCGACAATAAATTACATGCAGCAGGGTTTTCTGTACCGCAGCACATCGCGCATCCCGCTGTGCGCTGGCTTTTCTTGCTGCTGTTGCCGTCTCGCTCAGGGAAAAGTCATGTTTCTTATTCGTGTTTATTTTCTGTGCTGTTTATTTCATTCATTATAATTTCCCGCATCGGGTGTCGCGAACGAGGAAAATTTGCTCTCGTTGGGGCCTTATCCTGTCTCCAAGTAATAATTGCCATCTATCCTGAATGCACATTGAGTCTGACTCTGTGCTCCAGGCCCTTTCAGTTTACGAACGACATGCGCATGTTAACGTGACATAGCGTTCCTGACAGGTGTCTATCGGGCTCGCCGCGCTATAGAAAGGAAGCGCACGCAAGATGAGAAGAGGATTATTGTATGGGGACAAGGTAAACCCCAAAGGGCGTAAATTTTCTGTAGGGCGTGGGTCTAGGCGAGGTACGCAGAAAAAGTAAAAGTAAATAGAAAGCAGATAAAAAGGAGGAATGAGAGAGAGAGAGAGAGAGTAAGAAAGCACGCGGGGGTTCCCCGTAAAACGGACACTATCGACATACAGAGCTAAATAGAATGTCGGAATGTCCACACACATGCCCGTCAATGCTATTAAATTTGTTATCAGCTCTTCATATTGTAACACGCATATAGAAGAAAAAAAAACGCGGCTCAGCGCATGTACGTTAATGTGCTCCTGCACCCTCTTTATTTGTTTACGAGCTCTACGGCAACATTTAGATGTTGCTATTGCGAGCTGTCAAACAGTACGATCATTCAGCCGATACTCGGCGGGAGACAGTTTTGACATAGCAGAACAGCCGTAAACATCTTTTCCGTGAGCACAGCTAACGCTTGGTGGAGCGCGTGCGTGCGTCTTAGAACAGGGGCCATGTGTTGTAACGACCCATTTAAATTTCCGACGTATATGAGTTGAGTTGCCACGACGGTGAGTTGCCACTTTCGACAGTAACGATGACATCGGAGCCAATGACGAAGGCGAAAAGAATGGCAAAAATTATCCTTTTCATTTTTTTTTCATCTTTTTGCCCTTCGGCGTCGACTCACGCGATGCTTGCGAAGCTTGCCGCCCAAAGTTGAACTCCATACTTCCGCTGCAATTAGTATACCAATCGTCTGTTCTGCTTGGTCATTTTCCAAGCGAAACAGACGGAATCTTGCAAATGGGTGGTTGTCTATCTACCTGTCCACATTTTCTCCGCCCGTTCGTAACCAACCATGGATTTTATCATGGGGTAAAATCTCAGCAGTAACCCAGCCTGCTCTTCTTACATTAGTTTACATTTTATTCCTTCAAAATGCAATACAACAGCCCAACTGAAAGAGCTGCGACAACGAAGTGCATCCGAACAGACGCCTTTTATCGCATTTCTACATCTGACGACTATGGAAGGGTACAAAATGGAATCAATAGTGTTTAAATCTTTCCATTGCTATGCTTGCGAACGCACTTAGTTTGAACAAATGAAGCCTGGGAAGACACAAAGGCAACAAAGATGACGGAACAACCGTTTCGTTTTCATTGGTCTTCTATACTCCTATAGTTTGCTAAACCGATTGCTGTATTTGTGCAATAATGCAAAATCTCGCGCAATTCTCCAAGTAGCGCTTTCTTCGTTTCGCTGTTGTGAGATAAATAATCATATAAGGGTTACTTATATACAAAGGGAGAGCCAAAAGAAAAGTTATCGGCGTCTAGTCGAGTGACACAAAAATATCATCATCAATAATGGCTCATACCCCCGTAAGCAAGCAAAGATGCAATGGCTCTCTGTACCGGAATTCGGAGTACTTTCTGGTTAGTTTTACTAATGAAATGAGAGCGAAGAAAGAAGGGCAGGGAGGTTTTACCAATGAAAACAATAAAAAAAAGAACACCTATCACTTGACATGCTATGTCTTTTGACTGCTTGTTTGTCAGATTTATTTTGTTTTCCCTAAAAATTATTATTCTGAGTCCCAGAGCCTTTACACTTGCATTAGCACAAAAACTATCAACTAGGCATAGACGACACATTTATTTGGAATGCGTAATAGCCTTACATCATTTTTTTCTGGCGTTCGAGGTAGCGCGGAATCCAGGGCCTGTGTGAACAAAAAAGTCCTTACGGTGGAACGTTGCGTAAGAGCAGCTACCAGACAATCGTGATTTTGGTCATATTATTAGCGGAGGTAGCCACCCAATGAAAACTCATTGGCACTTTTCATAAAAATGCGCTAAAGACGAGACGAAATGAACACACACGACAGAACGGGCGTTGACAACAACGTTCTTGACTGGCCTATTGTAATAACGTTTATGCAGGTGGTGGCAGGGTCGATTTTAGCCGGTGATGAGATGATAGAGCCCATTAGCGAAGAAATTTGTTGCAACAATACCTTGGTTTGGGCGAGTTTTCCAACTACGCGCTTTTATGAAAACGGTCAAGATGAATATACTCGCCCAATGCAAGGTATTGTTGGAAAATCATTACTACGAACGAAAAGCGCTGTGAATTCGGCCCCTGGCCTACAGTATTGTTTTTGAGACACCGAATAGGACATGTGTTCTTCGAAGTCATCCTGAGAACAAACCACGTTTCCAGGCGAACGGGCTCTGCTATCTGGCGACTATGCCAGCTGAAAGTGGCATTTCGGGGAGAAATCGCTTTTTATTCGACTTCGATAAAAGCCGGTCGGGAGGCAGAAAGCGGGTAAAACCGGGTTTGACTCGAAAATGAAGTGTCCTACATACAGCGCACCCGTGACCGCGGGCGCACTTATAGCAGCACGGATGACAGCGTTGTGCGCCTTTATACAGACGGCAATCGTCTGTACCGTATGCGGAGAGACCTATGTGTCTTTAAAATATACTCGGAAAACATCGTCTCGAACAATGGCAAATGGCACTCGAATGCAAATACGAGAATTACTGCGTACTTTTCTTGTGCTCTATCTCTCTCTCTTTCTCTCTGCCTTTATTTTTTTTTCTCCTTTCAGTCGTGAGATATAGGGAGGGGAGGGAGGCAAGATTTCATGGCCGCTTAAGCTAGGCAAAATAGAGTGCCTGTATATAGAGTTCACTAAAAATGTCATGCAATGCATATTTACGTAATATATATTTCCTCACAACCAACTACCAGCTACCTTTGTCCACTGCACCTAATATTCCCTCGTTTTGTTCTCGCAGTCCGACCGAAGGTGAACGTTTTGTCTGCTGCTTTGCTTGTTTGCAGACACAGTCGCATACACGCCAAGAGAGCAGGGTTGGAAAAGTAGGTCTGCGCACTGCACGCGACCTCGGACGCCCTCACAATCGGACCCAAACGCCCGCGGAGGCAAAAGCTCACGCGAGCAGCAAATAAACCCTTGCGCGTGCCGGCTGTCACCGTAGAAGAAAGAAAAGAAGCACGGCGGGGCTGGACTTTTTCGGGTGGTGCCAGGCGGCAACCGGCCGCCAGCGAAATGTGCAAGCAAGCGACGGGGGGACGACGACGACGAGGGGCCACTGCTCCTCGTCGTCGCGGCGACGATCTGACAGACACGGCCGCCACAAAAGGATGCCGAGAATGAGTTAGTCGCCCGAGGGGACAACCCACTGTCCGCGGCTCTTTTCAGGGGGCTTCACATTTGTGCACTTGTGCGCGTATATACCGAGGGACTTTGATTACCCCGGGCGGTCGTCAAGCGACGAGTAGTGAACACTAGCGACGAGAGCCTGCAGGCGCCCACCAGCGAGATTGCGAGGGGCTGCACCCGCAACGTGGCCGCTTCTTTCCACCCGGCAAGGCACTGTACATTACGCCATCTTGACGCGTGTACGGGGCGTGCGCGCTTCAAAACGGGCTTCCCTACTCGCCGTATTGACAGCGCACGTAACAGCAGGCGTGCCAACGACAGTCCTTGCCACTGCGGCGCCGCTGTGTGGCCCTGTCCGGTATAGGACCTTCGAATGCGGCCGCTGCACGATTACGTCATCGCCCATCCAAGTGGATGCAGTCGTGCTTCGAGGGCCAACATGCAGGTTCAGGTTGTGGCAGTGCTACCGACTCGGCTCAACAAACGTCAGGGACGCGTTCGTGCGCGCAACCACCGAGAGGTGAAGGAGGCAGCGCTCGTATGGGTACGCGAGAAGGCGCGTAACGCGCTCTATCGCGGCAGGCGATCGTCGAGTCTTGCACGGGAAGGTTATTCTTCCAGCACGTGAGAGTACCGATGACGCTTTAAACGTGCGATGCGAAGTCGCTACTTTTTCGCACCAGACATCTCTCTATACTGTGCTTGAGCGCAGGCTGCCACTATGTTATTTGTTTTTAATACTAAAGAAGAGTAAAATGAGAGCACGTCGGTAAATGAAAGCTTAGAAAAAACGGCTGCAAGGAGGGAAAGTGACAGCAGTTCAACTAGTGTTACTTGAAACCATTTGATCTCTTGCACAATCCTACAACGTTATTTGTATTCGCTGGTCACCTCAACCCGTAGAAACGAAACTGTGAGAGAGGTGCAATAATCGAACGATATAATGCCATTGGTGTCGGAGCGATATCTTGTGGCAATAGAGTGCGGCAAAAGCCGAGAAATTCGTTTTGTGAAGGTCGCTAAAGGCAGGAGAAAGTGCGCGAGCATATCGGTTCATCGATTCTCGTGCTAAATAACTCCCGCGAAACGAGACATGCGCCGCGGGTCGCTGTGGCGCTTGTCTCGCTTCTTATGCGAAACCACCTCTCGCGGAGACATTTATCTTTTCTCCATCTACCTCTTGCGCTGCTTTAGTATTGCAAAGTCGTCAGTGTGGAGTTACGCGTGTGAGAGCCTCAAAGACGTACAAGGTTGCCCGCGTACTTTACGTTATGCAGCTTTCACGGAGGAATTTCTATACTTGCGTTGAGCAAGCTAAAACCATACGTTCTGCTCAGAGAGTTATCTGGATCAATGAAGATAAAAGAGGAAAAGAGGGATAACTCGTTTGACTTTGCTGCCAGGAACTGGTTGTACGTCATCCTCCTTCGTGAGTAAACTCCGCACGAGGGGCAACAGGCTAATGCTTTGGATTAAATAGGAGTCAACGATAACGTTATAGTCGAGCGCACGCATCAGGTGCCTTTTGTAAAGTGTATCGGCGACGCTGGCTAATTGCGGCTGTGTAGACGTCGCCGTTCGACAGCAGCAATAGACAAATTCCCAGAGGAAATGAATTACTTGTCTATTTTACCTTATCCGAAGGCGGGGAACGCCTGTTCATTGAAAGATCACAGCGGTCGGGAATTCCGGTGTAGCTGGCAAGAAAAAAAAGCGAACAATTCATTTACGTTAAGCATTACGATGAAGCAAGTGCTCCACGTAGATATGATTTTTACCCTTATATCCCAGAACATTCGCCCGATCCAGCACGCGCCGACACTGTAAATAGCTCGTATAGGTATATAGTCTCATGCGCACGGCACGAACGACACAACGCAGCTCCACGGAGGTCGATGCTTCGCTGGTTCCGTAAAAGTGTCCCGAAGGCGACCATATATGTTAAATATAAGCAAGAGGAAATTTGCGAACTATCCGACTGCTACAACTGCTACTACATAAATAAATATGACCTGCGATGGAAACCCGCCGCGGTTGCTTATTGGCTTTGGCGTTGCGCTGCTAACCACGAGGTTGCGATATATTATCCCGACCACGGCGGCCGCATTTCGATGTGGGCGCAATGAAAAACGCCCGTGTACCATGCATTGGGTGCACGTTCAAGAACCCCATGTGGTCGAAATTAATCCGGAGTACTCACGTACTACGGCATGCCCCCTATTCAGATCGGTGTTTTCGAGCATAAAGCCCGAGAATTTGATTATTAACTTGCGCTGGCCTCGCACAGCTTTCCCACCGAACTGTCATTCATGCTGCCCTGCAAAGCATGTCTTAACGCATTGCGCTGTAACATCACATACGTCTGGCACGAGCTTGAACAGCGCAAGTAGTCAAGCCCGCACCAACCCAGAAGCGCATGTCTCCGCGTAAAACGTAGACTTCAGCAATATGGCGAGCTGTGCGAGGTAGTGGCTTCATAGTTAGGAAAAGCGCGAAGGGACAAAGACAACTGAAGAAAACAGGACGAGCGCTTACTAACAGCTGTAAAGGTTTATAAGAAAATGACCTGAATAAATGAACCACAGCGTGCCCGCATGCGAAATGACTAACTTGGCAGCGGCACCAACGAAGATAAGATTACGCAACCAAATTCACCTGCAACTGTTAAGAACCTGCCGCAGAAAACTTATCTAACTATACTGCAGAATCACAGAAGCTTGGCTCATGACGTGTTTTTGTTGTCCTCGACGGTGTGGTGTCACGGGTGTACAGTAATGAAGGGCACTATAACGTAAAGGTATCCCAAACCTTTCTTCTGCAATCAGCCATCCACAATAGGTCAAAAAATTTTCAGGCCACCCCCCAACTTCGCCCTTCTATCACACAACGTCACGAAAACCGCGAAAACGCCCCATCTGATATGATATGTGCGCACTGCTTATGCATGATGAGAACGAACGAAAGAAAATATGTATTTCTGATTCGACGCCTCTTTCGCCATTAGCCCTCTACTATTGGTCAAACGTTTTCGGACTGCGCCTAATTCGTCTGTCTGTCACGCGGCATTACAAAACCGCGAAAACTCACCACCTCCAAGTGACGTGCACGCGGTAAAAACGCATTAATATGCCGAACAAAACTGAAAATTTTGTCGAGTAGCTAGGACCCTATAACGTAAAACTATTCCAATATGTTCTTACTCCAATCTCCTGACGTCAAACAGACCAATCAAACGCTCTCCTCGTTCACAGGAGGTCAATTTTGTTTGCTTGACAAACGAATAACATTGCCTACGCTGAGCGGCTTGTCTTATCTAATTGGCTGACAAGAGGCGAGGAGCACGCTCAAGTGGAGAGGGATTTGATGGGGCCGAGCCACTGCACTGAAAACCGATAACCGGATGAAGAAGGTGGTGCCCGCGTCTACGATTGGTAGGCTTCCCCTTATTTAGCTCGCCGTGGCTGGTCGAAAAACTCGACGGCATGCAACGGAAGCTCAAGAATGACGCTAAAATGGATCCTTAGCAAAGAAGAGTTGGCAGAACGAGGTCGTGAGAGTGCCGAAAGTGCTCAAAGCCAAAGCCAGGTCAAAGCCAGGTGAAGTGAGATGGTTCAAAAAAGTTTTTGACCAATCGCGTAGGGCTGATTGCAGAATTGGAATAGAAAAGTTTGGAATTGTTTTACGTTTTAGCATCCCTAGACTGCCTCCTTCCGAAAGGAATATAATATGGCTGCCCGCCGATCGCGCGGGGGAGCTGTGGGGACCATGAATTTATTTGCGCATAATAACTTTTCTTGCGTGGTAGTATAACGTTGTCGAGCCCTCTCGGCGCGTATACGAAATCGTTCTGCCAACTCTTCTTTGCTGAGGATCCGTTTTAGCGGCATTCTTAACCTTCCGTTGCACGCCACCGCGATTTTCGACCAGCCATCGCAAGCTAAGAGGAAGCGGATCAATCGCAGACGCCGGCACCACTCTCATCATTTGCTTATCTATACTTTCACTGTGCTGACTGAGCCCCATCGAAACCCTCCCCACTTGAGCGTGCTCCTCGCCTCTTGTCAGTCAATTAGAAAAAACTGCTCAGTATAGACAATGCAACTCGCTTTGAAAGGGAAAAAAAATTACCATCTATAAACGAGGAGCGCGTTTGATTGGGCATTTCAAACAACGCTGTGTGTTACCGCCCGATGCTTGCGTCGGTGGTTACGTAAATTTGACGTCAGAAGATTGCAATCAAAACATATTGAAACAATTTTACGTGATAGTCCTTTAGATTACTAAATGATTATTCCACAAAAAAACCGACTGCCAGAAACAACGGTTAACGTCTTGAAGATCTTCAAAGAGGAAAACAAAGAGGGGGAACAAGAGCTCAATTTTACATGAGTTGCTAAAAAAAAGAGCGTATTCTGTTCCTGAATTTTACCATGCGGTTTTAAAGCAAACATGCTAGCTGTCCTACCAGCCAATAAGTGCAAAACCACCTCTAAATTTCAAGTCTGTGCATTCCAAGGTCACCATTGCCGAGTCATGTTTGAAGTCCGCTGTTGCGAGTTCATGCCAAGACCGAATGGAAGAGATCTTCGGCAGACAAGTCACAAGATTGAGGGCAGCTGGGTTCCCTGTTGTTCTGGGACGTATTTGCGAAATAATCGTCCGCAAGAGTAAGCACACATCTGGTAATGCCGCAGAGCATGAGGGCCGAGAAAACAGGCAGGAAAGCAGCCAGTCTTCCGTCTGCAATGTTTTTCGTTCAGGCTGAAGAACATTGCAAGCAAGTACGGCGTTGATATCGTGTTCTGTGTACGTAACAAGCTAGCAAAAGTTTGCGCAGCTGTACAAGCAAGAATGAGATAAAGACAATCTATATATGTATACGTGGTTCGTCTATTGTTAACTACATCACAAATCCGGGCCCGCATTCGCAAAAACGTCTTACGCTAGAATTGTTCGCAGGAGAAAATTTCAGCGAATCTTGGTGCTGGACATATTATCAGCGAAGGCGGCCGGCCACGACAAAAAAGCACTTGCGAACGAAAAGTTTTGTGAATTCGACCGCTGTTGTGCACGACATCCTTATAATATGTGGCGCGAGACGTACAGGGCAGACAGTTCAATGCGTGAACGAGCGCCTAGACATTCTCAAACTGGCACAGCGCAACAAAGAAAGGCAGAAGCAGCCGAGACAGCCAAAATTAGGAAAAGTAGAGTTCTTATACTTTTGGCCGCCTCGACTGTTTCTTCCTTTCTTTGTTGTTATGTGCCAGTTTGAGAATGAAATACAAGCTCGCCCAATCCTCAACACTTGTCGCCTAAGACAACACAGGAATTCTTTGAAAGGAACGCCAACTGGCAATTTTTCTCGGTATTGATGGGATTGCAGCTGCACCCGGCTCAAGATTAGCCAATACCAAGATTCTCTTCAAAAGCACGCATCAACTGACACGTGAGATCGTCGATGCCTTTTTCATCGAGGACAACAAAAACACGTGCGTGAGCCAAGCTTCTGGGACTTTGCAGCACACTGAGGTAAATTTCCTGAGACCTGTTCTCAGCAGTTGCAGTTAAATTTGGGTGTGTACTCATATCTTCGTCGGCGCCGCTGACAAGCTAGTCTTTTCGCATGAGCATACACTATGGTTTACTTATAAAATAACTGTAATGAGTAAATGTCATTGTTTAATAAAACGGCTTTACTCGTTAGTAAGCGCTCGTCCTGTTTTCTTCAGCCGTCTTTTTTCCCTGGTCGCTTTTCGTAAATATATAAACGTAGACATAGCCATGCATCATCGAAAAGCGAAACTTGTCGACTGAATAAGATAATTATGAGAGCGTTAGATTCTAGAGTATTATAGCAATAGCGTCCACTATAAAGTATAGAAATTCGCATACACCTGCGCTGTATTCTCTATCATGATGATAGCATCCGGCGTACCACGTGCGTTCAAGGGTTCCAGTCATCTCGGACGATGTTTAACTATCGCCGACCAAACGCTCCGGCGTCCTTGGGTGAGGTGGTGGCGCAGCGACCCGAGGGTTTAGAAACGGTCTATTGCACGTGCACACGCGCCAGCCGCAGACTCCGTGCGCGCGTATAGCATTGCTGTGGGTTATGGGCCGAGCAGGAAATGGACGCTTTCGTCGGGTCATTCCGAGTCATCGGCGCGGAACACAAACGAAAAGCGCGCCGCAGTCATCGCTTGCGTAAACAAGAGTCACACGACGGAACCGCCTGCATGGCGCCGGGCAGCGGTGTATGGGGCGCTGCATGGCGGCACAAGTGTGGCGCTGTTCCTGTGTACCGCGACCTCCTGCCAAATGGGCCACACGAATGGGTATGATCAGAACCCCGAGATTTCATGCTGCACTGAGGCCACGGTCACGAGTGTGCCCTTTGACTGTGGGCAATGCAGCGACAACGCCACTGCGACGCCATACCATTACATGTATACCAAGCGTATACATTGCAAGTTCGCTAAATACAGCGACACGTCTGTCTGCTTCGCGTTCGCATTCTCTTTAGTTTCATTTATTTATTAATTACGACCCGAAGGCACACACAGTCCCGGTCACAAAAGATTTCGGATTGTAACATTTGTTTTTTCGTTGTTCTGATTTCAATGTGGTGGCAGTGGCAGGGAATTGAACCGGCGACTAGATGCTCAGCATTCAAATCACAGCCGCGGTGTCCGGCGGGCTGCCCTTCTTTTTTACCTTCTATACAGAAACAAGTTTGCGGATCCTCGACTGACGTTACGGCTTTTTGTCTTTCTCCAAAAAATAACAACTTATCAGAGCCCATTGCGAAATAAATTTATTAAAACATTGCATGGGCCTTCTGTTTTTCCACTGCCCTCTATATGACAGAGTCCTGCTGAATATTATGAACGTTTCGTGTTGGTCTTGATAAACGAAGGCGGATGTTTGAGTTAAGACTAATGTTAAACTGATTTGAAAGCTATAAAAAAAATTCTGTCTAGCGACGGCTCTCCTGTTGTCCAAAGACAAAATGTTAATAATCCAATGTACCGCACTCTGGGTGCCACGTTAGAGAACCACAGGTAGCCTAAATTAATCTGAAATCCCCTACTACGGCGTGCCTCATAATCATATCTCTGTTTTGTCGCGTAAAACCCTAGAATTTTTCTTGTTAGTCTTGAGCTGAGTCCGTGAATCCTTGCGGCGATAATAGTTAAAAATGAAACGAACAACCTTGCTGTGAATCATTTTAAGTTTGTAGATATATTTTTTTCAAGTGCGGATCCCAAATTATGCTTGCATATTCTAGTTGGGGCCTCGGCGAGTGTACTATACGCGAACATTTTATATGAAATGGGGCAGTGCCGCAGGGCAATCTCCGGCGCCACCAGTAGGAGGGGATCATTTCTTCGCCCTAGTGCACACCCTCTGCAAAACACACGGGCACACTATATACGAAGAGGGAGCAAGCACGATTTTAAATTAGACCGCAATAAGCCCACTATATAGCTGTAATGCATGTTAGGCATGTAAGCTTTCTAAGGCGTAAATAAATGTAAGTTGTCCACCTGGTTACGTCATTTCTGTATAGAGCCCGAACACCATCTGCAACACGCACAAAACGTTCCACGTGCCCCACTGCGGCTGCGTTACTGATACAGCCACAATTTTTTTTTTCTCTTGAATGATTAGGCTGAACGTGTAGCTCACGTAAGGAGGCCGGCTTATGGTTGTCTCTCGAACGACCTTAGTGATAAAACTACGTTTAAATTACACGTCTCCTATATGCCGATAAGCGCACCATTGCGGCTATGCTACCGCAACAGTAAGGCAAGGCAAACTATAGCTTCATTCTTGAGAAGGTGTTCTGAACGTATAACTGAACGTATTTTTCTAAAACTACAGATTGGTGTATCAACAAGAGGCCAGCCAACAATCTGCACCTGTCGACCCTCTAAGGTCGTCTACAGAACTCACAACGTAACGGAAGAATTCGGCACTCGGCGCACATACTGCACAGCGAGCTTAACCGCTGCGTTAGGTCGATCGGAATAGGAGCCACTATTTCAATAACCGCAAAAAGAAACGGTCCAAGATCAAGCGGCCAGTTCTATGGCACCGCTGTTTGTATAGTAGACTAGTAAGACCTGTATAGTATACAGTGCCAGGCGGCGCAGAATGGCACAGCGTGACTCTTAAAAGATATCCTCGGCAATCATTTAATAGCCACAGCAACGCAAATTTGAAGCGAGCATGCGTGCGACGATGCACGCACCCCGGTGTACTGCAGCTATGACGCGTCCGCATCTATAAGCACGTCGAGCGTTACCAAACAAAAAGAAGGACGTCAGACCACTTCCGTCTTGCAGAGACGGTGCATGACTTCCTCCGCATTTGCATGAGGAACAATGCAGCCGCGGGAGATGTCTCGGAGACGGGGTGACCACGCGCTCCCTGAGTAGCCAAAAGGAGCGCGCGTGCAGCCTGTTTTTCTATGCCGATGGTCACTCAAGTCACGCCGCCATCCGTGGTGTACTGGGCGTGTTCATTTAGGCGCTGCATCAAGTGCTTCCTGAGGGCGGAATACAACAGGACGCGCGAGTGGTGGAGGTATTCGTGCGTGAACAAGCGAAAAAAAAAAACAAAGACTAATAAAACGTGAATGGTGACTGACGTCCGCTGGGTGATGATTTAGTGCAACGAGATGCATTCGAAAAGCATTCATTAAATTTGTGCGGCAAATCCCCTGCTCTTATATGCTCCGCTCCGACAAAAAAAGTAGCCACTATGCAAGTTTGGTTTAGCTGAACTGGGTCAACGCATGCGCTCAGCTTTGGTTGACTTGGTTAAAGCAGCAGTCTCGATTATAGCGTCGTATTAGTGTTGGCTCAGCATTAGTCAACGGATTGACGGAAAACACACTCTCGAAACTGTGGGCGAAATTAATTTTAGGTTTTACTTGACGACAAAGGGCTTCATTGTGCCGTCACTAGGAGGACAATTAATGTCCGTCTATTCAAGTAATCCCGCTGTCCCGATATATTTGCCTTATCTGCCACTGGCAATTTCTAATCAGTCTATTTCCACTAAATGTATATTTACCGCGTTTCATACTCCACAATATAATTACAGGTGCGGTTTCCTTGCATTCATGTGAAACTGGTTTGTGGCTTCCCTGCAACACACTAACAGTTGGGTCAGAGCCAAGCATCTGAAACAAAATCTGCCCCTGAAAGGCTGCCCTTCGGTTGTGGCAAAAACACAAATTCTGTTTTCATTTGTCTTTTATCTTTATATTGTTCTTGGCTGCTTGTACAGCAAGTACGAAACATACCATACAACACAACCAAACTTGGGTGAGCGAAGCTACAACTACGTCAGAGACTTCCTGTCGCGCCGCACAGTCACCTTCGCGGTCGGCAGCATGACATCCGACGAACATACACTAGGAAGCACCGGCACTCCTCAAGGATCGGTCATATTTCCGCTCCTTTTCAACCTCGTAATGCTGGGTCTCCCGGCCTACCTCGACGTGATCGATGGCCTCCATCACGCCTTGTATGCAGATGACATCACCCTGTGGGTCAACAAGGGCAGTGGCGGTCAGATAGAATGCACCTTACAAGCAGCGGTATCTGCAATCGAAACCTACCTCCAAGACACAGGTCACCGACTATCTCCACTGAAATCGAAGCTGCTCGTCTACCGCCTGCGCCGCCGGCCCAAGCGTATACAGCCGAATCGCGCCAATGTGACGACATAATCCTCTATACGCAAGACGGCAAGATACGCATCCTAGGCATGCATATAACAGCCAACGGGTCAAACATAGAAGCTATTCGCAAAATCGAAGGCAAGGTTACAGCGGCTACCCGCCTGATCAAACGCATTACAAACAAGCACACGGGCATGAAGGAGGACAGTGTCATGCGCCTCATACACTCTTTCGCAATCAGTCACATTACTTATGTGGCTGCCTTCCACAGCTGGAATGTCACTGAAAGGGAGAAAATCAACACCCTTATACGCAAGACTTACAAGATCGCCCTTGGCCTACCGGAGTCCACAAGCACTGCTCGCCTGCTACAGCTGGGGGTATACAACACGCTTGAGGAAATCGTGGATGCGCAAAGAACCTCTCAACTCGAACGCATGTCTCTGAGAGCCACGGGCCGGTATCTCCTGCAGAAGCTCGGCTTCAACTACCACGTCCAACACGGTCAGAAACAGGTCATTCCACCTGACCTCAGCGACACGCTGATAGTCGCCCCTATACCTCGAAACATACACCCTCAATTTAATCGGGACCAACGCCAGGCCCGTGCCAAGGCACTGCTGCGCTCCTTGGGTGGAAAGAGGACTACGCGCTTTGTAGACGCCGCAGAATACACACGAGAACACCGGTTCACGGCGGTAGTCGTAGACGTTAGCTCCCGGCTTACGCACGCGTGTAGTGTCGCAACGGAATACCCCGAAACAGCAGAAGAGGTAGCGATTGCGATTGCGCTTACCGACCCCCTCTGCGACGTAGTTTTCAGCGACTCACAATCCGCAGTTCGCAACGACGCGCGGAGGCGCATTTCCTCCGAAGCTCTCCAGATTCTAAGGAAAGCCGGTCGACAGCACTTCGATAACACCGCGATCACATGGTTTCCAGCGCACGTCGCCACCCCCACCGATGAGGGCCTCATTAGCTTGAACGAGGTAGCACACCGCTCTGCGCGAGAACTGACCCGCCGCGCAGAATCAGAGACCGCCTCTTCGAGTTCGGAACTCCTGGCTCAAAACACGCGAGAACGCCTGGTCAGGTACAATGACATCACCAAGCACTACCAGCTAGGCAGGTGGTTGCTGCCCCCACCTCACCCCATGCTGAAACGTCGCCAGGCAGTCATCTGGCGACAATTGCAAACACAAACATTCCCCAGTCCGGTGCGATTGCAGCACATTTTCCCCGCGCCATACCCGATTGCTCTTTGCAAATTATGTCAGGAAACTAGAGCGACGCTGTCACACATGTTGTGGGAGTGTCGGGTTACATCAGCTACAATGGCAGTAGCTCTGGAGGCTCTTGCGTCGAAGTGGGCCGCCGCTCTGCGCAGCTCCAACCTCAAGACACAAGAGTGGGCTGTCCAGCAAGCCCGAGAGGCGGCGACGAGGCAAGGCCTCGAAATCCCCTCATGGGAGACTTGAGTCCGGGTCATCAAATTTGCCGGATTCAAAATAAAGTTGTTTCCATCCATCCATCCATACGACACAACCACTTATAACTGATAAGCATAAAAAGAGCGGAACACATGCGGAATACATCAAGATAGCGGAATAAATACGTATCGCCATGCACAATAAAGTATAGTTAACAACGCCGCACTTACCAGAGAAGCTTAACAACCGCAACGTGCATGTAATCATTGGATGACAACTTATCGAGTCTAGCTGAATTTTATTTCGAACTGCACATGACCCCTATTGGTTCTTAACCAGCGTAAGCAAGAACCTGAGCGTAAAAAGATTTCGCGACCGAATGAGCTTGACGAAAGGAGGATGGAGAAGGCACGCGTTCCATTTTCAGCGGCCTGTGCTTCTTTTCAGCCACGGGGCGGGGCTCAGAGGCAAGCGCGCCGCACACGAGTGCCGCACAATGTCCATCGCAGTCCAGCTCTGTTTTGTTTGGTGCTCCCCGATACGAAATACTTATACGGCCGGCCGTCTCACGCTCGTCTGAGCACGCTCACACGCAGTGGGACGCGCGCGATGGATGCATTATGAAGGAGACTGCCCTGTCCCCGAAAGTCACGCTGACACGAACTGGTTGCCGCACAAAGAAGAGCACAATGGCGCCTGCTCCGACCGTGCCCCGTCCGAGACGAAAGCGGCCGATAAGGGCGGCGCAGCGCGCGCTGCCACTTACTTGGCAGCAGAGCGCAGCTCCGGCAATGTCTCCTCCGATGCACGACGTTGACCAGACAATACGGCAGGGACGCCTTTTGTTGGCCAACAAGAAAACGGACCCTCCGCACTCACGTGGAGGGGCACACGACGTTATTGATTCTTCCGAACGAGCTTCGCAGCCGGAACACGCACCGTATGCGCTGGACATTTGTAAACGGGGTCCATGTGACCACCTCGCGTTGTTGGAGACGCACTAATGGCTGCTCTGATGAGCACGGACGCCACGACGCGCAGCGTTTCGGCATGCGAAACGGCGCTCTTGTACGTTCTCTCGTGCTTGTACTCGAACATTCAGCGTGCACCTTGGGCCGAAGAGCGCGTCGGTGCTTGCAGCACTCGCACGAATGCTTGCAGCAATGACGCAGTGGCATCGCTCCTCTCCTGTTGCGGCGAAGTAGCTAGGCGGCACGAAATTTCCCCTGGGCTCGCACACTCATTTGGCACTTCGACAAGTCGCGAGGAAACTCAGGGCTGTTGCGCCGCACTTCGATGCTGAATACCCGGCGCGACATGCGCTCTTGCGACAGATTTTCGCTGCGGGCCATCAATGTCTCCGACGCTGACCAATTAGAGACACGCAGATGCCAGCACGAAAGTCTTGCGATACACCGTAGATAGCTTGCTTTCGCCATACAGTTCTGCCAATGATGCATTCATAATTTGGCTTAATAAACTTGTTTGCTAGCGTAAGATGGACGCATCGAAAATAACGTACGGACGGGAGGACAAGAACCGCCTCGGTGGCTCAGTGACTACAAGGTTCTGCCGCTGAACACGAGGTCGCGAGTTCTATTACCAGATTCGACCACCACATTTCAATGGATGCAGATGCAAAAGCGCTCGTGTACCGTGAACGAAGAAGAGAATAATGTGACCACCTTCTCTCATAGTCCGGGTGTTGCTTTGGAACGTTGAACGCCCATCATTATTATTATTTGTAGAAGCAAGATAACGGTGTTTTTCTTTAACTTGCACGGCCCGCTCCACTCCAACGGTCAAGCCACTGCATCTTGCCTGGTGCGTTTTCATTTATTTCATTTTATTTATCCATACGTTAAGGGTCCCAGAGGGACAATACATGAGGGATGGGTAATTAAGGCAACGGTCCTCAGTTAACATGTGACGTAATGAACCTCAATGGCTGCTTTAAGCTGGGTGCAATCTGTTAACATGGCCATGTGGGCGGGAAGGTCGTTCTAGTCTTGTGCGGTATATATATGTCAGAACAAAAAAATATTCTGGAAGGCCCTTATAGGTGTATAGGCATGATGTCTGCATGTTTCGTTTTAGCGGACTACGTTCCAGTGTATCCAATACAAGGTCAAAACATACTACACGTCCATTGACTGCAAATATTTTCGGTGTCACAACATTTACAATATTGCATAAGCGATCTCGGTGTCAAACTTCAATCCTTTGTTACATATATAGGGTGTCCTACGTAACGTGAGCCAAACATTTAAATATATACAGATGCCACGTAGCTGGGCAGAACCAAGGCAGAGTTGTTTGCCGTCGCTTGGGGATACTCAGATTATCTTTTGCATTCCGCCTAATTACATAACTACTCTCAATCAATCAATCAATCAATCAATCAATCAATCAATCAATCAATCAATCAATCAATCAACGTCTCGAATATTATGAATAAATGAAAACTGTCAATGATAAAATTGTAGAGAAATATGAAAAATTCCCTGTACATCTTTCTGCTGCTCAATACGTGCTATATAAGAGTGTTTTTTTTTTTCAAGCATGAAAGAAGGCCGCGAATACACGGAAAATTGCCGCGCGACTGGCCGCTCGACGCAGTGTTTGCGGAATTTTCTCATTAGAAAAAAAAAAACACTTTTAGATAGCACGTAGTGAACAACAGAAAGCTGTATCGGTAGTTTTCCATATTACCCTACAATTTTCGCTTTGACACTTTTAATCTAATTTTATTTGAGAAGTTGATGAATTAAATAAGAATAATTATGTAATTAGGCTGTATGCAAGAAATAATCTGAGTATCTCCACGCGACGCCAAACAACATTGCCTTGGTTCTGTCTAGCTACGTGGCATTTGCATATTATTAAAGTTTGGCTTAAGTTACATGGGACACCCTGTACATATACGAACCAAGATCGTTACTAGAGAAAGTGAATCGTATGCGGTTAATCAATTTGACGTGTCGCACCGTATTTTTCATGTTCTGTTCGAAACAGAAGAAACAGAGCGACAGCGAGGCAAACTACTAAGCTAAAAAATAAAAACGCAAAAGAAAAAAATGGCTGTGGCTTAGCCAAGGTTAAGCCCAGGATGCGAAGCATACTAGCCTTTATTTTAGTTGTTGAACCACTGTTTAGCCTGGTGAACTGCTGTTGCTTGGCTATATTTGGTTCGGCTAGACGAAGAAACAACTCATGCGTTACTCTGCTTCGCCTTCAAGAGTGGAACGCGACAGCGTTCCCATCGACCCGCCAAGGGGTGTAAGACAATGGGCTACGGCGCAGCGACTACGCGCCCCGCATTGGACGCGGTGAGCGTCGAGCAACGCAGCGTTCGGCGCGGCAACGAAATGTGCGTCTGAACAAGCGACGCACGCCTGAGCCTTAGAAATAGCTCGTTTCTAAGGCAACACCGCATTCACTAGAGGCGCTTTTGTACCGCTTTGAAGCATCGTACTCGTGGCTCAGTGGTAGCGTCTCCGTCTCACACTCCGGAGACCCTGGTTCGATTCCCACCCAGCCCATCTTGCAAGAGTTGAGCCAAAGCCACCTAGAAAATCAGTCTCTGTAGCACGCCGCAACCTTCGCTTCTCATTCCAACGAGCAGCTCTGTCTCCAGGAGGCATCTCACCTCGTGAGTGTCTAGCAGAGGCAAGCGCACCGCCGCGACGCCGCGAGCGACGGCGCGAGTTGGAGCCCCGTTTCTCCTCTGTCGTGACGTCACGGTGTCACGTGGTATTGAAGGCGACACCGCCGCGCCTGAGGAGCTGGGTTGAACTCTCGTAATATGCTTCGCATAAAAAGTTTACGAACAGGTTAGCACGCTTGCGACCTCATCACTGTCTTACGCGCGACCATCTTGACGTCCGTGGCAAAGCACTTTGAAGCACACCTAATGCAAGCTAGCAGCATGTTTTGTATCGTGTTTGCGACGCACGTACGGCATCTCGTGACGCGGAAGAAGAGGCTTGCGCGACAATTGTTCGGAGAAGGAGGCGAGCCCTGATTGGACTCCGCGGCAGGGAACGCGGCAGCGCCATCCATCATCTCGCCGGGCCACGGCGGGAATCAGGCGTTCGTCGGACGTCTCGTGTTTGCTGAGACACTTGCCGCTCATTGTCCTTTCGCTGGGCCAAACAAGCGCTCCATCAAGAGGAGCGAACCGTCCTCTTCGTCTCCGGGGGCACAGGATACAGAAAACAGAGGCAGGCTCTAGCGCGACTCCTCTGTGCCCTATACGCGTCGCGGTGCCTTAAACAGCGTTATGGCGTATAGTAAACCACGTAACACTGGTTCATAGCCTCGATTCCTTCGGTTCGCAGTTCCATCATTACAAAACGAAAAAAAAAAATACGTTTGCGAGTTGAGCTGAGGAAAACGAAAGGAAGGAACTAGCTCAACGATCTCTACTATACGTATAAGGGTTTCGTGCCACACACGTGGCTAACGGTCCTTGAGAAGTGTAGCATCTTCATAAGCCGAAGGGCGGTGCTGTGCTCAACTGGGTGTAGTGGGGCAAGAGCTCCGATTCGATAATCGCCTGAGAATACGGAGGCCAATCTCGTTTTAAATACGTTCTATCAACTAAGCGGAACATACTTGCAAAAATGTTCCACTCAGTGAAACTTATGTGGAACGAGATTAGGAGCGTATCTCTCGTTTCGTGTCACAGCGCAAAAATATGTGACAGAATATTAATTTTTTTTAGAACCCGTGCGCGGCCGGGGCTATACTGAGATTCTTGAACGCCCGTTAGTGCTTATCATATTTTTTTACGTTTTTTCATTGTTTGAAGGTATAGGTGCATGTCACCTTAGGGATAAGCCACACCAGCTGGAAGCCATCGCTTGTCTTATCTCTTTCTTGTGTCTATCCAATTGTAACACAAATCCGATAAGCTAGAACCAACAAGCTCAACCAGCCAGTTTACTGAAAGTTCTAGCTATATTGACATGCCTATGCAAGTGAAAGTCGAGTCTTTTCGTATCGTTGGGTGCATGGTACGAGCGGGTCTTGCGGTCATTCGTCGAAATGCAGCGCATAGCGACTTTATGCAAAACATTTACGATTTCAAGGAGGCGACAAGCTCATACGTGGTACGCATGCCGCACAGTATACTGTACGCTTCTACTGTGAGCATTTAACTATGCGCGTCGCTGGATAAATAGAAAGACGCCTTTTGCCAGCCCCAGTGCTGTGTTGCTGAAAGATCGTAGGTTCTATTCCCGGCCGCGGCAGCTGCACTCTGATCGGGTCGGAATGGTAAAGCGCTGGTGCAATGAGCTTTCGGTGTGAATTGAAAAGAGGTGGTCAGAATTGAACAGGAGCGCCCTGCTATGGCGCACCCCAAGACTATGCTGCATACCTATGGCACGTAAAACAGCTATCGATTAATTACTTGAAACCACTTTCTTTTACAAGCTCACATATGCTATGGTGAACGCACTTTCAAGGTATGAGCGTCCGTTCACGTGCGTTCAGAGTGCTTGTTTTCCCCGTCTGTTTAACGGAGAGATCATGTAGATTACGCGATATCCGCTTCTCTATCACCTCCAATTGCGCGCTATTCGCTCGCACGACACTTAGCTTGCCTTCGTTTCCAAGGTTATTAGCGAGCTACGTGCGTACGAGCCGTGTGCAGGGACAGAGGGCTTTCACACGCGCCAAGTTGGCAGCCGTTGACACGTCGGCAGTTCTAGGGTGCGCATATTCAGTGCAGATGCGCGCCTTGTCGCAGGGTCGTGTGGAACAGTGCAACAGCGTGAACTTCCGTCCCGTGCATTGAGGGCACGTTAAAGATCCCTGGGTGGGCAAAATTAATCCGCAGTCCCCCACTACGGCGTGCCTCATAATCAAATCGTGATTTTAGCGCGTAGAGCCCCAGAATTCATTAATTTATTCATTTAACTTCCGAAAGGTAGAATGACGTAACAAGACGAGAGGAAGAGTGGGAGACCTGTAGCGTGCGTCATAGATCTGAGCACGCGCGAAACACGCGCACGTGACATGTGGTGCACCGAACCGAGAGGCGCTAGATCCGCCCGTGTTTCGCCGAGCCAAGGCTGTGCCGCGCTGGCCGACGGAAAGAGGCGGCGGCGGGAAACTGGCCGCCACAGGGTGGCCTTGCGGCCGACCTTGCGGCCATCAACTCGGAGCTCGCCGGCCATGCTTCGCCATCGGTGACGCGGCGGCTCTCTCCTCGAGGTGTAAATGAGAGCGCCGAGAGGCGAGGAGAACGACACGGGGACGCCCTCGCTGATTTGCGAACAAACCTATCTGGCACATATGCCGGGCGCTTGCACCATGGTCTCTCGACACATCTCCCAAAAAGCACAAGGTTCGCGGGCACGGAGCGTGCACTGCGTGGTGCACGTTCTACTCTCCGACCCACTTCCGTTACATCAGTTACATTAGTGGCGGCACACGGATGGGGTGGGGTGGGGTGGAGGAGATTACGGTGTGACTTAAATATTTTGCTCGATCTGGCACTTGCGCCCACGCGATCCAAGGGTCACGTTAGCCCTTCACCAAGGTGGCAATGTGTGTAAGATGTGAAATTGACTAACACCACGCCGTCGCATTGCGGTCTCCTTATGCGGGAATAGTCGTTGTCTCCCCTACCCCCCTCCCAACAAAAGAAGAACAGAAAATAGAAATATGAAAGACAAGGCAGATAACGCTTATATAGAGAATACGTGGTTAGGGGGGGGGGGGGGGGGTGTTGCAAGACGGTCAAAGGGCGTTGTCTTATCCAGCTACTACGCGCTAAAACAAATGAGAAGGTAGGGAAAAGTATGACGGATGGCGATAGAGGACAGAGAGAGCACAGGCGTGAGAATGTGCAACGAGTAAGTGACTGATGGGCCTGTTCAGAGTATTGAGTCCCTCGCTGCGTAAAACGCGAATACCAGATGGTCCGAAGGTAGACTGAGAGAGAAATCGCGAGCATAATAGAAAGGCGCAGGAGTTATGCCATGGGCAATGTAGTTGGTTATTATGGCTCTACGATTATGCAGCACTTCTGGAACACGGAAAGCTTGTGCTTCTTGTCGGCTCCCCATTAAACAACGACGAGCACGTCAAATATAAATAATCCAATGCGATTTAATGATCGCGAAAAATAGAAGGAACTGAGGAGCTCGTCGAATTTTAGCAGTATCCATAAGAGCTTGCAAACTCTGGAATCCAGAGTAAGCAAAGGGTAAATGAACTGTTTCTAAAAATGCATAATTTAATAGCATTGAGGATCAAATTTACCATACACCGCATATTCTTATAAAATGAGCTGCCTTGCTTCTCCTTTTTCTTCTTCTCCTTCGTTATACGGGTCTTCAAAGTTAAAATGGCAGTCATTGTAATAAAAACGCGATGCTAGCTACGCAGCGTCTTCTTGTACAGGCGGTTTATGCGCTTTGGCAGATAAAATTTTGGCGACAAGTTAGTCACGAAGCACATAATCAATGAAAACTTCTGAATTAACTTTTTGCTATAGCGATCGTGGTATATGTTTATATTTGATACTTCAAGATAATTGCATTTGAAGAGAGTTTAATTCACTTTGATTCTCCTGGAGTGCTTCTCTTTTGAGATTTTTGTCATAAAATTTGACACTCAGTCAGCTAATTTCGCCTTCAGGGGCATGGACCTCGACACGTCAAGCCGTAAGGAAATGTCAATGGAGGGAAAGGGAAAAAGTCAGTAATTGCTTGCTTTCGCCAGCCTAGCAAGCGTGCAGCTGCTATCTGCGTCGTCCAGCTTGCAAACGATGCGCCCCGCGCAGTAAGCTACGTCACAATGTGGGCTTGACCTTGTGTCCAGATTCATGCCACTGAATGGCGAAATTAGCAGAATGAGTGCCAAATTTCATGATGAATATCTCAGAACAGAAGCGCTCCGGGAGAATTAAACATGAAGTTGCCTTTAGATACGATTGTCTTAAAGTTTCAAATATAATCTTATGCGACAATCGCGATAGAAAATAAAATAATTGAGAAGATTTTGCTGATTATGTGCTTAGTGATTCTAATTTGGTTAGAAAATTGTGACCCTGAAAGCACATAAACCAACTGTGCAAGCAGATTCAGCGTAGCTATAGCATAGCGTTTTTATTAAAATTACTGTTAAAACCCCCTACAGGCAACATATACGGGTGACGAAAAGAGACCCTAACATTTTGTCACTAGAATTGTCTTGTTTTATCAATCGCATACGCAAAAAATGGTCACAGGTCCGTCAACTTACCTGTGATTTTTTTCCCTTTAGTATTTTGTCCTGCTTACAAGCAGCCCGGCGCGTTCCATGTTTATTCTTGTTAGAGCGCATTCTATTTATTGTGTCTATGCAGCATACGCCATCGATATTCAGGAACGGTGCAGGCAGGAAAGCGAAATTCATCAGTTACTCCAAAAGGCGCCATGAGTGTGAACTGCAACTACGATTCAACTTATCGGGTTCAGCGACTGCCGATTTATGTATGTCCGCACGAGAGTGCAATGCTGTCAATCAGCTATTTTTATCTGAGTGCTTGCCATCTTTCTTCACGTGAGACCTGGCGAAGTCCTTGAGCATGCCCGTAATGACCATGCAATAGACGTCGATGACCGGTGCTGACGGCTGCGATTACGCGCACCACCGCAAGCTCGGAAGACGCGAGAAGCGTCTACTTCTCGGAAGCGCGACATGGCGTGACTGCAATGCTTGAGAGAATGGAAACTGCGGCGGCCGCAATAGGTTCGCGTGTGTAGGCAAGCTTTCTTGTGCCTCAGTGGCACGGTAACTGCGGTTACGCCGAACCTCAGTTGCAAGTTACCGCAATAACGCTGTTTAAACGAAAACTTAGCCGCATTTATACTCTTATTTGGCGCTCACTGTGGACAACAAAACAATTGCTCAAGTTTCTTTTGCGCTACATTGCGTAACTGAGCTAAGCTTTACTTGAGTTTCAGCTTTATCACGGTATATATACCCTCGCAGATGGACTTTCGATGTGCCTGAGTTTAGAACGTCATTTGATTCTTGATATTATTTGTGACAAGCGTACTGCACTCCGATAACTCCTCCAACGACGAACAGTTGGTTGTCCAGTGCCGTGACCGGAAGCGGATCAATTGGACTTTCAACGAGCGCGTGCTCACGAAGCTAATCTCATGATACATATAGCTTTCATAGATGGTTGCAATCCCTGTTTCTATGCGGTTTTATATCGCTGCTTAGGATGTAAAAAGAATACGAAGGTAGAGAAAGGGGTGGGGGAGGCTGCCTTTTCTCTCGCATACCCAACGCGTTGTTGTCGCGTTGACCGTAGCGTTGACCTATGCGTAGGTCAACGCTACGCATAGAATTAACTATGAAATTGTTTGAACGGTCCACAAGCGACTCCCGTCTACAATTGCTTACGTTACCAAGGGCTTATGACAACACATCAGTGTATGGCGGTATTGCCAAGCGTCATGAGCAACATTTTGGTATCTTCTTGGTACGTTTCACTCATAGTCGCCCTTGGATAAGTAACCTGTCAGCGAGCTATAATTAAGATCAAGACAACAACGAAGATTGTAGTAGACGATTAGAACTTCTTTGCTACAGATGTCTTTTTAGTCCTTCTCACCGAGACTCAATCCCGTGGTGGTAGACTTAACCTCAACTTACGCTTCGCCCTTTCCGCAATGGTTTTCAAAACGCTTTGAGGCTACACTCCCGTCTTCTCAGATTAAGTTATAACACCTCCCTTCTGGCTTTAGGTATTTCCCTTTTGGTCAGTGACCTTCCTTCCTCTCCTCTAGTTACCAAAGAAATATTCAAGGAGCGGTTGTGATGCATACGTTCGGTACACACAGAGATCGAGAGAGAGGGGTGCGACAAGGGTAATACCCCAGTCACACGAGCATGCCAAAGATCCTTTGAAGTTAAGGAGCATTGAGCTTTCAAAGGCACATTAGCTCAAGGGATATGTGTCGGTACTACACGGTCTCCACATGGTCTCCATTGAAGCTTTTAACAGAAAAGGCTACAAATACCGGGACCTTGTTGGACACCGACCAAATGGCAGCAGTGGCGTGAACAGCACTGGAGCATCCGCATGGACTGACAGCAATATCTTTTTGCTGCAGGTTGGTGACATCTGTTTACTCCTTTGTAACTTCGTCACTACACTTGAAATTGTGCCACGCCACTGCTGCCATACGATAGCATACCAGTGTTTGTTGTAACTTACTGTTTGTTATCATGGCAAAAATAAGCAAAGAATTGGTATCTGCCCTTGAGGACCTGAAGAAAGAAATTAGGATCGACCTCAAGAATTTGAAAGATTCTCTGGAACGAGACTTTCGAAATGAACTCAGAGAAATAAAAGCTAATCTAAAGTCTACTGATGACAAATTTGATGAGATGGTAACTAATCTGAAAGCAGTTCTAGAAGAAAATAAACGCTTGCGCACTGAAAATGACAACCTAAACTCACGTTGTGATCAAATAGGAAGTCAAGCGAAATCTAACGAGTCTCGAATCGTGGACTGCGAACAGTACTCGCGAAACGCCAATATAGAAATAAAAGGAATACCAGTGAATGCTAATGAAAAACTGACGGAAATCATGATGAAGCTTGGTGACTGTATTGGGGAACCCATATCACCGTCTGATATTGATGTGTGCCACCGGGTTTCAACACCAGGAAGCCAAACTGGAAAGAGTATTATTGTCCAGTTTGCACTCCGACGTAAACGAAATGCTGTGCTGGAGAAAGGAAGACGAAAGCGCCTAACGGCTAATGAACTTGGGTTTTCTGAATCTGTTCCCATTTACGTCAATGAGCACCTGTGTCCTGAAAGGAAGCGCCTCCTTGCGCAGGCAATCGCCAAAAAGCGTGAAACGAACTGGAAGTTTGTTTGGGTGCGTGATGGGCATATTTATGCCCGCAAATCTGAAAATAGTGCCAGACTAAGGATCACTAGCTCGAATGATCTGAATAAAATAAGCTAAAAAAAAAAAATCATGGATGCCCCCATAAGATGCATCGAACTTCCTTCTATCGCAGATCTAAATAGCGTTTACTGTGAAAATAGCGTTGGTGTTTTTCATATGAACTGTCGTTCTGTGTGCAACAAGACTGATGAAATACATAGCCTGTTTACTTCCCTTAATTTTTCATTCCATGCAATAATGTTTACTGAAACCTGGTACCACGATGATTCAACATACTTTGTGTTAGACAATTATACTCACTTCGCTAATAACAGGGAAACTCGAAGAGGTGGTGGTGTATCGCTGCAAATTGTGAATTCGCTTCCTGCAACAATACTTGAGAAATTCACGTTCTGCACTCCGGACTGTGAAGTGTTAACCGTTCAGAGCGACAAAAATATATTTTGTGTTGTCTACCGCCCTCCAGACGGAAAACTTGAAAATTTTTTTTCATCGTTAGAAGCACTCTTTGATTATGTGTCTATAAATGAGCACGTGTTATACCTTTCCGGTGATATGAATATTGATATGCGAACCGCGTCACCAGAGCAGACAGAATTTGCTTCTTTATTTGATTCTTACGCTCTTGTGAATGTAATTACTGTTCCAACGCGCGTAACTTGTTCCACTTCAACTACTTTAGATTTAATTATCACTAACAAAGATAAAAGCACTATAACTTCCGGAACTTTGATAACTGACATCAGTGATCATTTTCCAGTATTTTCCTTTATTGCTAATACCAACCCTAAACATGCCTCTAAATCACCGGTGTCTTATTATCGCTGCATTGATTCGAAATCCCTCGACACCTTTCGTAATGAAATATGTACAGCCAACTTTTCCCATATATTGTCGCTACCTGACGCAGATGTTGCGTACGATGCACTAATGATTGTGTTAAACCAAATATATCAAAACTGCTTTCCTTTAAAATGCTGTCGCAAACGAAAATCAAAGAAACCATGGATTACGAATGCCTTATTGAAAAAAATAGAAAGAAGAACGAAACTATATGCGCAATTCATTAAATCCAAGGATCCCGTGAAATTTTCTCAATATAAGAAATATCGCAATATCTTGAACAAAGAACTACGTCAAGCCAAGTACGAATACTTCAGCTATTCGTTATCAGATAATTCTAGCACGAACCCTCAGCATCGATGGCATGAACTAGGTAAACTGCTTGGACGTCGCTACAACAGTGGTCCAAACTGCATTATGCGCGATGGTGCTGTGCTGACAGGGAAGGATCTCTCAAATGCTTTTAATGATTTCTTTGTGAATATCACAAATACAGCAAGCTCTCCTATTAATTCACCAAACACGTCAATTCACCAAGCACCAGGAGTCTCGATGTCGATGTTTATGCCCCCTACAACCGAAAATGAAATAATTTCTGTATTCAGAAATCTTAAAAACAGTAGGGCTTTAGATATTAACGGTTTTCAAATAAAACCTCTAAAGTATGTAATTGATTTGCTAGCCCCAATATTAACACACATATTCAACCTTTGTCTCGGTAGTGGAGTATTTCCTAAGCAGATGCAGATTGCAAAAGTTATCGTGATACACAAAGGAGGCGATACCTCTGAACTGTCAAATTATAGGCCAATTTCTATTCTACCGGTAATTTCTAAAGGCATAGAAAAAATTATTCACACGAGAATAACAAATTTCTTAGATAAGCATTCCGTTTTGTCGAATGATCAGTTCGGGTTCAGACCAAAAAGATCCACTGAGTTGGCACTGCTCAAGCAAAAGGAACTCATCATAAATGCATTTGAAGACAAGCTCCTTGTCCTCGGAATTTATATTGACTTTTCGAAAGCCTTTGATTTAATCAATCATGACTTGTTAGTAAATAAACTAAACCACTACGGTATAAGAGGGATTCCTAATTCTTTGATACGGTCATACCTTCAACATCGTAAACAAATTGTAGCACACAATGAAGCTCTGTCTGATGGCCAATACATAAGATCGGGCGTGCCGCAAGGCAGCATCTTAGGCCCTTTGTTGTTTTTAGTTTACTTAAATGATATATTTTACACTAAGCTACCGGTGAACCTTACTGCCTACGCTGATGACCTTACGGTGCTCATTACGGGTAGTAGAGAAAATGACTTATCCTCTAGAGGTAATGAGTTCTTGCAATATATGTGTCAGTGGTCGCAGGAAAATTACCTAAAGGTGAACACAAGCAAAACTAAAGCCATAGTATTTCGAGCGAAAAACAAAGTTGTAAAGGATATTATGCTTAAGTTTGAGAACAACTATATTGAAATCGTGCGTACTATCAAGTGTCTGGGAGTAACCTTCTCGGAATCGCTTAATTGGGATGCCCAAATTAATAACGTAAGATCAAAAATGAATAAAGTGAATGGGGTGCTATGTCGTCAACGGTATGTGCTATCAACAAAAATTAAACTATTAATCTACAATGCTTTCTCAGTTCCAATACTTAACTATTGCCACACTGTCTGGGGCACAAGTACGAAGCATAATTTATCCAAGATTACTCTTACCCAGAAACGTGCGATAAGATTAATTGCTAACATACCATGGTATGCCCACACAGAAAGCTATTATTCCGAGTTTAGCATCATTCAAGCGCCTAATCTTTATGCCTTCAGATTAATTCTTATGTACAAGAATGCTATTAGAACAAACAACACAGATATGTTGACACTGTTCAACCTTCAAAGCAATGTGCCCATGTACAATGTACGCCGTTGCACCACTTGGTCTACACCGTTTTGTCGGACTGTGTACCGATTTCAATCAAGCGCCTATAAACTTCCCTGTTACCTTAACACACTTGAACATAATAACATCTCCCTGGAAGAAATATCGAAAAATAAGTTAATTAGTGTTTTGCCGCTCCTGCACTAATGTATAGTGTTTCATTCTGTTTTTGTATGTCGCGCTATTGTTTCTTACGTCACACAATGTTAACAAATGCGCTAAGGCTGTTGTCGATTTTGTACGTATATTTTCTTACTGATCCCTACTGTATTTTTTGCCCTTGTAAGTTCACAAATTTCGCAATGTATTCCAATGTGTCTAGTATTTCTCTGCGTTTGTCATGAATAAGCTGCTTCTCGTCATACTGTCATGTGGGGCGTAATGGGGTTTTTTTTCAAGCCGCTGCATGCGGCTTTTACCCTTACGTCCGCTCTCATTCTGTATTCTGTGGAAAGAGAGAAATAAAGATTATTATATAAACCGCAACGTATCCTTAGCGCTGCCATGGCCTCGAAAGTGACAAAAAAATATGGCCCAAATCTATCTTATAACAATTTTGTCATATCTTTTTCCGCAATATTTATTTTTCCTAACACATAGAAACATCAAAACGAAACGCACGCGTAGTAAAGGCATTACTTTACCAAATACAGATGTGTTTATTGTATTCATGGCCCCCATGTGTACCGCTTCGTACACCGCACGTTGGCGTCAATTATTCGTTGTTGCCCTTGCTTCAGCTGCTTTGTTTCATTCCTTAGGGCTAGGCAGCGGCAGGTACGCGTAAACGCGGTTAAATAAAGAATTACAAAACTAAAGTGACGAGGGAGGAAGACACGCAGAAAAAAGCCGAGGAGACTGGGATGCCTAGCAGCCGCTAACCAAAGGAACAAATCGCACATGGAACCCGTGTTGTGTCGATGTTGCTGCTGACGACAGGCCGTGCTGGCGCTGCTGTAACGGCGCATTCATGATGGAGATTGCGGGCGCCCCGAAAGTGTTTAGTACTTTAGTAATAGTATTCAGTACCCATAAGCTTGTTCTCAAGAGGTAAAAATTGAACTTCCATATCTTTAGAGATTTTTTTTTCTGCTGTCGGAC
Organism: Dermacentor albipictus; assembly: GCF_038994185.2. NCBI lineage: Eukaryota > Metazoa > Arthropoda > Arachnida > Ixodida > Ixodidae > Dermacentor > Dermacentor albipictus. Next base: position 87,861,345 of record NC_091821.1, read on the forward strand.
GCCCTCTAGGCTCGAGAGTATTCCCTTGAGGTTTCAAAGGACGAACGCGCACTCCTTTCACTCAAAGCTCCCTTCCAGTAGGGCTTTGCTGTGCCTGTGTGACAGTGTGCATTCTCCCTTGAAGTAAAGGATCTTTGGTTCAAAGGACTTTGAAAGTGCCCGTGTGACTGTGGTATAAGACAGTGCGGTGAATCATATGTGATTATCCGGTTTGCTACCCTGCACGGTGGTGGGGAAAATATTTTAGAACGACGAAAGGAAGAGAAAGGACAAATACAACAACGAAGGTGAAAGAGGGAGAGAGGGAGGAGATCCGAAGTGTAATAGGAGTGCACAGAAGCCGGTTGAGTGAATAAAGCACAGACCACATTTGCGTAAAAAAAGTTTCGCCGTTAGGGATCAAGGCTCCAGCAGACCATTAACGAACGTAGTCTATAACACCCTCTTTATCAAGCGGCAAGTTTACTTTCCCGCAATACCTAATACCTAAAACAGGCGTAACGTCTCTGAAACGATGACTTACGGCACATTTAGTGCCTTTTTCCGCGTGCAGTGCGCCTATGCGGAATTTGAAATTACTGGTGATGCGATCTCCAATGGCTGATTGCTATTTGACAAAATGGATTTGTCAAGGTTCGTAAACTACCGTTATGATAGAAACCCAACTTATATTTACGAAAGGCATTTCAATATGCGATGTGCGCTCCGTCTGCCCTAATTTCTCTTCTTCTGAGCGCGTTAGAACTTCACAGAATCGGCGTACTTGGGCTCTATCTCACTAAAGATGCCAGGGAACAAGACCTGGGTCAGTGAATCCGGAGTACATTTCACAAAGATGGCAGCACGAAACGACGGCCCGCGTTTAGTCAGCGCAACACCTACCGTATGGATTCTTGTAGCGACTGAGAAGCGTACAGGCGCCAACCCAGCATGAGCTTTGGCCGTTATTCACGAAGGAATTCGTGAGCTTGAGCAGTTTGTAAGAATACGCTCCCCCTAATCTAACGATTAGGTGGAGCATGTTTAGATAAGGCAACAGTCCATTGAGGAACTGTTCTTACGAACGGAAATCTTTGTGATCTTAGGCGTCCTCTTCCATCTGTCCGCCGCACCGAAAAGCGCGATCAGCTGAGTCTGATTGACCGGGCCCGCAGAGCGGCAGCCGCCGGAGGAGCCCTGGACTGAGGGCCCCACCCATCGCGAGCCCAGAACCTCCGACCACTCAGAACCACTCCGCAGCAATTTTACAGCAAATAAATAAGTTTTCACCACCACCATGACCATGCGTTCGCCCGTGCATCGCACCGTCAGAGAAATGTAGAAGTGGCAATGCGGACGGTCGTGAAAAATGTCTGGTTGGTTAGAAACCACACGTTTGCAGAACCAAAACCTCACAAAAGACATGTTGTGGCTGGTACCACGGCAGCTGAAAAAGCCTGTTGAGGAAGGCCATGGACGTCATTAACGGTTGAATGGAACCGTAAATTTATGGTACGCACAAGCCATGCGGCGGTACCATATCCCCTTCATATTTCCAACATAACCATCATTTCCATAGCAGCCTGCACAAATATGTGGGCACAGCAAAACAGTGTCATGTCGAAAAGAAAGCTCAATAAGCCAACATCCATCACTCTCAAGCGTTCTTCGCAAGTTGCATGGCGTTTCTGTGCGTGCTTTTCTAACTAAACGACCCGGCACCTACGCAGATGCTAGTTTTCTGCTGCGGGTTCGGAATCCACATGCTTATTCTAACAACTTTGCAGGCATAAACTGAAGAAACGAACGCGTACAAAAAAAGAAAGGAATTCAACGGACTCGTTTCAGCACTATAAGGAACACTCACCACACTTCCTACGGATGTGCGACTGCCGAATTTTCCCGTATCACTGGACCCGGCACCCATATTCGCTATATAGAAATAAATCATCACTAGACCTCATACTACGTGTCCGTATTTTGTCAGGCACTGCAACTGCGCATTCACATCGCATCCTGAAATACGCGGCGAGGAACCAATAGGGTAACGCTATATAGGCTACTAAAAAACACGCATAAGTGTCGAGGTGCTAGCCCCTAGGATGCAGTTTTCTTTTACGTCGAATTCGGTAGTTTTGACCCACGAACGTTCGGTGGCATGTCTTGCTCTCTGCACCGGAGCCTATACTCTGTGATGTGACCCAGCTGGCCCATTATAGCATGCCTCATAACCACTTGAATATTCGTCTTCTAACGGAATCAAGTGACGCAAAGCCACCCGATAGGCATCGTCCACAAGTTTTAATTTATACAAGAGCACTCGTATGTTCTACCAACATATGAATGGCTACAAGGTGATTCATGTGGTGGATTTAACACGCATTTTAATAGTACGGACTTGTTGAAATATTCGTCCCAAGTCCGTCCATTTCATTTAGAACATTACTTACGACCCACAGACTACGCGGCATTTAGATGATAACGAGCCTCTGAACGAGAGCTGCTGTTAACGCGTATACAATTCCGGACATGAAAATGCGATATATGCACGTAAATCATGATGTAAGACTTATGGCCCTAGAAAGATAATGCGAAACGTAGTCTGAAATTTCGATCGATAAAAACAGAAAGTGTTCCAGGGGGCTTGCGTAAGGGCCTGTTTGCAGTGAGATACGTCTACGCGGAAGATGTGGGATAAACGCGTGGAGTTTGCAGCCGCTCGGCGCGCAAGTCCTTCAATGCTTCGCCGTCGTATAAACATGATATGCATGCATAAGTTTTCAAGCGCCCTGGAAAACGGGGAGATTGGAACGCGTGGAAGGACGAAAGTACAACCCCTAAAGGCAAGCGAGTGCCTGCTTTGGATTAAACATATTCGCTGTGGCACGTATTTCAACACCCGATCGGTGTCGATTACGCCATCGCGTGGTTAATAGCAAGCACCAATCTCGCTTCAGAAGGCATATTAACGATGTACAGGCGCTGTTAAAGGTGCCGCCTTACGTCTGTTCTGTAATTTTATCGCTGCGCGAGAGAACCTATCGATGCTACGAACTTACGTCTACAGTGACTGAAAGGCGTGACCGCGTTGCGCATAGTATTATTTTTTTTCTACGTTCCGCAAGAAATTAGCGGATGATTTCGACCGGGTATTCCCGAAAACGCTGCTACACTATACTTTGTTCGTAAAAGCAAATTATAGCCCATCCTGGTGCCGGACACCTAATTCGTGAATGCGTCCAGCCAGTGGCAAAGGCTAGTTACAAGCGGAAAAGTGCGTGAAATCGGCGCCATGTGCTTATTCGTTGCGATGACGCGTGAGCTGTCAAAGCGAAACGACAATAGTTTTAGGCACATAAAAAAACGTGTTTCCCGGTTTTTGCCAAATTGTGAAAAAAATTCACTCAGGGACATTTCTCGGTATTTTCTGGTGAAAGTCAGGATCCAACGCTTTCAATTTACAACTGCTGGTATAATAGCAGATTCCAGTCATACGTGATGTTCGATATATATCATGAGCGAAGGCGACCGGCCAATCGCAAACAGCACTTACGATTGAAAAAAGTTTTGTGAATTTGGCCCCAGAACCGTATAGGCGACAAAACTTTAAGATCCATAATTATACGCCATTCATGAAATTTATACCCGCACGATAAACACGGATGACAAACGAAAGAGCGAATCAAGCGGCTTGCACGATTTCGAGAACTGCGCCTTACGTTGAGGGGTGACATATTATTACCGAAATCGTCGACACCTCTGCGCTAAGGGCGCATTTCAGATGCTTCCGCATTTGCCCGCTTCGAAAACATCTAATCGCGCTGCATGGTCGCTCCGCGTCTATTCACTTCTTCGCTTGGAAACACGAACGTTTAAGGTGTGCGTTCAAGTCTTCGGAACCTTGCAACGCGTGTATAACGTCACACAGTTTGATCATTTGTCTGCTCATGCGCCCCCAACGTGCACTTCCTTGCCGTCTGCTGCTCATGTTGCTCTCTGCCCTCAGCAACTGGCAAAATCTTGACGCGTGCCGCACGCATCCTCGCTCCCGCTACTAACTCGGCGCGGCGAGAAATGAACGCTTCGCTGCCCGCGTCCCCATTTTCTGCAGCCAGTCGCGAGTACTTCGCGCAGGAATCCCGCATGATTGGAAATCGTGCAGAGGAATTACACAAGAACTTCCCCTCTTCACCTCTCCTCCCCCCCCTTACCTCGCTTCTACCCCAGAAACACGCGAGGATCACCCGTCGAAGGTGCCGGCGCGCTGCACGGCGATCGCGTGTCGAATTTCGGCGGAGGCTATCCCGAAACGGCGCGCGGACGAGAGCCCACGAAGAAGGCCGCGTTCGACAGTGAGCAGCGCTTGCTCGTGACAAGGGAGGAGAGCAGCTAGTACGCCAATGCCGCCAACCTCCTAGCGCGTTTCATCCGGACTCCCTTCTAAAGAAGAGGAACAAGGAGAAAAATAACTTTGTCGTAAACACCGGAGGCGTGTAGGCTCATGAAAACGCGATTCGCGAAAGCGGTCTGGGCTTGGCATGAGAGGTCCGTCACAATAAAACGACCGAATGAGCAACGCAGTCGAAATGGCGAGGGCACCCGTGCACGGGCGTTGTTTTTTGCGCTCGAAGTATCCTCGTCGTGAGGGACCTTTGTTCTAGCGGGCTGCCCTGTCGTGGAGGAAAAGGCCGCCGCGCTGGGCTTTCCTAGATGCGTTTCTATAGTATATACACGGGTCCGCAACCCTGTCGCGCGCGCCGCTATATGCTATATACGTGCACGCGCGCAAGAGCGCAGCAAATGGCAGTGCTTGATCTGCGCCGGCGGCTTTCGCCTCGCTTCGCGGCCGCCCTCTCTTATCGCGCACTTCGTCGTCATCGGGGTTCGCTTCCGACCTCCAGACTTCCGCCTACGCGGGCCCGGAAGCTTCCGCCTAGTCTCGCCCACTTGGTTTCGTACAGTGACGCGCTTTCCTGCTGACGGACGTATGCGACGGGGGCCGAGGCGGAAAGGAGCCTGTCATGCCGACTGTCAACAGTCACAGCTTCGCGTTATTGTCTCTCCTTGAATGATGATGCTGCAACGTCGTTGTGCACGAACAAATCTTGTCAACGTCTTTGAGCAGGCTTTACTCAACAATGTCTTACAAACAAAAACAAAACATACCCGTTTCGCTGCCCGTGCGGTGGCATCGTAAGCCCACAAATGGTCCAATTAAACGAATATGATCTATTCGCTTTACTGAGCCATTTGTGCACTGACGATGCCAACTGCACAGGTGGCGAAACGGCCATGTTTTGTTTTGGTTTTTAAATCATTGTTGAGTAAAGCCAGCGCAAAGACGTTGACAAGAGTGATTTCCCCTGGATTCTCGAACATTTTTGCCACGGACAGACCTCTTAAATTACTGCTTTTTAGGAGGATTAATTGGAAAACCATTTACATATCTTTCATGCAACCCTGATGACACCCTGACTGATATATTGCTATGGAGTATAAAGAAAAACAGAGAGATAGAGAGGAGGGCTGGTACGCTAATTACATTTGCCAGACCCATTAAACACAGTGGTGACGCCCTTAAGAAACAAGCCAGTAAATATGAAACACATAACATTCTTGTGGAGTGATTATGAGGTAAGAAATAGGTGATGGGAAAATACGCTGTCAAGTTCTCAAAAAGACTATCCGCAGTGACTATACCGACATGTCGCCGAGCTGAGACAGGCGACTGGTGGCGCGTGCCTTCATCCTTCTCTTATTACCGCAGGCTTGGCAGCTCGGTTGAACTAACTTCAACGCGACATCGTGAATGCCTACATTTAACGACTTGCTGATTTAAGACTCATTTCTTTTTTTTCGCGAGTTGTCTTTACAATTTTCTTCACTTATTGCATGTCAAAGCAAATATTGTTTACGCTAAGCGAATTCGGAGCAAATCTGGGGCTCGAACTGAGGGTTAAAAAAGAAATAACTTCGTCGTTATTGTCTTAGAGCACTGTTTGGTATATAGTATGGACCGCTAACCATGCTGTCAACATTTAAATGCTTAATATTATGTAGTCCTAACTTGATTATCCCGGAGCATTCGAAAGGAAAGTCCCAAAAGGATCTCGGGCTTGTTCAGTCGTTACCTTTAGAAATATTTCTTTATGATATTTATGCCTGAAAAGGCACGGAACATGCTCTAATCTATCATCGCCCCTTGGCGGCGTTCCATTCATAACGCTTGGATAGCGGGGAGTTCAGGCGGCTATGATCTCTGAGTGTAAGAAGAGCCGACGAAAGACCGCTCATATGGTAAAATGTTAACACGCACCATCCCATTAGTACGGGTGTGAGATCAATGAAATTTTTGAATAGAATATGAACGTCAGTTCATAACAGACTTCAGTTGAGTGTTTTGACTTGAATTCTGCGGTTTTACGTGCCAAAACCACGATTTGGTTATGAGGCACCCCGTATAGTGGGAGACTCCGAATTAATTTTGACCACCAGGGGATCTTTAACGTGCGGTCAATGCGTAAGATATGAGCGTTTTTTTTTTTTTTTGAGCGAGAGATATGAGCAAAATGCGGTATGATATGAGATATGTGCGAAATGCGGCCGCCGCGTGCGGGATTTGATCCCGCGACCTCATGCTTAGCAGGGCAACACCATAGCCTATCAGCTACCGCGGCAGGTTCAAATAAGTGTTGACTAGAATATATAAGAAGCGTAGTACTTTTTTCAATCTCGCAAACTAGGATGGGTGGGTCAAAAGGACTCTTCAGATATATGTAATCTTTGACTCATGCTTAAATACCGTAATGGCGTTTACAAGATTAAAAACAACAACAACGAAACGAAACGAACAGAAATTAAAAGGAAACCAAAACTAGAAAGCCCGCATACAGAACTTCGCAGCTTTAAATTATTAATAAATGGATGGTCACTGAGACTGGCACAATGACAACAATGAGCAAAAGAATCTACACGTAACAGCACGCGTACAACACGTGCAAAATTATTTGTGTACCACAGCCTCTAGGTTGAAAATTACTGTCGAAATTTCTCCGAAAAGGAAATGAATTTTGCTTTGCGACAGGCACCACATTGTAAATTAACACGTGGCTACCTCCATCGCGGACATCAGGGGCCGAATTCACAAAGCTTTTCGTTCGTAAGTGTTCTTTGTCATTGGTCGCCACCTCCGCTAATGATATGTCCAGCAACAGTATTAACTGCAATTTTTCCTGACGAGCAATTTTAACGTAACGTTTTGTGACTGCGGGTCCTGAATCCGTATTCACAGAGAGCACTTACGCTACAATTATTTCCAAGAAAGAATTAAAGCGAACCGTGATGCTTGTATATTATTAGCGAATGCGGTTGGCCAATACAGGAAATAACACTTAAGAATGAAAAGCTTTGCGAATTCGGCCTCAGTTCATTCCGCGTTAATCGACGAAAGAGGAGACCTCTTGTGTCCATTTACGCGAAATGAACTGTTAGATCGTTGCAACGTATATAGATGGGAAAAAAAGAAAAAGAAAGAGGAAAAAGCCTGTTCCACTTGCCTGCCCATTAACTGCTGCCTGTATGGCGACGATGATCTATGCAAACGGTGGCATCTACATATATATAGATAGAAGATTCAGCAGTTTGGCGAGTCTTCTGAACAACAGAGGCGCCCAGTTCGCAAAGCTTTTGGTTGGTAAATGTTGCTTCATATTGGTCGGCTAACTTCGTTTATAATACGTCTACATCATGATCAGCAGCCATCTTCTCTTACAAACAATTCTAGCTTAAGAACTTTTCTTTTTCCTTTCTTTCATTCTTTCTTTCTTTCTTTCTGCTTCTTTTCTTTTTATGCAACCACCGCTAGCATGAACCTTCGCCCATACAGGCTACAGTAAATGCAGTATGCCCACGAAATGGGTCGAACTGGCAAATATGAGGAAACACTGAATCCTCGAACTTTAAAGCAACGTAATCGCGCGAATTTGAAGTCAACGGCAACACTCATCGCGTGTATATTAGCGTCTCGTGAAACGCTGTGCACACGCAGCGCTGAAAAGTTCACGTCAAATGAAAGCACTTTTCTTACGGACACATACATAGCCCACCATCATAAACCTCGTCTGGTACATGTTTGCCGCGTCAACACATCCTTAGATGACATGACAGCTCGCCTCACACACGGCGTGCCGATAATTTGGTGCGGTGTAAAAGAGAAAGCGAGAGAGATAGAGAGAGAGAGAGAGAGAAAAGGAAACGACCGCGCTCATCCGTTAGTAACAGCATATATACTGTTGACCGGTGGAGCGCTTCAATCAGCGTACCACACCTTTTCATATACAGTGAAAGCTCGTTAATTCGAACTTCAATAATTCGAATTTATGGATAATTCGAACTGTACGATTTGGCCCGGCCAAGCTCCATAGAAGTCTATGTATAAAAAAGTCAGTTAATTCGAACGCGAGAAGGTTCCCTCACGGATAATTCGAACTCCGCTCGCCTGGCACACGGCCAGCGAAACGCGCCTACTGCCTACACACAAGGCTTATTGCCTCCGAAACGGAGAGAACGGCGAGACAAGGCAAAATCGGACAAAAATCTAACCGACGCGGGGTCAGCCAGAAGGCAGCGGCGGCTGCCGCCTCTCCGTTCTACGTAACCTCGGAGACTTCTTGCCCGTTGCGAATCTCGGAGGCTTTGCAAATCTTGTACAGCTGCAAATGTTGTGCGGAGATGGCACGGCAAGCTCCAAAACACAGCGAATCAAGTACGTGGCAGCTGCGCTTGCAATCAAGAACCAACGAATCAGGGCCTTCGCCACCTTCACATGTTCAGCTAGCGTCTTTGTCTCGGCAGTTTTCATCGGTTGTGCACCTCTGTTTTCAGCTTAGGAGGTATCGGCCGTCGCGATTCATTCGGATGGTGTTAAGCCTCGGCTAACGTTCGTTTCGGTGGACATCGGTGGTGTGGCACAGTCGGACCAAGGGCTTCGACTTGAAGATGGCGTGTGCCCGCGGCACACACCATCACTTTCTGACACGCCAAATTTCTGACATGCCCTACACTGCTTCCAAATCGCAGTGTACTGTTGCACTCCTTCACTTTCGTTAGTTCGAACTTTCGTTAATTCGAACTGAAGCGGCTTCCCCTTGCGATTCGAATTAACGAGCTTTTACTGTATATAGAGTGTTTCAGCGAACACTTTTAAAGATTTTTAAGGTTTGCCTGTGGCAGATAGCTCAATTCTAGTTCATGAGCCGGTCTACTCGAAGCGGCGGACACTACTTGCCCAAAAAATTGAAACGCAAAATCGACTAATTAACAAGAATTCACTAATTAACTTTTAAGCTAATTTCCTTGTGGCCCATATTGCAATTTACAAATTCTAGCAGTGGGCTTCGCAAGGCACTTGGAACGAATTCTCAGAACGACACCAGTTTCGAGATATAAATTCCCGAACTTTGCGGAGAAATGCATTGGCGTTCCAGTTACTTTTGTGCTTCAGTGCATGAAACGACGTTTTGTTAACAAATTAACTGGAACGCCAATGCATTTCTCCGCAACGTTCGGGAATTTATATCTCGAAACTGCTGTCATCTTGAAAATTCCTACCAAGTGAATCCGCCTTGCGAACTCCACGGCTCGAATTTGTAAATTGCAATGTGGGCCATAATGTAATTAGTTATAAAGTTAATTAGTGATTTTTTGTTAATTAGTCGATTTTGCATCTCACTGTTTTGTGGAGGTATTGTCCGCCGCTTCGACTAGACCAGCTCATCAACTAGAGTTGTGCGATCTGCCACAGGCAAGCATTAAGAAATGTTGAAAGTGTTCGCTGAAACACCCTGTATAATTCCTTGTGGTGAGGTGCACGCTACCAAATGCACGTGAGGTTCCGTTAGTGCAGGTTTATCAATCTCAAAATTTCAAAAAGTAAAAATGCTGCAGTTAAACAAAAAAAATCTAAAATTGGATGGAAATTAGTTTGAATAGTTTTTCCACTCAATGTGTTGATTTTTTTAATAATAAAATTTGTAGACGTTGTTCTCTAGGGACGCTGTATGAAGAGGTACTCCTCTATAGCCGCAGCTAAAGTGATCTGAGCAACAGACAAAGGAGGCCGAAATTTTAGTCCCCATTATAGATTGGTTCTATGGAGGGAATTATGGTGCATACGGGTACGTTTGAAAAATCAAACGGATCTGCAAAATCAGGCTCTATAAATTTGATCGGCTGCTGGATTTGTTTGCTGTTGAAATTTAGTTCCACCCCAAGCTAGACGCATATCCAAAATGGTAAAATTGTTGGTGTCATTACGACAATCTCAAGAAAGCTAAAATTAGCATATTTCTTTATTTATTTACAAACACTGCAGGCAGCAGTGCTGCCCAATCAGGAGAGGGTTAGAAAAGGTGAGCTCGCAAAGAACGCTCAAAGTTATTAACATTAGTACATTCAACAACACAAGCAGGCAGGCGGCTCCGTTGTTCGATTGCATAGGGAAAATTATTGCGTAGCGAAATAAATTGCGATAAAATCGTAAAAGTTGGCAGGTATGTGTGAAGTTTTCAGATTTACTTAGTGGTTCGGTAAAGCGGCCCGGTTGCAACACTTTGAGCGAAAAACGCGTTATCTGTTCAAGGGCCCTATAACGTAAAACTATTCCAATGTGTTTTTATTCCAATGGCCTGACGTCAAATTTGCGTAACCGCCGACGTAAGCATCGGGTGGTCACCCGCAGGGTTGTCTGAACAAACCAATCAAACGCTCTCCTCGTTCATAGGAGGTAACTTTTGTTTGCTTGAAAAACAAATAACATTGCCTACACTGAGCGGCTTGTCTTATCTAATTGGCTGACAAGAGGTGAGGAGCATGCTCAAGTGGAGAGGAATTCGATGGGGCCGAGCTACTGCACTGAAATTCGATAACCGGATGAAGAGGGTGGTGCCCGCGTCTGCGATTGGTAGGCTTTCCCTTATTTAGCTCGCCGTGGCTGGTCGATAAACTCGACGGCATGCAACGGAAGCTTAAGAATGACGCTAACATGGATCCTTAGCAAAGAAGAGTTGGCAGAACGAGGTCGTGAGCGTGCCGAAAGTGCTCGAAAACGTTACACGGCCATGCAAAAAGTTTTACTACACGCAAATAAACCCATGCTCTCCGGCAGATGCGAGAGCCAGTACCTGAGCGATCTGAGTGCCTGAGCATCTTTTATTCCTTTCGGAACGGGGCAGCCTGAAGCTATTCAGAATAAAATTCAGTTTTGTTCGGCATATTAATGCATCTTTAACGCGTACACGTCCCTTTGACGCGGCGAGTTCTTGCGGTTTTCTGACGTCGCGTGAGAGGCAGATGAAGTGGGTGCAGCCCGAAAACTTTTGACCAATAGCCGAGGGCTGATGGTGAAAAGGTGTCGAATCAGAAATAATTATTCTTTTGTTCGGTCAAATAATGCATAATCAGTGTGTTCACGGCATATCAGATGGGGAGCTATCGCGGTTTTCGTGACGTCGCGTGAGACAGACAGGTGAAGTGGGTGTGGTCCAAAAAGGTTTTTGACCAATCGCGGAAGGCTGATTGCAGAATTGGAATAGAAATGTTTTGAATAGTTTTACGCTATAGGGCCCCAGTTTTTGAAACTCGTTCAGTTTTTGATAATTTTAGTGCATGCGCAGAATTTGCACTTGAGAAGCCCCATCGCAGCACAGCAGGGTTTTTTTTTTCTTATGGGGTTTTACGTGCCAGAACCACTGTCCGATTATGAGGCACACCGTAGTGGGGGACTCCGGAGATTTCGACCACATGGGGTACTTTAACGTGCACCTAAATGTATGTACACGGGTGTTTTCGCATTTCGCCCCCATCGAAATGCGGCCGCCGTGGCCATGATTCGATCCCGCGACCTCGTGCTTAGCAGCGCAACACCAGAGCTGCTAAGGAACCACGGCTGGTACAGGAGAGCAGGTTAATGAATTAGTCATTACGACCTAAGAATGAGCGATGGGGTCTCCCCTCCAAGAGTCGGCGACTACGTGGATACCCCCATTGCAACCTTACGTTGAACACCGCGCTCTTGGCAGAATTTTGGAGGTTTTTTCACTGTTCCATTTTATCACATAGGCTGCTTCTTTTCCTTATTGCGCACATTTGTCTTAAAGGGTCGAGCTGATGGCACGTAGTGGGATTCCGCCCCTGAGGGCTGGCCAAACAAAGAGGCGAATTTAAATTGCGAAACTAAACGCTATAAAGCCCCGTATTCACAAAAAGCTATCAAACTAGAGCTCTTCGTGAGAGGAAATTCCGGCCAATCCTGATGCTGTACATATTGTTAGCGTAGAATATACCCACCAATGGGAAATATCTCTTACGAACAAAAAACTTTGTGAATTATTGCAAGGTGAATAAATAATATATTTGTCTAATTATTTATATTACTGATTTAAGAGCGATAGTTTAGATGGTAGGGTTGTTGGCAATCCTCCCACATACAAGTATGATAAGACATTAAAAATTTTACCAATGAGCACGGGCGTGATGACGAGATGTGCTGTTGCTATAAGTGCGATTCAAACCAATCATTTTCTCCTTCAAGTGAACTTAACTCGTCCGGTGCCCTTCCTCGATCTAGCCGACGCCCGAATAGCAACGTTTATTCATTTAATTATGGCGAGGCGGTCGCGACACTGGGACGGTATCCACAAAGCAGTAGTATGCTCTGAGCACTTCTTAGGGAGAGGCGCCAGCAAATCACGAAAAATAACACAGTTGCCGAAAGTGACCGGCCAATAACGAACGCTTCTTCAAAAGAACATGCCGCATTCACAAAACGCTCCTACGCTAGAACTGTTCGTAAGAGCAAATGGCAGTCAGTCCTGATGCCGGACATATTATTAGCAGAGGCGGCTGCCCGATGGAAAATAGCACTTACGAACGAAAAGCGATCGATGCCTGCGTCGCGAACTGGCAATCCCGTTTCCCTCGCCTGTCGCAGACAGATCACAGGTACTGTACCGGGTGCTTCGCCAAAATGGTTCGAAATTTCTTAAAAACAGGGAAGTCGACACAATGAAACGATTTCCTCTGGATTGCTTTCACGACAGAGTCATACATTTGAAAACGACTCAATGTAGTAGTCGGACAAGTAGTTATGCAAATTAGACTAACTCTTTATCCTAAGGATCGTGCAAGTGATCAGAATGGAAGACTTGAAGCGTGCGCCGTCCCAGGAGCTCCCTGCCGTTTCCAGAAATGCGAGAAGTTGACGCTGTTAAATTTTAAAGCGTGGTGAAACCCGGCCACTTTCACGCATAAAAGAGAAACTGAACAGCCGAGGGGCGCAACTGTGACGCCCATAGTAGAGGTCCATGAGTGATGTGATTTATTGTGCCGCACAGGTGGCCGAGCATCTAGCGAGCTTCCATATCAAGCCGCGATCTCGGTCGCTTCATGGTCACCCGATGGTGAGGCGTAAGCAGTCCACATCACTCATGGTCGTTTACAATGAGCGTCACAGTTGCGCCCTTGGGCTGTTCAGCTCCGCTTTTCTGTGTGAAAGTGGCCGGGATTAATATCAATACGTTCTGGAACCTGTGTAAGCTAATCGTAAGCGTATATGCAGTGCAATAATGGCTTTTAAACAATTCACAGTATCCACTCTCAGTGAATGGCACTAGGCGAAAGTGCTGACACTTGCTAGCAAGAAATTAAGCAAATGTCAAGTACGTAGTTAAACTTATATAAACCTCCTTATTTACGTCATATTAGCTCTCTCTGAGCGCATTTGCTGCTCTGCATGCATTCCTCAATACAATTAAAGGTGCTGATTTAAAAACGAACTTGCATTGCTGCATCTCTAGAGTGAAGAATTGCGCACAGATGCACACGCATGTCAAATGAATTAGGGTACACGTTCGATCGCTGTATGGATTTGTTTCATATAATTTTGATAGGGGCCCTCTCACAGTTTTTACTTTTGAGCCTCCTGCTGAAAACACATCATGTTTAACTTTTTCTATAATATAATAGTTACAATTAACTTGAAACTTGGATGTACGGTAATCGTTGTACAATAGGGGTCCAACGCTCGCTTATTCAGAGACACCCCATATGCATCTTGCAGCAAATCCGATATCGTTCGGAATATAGCACTCCTTTGTGTGAAGGTAATCTTCACAGATTTTACTACTGTACACTCACAGTGTACGAGAAATCCGCGGGTATTTGGTGATAATATATAACAAGCCCACTCATTATGCTGAAACCAACCGACAAAGCATCGGAACAGATAACTCGGTGCAGCAGTCTGCACTGATGAAAGAAATATTCTGTGTCTGTCTCCGAACCACAAGAAATTACTGTACTCGTTCGCACATCACCAACCAAATGTAGCTGGGAAACAAGTCCACGAGAAGAGAGGACACAGACAGTGCTAAAAGAACAAACGGTCTGATACGCTGGAAATAAAATTCACAAGTCGGTATTAAACAGTTGATGTAATGAAGCGCGAGAAACAAGAGTCATGCTCGAATGAATCATTTGCTTGAAGAAACGTTGGAACACCTCGCATCGAGAAAATAGATTTCAGTAGCTTTCCCCAGACCGTATACGAACTTACAGACTTTACCTTTCTTTACGCCTTTGCTTATTGTAGGCTATACACCTATCATAAAGCACTGCCTCGGAGCCACCAGACCGCCACGTTGGACCAATCCGGAGTGAAGAGATCTATTCGCGGATCGGGCCCCTCTTCGCGGCTCCCTCCCGTCACATAAAGAACACTCCGGAACCCAACCTCAGCAGCGCCCAACCAGAAATTAGTGCCATAAATAAACATTCGTCTTCTCATTTCCGCAGCGTCAGTACACGAGGAAATCAACGCGGATGCTGGTTATCGTTTCACCTGCGCGCCGAACTTCAGTTTCGATTTCCTAAATTGAGGACTGATACATCGGGAAATAAAGTGCTGCTATATGAGATCATCAGAGTCAGCAACTACCCACCGTGGTTGCTTAGTGGCTATGGTGTTGGGCTGCTAAGCACGAGGTCGCGGGATGAAATACCGGCCACAGCGGCCGCATTTCGATGGAAGCGAAATGCGAAAACACCCGTGTACTTAGATTTAGGTGCACATTAAAGAACCCCAGGTGGTCGAAATTTCCGGAGTCCCCCCCTACGGCGTGCCTCATATTCAGAAAGTGGTTTTGGCACCTAAAACCCCATAATTTAATTTTTAATGTCAGCAACTGACGACCAGCTTTCCCGTACTTTTACCTTATCGACAAGTCGAGAGCACCTGCAGTTTTGCAACGATATTGGCAGATTACAAGATAGCAACACCAATCTATAGTATACTGTATGAACAAAAGAGACTGCCAGAACTCCTTCAAACAGTTTTAGGCGCATTCGACAGCGCCGAGGCAAAGCGATATAGTGGTGCCCATATCAGCGTGGCCCATTCGGCACTTGGGGCACAAGAAACGATAAGCTTTAATGCGTAATAATGTGTTTTCAACTGTGATTGAGCGGGGTCTGGATATGGCACAGCCGATCCTTCGAAACTGGGGTGACAGCAGCCGTTCGCGGATTGAGCCTCGCGGCGTAGAATTAATGTACAGTTCTCGCATATTAACTGCACGACTTGTGATTGAATGACACCAACGTTAAGGCATAAACCCGCATCTCGATGGCAGTTCCTGTCTGGCTGTCTCAAGACGCACAGCTGCCACGGTGGCGACAACGTGTATATCCTCAGCGCCGAAGCCTGGTAGGCGCAGACAACGCTCTCGACTTGGCACCCGATACGGGCCGCCCGCGGTAGGAAGCGGCCGAGCAGCGTTGGCGGTTTCGCTTTTTTCGTGTGAATGACCCCGTTCTTTTCTTCGCTCTGCCTGCTGGCCTTTCTTTTGTGCGGGACTCTCCGTCTTTGTTCAGCTCGCTTTCGTTTAACTTCACCCTTCTTTATATAAACGGCTCGCTTTCTGCCGGGCTTTCCGAGCCCTTCAACGTCCAGTTTATTTTCCCTTCCTCTTTCGATGCCACGTGCACGATGGCTGCCATTTTGCCCCTCGGCGCTGTTGTATGGCGACATGCATTGCTGGCGTCCGCGGGAATGTGCGCGTATTCCACGGTCCACTGCGTGCGGTCGGGCAGGCGGCCAAAAACGTGCCGCACTTATACGAGTTTCCTGCGATTTTCAATGAGCTTCGGTGACGTAACTGGGCTCAGAATGATGTGACGGCCTCTAGCTGTCGTGCGGCCCAGTTTCGTCTGTGTTGTGCCTGCTGCAAGAAGGCTGCTGGTCGCGGCGCAGTGCCGCAGCAAGGGCGTGCCTTTCCCCCGGTGGCGGTGGAGGCGGTGTTGCAGCAGTCGGGCTTAGCCCGGCATACTATAGCCGGCAATTGTTCCGCCTGAGCCTCCCGTGAGTTGAGATCAGGGCTGTGTCGTCAGGCGTCGATGAGCCCCGTTTTTCGCAAGAATGCAGTCAGAAGTCGTTGCATTCTCTTCCTAATAAATGAATACTGGTAAGCGCAGTTTCAACACGGGACACGAGAAGACAACGAAAGGGAGAAGCGCTAGCGCAACTGTCCCGTGCGTCGTTGTCTTTTCTTGTCTCGTCTTGGAACTGCGCTTAGCAGTATTCATTCATTAGTATGAGCCAACTAGCCCAGCAATAAAAATTTGTTAATTATCTGCCTGATTGCTGCGGGCCTTCTGGGGAAGTACTTGCGTAACCATGTTAGCGTGCGGTTGCTACTGCGTAACCTCGTTACCGATGGAAGCGAGTGGTTACACTCAGCAGTGTGTCCCATACTATACACGTTTATAAGCTGCAACTTAAGTCGCAGCGTATTTGTTGACGAGCTCTCCAAATGCATCCAATGCGCAGTCTGCAGTATTTTGTGCTGGCATCCATGCTACAATAATCTCGGAGCTGCAGAAAGAGATGTGCGAACGAACTCCGCTGGATGGCCTTGCTCTGTCACATTCTCTCTTTCCACAGCGGCCAATGCTCCAGGGAAATTTCTTGTTACCTGGGGCGATATTGACCTGGCATTGTGACGCGTACCCTAACACCTGCGTTAGGTCTCTCAATTTAAGGGTCAATCCTTAAAGTACATCAAAGAAGTTACTGGGCGCTCATTGCAATGCATTAGCGAATTCCTTCACTTTGTCATATGCCGGTGGAATCCATGTTTCATTCTCACGCACCCAGTGCCGGCTTTTTATGCCTGCCACTGGCCGCGATGGTGTAGACAAAAAATAAAGGGGGGGTGGGGGTGGAGGAGAGGGAGGAGTTTGGTTCCCGACCGTGGCGGTCGGAGACCTGTTTTGCGGCGGCGGGTGGGAGTGGGGAGAGTAGAAGGGTGAGCGAGAGGGATGTTGGTCGGCCGAGTCAACGGCCCTGACGCGCGGCCTGTCGCCGGTGGCGGCCACACGCGGAAAGATGCGGCCGCCGACAAGCCCCGCACGCGCGCGCACGTTCGCTCGGCCGAGAAACCTTCCGGAAAACCGACCGCGCCTTCAGTCGATCCTGTATGGCTCGGATTTGCATTGGCAGAGCCGGTCTCTCGTGCTGCAGTCGTCATCTCGCGCTCCGGGTGCCCCAGCGAGACAAGTCTGAAGAAATGCAGCGTGGATTCCGAAGCTGCGCCGTGGCTGGTTGAGGTGCACGCACTAGTGGTGTCCATCTCTTGTAACGGTGCTGTGCTCATGGGAGAAGGAAGTAGGAGGCTGGAGGGGCACGCAGGCTCGGTTTGTGCGTTGTTTTATGGGCCCCGCGTCGCTGTCGCTGACATTTCCTCGTCTTAAGAATCACAGTGTCGCGACGCTAGTAAGCTGAAGATTTCTAGCATAATAAGTGACTGCATAACGGCTTTAGACCGCTTAAATATGGTGTAGAACATAAAGGCAGCCAGCCCTTCTTTATTTTTCTTTAAAACAAGCATATCATTCGGCATTTCGGCCATCTTGAATTTCTTGCAACCGAAACATCGAATCAAATTTAAATGCTAGTTTTGTTTTTGTGCGTATATACATATAAATATATACTCTCGTCCGCCTCGCTGAACTTGATAGAGATAAAGAGAGGAATTTCCGAAGTCTAATCGACAGCAATGAAGTTTCTTATGGTATGACATTAAGCAAGAGCTCCACGCAATTCTATTTCCGCAATGTCAAAGTTCTGGGTGCGCACGGAATCGCCGCGAATATTGCAGTTTTGGTGTGGATTCGGGGTGCAACCCCGATACACTGGTTCGGAGAGGGATGAAGACAGCCGCACATCCAAGACGCTTTCACGTTAGCGTCGAATAATCAATGAGTTAAATGCATGAGAGTGCAGCGTAATGACAGAAATTGAAGAGGTAATTTTGCGGCATCTTTTCGCTGCCTACCTACTCAAAAATGTTTTTTTTTTTCTGGAGCGTCCATAGACAGGGCCTATTATCGTGGTACCTACATTCGCTTATCAAGATCATTCTCGACAAATTTACCACCATTCCATGAACTTATCTGAGCAAACATTCGGTTCTTGCACCCCCCCCCCCCCCGCCCCTCATACACACATCAAGTCACGATGAACCTTCCGTGATTCCTAGAATAAATCAACTGGTTTTCGTCGTGTATTTCCAGCAACTACTACATCTTGTCGTTACAGTAATTTCAATAACCCATTTCTCTTGTTCCTTTATTTGACTGTTGAGTTATTGTTTCGATTTAACACGACGCTTCAAAAACGGCTCCGGATTTCTCGGAACCTCCGGAATGTTGTGACTTCGAGGGGTAGAGACACAATGCGGTAAGTATGGCCTGTCACAGTGTTTGTGACATTTGCATCTCATAGTTACTCCAGCTATAGGGCAATTGGTCAAACTGCAGCAACTGACTGCTGCTCGAACATTAATAGCTACGATGCTAAGCGAAATAAAAGAGTTCTTTCCTGATCTTTTCCTGTTGTCGCCCTGCCTACGATATCTTTCCCGCTTTCTTTTTGTTCGTGTATGATTGTTCCCACGTGGTCGGCACACTTCCGTGTATGGGCTGGTGCCATGAGCAATAAGTAGACGAGAAAAGATTGCGGTTTCCTGTCGTTTCTGGCAACGTCGTTAAGAAGATGCGCAACTCCGCAAATGCTCCTAGGTTCTTGTAGGCTCGTGCGGCAATTACCTGCCGCCACAACCCCTTAATTCCCTGAAACGTAATATTCTGTGACTGACACACACATGAACAGCGCTAAGACCCTGCGCATACGATACATCGAGAAGAAACATGAATATTAAAGGTGCCATTCGATGCTTGTAGGTGTACTAAGGAAGTAAAGCTGTCATATGTACCATTCTGACGCACCCTTTTATTATCTAGTGTTATACAAGTACGAGTAACACGAGTAGCACGTATAATAATAATAATAATAATAATAATAATAATAATAATAATAATAATAGTATAGAAAGCCTCCTCCCACTTCTGCTATCAGTTTTCAGATGACGAGGGTGGCGTAAAAGAAACGAAAAGTGCGAACTACGTGGCTATGAGAGGATTATGCATTTATATACAGCTATACTGGTTTTATAAACAAGCTTGAGTACTTTCGACCCTCCGGCTTTCACAACAGTTTCGTGTTTCGTTAAGGTGTCGGCGCAGCCTCGTGAACTTCGCGCGCGAAAGCAGAAATTGTTTATATATAAACAAGCTTCAACCGCCTGCTTTAGGTAGGGCTCGAGCGCGCATCAACCGTTGCACAATGCTAAGCGAAAGCGGCGACTTGATATGTGCACCCCTGAGAATGTGCGCTCGCGATGGGCACGTCTGCGCGCGGTCCTAATTAAAGGACACAGGGTCGGATTATGCGGGCGTTATTGGGATGTCTGCGCACCCCTGCGAAGCCGAGTATTATATTCAACATCGATGTTAAGCTGATCGCGATCATAGGTTGCGAACATGTAATGTAGTTTCGTGTATCGGGTGTTGCGAAGGCCTGTGCATTCTCCGGGCCCAAGAGCTGCTTCCTCCTATGCAGCAGGTAAAGAAATTCCTAAGGCCAGACACTGGAAACTTGCGTCTCAAAACAGAAACTAATGCGGAATATGTGGCATCTGTTTGCGAAGATTATTTTCACCGTTTATATTTTTTTTCTTCTATACTTTCACTCCTGGGTGTTCTAAACAACTATATAGCATAGTAGTGTAAAGATATTTTTTATTAAGATGTTTTTTGAACTGTCTCCTTCTATTTGAAGACGTGCTCATTTGGAGACTATAGAGACTGTAGAATGCGCAAATTTTGCGGAACCACAAGGAGTCGCTCACAAGTTCACAAGTCGTTCGTTTACTCCTCGTCGTAGAGGAAAGAAAAGGCGCAGTCAAGCCCTGAAAAATACGGCGAATTCAGCCTCTGCTGCCGAATACACCAAGCTTTTCGTTCTGGAGTGATCTTTGCCATTGGTCGTCCGCCTAAGCTAATGATATGTCCAGCATCAGGACTGGCTAAAATTTTATCTTACGAGCTATTCTAGACGAGCCTTTGCGAACACAGACCCTGATTTCGCCAGAGGGGTAAAGTAGCCAATAATGCTCCAGGTAATAAAGTTTCAAACTCTGTCATATTTTTGTCTGATGTAAGGGAGTCAGTTATCAGCACCCTAACCGGTGTGATTTTGTTTAAATGCCGGTGCCGGCACAAAGTGACACGAGTATAATGAATGGTAAGAATGAATGACGATTAAAATGGTATTCTAAGTTTATCGGCCTGCAGAGATCGGAAGTATCTAAGTGTGCTGTTTTAGCACTGATGTTCCGAAACCATCAATTTTTAGCACTCAGTGATATCCGCTAACATTTTACCAAAATAGTTTACGCTATAGCATACGTTAATATTGTTGTTCCTATAGAAGACAAAATAGCATTAATTTTTGTTTATTGGATACATCATATTTCCCAAAATTCTTTTACTTTTTGATCATTTAGTATATAATTTAAGTATTAAAACATCTAGGCAAATTAGGTTTCACTGCAATTGGAATTCAGCAAATTCTTCAGCAAATCCAGACACAGCATTGGACGAATAATGAAAAAAAGGGGCAGAACGATTTAGATACCAGCGAAACTAAGTAGGTTTTATCTTCGCAAGAGCATTCCCGAAAAGGTGACCACAAGATTCAGTTGTTATTTCACAAATTATGCACTGGTGCCTGCTTTTGACATCATATTTTGGAAAGGCTTTCGCGCTATTCGCGTCTCAGCTGGAAAGGTTGTTGTCATGCCGAAGTTGAGCTGCCACGGGCAGCGCACGTCTACTGTGCTTGTGCGCTACTGCCTTATTTGGGACGCTGACATTTCGACTCAGGTTTCTGGCTTTAGTTGTTTTGCAAACCTCGCTCACCTCGCTCGCTACACCCACCTCGCACGAAGGAGGTCTACAAGGACTGCCCCACTTCCTCAAATAACCGCTGATAAATCGTTGAACATTTGTTGTACAAGTAAAGAACGAAGAGAGTAATTGACCTAGATAAACGTACTCCTTCATAGAATCTAAAGGCTGATTGGGGATCCTCAACTCTTTCTTGTTCATTTTCCAGGCTATTGAACATTATCGTTGCCTTCTGCATATTAATCTTTAACTCCACTCTTACACTTTCTCTGTTAAGGTCGTCAATCATTTGTTGTAATTCGTGCTTAGTGTTGCTGAACAGGACAATGTCATATTCGCCGTTGATCCTCACTCCTAAGCCTTCCCAGTTGAATAGCTTGAGTACGTCTTCCACGCACGCAGTGAAATGTAGATGCCACGAGGGAGCTAGTGGCCGAATACTGCACCAGGGAGGCCCATTCCTGTTCTGGTGAGGGAGGGTCTTTTGTTGAAGCCTAGGTGGGCCTTCCTAATTTGGTTGCACTGGACTAGTACAGCCCCACTGGCTCTCGGCATTGTTTTTTTTAAATTTTTTGCTGGTGTCAGGCGCCACTCTAAGCCTGAAAATGTAGGTGCCTTCACCCCCTTCCCCTCAAATAAAACTGCCAGATATATATATATATATATATATATATATATATATATATATATATATATATATATATATATATATATATATATGTGTGTGTGTGTGTGTGTGTGTGTGTGTGTGTGTGTGTGTGTGTGTGTGTGTGTGTGTGTGTGTGTGTGTGTGTGTGTGAACTAGAAGAAAGGAAACCGAGGGCCCGATTTTTATTAGTCATTTCATAAGAAGGCAACGAACAACGACACCAAGGACATTATAGGGGAAAATACATATACTTATTAATTGAATTAAAGAAATTATAGATTAAGCGAAATGAAAGTGATGAAAACACAATTGCCCGCAGGTGCGGTACGAGCCCACATCTTTGCATTATGCCTGCGATGCTCTTACCAACTGAGTTGCGGCGCCGTTTTCCCATCCACTTTCTGTGGTATTTATGTTTATCTATTCGAACTAAACCTGGCAGTGATATATAATAGATATGTATTAAGGTGCTATACGGTGCCTTTTAGGGTATTATATCGACTGGCTTGGAAATACTTTCAAGCTTGCTTTCACAGTCTCAATCACCGATCTCTGCAAAACAAGAGCGGCGAGCGGCGGCGCGCGCGAAACCGAAGCGGTCGTTCACGCGTGCGCGAGCGACAGAAAGCTGGCCGTTGAACTGCCAGCTTCCTGCCGATCGCAGAAGTATTGAGAGAAGTGTCACTTGCCTCGTCTCATTATCGATCTTGTAGCTGCTCTTGTAGAAACCCACGATGCCGCCGACCAGTGAGCCCCTGAACTTGAAATGCAGGCGGTAGATACCGACGGGACCCGCCTTCTCGGCAACGGGCACCACGAAGAACTCGTTGAGGTCGTCTTCGAATGGCGGCTCCGTACTCAGTGGGCTGCCGTCCTCAAAGAGCACCTCGGTCTCGTCGACAGTCAGTCGGAAGACGTGAACGACGAAACGGTCCACAGGTTGCGTCGCATTCACCGTGATCCACACCTCGCCGTCGAACGTGTCCCTGCTCAGGTGCGGCTCGAGCGTCAGGTCATACGCGAGCGGCACTGTGTGCTTGGGCAGCCTGAAGTCCAGCTTCGGCTTGGGCGGCTCCAGAGTGGTTGTCTGCAGCGGCGGCCCTGCGGTCGTCGTGGTGGACGGCGGCTGAGTCGTTCGACGACTCGGAAAGTTGCCGCCGCCCGCGTTGTTTACCCCGCGCCTTGGCGTCGCCCCCTGGCGCATGTGGGCGTCGCGCGTCTGCTGCTGGTGTCCCTTGAGGAAGGCGATGAGGAGGCCCACGGAGCACAGCAGCAGCATGAGCACGACCAGGCCGCAGGCGGCCGTCGATCGCCGGTGGAACGTCTTGCTCATGGTGGAGCGGGCCGCCGAGTCCACCGCCACGGACCCTCCTGCACGTGCGATGGCATCCGTCGCTTTGAAAACGGTACCGCCGCCGCGCCGAGGCGCCATACAAACTGGTTTCAGCTCGAGGCGCTTCGATTCGGCGCCATCTGTCGGTGCCGCATCGCACATTTCGCGCGCCGCTGGCCGGCTAGCGCGGCGCTCAGCTGAGCGGGGAAAAAGAAAGCTGTCGCGAGACCGGCGGCCCACTTCTGGAGGCTGCTCCTGCGTGTCCGCACTCTGTGGCGCTGTCGGGATGCTGACGCCGTCACCGCGAGTCGGCGGCGAGCGCGCGCGCTCTCGGGGCGCGTCTCGAGTATCCAGGGCGCCTCTCCCACTGCTCGCGTCTCCGACTTTTTTCCCCGAGCGCTAAGGGGAAGAAGTGCCTCCGGTTACGCGTGCGCGCGCTCACAGTGCTGCCCCTCGGTGATAGCCGAGGAAAAGACGCGATTCGAGCAGGTTGCCTGCCCAGCCTAGACCGGCGCGGTGACGCGCAGACGTAGAACAATGGCAGGGCGCGCGCTGCCGTGCGCGAAGCCTGTTATGTAAGCGGGTCAGGGTACTAATTGGGCGCTGGCGTCGTTGAATAGCGCACCACGTGGAGCGTAAGTGCAGCTCGGCTGCCTCGACCTCCGATGGCCGCTAGGCATCGACAACTAATGGCCCCTCACACGCCGGTCTTTTCGTGCTCTCGATGGAGGCGCGCACGTTTTCCCCACCCCACTACACGACGGAGACTCGAGGAAAACAATGCCACTCTTTTCGAAGCCAGCGTAGAATATACGCCGCTTAAACGGGCAGGCGATTAAATTTCGCAAGGC
Organism: Dermacentor albipictus; assembly: GCF_038994185.2. NCBI lineage: Eukaryota > Metazoa > Arthropoda > Arachnida > Ixodida > Ixodidae > Dermacentor > Dermacentor albipictus. Next base: position 87,885,520 of record NC_091821.1, read on the forward strand.
TGCGCTCACGAAGGCAACGCTAGGATAGAAATTTAATCGCTCTCCAAGCGGCCCTATAAGGAGTACGTCGTGCTAGGTGGCCCTCTAGCTATTTTTATTTTAGTTTGTTATCTGTCACAGTAAGTGCGTTGCGCAAACGACCTCGCATAGAAAATTCTGAGTAGGCCGCTTCGACACTGTGCAATCTCCAGATCCTGCCTGCCGCGGCCTCCTCTCCGATGCTTTAATCTTCTTGCGCATACACAGCCCGCCTCAGTCGGGTGCGTACCGTTTGCCATTAAGTGCATTTCAATGTCTTCGGGAAAGCTCCGGCAACCTGACGCGGTTCGACACTGCGCGTCTCGCGCTTTTAGGACAAATGTGTAGAGAAGGAAACTTTGCGATCTCGCAACTACCATTTTATGGCGCAACACAAATGCGCAATAATTGGCATGCTAATGCACTCAGCTTTGAAAAGCCCACACCAGTGTATATAAAACGATGAATCTTGTGCAAGTATTTGTGCTTGACTTTTTTTTTTTCACGCGACACTACATGCAAGCACGGGTGCATTATTTTCTGTTCTTGGTATTGAAGAAGAGGGCTCTTGTATGTGATATAATAAATGGTTAGAACGGTGATGTAGCGAATGAAGGCGCTTGTACTCGGAAGATTCACTTATTTTATTTATTTGTCTCGATGATCTTCTGAGCCAGAGGCATTATAGAGGGGAATGGTACATGCGTAAATACACATGATTACATGATTTGATATATTCTTAGATGTACTGAATCCTGGGCGTCTTTGTATTCCGTACTCAAACAAGAATGGCGCGAAAACGCAGGGATCGAGAAAGAAAACCGCGACCGGGCGCTGATATATTCCTGTTAATGCAATATTAGCTAAAGCAATACAAAGACAAGTTAGTACCTTACCGAATTTTATATCACATATGATACACGTAAAAAACTTCTTCAAACTTCATATTGTTGCGGGAAGAAAGCAGGCCCACGAGTGTAAAATAACTTATATTTACAAATGATGGATATGGCGTTCAGGCAACCGCCAGACTTCGTCTTTCTCTAGTCCAATTCAACGTCTTCCTTCACTTCACCGTAACATCACCCTCCCGGTGGGGGAGCTCCGTCCCGGTGCAAGTGAAACAGCCTCACTTATTGGGGGGACATAGGGCTTGAGCCTGGTGACGTGAACAACATCACTGGTTAAGTTGGGAGGCACGGAAGGCTGACCGAGTGGGGCGATCTCGTAGGTCACGTCGGACAGTTGGCGTAAGATCTGGTACGGACCAGAAAAACGGGACAGTAATTTTTCCGACAAGCCGACACGACGTGAAGGCGTCCAGAGAAGGACAAGGGAACCAGGTGAAAAATGGTGGTCTCGGTGCCGAAGGTCGTAGCGTCGCTTTTGAGAAGCTTGCGAGACTGTGAGGCGATGACGGGCGACATCTCGGGCCTGGGCGGCTAAGTCAATAGCATCGCGAGCGTAAGCAGTGCTGGGTGACTGAACTGCGGAAGGTAGCAACGTGTCAAAAGGCAAGGTGGGGTCGCGGCCGTACAAAAGGAAAAATGGTGAAAATCCGGCAGTGTCGTGACGGGACGAGTTGTATGCGAAAGTGACGTATGGTAAAGCGACGTCCCAGTCGCGGTGATCGTTGGAAACGTACATGGCGAGCATTTCAGTGAGTGTGCGGTTGAGTCGCTCGGTGAGGCCGTTCGTTTGAGGGTGGTACGCGGTAGCAATCCGATGTTCTGTAGAACAGGAGCGGAGCAGATCATCAACGACCTTCGATAGAAAGTAGCGGCCGCGATCCGTCAGCAACTGGCGAGGGGCGCCGTGGTGCAGGATGACGTCTTTTAGTAAGAAGTCGGCGACATCTGTAGCGCAGCTGGTTGGCAGGGCTCGTGCGATGGCATATCTAGTGGCATAATCGGTTGCTACAGCAATCCATTTGTTTCCTTTGATGGAAATTGGAAACGGACCAAGGAGGTCGAGGCCCACACGGAAGAAGGGCTCTGTAGGTATATCAATGGGTTGAAGCAAACCAGCGGGAGGCATAGCAGGCGTCTTCCGGCGCTGACACAGGTCGCAAGAAGCGACATAACGGCGCACAGAGCGATAAATGCCAGGCCAGAAGAAGCGGCGCCGCAGGTGGTCGTAAGTACGAGTGACGCCCAGATGTCCAGCAGTAGGAGCGTCATGAAGTTGCTGGAGCACGGTGAGTCGAAGGTGCTTGGGGACGACTAGGAGGAGCTCCGGGCCGTCAGGACGAACGCTACGACGGTATAAAGTTCCATCGCGCAAGGTGAACATCCGAAGGGACGGGTCATTGGGCGAGGAGCTTAGGCGTTCCATAAGTGTTCGAAGAACAGGATCCTTGTGCTGCTCGTCGCCAATGTGGAGGAAGCCGGAGAGGGACAGAATACTGATGTCCGAGTCTGCATCGGTATCGTCCGGTTGATCCACGGGATTGCGGGACAGGCAGTCAGCGTCTTTATGCAGGCGTCCTGACTTATATATAATAGAAAATGTATATTCTTGTAGGCGCAATGCCCAACGTGCAAGTCGTCCAGTTGGGTCCTTCAAAGAGGAGAGCCAGCAGAGGGCGTGATGGTCGGTGACAACGCAGAAGCTCCGACCGAAAAGGTACGGGCGAAATTTCGCGACCGCCCATACGAGCGCGAGACATTCTCTCTCAGTAATGGAGTAATTTCGCTCGGGCGTGGAAAGGCGGCGGCTAGCGTAAGCGATGACACGGTCTTGGCCCTGTTGACGCTGAGCGAGGACAGCGCCGATGCCATGACCACTCGCGTCAGTTCGTACTTCAGTGGGCGCAGAAGGGTCAAAGTGGGAGAGAATCGGGGAAGTGGTAAGCCGCTCAATCAGGGTAGAGAAGGCTTTCTCCTGTAGCGGTCCCCAAGAGAAAGAGGCGTCTTTCTTAAGAAGGTCAGTGAGAGGGTGAGCGATGTCCGCAAAATTTTTCACAAATCGCCGAAAATAAGAGCATAAGCCCAGAAAACTACGGACATCGTTCGTTGAACAAGGTACAGGAAAATTTCGCACGGCGTGAACTTTCTGTGGATCAGGTTGGATTCCGGCGGCGTTGACGAGATGACCAAGCATGTTAATTTCACGGCGACCGAAATGGCACTTGGAGGAGTTTAGCTGAAGGCCAGCCCTGCGAAACACGGAGAGTATGGTTGTGAGGCGCCGCAGGTGGCTCTCAAAGTTCGGCGAAAACACAATCACATCGTCGAGGTAACACAGGCATGTAGACCACTTCAAGCCGCGCAAGAGAGAGTCCATCATGCGCTCGAATGTAGCTGGCGCATTGCATAATCCAAAGGGCATGACTTTAAATTGGTACAGACCGTCCGGTGTGACAAAGGCGGTTTTTCTCGCGGTCCATCTCATCGACGCTAATCTGCCAATAGCCGGAGCGGAGGTCAATTGATGAAAAGTATTGGGATCCGTGAAGGCAGTCAAGAGCGTCATCAATGCGAGGCAAGGGATAAACATCCTTCTTTGTTATCCGGTTGAGGTGACGGTAGTCAACGCAGAAGCGCCACGAGTTATCTTTTTTCTTTACTAAGACAACCGGTGATGCCCACGGGCTACTGGAGGGTTCAATGATGTCCTTGTCCATCATCCTGTCTACTTCTTTCTGTATGATGGCCCTTTCTGTTGCCGAGACACGATATGGCCGCCTATGAATGGGGCTGGCGTCACCCGTGTTGATGCGATGCGTGACAACAGATGTCTGGCCAAGTGGTCGGTCGTCCAAATCAAAGATGTCCCGATAAGATGACAGGAGATGACGAAGAGCTGCTGTTTGCTCGGAAGGAAGGTCGGGGGCGATCATCTTAGAAACATCGTCCGCAGGCGTCGAGTACGAAGGAGTGGATGACAAAGGTCCGTTCGTACTGAGGAAGGATTCAGAGGTCAAAAAAGAAATCTGAAATTCTTCCAAAGGAGTGATATGCGCTATGGCGATACCGTGTGGCAAAACATGTGACGAGAACCCAAAATTGAGGATGGGCACGCGAGCGCAGTTTTCGCGGATCCGAATTAAGGTGCTCGGTAGGGCAATATTACGCGACAAAACCACGTCAGTAAGCGGCGACAGGACGTACTCGCCATCAGGTACGGGAGGACAGGGCGTCAGCAGGACATTTGTAGCAGCCTGTGGAGACAGCCTTGCAAATTCAGCAGCACATAAGCGGTGTGGAGCACAAGTGGTTGCGTCGGCAGGAAGCGGCAGGTCCAACTGTACAACACCTGCGGAGCAGTCAATTTGGGCAGAGTGTTTCGAAAGGAAGTCGAGGCCGAGAATTAGGTCGTGTGGGCAGTGTTCAAGGACGATAAATAGAACAACGGTATAATGGCCCCCAATGGTCACACGTGCTGTGCACATTCCAAGGACAGGTGACGTACTCCCATCGGCGACTCGCACGGTGCACGGTATGGCGGGGGTCAGAACCTTTTTGAGCCGGCGGCGGAGAGCAGCGCTCATAACTGAAAGCTGCGCTCCTGTATCAACGAGAGATCTAACAGGAACGCCATCGACTTCAATGTCCAGCAGGTTTCCACATGTAGGCAGGGTCAATAGAGGATTTGTGGGCCGGGTCGGAGTTGCAGCTTCACCTCCGGGAGCTGCACCGCCTAGTTTCCCGAAGCGAAGCGACCGGTTGCAGAAGGGGACGAAGAGCGGTGAACGAGAGGCGAACGGGACCTACGACCTTGCGGAGACGGGGATCGGCTGGATCTTGGTGGAGCACTGTCGGCGTTGATGTTCCTAGTCGGCGTATAGGGCGAGAAAGTGCGATTGTCGGGTACTTGGCTGTAGTGACTCGGAGACGACCACCGAGGAGGCGACGACCAGTGGTTGCGGCAATGACGGGCGATGTGTCCAATACCGGAACAATGAAAACAGATGGGTTTATCATCCGCTGTGCGCCATTCAGCTGGGTTGCGACGGAGTGGTGGAAAGCTTTGCGTCCGGGAGCGAGCGGTCGGAGAAATTTGGTAGGTGTTGGTATGGCGGACTGAGCAGAGAGATGGAATGCCCAAACTTGCTATTTCCTCCCGAACGACCGCTTGTATAAGGGAGATAGCGGGTACGCTTTCCCGACAGTCTGAACGAACGGGAGCCGGGGCCATGGCCTCAAGCTCACGGCGAACGATGCGCGTTATTTCTTCCGGTCCTGCGGGCTGAACGAACCGCGGCGGGTCTTCGCAAGAAGATGTCGCGGCGGTATTGGGCAACCGGTCGAAAGTTTGAGTGACGCGGCGGCCCTTCGCTTGTTCGAAGCGCCGGCACTCCTTAATAATTGCATCCACAGTGGCATAATCCTTACACATCAAGAGATTGAAGGCATCGTCTGCAATACCTTTCAATATATGGCCAATCTTGTCTGCCTCGGTCATGTTGTCATCAGCCTTGCGACAGAGGGCCAGCACATCCTGTATGTACACGACATAGGATTCTGTGGACGTCTGAGCGCGGCACGCAAGTTCTTTTTTAGCTGCCAGCTGACGACCGACAGGTCTGCCGAACAGGTCTCGCATTTTTTCTTTGCAAACATCCCAGCTCGTTAGGTCAGCTTCATGTGTGTCATACCATTGCTTCGCAGTTCCCTTCAGATAAAATATTACGTTTGCAAGCATCATTGTAGGATCCCACCTGTTGTTGTCGCACACTCGCTCGTACATCGTAAGCCAGTCCTCGACGTCGACGTTGTCCGTGCCACAAAATGTTCCCGGGTCCCGTGGGTGAGTGAGGATGACCGTGGGCACGGGCTGCTGAGGCGTTGTCGCTTGTGTCGGTTGATTTGCCATTGTGGCAGCAGGTAGATGACGTCCGCTGCGAAGTTCCGTGGTGGTACCCCGCACCTCCACCAAAATGTTGCGGGAAGAAAGCAGGCCCACGAGTGTAAAATAACTTATATTTACAAATGATGGATATGGCGTTCAGGCAACCGCCAGACTTCGTCTTTCTCTAGTCCAATTCAACGTCTTCCTTCACTTCACCGTAACAATATATTCATCGTAAAGGAAATAAACACATTTATCCGGAATCTGTGTCACCTCTATCAATGAAGTTTGCAGCGGCTGCAACTGGAAATAATTGGTAATTGGTGAGTTGTTTTCCCCTCGAAATATGTATGCAGCTGTCACACAGTGCTTAAAAAGTTCGGAAACAAACAGGCTATTTTCGCAATTCTCACACTTGAAAGGAACGCAAGCAAATAATAATAATAATAATAATAATAATAATAATAATAATAATAATAATAATAATAATAATAATAATAATAATAATAATAATAATAATAATAATAATAATAATAATCGGGCATGATTGCTATTCACCAGTCTACTGTGACGTTTTAAACGAGCAAGAGTTTCGTGTGGTTCTGTGAGGCAATCATGAATTGCTGTATCATACAGGGTGATTATTTCCAAGTTTTACGGGATTATTAAATATAGCCTGCTGCGGGAAACATAATTTAAGTCCTTGAGCTGAATTATTCAGAGAGGCGGACATTACTTGCACAAAAAATCGAAATACATATTCAACTAGTTAAAAAAACAATAATTATGTTTGGAATTATTTACTTTGAGCAGATAGTGCAATTTACGAATTGTAGCCGGTGATTTTGCACGGCGTATCCACTTGGAAGAATTTCCAGAATGACGCCACTTTGGAGATATGCACCATCAAACTTGCCGTAAAAATGCACTGTTGTTCCACTTACATTTTAACAAAACGCTCTTTTATGCACTGAAAAACAAAAGTAACTAGAACGCCCATGTATTTCGTTGCACACTTTGGGAAATAATATCTCGAAACTGGTGTCATCCTGGATATTAATTCAAGTGGACGCGTCCTGCAACCTCAACGGCGGCAATTCGTAAATTGCAATATGTCCCATATAGTAATTAATTAAGAAGTTAATTAGCGAATATTTGTTAATTAGCTGTACATGTGTTTCGCTTTCTCGTGCTTGTAATGTCCGCCTTTTTGAATAATCCAGCCCAAGGACAAGAATTATGCTACCTGCCATAGGCGATTTTTAAAAATTCCATGAAATTTAAAAACGATCACCCCGTATATCATACAGCATGAAGTTCTGGGTTGTCTTGTGGATGAGAGCAGGCACTTGTTTTGTTGAGAGAAAGCGAGTTTGGTGATAAAATACAACATTTTTACAGGTTATACTGCTGATTAGCAGCGTTATTGGGCTGAATATGTCACAAAAGGAAAATTCCAGCTACCTTCACGATAGACATAGTGTGGGGCAAGCCGTGTTTCAAGAGCTTAAGACAAATGCAGCAACATGCCACGCCAGGATGAACAGAAAGAAGGTATTCTTTCTGCTAGCGTCAAGTTCCCTAGCGACTACAAAAAGAAAAATGACATAAAGCGAAGCGCCCTAATGGATCCGGTTAAGATATTGACGCTTTAATTTAGTCAACCAAGGATGACATCATCAATGTTTAAGGAAACTCGGGATAAATCGCGCTGCAAGGAGTGCACTCCATTTATTACTCCAAAGTCAAAAGATTTTCATTGATTGTGATATCATTTGCAGGCTTTCTGTGATTCAAATGTCTTTCTGCGTGGCTGTAAATATACCCGCAACTGAGGCACAATGTATCTTATATGATACGCGACAATTTATGCTCATAAAATCACAACCTCGTGTTTCTTTAAAAATTTGAAGCTTGATTGTTTGGGCATTTCAGGCACGAACAAAGCTCCGTCTAACCCTTTTACAAGAAAACAAACAATCATGCAGTAAGGGGTTAAAACAAGCATGGATATGGACTTCTTTATTATAGTTACCTGGGTAATACAGTATTATCTTTAGCAATGCGAAAGAAGGAGTGACTAACAATCGCTTTGACTGATTCGGAAAGACGGTTGTAGGGCTATGAGGTCCGGGGTATGAATAATTGAGAGCCTATAGTGATACATTAAATTAAGTGTCAACTGGTATGCAATTAGTGCACCTTTAGTAATCAACAAGGGCTTTTAGGATTTCACAACGTGCTATTACTATGTTCAAAAAGCCTACTCGATTGCTGCGAGGTTGTCTCTCGATGCTAAGAAATAACCTTCCCTCCCTCCCCCATTTGCTACCACCGCGCACACACATGCGAAAAAGCGAAAAAGTAAAAAACTGGCAGAATAGGACGCGGCGGCGGACGAAAAAAAGCGTGGATGACAGCTGTAAAACATAGCCAAGGTGAAATTTAAAAAGGGGCAGCAGATTGCCTGCCTTGTGCATCAAATACGGGCACAGTGGGTGACCAAGTGGGCGCTATGCTGGACTTTAAGGACTGCTGCATTCTTACAGTTTAAAGAGACGAAATCAAGTGTGTGCGTCCTGAAACATTCAACCGCCCAGTCCTAGAATTTGAAATACAGTTAAAGGTATTTTTTTTTCGCAAGGCCAAAAAGCATACATCGCTGCCGGTGCTATGCTTTTAATTTGAATGAAGCTTAATTTTCCCGGTAACATGTCCTGGCGCATGTCAGGCAGCCATGTCAGCACCTTCCTTGGGAAGATAGGAATCCGCTATATAGTTCTAAATGATAAGCGATAAACAGGCCCTTAAAGCCGATCGAAACGCACTGGGCGGCATCTGTCAATCGAAATTAATCACTTCACTACAGACACACATAAAATTATGTAGATCCACCAAATTACGTGATGGAATCTGTGTGAAGCGAAGCTTCAGTGAAGCGGTTAAGTAAATCCGGTACAACTTGTGGCGCAGCACACAATTCTATTTACTTTCGTCCTATGGAGCATGTAACCGCATGTAATGTTTGTGTTTATCTCCCACAAAGGTCATAACTTTACTGTCATACAATTTCAGGTTTATGGACAACACCGCTCACAAACTATGCCGAAATACAAAAACCGAATCAGGAGGATGCACAGTGTGAGACGTCTACGCAGCGGTAAGTCACGAGGTCAAAGGCGACGTAGGATACTTCTCGAGGGAAGAATGCCGATGACAGGCGTATATACAGAGAAGTACGACACGTTTCTCACTACGTCTAATGATTCTGCGCATCTTGCACCACAGTGGCACATACCCATTCTGGAGGACTGGCCAAGAGCAGGCACATCACCCAGTCAAAGAAAGCGTCTCTACAATGGGCCATATCTAGGCAAAGAAAATTTCGCTTTAATAGCCCGAGTAACTCAGGACGGCGGCGAACAATGTGCCGCTTGTCATAATCGCTCAAGCTTTAACAATACTTTTTCTGTTGTTCAAATGTTTGTTTTAAGATGCGCAATACACGCAGTGTACGTTCTGGCGGTCGTAGTCGGGAGAAAAGGCCAGTTCCTCCGTAAAAAGCACGGCATTCATAATAATTGACCTGTACGAAACGCGCGACGCAATACGTCCCATTGTTTTTGCGCCATACAAAAATCAACTTTCAAGGTTTTCTTCTGGCTAGACAAAGAAATCGGGAACCGTTGACATTGCTGCAATATAAAATATTTAATGTAAGGGTTGAATGCCAGAGAACTGCACTATGGGGCTGTGAGAGACGCCGTGTATTGTGGTGTTGTCACCACTGATTTTCACCACGGGTATTCATACAGCGAATCTAAGTGGACGAAAGTATTTTTGCATTTCAACCCCATGGGAATACGGAGACTACTGCAAGGTTTGTAACCGTTACTGTTAATGTTGTGCCTTCGTTATGATTTTCGCTTGAGGCTTCCGCTCTAGAACACCATATCAACCGTCGCGGTGATTTTCGCGCTTTCATGACCTCGCTTCCTCCTCACACAGAAGAACCCAATATTTGTCCATATAGACTGTTTTTGGTTGTCTTTAATTGCAAGAAAAAAATGTTAGAAACCATTGGGGGATAAGTGTCCATGTTTAGGGATAGCGCGGAGAGTAAACCTGCTAAGATGTCCACTTGTGTTTAATCACGAAAAAAAATGCCTACTGTGTGTGCGTGATGTGCGTCATGAAAAAGAAAAAGCGTATTGTTTTTTGCCAAGTGAGCGTGTGTGACGACAGCGACAAAGCGATAGCAGCGACGATGGCACGACAAACAGGGGGTGACAATTACGACATGACGACGGGGTGACGATGATACAGGACTGTTATATACTCAATTTTTTTTTCGCTCTCGACTGAGTTATCCGTAAGTCTGACGTAATTATTCCACAAGAGTAATCTATCCATATACGTTCCCTTATTGTTTACCTTCTGTGCCGTCTTAATGTATCGTAGAACAACCACTGCGACTATGCATTTATGCCTTCCCTTATATTCGAGTATTTCCAGTCGGCTGCCTTCTGTAGCCGATTTCAATTTTTTTGTTGCCTCACTCAGTGCACGTTCCAGTCACATTTTGTTCCATTTACTTCTTTCTCCACACTCAGCTGGTTTAATTTTGCTGTCGACTTGTTCAATTCTCGCCTCTTACTCCACTTGTCTATTCGGACACCTATCCAGTGATATATGTCCATTCTGGGGGTTTGGCGAAGGATGTTCGCATACCCGGTGACGCATGCCCAGTTGCACCTACCCAATGGCACAAGTAGCTTATTTGGACAGGTCAATGAGGGCCCTCAAAGAAGCGTCATGGCGTTGCTCGTTGGCCGTATCCAAAAGCTGGGCAATGCAAACAACACTTGCGGTAGCATCCGTGTCGGCGTTGGCGGGTGTGCATATATGGTAACGAGACAAGCAGTCGGCGTCCTTGTATAGGCGACCACACCTATACACAACCTAATAGGAATACTGTGGGTATTTATAAAGCTATTCTTTGTCATCTGTACATGATGATCATCATGTGGGGTTCACATGGGGTTCTTCTTCATCATAGCTTGTAGGGCTTTCTCTTAAGTGTGATCCATGCTTTGGACGTGGTCGGTCTTGTAGCCGCAAAGCCCATAGTCCAGGCCTCCCTGTGGGATCATTTAAAGACGAAAGCCAACAGAGGTGGTCAGTTATAATAGAAAAGGGCCTGCCGTATAAATAGGGGCGGAATTTCATTACTGCCCACACAAGGGCCAAACAATCGCGCTCGGTAATAGAGTAATTGCACTTCGCAGGTGACAAAAGACGGCTAGCGTACGCAATGACACGTTCGTGGCCATGTGGAACTTGTGACAAGAGGGCATCGATTCCGTGGCCACTGATATCGGTGCGCACTTCTGTAGGGGCTGTAGTAGGGAAATGTGCTAGAATCGGTGGGGTGGTGAGCGTGATATTAAGGCGAGAAAAGGTGGCAGCCTGAGAGGCTCCCCATAAAAACGGCACACTTTTATTCAGGAGATTTGTTAGAGGGCGTGCTATGGTGGCAAAATCTTTAACAAAGCGGAGCAAGTAAAAGCGACGGTCCACGAAACTTCGGAAATCTTTTGCGGACTGTGGAACAGGAAACTCTTTCACGCCACGAATTTTCTCCGGGTCCGGTGCGATGCCAGTAGCATTGGCAACATGTCCAAGAACAGTAACCTCATGGTGGCGGAAGTTACATTTCTTGGAGTTGAGCTGTAGAGCGGCATTGCGAAAAACAGCAAGTACAGATGAAAGGCGCTCAATGTGTGTGCTGAATGTGGGCGAAAGCACAATAAAATCATCTAAGCAGCAGAGACAAGTAGACCACTTGAATCCCTGGAGTAATGAGTCCATAATATGCTGCATAGCCAAAAGGGCTTAAATATGAAGTGGTAAAGACCATCAGGTCTGTTAAATGCGGTCTTTTCACGCTTGAGATCATCCATAACGATTTGCCAATATCCGGGCCGTAGGTCGATGGACGACAAATATGTGTCCCGTATAGGCGATCGAGGGCATAATCGATACGAGGTAGTGGGTAGACGTCCTTCTTCGTGATACGGTTGAGGTGGCGGTAATCGACGCAGAATCTCCATGCGCCAGCCTTCTTTTTTACCAGCACGACAGATGACAACCAGAGACTTGACGATGGCTCAATGATGTCTTTCGCTAGCATCTTGCCTACTTCCGTTTTGATGACGTGGCGCTCCGAAGCTGAAACTCGGTAGGGTCGGCGATGGATGGGTGGATTATCGCCTGTATTTATACGATGTTTGACAAGTGACGTCTGGCCCAAGGGTCGGTTGTTTAGGTCGAATATGTTCTTGTATAAAAGCAATAGACTGCATAGCTGTTCAGCCTCCGCTGGGGTGAGATTCGGGATGATCATTTTCCGAATAGTTGTCAGTACAAGTGGCAGACCGGGAAGGCTCACAGGAAGCGTAGACGGCAAAAGTTTCAACGCAGCTAACTTTTAAAACAATGATCGCAGCCATGGTGATATCTTTAGGCAGAATTTGCTTAGTGAGTCCAAAATTCACAACAGGGAAATGCGTGCGATTATTGGTCACCCTCAGTATTGTATGCGGGACAGCAACGTTGTGGGTGATAACGATGGCAGTTATAGGAGCGAAGATGTAATCACCATCGGGAACTGGCATAGAAGGCGACATTTCGACGTATGTCAAAACCTGTGGTGGAACCTGAACAAAATCAGTCGGTCTTAGGCGAATTTCTTGTGGTGTCGGAGGAACGTCCAGTAGAGGCAGGTCAAGACGCACAGTACTTGAGGAACAATCGATGAATGCTGAATGGGCAGGGAGGAAGTCTAGGCCTAGTATGTGGTCATAGGGGCATTGGTCAAGCACAGTCAAGATTTGGTCAAGCATTGGTCAAGTGCAATGCGGGCCACGTTTTCGCTTGGTGGTGGAGAGCTACACTGGTCGGTGGGGTCGCTACAAGAAGAGGTCGCTGCAGTATTTGGAAACCGTGTAAACTGATTATGTATACGGCGACTCTTCGCCTGCTGGAAACGGCGGCATTCCTTCATGATGGCGTCGACAGTCGATAAGTTTCTAAAGACCAGAAGGTTGAATGCGTCGTCCGCGATGCATTTGATAATGTGTCCAACCTTGTCCGCCTCCGGCATGCACGTGACGATATTATGACAGAGGGAGAGGACATCCTGAAAGTAGGAGACATGCGTCTCAATAGCAGTTTGGGCACGCGTGGCGAGTTATGGCTTGGCGGCTAGTTGTCGACCGGTCGGATTACCAAAAACGTCGGACAGCTTCTCTTTAAACAAATTCCAGCTGGTTAACTATTCCTCGTATGCGTAAAACCACGTTCGCGGTGTTCTGTCGAGGTAGAACACGACATTGGCCAGCATTATGGTCGGATCCCACCTGCTCACCTTGCTGACGCGCTCATACATTTTCAACCATTCTTCTACGTCAACATCATCAAGGCCGGTGAACTTGCCGTAGTCTTGCCGCTGAGGTAGAGCAACGTACTGGGTATGTGTATAGGCATTGCAGTTTCAGACGCGGTGCCTTAAATTGAAAGCATGTTCCCAAGCTGGGTGAGACGTCCGCTGCAGAGCTTCGTGGCGAAGACGCGTACGCCGCACCTCCACCTAAATGTCACGGGTATAAAACTATTTACACGAAGTATTTACAACAGGTACATAAACAGCAGCTCAGAATCCCGAAAGGCTGTTGCCACTTCGTCGTCTTTACCGTCGTCGACATTGTCCTCTTTTCCCACCGTAACAATATAATCGGCAAGACAGCAGCAGCCAGCAGCCGGCATCCGAAAAGTGGGCAGAAATATAGAGAAACTTTGTGTGACAGGAAAAAAATTTAAGGAGGGGTGGTCGGAGCACTTCATTCGAGGGCCCCACTGGTCTTTTCCGCCTGCCTGACCTGGCTAATTAAGTACTTTTGTCATGCCAAGTCGGAACGGGTGAGCTGTGTCTCCCACTGCTTCATTTTCTTTTTGCTATTTGGCCTATGAGGGCACTTAGTGCACTCCTAGGTTAAATGTATTAGGTTGGGTATGGCACCGCACCAAAGGTTTGGCCCTATGGCTATGACCATGGGATACAGTGTGTTTAGCATCTTTAGATAAGGGAATGCCCCGGTCTGTATTTTGTGCCAATCGGCGGCCTCTTCGCCTCTAAGTTGTGAGTGAGGGGGCAGGTATTTCCTGCGGACTCCGCGCTGATGAGCAGGGATATCTTTAGCATTTAAATTGATGGGATTTTGTGAGCGATAGTGTGAGGGTTGGGGGTTAGAAGAGGACGCCATCGCTCGGTTAGTAGACCCTCGAGCTAACGCGTTAGCCTGTTCGTTCTTTTCTACCTCCGCGTATCCCGGACGCCAGAGCAAGGGGGTGAAGAGTCAAAGAAAACTTTGCTTTAAAATTGATAGTTTCAGCTAAAAGGCGAACGCAGTGAAAGCGATAGCAAGGTTTAGCGTTGCACACGAGCTCCTTGAACAGCGCGGCTCTGGAGACCTACTAAGCCTCCGCCCGTGGGCCACGCATGACGCAAGACGGCGTGAACGCGCCTCGAGTGTCCCTATAATCTCTGTTGTAACAAAGGCGTTGATAATTTGCCTGTCCGAGTGCCAAGCGACAGGTCCTATATCGTGTCAGCCTGCTGGCTGACTGCCAGTTTGTCTCAATCCCGCTATTGAGTGGACGGCGGTTGGTACATGTACCGAGGTTATTCTGCGCTAATACATGATGTACGCATGAAGAAACCATAAAGAAGTGAAACTTCCTCTGTGTCGTCTGCTTTTTCAGTCTTGTTTGAGCTTTTGTATAGCTCACTCCGATCCACTAAAAGAAAAGGGGGGGGAGGGGAGGGAAGAGTATTAAAGTGTGCAGTGTAGGGTGGAGGAAGCCAAAAGGTTGAAAATAAAAGGGGGAGAGGATGTCCCCGGGGCTGTGATAGCGAGGAAGTTGAGGAGGGTTCTGCTGCCGTCTCTGCCAAGATGTAGGGGTAAAAAAGGAAAGAAAAAAAAAACGGAAAACAATCTTCACGTGCAAGCGGGCGTTGCAGGCCGGTGGGCTTAGTTATTGCAGAAAACTGGACGTTAGGAAAAGTGAGTTTTATATTCTGGAGTGTTTGTTCTGCCACAAACAATACATTGGGGAAACTGGGCAGCCAGTGAATGTTGGATTAAACGGCCAGCATACGGACATGTCGAAGGAATTTCCAATCGTTGCCGAGCGTTTTAAGCTGCCAGGACATCAAAGCTTCATAACTACATATTCTACAGTCAAGCTTTCGTTCTGTCAAAGACAGAAAATGTAGAGGGTCATATCAAATCCAGAAGTTCAACCAAGGCACTGCGACTAGCAGGAATAAGTGTTTCAAAGGGAGCTCTCGAATCTATACGTTATACTAAAGTCAAGAATATAAGGGACAGCATTTAACTTTTGTTGTCTTACACCTGATCAAAACACAGGTAATGAAATTCCCCACCCCAGGTATGATTTTTTAATATTTTTTTCCTCGCAAGCTGTTTCTCATTTTCCAGTAATTAGATTGTGCTTGCATATCTAGTTGAATTTTATTGTATAGTCTTCTACTATTAGTTACCCCATTTTTGGTCGCTCTATTTCTCTCTCTCTCTCTCTCTCTTGACCACTTTGACAAGGCATACAGTATCCATAATCAATGCTTTCATTTCCCATAAGCAAGTTTTATGCTTAAGCTGAAACATCGTATACAACTCAGCTTCATCCCCTCTCCCCCCTTTCCTCCTCCCATTTAAAATTTTTTTCTAAATACTCATCTTATTGACTCTTTCGAACTCTCCAAGTCTACCTTTCCTTACGTCCAGTTTTCTAGACGAATCTCTTTGTTTTAACCTTGCCATCAGCGACGTCCCATGTTCAACCAAGGTTGGTTACTTGTCTCCATTTTCGTGTTTACGTCTGCCTTGTTTA